>NC_141685.1:490665240-491915240 GCF_964263255.1 Lissotriton vulgaris
GCGCCAGGATACTCCGATGGAGTCACAGTGCGCTTTACAAGTACACCCACATTTACATTTACATTTATGTGCAGAACAGAATATATCCATGAGGTAGCGGTTAGAGGATTAGGCAGTCAGAGCATCCAGCACTTGGGATTGAGATGTCGGTGAAGCAGGGCTTTGCGCTGCACTCTTTGGAATCCTCATTTGTCTAATGCAAAGTCTGAACCTGAAATAATCCAGATCCAACATTACGCTGATTAAGATGTGTTTGGGCTTCTCTTTCCTGTTCTAGGTCATGAGTGTCAGTGCCTTTTTCTGTGACTATTGTATTGTTTGTTACATATGAACTGCATTACCTTTCTGTTGCCATTGGTTCTTTTTTTACCATTTTTTCTATTCCGTGCCATGTCTTTCCTAGTTCATTATATATATTTACTGTGTCCTCAGGGATCTAGGAAACTAGCAGTTATCTGTCGTGTTTTCTTCCCATATCACTGATTCCTGACACCTACTTACGGTAATATTCAAACCACTTGATGACTCAATTCACTCCAAACATTCAAGCATGCACTATAGTGATGGCACGTAGCCTACTGATCTTCTTTGAACTGTAGGATGACCATTGACATCAATTGTATTCCTGCATCCTGGACTATAACTTAAAGTTCTACACCCAGTCTTATCTAATCCTTGATAATATACAAAGTATAGCAGGGGTAACCAATACCTGACACTATTCTCACATTTCTAATGTCAAGATAGGAAGTACAAGATGGAGACTGCTAAATGCTCCATAATTGGAGATGATTAAAGAGCCATGAGGAAGTACTTAAAATCTCTCCAAAGAAAACAAGACAAAATAACAAGAAACGGGAATACGAAAGCAAAAGACAAAAACGATAGATCAGCAAATTATGACTAGAAGATCAATAGCACAAGAAAAACAAGGCAGCAGTGTGAGAGGCCTAAAGTATGATGACCATGAAGCATCTCCAAACATTGTAGTGCAAGAATGGGATTTTTACTTTAATATTGGTTCTTGTAATTATTACCCAGACAAACCTGGAAATCTTCAGTTGGAAGGTTTCAATATAAAAAGAATCAGTTACCTGAGGATAATGCCCGCTGAGGGATTTGCAGCACAATAAATGTGCTCAAGCTGATGCCAGTCGCTCAGCTCCCAAACATTATGGAAGCTAACCAGTGGTAAGGTGTTTGTGCTCTCTGTAATGTAAGGGTATTTCTAAAACTCATCTGTTACTCCAGAGAGTGTCCTGGTCCTCAGTACAGACAGTGGACCAAAAGGGAGCATGGAATCAGAATCACGTTTTAACCTCTTTCGGAACAAAGAGTAGCTGTAATGCATCTTAATTCAAGGTCGGGGGTTTGTTTCATAAAGACAGACCCAGGGAGGAAAAGGATCGACCCCCTGTCCTGGCTATGTGGATCCTGGGGATTTTGGCCAAACAGAGATTTGCTGAGCGTAAAATTCTGGGAGGAGTGTTGAACATGATCCTTGCTCTTAATTACCTTGGGCCTGTCCAATGCAATGCTTTGTGGGTAAGCAGTAGGATATTATAGGTGATCCTCTTGCCAACAGGTAGCCAAAGCAGGCATCTGGGAAAAAGAGACATGTGAGTTCTCTGAGGAAGGCAAAGAATAGTATGGTCGACCAGGAAGCCTTAGTCTCCTTTAACTATTTTAGAAATATGTATATATACTCATAGGTCTCCCCAGGGGTCCTACATTACTGCATTACTGTTCCGGCCTAAGGATGACGTTGGGCATGAACTTTACACATAGATTTTATACAGGCGATGGCAGTTCTGCTGTTCTTCCAAGAACCTTCATGCATAATGTATGAGATTTCGAACTAGGAAAACCTGTACTCTGAATGCAGTGTAATATCTAGGTAAAATATCAGTCCCTGTAAACTGTGACAAGTATAATGTAGGGAGAGAATATAGGTGAGAGATAACAAATTTACAGAGACCTATATTATAGTACCTATATGGAATATAAAACCATGGTTTATCAAGCAAATCCTAAATACCCAATAGAGTGTCTATGGGATTATTTCCGCTACAGAACCTTTAAAAAATGTGACCAAATTATTCATGTCTGTGGAATTTCCATTTAAAAAATGGCTAGTTGCCCTTAGCGTTTATATAGAGTAATCTGAGTATGCAATTTGTCATAAACTCCTATAATTTTTTTTTAAAAGTATATAGGATTGTCCAACATTCCCATTTTCCATTTCTTTTTATTTTCCCCTCTGGTCACTTTCAAACGGACTTTAGTCATAGAATATAATACAATATTGGTAGCAATCTACTTGGAAGGAGCAGATATAGAAATTAAATGTGATATCATTCTGATCTCACAATTGCAGGCCTTATACATCAGTTACACATAACATTAGACATTTGAGTAGCAGCACTTTACCTCAGGTTATCAACATATTAGTTTCAGGCAGCAGCCTCAGCCATCAGCTCATGCCAATCTCTTAGCTTAGTCCTAGGATCAATCAATCTATCAATCATCCAATCAATCAATCAATCAATCAATCCTTCAACTTGTACCTGTCACGGTATCAAGGAGCTGGACAGCATTAGTGAAGATGCACTAAAGGCTATAAACATGCTTACAAAGTTTAAATGCTTCCATTTGAGTTAATCAATGATAATAATCATAACAGCAAGTTTTAAATATATTTTCTACATACACTGATTTTTGCACAAAGAATCAGGTAGTCATTTCTTAAAATACACTAGTTTTGTCTGTAGAGACAGAATGTGTGTGTTTTTTAAAACAAATTTTATTTGGTTATTCATTTGAAAATTGAGCGATTGCCCTACAAAGACCTGAGTGGGCAAAGAAAATGGATTGATATCGCTGAAGTTCCAACATTTTGAGCATTTTTAAACACCTGCCAAACATGCAGGTGATACAACTTAAACAAACTGCAGACAATGCTGACTCTCAAGACATGATTATATGATATATCAAAATAACAATCTATTTTCATACAATGCGGGATTGGCTGGCCTGTGAGCATTCTGAATATGGGGTTCAGAATGTGTTTTATGTAAATAAACACAGTTTAAATGTGTTTTTTAAACACATTTTATGCTACAATTATTTTTTGGGGCAAATACACAGTTTTTCACAATTATCTGTCTGAAGGTTTAGAAAGATATACATATTTTGACCTAAAATACTAGATTAGAATTTTTGATAAATGTATTTTCTTCATGTGCTAGGTCCCACAACATGAATTCTCATACAGTTTGTCCATCAATAATTGCATTACTTTTCTGGCAAATAAACGAATCTCCCCGAAACAAAAAACCTGCCATTGTTTGAGAAAGCACTCTATTTGTATTCAAATTTGTCAAATTTTCAATTTTATTCCGCTTTAGCCCCAGAAATGTGCCTGTATTTTGATGAGGTACTTAGATTTACCAATATTCCTGCAATGACAGATAAAGTCTCACATGCCTACATCACATGCTACCTAATGGAAATTAGTTGGGTTACTGGCTAGTGTGCTGACTAGAGTCTTGGCAGCATCAATGGGAAGATAAGGGAGAAGTTTCCTAATCATTCTTATAATGAAAAATGATGAAGAAACCCCCGCATTTGCATGGTGCATGAATGAAAGTTTATTGTAAAAAATGACCCCCAGGTTTCTTACCTTAGCAACTGGAGAGGGAGGTGATCCGAGATCTGCTGGCCACCATGTAGGGGACCAGACAGGAATAAGCTTACCAAAAATCATCACTTCCGTTTTACCAGATTTAATTTAAGGCAGTTTTCTGTCATCCACGCACTTATTGCAAGCATTCCTAGTTGGAAGTTGTGGGCCATTTTCTCTCTGTTGTTGTTAACAGCCAACACCAGTTAAGTGTCATCTGCGTAAGATGTTAGGGCCAAGTGATGGGATCTAATGAACCTCGCCAAGTCAGACACAATGATGTTAAATAGCGTCAAACTTAGCGAGGATCCCTGGGGAACACCACATGGGGGCGTTTTTGTTCATGGTTGTGCTATATTTATTAAGGTGGTGGCAGTGCAGACTTCTCCGGCATGCAACTGTTGGACTTCATCTGTCCAGATAATTGGGGTTGGGGATCCTGAGGAGGGGGGGAGAGAGGGGACGGGGCTCGGGGTAGGGGTTGGGGTTGGGTGTAGCTGGGGAAAAAAATAAAGAAAAAAAATTCTCATTTGTTTACTTTGGCAAATTCAACTCGCCACCGTTCACTCTGCTAGTTATGTCACATATTGACTATTGCAACAGGCTTTTTTTTCACCAATGCTCAGGATAGAGTCCTGAATAAGTTGCAGCTGGTGCAAAACGCAGCGCTAGACTGCTCACAGGGACCCCCAAATTTAAACCCATTTCCAACGTCATCAGACAGCTCCACTGGTTGCCTGTAAGAAACAGAGCAACATTCAAAGCTTTATGCATTGCTTTTAAATCAGTCTATGACTCTGGACCTGTATTTCTAAAATAATCACTTTGTCCCTACATCCCGGCACAAACTCTACGTTCATCCACAGCAAGCCTTTTGAGGGTCCCTAGAACAAAAAAAGTTTCATTGGGTGACAGGTCTTTCATAGTTACTACCATCAAGCTCTGGAATAGCCATCCACCCCAAATTAGGACAATCACATCCCTATTTACATTCCGGAAGCAGATAAAAACTTGGCTCTTTAATCAATTGTTCACCCTTCCTTAAGATAGCACTATCCATAGCGCCGAGACACCCATGGGTAATTGTGCGCTTAATAAATCTCTCATAATAAAATTAATAAAATAAAATAAATTTGCTGTTTGTTTTAGTTGGATGTATTCACTTTATGGTTTGGTTAAGAGTTTTGCAGCTAGGCTCGATTGATCATTGGCATTGGTTATTGCATATTAAAACTTCGTTTTTTGAGCTGCACATCTCGATTGATACAATATGAGTCCAATACAGATCTTGTCTTGGAATATTAATGATCTGCGAACTAGACCTAGAAGAGATAGGATAATACAGTATTCTCAAGATTCACCGGCCCAGGTCCTGATACTTCAGGAAACACATCTCCTTAAGGAGGAGATATGTTCTCTTCTTAAAAGTAAAAGATATATATGCATGAACCAGACAGCTAATGTTAGAGGATTCCTTATAATATTCAAGAAGTCATCCCAAGCTCATGTTTTACAGCAATTGGTTCACCCAGGTGGCAGATGGGTCATTACTAAAGTTAAGATGATGGACACTCAATATACGTTGGATGGCTATTACGGACCTAACCGAGATGACCCTTCAACTCTTAAGACCATCTTTTCCCATTTATTAGATTTTCCTGAGCCAATAATTATGGCCGGAGATTTTAATATAGTTCTAAATGCTGGCCTGGATAAAACCCAAATAGCAGAGCTGCAGCCCCTTTAAAATCTCGTGTTTTCCTTCTAGAGGCAATGCAGCAATTTGCTCTTTTAAATATATGGAGAGAAAGATCATCCCTGCGGCAGGGGGTATCATTTAGAAATTATAAATATCGGCATCAATCAAGAATTGAGTATATGCTGATAAGTAATTTGCTCAGGGATAGAGTTATTAACATCACTTATCTGGCGCGTTATCTTTCTGATCACTCAGGGGTTCTTTTACGCCTGGATGGGACATCAGTAGAGGCTACTCGCAGTTGGTCATTTGATTGTTCTTTACTTTTGATGGAGGAAGAAACCTTTTTTTATTACAAGAAACGGAATGGTTGTTTGAAGTAATCTTGGAGTCAACATCAATGTTAAATGTGTAGGACTCTTTCAAAGCTTTCTTGCGGGGTCAGATTATTACTAGCAGGGCAAGTCTCAGAAATAAGAAATATAAAGAGGAGCTATCCTCTATCGAGGGGAAGTTGAAAGACATAGAAGCTGACACATCCCTGTTAGCCTCACCCGAAGCCCAGCAAGAGTGGAAAGTTAAATGGAATAACTTAAAAGGCCAGCAAAATTGCCCATTTTGAATATGGAGAAGGAGCGGGCAAACTCCTTGCCTCGAAGGCCAAGTCTGATCGGGCTAGGAATCAGATTAATGAGATTATCAGTGGAGATGAGACCTTCCGCACAGATCTGGATATCAGCCTGGCCTTTCAGAGGTATTTTCAAGATATATATTGTGAGGATAAAAATGTAGATGTTGCCCCTGCTCAGAACTGGTTACGGGATATTCCTCTTCCCTCGTTAGAGCAGGACCAGCAGCAACACTTAGATCAAGCTTTCACTCAAATTTAGGTTAGGGAAACTATCCAACGCTCTAAGTCCAGGAAAGCGGCAGGCCCCGATGGCCTTCCTGCAGAAATTTATAAGATGCTGGGAGAAAAGATCATCCCAGTCTTAACACAGTTGTTTAATCATGTGCTGGAGATATAGAGCTCCATGCCTCTTGGAACAAGGCCTTAATAATTTTGATATTAAAACCCGGGAAGCCTCCATCAATTTGTGGGTTGTATAGACCGATCTCGCTTCTTAACGTAGATTATAACATTTTCACTTCTATTTTGGCAGCGAGATTGGGTCTCATTGTGGGAGATGTCCTTCACCTCGATCAGAAAGGTTTTGTAAGGAACCAGCAGCTCTCTGATCTCACGTATAATCTTATTGGGGGCATTGATCTTGCCTCTACATATTCCCTCCCATTGGCTGCAATGACATTGGATGCCACCAAGGCTTTCGACAGAATTAATTAGATCTACCTGTCGGTGGCCTTGAAGAAGTTTAATATAGGGAATGATTTCCCAACATGGTACGGTTGATCTACCAGAATCCCACGGCTAGGCTGATGGTCAATGGGAATATCACTGACTTGTTTAAGATCACAAGAGGAACCAGACAGGCCTGCCCACTCTCCCCCCTCTTATTCGATCTTTACATTGAGCCATTTGCTCAACGGCTCAGGTCGGACACTAACATAGTGCCATTTAAGTATGCAGGGTGGGAGAGAAAGGTAGCCCTGTATGCCAATGATATCCTGTTTTTTTCACAAGACTTACAAACAGGTTTTACAGCAGTCGTTAGCTCGGCCCGGGAGTTTGGTTCTGTATCTGGATACAAGATCAACGCTACAAAAACCGAAATCATTATCTGGAATTTGTCAGAGTCTCAGCAGGGTTACCAGCCTACCTCCAAAGTGAGATATCTGGAGTTCAGGTACTTCAGGACATCTCAAAGATAGCCGAGATTAACTTAGCTATGGTGGCAAGGGACTGTAGAATGCTTATGAAATCTTGGTCTGTTCTTCCACTATCAATCTTGGGAAGAACTAACCTGGTTCAGATGATTATACTCCCAAAGATCTCTTTTCTTTTTAATTGTATCCCCCTTTATTTTGAAAAATCCACGATTGCGAAGCTTCAGAGTGACATCAATTCCTTCATCTGGGCATCCAAGACATTTAGGATTGCCTGGAAGAAGTTGAGGTGGAAAGAGAAAAGAGTGGCCTGGCCTTACCAGATCTCCAGCTATAAGCTTGGGCATTCCAGCTCTCACATTCTCGTATGTTATTGAGAATGCCTGTGGATACGGGGGCTGGCGGGATGTTTTTGGCCATGCCAAGGGGTATTAATTTGCCAGAGAACGGGTTTTTGTTTAAATTTGGGGACCCGAAGTTTAAAAAGAGAATCAGGCTGAAGGTTCTTCAGGGGGTAGCTAAAACCTGGGCCCAAGTTAGGGGGCAGTGGGGCTTGATTATTTTTCCAGCTTAGCTCCCATTTGGGATTCTCCTGGAACCCCAGAATGTTTAAGGGACAGTTTGGCAAAACCCTTGAGGGATGCAGGGCTTTCGGCATGGGGGGACCTTCTGGTTGGAGGCGCACTTATTCCTTGGTAAAATCTCCACGACAGGGTTGGGGGAGGACTCTCCAGGTTTAAGCATTATTAACTTGCAGGTTGGGTCTATTCTCACCCGCGGAAGCATGCCTTGGGAGGCGGCAGCATTTTAGAACATCAGGGTGCGACCAAGCCGCCAGGGAAGAAAGAAGTCTCCTTTTGGTACCAAAACCTGTTGGAGGAAGTAGATGGTGAATTTAAGTTGGCTGAGGAATCGTGGGGGGGGGGTCTTTGCCCACACAAGATAGTACTAAACTTTGGCAGCAATTATGTAAGATTTTGCATGAAGCAGTGAAACCAGCTTGGCTAAAAAGAAATCACCTGTTCACCATCCACAGGGCCTATTTTACTCCCCATAAATTGAAAAGAATCTCAGATGGGCCACCAGTTAGCTGTAAAAAATGTGGCTTGGTTTCCGCCTCAGATATTCACATGTTTATGGAATGTCCTTCTCTCACTTCTTTCTGGCAGGAGGTTGGAGATTTTTTGACAAGTGTCTTTGGCTGTGCTATTAATGTAGATTTGCCTTTAATAATATTTGGTCTTACAGAAAACATTACAGGGCCTGCGCAAACTTTGCTTTTTTACTCTTCCCTGCTAGCTAGGAGGCAAATCTGCATAAAGTGGACTGAATCTAGTCCTCCTACTTTTGCAGACTGGCAGTCATCAGTTTTAGCAGTCTCCAATTTGGACCTGGCCAGATAGGGAAGTAGTAAAAAGAAGGCATACTGGAATCTTTTGCAACTTAGATGGGATTTGTAATGTAATGTACGCACACATTTATATAGCGCTGCTATCGCTCCAAGGAGCATCTTGGCGCTCAACACCCAACCCAGCTGGAAAAGGTTGGTGGACAGAAGGCAATTTCACGCATTACAAGCTTTACACTAATGCTCTGCAAGCCGCGTCGGAGAGTGAGAAGATCCATGTCTTCAATGACTTCCTGAATTCACTCTCCTTGACTATACGCCGAAGCTGAGCCAGCAATTTATTCCAAGCTCTTGAGCCTAGTACAAAAAGAGGTTTCCCCCCTTTGGTGGCCAATCTGAATCTGGGAATCACCAAAAGATTTTGATTGGCAGACCTCAAGCAGCGTGCTGGCACATAGCGTTTAAAGCCATTCAACAGATATCTCGGACCTTGTGACTGAAAGGCTCTAAAGGTGATAACAAGGACCTTAAATAGGACACGCTTGTGGATGGGCAGCCAGTGTAAGATCTTAATAGCCGCCGAGGCAGATGACCTTCTCGGCCAGCGAAGTACCAGGCAAGCAGCAGCATGCTGGACCATCTGCAGCCTATGCAGCACTGCTTTATTGGTGCCCGCATAAAGACTATTGCAGTAGTCCAGTCTAGATGTTATCAATGCTACTGCTACCGTCTTCCTGGCTGCCAGAGGAAGAAGATCAAAAACATCCTCAATGATTTGATGATCTGGAAACATGAGCTAGCTACGCCTACCACTTGCTGCTTGAATGAAAGTTGGTCATCAAATTTAATACCCAGATTTCACGCAGAAGAAATAGTATAAGGAGGAGCTTCTGCATCCTCAGGCCACCATTGTTTAGGGGAAAACAGATTTTGGGGTCCAAAGGGCAATATTTCTGTCTTCCCTGAGTTACACTTGAGTTGATTGTTATTCATCCACTCAAATGTAGCCGTGAGACAGTTCATCAAATTTTCCTCAGCACCAGGCAGCTCCCTATCCCACACCAGGATCAGCTGCGTATCGTCAGTGTACGATATGACTTTAATCTGGTAGGATGCAATCAGCTCAATCAGGGGAACCATGTAAAGATTAAAAAGAACAGGACTCAAACTAGCGCCCTGTGGGACCCCTGAACTGAAGACCTTTTCTTCAGATTTGTAGTCACCTAGTACTATTATCTGACGTCTTTGGCAGAGGAAATTAGTAAGCCATGCCAGCACCATTCCTCCTATACCTGCGTTCTCCAAACGGTCAATCAAGATGGAGTGTTAGACCGTATCAAAGGCCGCCGATAGATCGAGTAAAATCAGGACGGCCTTCTTCCCTTGGTCCAATGCCATTCGTAAAGTCTCTGCTGTAAACAAAAGAGCGGACTCAGTCGAATATTGGACCGAAACCTGATTGATTGGAGTGCAGGATGTTATTCTCCTCCAAAAAACTTGTGAGTGGATAATTAACGAATTTGTCCGTCAATTTAAACACTGCAGGGAGTAGGGAAATGGGGAGCAGGTTAGACAGAGTAGTTGGATCTGGCAGGGCTTTTTTCTGTAGTGGCATAACCGCTGCACACTTCCAATCACCTGGAATCACTGCTGTAGCCAATGAGGAATTGATGATACTGTTAATAGTTGGGTTTATCTCCTCAACCAAGGTTCGCAGGACCATGGGCGGCCAGGGATCAAATGGAGATCCAGATTTTATGGCTAAAATAGCCTGATGTGAATCCTCCAGGGAGACATGCATAAATGAGTCAAGGTGAGAAGTGTTATTTGTCATAGCGCCTATCCTCATTGTTTCCGAATTTGTCGAAATAGATGGCACGGGTGGAAAATCCTTAACAATATCAGAGATTTTCTTTTCAAAATAGTTGGCTATGGCATTGCAAAGCGGGAGGGAAGGTGGAATCTCCTGAGAGAGTGCAGTGGGGTTGGTAAAACTCTTGACTATCTTAAAGATCTCTTTCTGTCCCTTGTCAGAAGAAGAGATAACCTCCAAGTAGTATGTTTTTTTTGCCAGCTTAATTGCGGCATGGCAATTTCTACTTGCAGATTTATATAAATCACGGGCAGCCACCTCATAATTTCTTCGCCACCTACGCTCCAAAGATCTTACTGCGCCCAACTCGGTTTTTAAGGCTAATAAAAACCATGGGGCGCTCTTTCTATTTGTAGGACAGCATAAATTTCTTTGTTTCTTCCTTATGTCCAAGGACGACCCAAATGTTGCCAGCCACTCGCAGTATTGGTAATTATCTGTTAGAGTGCGACCTGTTAAAACAGGTTTACTAGCTCTTAACTTCTCCAAAAGATCAGGCCGTGAAAAGGCAATTATCCAGTCCGGCTTACGACTGACAGAGTTTAAATTTGCGCTTTTCACCGGAGCCTTCTGTTTAACCAAAAGCTGAAATGGAATAAGTTTATGGTCTGACCAGGTTAAAATGTGTGGAGGTTTAACTAAGGCCATCGACATTAGAACAAATGCAATCCAGAACATGGCCTGCTGTGTGAGTGGGTTCTAGCGTTAACAAAGTAAGGCCAAGTATATTGATAATATCCATAAACCCACTAGTGCCTGGTACCTTAGGGGAATCTAGATGGAGATTGATATCTCCCATCACCGTGCAGTGAGCGAACCTGAGTGTAAGCTCGCTCTGCGCATCTCCAATGCTTTCCAAAAAATCAGCCAATGGGCCAGGTGGACGGTAAATCAAAGCACCAGAGAAGGAGAAGGAATCATGGATAGCAAGGCAGAAGGCCATAGCCTCCGCTCCTTTGATGTCTGGCAACTCAAACGTAGAGCATTTGATAGCGCTACGATGAATAATTGCCAGCCCACCTCCCCGCTGTAAAGGTCTATCTAATCGCTGGATTGAGTAAGCATGTGGAAGAGCCACAGCTAGGTTTCCATAACGAATAACCAATCTAGGACCATTTCAATAATCAGGTCAAGAATATGCTGTGCATTTTTGCACAACGACCTGGCGTTGATAAGTCCCCCCGGAGTACCGCTGAATGAGAATTAGCATGGGGGCCCAACACAGGAGTGAACTTCATCTTGCAATGCAGGCATGAAACTAAGCCATCCCATGTATCTGGGAATAGGGAATTGTGGCAGGAAGGGGAGCATTTATTGAAGGAGCCTAACCACTTCCTGGAATTGACTAAAGTAGTAACCCTGGGGACGACATCCCTTACCTACTCCGCAGGCTCGACGCGGACGTGCGCAGACGGGCAGGACTCTGGCTGGACTCCGGCATGAGTCTGGCGCTCCCGCTGCGCGTTGCCGCTGCGCGTCATCATGACAGGTTTAAGTAGAGCCGTGGTCAGCCCGACAGAAGACTAGGGCGCTCACCAAAATGGCGCCACGTTTTGTCCCTGCCTACTACCAAGATGGCTGGAGGCGTGAATGTGTAGCAATAAGTGACCCGCCAAACAGCGGTGAAATTACAGATTAAAAAGCGGGTAAGCGCTATGTGTGCTTATTAAAATATCAGACAATTCCGATTTATTTAAATGCAAAACGAATATTTTTAAAATACGCGTGCTAACGCGATGTAATTAGGCTGAAAAGCTCATCATGCAAAACCCAGTGCTGCGTTACTAAATGAATACCTTTGTTCAGGGGCGAGCAAACGGAAATAGCCATCTTAAGTAGAGCCGTGGTCAGCCCGACAGAAGACTAGGGTGCTCACCAAAATGGCGCCGCGTTTCGTTTTTTTCAGATTCAGATGAGGAGGTGAAATCGCTTTTTTTGGTTTTTTGGGTTTTTTTTCCCCCTAAGTCCCACGATTATGCTGTTAAAACTCTTCGGGCTAAGCTGTGTGCCACCAGATAGTGTGCTGGTTTATCATCAAAAGTCAACTAGCCTTGAACTTGGCAGAAGAGGTATCTCAGTGGATCCTTCATTTTGATACCCAGGGTTGCTGTGGCACCAGTAGGCGGGCCCCATTCCAGTAGCCTACTATCCTCAGGTCATGAGAGTGAATACAGACACCCAGGGTGGATAATGAAGGGAGATAGATGGCAAATGAGGACAAAAAAAAGAAAAAATAGAATATCCTCTACCAAATGAAATAATACCTCCAGATCAGTATGAATACATTATTTACACTGACGGTTCTGCGCCCCTTATGCTATGGTCAAAGGACGGATGCGGAATGGAAAATTTCATCCAAATAGCACTAAAACACAGTTTCTTGGAGACTGCACGGTGCAACTGGCAGAACTAAAAGCACTGTTACTGGCACTTTTAAATACGGATCAAGAGTTCCCCACACTAATTGTGTGCAATTCCTTTTACTGTGTACAGTCATACAAAGAATATTTACATCACTGGGTCAGAATGGGTTTAGAGATGCAAAGGTTGTCACAATTAAGCACAAAACGCTTTAGGAATAGGTAGTGGAGTTGAAAAACAAACTACCAAGGGCTCTTGCGATACACACACTGAGTCATCAATGTGATGGTGTTCACGTTGAAGGGAATTCATTGGCTGATGAAGCTGCAAAGGGGGCAGTACGCACAGCTTCGGTAGCTGCAATCACTTGTTCAAAAACGAGGATAGACAGTAAGATAATGGTTGCCATTATTGCCACACGCAATAACTCAGCACTACCGAAAACATTTCCACTCAAGTACTCCTACAAGTTAGATGCAAACAATGTTCCATTTGCTCAAATTCCAGGAGTGGGGGATAGAGTAATGCCAAATATGGATCGTAAGTTAGGATTAATTCGAGCAGCACACAAGGGTATAGGTTCTGCACGCGCTGGAATTTCCGCTACTGTTACTCTATTGAAACGCTACTGGTGGCCAGGGCTAAGAAGGTAGACTAAAGACTATGTCTTGAGATGCGACATTTGTCAGCAGATGAAAGGCTCCACTGTAACATGTCCAGGGCAGACACCATTACTAATATCAGACAAACCACTCGCATTTTTTATTTGGACCACTGCGACCCCTTACAATCCGATGGGGCTTACAAGTATATCATGGTTACAGTTGATTTCTTCTGTAGGTTCCTATCAGTGTGACCCCAAGCTCGGCTGGCGCATTAACTGTTATACAAGATTTACGAGTCTTTATAGGGACATACTCAATCGGCACACTTCATTCTGACCATGCCCCACATTTAGCTCTGGGGGTTACAAGGAAGATATGGGAAATATGGGTGTAGCATTGCTGTACTCCTCTCCATACCACCCTGAGGGAAATTTGGTTGTGGAGAGGAAAAACCCGGACTTAAAGCAATCTTTAATAGCTAGAGTATTAGGCTTGAGTAGAAATTGGGTAAAACATCTGTATAGAGTCTAAAGGGCATTAAACAATCAGCCAAGAAGCTCTCTGGGGGGTTCACTCCTTATGAGGTCCTATTTGGGATGAGAATGTGGGTACCCAATCTTGATTGTGAAGGCACAGTAGCGGAAGACAAACCTTTTGACATCTATAAACGTTTGGCTGTTTTACAGGGCCTAAAATAAACCAGGGAACTACAGAGTATTGTCAGTAGAAAGAAGAACACCACTGTGGAAGCAAAAAATATTACAGCAAGACCTGTCTGGATCCCTAAAGTCTGGGATCTGGTCAGAGAAAAAATAGGGGACAAAAAGGAATTTGGGCCATCATACAGAAAGCCTGTACCGCCCCAGGCAGTTGAAGGAACAAGAAGAGTACTTCTGCCACCTCTTGCTGGTAAAAAGGAGAAAAGATTAGTCTAAAATGACCTAATCAAACCACACTATGTGGCCGATGCTGGGTAGTAGGCCTTGTGGACTCCGAAGTAACAGACACCCTTCCGCTTGCGGAATTTGGGTAATTTCGCCTTCCGTGGAGAACGCAAAATTGCCCAAAACTCTGCTCTCCGCTACTTCGCAAAATGTTTTGCTTGTTCACGTTCTCAAAGTGCGTATTCACTAGATATTACCCCCCGAGCATGCGAAGAGCAATTGCGGACAGGAAAAAAGCATTGCGAACAAGCAATTCCGCATGTTTGCAGAATTTCTGCATGTTTGCGGAGATTTTTTACCGTTTCGCTGAGATTGGCGTAATGCGATTACTCAAATTCTGCCCGCCCCTAACAAGAAGACTCATCAAGTTTGAAGGGTCACCTGCGCGGAATGAAGGACTAAGCAACAATGCAATGGAACTCATTCCTCTTGATACTGAAGTACAAAATGAGAACTCAACTGAAAGACAAATTTCTATTCGATCAAACACGGATATCTACATCAATATCCCCAAACAAGAGCAAGCTACAGTTTCCACAAAACCTGCACAACTACCGAAAATTGATCAAGTTGCATCTGGCTATTTACTGACTTTGACACCTTTTTATTAGATCCAAGCAAACCTGAAACACAGCAAACCCAAAAAAGTTGTGTACAGCAATTTAAAGACTTTCTGAACTTCCTTAAAAAGACTTCCCTGGTATCACCTTGGTTGGAACTCTGGGTATCTACAGGAATACTTTTATTTATTTTCTGAATAGGCCTAGCAATTGTTTTTAATATGCTTATTAATGGAGCTTATCTACGAGAAAGCTCTGAGGCACTAAAAGTGAATGTGATTCTGAAACCGCACCTATCACCACATCGTGAAAGAAGAGACCTGTCATCAGTGAACATTACAGTAGTTCCTATACCTGATGGTATAACATGGGACAAGGTTGATTTTTATTTATTTGGCCCGACTGAACTTTTAATGATACCACATTTATTTAAAATATCATTGAGTTTTATCATTACCTCCAGTACATTTCGGATGTTTGGGATTATGAAACTGTAAATAATATGTTGTCTGATTAAGAGAAATCTGCTGCTTTTTCTAATACTAAAATGTTAGAAGACACATCCAACTTTGAGAAAATGTTTTGCTATCAACGTTATGACCATCACTTTCTGCATAAATCTGCTAACCCTAGGAATGTGTACACATATCACCAATGAGAACATTGCCCAACACCACCGAAAAGCAGTTCAAAGACATTTGCACAAGAATGTCCATATTTCTCAGGGGTTAGCATGTCAGATCCAGCCTCATATTACTATCAGGTTACGCCAACAACTGCGCAGAAAAATATGTTGACAAACACCAAGCAGATCTATTTGACTTCTTTTTTTGCCCAATTGTCTGAACAAGGGTTCGACCTATGGAAAGATACTATAGACTTAAAATATGTCTGGGGTACTAGAGACTTGCAGGTCCAGGGAACGGAGGCACTATTTAGAGTATGCCTTATTCCTTAACAAATAATGTTTTTGAATGAAACAGTGCAACAAACAACTTGTCTTGGGTTAGTCAAGAATAAAGATTTGAAAACACCTCAGGTACCAGCACCATCACCCACTGAGAATAACATAACATCACAAAATGAGGTTACCGAAGATGACATTTTGCAAAGCAATAGATCAGACCCCGATTGGAAGCGATGGTTGATTTGGTCCGTAGACACCAATAACTGTCAGGAAAAAATCTTGGGTATAACTCAAGGATTTAGTATCAATAGGCAAAATCCACGTTATGCACAAAGACAACACTCAGGGGTAATGACATCATACAGTGTTGGGAAGCTATACCTCGATTGGCTACATACTCAACACTCACACAGATGAAACAACACTTATCCTTACTTACAGAGGATGAGAACTGACAGGATTTTTTAATAGGTCCAAGGAAACAATGTCACAAACATTTCTATTATGCTGTCTACAATGAGATTTTGAAGAATTCACAACTAGTGGCAGTGGAAAGATTATGAGAAATAGATCGTAATAATCTTGAGAAAGCTCTAACAGTGGTGGATAACGGGTTAACAACATTAACTTCCAGGATATTTTCACTGGGCAACATTGTATCATCTGCTATAGATATACTAGAACAAGATTTGTCCGTATTACAACACAGGCAATCACAATTGCGTTCTATTATGTTGTTAAGCTGGACGCTGTAATTTTGCTTGCAGGGTATGTGCCATGGTGTTTCATAAACAGCACGTCTCTGTTCTCCTCGTGCAATCTGACAGAAAAACAGATAAAAATGGCACAGAAGGGAGCAAAGTATACAATACTGCGCATTGAAAAAATGGACAGATTAGCCTTCACAGTGGCAGAATCACCTTCCACAGAATGGTTAATGCATGGCCACATAACTCTCCCGGCCACAACCTTTCAATTCCAATATTGCCTAGAACAAATGCAGGCAGGCAGATATGAAGAAATGGGTAGGAAATTCATCCTGTAATCCTGGAAATTGCCATACAGATTTTAATGCAGGAGAGGGGAAAAAAGTGTTTCTAAGCTGTAAAAACTGCAAGCATAACTTAAGCAATCTCTTATATGCCAGGATATATTGCTTCATGGGGCCTGTAATGGTTCATTAGCAAGCTTGTCCTGGCACTAAAGAGTCCCGCAGCTGCCGTGATCACTCCAGTATTCAGACTACTTTCAAATGGAAGTCACTTGATGCTGAACTATCAAGGTTGCTGTGGGATGCTTCCGGGCATCACATATCTGGTAACTGTAAGTTCCTGGGATACTTGCTGTATGCAATTATTGATTCCCCAACACATACAGTCAGGGAGATGCCGCTATGGCCTTAATTAAATATTTCACAAGTACGGTTTGATACTTTGAGCAAAATGAAAGCCATGCTGACACAGAAATCCGTGCCCTTAACTTCCACTCAAGAGACTTTTGAACTCCAAGTAGCAAGGTCTGCAGCAGAGATATAGGCACTTATACATACAAACTGCCCTTTCAATTTGCTGAAATGGTAAATCATATCTTGAACATGTCTGATATGACAGGCATTGTCCACTTAGGTTCTGGACTGCTAAGCACCTTTCAGACGGTCCTCGGAGTTATACCAAACTTTATACACTCCGTATTTGGAGGCATTTTTGGAATACTACTGCTGATCCTATTTCTAATAGCAGGTATCCTGATTGTCGTGTTTCTGCTATGCAATGAACGTCCCACTCACCAAGGAAAAGAAAACAGTACTCCTAGAGCGAAAATACTGTGATTGCATGGTACAACTTCTAGGCACACCTCGCCTAAGGGAACTAAGTGCGTCTTGTTTCTTGTCATTTAGACCAGTCTGGATGGACTGCATCTTACCTGTCCTAGGTGCCTGTTTTGCAGAGAAGAATGATGTTGGATCTCTGTCTGACACTCTCATGATGTGCGCGACTGGACATTGATGCTTTACTGGACCCGATAATGGCCCATGTTTTGCAGTGTCCCCAGCAAATTCCCATGTTGATGTCAGCACTCTTAGAGCCACCACAGGTAACATCCATGTCTGTTGATACAGACACCGGCTCCTCCTCTGACACCCAGGCCTTAGATGGCAGTCAGGCTGCACAACCTGCACAGGCTGCCCCAGCACCAACTGTGGACAGTATGGAAAATCATCTGTGCTCAGTAGACATAATCTGTGAGGTGTTACAGGGACCGCCAACTACGGAAGTAAGCAACAAGAATGTTGCACCTACCAGCCATGACACATAAACATTTGACTCATTTGGCCCGTTGTGTGTGGGGAAGAAATTCAGCTTTTGAAAAACAAACAAGAATAATTAAAACTCTATATAAAAATAGACATTCGTTTCAACCATGTATGGCTTTTAAAATGCTTGTAGTAGTTTGGACTATATCTGAGGACATATTAGAGCAGAAGCCTATCTGTCAATTTCTAATACTTTCCCCTTTTTAACAAAAAAATATTTCGATTTTTTTCAGAAAAACGTTTTTAACAAATGCTTTTTAATACAATAAGAAACTAATGTTTGTTTATTTGTGTACGAGTATCAAGAACACCTAGTAATACGTGTAGGATTTAAAACTATGTTGTCCATTCAGAAGAGGAGTGGGTGTTATATTCCTTATAGGTACTATAATATAGGCCTCTGTAAACTTGTTACCCTTCAACTATATTCTCTCCCAACATTACACTTGTCATGGTTTACATGAACTGACTTTTTCCCTGGATATTACAATGCATTTGGAACACAGGTTTCCCTAGTTCGAAATCTCAAACATTATGCATGAGGGTTCTTGGAAGCACAGCAGGACTGCCATCTCCTGTATAAAATATATACATAAAGTAAATGCCCAACGTCATCCTTAGGCTGACACAGTAATACAGCAAGGTAGGACCCCTGGGGAGACCTATGGGTATATATACATCATATCTTGCTAGGATAGCTAGAGGAAACCGAGATTTCCCAGTCGACCCACAGACCAGAGATGCTGAGGTTCTTGCATGTTGACACTCCAGCTCTCATTGGTCTAGCATCCCTTGCTGGATGTCCAGCTCGAGATCAGGACGGGGTCCCACAGGCTCACTTAAGGCAATGGGGTTGATTAAATCCTAGAGGAATTCTTGACTTAACACCTAGCCCCATGCTAGGTACACTTAGGTACATCTAGAAAGGGAGACATCGTAGGAGTGCGCATCTTTTATCATGTGTTTTATATACCTAAATGCATTCATGACGTTAGTAAGATGTTAGAACTATACCATCCTTTTACCTTTATAGTACTGTTAACCATTTATATCTGACACTGTTAACAGTTGTTGCAGCACATCTATTCTACACCAGAATAACAACTATTCAATAAATGATTATTGAAAACACCCAGCTTGTTTTATTGGGTGTATCTCTTTGAGACAGACTAAGTAAGCACGAGTGACTGAGCGAAAAGTAGTATATTGTTTCGACGGTCCTGAGGGATCAGGGTGTCCTTGGTAAGAGGACATTTTAGTGGCACTGTGAGCTAGTTGGTACCAAAAGAGCCAACATACCTGGTGGGGGTGATCAGAGTTCGTCTGACATCAGTCCTAGAGTGTATGTTGTCTAAACGCTCAGATCCTGTTTATTTTCTATTGGAACTACACGACAATGGGAGCATTGAAAAAGTAATGTGTTTGCTTTTCAGCAAATGTATTATGCAATAAAGGGCAGAATTTGTCCCCCTCCCCACCCCCCACTTTTTTCCAAATGTTTTCATGGGTAGAGTATCGTAGGGAAATCTCCTCTCCCAAACATTTCTTTGGGGGTCCAAGATCACTCCTGTTCTGCAACCTGGTCATCGACTTCCACTCCAGGGCCTCATTTACAATATTTTGATGCAAGGCAGAGCAGCAAGCCTTCCTGCTGCCCTGCCGTGAGTCTCAAAAAAAGAGCAGGAATGCACCATATATACAAGATACTTCTCATCCCTGTCCTTCTACCCTGTGCTGTTGCACAAACAGCAGCTATGTGCCAGCACAGACACCCTTGCATCAGTTTGCAAGGGTGTCTGACTTGAGGGATGATTGTTTTTCTGCTGGAAGGGACACATTCCTGCACATAAACAATTATTAAAGGCATTTTCTTCTTTCTATGTGTGCTTCAGAAGAAAAAAACGAGACGAAATTAAAGTACTTTCCACATTGAGCCTCCTTACGCCTCCCCTGGGACGCGTAGGATTCTGACGCATTCACATGTTTACAAAATTGTATCAATCTGGGAATGCGTCAAGTTCTATCTATGTTGAGTGGGAACACCCACAGCAATACCCATGTAACGCCCCTTTCAGGCAGAATTATGCATGAAATGGAAAACATATTTACAAGGTCATGAAAAGTTATGCAGGGTGACTTTACATGACCTTATACATATATACACATATATCAATAAAGGTGATGCACTGGCAATGGAATGGGCTGGTAAATAAGCTCCCAGAGCTTAGCAAGATCACCATCTACTGGTATCTTTTATGAAACTCCTTGAACATGTACATTTTAGGTGCTGATCAGGATATAAAGAGAAACATTAGCTAACACTGAGAGCTAGATAGCATAAAGAGAGCACTGGAGTACTATTATAAGGTCATATTACAAAAGAAAATTGACTATTGCTCCTATATGTTCTTTGTTGTAATTATGATAGTGCTTGTCACAAACTCTTTTCACCATGGTATCAAGAAAGCAAGTTTGCACAGATGGTAAAGCATTGAATAAAAACACTTTTGTATATGTGTTTTCTTGCACTTTTCTTGTGGTTGTGATGTGATGTGTTGTTTTTGTGATGTTATTGTTAACCCTGAGTAATGAACTCCACTGATTTCTTAACTGCGCATTCCATTAAAAACACTTAATTCAGGCAAAAACTCATTTCGTCCACATAGCGGAGTCAGCTACTAAACTGCACCCACAAATGCTTTGATAAGAGAGGTGATGATTTTGGGGTCCCCCCTAACCAAGGGGGAGGACCAAGCAGATGCCTTGAACAAAAAGAGCATATCATGCGGAACGATTCAGTGGTGGATCCATCCTCTTAAGACCACCCTAAGCACAGTTATGGGCACAAATACAATACTTTCAGGCACCAGGTGGCAGATTTATCAAATTGTCATACAACGCAATGCAGCAAGACAATGTGCTGTGCTGCACTGCACGAAAGGGAGAGACCAGGAACGCATCACATCTACTAAGATATGAAGTATTTCTGCTCTCTGCCTGTACTGCCGCACAGAGTGCTACCGAGTACCAATGCAGGCACCCTTCTGCCATGGTACCCTGGTGGCCATGTTACATGCAGGATTGCTTTTGAGCAGGAAGAGATACCGCCCTGCACAAAAGCAATCCTTAGAGGCATTTTACTCTTTATATGTGTCTTGTAGAAAGAGGAAATATTTAAAAGAAATGAAATATTTCTCCTCAGTATGCCTTGGTTGGGAAGACTTACTATCTTGAAACATTCACAGGTTTACAAGTCTTTGTAAATCTGATAATGCATCAAAATACGTTGGTGGATGCATGGGATTTCCAATGCTGCACCCATGGAACCCATTCCCAACACAGACTACTGTAAGGCAGCAATATGCACTACCTTGCGTTACTCTAGATTTACTAAGCCCTGCAGAGGCACGCAAAGTGTCGTTGCGTGGCATATTAAATGTCACTGAGGCCCTTGGGTTGCCTTGCTTGATGTAAAGGCTTAGTAAATCTGGCCTTTAGTCTTTGTTTTAGGAAAGGTTGTGATCTGCCTACGATTGACTTGCTACCTCTGTTTGGACTGGGATGTACAGAACTGTATCATATCAGTTTGCTGAGAGTGATAGTTTCCTGATGACGTTTTTTGGAGCATGTTTGGAATATGGGAGTTGTTCAGAGGTAGGCCCTGCATCATTCATATCGTGATTCATAGAGTGATGTACATGCATGAATGTGTTGTGCTGACCGAAACTACCCAGCAGTTTAACCTCACTGTCAGTCCAAGGACTGACTCTAATTTAGTAGAAATAGACTGATGGTAAATGCTGATTTAGGTGGCTACAAATTGTAATGGTGTGGAGTCCCAACGCCCCAATGGATGGTCCCTTAAGGTCATGACAAAGTGAGCATCCTCTTGTTAAGGAGATCAGGCTTACGTCTCTGTTTGAGCCAATACATTGCATAGATGTTGCTGTCTTTTAAACTCGCAAACAAATGAGTGTACATAAGCAAACTACGAAGAAATTGAAATTTTAGAAGAATTTGATCCAAACAGTTCTCCACATTGGCAATGAAAACCAGCCTGTCAGCATTCTTTACTCTGGAAATATTCCATGCATCCCTGCACTACAAAACCCTTAAGCACTAGAATACAACAAACGTGTATCAGGTTGAACCTACTTGCATTCTGGGTCCTTAGAGGGTGTAGTATTGGACTGACCCAACTCTCAGACCTCTGGCACATTAGGAGATTTGATAGAAGAAAGTGCCCTCCTGTGAATCGACTTACATCATGGAGGTAGGTATAGCAAGGACTGTGGGTCTCCAGATTCAAGTTCAACTGGAATTTTATAATGGAAATCCACATGCACCCAGTGGATTTGTATAATTAGGTATCTACATGTTAGGGTAGATAATGGTGGACATGAAGGTAAAATCACTGGGCATGTGAACAGGAACTTGCCTCAGGACACACCTATTATAATAATGGGTGAATAATGAAAGAACTAGAACAAGCCAGGAAAGCTTCAAGAAATATCTCCACTGTAAAAATAAAAAGAACAGCTAACATTAATTATACACCGAAAACGGAGCAAAACAGTTTAAATATGTACGCGTTGGCAGTGTTTATTCTCTAAAAAAAAGCTATAATTATATACATTCGTTAATATCATTATGTGCAGCCTGACGAAGATTAAGCACAGCACATGAGAAGTATCCCGAACTCCCTCTTCCTAGAGTGCACCCATGAAAAACTGCTGTGTGAGGTACCATTTTTGACCAATGATTGGGTGAGCTACCCATACAGAAGATGAAGGGGCACCAATAATGCATTATAGGCTGCAACATGATGTGTGCTAGCACCCCTCCATGCTGGCTGCTGTGTCTAGGAAGGCTGAGAGGTCGCGAAATAGGTCTTAAGAACACTACTTTGGTGATGTGACTAGAAAGCTGGGTTTTGGCCAGAAGGATGGCAGCCTCTAACTCTAGTTACAACTTTCACCATGCAAAACACCAAACCCAAACCAGCACTGATTCCTAGAAGGAGTATCTTCATTGGAATACTGTAAGTAAGGTAGCAGAACTAACTATAACTACATGGCAACTATCTCTTGAGGCAAGGTTCTCCCTCTAAGACCCCCCTCATCTTCCCTGGCTGCAGGGTCTGACACAGGGTTCTTCATCTGCTGACTATCCCCTACAGCCCATACCATCTTCCTAGCTCTTGTCTGTAAACAAGATTGAAAGTATTGCTCAGAAATCAATCAACATCTGGAGTCTGAACTGGTGACAAAGGTAACAAACACATCAAGTGCCTGATGGTTTATTAAGGCAGGCAGGTTAGTAAGTAGCCCTACGGGTTGAAATACATTTTTTAAATCCCCCATTCTCCCTCCTCTCCAACCCTTACCCCTGATGGATCTGCACGAAAGCTGGCAAGCCAGATCATAGACACTAACATTATTTAATTGGAAAATATTACCTGATAAATGGAATGTTAGGCTTAATCATAACTACACAATGGCTATATAAAATGTAGGGATGGTCCATATGGTGTCTGCATATGCCTAGAAGCAGGATAGCACAGCTAGCTCACTCTTAACAAGCTTCATAGATCAGGAGAAAAGAATAAGATAATACATAGTTAAGGAAATGTTGTGTATGCGCGTCGAGAGAAATCTCTGCACTGCAGTCTAAATTTCTAGGAATTTTACCTTTAGCTTGAAACTCAGCTTAGGGGGTCTGACAATAAGACAGTAACTGTGCTGGGGATGGATCATATTTTGGGCTGGCCAGAGTTGAAGTAACAGTCTCCGGCATTTGAGAGTGGAAACATTAGTCAGCATACAGTGTCAGGGAAATGCATGCTCTCCCAAGAACTCCTTTCTTACCCATGGAACAAGGAAGAATTCTTGATTTGGAACATATATTACAACACTGCTTACACAGAGGTTTTGATTACACACTCGCAAGACACATGATGAGGTTTTTTGGAATTGGTCTAGAGGGATTGCAAAGGGAGCTTCTAGGCCAAGCAGAATGACTTTGTAAATCCCATTTACCTAGCACATGAGAGAGTGTCAACATTTTGGAATTAAGATTCAATACAAGCATGCACCTAAAGCAATGTATGTTGCACATCCATCCCTTCCCAAAAATGCATGGAGACTTAATTTGTGTGGATCACTTCACCTAAAGAAAGGGACCTCTGTGACTATTTTCTCTTTTGTTATTACATTGCTGATTGTGTAACTTCTTCATATGCACATATGAATAGATCATACTTATGCTTGTTTGAAAATGTAAAAATGCTTTTAAATACCCCAGTGTAACACTCTCTTCTAGTATGCCCCTTGCTCAACTGTTGTTCTAATAGACTTCCTGGTTGTGGGCAATCCTACGAGGCAGGATATTGTTCAGTTACGTCACTTTTTGGAAACAATTGGAATGGCCAGGCAGAAGGAAAGAGATGGTGTGAAAGGGCGAGCAGTAGCCAAAATTGTGGACGCCAGTTAATGAGATATGGCACCTGGTGAATGAAGCACTAGATTGTTGGATGCAAAAATCATGCAGAATTAAAAGGGAAGTGGACTCTTCTCTCAGTAAAGGCGTTGTTGGAAAATAAGAAACTGACGGGGACTGGACTGTATGGATGAAGGACGTGTTGGATTGCTTTTCCTGACAGTTTTCCGAAGGGCCTCAATGAGGTTGGGGGGGAAGGACAGTTGGCTTAGGAAGTTGAGAGAACAGTCTGCTGCTATGCAAAAGAAACATCTATCCATGAAAGAAAACATATAAATCTCCATTGCCTCAGGTGATCACATGGAAGCTACTTGTACAGCTTTGTAAGTGAGGGTGGCTAAAAACAAGCATCTATCTAAACAACTCGTAAGAGAGGGTCCGAGGGAAGTGTTTAACGACAAAACAGGCTAATACCCCCTGTAAGACTACCTAAACAACAACAAAGCCTGTAAGTCAAATGGTGCTGAGGTATGACTGTTGACACTGGTATGCAAAAAACAGTATGTGGGCCATACAACGCGGATGATTAAGGCTCGCATTAGCGAACACAAAAGCACTATCCGATGCAGGAAGCAATCTACAGGCCTTACCAATCACTTCTTGGAAGCGAAACACAAACCTGAGGATATGTTTTGGTTAGTGCTGGAACAGCCGTACATCCCACCACATATCACCAATGTCTCCCATTTTCTCTTTGTGAAGGAGCAACGGTGGATTCACAGATTGCAATCTGATGTCAATGGATTGAATGACAATATTCCATGGTTATCCATCTGAATGGACCACTTGCCATGTGTGCTCTTGGTAGTCACAACGAGTCGGGTTCAGTGCGAATAACCACTACACATATGTGGCGCTAACGACACCAGGCTCTCCGTTAACCATTTTCAGGTTCCTAAGTTAAATGCAGTCTACTGGTCTACCTCTGACTTTTATAACAGACCCCTTGACTATATATTCACCATCAACCCACTCCTATCAGGAATTTATGTCCACTGTAGGGGTTAAGGTCTCCTTGTAAGCTGGCCCAGGAATTTGTTAATTCCTCAGATGTACATTTTGTCATTGCCGGTTGTCGGCAACACAGCGCTCATATACACTCCCTGGGCGAGGTTATCAACCAATGGGGCTTTAAACTCGTAACATTGCTAATTAAGATCCCGTTATTTGGCTCCCGTCCGATAAGTTAACTAACAAGTCGCGGTGTTTTTTGCAACATATTCGCGTCCCCTTTGCCTTGCAACTCGCGATTAATAGAGCTGGATGGGGTCCGTAATACGCAAGCGCGAGACGGCTGCTTGTAGTCAGCGTCTCGCTACTTGCCGAGATAGATCGAGTCGCGCATGCGCGGTACGCGTGAACAGGCGTACCTGTATTCGCGCAGGCGCGGTACACGTGAATAGGTGTACTTGTGATCGCGCATGCGCGCTAGTTGGTTACATCGCTGTGCACATGCGCGAGGGTGAAGTAAATCGTGTACAGCGCAATTGCAGCGCGTACACATTGTTACTCAGCTGAGCCTCATTACCAATTGAGTAGCGCTATAAATAGACGCCAGACCGTCCGTTCGGTGCCTCCCCTTCGGCTCGTCATTCAGCCTCAAGGTACCGACGGACAGGTAAGCAGGGACTGGGTTACTTAAACTGGCTAGGCCAAGTAGTTCATTGTTTGACTCCTCCACTTAGTTAACAGATAAGAACAGGAGGACTCCCTTTTACTAAGTTCTGAACAGCATTAATCAACACCCTTACTTTGCTGTTAAGATGGACTTTAGTAGGTAAAGATGTGGGGGATTTTTCCTCACTGGTTCTAAACAGTAGTATTAAACATCATTACTCAGTAGTTTAGCTGGGAAATAGTAGTTTCTTTAGTACAATTGATGAGCATCCCCTTATATACACTGGAGGGTTAGATGCCTTAGTCGTTAGATGCGGCCACCTTGGACACAGGTGGGGTACATGTGACAGACAGTTGAGAAAGTATGTGGGTTTTTTAATAATATACAGAGGTCGTATCCTCTAGACATGCATCTTTCACAGATATTGTCTTTGTATATCTAGAGCGGTGCCTTATCCGTCCGAGCAGTTGCCGGGTGAGGTGAGGTCCACTTCCCACACACAGCTGGGTAAGGGTAAACGTATGTACATCATTTCAACCATTGGGTGACGTATTACAATGCACTTTGTATGTGACTATTACTAATGAGTGATGGTCCAGTCTGAGGTTTGAGAGTTTTCACTGGTTTTGCACGGTACATCATCCACTAGAGCATAGTTGGTGTACATTTAATTAATTTTTGTGAACAATGTCTAAATGCAATGTCTACATTGTTTTCTTTCATCTTCTTGTGCTTCCACAGGAAAGACCTATCGCATCACCAGAACAACACTGAGAAGATGTGGTAGGATGGTTCTGTTTTGTTCACTTCATTGTATATTTTGTTTAGTTCAGCACATATTATAGTGCCTTGCAGTAGCAGATATTAATTCGGCCCTGACGAATGCCAGTGATCCTTCACATTTAAGGCAGAAACATGTTGGCCCTCTTATATCTTACTTAGTTTTCTACCAAGCAAGTCAAACAGTGATTTTTTCACACTGTTGTTTCACTATTTTTAATCTGACGTCCAGGCAAACGCTAATAAAGGTCTTTGTTTGCCTTGATAGCCATTTTAGCACACATCACTTTATTTTTCTTTCTTGCACTGCACATATCAGCCTCACCCTCTAGTCTAACAACTGTGGTGACCATACCATGGCTTAGTAATGCGTCGCTAAATTACAACTGGGCGACTGCACACTTACCTTGGTATTGGAGTCCTACATGATGAGGCTCCGCCATTGGGTGGGCTGATAGGACTTAATCAGCTACAGTTGATAGTCTTTTGTTAGATTCACTCTTGTACAATTATACCAGTGTCAACAGTCATACCTCAGCACCATTTGACTTACAGGCTTTGTTGTTGTTTAAAAACAAGCATCCCCAGGACACCATCAGTGGTGCACGTGATAGCAATAGTCATAGCATTAGTGGGATTGAAAGGGCTGGATCCTGTTACCTGTGATAGATCTTTCAATTCTAGTGAGGATGAATGGATCTGAGATGTGGAAGTCCAAGTTAGTTTGGCAAATATTAATAGAGGGAAGAGTAATGAGTAAGTAGAGGTGCACACCCAGTCCGGAACAAAAAGGACAACTGGGTGGGCCATTTGAAGCTTGCACTCTGTGAAAAACTAAACCCTGTAACCTCTCTGCAGCCTTCAACACTTTTTCCCACCAGAGACTCATCAAGAGACTGCACCATATTGGAATCAAGGAAGACATGCATAGATGAATTGCATTACTCTACATGGGACGCACGCAGAGAATCCACATCCTCCCTTCACCTCCGAATTCATGAGCTCCATCTGCAGCATCCCTAAAGGCTCATCCCTCAGCCTTACCCTCTTCAACACCTACATGATGCCTCCAGCTGACATTTTCAGAACCCATTATATCAGTATAATATCCTACGCTGACAACACTCAGCTCATCCTCTCAGCAGACCCCACCACCACCAAGACAAACTTCTACAACTGCATGAAGAACATTGCAGCCTGGATGAAGGGCAACTATTTGAAGCTCAACACAGACAAAACCAAAGTGCTGATCTTTGGCAACCATGACTCCCTCTGGAACAGCATCTGGTGGCCTGCTGAACTCGGACCCAACCCCACACCAAAAGACCATGCCCAAAGCCTCGATACCATCCTGGACAGAAAACTCACAATGAAACGACAGCTCAACACAGTCTCCTCTGCCTGCTTCCACACTCTCTGCATGCTCTGAAGAATCTACAAATGACTTCCCATAAGCATGAGAAAAACAGTCAAGCAAGCCCTAATCACCAGCGATCTGGACTACAGCAATGCACTGTATGCAGGCACCACCACTGATCTCTTGAAAAGGCTCCAGACAATACAGAATTTAGCAGCCATATTGATCCTCAACCTGCCCAAATGGATCCACAACACCCAACACCAGGGAAAACTCCACTGGCTCACCGTCCAGAAAAGATGCCAATTCAAACTACTGACACGCCTGCAAATCCCTCCTTGACTAAGGACAAGCATACATAAAACACCACCTGAACATTCACCAACCATCCAGAAACCTTCACTCAGCCTCCCTCAACTTTCCACAGACACCGTGCATCTGCCATAGCCGCAACCAAGGCCGCTTCTTCTCCCAACTCGCTGCAACATCCTGGAACACCCTCCCTCTCCACCTCTGAACATCACCCTCGTTGTTGGACTTCAGGAAGAGACTCAAGACCTGTCTTTCTTGACTAAGCCCTGCAACCAGTGGCGGCTCCTCCACTATGGTGAAGGATCATTCCCCCTGCCATCTGCATCAAAATGGCAGTAATGGAAAAATATAACGATAACAAACAAATTTCATTATCATTTTATTTTTCCTTTCCCAGCTGAGTCTTTGGGGGTGGGACCAGGAGGATGACAGTCACTGGAGGGAGAGAGTTATGAACTGGTATCAGTGTGCATGTGGGTTTGCCTGGCTGTTTCAGGACAGCCAAACCGACATGCTCGCTACAGCTGTTTCCAACGAAAACTGCATTGCCAGGTTGGAGACATAAGGCACAGGCTCCCAGTCTCACTGGGAGCACAAATTCAGGGTGCTCCGGCCAATCCTGATGGTGCTCTCTTGCATGAGAGCAGTGCCAGGAGATTCTGGGAGCCTGTCCCTGCAGTGGACTGGAGCAGATGTACGCAATGAGGGTGTTTGCCGGTAAGCTATCTCTCTATCTCTCTATCTCTTTGATTGACGTGGAAGCAAAATTATACGCCTCGTGCCTACTGAAACATCTGGAAGGCTGGAAGGAGGAAAGAAACATCATCCCCAAATTTCAAACAGGATTCAGGCAAGGCATGGGCACACAATCGAATCTTGCAACTCCAGCTCTCTTGACGGAACAGGCGCAAATAAGGAAAGCCCGCCTTTTCGCCTGTTTTGTGGACATCAAATCAGCATTTGACAGAGTGAGCCAGAATCATTTATGGAGCAAACTTAAAAGATGGGGCCTACCAAATGTACTCCTCACCGCCATCATAACCTTGTACACTGACACCTGGACAAGAGTTAAGTTGGGAAATGGGTTGAGCACCACCGGAAGTATCCTTACACAAACGGTCTGAAGCAAGGCTGTGTCTTGGCCCCTTGCCTTTTTAATCTGTATTTATCGGATATTGCCTGACATTTTGAAAACCCAGACTGCCACCCCCCGAAACTGGCAAATGAGCCAGTCGCAATCCTCCAATACGCAGACGACATAGAGATAAACAAAGATAAAACAAAAGTCGTTCACCTAGTTGACAGTAGGAAATTTTTGTTTAAATGGAGGGTCAAAGGGGCTTACGTGGAAGAAAAAAGTTCATACAAATACCTGGGTGTAATAATCTGGCAGGGCACAGGTCACAAAGAACACAAACTGGCCCTTAGAGCAAAGACCCAGTCCTTGATCTATGCTTACAGATCCTTGCGCAGAAAATTGGACTGTCCAAACTGTTCACATCTGTTAAAAGTTATGGCTGCCCAAATCCAACCAAGTTTGTCCTATGGCCTCGTCCCCTGGTGTGGCAAAGACTCGCATTTTCAGAATGAATTGTAGTAAAAAATCTACAAATCGGTTTTTAATCTGCCAAAATGCGCCTCCCCTGCCCAGGTAAGACTAGAATTTGAGCTCCAGGAACTTAAATATAGGGCAATGAGCAACTTTATTAAATTCTGCCACACTCTCCGGTTATCTTAAGTGGACACTCTAAATAGACTCTGCTGGGACGAAGTTAGGTCACAGAACGAGCAAGAAATTTCAAATTCTTGGGGGAGTTTCCGGAGTACATATCTGGCCATTTTGGAACTTCAACCAGCATGGGACAACAAGATGGATCGAGTGTCCTTTAACAAAATTGCAAACATCGCGAGCAAAAATAAATCTTTACTGGAAGATAAATTGGTGCTCACAAAGAGGCGGCACGGATGGACAGTCATGAAACCATATAGGACTTCAAAGCCACAAGCCTATTTATCTGCCCATTTTAGTTCCTACTTTAAGATGTGCTTCTTAAAGTTCAGGATGGGGGTGCATGTCTCCAAGGACTTATCCCCCTCCTGGTTGACAGGTTTTAACTCAGAAGGTTGTCGCTTATGTAGATTCCAAAAAGAAACCCTAACCCATTTGTTGTGCGCCTGTCCAGCCATGTTAAGCCAAAGAAGACAGTACCTAAAGGCGACTTTTATCAACCTGAACATTCGTTCTAGCAGACAAGCAGTGATAAGCTGGCTGAAGGGCTTGTCATGCATCCTGGCTTGCAGAGGAGTCAAGTATATGAAACTCGTTAATAGCGGCCTATTGCAAGCGGATGATGATAATCATAATCACATGTAATACATCCCCATACTTTTACTTGGGGTTACTACATTTTACTTCTTTGCTGCAACCCGATTTTAACATAGTTTTAGTATGATTTTATAATAACAGAATTTTTATACACTCGAAATGTATGGCAGACAGAGCACAGATGTAATACGATCGCTCGCATAAGGACAATCCTAGCTGCCTGTGTAGATGCACTTTATTTATTTTATGTTGGGGGGGGGTTGTGATGATTTTAATTAATCAGGCAATAAACATTAAACTTGAACTTGAAACTTGAGAGCAGTGCCAGGGGATTCTGGGAGCCTGTGCCTGCAGTAAACTGGAGCGGATGCATGCAATGAGGGTGTTTGCTGGTAAGCTATTTTTTTGTTTGTTATTTGTTGTCCATTGTCCCTATGATCCGTTCCCCCTCACTGCCCGCCACTCTTCAACGACATCAACCTTTACTGCCTGCAACCCATTGCTGGATAATCTGATGGGTGGTTAGCTGCGCTCTACAAGTACTGATTGATTGATTGAGAACAAATCATTAGAAGTTGCCAAATTGTTCAGACTGAAACCTGGAGATTCTGGTTTACATTGTTGGCGCTGCTTTGGGATACTGGAGCTGATGGTGTACACTTACCAACAGTAGAACGTTTGAAATTGGGTCAATTATTAATCATCCTATGTTGGATTACCAATTTTGAAGTGCACAAGGGTAAGGAGTGTGGCACAGTTTAATAGAGTGGATATGAATTTCGTCCACTCAGTTTTACGTGGAAGCAATAGACATAGAGAAAAACAGGGGACCTGGCACATTATTACATAGGCAAATTCTCCACTTAGAGAAATGGGCATCTTAACTTCTATGCGTTATGCACATTTCTTGGCCCAGATATGAAATTGATGAAGAATATGACTTAACCAGGATGCACTGTTGCACATGAAATGCTGCTGTGACCCACTCAAGGAAGTGGAGTAATAAATGCAGTGCTGTTGATGGCACAAATTGTAGTGTAGTTCCTATTTCCCCAATAGGCCCTGCGCATTGGAATAACATAAACAGTAGCATCGACGTAGAAGTGCGGATCTTCCAGGCCTCCACTGACTATGCTAAACTTAATTGGGGTTGTTACCAACTAGCTCAGAGGTTACTGGAAACTTTCCTGACTGAATAGGAAGTGATCAGCTTCCCTGGCACAGCCAAGAAGGGATTCAGTTTTCCAACAACCGTGCAACATGACAACTTTGCTCCTCAGATCAAGAGTTAATCTCTAGGGTCGTGTGAAACAATAGACAGTTATTTTACTCAGTCAGTGGTTGTGCAGTTTTACTTTCACAATATGTAGAGAATAGGGAGACGGGCGTTTTCAATAAAGGGTAACATTTATCGAACAGTCTTTCTTCTCGTACAAGAGAAATGAATTGCCACAATTACAAGACTTGTTATTATAAAAAGTACGTACAGTAAGATAAGTATTGCGAAATAATACTGTAAAAGCATTGATATGGTTTCTTAGCCATACAATGGTTTAAAATGAATAAAACAGACTGCATTGCCTACCTGCCACGACCTGTTGCCATTTCTTGCTGAGACTGCTGCCTGTCTACAGGGACAGAGGGAGCTTTACTGCTGGGGTTCGCGCTATTGAGAGTGCCGTTGCCTTGACTTACTGGTCCCCCCCGCCGCCGCTTTGTACATCTGACGCAGCCACCGAGCGGGGGGACTACAGGCCCCACAACCCCTAGCTGGGATAGCTCCGCCCACCCACGCCCTTTCACCCGCCCGGAGGCACACAAAACACTGAGGCTTCCACATAGGAGTGGGAGACTGCATTGCCTACCTGCCACGACCTGTTGCCATTTCTTGCTGAGACTGCTGCCTGTCTACAGGGACAGAGGGAGCTTCACCGCTGGGGTTCGCGCTAATGAGAGCGCTGTTGCCTTGACTTACTGGTCCCCCCCGCCGCCGCTTTGTACATCTGACGTGGCCGCCGAGCGGGGGGACTACAGGCCCCACAATCCCTAGCTGGGATAGCTCCGCCCACCTACGCCCTTTCACCCGCCCGGAGGCACACAAAACACCAAGGCTTCCACATAGGAGTGGGAGACTGCATTGCCTACCTGCCACGACCTGTTGCCATTTCTTGCTGAGACTGCTGCCTGTCTACAGGGACAGAGGGAGCTTCACCGCTGGGGTTCGTGCTATTGAGAGCCCCATTGCCTTGACTTACTGGTCCCCCCGCCGCCGCTTTGTACATCTGACGCGGCCGCTGAGCGGGGGACTACAGGCCCCACAATCCCTAGCTGGGATAGCTCCGCCCACCTACGCCCTTTCACCCGCCCGGAGGCACACAAAACACCGAGGCTTCCACATAGGAGTGGGAGACTGCATTGCCTACCTGCCACGACCTGTTGCCATTTCTTGCTGAGACTGCTGCCTGTCTACAGGGACAGAGGGAGCTTCACCACTGGGGTTCACGCTATTGAGAGCGCCGTTGCCTTGAACTACTGGTCCCCCCCGCCGCCGCTTTGTACATCTGACGCAGCCGCCGAGCGGGGTGACTACAGGCCCCACAATCCCTAGCTGGGATAGCTCCGCCCACCTACGCCCTTTCACCCACCTAGAGGCACACAAAACACCGAGGCTTCCTCCGCGTCGCGGGACGCGCGCGGGCGGCGCCGGGCTAAGCCCGGGCAAAGGGCGGGCCATCTGTGGCCCTCGGTGACTGAGGTAGGCTGGGCTGGGCCAGGTTATTTTTATTTGCTCATAAATATACGTGCTGTGTTTAAAAGGAAGTGCCACCTTGTGAAGTTAAATAACAGTTTTTTGCTCCATTGACACTGACTGGAGGGCAACCTCAGACTTTCCTCCATTATCAAATTTATTTTACGGTCTATTCATATTTTTAATTACACTCTTTGTGGAAGTACATTTTCTATAAACGACATCCTTTGAAAAATTATTAGAGAGGATGACAAAGAAACTTCGCTCTGGGAGATTAGTGGGGGGAAGGACCTGTTCCAAAACAAAATCCAACCCCCTAAGAAATAAATCAGTGAATAATCCTTTACTAAAGGGACAATGTCAGCTTTTTGAACCGTGGGAAAAACCAGTGGAAAAGAAATTACCTGTTGCTGAAAATGAAGGCTTACTTTCAGTTGTACAGGTGGGGCCGACACAAGTGGTTGATAATTCGGTCCCCCTCTCCTTGATGACAGACCCATTCGAAATAGAAACCACTGCGAGGACCTGCCTTGTACATTCCAAAGCTGATGGTGATATTGAGCTTCACGTTCAAACTATGGAGGGAAAACAAGCTATCAATTCACCAGCTCCATAAGCTTCTACTCCTTACGTTCGGTCAGGATGAGATTCCTCATTCTCATTTATTGACCTAGAACTCTGTGGCTGCTACGTGGATGCAGGTAGTTTGAAAGTTCTAGAAGCCATGAAGCCATCAGTGGGTGCCACTCCATCTGGGTTATTGTTATATAGCAGTACTCCCTCTATAAATGTGCAGGATATGTCTGCGTTGCTAAATGTCTCCAAGAGCCCTGAGCTTAACCTTTCTGGAATTTGTCCTTCTGTTGTTGCTGGCGAAAAACCTATATCGGAATCTCTGATTGCCCTGGAACAATTGCTAGCCTCTATATTACTTCTTTTGGGCAAATTGGTGGGCAGCTCTGATTGCATCTTGGATTCTGTCACTCAAATATTGAATACGTTGCTGCAAAAGGCTCCTGAAATGAGGAGTGTCCCCCCTCCTGCGGCCGATATTAGCTTGGCAACGGGGAATGTAAATGCGCCTGCAGAGATCTCTGGTATAAAGCCTTCAGTAATAGTTCAAGAAAACAATGCCACGGTCCTGCCAGTTACTGCGGCGACTAACTGTGTAAAGAATTCAGATCTCGAAATAGAGGAAGAAAATCTGTCTGTTTCAGTTTCAAAAGTGACACAAGAATTATTTCAAATATTCATCCCTGAAAAAAAAGAGCAACATGATGATGATCAAGAGATAAAGGAAAAAAGCGGCAAACATAGAAATAATAAAGGGAAAAAAAGGAAACCTGTGCGCAAATACAGGAAGAAAAGAAAAAGGCGGATAATCTTCCAAGATCCAATTGTTTTAACGGATAATGAAGAAAATGTCACTGACTCTAACCCGGTGACCACAAATTTGGCTAGTGAATCCTGCCGCCCATATTGTGGACCAGAGATCATTCTAATACTCTTCCTATGACTGTGGAGGACCTACCTCAGAAGGGTGGACATGGGCTGATTGCCCCTCCAATGGTAGAGATAAGGAGCTCTATCCCGGTTGAACTGGGGCCTCTCAACCCTTTGGCTTCTTCTTTTTCTCCTACAGACGGGGTTGGCGTACGCCCACACCTTTCTTCCCAGCCAAAAATATCAATGTCTTATGTGGACACTTTGGTTTTGGACTTCTTGCCTTTATTTGATGCAGATTTGCCCTTAAATAGATCATGGTTGCTTAAATGTTTCAGTGACTTGGAAAGTATTCACCTTATTCAATCAAGTGACATTGAGTTAGTTTCTTTGCTAGGTGGAGATAGTGTGTCACGTATAAGGGTCAAATTTTATTCTAAAATTATTGTAAATCTTATATTACAGCAAGCGGAGAATTTCCAATGCAGAGGTATCGACGTTCTGCCTATTTTTAGTTTAGGTAATACCACTCTTCCCCACAGGATGGCCCAAAAGGGTGAAAAGCAAGATGGGGCTCTTTCTCCATTTAAAGATTTAAAGATTTGGGTCTCTAAGGGGAAACGTTCGGTTTCCCAGGTATTGCCCCCTCCACTAATCCAGAACTCTCTTCCATCAGAGGATAATCATCGGTGGAATTGGCTGCCTAATGCCCTATCAAATAAGAGCACAGATAACCCCAAATTATTCCATCATCTTTAACAATAAACTGAAAATGAATTCTTGGAATGCAGCTGGGATACATAGTAGTCCAGAGAAACTAGAGTTTCTATTCTCGCTGGGAGCAAATGTGATTTGCATCCAAGAAACATGGTGTACTAATAATATCTATGCAGGGATGGATTACTATGTGTTGGAAGCGCCGCCTGCCCCCTCTAAGAAAGGTCATGCCAAAGGGGGAATTGCTTGCTTGCTATCTAACAAACTGCACTGGAGATTCTCACATTATATTGACCCAAGTAATCTCTTTCAAGCTATAACAATAGCAAATCTCCCTTGCTCTCCAAATAAGTCTGCTGTCGTAAATATTAATGTGTATATTCCTCCCGAAGAGCGTTTTAACATTTTATTGAAGCATGTATTCCAGTATATTGGACAGATTAAAAATGTTTATTCCCCACCTGAAGTTATCCTAGTAGCAGATTTGAATTGTAAAATTTCTAATGCTAGTTTAAATCTATTTAGAAATAAACCCAAAGAAGAGGCCTATTTTATTCCACAATCCCTCTTTCCAGATAAAATAGTAACTAATAAAAGAGGGAAGATTCTGCTGGAAGAATTATCGGCAGTTGAGGGGCTCATTTTAAATGGGAGATTTCCCTCTGATGTGCCCGCGAAATTCACTCACAGGTCCCCTTTTAGGGCCTCTATTCTTGACTATGTGATTTCAGATTATGACATTTTTCCATGTATTCAGGATCTTACGGTATCCCCTACATCCTTGAGTGATCACAGCATAATCATTATAACTATTTCTCTAAAACCTCCCCCCACTGAGTCTTGGTCCCTCAATAATAACGATGTTAATTTTCATGGTTCTTCGGGTAGATGTTTTTGGAATCCAACTGCCATTATAGGTGTGCATGATATTCTATGCAAAACTATATTAGAATTAAACGACTGGCATGGTTCCGAAATTGTTAACTTTGAAGAATTTATGAGGAAGATCATCTTGGATGTGAAAAAGGTTAGTTGTTCTAGGAAAAAGGTAGTTTTTCCTAGTGCATTGCGTATCCTAAATAAGGAAATAAATAAATTAGTGCCAGAGCAATTCTTAGGAAGATCAAGTGAACTAGCAAAAGAAATATCGAGGTTAAAAAGAAGGAGAACTAGATTGAAAGCGAAACTAAAAAAGGAGAAGGAAGATTCAGTATGGATAAACTTGCGGGAAGCAGTTGCGCATGGCAGGGCTAGAGAATTTTGGTCCATAGTTGGTAAGGGATGTGGTACTAGAACGAGCCCTCTCCACATCCCCATATCTGAAGAAGTATGGTCCTCTTACATTCGGAAGCTGTATGCAGGGAATGATACATCGGCTGCAGATAGTGACCCTGATTTAACATCTGAGGGTCCGATTAATTTTCCGACTGAGAAAACAATAGAAATGGCCATAAAAAACATGCGCTCCTCCGGCGCAATGGGACCTGACAAACTCCCTATGACGGTTCTGAAGCAGGAACCCTTACTATGGAGTAAGATCCTCTACCCGTTGTTTAAATCCTGCTTTGCTACTAAAACGGTCCCTGCCTCTTGGAGGGGAAGTATATTGATCACTATTTTCAAGAAGGGAGCTAGGGATAACCCCATGAACTACCGTCTGATAGCCCTCCTCGACTCAATCGGAAAGGTCTTTGCTAAATGTATCCTAATGTTACTTAACGATTGGATTGAGGAGAATAATATCTTAGCATTTGAACAAACTGGATTCCGTAGGGGGCACGGTACATTAGATAATCTCACCGCCCTACATGTGATTTCTGATAAATATACACATGTGAGAGGGGGGGTGGTGTTCTCTGCTTTTATTGATTTCTCCACAGACATTTTTTCTGCTACTAACGGACACACAACCTGATATGTTGCTACTGACCGAAACTTGGCTCACCCCGGACTCCTTACCGGACATTTTAGCTGCCCTACCAGCAGACTATTATATTTTATCAGCAATACGTCCGGGAGGGAAAACTGGGGGAGTGGTGGCCATTATTGTTAATAAAAAACACCAGCTTAGACAACTAACATCTTTATCTCTGCCCAACACAGAAAATTTAGTTGCTAAATTAGACACTCCTAATGGATCACTTGTATTGGTGCTACTGTATCGTCCACCTCAAACTATGGTCATATTTCCTTCAACCCTAGCAGAGCAATTGGCTCCGCTGGTCACAAACCACTCCAAACTACTTTTGGTCGGGGACCTCAACTTTTGGTTTGATAACACATTGTTAGAACCTCAAGCAGCAGAGATGAAAGACCTTTTTAACGACATCAATTTGATACAACACATTCACACCGAGACTCATCAGAAAGGTCATAGTCTTGATCAAATCTGGTCCTCGAACTTACCATTATCTTCTATTGCTATAAAACCTTGCTGCTGGTCTGACCACTACAGCATAAGTTTCTCTTTTCATTTAGATAAAACTATTCAATTCAAGCTACAAACCAGTAAGACCACTGGGAAATGGACTTCCATGGATATGCCAGCTTTCTTAAACTTTTTAAATACTTCCCTCCCCCTAGAGAGTACTAATGTGGAGGTAGCTGACCTTAGGTTTAAAGAATGGCTAACTTCAGCCATCAATATCTATGCCCCTCCCACGCGTCTTTGTAGCTCCAGGAGCGCGGACGCACACAAATGGTTCACACCTGAGCTAAAAAAATTAAAATTGGAAGTGAGGCAACAGGAAAGAGCATGGCGATCTCAGTACTGCCTTCAAGCTAGGGCTACCTACTGCCTAGCCAGGAAAGCATACCAAAAAATTCTACATAATCATAAGACTGCTTATTTTTCAACTAAAATTTTAAACTCTACCAACAAGTCGAAAGAAATTTTTAGAATAGTGAACGATTTATGTAATGATGACAGAACCTCTCCTCCGGTAGTTCCTTCACAAACACTCTGTAATTACTTGAATGATTTCTTCAGTGAAAAGATACTACTGATTAAACAGAATATATCCACACTTCCAGTTTGCGCCCCTGTGGATGATATTTTTTTTAATCCTTTAACATTACACTCTTTTCCTCCCATTGATCTGAAAGTCTTTTTAGAGTTACTGACTAGAGTCAAATCAGGATCCCCTATGGATGTTTGTCCCCCTCAAATCATGAGGGAAATTGGCCGGGCCATCCCCAATAGCATGATATCCTTGCTTAACAATTCTCTTACATCCGGGACAGTCCCCAGCAGTTTTAAGCAGGCCTTATTGATACCCCTCACTAAGAAACCTGGCATTGACCCTCTGGACCTCACTAATTATCGGCCTATATCCCTTCTGCCCTTTCTATCCAAGATTTTGGAGGCTCATGTCACCAACAGCCTCTCAAACTTTGTGGAAGAATCTGGCTATTTACAACCTAACCAAGCAGGATTCCGGCCTGGTCATTCTACTGAGGCAGTAATACTGACCGTTCAGAACACCTTGAGGTCTAACGCCGACAAAAATTTACACCAAGCTCTGGTGCTTCTTGATCTGTCCGCAGCATTCGACACGGTTGACTACTCCATTCTGGTCAACCGTGTCGAACAGCCGGCCTCAGAGATTCTGCCTTGGCCTGGCTGAAATCGTTCATATCTGAACGCACCCAGTCTGTCTGTCTAGGATCTTTCTCAGCACCTAAAATTAATTCTTTTTGTGGGGTCCCTCAAGGCTCTTCTTTATCTCCCTTATTATTTAATTTGTATATGCAGCCCCTTCTTTTTTCTTTAAGAGAGCACAAAGTCACTGTATATAATTATGCAGATGACTTGCAGCTAGTCTTTGTACTCAATTCACCTAATGCTGTGGAGGATTTTCAGGCAACTATGACCTTAATTCAGAGCTGGATGTCTTTAAATCACCTCAAATTAAACCCGGGGAAAACCGAGCTGATTTTGCCTGGGAAGAGTGAAATTAGTTGGAGCCCTAATTTCTGGCCTTCTGACATGGGTCTCCCCCCAAAAAAATCGCAAACAGTAAAAAGCTTGGGAGTGACCATCAATGAGGACCTTACTTTAAAATCCCAGATTGGAACTGTAGTATCTTCTGGTTTTTTTCAACTAAGAAAAATTAGAAAAATTGCACACCTCCTTACTCACACTGCCCTAACTCAGGTGGTCATGGCTCTAGTCCTCTCCCACATTGATTTTTCAAACAGCCTCTATCTTGGCCTACCTGTAGGTCAACTTAGAAGATTGCAATACCTGCAGAATCAAGCTGCAAGACTGATCTGTAATGTACCCAAATGGGAATCGATAAAACCAGGTTTAGAGAATCTGCACTGGCTACCTGTGGCTCAAAGAGCCGAATTCAAAGCCGGGTGCATCATCTTCAAGGCATTGCAAGGTAAGGGCCCCCTGTTCATCAGGCAGTTGATTGGAAGATACATCCCCTCACGCAGCTTGAGATCAGCCCAGAAAGATTTACTTGAGGTACCACGGTTTAAGAAAAAACGACAGGGAGGCAGCTGTTTTCACTTTTTAGCAGCCACCTTGTGGAATTCTTTTCCTTTGGCCCTCAGACAGAGCAAGGATCTCCTTGCTTTTAGAAAGGCATTCAAGACCCACCTTTTCACACAGGCCTATTTGAAATAGAGTCTCTTGTTGGTACATCCTTTGTTATGTTTTTTTATCTCTCTTCAGCGCCAAGAAGCTCCTGGGCGTATGTGCACTTTACAAATTTTAAATAACATAACATAACATAACACAGCGTTCGATAAAGTTGATCGTCGAACGCTGTGGAGAAAATTAGCAGCCCTTGGTTTACCATCTTATTTATTGGATCTTGTTCGTGCTCTCCATACGGATACTTGGTGCTGTGTTCTTCAAGGTGGTGAAAGGGGACTCTCGCACCGAATCCCATCTTTGAACGGCCTTAAACAAGGCTGTCTTCTGTCTCCATTATTGTTTTCCTTGTACATTGTAGACCTTCCTGCTTCCCTGACAGCTTGTGTGGGTATACCTCCGGTGGTAGGGGGGGGGGCTATCTCTTGTTTGATGTATGCCGATGATATTTTTGTCCTAGATTTAACACCTAAAGGTCTCGCTAATCGGCTCCAAGCTCTACATGCTTTTGCTGACTCTCATTTTATGAAGATTAATACATCTAAAAGTAAAATTATGTGTACTGCAGGGAAAAAGAAGTGCCGTTCTGAAAACTTTGGATGGTTTATCGGTGGCCAGAAAATAGAGGTTGTTAAATCCTATACCTTTTTGGGTAAAATAATTGCGGCCAATTTGAGCGAGAGGCCCCATATCGAGCATAGCTCACGTAAAGCCCTCGCTCATGGCAAAGGTTTAAATTCCCTCTATCTCGCCACCGGAAAAAGACACTTCGCCTGTTTACTTGAGGTGTATAGGGCAAAGATTCCTGCTATGATATTATATGGCATAGAACTCATAGAGCTGAAGCACTGGGGTTTCTGTCACAAAATTGAAGGGAAACTCTTAAGATCCCTATCCACCCTCAACACCGCGTGCTCTTTGGCCGCATGTAGGCTCGATTTTGGCCTTAGGAGCAGCTGGGTCCAGGGATTATGTGCCCTGGTAAGATGGGTGGTTTGCTTGGCTAGAGCTGAACCAGGTTCGATGAGAGCTCTCCTTAAAAGTGAACTGTTGGGCAACTTCAAAGAGTTCTCACGAATAGTAAGGAACTTTAGAAGAGCTGTGTCACTTTTAAAGTTAGACGAAAGTGTTTTGTTCCTTCACTCACCGACCCAGCTAAAAATCCTGCTAAAACAGGGATCGTGGGAACTTTGTTTTCAAACAGATAAGAATATAATACAAGAAAAAGGGGGTTGTGACCTCCTTCTTAATTCTTATTCTTTGAAGTTGGCCCAACCCTATGCCACATGGAATATGCCACATGGTGTTCGCAGATTATGGTTTCTTTTACGATACGATTTACTGCCCCTAAATCTACTCTTATCCAAATGGTATGGATCCTCTCCTATGTGCAATCTTTGTAATTTGAGTACTCAGGATCGTACGCATGTCTTGTTGATTTGCCCTGCACTCCACCTATTGCAACTTAAATGGTTAAGACCAATATGTCTCCGACTAGGTATTTCTAATGTGAATATTTTTCTACAATTTCTATACTGTCCTCCAAATGAAATGTTTTGCTTCCATATTTTTAATTTTTTTAAAGGTTTTTTAGCTATTTATTAATGTGCTATGGAGAGGTCTGACATTGTTTATTCTTGTCTATTTGTCAATGGATGCAATCTGTTTTGTGTTAGTTCACTGAATTTTTTCTTCTGTATGTAATTTGTATTGTGAATTTTATGTGGCCCTCGTTGAGAGCCAAAACATAATAAAATAAATTAAAATTGAATTGAATAAAACATATATACATTCATATATACATTAGGCTAAAATACTCAACTGGTGCTTCTAACTACGCTTACCCCAGAGTACCTGACCTAAGCCTAATACTTGGGAGGGGAGTAAGTAAGTAGCTTTAAGTTAAGTTGGTTTTGCCAAGGTTTGCTTCAAGAATTCTCTCTAAGGGTTTAGTCAACACCATACCTCTGGAATAGAATGATGGAGGTCTGGTATCTCCTTCAGGGGGTCGATATCCCAGTCACCCGCAAGGGTAGACTAGAAACACCGGAGCTGGATTTCTCTGCAGGAGAAAAGACAGCGTCTCTTCTCAGCGCGTCGAGGAGGAGGAGGGGGAGCAGCGTCCGCGGGCAGCTTGCATCTGCTGGGCTCTTGCAGGGGGACGTCTGTTCAGCTCCTAAGTTCACCACACCATCGTTCGCTAGTTAGCAGTGATAGCAGTAGCGATAGCAGCTATGGTATCATCAGCATGACAGCTACTTCAGCAGCAGCAAGTCAGCTAGCAGCATCAGCGATGGCATTAGCGTAAACAGCAGCGAGACAGCGTTTTCTTAAGGCAACGTTGGTAATATTCATACCTGAAAGGTGCCTTGTTTGACGTAAGTTTTTGGACATAAGACGACAATAAAGATGTCACTAGGAAGTGATCGTCTATCAGTGCTCATTAGAGTTCTATTACTAATCAAAACACAGCAAGCGGGGATTTCCAGGTTGCTGAGTTTTTATCTTGTTGAAGAACTCGGAGTGTTAATCTAGGAGTCTCAGATAGTAACTTCTGCTATGTCATTGCACTAATTGGTTGCAAAGGAACTGGCAGAGAAAGCAATTCTGAAATGTGGCTCTGTTCGTGTGAGGCCAGAGACGAGTTTCTGAATATTGCATGTGAACGGTTATGCCAATATAGGGAATAAATGGATTTATAGCTGAATAGGGGCATAAGGTCACAGTATCGATCAGGGTCCTAGATTAGAACGCGACACCCACTCCACAAATTCATGTCCATCAAATTAGTAAAACTAGAGCAATAAGATGCATGTGTAACATTGCCCACCCCAAAATACATGTATGCATTTGAAATAGGCGTATTTGTAATACGTGAAAATTTAGGTACTGTACATTTTTGAAGCATAGAAATCATTCAAAAATTATAGCATATGAAATCAATGAACGATTATGCAAAAAGAATTACACATGAAATATCTCTGAAACAGAAGAAGGGCGAGATAATTTCATCACATATAAATGCATTGCAGTAAAATGTGCTAGAGGCTGGTGTAAAGTTATTATGTCTCTAGATGTATTTAAAAATAGAAGTTGAAGCTTCTGTTCTCTATGAATAGTTTTTACCTTAAGCAAAGAATTTGGCGTGCCAAAAAAGGGTGAATATTAAAAAGTGTTCAATTCAAAAGAATTATTGCTTGAACGGGGAAATTAGAGTTCCAACGCTTTTAGCAGTTTTTGTTGTTCAAAACTGAAGGCCGAATTCAGAGTTCATGGGAAGGCTGTGTGTCGGAATGCTTCTCTAAAGTTATTTTTTCTGTTCGGGTGAGAACATCATATCAGACAGGCTCTCAAAGAATTGGTCTACAAAATCAGGTGACAGTTCGACCAAATTCGATAGTGCTGTAACTTGGCAGGTGTGAGAATGATTGCTGTCATCAAAGTCGGGATCAGCAATGCTCACAGAAGGTCGTACCTGGGTGATGTTGCTTTTGTCACTCGCTCCACTGTTACCACCTAGTCGTAGCACAGGAGTCTCAACAAATGCCGTCATCAGGATTGGTAGCCGCTGGGGACAACACAATGCGTGAGCCGTTATCGGACTTAGCAAAGTATCGATATCCATTGGTATTGCTGATGGAAGTGAAAGACATATGTCCAATACGCACTCATCTCCACATAGCATACATCGTAGTACAGGTAAGATGCAATTTTGCCATATCGGTCTGAATGAAAGGAACCCAGTCATGTTTAGATCTCTCAGCCTGGCCAATCCAAGGACTCTAGTTATTCTGTCCCGGTAGCGAACTGCTAGGATTGTTTCTTCCATTCCCATAGGAGTCATGTCTGAGCTGTGGCTTGCCATAACGAAGCAGGAGGGTCAAAAATAAAATCCCTGCTACAAGTCCCAAAAATAGGGGTATGCCGCCAAAAACAGAGTGAACAAAATTTGGAACGATTCCCAGAATTGCTTGAAATGGTGTTAGCAGTCCCGTAAAAATCGTCTTAAATATGCCTGGGAGGCCTGTGACACTAGACATGTTAAAGAGTTGGCTCAACATTTCTACGAAATGCACGGGCCAATTTGTTGAAAAAAGGTCATGAACCTCCGTAGCTGTCCTTGCAACTAGGAGATCATACGTCTCTTTTGATGAAGTTATGGGCACTTCTGTCTGCAAAAGCACAGACTTCATTTTGCTTAAAGTATCAATTCGTATAGAATAGAGATTCAGACAAGGCCAGATGGGAGTCTCTATGTCTCCAGGCCCGCTTGGGAACAATGCTTGCATACAGCATTTGACCATGGAAGTTACGTTTACGAGATAACTTTTCCCTGGAACAAGGCCACAACATCTGTGATCCGTTCTTAGAATGTAACTCCCAATCGCGAGTTGCATAAAGAAGGGCTCTATCTGCGTTGCAGGTGTGTCAAGCTGGTGGCATGAAAGGTTGTTAGAATTACCTTCACAGGCTCCGTGTAAATTAATACCCTGACACAAAAGTATACCGCTTAATGAATGTTTACAGTTTTCACCACTAAGAAATACATTTTTGTCGCTGTCACTATAGCATGAATGTGTGTATGGTAATTTCCATGTTGATTTCACATATCCTTTACCCAATCTTTCATATTGGCCAGTAGGTATGTATTCAAGGCACTTTTTAAATCGGAAAGTTGTTATCGGAATAGTGATAATTCCGTGTATTATCCATTCAATGACAGAACTTTCTGACATTGTCAGTGGCAATCTCTCAAGTTTTTCGATGCTCAGGATTGAATAGTCTGCTCCTTTCTGTGCCAAGCTGATTTATTTATCAGTAAGGTTAAAAATGGAAAACAATGACGTTGTGTTGATTAAACGCCAAGGCACATAGCCTGAATGAAGATTTTGCAGCGTCCAGCCTAATTGTACAATAGAACGTAATTGAGATTGGCCATGCTGTAACATTAGCAAGTCTCTGTCTATTATATCAAAGGCAGAGGACACAATATTGTCCAACGAATATATTCTGGAGCACAGAGTCATTAACCCATTGTCCACTACAGAAAGTGATTTTTCCAAATTAATACGATCAATTTCTCGTATTTTTTCAGCTGTTTCAATTTGTGTGACATTCCAAGCCTCGTTGTATGCAGCATAGATACTGGTCGCTATGAAACGCTTTTGACGCTGTTTGCGTGGTCCCATGATAAAATCGCGCAAATCAGCACCATCTTTAAGTAAAGATAAGTGTTGCTTAATTTCAGCCAGTGTGGATGATCCTAGCCATTCGAGGCAGAGTTTCCCTACACTGTATGTTGTTACTATCCCTGGATGTTGTCTCTGGGAGTATCTAGGGTCTTGTCTGGTCATTTTTAACCCCTGTGTTTTGTTCAGGAATCTATCTTGACAGTTGTTTGTGTCAGTAGGCCAGATTAACCACTTTTTCCAATCAGGATGTGTTCTGTTAAAATGTAAAATTTTAGTTACGTCTATCTCAATATCTGTTGTTGCATTATCAGGTATTGGTTTTGGAATAGACGGTTTGTTTAGGTCTTTGATCTTAGCTAGGCCAAGACAGGATGTTTGGTGAATTGTGTCATTTAAAAACATAATTTGTTCTGGTATCATGCAGGTTCTGAATAGTGCTTCTAGGCCTTGTACCTGCCAATCTTTCGTACCCCAAATGGTTTTTGTTTCAATGTTATTTTTCCAATAATCAAAACCAAATGTCATCATTTTTTCATAAAATGCTTCTGAATATATTAATTTAGTGTTTGTCAGCATTGTTTTCATTCCTGTTTTATCTAACAGTTTGTAATAAAACGTTTCTGCATTACTGGTGTTAAACCCTGAGAAGTACTTGAATTTCTCAAAGAATGTTTTAGAACTGCTTTTAGGTGGTGTAGCACAATGTTCCCATTGATTACACTTAAAAACATTTCTAGGCTGTGCAGATTTATGCAAATATTGATCGCCATAATGTGTATAACAGAACAACTGTTCATAACTAGACGAACCTTGTAAATAATCATGTTCTGTGAATCTAGCTGACATTACTAAATCAGACATCATGTCATTAATACTGTTAAAGTCCCAATCATCAGAGAATGTACTAGGTTTTACAAAGTCACTCAAGGAAACCTTCAGTTGATGAGGATACTTCAGGATCTCGACCGGACCATAGATCTCATAGTCAGTTTTCTCCCATACTACCCCACCCGGTATTGGAATGGCTGTGACATTTACTGTTGACAGTTCTCTTTTCTTTACGTGGGATGATCTGTGTGGTTTGAGGACTAAGTTGATGTTCTGACTTGCTGTGTCCATTGTACTATATTTTCCCTCAATAAATTTTCCCAAACAAAGTACCACGATGAGCCAAAGCAGGAGGAAAAATACACCTAGACCGAACCAGAACTCTAACCAAGGGGAAATAAGGTAGATTTCCTTCAGTTGATGAAAGAGTTCTGTTGCTTTTTCTTTAAAAGTCTTTTTTGTTTCTGGCATCACTTCGGGGTTACTTTGATCCTCGGAAAAGTTGTCGAAGTCGATGAAATAACCAGAGGCAGTTCTGTCAATTGTTGGGATTGTTCTTTCAATCTGTCTTTCGGTAGCACTTTCTGATGCCACATTATTGTAGACTGGTGTTTCTTGACGAACTGTTTCAATCTGTGTCTCAAGAGGCACGAGTTCCATGGCATTATTGCATAGTCCTTCTCTGTGCACTGCAGGCTGATCGAATGTGATTAGTCTTTCAGTTTGAACCTCTTGGATTGTTGCAAGTTTGGGTATTCTGTTGTTTCTTGGGAGTCCACTTGGCCTACTGTTGATTATAGGCCACATGCTTGTGGTTTTACCAGGTTGATTGATACAACTCTGTTCTCCTTCTTACCAGCAAGGGGCGGTAGTACAACTGATCTTGTTCCGGTGACTGCCAAGACAGGTACTGCTTTTCTGTAAGAAGGCCCAAATTCCCTCTTCACCGCTATTTTTTCTCTGACTAGATCCCCAATCTTTGGAATCCAGACAGGCCTTGCTGGGGCTGTTGCTTGTGGTGCCTCGTCAGTGGTATCTGGCTGTTGCTTTAACTTTATGTTGCTTAAGGATTTTCTTGTTTAATTCAAGTCCTGTAAAACAGCCAAACGATCTTTGATGTCAAAGTCTGTTTTCTCATCTTGTACCACTGATAATTGACTACCTAAGTCCTGAACTCTCATTCTAATTCCGAACAATAGTTCGTATGGGCTGAAACCTTTTAGAGAATTTCTTGGCAAATTGTTAAGACTGGTCTGGACACTTATTAGATGTTTGACCCACCCAGCGCCTGAACCTAATACCTTCGCTGTTATAGATCACTTTATGTCTCGGTTTTTTCTTTCTACCACACTATTCCCTTCGGGGTGCGACGGACAAGAATACCGCAACCCAATTCTCATGCTGGCCATGGCCTCCCTATAAGCTCGAGAGCTGAAAGCAGGACCCTGGTCAGAATAGAACGTGGCAATTGCGTATGTGCCGATAAAGACTCGCAGATCTTTTATAACCGTTCTAGCGTCAGCCGAGCGCTGGGGCCACATCCATATGAACCTCGTACAGGAATCCACTGCTACCATGATATATCTACAGTTGCCGTCCCTTTGTAGGGGACCACAGTGGTCCAGGTAAACACATGCAAATGGTTTATCCGAGATGAGAAGGGGTGTCTGCGCTGGTCGTTTTACTGTTGATACTTTTATCCTTTGGCATATTTCGCATTCTAATACATACTTTTTAGTTTGTATTCTCAAGCGAGGCCACCAATATCTCTGTTTTAATAGTGATATTATTGCGGAAACGCCAGCGTGTGCAGGAGCAAGCCCTTTGTGTGCCGCTTTGATTAGTCCTAACCTGTGTTCCATGTTTGGAATTACTCTATCCCCCACTCCAGGGATTCGAGCAAAAGGAACATTATTCGTATCTGTTGAATATAAGTACTTTTCTGGAAAGCCTTTTGGGAGTGTTTTCTTATCATTCTTTACTGACGCACTGACAGCTTGTAGAATATCGCTGTCTATTTTTGTTTGTGACCGAGTTATCGCAGCTACGGAAGCCGTTTGCACAGCTGTCTTCGCGGCTTCATTAGCCAATGAATTCCCTGCAACGTGAACGCCATCACGTTGATGACTCAGAGTGTGTATCACGTGAGTCTTTTGTAGTCCTTTCTGTAAAAGAACTACCTGTTCCCAAAACATTTTATGCTTTATTGTGCCACCTTTTGCATCTTTGAAACCATTTTCCACCCAATTCTGCAAGTATTCATTATAAGATTGTACGCAATAATAAGAATCGCACACTATTAGTGTGGGGAATTCGCGATCGGTATTTTCTAGCGCCATCTTAAATGCTACCAATTCAGCTCGTTGAGCTGAGCAATCTCCTAGAGATTGTGTTTTAGTGACCATTGGTCTAAATTTACCTTCGTGCCAGCGACCTTTAACTATCGCGCACACAGCACTATGAGCTTGTTTGCCCCCAACTGCGGGTTGTGCTGATCCGTCAGTATATATAATACTTCCGTATTCTTCGAGAGGCAGGATTTCAATTGGCAGAGGACATTCATATTCATATTGTAAAAATTCCTGTGTTTTTAAGTTAGGATCAAATTTGTAAACTAAGTCTGTTGCAGCAAGAGAATTAACCCACTGAATCCATCTCGGATGCAAAGCTTTAGCATTAGGAATGCTTGCTTTAGTTACCGCTTCTAAAGCCGGTATAGGTGTTACGATTATGATTCGTTTACCTTATGCTAGGGGCCTTTCTTTTGCTACAGCAGTCTGAACCGCAGTTAGAATTTTCTCTGTTGAACTGAATTTTATTTCAGCCTTTGTGTACAAATATGATTTGTAAGCTATTGGTACCTTTTCTCCCTCATTAGAGGTTAGGTACGTGAATCCGCATCTTCCTGGGATGACTCGGATTACAAGATTGCGTGTGTTATCACGTGTATCTAATTTTGTTTTAGCTAACTTGTCTGTTTGCAGTGATCTCAAAATTTCTGTGTGTTTTTGAGTCCAATTGATTCGTTTAAAATCAGGTTTGATTAGTTCGTAGAGAGGTTTAACCCTCTCTGCATAATTTAGTATGTATGTTCTTCCCAAATTCAGAAAACCTAGTATTGATTGTAAATTCTTCAGCGTTTTTGGAGCTTGGAGTACAGCGCACTTCTCTAAGAAGTTGTCCGCTAGGCTTTTTCCTTCACTTGATAATTCGTATCCTAAGAATAGTACTGTCAGATGGGCAATTCGAGACTTTTTAAAGTTGAATTTGTAACCCTCCGCTGCGAACCCAAGTATAATGGTGTTCACTCTTTTCAAGTGAGTATCCAAGTCGTCGTCTGTGACATAGATATCATCTACGTAAGATAATGCCTCATCATCATATATTTGTAGTAATTCTGTTACTCTAGCTGAGAATAGTCCTGGGCTGTTCTTGAACCCCTGTGGGAGTCAACAGAAATTTTCCTGAGACCCCATTACGGAGAAAGCGGTCAAATACCTGCTTTCTGGTGCAATATTTTGACAAAAGAAACCATTAGATATGCCTAATGTCGTTTTATACTTTTTCCTAACTATGTTATTCATAAGGGCTGCACTATGCGAGTTTTGTACTGCAAAAGTACTGCAACATGCATTAAGGTGTCTGTAATCCAAAACTAGATGATATGAATTGTCTAGCTTGGAGACAGGAAACAAAGGATTGTTCATTTGAGAGGTGCATGTTTCAATCACCCCCTGGTATTCAAGTTGATCTAAGATCTCCCTGACTTGTTTTTTAGCTTCTTGCTTAATGGGATACTGCCGTTGGGCAGTTGGTTCACTTTTTAACTGGATTTTGTGAGGAGGTGAGTCCTCATCCCATCCTACATGATTTTTATATAATGCCGGTGCCTGGGCTACTGCCCATTTCCTTGCATAAGTATATTTTTTGTGAATTGGAATGTGATTCGAGAAGGCAGGCATAATCATTTCTTCGCCATGAGCGCACTCCCTGACAAACTCTGGGGGCCAATCTTTTTCGGCTAACAGAATATCATAGCCTTTTGAGAGTTTATCCCAAAATAGACCCTTTATTTTCCTAGTCTTATCACCCTCTATACGCAATGTTATTTCGTATATCTTATGGGGCTCGCTAAGTCTGGTGTCGGCAGTTTCAACCTGAATGTATTCATTCGTGTCCACTGTCTCCAGATGACTCATCAAGATCTTGCGGGCTATACTGATTTCTGCTGCACTGTCTAATATTGTCTGTGCCCACTCCCCGTTTTTCAACTGTGTCCTCAGTATTCTCGGCATGGTTGATTACTCTAATACTGGCTACCTTCTTTTTTGGAAATTGAGATTTTTTACTCTGAGCAAGTTCCTTGTCTTTGGACTTGGTGTGTTCTCCTGGGTCTGACCGTCCTCTTCTTTCCGATTTCTGCGAAAAAGATCGAGAGGGACGTGTATCAATACTTTGATATCTATCAATTTTTTTCAGATTATCCCTATTTCTAAGGTTGTATCTTTTCTCAGAGGGCTCCCTCTGGGGAAACTGGTGTTCTTGAGTCGGAGTTGTTTCCCTCCGTCAAGGAGACCTTCCTCTGGACTGGAAAACTTTTTCCTTGGGAGTGGATTGTTTATTTCCATCCCAGCTCTTTTTAGGAGTGTTTGAATTATTTTTAATAAATAATTTTTCAGGATTTTCGAGCAGTTGGGGCTTTACTGGTTTCCCACCCAAGCTGTCTCTACCTAATTCTTCATAGCACTTTTCTATGATTATGGCAAGCTCAACTGGCTGATCTGTTATATCTGTTTCCTTCAACTTCTGGCGGATCTCCACAGATGCTGCTTCTCCCTTTATATTGGCTAATAATATAGCCGAGACCTGCTTGAAGTCTTTCAGTAATTTCATACCAAGAGTTAAAGCAGGTTCAGGACCGTATTCATTTTGAATCTGTCGTAGTACATCCGGTATTACCGCCATAGACGGAACACCATGTGTTTTTGTGTAAATGGAAGCAAAGACTGTACCCCAAGTGTCACAGTCCTCCACGTGTGGTGCGATTCCCATAGGAAGGCAGATGGTCAAGATTCTGTGTTTCTCGATAGGGGTAGTATCCGGAAATACTGCCTCTATTTGAGTGATTTTCTGTGCTAACCAGAAAGGAATTTTTTCCCGTTTTACGGGTGTTTTACCAAGACATGATTGTATGTTCTGTGGTGTAATTTTATTAGTGTTCCCCTGATGAGGGGTCAGCTGTGGTACATTAACTGCTGGTTGGACTGTTGCAGTCCGCATTACATATTGGACTAATTAGCTATGTATTTTCATAAGTGTTTTTAGCTGTACTAACAGCTCTTCTTTTGACATTTTTTCAATGTCCGGATGTGGTGTGTAGCTGGCTAGAACCGGCCACGTTGCTCCTGGTCTACCTAGTGGACCGAGCCTGGTAATATGATCATTATGTTTTAGGGCGCCATTAAACCAGAGCAGGTGCTCTTGGAATTTTAGTGGGATTTCAGTCTTCTCGAAAGGAGCGTACTCATCCGGTGGTTTCTCTATTTTGTAATAGTGAAACTCTTTTTTTCTAGCATTTGCCGCTGGAAAGTTTATCCATGAATAGAATACCTCTGTCTGCCGATATTCGTGTGCCTCTATCAAGAAAATTACTGAACCACCTTGTGGTGTCAGTCCGTTTTCTATAAGTTTTAAAGTTATAGATTTTCTTAAATGTGCCAGGATGATTTTTGCACCCGGTACCATAGTAGTGTCGGGACCCTGCTGAGTCGCATCTGCTACGGCCCCAGTGGTTCCGTTTTCTAAGTCTGACATTTTATAAATGCAGGGTTTGCAGAGTAGGTCTCCAAGGAGACAAAGATTAGGTGCACAATATTTTGAAACACTGTATCCTTCAACGTTGAATAAACCAGAGCTTTACATAGGAATCTCTTCCTACTGAGTTCGGGCGGATTTTAACCTTTCACCCACTCCAGACGTCTATTGGAGTATTTACGGGAAAAAGGGGTCTGTGTGAAAAATGCACGACTGAGTTACTCTAGCGTCTTGCGTTAGTTTATCGCCTTACCAAACGTTGGGCGCCATGTAGTGTAGTTCCTATTTTCCCAATAGGCCCTGTGCATTGGAATAACATAAACAGTAGTATCGACGTAGAAGTGCGGATCTTCCAGGCCTCCACTGACTATGCTAAACTTAATTGGGGTTGTTACCAACTAGCTCAGAGGTCACTGGAAACTTTCTTGACTGAATAGGAAGTGATCAGCTTCCCTGGCACAGCCAAGAAAGGATTCAGTTTTCCAACAACCGTGCAACATGACAACTTTGCTCCTCAGATCAAGAGTCAATCTCTAGGGTCGTGTGAAACAATAGACAGTTATTTTACTCAGTCAATGGTTGTGCAGTTTACTTTCACAATATGTAGAGAATAGAGAGACGGGCGTTTTCAATAAAGGGTAACATTTATTGAACAGTCTTTCTTCTCGTACAAAAGAAATGAATTGCCACAATTGCAAGACTTGTTATTATAAAAAGTACGTACAGTAAGATAAGTATTGCGAAATAATACTGTAAAAGCATTGTGTCGGAATGCTTCTCTAAAGTTATTTTTTCTGTTCGGGTGAGAACATCATATCAGACAGGCTCTCAAAGAATTGGTCTACAAAATCAGGTGACAGTTCGACCAAATTCGATAGTGCTGTAACTTGGCAGGTGTGAGAATGATTGCTGTCATCAAAGTCGGGATCAGCAATGCTCACAGAAGGTCGTACCTGGGTGATGTTGCTTTTGTCACTCGCTCCACTGTTACCACCTAGTCGTAGCACAGGAGTCTCAACAAATGCCGTCATCAGGATTGGTAGCCGCTGGGGACAACACAATGCGTGAGCCGTTATCGGACTTAGCAAAGTATCGATATCCATTGGTATTGCTGATGGAAGTGAAAGACATATGTCCAATACGCACTCATCTCCACATAGCATACATCGTAGTACAGGTAAGATGCAATTTTGCCATATCGGTCTGAATGAAAGGAACCCAGTCATGTTTAGATCTCTCAGCCTGGCCAATCCAAGGACTCTAGTTATTCTGTCCCGGTAGCGAACTGCTAGGATTGTTTCTTCCATTCCCATAGGAGTCATGTCTGAGCTGTGGCTTGCCATAACGAAGCAGGAGGGTCAAAAATAAAATCCCTGCTACAAGTCCCAAAAATAGGGGTATGCCGCCAAAAACAGAGTGAACAAAATTTGGAACGATTCCCAGAATTGCTTGAAATGGTGTTAGCAGTCCCGTAAAAATCGTCTTAAATATGCCTGGGAGGCCTGTGACACTAGACATGTTAAAGAGTTGGCTCAACATTTCTACGAAATGCACGGGCCAATTTGTTGAAAAAAGGTCATGAACCTCCGTAGCTGTCCTTGCAACTAGGAGATCATACGTCTCTTTTGATGAAGTTATGGGCACTTCTGTCTGCAAAAGCACAGACTTCATTTTGCTTAAAGTATCAATTCGTATAGAATAGAGATTCAGACAAGGCCAGATGGGAGTCTCTATGTCTCCAGGCCCGCTTGGGAACAATGCTTGCATACAGCATTTGACCATGGAAGTTACGTTTACGAGATAACTTTTCCCTGGAACAAGGCCACAACATCTGTGATCCGTTCTTAGAATGTAACTCCCAATCGCGAGTTGCATAAAGAAGGGCTCTATCTGCGTTGCAGGTGTGTCAAGCTGGTGGCATGAAAGGTTGTTAGAATTACCTTCACAGGCTCCGTGTAAATTAATACCCTGACACAAAAGTATACCGCTTAATGAATGTTTACAGTTTTCACCACTAAGAAATACATTTTTGTCGCTGTCACTATAGCATGAATGTGTGTATGGTAATTTCCATGTTGATTTCACATATCCTTTACCCAATCTTTCATATTGGCCAGTAGGTATGTATTCAAGGCACTTTTTAAATCGGAAAGTTGTTATCGGAATAGTGATAATTCCGTGTATTATCCATTCAATGACAGAACTTTCTGACATTGTCAGTGGCAATCTCTCAAGTTTTTCGATGCTCAGGATTGAATAGTCTGCTCCTTTCTGTGCCAAGCTGATTTATTTATCAGTAAGGTTAAAAATGGAAAACAATGACGTTGTGTTGATTAAACGCCAAGGCACATAGCCTGAATGAAGATTTTGCAGCGTCCAGCCTAATTGTACAATAGAACGTAATTGAGATTGGCCATGCTGTAACATTAGCAAGTCTCTGTCTATTATATCAAAGGCAGAGGACACAATATTGTCCAACGAATATATTCTGGAGCACAGAGTCATTAACCCATTGTCCACTACAGAAAGTGATTTTTCCAAATTAATACGATCAATTTCTCGTATTTTTTCAGCTGTTTCAATTTGTGTGACATTCCAAGCCTCGTTGTATGCAGCATAGATACTGGTCGCTATGAAACGCTTTTGACGCTGTTTGCGTGGTCCCATGATAAAATCGCGCAAATCAGCACCATCTTTAAGTAAAGATAAGTGTTGCTTAATTTCAGCCAGTGTGGATGATCCTAGCCATTCGAGGCAGAGTTTCCCTACACTGTATGTTGTTACTATCCCTGGATGTTGTCTCTGGGAGTATCTAGGGTCTTGTCTGGTCATTTTTAACCCCTGTGTTTTGTTCAGGAATCTATCTTGACAGTTGTTTGTGTCAGTAGGCCAGATTAACCACTTTTTCCAATCAGGATGTGTTCTGTTAAAATGTAAAATTTTAGTTACGTCTATCTCAATATCTGTTGTTGCATTATCAGGTATTGGTTTTGGAATAGACGGTTTGTTTAGGTCTTTGATCTTAGCTAGGCCAAGACAGGATGTTTGGTGAATTGTGTCATTTAAAAACATAATTTGTTCTGGTATCATGCAGGTTCTGAATAGTGCTTCTAGGCCTTGTACCTGCCAATCTTTCGTACCCCAAATGGTTTTTGTTTCAATGTTATTTTTCCAATAATCAAAACCAAATGTCATCATTTTTTCATAAAATGCTTCTGAATATATTAATTTAGTGTTTGTCAGCATTGTTTTCATTCCTGTTTTATCTAACAGTTTGTAATAAAACGTTTCTGCATTACTGGTGTTAAACCCTGAGAAGTACTTGAATTTCTCAAAGAATGTTTTAGAACTGCTTTTAGGTGGTGTAGCACAATGTTCCCATTGATTACACTTAAAAACATTTCTAGGCTGTGCAGATTTATGCAAATATTGATCGCCATAATGTGTATAACAGAACAACTGTTCATAACTAGACGAACCTTGTAAATAATCATGTTCTGTGAATCTAGCTGACATTACTAAATCAGACATCATGTCATTAATACTGTTAAAGTCCCAATCATCAGAGAATGTACTAGGTTTTACAAAGTCACTCAAGGAAACCTTCAGTTGATGAGGATACTTCAGGATCTCGACCGGACCATAGATCTCATAGTCAGTTTTCTCCCATACTACCCCACCCGGTATTGGAATGGCTGTGACATTTACTGTTGACAGTTCTCTTTTCTTTACGTGGGATGATCTGTGTGGTTTGAGGACTAAGTTGATGTTCTGACTTGCTGTGTCCATTGTACTATATTTTCCCTCAATGAATTTTCCCAAACAAAGTACCATGATGAGCCAAAGCAGGAGGAAAAATACACCTAGACCGAACCAGAACTCTAACCAAGGGGAAATAAGGTAGATTTCCTTCAGTTGATGAAAGAGTTCTGTTGCTTTTTCTTTAAAAGTCTTTTTTGTTTCTGGCATCACTTCGGGGTTACTTTGATCCTCGGAAAAGTTGTCGAAGTCGATGAAATAACCAGAGGCAGTTCTGTCAATTGTTGGGATTGTTCTTTCAATCTGTCTTTCGGTAGCACTTTCTGATGCCACATTATTGTAGACTGGTGTTTCTTGACGAACTGTTTCAATCTGTGTCTCAAGAGGCACGAGTTCCATGGCATTATTGCATAGTCCTTCTCTGTGCACTGCAGGCTGATCGAATGTGATTAGTCTTTCAGTTTGAACCTCTTGGATTGTTGCAAGTTTGGGTATTCTGTTGTTTCTTGGGAGTCCACTTGGCCTACTGTTGATTATAGGCCACATGCTTGTGGTTTTACCAGGTTGATTGATACAACTCTGTTCTCCTTCTTACCAGCAAGGGGCGGTAGTACAACTGATCTTGTTCCGGTGACTGCCAAGACAGGTACTGCTTTTCTGTAAGAAGGCCCAAATTCCCTCTTCACCGCTATTTTTTCTCTGACTAGATCCCCAATCTTTGGAATCCAGACAGGCCTTGCTGGGGCTGTTGCTTGTGGTGCCTCGTCAGTGGTATCTGGCTGTTGCTTTAACTTTATGTTGCTTAAGGATTTTCTTGTTTAATTCAAGTCCTGTAAAACAGCCAAACGATCTTTGATGTCAAAGTCTGTTTTCTCATCTTGTACCACTGATAATTGACTACCTAAGTCCTGAACTCTCATTCTAATTCCGAACAATAGTTCGTATGGGCTGAAACCTTTTAGAGAATTTCTTGGCAAATTGTTAAGACTGGTCTGGACACTTATTAGATGTTTGACCCACCCAGCGCCTGAACCTAATACCTTCGCTGTTATAGATCACTTTATGTCTCGGTTTTTTCTTTCTACCACACTATTCCCTTCGGGGTGCGACGGACAAGAATACCGCAACCCAATTCTCATGCTGGCCATGGCCTCCCTATAAGCTCGAGAGCTGAAAGCAGGACCCTGGTCAGAATAGAACGTGGCAATTGCGTATGTGCCGATAAAGACTCACAGATCTTTTATAACCGTTCTAGCGTCAGCCGAGCGCTGGGGCCACATCCATATGAACCTCGTACAGGAATCCACTGCTACCATGATATATCTACAGTTGCCGTCCCTTTGTAGGGGACCACAGTGGTCCAGGTAAACACATGCAAATGGTTTATCCGAGATGAGAAGGGGTGTCTGCGCTGGTCGTTTTACTGTTGATACTTTTATCCTTTGGCATATTTCGCATTCTAATACATACTTTTTAGTTTGTATTCTCAAGCGAGGCCACCAATATCTCTGTTTTAATAGTGATATTATTGCGGAAACGCCAGCGTGTGCAGGAGCAAGCCCTTTGTGTGCCGCTTTGATTAGTCCTAACCTGTGTTCCATGTTTGGAATTACTCTATCCCCCACTCCAGGGATTCGAGCAAAAGGAACATTATTCGTATCTGTTGAATATAAGTACTTTTCTGGAAAGCCTTTTGGGAGTGTTTTCTTATCATTCTTTACTGATGCACTGACAGCTTGTAGAATATCGCTGTCTATTTTTGTTTGTGACCGAGTTATCGCAGCTACGGAAGCCGTTTGCACAGCTGTCTTCGCGGCTTCATTAGCCAATGAATTCCCTGCAACGTGAACGCCATCACGTTGATGACTCAGAGTGTGTATCACGTGAGTCTTTTGTAGTCCTTTCTGTAAAAGAACTACCTGTTCCCAAAACATTTTATGCTTTATTGTGCCACCTTTTGCATCTTTGAAACCATTTTCCACCCAATTCTGCAAGTATTCATTATAAGATTGTACGCAATAATAAGAATCGCACACTATTAGTGTGGGGAATTCGCGATCGGTATTTTCTAGCGCCATCTTAAATGCTACCAATTCAGCTCGTTGAGCTGAGCAATCTCCTAGAGATTGTGTTTTAGTGACCATTGGTCTAAATTTACCTTCGTGCCAGCGACCTTTAACTATCGCGCACACAGCACTATGAGCTTGTTTGCCCCCAACTGCGGGTTGTGCTGATCCGTCAGTATATATAATACTTCCGTATTCTTCGAGAGGCAGGATTTCAATTGGCAGAGGACATTCATATTCATATTGTAAAAATTCCTGTGTTTTTAAGTTAGGATCAAATTTGTAAACTAAGTCTGTTGCAGCAAGAGAATTAACCCACTGAATCCATCTCGGATGCAAAGCTTTAGCATTAGGAATGCTTGCTTTAGTTACCGCTTCTAAAGCCGGTATAGGTGTTACGATTATGATTCGTTTACCTTGTGCTAGGGGCCTTTCTTTTGCTACAGCAGTCTGAACCGCAGTTAGAATTTTCTCTGTTGAACTGAATTTTATTTCAGCCTTTGTGTACAAATATGATTTGTAAGCTATTGGTACCTTTTCTCCCTCATTAGAGGTTAGGTACGTGAATCCGCATCTTCCTGGGATGACTCGGATTACAAGATTGCGTGTGTTATCACGTGTATCTAATTTTGTTTTAGCTAACTTGTCTGTTTGCAGTGATCTCAAAATTTCTGTGTGTTTTTGAGTCCAATTGATTCGTTTAAAATCAGGTTTGATTAGTTCGTAGAGAGGTTTAACCCTCTCTGCATAATTTAGTATGTATGTTCTTCCCAAATTCAGAAAACCTAGTATTGATTGTAAATTCTTCAGCGTTTTTGGAGCTTGGAGTACAGCGCACTTCTCTAAGAAGTTGTCCGCTAGGCTTTTTCCTTCACTTGATAATTCGTATCCTAAGAATAGTACTGTCAGATGGGCAATTCGAGACTTTTTAAAGTTGAATTTGTAACCCTCCGCTGCGAACCCAAGTATAATGGTGTTCACTCTTTTCAAGTGAGTATCCAAGTCGTCGTCTGTGACATAGATATCATCTACGTAAGATAATGCCTCATCATCATATATTTGTAGTAATTCTGTTACTCTAGCTGAGAATAGTCCTGGGCTGTTCTTGAACCCCTGTGGGAGTCAACAGAAATTTTCCTGAGACCCCATTATGGAGAAAGCGGTCAAATACCTGCTTTCTGGTGCAATATTTTGACAAAAGAAACCATTAGATATGCCTAATGTCGTTTTATACTTTTTCCTAACTATGTTATTCATAAGGGCTGCACTATGCGAGTTTTGTACTGCAAAAGTACTGCAACATGCATTAAGGTGTCTGTAATCCAAAACTAGATGATATGAATTGTCTAGCTTGGAGACAGGAAACAAAGGATTGTTCATTTGAGAGGTGCATGTTTCAATCACCCCCTGGTATTCAAGTTGATCTAAGATCTCCCTGACTTGTTTTTTAGCTTCTTGCTTAATGGGATACTGCCGTTGGGCAGTTGGTTCACTTTTTAACTGGATTTTGTGAGGAGGTGAGTCCTCATCCCATCCTACATGATTTTTATATAATGCCGGTGCCTGGGCTACTGCCCATTTCCTTGCATAAGTATATTTTTTGTGAATTGGAATGTGATTCGAGAAGGCAGGCATAATCATTTCTTCGCCATGAGCGCACTCCCTGACAAACTCTGGGGGCCAATCTTTTTCGGCTAACAGAATATCATAGCCTTTTGAGAGTTTATCCCAAAATAGACCCTTTATTTTCCTAGTCTTATCACCCTCTATACGCAATGTTATTTCGTATATCTTATGGGGCTCGCTAAGTCTGGTGTCGGCAGTTTCAACCTGAATGTATTCATTCGTGTCCACTGTCTCCAGATGACTCATCAAGATCTTGCGGGCTATACTGATTTCTGCTGCACTGTCTAATATTGTCTGTGCCCACTCCCCGTTTTTCAACTGTGTCCTCAGTATTCTCGGCATGGTTGATTACTCTAATACTGGCTACCTTCTTTTTTGGAAATTGAGATTTTTTACTCTGAGCAAGTTCCTTGTCTTTGGACTTGGTGTGTTCTCCTGGGTCTGACCGTCCTCTTCTTTCCGATTTCTGCGAAAAAGATCGAGAGCGACGTGTATCAATACTTTGATATCTATCAATTTTTTTCAGATTATCCCTATTTCTAAGGTTGTATCTTTTCTCAGAGGGCTCCCTCTGGGGAAACTGGTGTTCTTGAGTCGGAGTTGTTTCCCTCCGTCAAGGAGACCTTCCTCTGGACTGGAAAACTTTTTCCTTGGGAGTGGATTGTTTATTTCCATCCCAGCTCTTTTTAGGAGTGTTTGAATTATTTTTAATAAATAATTTTTCAGGATTTTCGAGCAGTTGGGGCTTTACTGGTTTCCCACCCAAGCTGTCTCTACCTAATTCTTCATAGCACTTTTCTATGATTATGGCAAGCTCAACTGGCTGATCTGTTATATCTGTTTCCTTCAACTTCTGGCGGATCTCCACAGATGCTGCTTCTCCCTTTATATTGGCTAATAATATAGCCGAGACCTGCTTGAAGTCTTTCAGTAATTTCATACCAAGAGTTAAAGCAGGTTCAGGACCGTATTCATTTTGAATCTGTCGTAGTACATCCGGTATTACCGCCATAGACGGAACACCATGTGTTTTTGTGTAAATGGAAGCAAAGACTGTACCCCAAGTGTCACAGTCCTCCATGTGTGGTGCGATTCCCATAGGAAGGCAGATGGTCAAGATTCTGTGTTTCTCGATAGGGGTAGTATCCGGAAATACTGCCTCTATTTGAGTGATTTTCTGTGCTAACCAGAAAGGAATTTTTTCCCGTTTTACGGGTGTTTTACCAAGACATGATTGTATGTTCTGTGGTGTAATTTTATTAGTGTTCCCCTGATGAGGGGTCAGCTGTGGTACATTAACTGCTGGTTGGACTGTTGCAGTCCGCATTACATATTGGACTAATTAGCTATGTATTTTCATAAGTGTTTTTAGCTGTACTAACAGCTCTTCTTTTGACATTTTTTCAATGTCCGGATGTGGTGTGTAGCTGGCTAGAACCGGCCACGTTGCTCCTGGTCTACCTAGTGGACCGAGCCTGGTAATATGATCATTATGTTTTAGGGCGCCATTAAACCAGAGCAGGTGCTCTTGGAATTTTAGTGGGATTTCAGTCTTCTCGAAAGGAGCGTACTCATCCGGTGGTTTCTCTATTTTGTAATAGTGAAACTCTTTTTTTCTAGCATTTGCCGCTGGAAAGTTTATCCATGAATAGAATACCTCTGTCTGCCGATATTCGTGTGCCTCTATCAAGAAAATTACTGAACCACCTTGTGGTGTCAGTCCGTTTTCTATAAGTTTTAAAGTTATAGATTTTCTTAAATGTGCCAGGATGATTTTTGCACCCGGTACCATAGTAGTGTCGGGACCCTGCTGAGTCGCATCTGCTACGGCCCCAGTGGTTCCGTTTTCTAAGTCTGACATTTTATAAATGCAGGGTTTGCAGAGTAGGTCTCCAAGGAGACAAAGATTAGGTGCACAATATTTTGAAACACTGTATCCTTCAACGTTGAATAAACCAGAGCTTTACATAGGAATCTCTTCCTACTGAGTTCGGGCAGATTTTAACCTTTCACCCACTCCAGACGTCTATTGGAGTATTTACGGGAAAAAGGGGTCTGTGTGAAAAATGCACGACTGAGTTACTCTAGCGTCTTGCGTTAGTTTATCGCCTTACCAAACGTTGGGCGCCATGTAGTGTAGTTCCTATTTTCCCAATAGGCCCTGTGCATTGGAATAACATAAACAGTAGTATCGACGTAGAAGTGCGGATCTTCCAGGCCTCCACTGACTATGCTAAACTTAATTGGGGTTGTTACCAACTAGCTCAGAGGTCACTGGAAACTTTCTTGACTGAATAGGAAGTGATCAGCTTCCCTGGCACAGCCAAGAAAGGATTCAGTTTTCCAACAACCGTGCAACATGACAACTTTGCTCCTCAGATCAAGAGTCAATCTCTAGGGTCGTGTGAAACAATAGACAGTTATTTTACTCAGTCAATGGTTGTGCAGTTTACTTTCACAATATGTAGAGAATAGAGAGACGGGCGTTTTCAATAAAGGGTAACATTTATTGAACAGTCTTTCTTCTCGTACAAAAGAAATGAATTGCCACAATTGCAAGACTTGTTATTATAAAAAGTACGTACAGTAAGATAAGTATTGCGAAATAATACTGTAAAAGCATTGATATGGTTTCTTAGCCATACAATGGTTTAAAATGAATAAAACATATATACATTCATATATACATTAGGCTAAAATACTCAACTGGTGCTTCTAACTATGCCTACCCCAGTGTACCTGACCTAAGCCTAATACTTGGGAGGGGAGTAAGTAAGTAACTTTAAGTTAAGTTGGTTTTGCCAAGGTTTGCTTCAAGAATTCTCTCTAAGGGTTTAGTCAACACCATACCTCTGGAATAGAATGATGAAGGTCTGGTATCTCCTTCAGGGGGTCGATATCCCAGTCACCCGCAAGGGTAGACTAGAAACGCCGGAGCTGGATTTCTCTGCAGGAGAAAAGACAGCTTCTCTTCTCAGCGCGTCGAGGAGGAGGAGGGGGAGCAGCGTCCGCGGGCAGCTTGCATCTGCTGGGCTCTTGCAGGGGGACGTCTGTTCAGCTCCTAAGTTCACCACACCATTGTTCGCTAGTTAGTAGCGATAGCAGTAGCGATAGCAGCTATGGTATCATCAGCATGACAGCTACTTCAGCAGCAGCGAGTCAGCTAGCAGCATCAGCGAAGGCATTAGCGTAAACAGCAGTGAGACAGCGTTTGCTTAAGGCAACGTTGGTAATATTTATACCTGAAAGGAGCCTTGTTTGACGTAAGTTTTTGGACATGAGACGTCAATAAAGATGTCACTAGGAAGTGATCGTCTATCAGTGCTCATTAGAGTTCTATTACTAATCAAAACACAGCAAGCAGGGATTTCCAGGTTGCTGAGTTTTTATCTTGTTGAAGAACTCGGAGTGTTAATCTAGGAATCTCAGATAGTAACTTATGCTATGTCATTGCACTAATTGGTTGCAAATGAAGTGGCAGAGAAAGCAATTCTGAAATGTGGCTCTGTTCGTGTGAGGCCAGAGACGAGTTTCTGAATATTTCATGTGAACGGTTATGCCAATATAGGGAATAAATGGATTTATAGCCGAATAAGGGCATAAGGTCACAGTATCGATCAGGGTCCTAGATTAGAACGCGACAAAATGGAGGAATTGGATGATCAGAAATCATATAAAGACAAGAGCATTGAGTGAAAGGAGGGTCCAAGGGAATATTTATAGACCCAACAACAGTTACAGCCCCCTAAATAGAACATACAAATACAAAAGAGTAACTGTGGGTCTAGGCAAAAGAAACCCTATATTATGTCTCATGTGCTGTGACTTCTTACATAGGTGCATCCAGAATGTCAATATGGTATGCAACAGGATGTCCGCACAACGTGTCAGGTTGCCATCAGTTAACCATCAGCTACTGCACTTTCCATCATTTGGACCACTACACAGAGTGGAGAGTCCTTGTTGCAACCACTTCACTAGAGTCTAACTGAGAAGTGTGTAGGGCTCACTAGGATGTTAGGTAGGCAGGGTATGGTTACTAGAAACAGTCCATAAAGAAATATGAGTGCAAAAAAGTGCTCAATTAAAATTGGAGAGTGGACGCAAAAAATACTTTATTCTACTATAGCTGTACAATTCCAATGGATAAAAACAGAATTAGTGCAAAGAGTCAGTGGGTTCAACAAATAACTACTGCCTAGATGTATAGGTCGACATGTTTCTGCAGTTTAGTGATCCTTAAAAGGTATCTACTGCTTCATCAGGACCAATTAGAACTCTGCTACTGTTTCAAAATACGTTTAAGTGACAAAACAAAATATGAAAAGGATATCAACTGATTCGTCCTCTCAGACCTACTGTGTAGGAGGAAGCTGTCCAGACATAGGAGACATCAGGTCAAAGACACAACACAGACATATAAGGGTAGAGATAACAGCAAAGATATTAATACCATAATCTCACGTAAAGCTGTTCACAAGTAATAGCTCATGTATAGGTCATTTAGCAATTTTCTTGCACTGGCTAAATGAGTATGTCTCCCGCTCACCTCAAGTGCGAGAGGAACGTCTTCTCCTCACCTGGCTACAGCTCAGGCTCCAGGGGCACCGCTCTGTTAATAGGGAAATAATTGCAGCAAAAGAGAAGTGCTCCGCGACAGCTCAAATAATACATTGATTCGACTGTGTTGTATGTCATCTTAAAAAGTGCCCGCTGATGATAATGTGATAAAAACGAGCCAAACGACCAAGTATTTACCATGAACAGAGCCTAGGAATCTCTCGCTAGTATGACCAAACATCCTAGATCATAAAGGGTGCTTAATACTCACAACCTAGAGATGATCTTATCCTCTCAGAGACCATATAACTATGTAATGTGCGCAGAACATGGGCTATAGATCCCATTGGTTTGCTGGCGCATATAGTCACCTCTGCATATTAACCTGATTAGTTTTAACACAGCTATGTAGAGGCCTAGTAGAGACTAGGTCTGGCCGGGAGCTCACCCTAATGTCCCTGAGGTTTCAGAACACTTTTGTGATTAATCAAAATTTTAACTATCCGAATGTTTGCAAAAAATAGACCTCTACATAGCAGTTTCATACACAGTTGTGGGCTCAACTGACCACTGGGATGCTCCCAACACAGATATAAACTTCTTAAATATTGCTCAAACTTAGGAATCTGAAGGTGTGCAGGCTAGACTCTTACATAGTAGTTTTAACACAGGACATGTGGAACCTGCCCGATTTCATAGATGCACAGGTAACAGTGGAAGGTCAAAGTACAATAGTCCTTTTTTCTGGCATGGAAGTTAAGCCTAAGCTATTTATCATATTATTTTCTTTAAGTTGGGTACATGATAAGAAAGCACATTAAGTGTGAGACTCCCAACAGCATGGTTAATAGTTAAAGAGTATGAACATATCCATATTTCCAGCCTTGCTTTTTAGTTCTACGCACATCAATCGATACCTTAGTACCTTTGTTTAAGCCTCCTCGTTTAGAGAAAAAATATATACTCCAGGAAAAAAGGCAGGGGTATTCTGTAGGGCCAGAGAATACCCCTGCCTTTTTTCCTACTTGAGGCGGGAAATGGCAGTGATACCATCCTCCGGCTGAATGTCGCGCTCAAGATGATCAGCCTGTTCCTTCGTAAGGGCTGGAAGGGGGACGGAGTCAAGAAAGGCCTCTCCAACCAAGTCCTCCAAAGGAGAGCTGGCGTAGAGGTCGGCGGAAAATAAGCAAAAGGCACTAGCAATATCGTTATCTTCCGAGACGCGCCTGCCGTCCTTCCGAAAGAATTTCTTGCACTTTCTGTTGTTGTTGAGTTTTGCGCAGCTTGTGGGCAAGCAGATGCCCACACCTAAATTCCACCCTATCCTGGACAATGGCTGCCAATTGTTGCTGCACAGCTTTAGGTTGCCTCCACACTTGAGGGGCCCCCTTTCTCTGGTGCATTTGCTCCAGTTCCTTAGTCTGTTGAGTGAGTTCTTCCAGCTTACGCCTACCATTGACATTGTCTGCGGCAAAAATTGCTATGAACTCTTCCCTTATGACTGCCTTCAGTGCTGCCCACTGCGTAGCAAGTGTAGTGTCCGTATTGCTGTTGTGAGAAAGGTAGTCAGTGATGACGCGCTGTACCCGTGTAACCACATCTTTACACTGCAGTAATGTCTCCCTGAGGCACCATGTCCACAGAGCGCAATGAGTTGGTGGGAGGGAAAGAACAACTGTCACTGGGGTGTGATCAGAGAGGGTGGAACCCCGATCTCCACCTCAGTCGCCAGCGCATGTATGGATGTCGATTTCATCAAATAGTCTAGGCGGGCGTATGTTTTGTGTGGATTGGAATAATATGAAGATTGGTGCCCCTGGGGGAGAAAGCTGCACCATAGATCTTTAAAACCTAAATCATGTAGACAGGATAATCCTTCTGCAGAAAGAGTACCAGTTTAGGAAGTGTGCTGATATGATCTATCTAGAGTATTGTCGAGAACCAACAGAATGTAGCGGCCTGGTGTGGTGGAGGTTTCTGTGAGGGCTGAGTGAAAGAACCTTTCCTGGCCTTCATTGGGGGCCTAGACTGAGCCAACATTAAACGTGGAATCGGCCAAAGAAAATCTGTAATTCAATAGTTTAGCTTTTATCTCTGCCTCTTTGTGTATGATCGTTCCCTTAAACCGCTGAGCCACCAGAATAGCCACTCCAGCTGTTTTGGTATTGCCTGAGGAGAAGAACTGATGTGGGAACTTCCGGGACCGGAGGCGGTGACAATCCTTCGGTAAAAGGTGCGTCTCTTGCAGGAGACAGATATCTGCTTGGGATTGCTCTAGACATAAAAGGACTGCTTTGCGCTTTACTGGATTATTTACCCTCTCACATTTGAGGTGAGTACTTTAAGCTCTGTAGCCTGCATCTACTCTGCGAAAGTTATTAAAAGCAGAAGTGGCACACTAACGCTGAAATAGCTAAGGCCCAGGGTGTCGCCCCGCTCTAGAAAGCCCAGGCAGTGTGTACTCACGTCAGCCCCGAGCGCAAGGTGGACAAGGAAGACTGGATTACCCCCAAAACTACCCCACCCCAAAGAAAACCCCCAATATGAAAGAATGTGAACAGAAACATATTGTCCATCATCCGTAGGTGTTTGGAAATGTAGTGAATCGGGATAGTTCATCTAGATCTCCACAGCCCCCTCCCGCCAACGGACTGGGGAAAAAGACAAGCAAACAATCGGCTGTGTATAATCATGAAATCCAGCCAAGTTGGGACGAGCTCAGATCCAACGAGATCGCCTCCACTGCCGCCCGTTGGCCTTCGATGATCGCGGCTGCAGGAGGTTTCTTTAATCGGCGCCGTCTGCCCTGTTGGCGCAATTGGGGCATGAGTCATCAGTTTCCACGGCATGGCTCGTTGAGTCGCTCTCCTTGACAGGCGGGTCGATGTCCAGTAGGCAGCAGGCTTTCAACAGGGATATTAGCTGATAGAGTTTATTGTCCATTTTGAAAACTAGGCGAAACGGGTGGCTCCAGCTGTAGGAGATGTTAGGTTGTTGTAGGTGGGCCGTGATGGGTTTAAAGGTTCTGCGTTTTTGACTGACAAATCTTGGTACAGAACCAGTGACTGGTCTCGAAAGTACAGGGGGTGTAGCCGCCAAGCTTTTTGAAAGATCTCTTCCTTGGTGCGATAGTCTTGCACACATACCAGGATGTCTAGTGGAGGAGCCGAAGCGACACGCGGGGGCCCACCCTATGAGCCCTGTCTAGACGAAGCTCTGCCTCCAACAGCCTCCCCAAAATGTGATTGAAGAGTTCCCTTGTGTATTTAAACAGGTCCTTTGTGTCGTCGACAAGATTCACTCCACGGATCCTTACATTATGGCGCCGGAAACGGTTTTCCAGGTCTTCAAGATGGGTCTGGAGATCGACCTGTTGATCGTGGATCCGAAAACTACCTTACATCCATCCACCTATCGGCCGTGGAACAAACTCAATTTGGAACACTTGGAAACACAACTAGCATACAGTATAAATCTGGAAACCATAAATTCTGTTCAGAATCTATATGAGTGGCTACAGGAAGCTTTTGCCATCCTGATACCACTAAAAACCACACAACAGAACAAAAGAAAAAAAGTGCCTTGGAGAAACAAAGAAATAAAAGACATAAAACAACAAATTAGAAAGCTGCAACATGGGAAACAACACTTACAACGCAACTTTTACAACGCACTACCTTTACAACAAAACTTTTACAACGCAACACCCATTACAATGCATGCCATTACCACACAACCTTTACAACGAATGTCACTACAACGCATACCACTACAACGCATGTCATTACAACACAGTCATTACAACGCATACCATTACAACTCATACCTACACTATCCAATACTTACGCATACCATTACAGGGAATACCTACACTATCCAACACTTACCCTACTGTTGCAACCCCTGGAGTTAGAATAGTAATTTCTACCCGTACACTATCAAATACTTACCCTACTGTTGCACCCCCTGGAGTTACAATAGTAATTTTTACCCCTACACTATCCAACACTTACCCTACTGTTACACCCCCTGGAGTTAGAATAGTAATTTTTACCCCTACTCTATCCAATACTTACCATACATGCAATGTAATGGTATGCGTTGTAATGGTATGCGTTGTAAATGTAGCATGCGTTGTAGTGGAATGCGTTGTAAAGGTAGTTTCAAAGAATTCGTTGTAATGGCATGCGTTGTAATGGAATGTGTTGTAATGGATGTTGCGGTGTAAAAAATGCGTTGTAAAGGTATGCGCTGTAAAAGTATGCGTTGTAACGACATACATCCCTGCAACATACCTGGCTCAAAACAAACGCCGAACAAGACAAACTTCACCTGCAGAAAATGAACAGATTGTATAAGTCGGCTATCAAAAAAGCTAAGAAAAGGTACTATTCAAAACACTAAATGTGCAAATAAAGAATTCTATGAAAGAATTCTATAAAATACTCAAAGAATTTCGAAAACCAAATTGCCTAGAAGGAACTCATCCTGTTACTCAAGATTTTACAGACAAACTGGCAAATCATTACACGGACAAAGCAGACACGTTGGACTCGTACTTAAAACATAAACAAAGCACCAGCACTAACCCTTGTACAAAACAACTATCCAAGAATGCTCTAATCAAGCCTCTACGTTCCTTCCAACACATCTCACACAATGAATTTATGGACCTGGTCAAACAAGCACGCCTTCCGGCAGCCCTACTGACCCCTGTCTGCCACAAACTTTCAAAACAATTCTTTTAACAACCTCTGCTGCCATTCCAGTAAGAAGAATCATCAACGATTCCTTAACTACTGGAATATTTTCTGAAGAACCCAAAAAGTCATACATATGCCCTTTACTGAAGAAAACAAACCCTGACAACCACAGACCCATTACAAATGGACCTTTCCTGGGTAAACTGATAGAAAGAGCAGCGTTCGCCCAGATGTCACAATTCATTGGAGAGAATGACATACTTTCAGATTTCAAAACAGGATTCAGTCCGGGAAGAGGCACTGAATCTGCCTTCCTTGCCATCTGGGATGACCTAAAGAATACAGTTGACCGCAACGGGGTTGCTGAGCTACTCCTCTTGGACCTCTCAGCTGCCTTTGACACGGTTGACCATGATACTCTGAAACGAAGACTTTATGAAGCCGGCATAGAGGGAACTGCTCTAGACTGGATCGCGTCCTACCTTCGAAACACAACTAATGTTATCCATACTCCACCTTTCTCGCCCAAACCGTGCTCAACAAAAGCAGGGGCCCCTCAAAGTTCTATCATCTCGCCCATGCTTTTCAACATCTACATGAAGTCTTTACCAGAACTGATCAATACATTTCACCTCACGTGCTACACCTATGCAGATGACACGCAAATACTCCTTCAACTGGAATGCACCAAAGACATTGGAAAATCACCAATTTTCAGCTGTTTCAGAGCCGTGGATCAGTGGATGACTTGGAGCCATCTCAAATTGAATGCTTCAAAAACTGAAATACTCAAATGTGGTGATTGGAAAAATTACAACCTGCTTGCCACATGGCCTGATGAACTGGGATCACTGCCTAAAGTATTGAAGGAAGTAAGAAACCTCAGAATGAACATGGTCTCTAAGCTGTCGATGAATGCCCAAGTGGATAAACTAGCAAGATCAAGCTTTGCTACTATAAAAACACTGAGACAAATTTTCCCTCATTTGGGATTTTCACACAAGGTCCAAACTACCATCTCCCTTGTTCTATCCAAACTCAATTACGCCAATAGCCTCTATCACGGATCACCTTTAACGACCATGAAAAGACTACAATGGATTCAGAACTCGGCTGCCAGACTACTCTTGCATATCAAACCACGAGACCACATCTCCCCTGCCTTGAAAGCCCTGCATTGGTTACCGGTTGCCAGAGATCCACGTTCAAGCTGCTTTGTATTACCCACAAAGCAATACATGGAATCGGACCACTCTTCATCAGGAATAAAATCACCAAGGAACCTCCGCTCTAAAAGAGCATCTCGCCTCAAAATCCCACCATACAAAAAAAACATGGGTGGCACATCCTTCTCTGTTGAAGCAGCCAAAATATGGAACTCTTTAACCCCCAACATAAGATCCACCGACAACCACCTTATCTTCAGAAAACTACTCAAGATTTGTCTCTTCCCCACATAAGCACCATACGGAAACAGAAATTTACAGCGTATCCCTCTGTATATAAGCATTTGTTTTCACTGTAGATATGTACCTATGTTTGTGTGTTACATTACCAAACATGTAAAATAATTATGTTGTTAAGAGAAAAGAAAAAAAAGAAGAAAAAAAATACATTATAATATTAATCAATAAATAAAAATCATCTTTGGTCAACATGTACATACTTCCATTGTGCATCTATGTACCTTCCATGTACTTGGATCTGTGTGTCTGTTACTTCTCTCCTGAAAAAACATATCCAATGCACTACCCTATTTCTCATCCTGTGCCTCTATCAATATATTTAATCTAAATATACTTACTTCCTTTATGTATCTATATACTTTCAATGTACTTATGGATCTATATATTTATCACTTTCCTCTAATTTAGCAATTCCAATACACTGGCCTATTTCTCAGCCTATACTTCGCTCAATATATCTTCTAGCCCAACCTTCGAACTCATCTCAAACTTCTTTCTACTACTCCTTCCAATGCACTACCCCATCTCTCATCCTATATATCTATCAATATATCCTCTACATCCACTCTCTCATTTATCCCAAACCCCATACCACTACTATGATCGCCAAAATAACCCTTTCTAGACTCTCTCCTGCTCTACCCCTCCTTGCATCATCTGACACCCTTTTACGACACCGATCCCCTAAATAAACCTTTCTAAACTCTCCCCTCTGACTCCTCCCCTTCAATACTCCCTTTTACTCATCCAACAGCCTCTTCCTACTGATAAGACCTAAAAAAACAAAACAAAAATTCTTCACTCTTTTATCCCTCTACTATCCTTTTCAATCAAAATTAACAGACCAACATGTTCACTTCTCAAATTCCATTCAACTATACTATTATACTGCCCGAATAACTGAATAACATATCTACTACTCAAATTACTTCATATTTATACTATACTAATTTTCAACACTAATCCTTTATGGGTTCCGGAGTGGTGTGCTACTCTCCAGAAAAGGGCTTCAACACCCTTCAGGGGATAACAAGTGCTATATGAATGCAAATCTTTCTTCCCCTTTTATCCCTCAGCTATCCTTCTCACTCCAAGTAACAGACTAATATCCACCACTGAAATTACCTCATATTTCACCTTATTAATTCACCACTAATCCTTTATAGGCCTCCTGAATGCATCAACAAGTGATAAATAAATACACACCTTTGTCCTCCTCTATCCTTCTGCGTTCATTCCAAATCCATATAACTGACTAACCTATCCACCACTTAAAATGTACTTGCATGTTTCGCTATACTAATTCAACACTAATCCTCTATGGGTCCCGGAGTAGCGTGCTACCCGCCGAAAAAACGCTTTGACGCCTCATCAGGGGAAGTAAGCGCTATATAAATGCAATTACAATACAATAAAATTACAGTCCAATTTCAGTGTCCTTCCCATCGCTCTTGTCCTCTAGCTCGGCAACTCTCTCTCCTATGCCGTCCATGTCCCTGCGAACCTCCTTTATTTCCTCCGTGAACTCCTTCTTCAGTGTGTGGATGTCCTCCCTCAGCGTAGTTAACAGTGACTCCAAGAAGGCTTTGGTAATTGGCTCTGATCCGTCCTTTCACTCCAAAGTGGGCTGGACAGAGCTCGAAGCCATGTTGGTCCGTTGTTGACCCGCCTGGGCCTTGGCAAACAAGTCTTTCAAAGACTTCTATAAGTGCTGCTGGCGCCGATACTTTTCATTTTTAAAACAATTGTTTTATTCTGTTTTTACCTTTTACCCCACATTCTGCTGCTATATTTGTTTTTTGGTTCTCACTGGGCACATTTGAATCATTCTCGTGTGCTCTGGCCCACCCCACCTTTGCTGCGTGAGTGGAGGGCGGACACACACGGCTCGGCACACCCTCCTGGCACGTCAGCCGCTAGACGGCAGGCGGATTAGTATTTAAAAGGCATGAGACGGACGTGCGATGCTGGCGCTCTAAAGGCGCGCCAAAGGCAAGCCCGTCAGCGCCCTTCCGTGCTAGACCGGGACCAAGGGCCATGCCCTTTGGCTCTCCTGAGGGGGCACCCTGTTTATACATGGTTTCACAGTTGACCTGCCTCAGGGGAACACAGGTGTGCCACCATAGCCTTGGGCCTCTTTTTTTTAAAAACAAATGCTGCACTGTTCCTTAGTTCTTCACTCTGGTCACCTATGTGATAAGACCCCGCCACCCTACTTAGATTTTAGAATGTATTTGCTTAAATGTCGATCAATGGCCAAACATGCCATAGAGATTAGGCTAATTTTGAAGAAAAGAGCCCAGATGTAATGTTTTTGATGGAAACATGGCTTAATAACTGGTCAGACCCAGTGGTGGTCCAGGCAATTCCACCAGGCTATGCTATCCAAAGGCAAGATTGCATACTCAGCAGAGGAGGGGGCCTCACCATCATATACAGGGATACGTTTAGCTGCTGAATGAATGAGGGGTCAATTTGTGATTGTGAAAGTATTTCTTTTGTGATAGGCTTTTCACATACATGCACTTTTTCCAGGATCCTACTTTATCGACCCCCAGGAGCTACTGGAAATGTTAATATTGACCACCCTGAAAACATAGCAAACTTAGTAAGCTCCCTGTCGATTTTTTGGTACCGGGAGACCTGAACATTCATTTTAATGATGTCTCCTCATCCAAAGTAGAGGAACTGGTCGACAACTTAGGGGTCTTATCCCTTAAACTGAAAGTGAATGGCCGGACTCATCTTAACGGTAATTTACTTGACCCTATTTTCACTAATACCAATTTATTAGTAGATAGGCCATTACCCTGGAGTGACCATTATTTGATTTGATATATGAGCCCCAGAGTAGTCAAAAAAATAGGCTGCCTTGCAGTTTCTAAACACATACGTAACATAACGGCACGCAGGGTCTTTAGTCAGTCCAACATGCCTAAGGCAACAACTGTTACACTCGCTGACGAAACACCAGAGCACTAATACACGCCTGCACAGGATTTGCCTTCGTGTGTGACACATCAGTACTTTCCTAGAAATATCCTAATCCCTTAGAGGGACATAAACTGTCACTGTATATGCACAGTAAACTCCACTTTCCAGATAAGCTCTATTGAACACCGCGCTCTACAAAGCGCCTATTTCTTGCGACCTTGACTATTCAGTCAACCCTATACATCCATATATATTTATATGAAAACTTATGAGAATCAATCCCAAGTGCCTCACCATTAGGACTCGTTTTCGAGTACTATCATATCATGGTCACTACGTAGCTAATCCGCAACATTCTAATTAATAACCTTCCGTTATAAATATCCAGTGTAACAAAAAGCTTACCTGTGAACTTTGAACAAACCCTCCCCCACGCTAAAATGTAAGTCTGCATAAACCATTTGATGTTTATTTTCCCATTTCTTCCAGATTGTGGAGAGCGTATATTCCATAGCAACTAGTATGTGAAAAGGATTACCGCTCAAGTTGTGTGAGTAAATTATGTGTTTGTAAGTCCTGACGAAAGCTCCACAAACCTTCTGGCCCAAGGAGCTGAAACATGTCGACAACTCTTTTCATGCAATACTACTGGACCTAGTAACTCGGTCCAAAGAGAGTATACAATCCATTTTTATTAAGTGGAAACTTGCCCAGTAATAAAAGCATTTGGGCATTTTCTCCATTTTTTTAACAATATCTCTTATGTGTATCACTTATTTGTTTAATTCCTATTTTTTGTGGGGAAATCCTTTTTGTCTCTGGACACTGCACTCGAGACCAGAGGTGCCTCTGGATGAGGCTGGCAGTCAACACAAACAGGAACACCCTATGATAACTGCCATAATCTCAATGTGGGGCGGATGAAACATATATACCGCATACCAACTAACATTGATTTTTTTGAGGGTTTCCTATTCTCCCTGAACCAAAGGTCAAGTAGTGTTACAAGTGTCCATTTTCTTGATTAATTGCATTATTTGATTCCCTTTACTTGGTCCTCACCAACCAGTGATCTGCCAGGGGATTCCTCAAAGAAACTTAGTCGGAATTGGTCTAGGATCTCTGCTGAGTCATTGGCAGATATCCTCAATAACACTCGACCAACTCTAAAAGGGGGCCCAGAATTAGCAAACCTTTAATTTAATGGATGGATTGAAGCCTCATTGGAATTGGTGTCCCCTAGGAAGCTTAGGAACAATGAAAAGGGACTGAAAAGAATAGCTTGGTACACTCTGGGTCTTAGCGAACTGAAACTAAAGTGTAAACAATTAGAGAGACAGTGTAGGAAAAATTTCTTAAAGGACAAAAAGCAAATTTACAGAGGAGACGTAAAATTGTATAAATTGGAAATCTGCAAAGCACAAGCCAAGTATTACGAAACTAAAATGTCCTCAGCCTCTAAAGCCCCGCAAGAAATGTTTCAGATTTTTAAAACGCTTACTACCCCTCCATCATCATCACCACCTGAAGCTGATACATTAAGACACTGCAATGACATAGCAGAATTCTTTTATTCAAAGATTCAATCCATTTACTTAGCATTCCTCTCAACAACCACCTCCCATAATATCCCTCAGATGAAGAATAGGGGGAGCCGGCTTACAACTGAACTGGAGGTCTATCCGCCCTTGGATTTGAAATCTCTTAAAATCTACTTGAATAAATTAAAATCAGGCTCCCGAGGGATATGGCCCTGCCTATTGTTCTGAATCATGTTTCTCAAACAGTTGCCCCTACTATTCTAAAACGTATTAATCTATCTTTGAGTTCATGGATGGTTCCATCCTCATGAAAGCAATCCATGGTGAAAGCACTGCTTAAAAAAGCAGGAGCCAATCCGGAAGTGTTCTCTAATTATTGCCCTATTTCGCTGCTTCCAGGGATTGTGAAAATTGCTGAGAAACATGTAAATTCCATCCTGTCCACATATCTGGAAGAGAATGACTGTTTTCACTCAACACAAACAGGATTTAGACCCCCATCAGGGCACAGAGACAGCTTTGATTGCCTTCACTGAGGAAGCAAGAAAAATTATGGACTCTGAAGGTTTGGCAGCAATCGTCCTCCTAGACCTGAGTGCAGCCTTCGATACTGTGAACCATCAACTGCTGATCTCTAGGGTTAGAGAGGCAGGGATATCGGGAGCTGCACTGAGGTGGTTGGAGTCTTTTTTAGACGGCCGCTCATTTTAGGTCTTCGAGGACAACTCCAGCTCCAAGAGAATGCCATTGAGATGTGTGGTGCCACAGGGTTCATCTTTAAGCCCCACCCTTTTTAACATTTATATGAGCCCCAGGTAAAAATCATTGAGCCTTTTGGCATACAAATCGTTACATATGCTGATGATACCCAATTGATAGTAACCTTTAATCAACCTGGAAACAGTCCAAATTATCTAGCTAACTGCCTTGAAACTATTTCAGACTGGTTGGAGTGCTCCTTTCTTCAACTAAACGGAGCAAAAACAGATTTGATGTATCTGGGAAAACCTCTCCCAGTTAGCTCCCCTCCCTTCTAGTTGCTTGGACAGCGTACCAATGCCCAAAGACCAAATAAAAAGTCTGGGAGTCTGGCTGGACAATAAACTAAACATGAAGGTCCAAGCTCAGAAGGTAGCAGGATGCTGCTTTGGATGAAGAGGAAAGTTCTTCCTCTACTGTCCTTGGATGCAAAGAAATTAGTGGTCCAGGACCTAATTCTCTCCCACTTGGACTACGCAAATACCCTCTATGTTGGATCTCCACGATCCACAATAATGAGACTCCAGACAGTTCAGAACTGTGCAGCCAGACTGATTTTACATATTTCCTGCAGAGAATCAGCCCGAGCAGCTACAGCTTCCCTGCACTGGCTGCCAGTTGCAGAGAAGATTCAGTTCAAAGCCCACTGTGTCACCCATAAGATGAGGGCCACCAAAAGTCCGCCAATCTTACAGTCACTCATTGTCCCATTTCACCCTAGTAGAGCTCTTCGTTCTGGAAACAAACGCTTGGCTACTGTCCCTAGAATTTGCAAGACCAGAAGTAGAGACGGACAAATCTCGACACGCAGCTGCTGTTCACTTTTAAAAAATTTACTTCGGAGATAAGACAATCTTTCTCCAACGGCATGACTGCGACCGCCAACTGGATGGCCACGAACTTTCTCCAGTGCAATGTGGGAGAGTCCGAGGTCATGTTATTCGGAGAGGCAAAAATCCTGTGGACCCCTGACTGGTGGCCCCCCAGTCTGGGGCAGGCCCCCTCCCCTAAACAGGTGGTGAAAGACCTGGGGGTTCGTTTAGATCACGACCTCACCCTTGCCCACCACGCCAGCACCACGGCGGGATCCTGCTTCCACATTATAAGCCTCCTGCGGAAGGTGTTCCCCCTTCTTCCAGACTACACAAGAAAGACCTTGGTCCAGGCCCTCGTTCTGAGCCGCCTGGACTACTGTAATGGCCTTTTCTTGGGAGCTAACGAAGGAGTGCTTAATAAACTGCAGGTGGTTCAGAACACTGCGGCCCGCCTGGTGACCAATGCCCCCCCTAGAACTCCATCTCTGCCCCTTCTCAAGGCCCTCCACTGGCTTCCCATCCGGAAACGGGTGGAATTCAAGATTTGTTGTGTGGTACACAAGAGTCTTTACAACCTCGGTCCACACTATTTGGCCGAGAAATTTGTATACCACCGCCCCTGCCGCAATCTCAGGTCCAGTAACCAACTTTTACTCCAGGTTCCTAGACACTACAAGACCAGACAGGGAGGTCGTGCCCTTTCCATTATGGGCCCGCGCCTATGGAACAATCTCCCTCTTTCCCTTAGAGAGTGCCCGAGCCATCTGGCTTTTAGGAAACTCCTAAAGACAACTCTATTCTAGTTGGAGTGCTGTTTTGTCCTGTTCTCCACAGCTCCGCGCGGAGATACACCTTCGGGTGTGATGCCGGCGCGTTATAAGCCCATAAATAAATAAATAAATAAAATAATATATGGCCTCCAGAAGCTGGAACACTCTTCCTGATTATATTCGGTTGGAAGAAGACCATCTGTCTTTTCGTCGACAGCTGAGGACATTCCTATTTCCAGCTAGTTAAGGCACGCCCTTGAAGGCTCGGTTCCTATCGCTGGGAGGTCTTATGATAGCCATGCGCTTTATAAATGCTATTTTCATTTCATTTCATTTATCCTTACGCCCTCTGGATGTGGACATTGCGCGTTCCAGGCACCACAGGAGTCACAAACACAGCGCAGTGCCCCCAGTCACCAGGCCCCCACCACCAGTAGCGGCAGAGCCAGAGGGACTGTCCACTCTGCCACGTTTCCGTTAATGGGGGTTTCGAGCAACGAGCCGTGGGATAGGCTGGCTAAAGGGCTGCATCGCTGCTCAGGGTATGGGACCACTACACCTCCAGTTGCGTGCTTGCTCTTCTGGGCCAGACCCCTCACCCTTTTTCCTGCCAGCCCTCAGATCCTTCAATTTTCACTGTTTTCCCCAGCAGGTGTCGTCACTCCGCAACATCAACTCACTGCTGCACCCACAGACCAGCTTCGCTCTAAAAACCCACTAGTCCTGACTACCAACTCATGACCACCAGCAGCCGATCCAGCCTGAGGGGAGTCCACTGATGTGTTTGGCAGCGCAGGGCTAATCTAGGCACCTGTATGCCCCAGTCAATCCCTGGCATGTCTTGCTGCTCCGCCCTGCTGCAAAGTGACCTCAAAACCATCCAGTCACCCCAGTTCGGGCTCGCAGCTCACTCCCCTCGTGCCATGCCAATGTGTCACTCCATGCAGCACTGTACCCGCACCAACACCTGGAAGCCAAGCCGTGCTCCACCGCTCCCCGGCAGTCATATAGTGTCAGTTTGTGAGCTCACCGGTCCCACTACCCCGCATCGCACAAGGGCCACCCCGCGCTGCACCGGGCAATCTCCCACCTCGAAGAAGGGTCCACAGAGCTTGTTTGGTGTTCCTCAGTAAAGGCCTGTAGAGGCGGAACTCGCAGGGGGCTCCCTTCCCAAAGGGAGTAGGTCGCTGCGTGCTTCCCCTGCCTCTGCTCACTTCCACAGCTATTCGAGTGTCGGACCTCCCATCATCCACTGTGCAGTCTGCCTTAAGGCGCTCCAACTCGCCCCTGTCCCTCCAAAGTCCAGCACCCTCCAGGCAGAGCGAGGATCGGGCCCACTAACCAGTGCAGCGTGCTCCTTCCTCTGCTTCCCACGCCCAGCAGGTTGCAACCCACGGCTCCCTTTCCCTATGGTGACCAGCTGCTCCTCAAATTTGCTATGGGGACGCTGAGGCGGTGCTGTCACCTCTCTGGGGGGGGGGACCCTGATGTCGCCGCAGGGCTGCTGCCTCGACCACCGGGTTCCAGGCTCGGAGGAGGCGCCTCCACAAAATGGTGTGCCAGTCCATCAGTTTGCTCTTTGCCACCTTGCTATGTGTCCAATAGCACCCCTCAGCCTCTCTACTAGTGCTGTGTTCTTAGCCAGCCCCTCTGTTCACCGTCTGCCAGCTAGCCCTTGCAAGTGTCATTGATGAGGCCCACTAGGCCATGCCACGAGGCAGGCCGCCTCTCACCTCAGTCTCGCTAGCGGCCACCGCTCTCCCAGTGCTGCCAGGCAGTCCGCAGCCTCGCTCACCGGCCGTGTGCACAATCTCTAGCCAGTGGGCTCCTCTGCGGCTTGCTACCACCACCAGACAGACCAGGTAGGAGGCCTGCGCAGCTCCTTGCCCCTTGCCTCTCTCCCTGAAGACCGGCGCTCTGATGCCACCTCGTGTCGTCACTACGGCTGGTCTGTCCACGCTGCAGGGGAGATCGCCAGGCCTAATGCTGTAATTTGCTATCATACACTTTTTTTTGTATTCATCTAATAAGTGGTGGTTTTCTGCTTCCAGCTATTCTCCTGAAGTGGATCATCTCCAGTCATGTGTTACTCTCCCTTCCATCCAATATGTATGATGTTGTCACGTGGAATGTTCGTTGTCTTGGAAATCCCATCAAAAGACAAAAGGTACTCTTTCATTTGTCTAAACTGAATTCTCAATTTTCATTTATTAAAGAAACACATTGTAATGATATAGAATCGTTTAAATTAAAGAGACTATGGGTGGGTCAAGTTGTTTATTCTCCAGCCTTTAATCGGAAGGGTGTTGTTGCTATACTATTTCATAAATCGTGATGGACGCTGGGTAATTGCTAAGGTTGTTATTCACAATAAACAACTTGTCTTATTGAATATTTGTGGCCCTGTTAAGCCAGACCCTAATTTCTGTAATAATATTAAGATTTTTTTTTTATTCAAAATAGCTTTATACGACAGATGAGTCATAAAAGCACACTATACATACAAACATACAGGTTAAAAGCATAAATAATCCAGACCTAAAAAACATTTTATTTTAAGAAGATATTAAACATTCGATAACTGTCGAATAAAAAGAATCAATGACAATATATTAATAATTCCTTAAAAACAAATTTAATAGGAGACACAACATAGGCCATTCACATTTCATAACTCCAGTTCATTACTAATAGTTCGGGGTGACATTAATCATCAACATTACGAGGGGCCTGGGAAGATGCCCTAGATCGAATACACCAGGCCCAACCCAAAAACTTGGCCATAGTTACTGACATTAATAACGTTGGGTCGGTTGAGAGAACTCTCAACGCCTCCTCATGCCTTCTAAAACCTAACTTCCATCTAATTTGAAGCTTCAGGATTGCTGAAAAATAAAAACAGCATAAATACGAGACCAGGCACCCTTGTTTTTTCTAAAATTCTAAAACCTAACAGCTTACAAGTAGGTATATTCCACTTTGCACGAGGTTTCTTGTATAGTGGGCAAAAAAACAACAGGTGACTGATCGTCTCTCGCCTATCTTGACACCCTGGGCATACAGTCTCGGCAAGCCCTGCCCATTTACTAGTAAATTCCCTAAAAGGAAGGGTATTAAGATTTTACTTTCTTCCATTGAGGGCTCAAATCCTATTGTTGCTAGTGATTTTAACCAATGGTTGGACACATTCTCTGATTGACAATCCAAGTGTAAATGTATTCCTGATAAAACCTTAAATCATTTCAATCTGCCATTGCCTCCTGTTCATTATATGATCTTTGGAAGACCTGTAATCCTGATTCCCTTGAATTTACTTTTTTTTCTGTGTTCACCATACCTGTTCTAAAATTGATTACATGTTGGTTAGTAAACCCTTACTTCCATCTTTTCAATCCTCTGAGATTGGATCTATTTGTATTTCGGATCATGCTCCTGTCATTTCTGTTCTTTACCTTTCCCTCAGTTCTCCAAAATGTGGTCATTGGAAACTTAATAATTTTTTGTTATTAGACACTGTCTTTATAAATGAAGCTACTACTTTTATTAATACGTTTTTTACTATTAATAATCCTTTGGATACCTAAATTCCTAATAATTGGGATGCCTTTAAGGCTTCCTTCCGTGCCTTTACTATTTCATACTCAGCAAAAAAGAAGAAAATCGCAAAGGCCAAGTATACAACTATATTACAACAACTGAAACTGTTGGAACACAATTACTTTACTTCTAGATCTCCCTCCACTTTTCATGAATTAATTGAAGCCAAATCTGCTCTTAACAAGCTTGCAACTGTTGATGCATGTAATGTCCTTCTTAAAACTAAGTCTAAGTATCACGGGTTGAAAATAAAGCTGACAAGATGCTGGCCAATTACTTAACAATTAAATCTGAACGTAAAAATATTGGTCCCATTCTAAATGCTACTAATAATAATTTAGCTTCCTCTGATGAAGATATTGCTACTGCATTCCATGATTATTACCACTCATTATATTCTGATGATACAAATCCCTCTAATCAAAATTTTCACACCTTTATTTCAGGCCTCCATAAACCCCCTTTGCTTCTTGATGAATCTGAATTACTAGAAAGAGAGGTTACTCTTCAAGAGATAGCGGATGCCGTTAAATCCTTAAATAAATCGAAAATACTAGGTCCTGATGGTCTTTCTGTTGAATTGTTTTCTACTTTTTCCTCTATTTTTGCTCCCACACTTCTGGCTCTTTTTAACTCATTTATTGTTGATTCCAAAGCTTCTGGTTCCTTCATGGAGGCCATGATTGTCCTTATTCCCAAACCTGATAAAGATCATTCCCTCTGTAAAAATTATCGTCTCACTTCAATAATTAATTATGATTGTGAGATATTTGCTAAAATTATTGACTTTTGACTCAAGAATATTATTCCACTATTAGTCAAAACTGATCAAGCTGTTTTTTTTAAGGGCAGATTAGCTGTGGACAATGCTTGTATATTTGCTAACGTTATCTCCTTCGGGAGGACGTACAAGTTTCCACTTGCAGCATTGTCCTTAGATGAAGAAAAGGCTTTTGATCCCATAAACTCGTAAGTTATGTTCAATACACTTCAATGGTTTGGCTTTGTTATATTCTTTTCCCTGTGCTAGTGTTTTTGTGAATAACCGTTTTTCTAAATTCTTTTCCTTATATAGGGGTACACACCAGGGTTGTCCCCTTTCACCCTTGTTATTTGTTTTATCTCTTGAACCTTTCCTTGAATGCATTTGTATTAACTCATTTATTTCTAGGTTCACACATAATTCCATAGAAACTAAATTGTCAGAAAACGCTGATGATATACTCTTATATATGTCTAATCCCAGTACCTCCCTTCCTCCCATTTTGGATGAGGTTCAGCTGTATTCCAGTATCTCTAGATATAAGTTGAACTTTTCTAAAACAGAAGTCTTGCCCCTGAACTCTCTCTGCTATAAATACATGTTTAATAATACTAATTTCACCTGGTGTCCCACAAAAATTAAATACCTTGGTATTTGGTTCTCTTCTACCTTACCTACCACAATTAGTTATACGTCTATTGCACTTACTACCAAGATACAATCACTACTTTCTTCTTGGTCCCCTCTACGTTTGTCATGGTGGGATGGATTAGATACTATTAAAATGATGACTATGCCCCATGTCCTTTATACACTATCCATGTTACCTTTTCGGATCCCTGTCTCATATTTTTCACAAATTAATTGTATTTGTACAAAGCTTTTATGGAATAACAAACACCCCCGCATTGCTCTTATGAAACTCAAAAGTCCCACAACAGAAGATGGTGTGATTTTTCCTGATTTTAAGTCTTATCATAATATTTTTTCCAATGGTCTAGAGCCATATCAATGTTTTTTGTCTTCCACTATCTATATTTATCAAATATAAATGTTAATTTTTTATTACAAACATTGGAAGGAGAAGGGAATTATTTTTATTCATCAATGAATTCAGTATAATTCTGTTATTCCCTTCCCTGAGTTACAATTACAATATAATTTACCTGATTCATTTCTTAAAGAGTAACTTTTAATATCACCAGCTTTGCATTCCTATTTAACGTCTAATAATTTCCCTTTAGCTTCTCCCTCACTCATTCCACCCTGACAGGTATATAGTGATTCTCAGGAAAATAGGCCTGATTCTGCTTCTATATATAAGATGTGGTTATCACCTATTACTGTATGACATAAAATCCATACAGAATTACTCTGAGAAACAGACTTACCTCTTTCGCTTTCTATCTCTTCTTGCGATAAGTTATAGTCCAAGTTATTTTAAAACTTCTAGTGCCGCACGTATTACTCAATCCCTATACTTTATTTATAGTAGAGCTATTGTTACGCCTGTTTGTATATCCAAGTTTTCCCCTACTTCCTCGTCCCTTTGTTGGTCTTGTTCTGAGTCCATTGGGACATCAACTTCGTGATTGTTCTAATGTATTGTAGTTCTGGCAATCTATTTGGTTTAAATGTATAAAAATATTTCAATTTAATATTCCATTATCAATGCAAAATGATCTTCTAGGTTCCTCCTCACCGGCTTCAGATGTTTCAACTCCTATCTCTTTGTTGTTTGATTTATTTATTGCTCTAGCATTCAAAGTGATTTTGTTCTGTTTGAAGGATAACTCTAAATTATCATTGTTAACTTGGTGGATCTATATTTGTGATGAGCACAGAATTGCTAATGTCTCCTCTCATTACTCTTTCTCATAAAATTAAATCTGATCTACTTTGGCTACCCTTTACTTCTTATCTTTCTACATATGCACCTGCATCTTAATTTCTAACTTTCTTTCTTTTTTGCCTCTTCTCTCTATCTCTTTTTTCCTCTTTTTCTTTCTTTCCTCACTTTTTCTATCTTTTTCTCTTTCAAATTATTTGCTCATGTTCTTTTTCCTTATATTTTAATTGTTATATTTTATTTATAATGTCTTCATTTGCTTGATAATGTCATTCCTGTTCTGAAAACGTAAGATAGAAAATGACCATCTTCCCGAAGGTACTACCTTAGGCCTTGGATCTCTAGGTACCACAACGATGATGTCATTTGGAGCCAGAAGACGTTTTCTCAAGCTAACATGGATGGAATTTGCTTTCTGTTAATAAATAAGATTGTCAAGTCAAGTTTACTACTTGGTAGGTGTTTCTTAATATGAACATAAATGAGGCTTTTAACTCGAAAGAAAAGGGTTAAAGCAGCTGAACTCATTACTAGTTAGTGGAAGGACACAGTGGATTCAGCAGTCTAAGGAAGTGGCATCTGTCATCATGTTCTAATTAGTGTAATTAAAATAAAATTCAAATAAAAGGATTATGAGTCAGCATTCTATATAGTGGTGCATCCTAAACACAATTTTGAAAGTACATGTTTTTAGCTTCATAAGGACTAGCCCTGGTGAAATATATTTTACGATGGGGGTAATCTCTTGTAATTTCTGGCATTTCATGTTACAATTGTTATTCAAAATGCATGATCATGGGAAGGGCGTGAACATACTGACCCCGAGCAGCTCTGGTACGCGACATATGTGATTTTGAGCTATTCCTAACGTATGCAAAAATGCTCAGACTTTGAAAAAAAAATCTATTTACTCATGAAGACATATGCTGAAAGAATTCCTGATGCACTTTTGGAAAGCTGTGATTGTCACATATTCTTCCAAGTGTTCACGAGTAAACATAATTGTGCATGGAAACAGGCTCTGACTTCGGGCATTACAGGAATATGTTTACAACATTTTTTCAGCGTGGGAAACTCCCTGGCAAAGGTAGCAAGATTGTGGGTGTTCATTAAGTAAGTTGCGTGTCTTTGGCTTTCTTGAAGCTCTGACATATACAAGCTAAAATAAAATATTTCACCACAGTAGAAGACATTTCCATGAGAAAATTCAAAAGAAGTGCAAATTCATGTGGGCTTACATGTGTAAATGAAGAAATTTTGCCTGGGGGTAGCATATTACCTTACCTGAAGCCAAGTAGGAGTTGAAAGTAGAAGTTGTATTTAACAGAGTGAAACTGGTCACCTTTCCAACTGCAATTTAGCTCAAGCACAACTGGAAGCTATTGAAAGCTATATCAAAATTGATATATACATTGGGCCTAATTCAGAAAGGTAAACCAACACTTTTAGAGTAGGGTTTATGCTGGAGAGGTTCCAAAGTATTAAAGTTACAATTAAATGGTAGTACGTGAATACCAAAAAAGAGTAAAGTGCAGGTTTATCTTTGTGACTCAAGCCCCTTGTCTGGAGCAAGCAGAGATCAGTACCGCAGATTGAATATAGAGACAGCCTACTAGGTGAGTATTTAGTACCAGCTTAAGTAGACCACACCCTTGGCTGATACTGCACCAAAGAGACAATCCAGAGAACGACAGTGGAGAACAGGAGAAGTTAATTTGCCCGGCTATGCGCGTAGATGCATAGTCTTCAGAACCAGAAGCTGAACAGGACAAAGAACATCGGAGCAGTGGATTCTGAGTGTGTTTTTCAGATTTGTGCAATATTAAACAAATTCATCATGACTCACTCCAGGATTGTGGTGTGACTATACAAAGAATTCAATATGTTTGAATGTACTAGGTATACTTTGCTCTCACTCTGCGTCACAAAATCTTCTGTGAAAGTGACTTGTTGGAAATTACCCTCTTTTGCACAATATTCTCCAAGATTTTTGCCTTCTTTAACTGAACTTATTTTTGTTTACTCCTCCTAACAAGTGGCAAAGTACTTGTGCTATCCCTTTTAAACATGGTAAAATTGGCATACATATACTTAGCAAATTAATTTGCTTATAAGTTCCCAGTGTATGGTACTACCTGTAACTAAGGCCTGTATATTAAATCCTATAAATGGGCTGCACCACTCCTTGGGTCACCCACTAAAGTAGCACTGTAAAGCATGTTCCAGGCCTGCCCTTATAGACTATGTGTGCAGGGGTCAGTGTGGGTTCCGGCATGGGGCGTATATGAAGCAAAATTGGATTGTGGTCTGATAAAGTGTGCCAAATGTATTCTTGAAGCTGAAGTTGTTGACTTCGAATCACCAGTCAGATTCAACTTGCTGGTTTGCCCACTGAAGGAAATCTGACTTCCAGAGAAGTTTCTAAGTTAAGAAATAGAGAGTTTCATCAGACACGACACCGAGTAGCAACCCATTGGTGTTGAGGCCGTCTCAGGCATGGATTTTGGACTTCACCCGCAAGGATCTTTCCTGCCTTCCTCAACAACAGCACCGGTATCCCTCTCTTCAGTAACATACTATTGTGAAGCCATGTGTCGGATCCAGCTTGCCCTGCACATGACTCATCAATGATCAAGTGTTTCCTGTAAAGTTTCTAAGTTGAAAGGTAAACTTTCCGTCAGGATGCATCTGGTCCCCTTATCCAACCCACACTCCATCGAAGTCGGCCTAAACCTTTGACCTTGTCCTTTTCTAGTGTGGCCAGAAAACAACGGTTGGCAATTTGTGCTTTTTGAAGATATTTATTAAATTTAAATTCAAATATTCATATCTCCAGTTTGACTGCTTGGATTTTTGTAATTTTGGTGTTATTTTATTTATTAAAATGTTATTCTATTTTTCTAAATTGGTTTGCGTTTTTTCTTGTGTTGTGTTTTCACTTTATTGGTCTTGGTGTCTTGGTGAACTTTTCCGGAAGAGTGAGATCTCAACCTGAAGAAAGGGGATATAACCTACCATAGCCATCATAAAAATTGATTTAGGAATACCAGAAGTGGGCAAGTTCCTCTACAAAGAAACCACTGCTGAAGGAGGAAAAGGATAAAGCAAAAATTCTCAAGGAGAAAACACAGGGCACGGATGATCCCAAATATGGAATCAATATGAATACTACAAGAAAGAAAACAGGAAATAATGGGGTGCACAACATTAGCAAGAGATACTCTAACAATGAGCAAGATATTTTGTGATGCAGGGCTGCACAGGCTTACCCTGCTTATAAATGAAACCCTAACCTAGAAATAAAAGTTGACCCAAGGACCCACTAAACCTCTATCTTAGGCTGGAGAAGACCAGGTTGGAATCTGTGTTAGGCTGGGAGAAAACCAGGTTGGAATCTGTATGGCACCATTATGGATTGAAACTATATTTAATATTCCAAATTGTACCCATGCACACATAGATGCCAAGATGTCAACCCCTGAGCTTTTATGGAGAAGGATGCGCAGGGGCCATGAAGGCACTCGAGGACAAGAGGTGAGCTTTCTGCCATGGTTGCTCTGTAGGACGTGGGTACATTTGCAGCCCTTTCGGATTTGGTCGGATTGCTGTCCTGAGTGGGATCGCCAAAGACACCACCTAACATATATTGCTTTTTCAGTACTGCATAAATATGTTACACATGGCTCAAAATTAAGTCTAGAAGCTTTTGTGCCAACCAGAGGCTTAAGCACAGGTTTATTCTGCGACTCCTGAGGTTCAACCAGACAAGGATTGTGATTATTCTTTTAATTGGGTTTTCACCCCTTTCAAGTAAATAATGCACTTTCTTATAACACCTCATAAATCTAATGCCTAATATGAGAAGCACACATTTATATAGTGTTTCAATATTCATCATGTAAGTTCCTAGCCACTAATTAATAACAAGCAAACCCGAATAATGTATTTAATCAGCTTTTTCAGATTGGAAGAAAACAATAATTCATGCATAGAAATATAGCCAGCAGCCTACATCAAACAACCAACGTATGTTTTGCTCTGTTCACAAATGTCTTTAGGTTTAGTTAGGGGAAATTCCCTTTATTTGGTAGGTTGTACTGTGATCAAAGGCTGACCAGAAGCAAGTGGGGCTGCATACATTAATGGCATCTACAAGTGATTATTTGACACCACTGAGGGAAATATTCACAAGGACTCAACTCCAAATTATCCCCACCGTAACGCAACAAATGTGGAGCTAGATTAAGCACCCCATTTCCAAGCTGGCGCAAAAAAATTGTAAAATGTAAATTGATACTTGTATAGCGCACTACTCACCCGCAAGGGTCTCAAGGTGCTTGTACGAATACCGCTGTGGAACCCATCCTGGCTTTCCCTGTGAGGCGTCCACTCCTGGGCACCCCCAAGGTGGAGGCCAGGCATCCTTAGCGTTGTGGGGGCCGTTGTGGAGATTAAGCAAGCTATTGCCAAGTGGCAGAGTGGGACTCCATGATTGGAATAGGCACCAGGGTGAGAATTATCAGGTCCATGGAATTTTTAGCCCGACACGCCGAGGCGGGGAATTGAACCCTGGTACCGGGCCAGACCTCTGCATCAGGGTCTGCTGCTCTAACCATTGAGCCACACTTCTCCACTAAACTGCAGACATCGCCAGTATTCCTGCCATAACTGCCCCAAAATGTATTTCCATGGTGGACACCACCAACTAACCCTAATGAGATGCAGAGTAGCAAAAACACATGAAAAAACCACAACATCACTTTCACAACAAACTGCCAGATCCGCAATGTTAAACAAAAACAGCCGATAAGCTGCGGTAGCAGCAGGGAATTTTTGCATTGCTGGTGTAAAGCAGGACGACTACCTGCAGCATGAAAGAGTGCAAAGTCAAGAGCTACACTGGAAGACCCACAGATGCATTGGAGACAATGATGCAAAGCGCATACCCATGAGGGCCACAACACCCACCGCAACGCCCCAGGCCCCCCACCACCAAAGGGCCTGTCCTGCTCCCACAAAACACCACAGAGGCAGCGTACACAAAGACAGTGGGCCACCTGAAATGCACGTGCCGCCCACAGTCATGCAACTCACGACAGTGCCAATGAGCATGCAGCACAACTACATCCAACATGACACACAACATGCAAACTGACCGGACATGACTACATGACTCCATAGTGAATCCACCCTTGCCATGCCCACAACCCAGCCACAATACAAGTTAATGGGTTTGTGAGGAGCACTCCGTTGTACTCAAAGCAGGTTGTTAATCAACTGGTGCTAGTGATTAATAAGGATAGTCACTCCTTAGTTATGTGGTTAGTTATGATGGGTATACTAACCCATCTAATCACGCACTGTTCACTCGGTGCTCCGCACCTTAGGTATGTTTATTCACTTATTCACTCTAGACCTTGTTTTACTATTGTTTCTGTTTATTTTGATTACACCTTCAATGTTAACCTTTTTTTGGTTTACCTTATTTTTCTTTCTCAATATATACAAAATTCAAACAATTATCATTATCAGCAGTTACATTTGAAAAGAAAACATTATTTTCATTAGTATCTCAATACATCATTGTTACATTATTACTTGATCACAAAGTTTATATTGAGCCCAATGCATTTCGGCACCTGATTAGTGCCTTCATCAGGGGAGAATCTGAAAAAAATAAAATTTCAAGAATGTATATGTTTGTGTCTGTTATTGTCCATGGGAGCTTATGTATTTGCGTTATGTAATTATTTCATACCTGATTATATTGACCTTTGTGAAAAAATATGACCTCATAAATACCACGATAGCCGCTATTTATTTGTTGACAAAAAATAAAAGGAAACACTATTGTAACTGTCACTTGTCATAACGAGTAACAACTAGTCGTTGTAACTACTCTCTCAGAGGGAAACACCTTATCAAAGCCTACCTTTATCCAATTCCAAAGTCAGACCACTGTAAAAACAAGATAAACGATTTTAGAGAACATTACTGCGTTAATGTAATGATCTTAACGCATCATTAAATAATTTGCATACCTGATATTCTTGTTGTCTCTCTAACCTGAAACGACACCGAGAAAAGTTGTGTCATTATATTGAACACTCGATGCGAGAAACCATCTCCTAATTATCACCCGCTACTTATCGTACCTCTTATACACGTCCGTTGCTCGTTGTAAGAAAACCACTGCCCGACTCAAACGCTACCGGTCTCTATCCTGGGCCGCCTTCCGTTCGTCTGTTTTAACACCCGTCATGGTGTTTTGAAAAATAAACAAAGGACTAAATGCCGAAAGACTATTGTCATCGATTTCCCTTGCTGTGGGCGCCATCTTTGCATGGTGAAATTTTATAAACAATGCCGTATTTCTACTTCGGTTGCGTATTATGATAACACAAAGTTATATATAGTAAATTGCACGTTTATTGCGTTAAACTGATAAAAATGTCTCACTATGCCGGTCGTCTACAAGCTCGATCCCAATGTTCTTCTACTTCCACTAACACCTCACTAGAAACAACCATGTCTCGTATATGTAAGCTTTTCGAATCAATTCTCTTAAGGTGGGTTCATGACATGATGGCTGTGTTGTGATGCATATATTATATATAAAGTATTGTGCCATGGTGAAATGTTTTAAATCCCTTCTCATTTATGAGTTGGTCATTTGGGAAGCACCCGGTCATAACCTGCTATATAAACAATTGTTAATACTATCATTGTTTACATTCTTTGTGATGGTGAACTTTAATATTACCCTTGTTTATTATGGCTGTCCTTATATTTTAGTTTTAGGTGATTCCTATGCTTCACCTTGTTGTTTGACCCGCTGTTGCTAAAATCTCTCATAATTCCTACTAGTCTTCTACAAAAAACATGATAAATCATATTTATCATTGAGCTCGATAGGGGACATTGTGTTAAGGTACTTGATCCAATCTCCCGTTGCAACAATTTTTGGTGATTGTCTGTACCTGGCTTAATTGGTACTTGTTCTATGATGAAGAACCGTAGTTGGGAAATAGTATGTTTTGCTTCTCTCCAGTGGTAAGCCAGTGGTGATGTTAAATTCTCATTGCTAATCCTACTCTTATGTTCCGTTATTCTTGTTTTTACCTTCCGTTGCGTCTTTCCAACGTACATTCTGGCACAGGGGCATTTAATGCCATATACAACATTCTGTGTGTTGCAATTACTAGTGTGTTTCAGATTTATTTGTTTTCCAGTGGTTGGATGGCAACATGTGTTTCCTACTATGACGTTGTTACAGTTTATACAATTATGACATTTGATTGTTCCTTTATATTCCCTTATTGGTGATGCCAATTGTGTCTGTTTTAATCTCTCCCTCAGATTTGGTCCTCTTGTATAGGCATGTAAGGGTAGTTCTTTGAATAGATCCTTGAAGTCTGATTCCGATGATAACAACTCCCATCTTTTATTAATGATACTATTGATCTTTTTAGATTGAGTTGTGTATTTAGTTACAAACACCATTCTTTCTATAGATGTTTTACTTCTTGGTTTAAGCAGTTCCAATCTATCCATTTTCATGACTTTCTCTGTATGTTCTGGCAATACCACTAAAGGATATCCTCTTTCCTCGTATTTTTGTGCCTGTTTCTGGATTGTGTTTAGACATGTTTGTGGGTCAGAACAAATGCGTTTTATCCTGATAAATTGAGAGGCGGGAAGATTTTGGATCAAGCTCTTGGGGTGAAAACTGGTGTAGCTAAGAGCGTTTTTGCGATCTGTTGGCTTAGAATATAGTTCTGTGGTTAATCCACTCTCCGTTTTTATAATCCTCACATCCAAAAAGTCAATCTTGTGTTTGTCAATTTTATAGGTAAATTGTATTCTTGGATCTATTTGATTCATTAGCATGATCAATTGTTCCAGTGTGTCAGGTGTGTCATCCCAGATGAGAAAAATATCATCTATAAATCGACAATACATCTTCATGTGTTACCACTGTTCTGTATTCATCAAATTCTGTGCCTCAAACTGGGCCATAAATGTATTTGCATACGCAGGGGCCCCTGCAAAGCATATCGAAGTTCCAGTAAGTTGTGCATAGTGTTGATCATGCCATAGGAAGTAACTGTTGTGGAGACAAAATTTGAGAAGTTGTAACAAGAAAACTTTATCCGTTGATAAATCTCCCAATTTCAATAGCGCCCATTCTGCTGATTCAAGACCTGCCTCATGTGGTATATATGTATAAAGAGCCACCACATCTATGGTGCACATAATCCAATGACTTTGAAATCCTTGTTCAATCCATGCAAATTTATTAAGAAAATCTGTTGTGTCCCTTATATAGGAACCCCATTGTTGTACGAATTTCTGCAGAAAATGGTCTATATATCGTCCGAGGGGGTCAAATATTGACCCACACCCCGAGACAATAGGTCTAAATGGAGGATTGGTTGGGTGTTTATGAACCTTAGGGATCATATAGAGTTTCGGGCATCTTGGATGTTTTGTTCTCAAATATGCCTGTGTTTGGTCATCTATCCATTCATTCTCTTTTGCTGTCTGCAGTATGCTGTCAAGCATTTTTTGTAGCTTCACGATGGGATCTGATGGTAACAATAAGTAAGTGTTAATATCTGCCACATGTTCATTGACTTTGTGTTCATAAAAATATGAGTCCATCACTACCAAAGCTCCACCCTTGTCTGCTGGCTGTATTATCAAATCTCTGTTGTTAGCCAAATTTTTAATGATGTTCTGTTCCATTCTGGTCAAGTTGTTGTTCCGAGTTCTTTTGTAATCCAATGTTTGAAGGTCTTTCTTTACCATTACTTCAAATGTGTCTAACATTTTGTGTGACACCGGGGCTTGATAAACACTTTTTGGTTTACATTTTTGCTCTGAACTTTCTTCTCTCTTCTCCATTGGTTCAACGGATAAAGTTTTCTTGTTACAACTTGTCAAATGTTGTCTCCACAACAGTTACTTCCTATGGCATGATTAACACTATGCACAACTTACTGGAACTTCGGTGGGCTTTGCAGGGGCCCCTGCGTATGCAAATACATTTATGGCCCCGTTTGAGGCACAGAATTTGATGAATACAGAACAGTGGCAACACATAAAGATGTATTGTCGATTTATAGAAGATATTTTTCTCATCTGGGATGACACACCTGACACACTGGAACAATTGATCATGCTAATGAATCAAATAGATCCAAGAATACAATTTACCTATAAAATTGACAAACACAAGATTGACTTTTTGGATGTGAGGATTATAAAAACGGAGAGTGGATTCACCTCAGAACTATATTCTAAGCCAACAGATCGCAATAACGCTCTTAGCTACACCAGTTTTCACCCCAAGAGCTTGATCCAAAATCTTTCCGCCTCTCAATTTATCAGGATAAAACGCATTTGTTCTGACCCACAAACATGTCTAAACACAATCCAGAAACAGGCACAAAAATACGAGGAAAGAGGATATCCTACAGTGGTATTGCAAGAACATACAGAGAAGGTCATGAAAATGGATAGATTGGAGCTGCTTAAACCAAGAAGTAAAACATCTATAGAAAGAATGGTGTTTGTAACTAAATACACAACTCAATCTAAAAAGATCAAGAGTATCATTAATAAAAGATGGGAGTTGTTATCATCGGAATCAGACTTCAAGGATCTATTCAAAGAACTACCCTTACATGCCTATACAAGAGGACCAAATCTGAGGGAGAGATTAAAACAGACACAATTGGCATCACCAATAAGGGAATATAAAGGAACAATCAAATGTCATAATTGTATAAACTGTAACAACGTCATAGTAGGAAACACATGTTGCCATCCAACCACTGGAAAACAAATAAAGCTGAAACACACTAGTGATTGCAACACACAGAATGTTGTATATGGCATTAAATGCCCCTGTGGCAGAATGTACGTTGGAAAGACGCAACGGAAGGTAAAAACAAGAATAACGGAACATAAGAGTGGGATACGCAATGAGAATTTAACATCACCACTGGCTTACCACTGGAGAGAAGCAAAACATACTATTTCCCAACTACGGTTCTTCATCATAGAACAAGTACCAATTAAGCCAGGTACAGAAAATCACCAAAAATTGTTGCAACAGGAGATATATTGGATCAAGTACCTTAACACGATGTCCCCTATCGGGCTCAATGATAAATATGATTTATCATGTTTTTTGTAGAAGACTAGTAGGAATTATGAGAGATTTTAGCAACAGCGGGTCAAACAACAAGGTGAAGCATAGGAATCACCTAAAACTAAAATATAAGGACAGCCATAATAAACAAGGGTAATATTAAAGTTCACCATCAGAAAGAATGCAAACAATGATAGTATTAAAAATTGTGTATACAGCAGGTTATGATATGGTGCTTCCCAAACGACCAACTCATAAATGAGAAGGGATTTAAAACATTTCACCATGGCACAATTCGTTATATATAATATATGCATCACAACACAGCCAGGTCGTCATGAACCCACCTTAAGAGAATTGATTTGAAAAGCTTACATATACGAGACATGGTTGTTTCTAGTGAGGTGTTAGTGGGAGTATAAGAACATTAGGATCGAGCTTGTAGACGACCGGCATAGTGAGACATTTTTATCAGTTTAACGCAATAAACTTGCAATTTACTATATATAACTTTGTGTTATCATAATACGGCATTGTTTATAAGATTTCACCATGCAAAGATGGTGCCCACAGCAAGGGAAATCGATGACAATAGTCTTTCGGCATTTAGTCCTTTGTTTATTTTTCAAAACACCATGACGGGTGTTAAAACAGACGAACGGAAGGCGGCCCAGGATAGAGACCGGTAGCATTTGAGTCGGGCAGCGGTTTTCTTACAACGAGCAACGGACGTGTATAAGAGGTACGATAAGTAGCGGGTGATAATTAGGAGATGGTTTCTCGCATAGAGTGTTCAATATAATGACACGACTTTTCTCGGTGTCGTTTCAGGTTAGAGAGACAACAAGAATATCAGGTATGCAAATGATTTAATGATGCGTTAAGATCATTACATTAACACAGTAATATTCTCTAAAATCGTTTATCTTGTTTTTACAGTGGTCTGACTTTGGAATTGGATAAAGGTAGGCTTTGATAAGGTGTTACCCTCTGAGAGAGTAGTTACAACGACTAGTTGTTACTCGTTATGACAAGTGACAGTTACAATAGTGTTTCGTTTTATTTTTTGTCAACAGATAAATAGCGGCTATCATGGTATTTATGAGGTCATATTTTTTCACAAAGGTCAATATAATCAGGTATGAAATAATTACATAACACAAACACATAAGCTCCCATGGACGACAACAGACACACACATTTACAATCTTGAAATTTTATTTTTTTCAGATTCGCCCCTGATGAAGGCACTAATCAGGTGCCGAAATGCATTGGCCTTGATATAAACTTTGTGATCATGTAATAATGTAACAATGATGTATTGAGATACTAATGAAAATAATGTTTTCTTTTCAAATGTAACTGCTGATAATGATAATTGTTTGAATTTTGTATATATTGAGAAAGAAAAATAAGGTAAACCAAAAAAAAGTTTAACATTGAAGGTGTAATCAAAATAAACAGAAACAATAGTAAACAAGGTCTAGAGTGAATAAGTGAATAAACAAACCTAAGATGCGGAGCACCGAGTGAACAGTGAGTAATTAGATTGGTTAGTATACCCATCATAACTAACCACAACCCAGCCACAGCATGGCACCACAGACACAATAGCAGGATGTGAGGAGGAGCATGGTGCAGTAATGTGTGAGAGCGGCAAGTGACTAAGGAATTTGAACCTACCCAATGCCAGGTGTGGCGTGGAGGTGCCGTACAGACCACAGAGTGCAAACCACGGAAATGGCCATGTGGAGATCAACTGCTGGTGCATGGAGTGTAGTGGCCAGTGGATGCTACCATGTCCCCACAGGCTTTGGCACAAAACGCGGAACTGTTGCATGTTACATCCCCCCTGCATTCACATGCGTAGTGGGTTGGAACTGCGTATGCCAGGCCTGCGTAGAGGTGTGCAGAAAAAGCCCTCACACTGGACTTGTTTCTCATTCGGAATGGAGCACACGTCAGCCAGGGCGATGCCTCTCAGCCCGCCACGAGTCCTGCGCCAAGCACGGTGGGGCATGCGTCCCTGAGCGCCTGCTGCACCCCGGGCTGCCGATCCCCAGACCTGCCATGCCTGCCCCAGAGCACCAACAAGGCTCTGCTCACCTGCCTTCACCGGCGTGTGGCAAACAGGGCCCGCCACGTGCTGGTGCAAGCTCCAAGCACCAGTCATGTGACCTCTGCTGTGGCCCAGTAGGTCCCACATGTGGAATAGTGTCCTGAGTCCTGAATGGCAGTGACCCCAAGTCAGTGGCAGAAGCCACAACACCAGACCCCCTTTAATCAGTGAGGCATAATTCCATATGGCAGGCCAGCCACACAAGGTGCCACTAACCCTGTTCAATGCCAGCTGGCCACACGAGGTGCCACTAACCCTGTTCATTGCCAGCGGGCCACACAAGGTGCCACTAACCCTGTTCAATGCCAGCCAGCCACACAAGGTGCCACTAACCTTGTTCAACACCAGCCGGCTACATATGGATGAGGGCCCACCCCTACCCTGTGGACCAGTCAGACCCACATCCAGCACTAGTTGTGACTCATGAATGGCAGAGTCCCCACAAGTGAATGCACGGAGAGGAGTAAGAGGAAGATGCGGCTCAGTCTGGCCGAAATGCAGATCAGAGTCACAGTTACAACACTTACAATGACTGACCTGGTGCCATCAGCCCTGTTCACCACAAGTCACTGTCCTGTGGCAATGTGCCTGTTGCAGCAGCAGTGCATCTGGTGCCACTGACTCTGTGCCGGTCAGATCCGGGACCCTTCTCCTAATATATTGGATGACCTCCGTGACGGTAGTCTCTGGATCATCAATGTCATGTGTCTGTGGCACTGCGCTGACCGCTGCCTCAATCCTACACCGTGGTACAGTAGGTCACACATGTGGAACTGTGTCTTGGGTAAGATGTGGAGGAGTCCACACCATTGGACACGCCTCATCGCAGGAGGCATCCCCAACAGCACTGGTGCCACTAACTCTGTGCGCAATAAGTCATGGGCACTTTCTGGTTGTACCTTGGTGGCGTCTGAGTCCATGGCTTGGTGGTTTCCTGCATCTTCCACATGCTGGACCGGACTTGGTGTCTGACATGTGTCTGTTCCATTCATCCCCACCATTGTGACTATTTCAGCGTGGTCCTGCACTCTGCATCATGCCCTGGGGGTACTCCCTCCACTGTCCACCGAGTCACTCTGTGACAAGCTCCTTTTAAATCTACAAGAACCTTCTCTGCACTCGTGACCTTGCCCTACACTTGTGAACCTGCCTAAGTGCCCCATAAGTCAACCTCCCATCGTGGTAGGCCCATGCAGGTTGCTGTGCATCCGGGGCCACTAACTCTGTGCAGAAGAAGTCAAGGGGATATTATGGTTGAATGGTACAATGTACACTGTTGTCGATTTCTGACTAGCACCAGGCAGCCCTTGCCTGCTCGTATGCACACACCCCATACATATCTAACACAGGTGTCACCCAGTATGTATGCCTACTAATAAATGTGGCCGTGCGCAAGTGCACCTAGACATTCACAACATCTGAGCAAGTGTGTCCGTGTGGTCATTGTGTCAGCATGATGGGCATGGGCCCTGCAACATCACAGTGTGCTATCTTCAGCAGACGTTACCATGTGACCTCAGCGTGGGCAGTGACCCTGGACATGTAGCTCCGCATGCACCCCCCTACATGCACAAGTGGAGTCTGCTGGTCCAGCACACATCAGTCAATAACAAAAGGAGCTTAGAGGGAAAATTATGGGTACTCATAGGAAAAAAGCCCTCCACTCAATGAATACAATCCAAAAGAATTTCCAGTACCCAGGACTCTGGTTAGTAATTATCTAGCAGGCATGAGACCCTCGTCCGCCTAAATTCTCAGATCGTAGAATTACGGAGAACACCTGATATTATTTCTATATTTAGGTGTTCATTGTCTCTAATGCCCTACTGTCCCTGAACAAACACTCTAGTCTGTCAATATTACTGATTGTGGGGGGTTCCATATATTTTCAACTTGGCGCAACCAAAAAAATGTCAGCCCTACATAGGACCATACATATACCCACACATACACCAAATAATCAAGAAAAAATGTGTGGCGGAGAGGAAGGCACCTCACGGGCGAACACCCTCGGGGCGATCTGGTCAGATGTTTACCAGAAACTTGGCCCCTTTCTCATCATAGGTGACCATTCCTATTCCAAGATTTAGTGAATAAGTGAGAAAAAAAGGTAAAAAGACGGTGCATAGTAAGGAGCTTAGAGCGTAACTCCTTAGACAAACAAAACAGAGTGAAAGGTAAAATCAACAGACACACCTCTTAAACTACTTTTATTAATGACTGGGGTGTGCGCAGTTGAAATAAAAAGGCTGGTAGCTTAATGTCGCATACCACTACCTCTGTGACCGACATGTTTCACTGCCCAATCACCTTTATGGCAGATTCATCTGGGTTAATACTCTGTTGCTGCACCCACTTCCAACATCTTTTGAACAGGAAGCTGCCGAGTTGAAAAAATAATAAAATAATAAAATAAAATGAAATCACGACCAGTTCTTAATCTAGACATCCAAATTCTTGTGCTTTTTGAATTGTAAAAAACAATTTCCTGTTTCCAAGAAATTGTTATCCTCCACCAATTTACCATATGTCTTACACCCAACATAGAAAACATAGGGGGTGGGGGATAATATATTAAAACATTTTTCATTGTTAGTTTACCCTTATTCAGCTATGCTCCCTCGTACCAGCTGAAAAAGCAGTTCTCCGCCTAGTTGTCGGTTGTCACATCAACCTGTGGAGTATTTATATGTAATTTATATAATATGTATATGATAGCATGCTCTTCGAATTCACCTTGCATGCGTGGGCTGCCACCCCACTGGCGGACTAATGTCAACCCAATACACATTTACTCAAACAGAGCATCAACAGAGAATTGCTGACTAAAGGGATACTCTCTATTGTGCAGTATCAATGCATATAATCTGACCCAATTGTGCCATTCATGGATATCTATACTAAGGGTAACCTGCTTACTGTCATTAAAAAGGTATGCAACCAGAATCTCATTGGAACGCTCACATAACACATGCGTTTCCTCTGACCCCATTGTAAACAATGTACTGAGGGCAACCTACTTACTGTTGCTTTAAGAAATATATGTACACAACTCTTCATTAGGAACAACCCCACAGAACCATTGAACTCTGCATGGTCTAATTCCTAGAATCTGCTGGTGTGATAAACTAACAAACCGCCTGTGAAACCTACTGCAAGTATACTAGAAGCGCTATCGCAACCCGTGAACACGGTGTGGATAATACAGGTTGTTCACTCGAGTATGGGCGGACAAACAACAGATATGCACAATCGGGCAGCCCAAGGCGCCCGAATCCCAGAGCCCTCTCCTTACCGTACACACAAGATTCGAGGGCGTTGTATCGTCCCAGGAACAACGGACGGGAACGAGGGTGCACCTTTTAAACCTCCCGGGTGAGCAAAACAAGCCTCGCGCACCATGGTCACGTGATCGGGACAGACCCCTGTCACGTGAAGAGGGCCAAAAATGGCATGGATGAAAATAAAGGGCTTAACTAACCAAAGTGGGCGCCATTTTGAAGTGGCTAAATCACCGCAGTGGCAACAGTAAATGTAATAGATACCAGTGAAGTAGATTCAGGATAAGTTGTACATCTCGCATTTAGCTGGAATTGAACGTCTGAAATTAAATAAATTGTTTCAATTTTTCTAATAAAACCAGAGTTTTAAAAAAGGGCCTGAATAAAGAGCCCGCCTTCGTGTGTGCCAATCTCCTAAACATCAGAAATAGAATCCTCCAGTATGTATACACATTCAGGGTATCGTGGTATGGAAGTCATGGGATTCAATGACCAATGTAGGCGCTATTTTGAAATGGCGAAGAAGTTCTGTGATTATATCTAAATCATTGCAGAGGCAACCAAGAAAATGATGGATGGATAAGATTCAGAATATATTGTGCATTTGACATTCTGCTGAAATACAACATCTGAACTTAAATATGTTATTTCAATTTTTCAAATGAAACCAGAATTTTGAACAGGCTTAAAAGAAGGGCCACATTCATGTGTGCCAATCTCTTAAACATCAAAACAAACACACAACTAGATTACTAAGGTATGTATACACATTCATGGTATCAAGTTCGTGGATGCTGCTGATGTCCAATTACAGTGGCAGAATGTATAACCCTAATTAGTGTATAAGGCTCAGAAGCGCCTGCTCAGAAGGCAGAACTTAAAAGTGGTTGCCAAGTTATTTTACCTTATTCCACTCTATAATCTCATTAAGGCCATGCTTATCGCTGCTCTCTCTGAAAATCCATTTCGCTTCCTTTGTGATCAAGATTGACTCCACGTTGGTAGGATTTCCCTTTACTGTCTCCAACACTGTCCATGTGAAGCTGTGTTTTTTTTGATAACAGTGTTGGACCAATTTAGTCGTCAATTTCCCAGCCCTGATGGTGCTCAGGTGTTCCTGTATCCGAACCTTTATTCTCCTCGTAGTGAGTCCAATGTATTGTAGACCACAACTACACAGTAACCTATAAACCACATTAGTGGTGTTGCAGTTACTAAATTGATTTAAGAACCATTCTTTTCCGGTGGATAACATGACGCTACTGCATTTACTGGTCAATGGACACACTGAACATGTACCACAAGGGTAATGCCCCTTTGGTATTGTCGTGGTGTCGCTTCTCAGAGGTACTCGATCCCGAGTGTGGACAAGCCTGTCCTTTAGATTGCCTGACCTTTTAAAGGCAAATCTGGAAAGGGGCGACCACTCGGTCCCCCCGAACGTATGGTGGAGTACCCCGGTCCCCCCGGGAAGTCATTTTGGGCGGGAGGCGAGTCTCGGCTGGTATGCCCGAAGCGGCGTAGCTGGGGCGCGCCTTTTCCCGCCCAAGAGAGGGTTGTCCTAGACACCGACACCGCTAGCCACGCCCCGGAGGCGGATTGGAGGTGGGTCCACGCCCGCCCGAAGAAGGATAAAAGGAGCGACAAGCCAAGGAAGCATCCTCTTGTTCCTGTGCTCTGAAGCTGCACCTCCCCGTTGCACGTGAGCTCGAGACGGAACGAAGAGCCAATTTTGAGAATTTAATTTTTGTGTTTCTTCTTTCAGCGAGTCCGGAGCTTCCTGACCTAGGACCTTGAGGAGTATACGGGGACGATGCCTAGCAAGAAGGTCGGAAAGAGGGTCGGGACCGATCAGATGCTTCGTATGCTGGTGAAGGACATGGCGGACATGAAGAGGCAGATGGCGGCAATGAATGGGGCGGGGGGACCAAAGAGAGTCGTCGGACCAGCATTGCCGGGAGTGGTCCCTAACGGGAGAGGTAGAAGGGCCAAGAGGGGAGCGTTGGGTGGGGAGGCCCCGGTGCCCGAAGCACCTCCAACGCACCCGGTCACCCCGATCGAGGCCCCGTGTGGGCAGTCCTCGCACCCCGAGACTATGTGCAGAGCCAAGACTGGTGATACGGGAAGTAGAGGAGGCGCCAAACAGGTCTGAAATAGTCCGAGGGGCGCCTCTACCTACCCCGGTTGATATCATGGCACTGATCCCTTGGCTGAACGAATACGCGGATCATAACTCCGCTGGGGTGTTGCGAGATGGTTTTTCGTATGGTTTCCGCATCCCGGCGGGGGATTTTCAGGGTAAAGCACAATGTAGGAACCAACTATCGGTTCAGCAGAATACGGCGGTGGTACAAGCAAAGATTGGGAAAGAGGTGGCCCGAGGTCGGGTTGCTGGACCATATGACAAACCGCCAGTTGCTAATTTTGTTTGTTCACCTCTGGGTGTGGTCCCCAAAAAGGATCCAGGGGAATTCAGGTTGATACACAATTTGTCAGCTCCAAGGGGTCTTTCGGTGAACGATGCGATTGACCCGGGAGTTTGTTCGGTGCGGTACGCATCTTTTGATGAGGCCGTCGCCATGTTGAATCGCCTGGGGTCCGGAGCGCTGATGGCTAAATCAGACATCGAGTCGGCGTTCCGGTTGCTCCCGGTACACCCAGATGATCAGCGTCTCCTTGGTTTCATGTTTCAGGGGCGATATTACTTGGATAAATGTATGCCAATGGGTTGCTCCATCTCTTGTGCGTATTTTGAGAGATTCAGTTGTTTTTTGCAATGGGCGTTCACAAGAACAACGGGGTTTACACATGTTATGCATTATCTTGACGATTTTCTATTCCTGGGGGCAGCCGGGGACATAGAATGTGCACAGGCTTTGAATGAATTTTGTGATCTCATGAGACGCCTTGGCGTGCCATTGGCACCAGGTAAGACAGTGGGGCCGTCTACTTCGCTCGAGTTTCTTGGAATAGAGCTTAATTCCGAAGAGGGGTGCTTCCGTTTGCCTAAAGAAAAGGTAACGAAATTTAAGGCATCGCTTGAAACATGTATTAGCGAGACGAAAGTAAATTTGCATCAGTTGCAGCAGGCTGTGGGTCAGCTGAATTTTGCCCTTAGAGTGATACCGATGGCTCGCCCCTTTTCCCGCTCTATTGCTCAAGCCATGGTGGGCCTTAAGGAAGGGCACCACCGCACAAGGCTCTCGGCAGAGGTTCGCCAGGATATGCGCATATGGTTGGCATTCCTGGCGGATTTCAACGGTCGGGTCGTGTGGAACAAACCAGCGGTTTCCTCCGAGGAGCTGGGGTTGTGGACTGACTCGTCAGGGAGTGTGGGTTTTGGCGCCATCTTTGTTAATCATTGGTCAGCACGAACCTGGCCGGCATGGTGGCACGAGAGTGGGCTCACAGGTAACATTGGGTTTCTCGAACTGTTCCCTATTCTGGTGGCCTTAAAAACATGGCCTGAGGGGTTTCGTGATCGCTCTGTGGTGTTCTGGTCTGATAATATGACCGTGGTTGAGTGCATCAATAGTCAGGCAGCCCGCTGCAAATGGATCTTGAGATTGCTGAAAGAAATTGTCCTGCTGTGTATGAGACTGAACGTCCACTTTAGGGCAAGACATGTGCCAGGGGTGTTAAATCAGGCAGCTGATGCGCTTTCTCGTTCCCGTATGCAGGCCTTCTGGGGTTTTCTGCCCTCAGCGGACCCGGTGGCGGCACCATTTCCCGAAGCTCTCTGGTCTCTCGGTGCCCCGGACTACAAGACCTCGTGGGAGAGAGTCTAGCACCCAGGACAAGGAAGGCATATGAAGGGGCGTTCCGTTCCTATTGGTCCTTTTTGGGTTCAGCTAGGGGGGAGCTTTGGGGCCAAGAAGAGTATGTCATGAAATTTTTGTTATCATTACATCAGGCAGGCAAATCAGTGGCTACGGCCAATAGACACCGGGCCGCCATTTCTTTCATGGCACGGGCTCATGGCATCCACGACCCCACAGCGTCTTTTCTGGTACAGAAGGCGCTGCGTGGGTGGCAACGCCTTGAGGGTAGCAGAGTTGATGAGAGGCACCCGATAGGTCTGGAAAGGTTAGCCCTGTTACTGTCCGTACTCCCTGCGACATGTTCATCTCAATCAGAGACAGTGCTATTCCGGGCCGCTTTTGCATTAGCATTCCATGGGGCTATGTGGGTAAGCGAACTGGTAGCAAGGAACAAGCAGGATACGGGGGGAGGTCTGTGCCGAGAGCACGTTCAAATAAAGGGGTAGACAATGGTAGTCTCATTTGCCAGGTCCAAGACCGATCAGAGAGCGATCGGGGACAGCGTAGTAGTCCAGCGGATTCCGGGATCTCCCATGTGCCCGGTAGCATGCGTTGAGGAGTATTTGGTGTCGAGGGCGGCATCATGGGGGGAAAGCTTGCTGAGGCACGCCGACGCCACCCCACTGACGAGGTTTCAGTTCCAGCGGGTTCTAACAAGGGCAATCGCAGCTGCAGGCTTGAACCCGTGCGAGTTCGGGACTCATTCCTTCCGGATAGGGGCTGCTACAGAGGCTACAGCCAGGGGTCTGAGTGTGGAAAAAGTGAAACAGTTGGGGCGTTGGTCCTCGAATTGTTATAAAAGGTATGTGCGGTTGCACATGTTGTGAAGCTAATGTCATGCACTCACGCTTCTTGTTTTGTTTGGTTTACAGTTTCGCGAGCTTACGAGGCGGGGCGGACTGTGCAGTCGACCCGACACCTGGGAACCAGCGGTCAAAGATCACCGGCTGAGGAAAGAGTGGTGTGGGTCGTGGGCCACTCATACGTGAGGCGTGCCGCAGACGTATTCAAAGCAGGTGACATTATTCACATGGCTGGGGAATACGGGTACAGGGTGACCTTCTACGGAAGGGGCGGGCTCTGTATTGACCAGTTCCAAACTTTTATGGAGGGTTTGTTAGGGCGGACAAGGTCACCGCCATCTGTAATCATAGTGCATCTTGGGGGCAATGATTTGGTGACCACTGGTCGACGAGTACTTCTCGAGTTGATACTATCCACAGTAAGTTGGTTGGCGAGAAGGGTTCCGCGGTGCACGATTGCATGGTCCCATATGATTCCACGGAAGGTGTGGCGGGGGGCTAATTCTGTGTCTGCTATAAATCATTCGGTGAAGAAAGTGAATAACAAACTTGGTAGGTTGTTCCGTACAAGTACATTGCATTCTATTCCTCATGGATGTATCCGGGGGGACCAGATGTATCTAGAGGATGGGGTCCATTTGTCCCGGGTGGGGAATACTTTACTCATAGGAGACCTCGTAGCTTGGTTAAGGAGTTTGCAGCCATGACCTTTAAGTAGGAGTTTTTGTGGGGGGTCCGGATAGCCGGTCAACTATCCGGCCTGTGGTGGTAAGGTGATGATCGGTGAGCAGTAATTGGAAGATCCCTAGAGGTGGGGGCGTCAACCATTATGGATGGGAGCGCCCGGGGGGAGGCGGCCATTGGCCCCTCAAATGGGGAGGCGGTCCCCTCTAAGGATGGGGACGCCGAAAGGGAGGGCGGCCATAGGCCCCTCCCTGGGGAGGAGGGGCTACGGGCCCCTCCTGGGAAATTCCCGGGTCCAGGACATCTGCGACGGCAGATGTGGTAAGTTGTGTGGGGTGGGAGGGGGGTCTACGCTACCTTCTAGACACCTCACACGAGTCCTCGGACGACCACTAAGATGGCGTCGAGTTAACAGGGGGCCCCCGCTAAGACAAGGGAAATTGGAAGTAGGCACAGAGGTACAGTCCTCTGTGCGACCGCCCCTCACAAGTGAGGGGGGAGTTCTGGTATTGGGGATCTGACACCGGTTACGACCTTGCCGTTGGCCCGTAATGTTAGGATGTACAATTTCAATTTTGAGAAATGCATTTGCAGGATGTTTAGTATCGGCTAGGAGAACCTTTGTATTAGAGATGTGTTAAGGTCAGCCAAGAACATCGTAATGTGTAAATGAAATTGTACATGATATGAAACTGTTATTTTAATGTTTTAATTTTGTTTCATATTTTAATAAATACGGCCGGGAGGGTAACTCCCTCCCGCCTTCCAAAAGTTCAGAACCGTTTCCGTCTTCCCATCCTTGGGGATTGTGTTGAGAGGGGGTGGCGGGTATCTCAGCCATATGGAAAAGGGCGACCACTCGGTCCCCCCGAACGTATGGTGGAGTACCCCGATCCCCCGGGAAGCCATTTTGGGCGGGAGGCGAGTCTCGGCTGGTATGCCCGAAGCGGCGTAGCTGGGGCGCGCCTTTTCCCGCCCAAGAGAGGGTTGTCCTAGACACCGACACCGCTAGCCACGCCCCGGAGGCAGATTGGAGGTGGGTCCACGCCCGCCCGAAGAAGGATAAAAGGAGCGACAAGCCAAGGAAGCATCCTCTTGTTCCTGTGCTCTGAAGCTGCACCTCCCTGTTGCACGTGAGCTCGAGACGGAACGAAGAGCCAATTTTGACCCACCCACCAGCCCCTGATGACAGCGATTTGTTTGAATAAAGTCGAGTGACGTGATATTGTTTCTCTGACAGGTTGTTCTGAATAAAAGTTGATAATTTGGTATGTAATAAAGTTGATAATTTTTCTTTTCAGCATGTTTTATTCAGCAAAGTAGTTGCAACAGAATTGAACAGTGATGCTCAGTAGAGATTATACTTTGAATTGCTTAAGTGTAATTGTCTTTTCTCCTCTTTAGCTTAGATTGTCGTATTTATTTTGGTCGGGCGGTAAGGTCATGATCGGTGAGCAGTAATTGGAAGATCCCTAGAGGTGGGGGGGTCACCCATTATGGATGGGAGCGCCTGGGGGGAGGCGGCCATTGGCCCCTCAAACGGGGAGGCGGTCCCCTCTAAGGATGGGGACGCCGAAAGGGAGGGCGGCCATAGGCCCCTCCCTGGGGAGGAGGGGCTACGGGCCCCTCCTGGGAATTTCCCGGGGCCAGGACATCTGCGACGGCAGATGTGGTAAGTTGTGTGGGGTGGGAGGGGGGTCTACGCTACCTTCTAGACACCTCACACGAGTCCTCGGACGACCACTAAGATGGCGTCGAGTTAACAGGGGGCCCCCGCTAAGACAAGGGAAGTTGGAAGTAGGCACAGAGGTACAGTCCTCTGTGCGACCGCCCCTCACAAGTGAGGGGGGAGTTCTGGTATTGGGGATCTGACACCGGTTACGAACTTGCCGTTGGCCCGTAATGTTAGGATGTACAATTTCAATTTTGAGAAATGCATTTGCAGGATGTTTAGTATCGGCTAGGAGAACCTTTGTATTAGAGATGTGTTAAGGTCAGCCAAGAACATCGTAATGTGTAAATGAAATTGTACATGATATGAAACTGTTATTTTAATGTTTTAATTTTGTTTCATATTTTAATAAATACGGCCGGGAGGGTAACTCCCTCCCGCCTTCCAAAAGTTCAGAACCGTTTCCGTCTTCACATCCTTGGGGATTGTGTTGAGAGGGGGTGGCGGGTATCTCAGCCATATTGGGGGGGGCATCGAGAAATCTTTATTACTTAATAGACCCCAGTGTTTCCTGATTGACTGCCTAATCTTCGTGGCCATAGGCTCAAAGGTCATGACTACTGGTAAGCAGTCCTATTTATCTCTGGTGCTATGCTCAAGTAAAGCATCACGGGGAGTGTTAAGCGCCCTCTTTCTTGCATTCTTCACAACCTTGTATGGATAGTTCCGCTGTTCTAATTTTTTTGTAAGGTCAATGGACTGTTCAACAAAGGTATTGGTCTCAGAACAATTTCTCCGATATCTATGAAATTGGCCCACCGGAAGATTGTCACGCAGGGCCCTCGGGTGGCGTGAATTGTACAGTAGAAGGGAATTTCTGTCAGTGAGTTTTTGGTGGACCCGAGTACTCAAGGTACCGACCCCATTGGCCTCAATATCCAAGTCCAAATAGGTAGCCTTGGTGTGACTGTATGACCAGATGAACTTAAGACTCTGATCCTGTGAGTTTAACCAAGTACAAAACTCAAGTAGCGACTCCTCTGAGCCAGACCAAATGCAGAGCACATCGTCTATATATCTCCTCCAGAGGAAAATCTGCCTCTGGAAAGGGTTGGTATCTGGATAGACGATGTGCTCCTCAAACTGGCCAACATATATACATGCCAGGCTGGGGGCCATTGTGGCCCCCATGGAGGTCCCAGAGGTTTGTAAGTACAGTTGATTCTTGTACATGAAATAGTTACGAGTCAAAGCCACTTCAATGCATTCCATGACGAACAATTGTGGAACATCATAGAACCACTCGAGGTCCCTCAGGGCGCGTGCTGCTGCCACCAGAGTAGCGTCCTGAGGGATACTCGTATACAGAGATTCAACGTCAATGGTTACCAACCATTGTACATTAGAATCGTAGGGAACACTCTCCAAGATATTCAGGATATCAGTGGTATCCTTTATAAAGGATGGTTGATTCACCACTGCCTCGCGCAAGAAATAATCCGCATATTGCGAAAGGGGCTCAAGGATTGATTGTATCCCCGACACGATAGGTCTGCCGGGGTGTGGGCGAGTGGGCTTATGTATCTTCGGTAAGATGTATAGAGCAGGAGTCCTGGGGGTGTCATTGACCAGAAACTCTGCTTCTTTTACCGAGATCCATTTGTTAGTCTTAGCCCTGCTTACCATTTCCTTGATCATCTTAGATAGCTCCTCAACAGGGTCCTTGTTTAAAGGACGGTAGTTTTTTACGTACATTCAGCAGACGTTGTACCTCTGCATCGTAATCTTTAGTATTTAGTACAACAACCGCACCCCCCTTATCTGCTGATTTTATAGTAAGCAGACTATTCTGTTCAAGTGACCTTACTGCTTTCCAATCATCTTTAGTCATGTTTGTGTGTTTAAAATGTTCCTGGGATTTTTCAAAATTTTCTATGTCTTGTAAGACCCTTTCCTCAAAAACAGCCACCTCCGGACCCATCGTCGCCATGGGAGGACAAAAAGTGGAGGTTTTTTTTAGGTTAGTACCTCGAAACGAATCAGTATCTTTTTCTTTCTTGGCAAAAAACTTTTTTAGTTTAATCCTCCGCATCGTTTCATGGAATTCTATACGGCATTTAAAAGCATCGTGTCTGGGTGTAGGGACGAATCCTAAACCTTTGTTCAAGACTCTCTCCTCGTCAGATGTTAGAGTGTAGTCTGACAAGTTCACAACAATGCTTTCAACAATGCTTTCATGTAGGGCTGACATTTTTTTGGTTGCGCGAGTTGAAAATATATGGAACCCCCCACAATCAGTAATATTGACAGTCTAGAGTGTTTGTTCAGGGACAGTAGGGCATTAGAGACAATGAACACCTAAATATAGAAATAATATCAGGTGTTCTCCGTAATTCTACGATCTGAGAATTTAGGCGGACGAGGGTCTCATGCCCGCTAGATAATTACTAACCAGAGTCCTGGGTACTGGAAATTCTTTTGGATTGTATTCATTGAGTGGAGGGCTTTTTTCCTATGAGTACCCATAATTTTCCCTCTAAGCTCCTTTTGTTATTGAATGTCGTGTACGGCGGCTCAGCCGTGAGAGCATTTACATTTAAATGATAATGGTAGGGTTCATTTTAATGATTTTGTCTTTTTTCTTTTTTCACGACCAAGTCTAGACACCCTATTTTTGAATAGTTTGTCCTGTATTGTGACAGTGAGAGCACCATTGTACGCTGGGTACCCTGAAACGTTTCACTATATTTAGGGTAGGACCTTCACCTTGTATAGACTACCGGAAAGGATAGATTTTTCTAGATGGATAAGAATTGTCTTGCCTTCACTAATGACCAGATAGCTGCAATTTTATCAGGGCCATCACTAATCTCGGGTGCCCCACTCAGGGGTACTACTTCTGCCCGAGAAGAATGGGAGAAATTATCCAATCTCAAAAAGAAACAAGTGAGGATTGCACTTCATGGTGCGTTGATGACTGAATACTACACAGCAGGTGCAGCACCTCCCAGCCTATTAGTTAGAATCGAACCACAGATTTTCTTGGACGACAGTAAATTCCGCCAGGATTGGAGTTTCATCGCTAACAAATGTACTAGGGACTGGCTCATTTTAATAATCAGTACTGCCCAACGTTTGAGCGAGGACCTTTTAAAAGAGATGATTGAGTTAGAAGAAACCATATCCAAGGACACGACCCTCTTGAACAGTAAAGAGCATCTACAGAGAATTCAGGACGATTTGGCAGACTATAAAAATTATATGGTCAACCAAAAAATTAAAGGGCTAACCAAAAACTTAGAGAGGTACTCACATGAGTGGGCTTTTCCGTATGTAAAGGAAGAGTACTATCAACAGGCACCAGATCAGCAAAGTGCAGGTACACGACAGAGAGGGAGAGGTGCTAGACAGCAGTTCAGACGAACTCCTAACAACTGGACGTTTGACAACACCTCTAGTGAAGAGGAAGAAGAACCCCAACAGGGCAATAGGGTCAGGTTTAACCAACAAGATCGCCAGGACGAAGATTTGGGGGCCCTACTACGCTCTTTTTTAGGGCAAGGTCAGGGAACCAATCACAACAGGGGAAGGGGGAGCTCAGGAAGAGGCAGAGGGAGAGGCAACTCAGTACCCCAATGGCAGACCCACTCACCCAGGGTGACTCGCAGCAGAGGTCGCACACTGAACTAGATGAAAGCATTGTTGTGAACTTGTCAGACTACACTCTAACATCTGACGAGGAGAGAGTCTTGAACAAAGGTTTAGGATTCGTCCCTACACCCAGACACAATGCTTTTAAATGCCGTATAGAATTCCATGAAACGATGCGGAGGATTAAACTAAAAAAGTTTTTTGCCAATAAAGAAAAAGATACTGATTCATTTTGAGGTACTAACCTAAAAAAACCCTCCACTTTTTGTCCTCCCATGGCGACGATGGGTCCGGAGGTGGCTGTTTTTGAGGAAAGGGTCTTACAAGACATTGAAAATTTTGAAAAATCCCAGGAACATTTTAAACACACAAACATGGCTAAAGATGATTGGAAAGCAGTAAGGTCACTTGAACAGAATAGTCTGCTTACTATAAAATCAGCAGATAAGGGGGGTGCGGTTGTTGTACTAAATACTAAAGATTACGATGCAGAGGTACAACGTCTGCTGAATGTACGTACAAACTACCGTCCTTTAAACAAAGACCCTGTTGAGGAGCTATCTAAGATGATCAAGGAAATGGTAAGCAGGGCTAGGACTAACAAATGGATCTCGGTAAAAGAAGCGGAGTTTCTGGTCAATGACACCCCCAGGACTCCTGCTCTATACATCTTACCGAAGATACATAAGCCCACTCGCCCACCCCCCGGCAGACCTATCGTGTCGGGATACAATCAATCCGTGAGCCCCTTTCGCAATATGCGGATTATTTCTTGCGCGAGGCAGTGGTGAATCAACCATCCTTTATAAAGGATACCACTGATATCCTGAATATTTTGGAGAGTGTTCCCTACGATTCTAATGTACAATGGTTGGTAACCATTGACGTTGAATCTCTGTATACGAGTATCCCTCAGGACGCTACGCTGGTGGCAGCAGCACGCACCCTGAGGGACCTCGAGTGGTTCTATGATGTTCCACAATCGTTCGTCATGGAATGCGTTGAAGTGGCTTTGACTCGTAACTATTTCATGTACAAGAATCAACTGTACTTACAAACCTCTGGGACCTCCATGGGGGCCACAATGGCCCCCGGCCTGGCATGTATATATGTTGGCCAGTTTGAGGAGCACATCGTCTATCCAGACACCAACCCTTTCCAGAGGCAGATTTGCCTCTGGAGGAGATATATAGACGATGTGCTCTGCATTTGGTCTGGCTCAGAGGAGTCGCTACTTGAGTTTTGTACTTGGTTAAACTCACAGGATCAGAGTCTTAAGTTCACCTGGTCATACAGTCACACCAAGGCTACCTATTTGGACTTGGATATTGAGGCCAATGGGGTCGGTACCTTGAGTACTCGGGTCCACCAAAAACTCACTGACAGAAATTCCCTTCTACTGTACAATTCACACCACCCGAGGGCCCTGCTTGACAATCTTCCGGTGGGCCAATTTCTTAGATATCGGAGAAATTGTTCTGAGACCAAAACCTTTGTTGAACAGTCCATTGACCTTACAAAAAAATTAGAACAGCGGAACTATCCATACAAGGTTGTGAAGAATGCGAGAAAGAGGGCGCTTAACACTCCCCGTGATGCTTTACTTGAGCATAGCACCAGAGATAAAAAGGACTGCTTACCAGTAGTCAGGACCTTTGAGCCTATGGCCACGAAGATTAGGCAGTCAATCAGGAAACACTGGGGTCTATTAAGTAATAAAGATTTCTCGATGCCCCCCCCCAAGATTTGCCTTTAAAAGGTCAGGCAATCTAAAGGACAGGCTTGTCCACACTTGGGATCGAGTACCTCTGAGAAGCGACACCACGACGATACAAAAGGGACATTACCCTTGTGGTACATGTTCAGTGTGTCCATTGACCAGTAAATGCAGTAGTGTCATGTTATCCACCGGAAAAGAATGGTTCTTAAATCAATTTAGTAACTGCAACACCACTAATGTGGTTTATAGGTTCCTGTGTAGTTGTGGTCTACAATACATTGGACTCACTACGAGGAGAATAAAGGTTCGGATACAGGAACACCTGAGCACCATCAGGGCTTGGAAATTGACGACTAAATTGGTCCAACACTGTTATCAAGAAAAACACAGCTTCACATGGACAGTGTTGGAGACAGTAAAGGGAAATCCTACCAACGTGGAGTCAATCTTGATCACAAAGGAAGCAAAATGGATTTTCAGAGAGAGCAGCGATAAGCATGGCCTTAATGAGATTATAGAGTGGAATAAGGTAAAATAACTTGGCAACCACTTTTAAGTTCTGCCTTCTGAGCAGGCGCTTCTGAGCCTTATACACTAATTAGGGTTATACATTCTGCCACTGTAATTGGACATCAGCAGCATCCATGAACTTGATACCATGAATGTGTATACATACCTTAGTAATCGAGTTGTGTGTTTGTTTTGATGTTTAAGAGATTGGCACACATGAATGTGGCCCTTCTTTTAAGCCTGTTCAAAATTCTGGTTTCATTTGAAAGATTGAAATAACATATTTAAGTTCAGATGTTGTATTTCAGCAGAATGTCAAATGCACAATATATTCTGAATCTTATCCATCAATCATTTTCATGGTTGCCTCTGCAATGATTTAGATATAATCACAGAACTTCCTCGCCATTTCAAAATAGCGCCTACATTGGTCATTGAATCCCATGACTTCCATACCACGATACCCTGAATGTGTATACATACTGGAGGATTCTATTTCTGATGTTTAGGAGATTGGCACACACGAAGGCGGGCTCTTTATTCAGGCCTTTTTTTAAAACTCTGGTTCTATTAGAAAAATTGAAACAACTTATTTAATTTCAGACGTTCAATTCCAGCTAAATGCGAGATGTACAACTTATCCTGAATCTACTTCACTGGTATCTATTACATTTACTGCTGCCACTGCGGTGATTTAGCCACTTCAAAATGGCGCCCACTTTGGTTAGTTAAGCCCTTTATTTTCATCCATGCCGTTTTTTGCCCTCTTCACGTGACAGGGGTCTGTCCCGATCACGTGACCATGGTGCGCGAGGCTTGTTTTGCTCACCCGGGAGGTTTAAAAGGTGCACCCTCGTTCCCGTCCGTTGTTCCTGGGACGATACAACGCCCTCGAATCTTGTGTGTACGGTAAGGAGAGGGCTCTGGGATTCGGGCGCCTTCGGCAGCCCGATTGTGCATATCTGTTGTTTGTCCGCCCATACTCGAGTGAACAACGTGTATTATCCACACAGTGTTCACGGGTTGCGATAGCGCTCCTAGTATACTTGCAGTAGGTTTCACAGGCGTTTTTTTAGTTTATCACACCGGCAGATTCTAGGAATTAGACCATGCAGAGTTCAATGGTTCTGTGGGGTTGTTCCTAATGAAGAGTTGTGTACATATATTTCTTAAAGCAACAGTAAGTAGGTTGCCCTCAGTACATTGTTTACAATGGGGTCAGAGGAAACGCGTGTGTTATGTGAGCGTTCCAATGAGATTCTGGTTGCATACCTTTTTAATGACAGTAAGCAGGTTACCCTTAGTATAGATATCCATGAATGGCACAATTGGGCCAGAGCATATGCATTGATACTGCACAATAGAGAGTATCCCTTTAGTCAGCAATTCTCTGTTGATGCTCTGTTTGAGTAAATGTGTATTGGGTTGACATTAGTCCGCCAGTGGGGTGGCAGCCCACGCATGCAAGGTGAATTCGAAGAGCATGCTATCATATACATATTATATTGATTACATATAAATACTCCACAGGTTGATGTGACAACCGACAACTAGGCGGAGAACTGCTTTTTCAGCTGGTACGAGGGAGCATAGCTGAATAAGGGTAAACTAACAATGACATTTTTTTTAATATATTATCCCCCACCCCCTATGTTTTCTATGTTGGGTGTAAGACATATGGTAAATTCGTGGAGGATAACAATTTCTTGGAAACAGGAAATTGTTTTTTACAATTCAAAAAGCACAAGAATTTGGATGTCTAGATTAAGAACTGGTCGTGATTTCATTTTATTTTATTATTTTATTATTTTTTCAACTCGGCAGCTTCCTGTTCAAAAGATGTTGGAAGTGGGTGCAGCAACAGAGTATTAACCCAGATGAATCTGCCATAAAGGTGATTGGGCAGTGAAACATGTCGGTCACAGAGGTAGTGGTATGCGACATTAAGCTACCAGCCTTTTTATTTCAACTGCGCACACCCCAGTCATTAATAAAAGTAGTTTAAGAGGTGTGTCTGTTGATTTTACCTTTCACTCTGTTTTGTTTGTCTAAGGAGTTACGCTCTAAGCTCCTTGCTATGCACCGTCTTTTTACCTTTTTTTTTTCTCACTTATTCACTAAATCTTGGAATAGGAATGGTCACCTATGATGAGAAAGGGGCCAAGTTTCTGGTAAACATCTGACCAGATCGCCCCGAGGGTGTTCGCCCGTGAGGTGCCTTCCTCTCCGCCACACATTTTTTCTTGATTATTTTGGTGTATGTGTGGGTATATGTATGGTCCTATGTAGGGCTGACATTTTTTTGGTTGCGCCGAGTTGAAAATATATGGAACCCCCCACAATCAGTAATATTGACAGACTAGAGTGTTTGTTCAGGGACAGTAGGGCAGTAGAGACAATGAACACCTAAATATAGAAATAATATCAGGTGTTCTCCGTAATTCTACGATCTGAGAATTTAGGCGGACGAGGGTCTCATGCCCGCTAGATAATTACTAACCAGAGTCCTGGGTACTGGAAATTCTTTTGGATTGCCAGCACACATCAGGTCAGCACAGGGGTGCGCAGAATCACCAGGGGAAGCAGGGTGTGGCTTGGACCTGACCTTGGGCAGGAAGTGCTGTAAGTGTGTCTCTATGTTGGGGTGTAGTCGTCACCAGGGCCACAGTAGTCGATGTTGCAATGTAGCATGCACCAGGAGGGTGGGTCCGCACTAACGGGCACATGTAGGAGCGGAAAATTGCATGGGGTCTTGGCACATACGTGCCAAGTGTCTTGTATATCAGCCCTGCAGATGCATGAGTCATTTGCCTGGGATCAGTTGCAGCGCGATCTCAGCCAGCCATGGGCTGTACACCTGTATCCGCCTGATCCGGTCCATTGGCCTACGCTCACGTGGCACCACATACTCAAAGGCCAGCGTCACGGTGTTCCTAGGGTCGCAGACATCCCACCACACACACACCAGCCCCTGTGCATCTCCTGTATGCATTCAGATGGGGAAGTTACTGTGCGGATGAAAGGTCCTTCATGTGAACTATCAGGCAGTAGCACATCTGAAGCTCCGAGCAGGAACTGGCATGTGGCCAGCATCCCTGATAGATACAATGGCATTTGCTTGCGACTGCTGGAAATGAGACCAACGTGTACACATTCCGCACAAAGGAGTCCTTGGTCGTAGTTGGCATGCGTGAAAATGGCCTTCACACGTACTCCCACCCCACCCCAGGCCTGCACCCGCTGCACACAGACTCTGCTCAATGCACTGGGCTGTGCCATTTCATCCACAGGACTGGCGCAGGGCAAGCCAGTGCCGCTTCTAGCAGAGCCACGGATGCCATGGCAGTCCATGCAGAACACATGCCCATATCCAGTCACGTGGACCTGTACCGTGCACATCTGCTGCATGTACTGGGGACACTGCCATTGGCCGTCTTGCGGATCAGTTACCGGCTGAGCTTCCACCTGGCAGACATCACCTGCGATCAGCCTATGTTGCGTTGTCGCTCGTGCATATTCAAGTAGCTCATGGATGTCTGCCTCTCCAACGTAACGGTAGCTGACCTGGATTACGGCTTGTGTGTGCACCCTCTGTTGGTCCACGACCAGGAGTGTTTCACCTTGATGCCTGTTTGTGGCATGCATGGATGTTTGGCATGCAGGCTGGACACTGGACCTGGGAGATTGCACGAGTCCTCATGTGCAGTGAGCACATTATGCCACTACCCGATTGGGATTTTGTGCACATTGGGGCCAGTGGTTGGACTCAGCACATCAGTCCGGGTCAGTTGATGGATTATGTCAATGACATGTCAGATGTGGAGGATAACGAGCGTTCATTGGAGATGTCGGCGTATGCAGCAGTAGTCGCGTTCATGGATGAGTGACAAGGTACCAGCAGCCTCAACTGGATGTGACCCATTGCACGTGTCCTGACGCCTGGTTGCATGTGGGGAATCTGGTCCCATGTTCCAAGACGACAATGGACATGGCTGCTTTTGCCTTAACTCATGATCAATGCTTGGACAACCGATGCAGGTTAGCATAAACTTGTGTTGGTGATGGACTCCCCCGAGGTGGACATGGGCGCTGTCCTACGTTCCTAATTCAGACATGCTACTACATTGGTCTGCATATCATGGCACTGCTCTTGGCCATACTGACCCGCATTTGTGATAAAGTTTCCGCACTTTCACTTGTATCCAACTGTGTTGTGTCTTGATTTGTATGCCAGAACTCTCTGGCTCCTTGCCATATGTGCATTGCTACCCCATCAGGACTGTGGGATTGTACTTATGCATTGTCATGTCCATGCGTTGTGCTTACCCAGGGTGGTGTGGAGTGCAAAAAAACGATGGATTTAGGCCCAGATCCTTGTACTGGGGTGAATGTATGACATTGTTCTACATTCTGTCCATCAACTGTGTTTTTTGTAATTTTCACCCTGAGTGGGCTGGGTATACTCAGACGTGAGTCCCAGGCTCTCCACACCACTGGAGTCAAGCTATCCAGGCTGAATTAAGGCTGATAGCCAGAAACCGGTCCTTGGATGCTTGATTCCGGTCTGGGAAAGACATGGCTTGGTAGTTCGGACTGGACTGTTCCCATGAGGCACAGGGTCAGAGCTGATTTGCATATAGCCAGTGTCTAACCCAGGGTGGTGTGGAGTGCAAAAAAACGATGGATTTAGGCCCAGATCCTTGTACTGGGGTGAATGTATGACATTGTTCTACATTCTGTCCATCAACCGTGTTTTTTGCAATTTTCACCCCAAGTGGGCTGGGTATGCTCAGACGTGAGCCCCAGGCTCTCCACACCACTGGAGTCAAGCTATCCAGGCTGAATGAAGGCTGATAGCCAGAAACCGGTCCTTGGATGCTTGATTCCGGTCTGGGAAAGACATGGCTTGGTAGTTCGGACTGGACTGTTCCCATGAGGCACAGGGTCAGAGCTGATTTGCATATAGCCAGTGTCTAACCCAGGGTGGTGTGGAGTGCAAAAAAACGATGGATTTAGGCCCAGATCCTTGTACTGGGGTGAATGTATGACATTGTTCTACATTCTGTCCATCAACTGTGTTTTTGCAATTTTCACCCCGAGTGGGCTGGGTATGCTCAGACGTGAGCCCCAGGCTCTCCACACCACTGGAGTCAAGCTTTCCAGGCTGAATGAAGGCTGATAGCCAGAAACCGGTCCTTGGATGCTTGATTCCGGTCTGGGAAAGGCATGGCTTGATAGTTCGGATTGGACTGTTCCCATGAGGCACAAGGTCAGATCTGATTTGCATATAGCCAGTGTCTTACCCAGGGTGGTGTGGAGTGCAAAAAAACGATGGATTTAGGCCCAGATCCTTGTACTGGGGTGAATGTATGACATTGTTCTACATTCTGTCCATCAACTGTGTTTTTTGTAATATTATTTTGAAGCAGTCTGATTTGAGGACATGGATATCCTACCCTTCCTACTGGACTAAATGTGTAGATTGGAGTTTAGAAGATTATGCCCCTCAGTGTGAGAGGCAAGTTATTCCTAGCAGGGCTGGTAAAATGAGTGAGTAGCTGAACATGTTATTACAAATATTGTGGGCAAACCCAAGCACCCATTTGTTTTCTTCCACATATTTGCCTGCTAAAAGCAAGTGAAATGAGCCTAATCATGGGCAAAACGCTGCTGGCAGGTAATTCCCAGTTTTCGAGTTAAAACAAAAGGCCGGTGATCCAGCAATCAAAAAGTAATAATCCCCGTAGATTAGTGCTTCCGTTTGCAGGATTAACATTGGAGTAATCAAGCAGCACTTGTAATGTAGTTCTCTGTATTATCAGGTGAACCCTGTAGCTTTTTATAAAATTATCACTACCTATGAGACAGATCTGCATATTTGCAGCTTTCTTGCACCCGTTGGCAGGTTGTCATTACTTTTGAGACTCATCTGAAAACTTGAAACGAACCAAAACTCTTTTTGAATCCTTGACACACTTCAAATCGGTGCAAAGCAGTTCAACTGCTTGTGTGACTGCTCTGACAACTCGCATCAGTTTCCTGTTGATTAGACTCTTCCGTGCTCGGCTCGATCAGAGTTAGCTATTTTTGTCTATTTTTTTGGTGCCATTTTATATTGTTTTGCAGCGTAAATTTAAAGATTAAGATCTCGAATTTTCTAGAAAATTCCTTTGCAGTTCTTACCCTCATTGGATGATACATTCTATTTCGAATCACTTAAAGGATATTTTGTTGACATTCTCCAATCTTGTATATATTGGGAATAGTAAAAATAATTGACCCTCCTTAAGAGAAGAAAGCAAATCCAAAATTATTTTATAGAACCTCGAAAAGCCTTATGGTGGATTCACGTAACCACCCTCTAAAAAGTAGTTAACATTTTGTGATTTGTTGGCACTCATTTAAAAATGGGTTAACTACAGGACTGACCGAGTTTTCAATGAAACACAACTTCAATAATGCCCTAAATCGTGTGTGATTCAGTCAGACAAACTTTGACTTTGCAGCCAGCATCAGATTAAAACCTTGGCTCTGTACGTCCACAGTTATTGTCGAGTTCATAAATATACAGTAAGCATGTAATAACTAAGTACAAGTGTAAACAATAGAAGTAGCAGAGATCATAAACAGACAGAGGAACGTGAAAGAGAAGTCTTAGATCTTATGTAAAGCTTCGAACTTAAAAGAACACAACACTAATGATGAATAATCCTGAAAATGTACAGGGCACTATTTGCTATACTACAATAGCACCAATCAATTACAGCAATAGACCAAAAACATTCAGGCCAGAAATAGAAGTGAACATATACATTCATTCAAATAGAGAATCGAGAAAGTCAAGGGAATTTAAACAGTTTTGATGAGCTCCTAAAAGTTAGTAGTTTCCAAAACTTGTTTGACCCACTCTAATAATGTGATTGTAGAACGGTTTCTAGTGATGCTTATCCAAAATCGAAAATAAAGAACAGGAATCAAATTACCTTCTTTCCATCTGGCTACAATTGACTTGATTACAATAAAAAATTATATACTCAAATTAATTATCAAAATATGAACGCCAACCAATTCAAAATAATTATTTCATAAAACAACGTTTTATTAATTGAAAACGTGTACAATTCCCCGAGTAGCCAGCCAAATGATTTTAATAGGAGTACAATAAAAAAGAAAATTATCTAACAAAACATTTTATGGTTTACAGTGAAAATATGCAGGGGCTCCAAAAATGTAACTTTAACTTTGACACAGTTCTAGGGGAATTATGTGGAGTAAATATAATTGTTTGATATACGGCCACATGCAGTGAACTGCAGTTGTCATATTTCTTACTTATATACCAAGATCGCAAAGTTCAGTTAAATGGTCTAGAAAGTAGGGATGCCTCAACATGTGAAACCTAATATGAGGTAACTGGATGTCAGCCATAACTCCAATCGGATTGACTCAGCCATTAATAATGTTGACACTAACTACTGTTGGTGATGTGTAAAGTAGGATGAGCCACCTGTTCATAAAGAAAATAGAGACAGTGGATGTGCTGATTTGTCTTTGTTGATGGGATACGGAAACATGTGATACATTTGATGTCCTTGACACCAGAACCTGGGCTTCTATTGGAATTCTCTAGGGCATATTATCAAGCCCCTTATCGCCGCTTTAGCTGCAGTTTCCTGATGCTAAAGCTGCAATAATGTTTGCGCCCTTCTTAATAATATGGCCCACAGTTTTTTTGCTCAAATATCTTTTATGTATTAAATCTTTTATTGAGCACAGGCAAAAAATATGCACCTCGATCTGTGATTTGGGCCGACCCCACTCCGGGGAGGCCAAAGGCGGAGATTACATTGACACCCATGGCCTGGCCATCGGGCCACACTGTTCGTTAACACAGCAAGCCGCCTACAACCCAACCGGGCCGGCCGCGTCATAAGAGGTGCTACAAAGGTGCAAGCTGAGTAGTACAAGTGCAACATGAAAGACCCATCAAACTGTGAACAACCCCCCACCCTTCCCACCCTCACCCTCCCCTCTCCTTGTCCATGTCTGGGAATAATCGGGTGGTTACTGTCTTCCACTAATGGCCTGGTGGTACTGCGCTCGCCTGCCCTTTACGCTTGTGGGAGCGTGTCTTGGGTTCTGTGAGGGGCGTCTCCGCAAGGCGTAGCAGGCGCAGGTAGCGTGGGCAGCTCACCTCACGGAATTCCCCCGTAAGTAGGGCGAGGAATGGTCGCCAGAGCTCTGCAAAGTCCGCCCCCCTCCCTGCCGCGGCCAGGGACAGCTTCTCCATTCCCAGGATCGCCCAGAGCCGGTGGAGCCACCCCAGTTGTTGCGGAGCCTGTGCTGCTCTCCAATGGGCCACAATGTTCTGGACTGCTGCCCCCAGGGCCAGTGCGATCAGCCGCCCCCTCCAGGACTTCAAAGGATACATGAGGGCGTTCGGGAGGCCTAGTATAATGTATGCCGGGAAGCGCGGCAGCTGTGTATCTAGATGTGCGTCTATAAGGTTCAGGATAGGGTCCCAGTGGGGGCGAAGTGCCTTGCAGCTCCATAGCAGGTGTTCCAGTGTTCCTAGCTCCCCGCACCCTCTCCAGCACCTATCGCTAATTTGGGCATCCCACTGGTGCAGTCTCTCAGGGGTATGGTACCAGTACGTGGCTACTTTAGTGAGTGTCTCGGTGAGCCCGGTGTGGTGTGCCGAATGTCTGGCCCTATGGTACACCCCCTCCCATTCTTTCCTTGTGAGCTGCCGCCCCAGGTCCCTTTCCCACCTGACCTGTCCCGCATTGTATGTGTGTGCGTGGGTGAGGAGCAGCTGCTGATAGAGGTCTGAAATCAACTTTTTATCCGAAGTGCGTGTCAGCAGCCATTTTTCATAGGGCGTGAGGTGTCGTTGGGCACCAGGCCGGATCGAGGGGTGGAGCACCCAGTGGCGCACCTGCAGGTACTGTAGGCGTTCCGATTCGGCCACCCCGTAGTCCGCCTTGACCCGTTGGAACGGGAGGATCCCATTGAGGTCGAACATGTGGCCCGCCGCTCTACAGGTCGTTGAACGCCAGGTCATAAATGCTCCGGCATCCAAGCCTGGCGTGAAGTCAGGATTTCCGAAAATGGGGGTCATAGGTGAGGGAAAGGAGGTTAGTCCCCTGGTCACGGCTACTCGGTCCCACACTCTCAGAGCGGTGCTGGTGATTTCAGAGGCGTACAGATTAGGGGGCCGATGCTGGCGTGGCAGGAAAGGCACGCCCTGGAGAGTGCGGCCCGCCACTGCTTGGTCCAGGAAGAGCCAGTGTTTGCTGGACTCCAGTTGAAACCACTCCACGAAGGTGCGCAGTTGCGCCGCCTGGAAGTACAGGGTGAGGTCGGGCACACCCACCCCCCCGTTCGCTGGGGGCAAAGCGGCGAGGGTATGCTTGAACCGCGGTCGGCGGCCGTTCCAAATGAATCGCGACAGTTCCGATTGGGTCTGTTGCAGCCAGCCGGCCGGAGGATTCAGGGGGAGCGTCTGAAAGAGATATAAAATCTGAGGTAGCAGTGTCATTTTGACTGCGGCGATTCTGCCTAGCCGCGAGAGTGTAAGCGGCTTCCATCGCCGGAGTTGTTCCCGGATTCTGGCTGTGAGCGCCTCGTAATTGATTCGCGCAGTACCCCGCACAGTCGGAGCCAAGCGCACACCCAGGTACAGGACGGCCGTATCTGACCACAGTATCTTGAATTCGGACTTGATCTCGGCCACCACTTCCGGGCGCAGGGAGATGTTCAGGGCTTCAGACTTAGCTTCATTGATCTTAAAACCCGAGGCCAGGGCAAAGGTATGGAGCTCCACAAAGAGAGCGCGCAGGGATTGCATCGGGTCGGTGAGTGACAGCAGAATGTCGTCAGCGTACAGGCTAATTTTGTGCGTGTCAGCACCAAATTTTATGCCGGAGATGAGCGTGTGTTGTCGCACTCTCTGGGCCATCGGCTCCATGTACAGTGCGAATAGGAGCGGCGACAGTGGGCAGCCCTGGCGCGTGCCCCTGCCGATATCGAATCTCGGGGAAGTATGGCCGTTCACCCTCACGGTGGCGTTGGGTCGGCGATAACAATTGAAGATGCGGTGGCGGAGTTTCTCCCCAAACCCGAAGTGGCAAAGAACCTGTTCGAGGTAGGGCCAATGCACCCTGTCGAATGCTTTCTCCGCATCGATGGTGAGGAGCATGCAGTCCGGTTTTGTGCGTGACCCGGCCTCAATGAGGTGCAGCACTCGTTTGGTGTTGTCGCTGGTCTGTCTCTGTGGGATAAAGCCTGCCTGGTCTGGGTCAATCAACTGCTGCATGTATGGCGCAATGCGACCCGCCAGTATTCCGGTGTAGAGTTTCAAGTCTACATTTAGCAGCGAAATGGGCCTGTACGAGCCGCAAACCGTCGGGTCGCGGCCCGGTTTGGGAATTACAGAGATTGAGGCCTCCAGCAGGTCTGGGTGTATGGCACCAGGCGTGTCGAAGGTATTGAACAGGTCGCGCAAAAGTGGGGCAAGCTGCTGACAAAAGGCCTTATAGAAGGAAGCAGTAAAGCCGTCAGGGCCTGGGGATTTCCCCACTTTGAGGCGGGCAATGGCAGAGATGACTTCCTCCAGGCCTATGGGCCGTTCCAGAAAGTCCGCTTGGGCTTGATTGAGGGCGGGGAGTTCCGCGCTCCGTAAATAAGTCGGCCCAGCGTTAGGGTCCAAGTGGTCCGCATCGTATAGTGCCGCGTAAAAATTGCCGAAGGCCGCTGCGATCGCCGCGTCCTCTGTGATCTGGCTGCCACTAGCAGATTGGAGGGCGCGCACCTGTTGTCGTTGGGTTTGCGCCCGCAGTCTGCTCGCCAGAAGCTTCCCGCAACGGTCGCCTCCGGTGTAATAGGCGTGCTTCAGGCGCATAGCGGCATATTCCGCTACGTCCTGGTCTAGAGCGGCCAACATTTTCCGCTCGGCGCATAATTGGCGCCATGCCCTCGCTGCTCCCGTGCGCTGGTGCATCTGTTCCAGTTCCGCCACCCGTTGGGTGAGCTCAGCACGTTTTAGAGCCCTTTCTTTGTTGTTGGCTGTGGCAATGGAGATTAGTTCACAGCGCAGGACCGCTTTGAGGGCCGCCCACTGAGTGGCTTTGGTGGTGTCGTCGTTGGCATTGTGTTCCAAATAGTGGTTAATCGCGGTCTCGAGCCGCGTTTGGGTATCAGGCAGCTGCAGAAGGCCATCCCGCAGCCGCTAGTGTCGTTGCGGGGCTGGCGTAGCCCCCATTAGAAATGTCGCCACCACTGGGGAATGATCTGATAGCGCTTCTGGCATTATCTCCACTGCTTTGACCTGCGTCGCTAGTTGAGAGGAGCATAAAAAATAGTCCAGCCTCGCGTAGGTCTTACGCGCCGCCGAATAATAAGTGTAGGCCGTCGACTGGGGGTGGGTATGTCTCCACAGGTCTAGGAGGCCTAAGTCCGCTATGTGTGCATGGCCTGCAGCAGTGAGTGCCCCTACTTGCCCGGATCTCTGGCCTGAGCGGTCAGCTGTGTTGTGAAATACAATGTTGAGGTCCCCCCCCAGAAGTAAGTGCGCGTGTGTGGTGGATGTCGAGGCCTCCAATGCTGTGTGCAAGAACCGTTCCTGCCCTTCATTCGGGGCGTAGACCGAACCCACGAGTATGACCTGCAATCTGGAAGCTGTAAAGCAGGAGTCGCCCTTTAATCTCAGCCTCCTTCTGGAGGACCCTCCCCTCAAATGACTTAGCTACCAGAATCGCTACCCCCGCTGCTTTCTTCAGGGATGAGGAGAAGAACTGCCATGGAAAGGCGCGTGTTTTGAGTCTGTGCTGGTCGTTACGGACCAGGTGTGTTTCTTGGAGGAGGCAGATGTCCGCCTTGGAACGCTCAAGGAAGGACAGTATGGCCTTGCGTTTGTTCGGGCTGTTGAGCCCCCGCACATTAAGTGAGAGTACTGTTATGTGTCGTGTCATGGCTAAGGCAATAGGGGCAACGCTGGGTCCCACCTGTAGGCGGCGGGCGCTGGCCGATGGTCCGTGGAAGACACTGCGCCGGAGGTCAAACCGACTCCGTTAGTGGTGGTAGAATCCCTTGGACAAGGAGAACCCCCCCCTCCCTCCCCTTCTTCCCCCAACTCCCCCCCAACCCCAACTGGTACAACACCCCCCTCCCCCCAACCCCCGGTAGTGCAATGTTCGATCCCTAAGAAGGGTGCAAGCACCGAAGCAATTCCCCCCCACCCCCCTCTTTGCCCCTGCCAACTCAACCATAAAGAAGTCTGAACCATCATAGTCCCAGATCCAGGTGAATGTCCTCTGGACCCGTGGTAAGGGAAACACTTGGAGTGTGGGCGATGGCGACGGTGACGTCGGACACTGCACGTCTCCGTGTGGGTCAGCCATCAAAGGGATGGTGTAAACATCGCGCGGGTTAGCGAGGCTTCGCCCCCGCCGCCGGAGTGAGCAGTTCCGGCCGGGCCGTGTCCCGGTAGCACTGTGAGACTGTGGCCAGAGGTCAGTCGTTTTCTTTATTCACCAGGCCTTGCGCGACGGTCTCCACTGCCGCCCGTTGGCCTTCTGCTATTTCTTTGGTGGCGGGACGTCACGGCCTGTGTCGCCGTCGCTGCTGCCGCCACCGTCCCGGTGCTTCCTCGCTGGGGGTGCCCCCCACCCCAGGGTTCTCGGCCTCAGTCGGTTCCTCAATGTTCAGGAGGGTGCAGGCCTCCCTGAGGGAGCGAATCTGGTGGAGGTTATTGCCCATCTTGAACACAAGCCTAAAGGGGTGTCCCCAGCTGTAGGAGATGTTGCGTTTCCGCAATCCCGCTGTGATAGGTCAGAAAATGCGCCTCTTCTCCAGGGTCAGTGCTGCAAGGTCCTGATAAAGAGCAGGGGAGTGCGCGCCAAAGGACACCGGCGCCATCTGGCGCGCTTTGCTGAGGATCTCCTCCTTGGTCCAAAAGTCCTGCACGCACACAAGGATGTCCGCTGGATGGGCTGTAGCCGCTCTAGGTGGGCCCGTTCTGTGCACTCTGTCTAGGCCCAGGGGGGCGTCCGACGGTCGGCCTAGGATATGATTGAACAGGCCCTGGGTAAATCGGAAGAGGTCCTCCGTGTCAGGGGAGTGCTTCACCCCCCGGATCTTGATGTTATGCCGCCTGGAGCGGTTCTCCAAATCCTCGGCGTGTGTCTGGAGGTCCACCTGCTGGTCGTGTATGCGCACCAGTTCCTGCCGCAGTGCCTCGATTTCTATGTCCCGTGCGTCGCTCTTCGTCTCTAGTTCCGCCACCCTCTCGCCAATGGCGTCGGTATCGCGGCGCACCTCCTTTATCTCGTCCTGGAGTTCTTTCTTCAGCTCCTGGATGTCTTCGCGTAGCCCCATGAAGAGCGATTCCAGGAAGGAGCGCGTGACTGGGCCCTCTGAGTCTGTCTGTCCCTGGGTTGGCGAGGCCTGGCTTTTCTTCTCGGAGCCCACGCGGTGGCTGGCCGGTGCGGCGTCTGCCTTCTTCCCCACAGCGCCGGGGGTGAAGAGGTCCGCGATGGAGCGGTCTTTCCTCGTCCTGGCGGTGGACATGGCGTGTGCGGTGCTTCCTGCCCAGCAGCAGGCCTCTACTGGCACCGTTGGACCAGGCCGCAGATGCTGCCGTGTCACCCGGGGTCTGGCACGTGGATAGCGCGGAGGTGGTGCGCCCTGCGTGCCAGCTGCGAGTCCAGCCGGGTGTCGGCGTCGCAGAGCGTCCTCCGCAGTGTGGGCCTGGGTGTGAGGGCACCGCCAGCGGTACACCAAGCAGTTAGGGGCAAGTCGGGGGCGGGGGCCGTCCCCTTGCCTTGGAGTTCAGGAGTGTCCTCCGGCCGGCGTCCGAGCTAGAACAGGGGTCGTCACAGGGGCCCGGGGTGCGGGCGCGGGAGCAGCGCTGGGCTCGTTGTCAGGTTCCTCTCACCCCCGCGCGATGGCTCCGCTCCTGACGTGGCCCCCAAGCGGTCCCGTGCTGGTGCGCCGGTCAGCGGCTCAAGAGAGTGGACAGGGAGGTGGTCGGTCCCAGGTGCCACCCACGGAGTCAGCGGTCGCCGGGTGCAGGCTAGGTCACTGTCGCGGTCCCACGTGGCTTCAGCGCTTGTACGCCTAAGATGGCGGGCCGCTGCTGGGGATCGCGCCTCTTGCGCCAATGCTACCCCGGTCATGTGGGTCGGGTCGCGGGTGGTCAGCGAGGGGGGGGGGGCCTGGTGTCACTGTCTCATCCCCCCCCGTACCTCTATGCCACTGTGCTGTGGGCCGGGACTCAAGGCCAGTGCGTGTCTTCCAAATGGCGCCACCGGGTCCGGTGCTGGGAGCCGGCGGCAGCCCGGTCAGTGTCCGCTCCGATCTCCGATGGTGTTGGCAGGTCCGCAGTAGCTTCCACGTGATGCCGTGGGAAGCCTCGGACGTTTCCGCGCGGGCCGGACCCGCCGCCTCAGCCGATGCCCGCCTCGGGTGCTCTTAGGCGGCTCTGAGGCTCCGCCCTCCTCGGCCTCGCTCTCGGCCGCGCTCCCGTCTCAATGAGCGCGCTAGGCCCCAACGGCCGCCGTCTCCGCGGCCAAATATTTCCCGGGTCAGGCTGCCTCCGGACCCAGGACCGGTCCAGATGGTCACCGCTGCTGCGGCGCTGGTGCCAGGAGTCTCTCGGGACAACTCTCGGCCGGGTAAGTGCTGATGCGGTGCTGAATTCAGTGACCGGCGGCGGGAGCTCAGCGAAGCACGTCCGCCTACACCGCCATCTTGGCCACGCCCCCTCAAATATCTTTTATGTCATCACAGAAGGTTTCCAAAATGATAGTTGTCTTTTATCATTAAAAATGAGGTAGATAAAGTGCCTTCTGCATGTATTAAAAAATTGTTACATTTACATTTTTTAATTGGTTTTTCAACTCCTTCGCAGTATTTAATGGGCAGCTGCCCTGTGGATCATTCCACATACTGGCCAAGACCATCTCCTTTAGGGAATCTTTTACAAATTTGAGTTTGGCTGCATTCAGGTAACTAACAATTTCCTTCAGCCCTCTTCGATATAGCGAAAATTCAGGGGTGGCCCATATGCGTATCCAGAGAATTAACTGTCAAAGTGCTATCTTTTCAGTGATCGGCCTGGGTTCCAAAGCAAGCCTCAATGGTAGTAGAGCTGACCAGTAAATACAAAAGTTGTCTTATGAATCTATTTTCTACTATTGCCAAGGTTTTTTTTATTTTGTGGCCCCAAATCACTGCACCATAACGGGGACCCACAAGTGCCTGGTCCAAGTATAGTGATACACATTTGCAAAGGAGAATCTTTGAATAACTTCAACAGCCCCCGCCTTGTTGCTCCAATTTTAGTCTTCTTTTAGCGATTTGCGATGATCAATCTAACTTCTCAACTAATGTAATCCCCAAATAGTCAAAAAGATGTGCCTGCTCAGGTGACACTGTCCAAAGTGAGGTTCGACTGCATAGAAGGACAAGGGTTGAAAACCATGAATTTAGTTTTACTAATATTAATTTCAGCCCCATCACCCTCCAAAATCTGCTAAAACTATCAAGTATTTTCTAGAGCCCCATTGGCGACTTTGAAAGCAGAAGAGTATTGTCAGCAGAGAGAGCTGGAGGCCTCATGCCTGCTAGAGGAGGGACGTCATTATCACTACTATTTAAAAAATCCACTAAATAATTTAAAAAGTATGTAAAAAGGGTGGAGGACAAAACACAACCCTGTCTAACACCATAGTTAACAGGAATGGGTTCTGTGACTTTACCAGATTACCACAACTAATTTGGGCATAGTTGTTCTGATGCAGTCTCCCTATTATGTTGCTCAGGTAAACTGGGATGACCAACTCAGCTAGATGTTTCCACAATCGAGTTCTGGGAACCAGGGCAGATGCAGCTCCAAGGTCAACAATAACTGCACAGAGCCGACCCTTCTCAGAGGTTACAACCTTCCAGTAAATCAACTTGAGTCTAAAAACCTGGTCAACAGTGGAAGTATTGTTTTGAAAGCCCGCTTGAAGGGGACAAAGTATCTTACTCTCTTCAAGGTAAAGTTGAAGCCGATTAAAAATCACCCTTCTTAAATGTTTTTGGGTGGTATCTAAAGGGTTAATTGGCCTAGAGATGGCAGGGTCCAAAGGTGGAAACCATCTTGTAAATGGGAAAATCTCAGCCCCAGCCCACGTTTGTGGAATAAAGGCTCCATTTAAAATAGAATTAAAAACAACACTAAGATAGGTAGTCTAGATGTCTAATTCAGATAAAAACAGATCACCAATGATGTTATTGATGCCAGTAGCTTTCTGTGGCACTATCTTTATTATGGCCTCTTCTACCTCCATACACATTACCAAAGGAAAGTCATCTGTGTCCCTCTCTGGCCCATAATACGGGGGTGACTGTATGTTTCAAAACTGGGTCCTCATCTAATGTATGTTGGTATAAATTTGTAAAGTGAACTATGCAGAACTCTGCTGCATCGCTATTGTCAATTTTAGATCTTCCTTCCCTATTCCCAGAGGCTAATACGTTCAAGAAAAGGGTTTGGTTGTTGTCCCTTGGGGCTGCTACAAGGATTCCTCAGTTTTGGCTATCCCATTCCTTTTTGCCCTAACTAGAACAGTTTTATAAACAACTATCTTTTCCTGAATGTCTTCCCTCCTGGTGGACTTGATAATGATGATCAGAGCATTCTTGGCCATGCTACATTCTTTGTTAAACCAGTACACTACTCCTTGGCCCTTGTCTGCTGGCTTCTCCAAAAAAGTCCACCTTTGACTACTAAAAAGGGAATTATGTATGCTTTCAACCTTTGTGACAACTGTTTCATCAAGTGGCCCTGGTTTCAGAGTGCAAAATGTATCCAGGGCTTGTCCCACCTTGTAATATATTGGTCTCAGTGCCCTATATGACCTGGACTCTTCAGACCAATGAATTCGATGTTTATTATTTGTTAACTTACACCTCACATGGAATGGTTGAGTAAGAGCTAGCGGGGCTTGTGCTGGTTAAAATTCCTGCTTCACCCTGAGTGCATTGTGGTCGCTATGATGACTGTGCACCACCACCATATCCTCTAAAAATGGCCAAAGCGTGACATCTAAAAAGATGTAATCAATAAGGCTATTACTGACTATGCTATTAAAGGTATGGGTGCCCTTACTATCAGATTTAGTTCTTCCGTTCCATGCATGGATAATGCAATTAGGGATAGGGCGTTTAATTGTATCACCAAGGGTACCATCTTTAAATTGGGAATATGGTGAGTGCAGGGCTTAACCAAGTTCTACCTCTTCTGGCAGGGAGTGATGGTTAATCAAGTCTAAAGGTTCCTACTGATGATTTAAATCCCCCCAATATCTTTGTCACATCATGATGAAGGCCAGCTATATGTAAAATTAGCACTTCTCTGGCAGTGGATACCAGACACTCCTATATATTATAAATATTAACTAGGCATCCATTGAGAATTTTAATGGATACACAGTGGATGTCTTCAGCTAATATTTCTGACCCCAACACCTCACACCCCATTTGTATGTCAATCCATATCATTAGGCCCCCTGAAGGCCTTCCCTTCCCTAGCGACCTGGTGTTAATACAGTATGTGGCAAAGTTGGAACAACTAATTTCCCGGCTTTGCCGCATTTCCTGAGAAGCAAATATCAAAGGTGTTGATGTCATTGGCTCAGTTGGGATCACTCAATTTGGAGTCCAGGCCAGTAACGTTCCAAGAAAGTTATCTTAATTTCCTATAATTCCCCAGGTAGAGTCTACTTAACTCTGCTCCCCCAAGGCATACCACTCCCGACTACTAAATCTGGTGACTTGTCCACTAATGGGGGTTCTTGCATGTTAAGGTTTGGAGGATTAATGTTGGACGGGGTTCTGACACCCCCCGTAAGGGTTAGAAAAATCACTACCTTCACATGCCAATTCTTGGGGAGCTCCTATTTAAGGATGGGCGCAGTTGGCTGAGTACCACTACAAGGAATTCTGCAGAATTGATCAAAAACTCTGTGAATTCCGCTCCGCAACTCCATTCCAACTCACCACAATTAATAAAACAGAAACTTCACATACCCCTGGTAAAAGACAAGTAACTCTAATATTACATGCTAAAATGCAGATAATTATCTCAAAAACGTGAACATGAAAATACAGCAAGCAGTGAGCGAGGTGATGATTTTGATGACCTCACTAACCTAGGGAGAGAACACAAAGAGCATATCCTGATGAATGATTGGTGGTGGTCCCATCCTCCCAAGACCACTCCAAGATCAGATATGGCCCAAAAAAACTATCCCAAACAAAGGCCCTGCAAAGCATTATGGGACAAAATTCTAGGGTGCAGTGAATATTTTAGAATCCAATATCAAAACATTTCTAAGGGGGCAGGCTCTCGGGCTCAGCTAAGAGCTAATACTATAATATTCACTAAACTCTCGAATACCGCCCCATAATGCTTTGCTGGGCCTTTGGTTGGCATTGTAATTTTGGCCATAACTTTGCTTGGGGTGGTCCTAGGAGGATGGGAGCACCTGCTTGGTCCTACCTCTGGGTCAGGGGACTCCCAAATCATCACCTCTCTCATTGACTGATATTTTTCAAAGCAAACTTTTGTGAATTGGTTACATGCTTTGTAGCATGTAAAGGTAAAATAGTTTTATCAATCGAATGTGATTGCAATAGCCTATCCCAAAGTTTTTGTATGAACTCTGTTGCCGAATATTATAAAAAGCTTTAAACAAAAATATCACATACCTTTAGTAAAAAAATATACATATCTTTGCATGCTAAAATACATATAGCCATCTCACAAAAATGAAAATGATAAATAACAAGCAGTGAGAGACATGTTTCCGGAGGCAGATCAATAGTTATACGGTCTTTGGTTTCCCAAGAAGGTAAGTCAGCGACTCTTGTACTTTCCAAGGAGCCTCTAAGATCTTAGTAAGTGGCGTCAGACATTTGGTTGTTATTCTTTGAACCAGTGCCCCCTACGTTTTCCAGATTCTTGGGCAAGCCTGCATAACTTCTTAGGGGCAAGGGCTTTGTAGTTTCAGAGATGCCTACACCTGTGTCGTGTAGTTCCTATAAATCTATATGGGATCTGCGTGTTTAGACAACATAAACTAAAGGATTGGTGTCCAGACTGATTCCAGACACTCCCAAAGGATATGTTAGCCTTTAGACCGGCTAGCTCACAGTGCCACTATGAGCCCCTCTTACCAAGGAGCGAATAGTTTCTGGCAACTATCAAAAATGCCAACCCTGACCCCTCAAGGAATGTGGAAACAGTACATAACTTTTCTCTCAGTCATTCGTGCTCACTCTGTATCAGAGAGATGTACAGAATAAACGGTGGGGACGTTTTCAATAAGTATGTATTGAACCAGCGTCATTCTAGTATAAAATGCGTGTGCTGTGACAATCATTACGCATACACATATGTATATCGTTATGAGCACCAACAGAGTAAAGAAAATATAGGCATATAGATACATAATAATAAAATACGTACTCCTACGATGAAAACCCTAACAAAAAGTACCTAAGAGTACCTAGCATGTCTATATGTGTATAGCCAAGAATCCCTTTAGGATAGAGCCAACCCCATGACCTGATGTGGGAGAGTGAAGGACACTGTCTTGGTCTCGAGATGGGCACACCCCAAGGGATGTCAGACCACTGCGTGCTGGAGTGTCTGAGTGCAAGGACCTCAACGCCTCACATCAGCATGTCATATATATATATATATATATTAAACAAACAGATTGCCAGTACTGTGCAACAATTCAGAAAATAACAAAGGCAATGAGCTGGAAGTCACTCATTCCCACAGACCACTCTTTCAGTCAAGATTTTATCAAAGTCAAATATGTTTATTTTGAATTTTTTATTTTTCTTTTGAGAGAAGATTGTTGAAATATTTTAAAACACAGCAAACTAAATATATGGCTTTGACTTTAGTCCAACATATTTATTGTGAATGACATGGGGGAGGGACACCAGGTCTTTAAATTGAAGATTTTAACAACAATTGAATGAATAGTTCAGGAATAGGGAGAAGTGGGGGAGGAACAGATTTCACACTAAAAACATTTCACTTGTGAACATAAATTGACGACAGACAACAAAGGATGGTGGTGGGGGAGGGTTTTTTCTTTTGGGTAGGGAGGATGTTTTATATTATAGGCCCTGCGTAAGTCCTATTTATATTAGCAGGTGAAACCTAATCCACTAAATGGAGGAATACAAAAGTTCAATTCTACTCATGGAGTAGACCATTGACAGTTTTTTCATTTACAGCACAAATTTGTAATCGATTGGTCTACACACTCAAAATAACAAGGTCGACCCGTTTCGAATCCCTTAGAATAAGAGGATACTATTCAGGACCAAACACAACATACTGTCAGTCATATATATGAACAACTGTCAACTTCCATTTAGTCCAGCATACACTCAGGTCCTACCTGTACTTCTTTATGAAGTCTCCTCTTTTGAAAGGCTAGAGGAAGAGATGACAAACAGATCTAAATAACTTATCAAGGTCAGATGGGGCCTCTTTTCACAAGATGTCCGATCGTGTGTGTCTATCAAAAATGATGAAAACATCATTGTGAAACAAGCCGATAAAGGCGGTTCCATCGTCATCTGGGGAACAACTGAGTATGTAGCAGAAGCTACAAGACAACTGACAGACATAGAATGCTACCGTAAAATCAACACTGATCCAACTACTGAACTCCAAAATGAACTGTCTAAGACCTTGACTAGGGGCTTGGAACAAGGGTTCCTTGGAAAACATGAGTACAACTACCTGGTAAATAAACACCCACGTGCACTATGGGCATGTCGGACAAGGATGACAATATTGGTGACCCCTATACATAGTTATTATGCAGAAGATGGCAGTCAGCTATGACACTGAGAATCCTCATGCATAATAAATGAGGCTACATTTTGGAGAAAACTACACAACATTTATTCAGCACCTAACTAGGTAAAAGGTCAGCATCAGACCTGTTATGTAGAACAATGGTAGGACAAATGTAGGTAAAGGGTTGTGCAATTACCTAGGCCTATAACGGGGTACATTGGAGTTCATAACAAATGGAGGTATTTCTTTGTGAGAGGAATAGGCTTCTGGCAGTAGGCGTTTTAACTGACAATTAGCTTTAGACAGAGAGACTACACTTGATTCAAGAGCATTCAGTTTGTCCAGAAGCGGAGTAAGTTCCGAACGAATCAGCCCCTTAAACTGGTCAATCATAACACCCACAAAATCATCTATCCAGTCTAGTTTATTTTTGTCTGGTTCTTCCTCCCTTTTAGGCTTGGTGGTTCTGCGGAATTCGGCATTCGATTTAGCAGGCAAAATAGACGATGGATCAACACTAGTCAAGGGTGTTTTTTGGAGTCAGCCTGTTTCGATTTAGTCACATTAAGGGGTGTATAATGAGGCTCCTTACACCCTTCCCACTGCAGCATTTAAGAGGGACCTGGTTGGCATGAAATCTAGGATACTGGGAGTTGTAGGTTGAGTAGCAGCTACTGATACTGTAGGGGCCTCTGGGGTGGTAGGCATTAAAGGTATTACACTTGCTGTACCTAATGGGGATTAACCGCCCCCCCAAGAGAGAGCCTCCTCTTTAATATCAATGTCAGTGGCTATAACGCCTATGGCCATCTGGAGCATTTTTTCCATTATAGTTACTTTTGCAGGGAGCTGGGCAGCAGGCTCCCCTCCAGTGCATGTGTGTTTTCCTATTTTAAAAAGGTTGTTAAACCCCCCATGCTTAGAAAGTATCACAATCGGTAAACGCACCCAGAGCGTAGACTTTTTCAGAGCGTCAGTCAAAAGGGGAGGCACGGCCTTGCATCATACAGCCACAAGCGGGAGCATAAGGGCCTGCTCTTGGCCCAGTCTCCTCACAATGGGAACCCAAGAAATAATTTGTAAAGCACCTCCAGGCACAAACTGGAGGCGTCTGCGTCTCCTGCCATGGCGAATGATGCACTTAAGGTCTGTCCTTTCACTTGAAGTGCAGTGCGCAGCTCTCTCTGCTCCGTCGCAGCACCAGAAGTAATTTGCAAAGGGCCTCCGGATGGAGCAGGGGGTTATGGGACCTGTAGTGTACCCCCAGAGGCAGTGCTAATGTAGGCCACAGCTCACCCCCCCACACAGATGGCAAGTCCTGCCGTCTCAAGTGAGTAGCTATCAGGCATTGGCCCTCTAATGGCAGAGAAAGGTGACAAAGTTCACCCCTTTGTCAGCAATGTCTGTAGGAGCTGATACTGGGTGTGGAGGACAGAGGGAGGTCTTCAGCAATGTATGTGTACTATGAGGAGGTGGGGAGTTTCCCTTAGAGTCCTGGTACCAGCTGGCTTGCCAGTTCACTGTGCTAGGTCCCTCTCCTCACCCCTCATCCATGGCTGATGCTGCCCATTATGGGGGAAGACAGAGTGCAGGCACTCAGCCCCGGAAGTCCTCCTCATGGATCGAGATGGCCTCTCAAAGTGGGTTCACAGGCCTGTGAACAGAGGTGGGGGATTCTGCCCCATGCCCTCCTGCCATGTCCCGGCTGGTGTTTGCGAGGATCTCCACTCCTTGAACTGGAGGACAACAGACCGATCCCCGGCACACGGTTCGTGACCACGTTTACATCGCCCACTGGGCTGGTTGGAAGCAACTAGGTTCGAATGGAATTGACTGGGTCTCTCCCCCTTCCAAATCAGCAGCAATTCAAATAGTATTCGTCTACAATTTTATGTTATTCATGGCGTATCACAGACATGATGTCGATAACAAAAACCATACACAAATATCTACACAAAAATATTGTTTGCAAAAATATCGACATCCTCTCTTTATAATGTAAATGAGTAAAAATATTTAAAAAATATAGATGTAAAAAATATCGATGTACGAATTATCGTTTTTTTTTATATAAAAAATAAAGTTAAAATAATTAAATATTAAAATTAACTTAAAAAGAATATTGAGATGTAATGCACATTTTAACAAATATATAAATACATGTAATTTAACAAAATAAAATATACATACATGAAAAGTAATATATAATTGTATATTTACTTTAAAATAAATAATAAACAAATAATTTTAATTAATTAAAATGTTATAAATATATAACAATTTACCAATTTACCAATATTATATATATATATATATATATATATATATATATATATATATATATATATATATATATATATATATATATATATATATTACCTACTCGCGGTCACCAGTAGGTAGTTATAGTTAGGAGTTTTTTCAATGCAAAATCTCAAAATTCTATTGTGAATAACTTTGGCGCCGGTTGACGAATCTGCCTGAAAATTTCCTCAAATTTGCCTCGCGGAGCCCCGGTCCTTCCTTGAAAGTTTGGGGGGGATTTGTCAAGCAGGGGCCGAGATAAAAGGGGGGTCCCAAAACGTGTTTTCTCCATGTTAATTTTCATAGGGCGGTCGAACTCACTTTTAGCCCGAACGGCTGAATGGATTTCCACCAAACTTGGCAAAATTGTGGGGACTGGTAGCCCGATGTGCCTTTGCTATGCCTCAAGATATGTGCTCCAGTGGATTTTGAGTAATTTATGTGCAAAGAAATACATATATCTATGGCCGCGCCCCGGTACGCGCACCGGGGAGCGCAGCGGGCGCGACACGTGAGGTGCGCACGGAAAGCTGATTGGCTCTCGGTTGTCTGTAAACATTCGAAACAGTCCGGGCCGGCCGCCAACTTGTGTCTCGGTAGGATATAGACACAGAGGTGGAAAAAAAAACGGGGACATGACCATAAGTGGGCAGGGTAGACCCTCCCTTACCCCCTAGGTTTGATGTGGGGGCTATAAAAGGGCCCCGCGGTGCAAAAAAAAATAATAATTTTTTGTTTGCGCAGGGGGAGCGCCCGGTACGCGCACCGGAGAGCGGACCGGGGAGCGGCCCATGGGGAAAGAAGAATGACAGAATTTTAAAAAAATGTAGCCTTTTTTTATAAATTGGCGGTAGTTCTAAAAAGAACAGTTTTTTTCTTCTTTTTGTTGTTTTATATTTTTTTAGTGTTTTTGGAACATTTTGTACTTTTTTTGGCTTTTATGAACTATTTTATATATTTTTTTTATTTTTATGGGGAGAAACGAAAAAACAGGGAATTGAAAATGGCTCAACTGGAGCAAAAAAAAATAAGAAAAAATTAGGGTTTTTTGGGGCATTTGTGGTTGTCCCCAGCAAGGACGATGAGCTTTATGCTCAGTTCACCATAGGAGATGGTCTTACCACAATGAATACATGTTATTTGGAAATCCCCAAACCGTGACTGAATGCAATTGATCGTCTCTCTTGCCTCTGGTCCCGATGGAGTGGGTTGCTTTCTTTTGGAGGTGGTGCTTGAAGATTGGGGAGGGTTACTGGCCAGTTCCCTCATCTCTGCAGCAGAATAGTTGATCGGATGCCTGCGCTGCATGTGGCGACTCATGGTGTTGTTTCCAAAAGAGTATTTTTTGTTAGGGTTCCCCCTTGAAAGTTCCATGCCACAGATTAGGCAAGTCACCTTGCCCTCTGGGATTGAAAAAAACTCCCATACAATGTGTGGTCTTGGCTGGTATGGGGTATTGTGTTCTTGCAGCCACCTTCTCCTCCCCTCCTCTTCCTCCTCCTCCTCCCCTTGTTGACCACCAATGTAATCTTGTGGTGGTCCTCTTGGTGGTTGTGGTGGTGGTGGTGGTGCAGATGCGTGATGTGATGTCACTGACCATGTCATGAGTGATGTAATATGTGACGTCATCAGCAGTGCATTGCAGGCGTGCAAGTTATAGGGAGTCCAACTAACTATAACGTGGGAATTTCAATGGTTTTATGTCAGTAAAAATTCCAGCTAACTATTACTGGTGTGAAACCTATGTTTTTTTCAGTGAATTTAATAGGTTTTTTAAATGCTAATTCCTAACTATAACGGATGTGAAACCTATGTTTTTTTCAGTGAATATATATAGACACACACACACATACATCTATAACATAAAACCTATTTAAATAATTATATTATATATTAAAACATTAGTATAATTTATCATTTTAAAACTTACATATTGCACTCCATTGAGTGCAACAGTAGGGAAAGTGTTGAAAAGCGGAGGGAAAAAATGACTATTCCCACTCCAGTGAGTGCGACAGAAGTGAAAAAGTTGGATAGCGGAGGGGTTAAAATTACTATTCCGACTCCAATGGGTGCAACAGTAGGGAAAGTGTTGTATAGCAGAGGAGTACAAGTTAGAATTCCCACTCCAGTGAGTGCAACAGTAGGGAAAGGTTTGGATATCAGAGAGGTAAAAACTACTATTCTCACTGCAGTGAATGCAACAGTAGGGAAAATGTTGGATAGCGGAGGGAAAAATGTACTATTCCCACTCCAGTGAGTGCAACGGTAGGGAAAGTGCTGCATAGCAGAGGGGTAGAAATTACAATTCCCACTCCACTGAATGCAACAGTAGGGAAAATGTTGTGTAGCAGAGGGGTATAATTAGTATTCCCACTCCAGGTAGTGCAACAGTAGAGAAAGTGTTGGATAGTGGAGGGGAAACATTTACTATTCCCACTCCAATGAGTGCAACAGTAGGGAAAGTGTTGGATAGCGAAGATGTAAAAATTACTACTCCGACTCCAGTAAGTGCAAAAGTAGGGAAAGTGTTAGATAGCGGAGGGGTTAAAATTACTATTCCGACTCCAGTGAGTACAACAGTAGGGAAAGTGTTGGATAGCGGAGGAGTACAAATTACTATTCCCAGTCCAGTGAGTGCAACAGTAGCAAAAGTGTTGGATAACGGACGGGTCAAATTTAATATTCCCACTCCAGTGAGTGCAACAGTAGGGAACGTGTTGGATAGCAGAGAGGTAAAAATGTATATTCCCACTAAAGTCAACACAAAATAAAAAACAAACAAAATATCATCTACAAAACAAAAAATGTTAAAAACAAAAAAAAACACGAATATAAAAATAATAAAAATTACAAAAAGATAGAAACATATAGGGGTCGATTCCGATTCGGTAAAATCCCCTACGCATTGCCGTACTGAGCATTTTTCCTGTACGAATCGTACACCTTCAACGTCCCCGTACGTACGATGAAGTATGATCCGAAACCAAAGCAGATCTCTGTACGAATCATATGAAAGACCATGCGACTTACAAATACGTACAAATCGCATTCGGAACACGCAGTATGCGACGTCCGTACAGATCGAAGGAGCTTTTTCTGACCCAGCAAGTACCATTCGTTACGACAGCACTCCGTACGACTCTTTTTCTATGGAAGTTTAAAACGCCTGTAAAAGCAGATTTCGACAAGAACCGCATGCAAAACGGATCCCCCTGGGTACGCACGTACACCCCATGATTGCAGGGGAACGGTGCGTAGTGGTACGGTGCATCGGGTATGGTGCGTAGGGGTACGGTGCATCGGGGTACAGAGATTAAAGGTGTACAGTGCGTATGTGAATGTGTTGCTCTCCATATGAATTGCTCATACGACCTTTTCTGGATCGTACTTGTTGGGTCGTACGGCATGTTTACGATTTGTACGGTTCACTTTCAGGGTCCGTATCGTACGGATTTTCCCTTGCTTTTCGTACGGTTCGCAACAATTCAGACGTATTTTTTTCCTATGGATCGTACTACGCGATTCGGACGGATTTGTACGATTCGTACGTAAACGGCTACGAATTCGAATCGTCGTACGGATTAGTTTCCAGAATCAGAATCAACACCATAATGTTAAAAAAATCACTTACAAACATGTTTTATACAAATTTAAAAAATTACTTTCAAACAAATAACTATATTTAACAGAAATTAAATATAATCAAAAACATTAATTATTACATACAATTAATATTTGTATTTCCTACCCTATAACACCACACAATTCGCAATACACATCTAAATAAAAAAAAAGAGTAGCTCCATAATTAACATGATAAATTATCAAATAAACAAATATTATTAATTTAAAAAAATTAAAACAGTTATAAATTAATTTACTCAAAAAACATTACCCCATAAAACCAAACTCCGCACACAAAATATAAGTAAAGAATTACTATAAATATTTATCAATTAATAAATGAATAATAATGAGCAACTAATTATTAATTAGTAAAACCCAAAATACTTTCCATCCTCTAACCCAATAAATACCACAACACACACCTAAAAATCATTACGCAATTTCCATACCTATTTATTAATTAATTGAAAATAATGTATTTCCCACCTTTTTCACTATAAACCCCACAACTCACATCACAAATTAATTTCCCAATTGCCCATTTTAATGTTTAAATAATTAATTACCATTATTTAACAATGAATTATTTATTATTTTTCAATAAATTTCTTCCCATCCTATTCTCCTATAAACACCACCACCCAGTCCTAAAAAAATACTATCTAAATTAAATAAATATACTAAGTAATAACATCAAATTATTCATTATAATTAAATTAATTCCCACCCTATTTCCCTACAAACCCACAACCCGCTACAGAACTAAACGCAAATAATAATTATACTTATACAAAAAAAGATCACATACTTTCAAAATACATACTGAGATACATTACACTACTTTAACAATTGATATTTTAAATAATGATATTTTTGCAAACGATATTACAAGCTTGGATATTTTCAAAAACTATAATTATTACCTTAAAGTCGATATTTTTGACCACGATATTCTTGCTGTTGATATTCCTGTATCACAATATTTCCAACTCAATATTTGTGTATGTCAATATTCAAAACTTAATATTCGGTCTGTGCACCATTCATGGTCCCCAAGATAATCTGATTTTGCTTCCAACTACTACGCAAGGGAGTGGGAGTAATTGGTTAGCCATATATAACATGGCATTTCTCTGTATCCACAATCTTAACAAAAATATCTGCCCTCCTGTCACCTACCCCCACCATAAGTACTTTGAAACCTCAATCACAGCATCATGTAATTCCTTAGTGATGTAGCAACAGTGGGTAACAACTTTAGTTAGCAACTACTGCTGTGTCATAGCAATAAATTACTGAATTTGAATCCATTATTCATGCAAGTGGTTCTCAAGCAGAGCCACACATACCAATTCAATATTGTTAACAAATATGCAAATACAGGACACTCTTGGAAACAACAAAACACAAAAAAATGTAAGTGCAAATACTGTAAATAATTAGATATTGCATGAAAAGTTTATAAATAGAGATGGTTGGCAATTTATCATTCTCTATAACAACATTTATGTTGTCATTCTTCGCACTAAAACTGGTTAAAGCAAATAAAATAAAATGATAGAGGATGACACTTTTAAATGTTTACTGTTGGACTTAGCCCTTTTGGTAGGTTCACCCTTGAACTTTTTGCCTTAAGCTCTGATATAGGGGTAGTGATTTTTTGCCTCTGAGAACTTTAGCACTGTGCCCAGTGTAAAGATCGCGTGCTTTCTGAGTGCGGGTGGTGAGATTGGCCTGCTCTTCCATAGGAATGCAAGGGGGATATGTGTGTCCATGGTAATTCCTGGTATGAGAGGAGTGCAGGAGAGAGTTTAGTATGTATGAACTTGTGAGGATAAATGCTGCGCATTGTTGTGCACAGAGTTATGGTAACTGGTGGAGAAATGGCACTTTTAGAAGTTGTCAGTTCTGTGTGCTATGTGTCTGCCTGCCTGATGTGAATTGCATGTCTGGCTTGTGATTGACAGGGGCTGTGAGGTGTGGGTGGCGCCAGGGGACGTCAGCCCAGTGGTGAATAGAGAGATCTGCATGCAAATTGGAGGGAGGAGTTGCACCTGGGACCTAAATAGGACTGTCCCTTCCATCCACAATGCTGGTACTGCCCCCTGTGGTGTGTCTGATCCCTGAGCCCCCACTTGACAAAGGAGAGAGGAGCTGAGAAAAACAAAGTGCTCCAAAGCTCGCCTAAACCAGTTCTGATTGGTATCCCCCAAGCCCTGTGCTGTGACACAAAGGGATCTACTAGTATAAATATATGGGCTGTGACCCCATGAAAATGTTCAGTGAGCTGTATTTGTTCCTGACCGGGCATTCTGCTGCTGGGGCCTAGGGAGGCTGCCCGGAAGGCTTGCCTCCCTGGGCCCTGCATTGCCCTTATACCTCTACAAGAACTTTCAGCTGGGTTTTATTCTTTTCCTGGACTTCCACGACTCTTGTGGCCCCTAGCGCCTTGTGAGCGCTTTATTTTGTTTTATAAAGACGCTGTCTCTCTGAAGCTGATGGAGAGTGTGGGCTTCGCAGCACAGCCCTGTTCGAGGGAATCCCCAGCGTAGGGATTCCCCCGTTGTGCTTTAATTGCGGTAGCCCATGCTGCGTTCTGTTCCTACAATCGCGGGTGCCCACCACACTCATACTTTCATTTAAATAGAGGGAGCCTACCCCTCATTGCCGCATACTGGTGCCTTTATTTCTGCTGCGGGTTCCCACCCCAGAGCAACTGCCTAGGCGGGAGCCCACCCCGCACTTTGCTAATGGAAATCACTGCTGCTGCCCGGGTGAAAACCGGAGGTCAGGCACCATGATGTCTGGAGCGGGGCGGGACTTCCGCTTGAGGAAAGGAAGTACTGCCCGCCGGAGACGCAAAAACAGCGTGGGGCTCCCGTGAGGAATAGAAGCCCTGCGCTGGGAATTGCTGTGCCAGAGTCCGGGGCCCAAGGAGGGGGCCTGGGTGAAAAGAGGAGAAGTGAGCGGTGTTGAGCTGGTCAGCGGGACTCCCATGAGCTGAGGCAGCCCCGCGGTGTCCGGAGAAGTCCCTGCCCCAGGAGAGGGACCGGGCGAAGTGAGGGAAGAAGAGACGGCACAAGAAGACCCCTGAGAGGAGCCTACGCAGTACGGTGAGTGGGGCCTAGGCCGTCCTCTTTTCTTTGTTGTTGGTTCTCACGAGGCACCGGGGCAGTCCTGGGCGGTCAGGGTGGTCCCGTGAGAGAGCAGACCACCCCAACATGTGGCATATGCATTTAAAGAGCCCCAGAGAGGATCTTCATGATGGGAACCCTGCCGGTGCTGAAGTTTCTGAGCGTCCCCATATGGCAGCGGGCCGCTCCAATGTTGGGGGACAGAATTATTTAAAGAGCCCAGTGGGGCTCACCCTGGCATTACTGGTGCCATTCGAGGCACATTGTCGGTGCTCATTTTAGCCACAGCTGCTCCGCCTGACAGAGGGCAGATACAACTGTTGGCACATTGTGGTGTCGAGAGCCCCAGAGCAGGGCCTCCTTGGTTATTCCCCAGTTGCGCCGCCATAGCGGGCAACTGCAACGTTTGGCACGATGTCTCAAGGGCCCAGTGAGAGTCCAAGCCCTTATTTGATCTGCACAGCTGCCCAGCAAGTAGTGGGCAGCTGCATCGTTTAGGCCACAGGGCTTTGGGGGATGTCTTTTCGAAGTTAGGAGTGAGATGCACTCCTTTGCCCCATATCCTCACTGCTGCATAGCACTTAGTGCCAGCTGCACCGTTTAAGTTTGAGCAACGTTGCAATTGGATTCAGCTGGTGGCAGCAGCCCTGACATTCTGGACACAGGGCATTTAAGCCCCCTTTGAGATGGCCAATTGGCCAGGGGGACTGGGAGGTAAATAGGGTGCCAGGCCCTAATTTAATTTATGCCTCTACTATAGTCTTTCTTAGGAGACTATGTGCTAAATGTGATTCATGTGGTGCTAGGAAATGTGATTCATGTAGTATGATTTACGCACCTTGTTTTACACCTCTAAATGTGTTTTTTATGTATGAGGTTGGTTTGCCTATTATGGTTTATGCTGGTGAGGCTGGCGCAGAACGTAATTCGCGCCTGATGTGATACTGTGCATAATGTAGTATATGTTACAGGCTGATGCTAAGTACAGTGATTACCAGTGGTTATTGGTTGTACGTTTATGACATGTTTTACTTTTACTAAGTTCGCTTTGTGATGGTTCTGACAGTGGTCTTGTGGGCCCTGTCAGGTGTATATAATCCCTTGTAGATATGACCCAGTGCCAGGTGGCTCCACGTATATTATGTGTTTACTATTCTAATGTGTTATGAGAATGCAAAGGCTATTCTTAATATAATCTTGTGTGGAGTTCCTTTTGTGGTGTGCCTGGGATGTTGTTGCTGTGTGCATGCGCAAATGCTTTACACATTGCCACCGGGATAAGCCTGACTGCTAGTGCCAAGCTACCAAGGGGGTGAGCAGGGATTATATTTGGCGTGTAACTCCCTTACCCTGACTAGAGTGGTGGTCTCTTCCTGGCTTTGGCACAAGCCTTAGCCAACCAAAGATCCCATTTCTAACATTAACCTTTTAAATGAAGATGGAGACTCTTATCGTTCAGCAACGTGCAATAAAGGGTATAGGCAAATAAGTCTATCTCCCTGGCAGATTGGTTGGTGTAGTCCCCTTAACATTGGGATTTCTTGTGAACTGTCATCCCTAGAAGCTATTGAAAAGCGGCTCTGTAGTGAAAGTGGCCATCCTTAACCACTTCCATGCTCATGACGAGCTCAGCTCGTCATGCAGTACACTGCTTGTGTGCTCATGACGAGCTGAGCTTGTCATGAACAATGGGATTCAAGGGATGTCAGCATCCGGGATGAATTGCCTTAGCATTCAAGGTGTTAATGAAGAAAGGTGAAATACTGCTGTTGGACCCAATGAACAATGATTTATGAACCCAGGGGTTTCAAATGAGCATAATCCTGTATGCACAGGCCCTTTGTGATCCGGCTAGCATGTAGATCACTCAGGTGCTAGATATATGCACACAAAGCAAGGTTGCAGAATAACAAAAACAACGAAAGGTAGTGTAGTGAGTGAGTGCCCTCAGCAGACTTTGTCACTGCACGATTCACCTGCGCTTATGGTAGTTGGTTTGTTAGTCAGCCCTTCCCTGATCCTTGGTGTGGGGTGTAGAAGACTTCTAAGCTCTGAGCCCACATCTCCAAACTACTTGGGTTGGGCTGGGCTGGGCTGGGGCTTCACATAGACAAAGTCAACAACAACTGAAGCAGTAATTCGGGCAGAAGTGCCTTTTGAAGAAATGGTGTTTAGGTCTGGACATTATCCATTATCTAGTCCAGTACTTCAGCTGTCTGATGTATGGGCGACTGTTTCGGTAAGCCATATTGTCACCACACACTGGAATATGTGTTAGGCAATTGCCCTCAAAAAGCTGCCACCTTCTCACGAGGAAAACACCATGTTTAAAAAACGTCCTTGCTTTACAAAGACTTCAATTGATAGAAGAAAACCAGAAATCTGAAATCCAATAGTCTAATTCTTCAGCGAGGAGTATGGATCAGCAAGAGGAGAGATTGAGGAAAATGGTAAGGAACACTGCTTTCTTGTGATACACCCTCTAACCAGACCAAAGCCTTTATATAGTATAGTGTGGCCTAAGCCTAGTTTGCACGCATGTTATGTTGGCATGGCTTCTTAGAAGTTTAAACACCATTTTGCCTTTTATCGCTTTTGCACATGACACTGCATATAGCTGTTTTTGTAATTTAGGCTTCAAGAATGTCTGCACATGAGAAAAGACTTGTTTTCGACATCCCTAGATTTACATTTTGTCCCTACTCTGCACAGGGAGTGCTGAAGCCATCAAAGTTATCATAACATGGTAGCTGTTATTCAAAATGATCGGCTAACGATTTTAAACACAACAAATGGCAGCTGTGAGCCAACTGAGATTCTGACGCCTTTATCATGGCACAGTAGCCATGATGTCACACACTTGGAAGATTTTCGGTTTCCAGGGATGCAGACAGCTTTTGCTGATCCTGATGTGATTTACTCTTGCTGAGCTGAGAGGTAATCAATCCCCGATATAAGCATACGAGACATTCTATAGTTCATAAAACATAGTTCCTCGATAGGGAGGGTGTTATAACTAGGCACTATATGACCTGTTTTCACCATCATTGTAATATGATTTCTCCCTTTGTGTTTTATGGAATTGTAACAATGCTGACCATATTATTTCTAATCATATGTATGCTTATGTTGGCAAAGATACTGTACCTGAGAGCACCTCATTAAATTAACATTTTAACCGTACCCGTGTCTCTTATTTACTCTTGTTGTGGAATGGTATGAGAGTATAAAGAAAGAGTGTTCTCACCTCCCACCATTCCTGAGTTGGTCCTAAGTCGCATGTTCTAGGTTGTCTAATCATTGGTTACTTTCCTATAGGACGAAGAGCTAATGTGACACTGATGCTAGCAGGTTAGGGTTTTCTAGGTACTGAGGTGAGTTTCTGGTACACCACAATTCACTGATGTCCTGGGTCTCTGTGCACAGTTCTGAGTAGGACCAGAATCCTTGCAACATGGCGCATCTAATGTAGGGGTCCTTTTGTGAGACCTATCGAGTAGTGCTTATATCAGTCCACGACCCCCTCACTATTGTTTCCGGTTGAAAGTGGTGATGGATAAACCTACCTATTATGGCACAGTTGCCATGATTTCACACACTTGGAAGATTTTCCGTTTCCAGGGATGCAGACAGCTTTTGCTGATCCTGATGTGATTTACTCTTGCTGAGCTGACTGGTAATCAATCCCGATACAAGCCTAAGAGACATTCTATAGTTTATAAAATATTTTTCCTAGATAGGGAGGGTGTTATAACTAGGCACTATACGACCTGTTTTCACCATCATTGTAATATGATTTCTCCCTTTGTGTTTTATGGAATTATAACAATGTTGACCATATTATTTCTAATCATATGTATGCTTATGTTGGCAAAGATACTGTACCTGAGAGCACCTCATTAAAATAAACATTTTAACCTTAGCTGTGTCTCTTATTTACTCCTGTTGTGGAATGGTATGAGAGTATAAAGAAAGAGTGTTCTCACTTCCCACCATTCCTGAGTTGGTCCTCAGTCGCATGTTCTAGGTTGTCTAATCATTGGTTACTTTCCTATAGGAAGAAGAGCTAATGTGACACTGATGCTAGCTGGTTAGGGTTTTCTAGGTACTGAGGTGAGTTTCTGGAACACCACAATTCACTGATGTCCTGGGTCTCTGTGCACAGTTCTGAGTAGGACCAGAATCCTTGCAACATGGCGCATCTAATGTAGTGGTCTTTTTGTGAGACCTATCGAGTAGTGCTTATATCAGTCCACGACCCCCTCACTATTGTTTCCGGTTGACAGTGGTGATGGATAAACCTACCTATAGTTACATAGGTCTTTTCAAGCTTGTGCTTCATTATATTGCATTGTACTTCTATCTATCTTTGTTGATATAGCTGTGGTTGATATCCCAGTGCACAGTTGTATGGCTGTTTGCACTCACTTGCAGGATTTCAACATCTCTTTGGAAGGCATGACAGTGGTTTTTGTTGTAACTGCTGACGCAGCGTATCCTTTTGAGCTGTTTTACTCATGGGTCACGTTTCCTGTTCTTGATGCTAATACTAATGTGTTTCATACTTACACTCTGACTGCCGTGCCTGCAGATTACGCTCCATATAGGACACAGGAATTTCCGATTTCTTCTTGGCAGCATAACGTTTGGTTTAATGGTACCCTCCCCCACACTTTAACGGCACTCAGAATGGGACCATTGTCAATTGCAGGTGCTTCTTGGCCTGTTTTAGCTGGTTTTACCCCGCACCCTAATGCGGGCCGTTGTACAACTGCTGAATTAAGGCCCCTTTATACCTCTGCTGTGTCAGTGATAAGGTGATAAGGGGCCTGGTTCATTATCTTTCCTGCAACATCCCAGGTGGGGCCCCTCGTGGTGTGGCGCATCCAGTTGGACTGAATGGGCTGAAGCTTAGTCCCGTTATGGTTAATGCAGTTATGGGCAAGCAACCCCAGGATAAGGATAAGATGTCTTTCTGGCTTGCTGGGAAATTTGACCAACTGGAGGCGGTATTTCCTAATACCACTCCTGTGGAAAAGCACAGGATCCTTACTATAAGTTTGCAGAAAGACTTAGTGCCGGACGTGACTGACTGTACCACTTGAGGTGTGATTTTTTCAGCAGTCTATACTAGGTGCTTTGGCACCCCGTCAATGGCAGTCCTGCCCTCCGTCATTAAACGTGTTCAGGATGAACAAGGACTGGAGGTGGCTGTAGAGTTGGGAATGCGACTGGTGGGAGCATTTTTACATGGTTTGCAACCTCGTCCTTGCTAATGTTAAGGTAAATGCAGTATGTTTTCAGGTATCTAATGCTTTGCGTGATGTTCCCGAAGCCGAGAACCCCCATCAGTTACCGAGAATTATTACGGAGGCTTATAAGACCATTGGCCGTAATAGATTGGGCGTTAAGACTTTTGCTAAAAAACAAGCACAGCAGCAAACTCAGTCGGCATCTTCTGATAAAGATTATCGCCAGAAAGTTCAGAAACAAAATTGGAGTATGAATAAAAAACAGGAAAAAGCAACAGAAACAAGGGTCCAGTATTGCTTCACCTACACCTGCTCTGCTGAGCGTACATATGAGTTGCGCGACCGCACTGCAATTAAGTCACCTAATAGATTTCAGGTTCCTGAACAACGTTTTCCTCGCTCTTTGCAGGAAACATCGGTCTTACCCAACGGTGGAGGAGGCGGCGGCAGAGGACAAGGTGCCCAACCGAGCCGTGAGCAGCCTCGCAAGGCCGACGTAAAAGGCTAACAGGACGACTCACCTCGTCAAAGGCCTCAGTTTCAAAAGAAGAAAATTGCAGCTTTAACAGCGAGATATGCCACAGATAGTGAGAGAGCAGCTTCGGAATCTGGCATGGGCACTGACGCTGTTGGACAGCGCAGCGGAGATTACCATAGTGAGAGAGGGGCTGCATCCATGACTGAAGGTGACAGCGACTGACACCTTTGTTGTAGTCGAGACAGCTGACACTAGAGTGGCTCCCCCTGATAGGCTTTTTGAAATTGACCTTTTAATTGAAGGGGACATACAGTGTACAATAAAAGGTTTTTTGGGGGAAAATCTGACATTTTGTTGGCCGAGGTTGACTGGCCCCTCCTTTTGTCTTAGCTGCTCCACATGGGGAGAAGATAATCCTCCCCAGTTTTGCGCACACAGTCCTGAAGGAGCAGGCTCTGCATTTTGCAGAAGATTGGACTAAGGCACTTGCGCCGGCTTTGTACCGTACTCATTGTGGCTGGGATAAATTTCCGTAATTACAATTCAAAGAGGGGGGAAATGGAGATAATTGGAAAAGGTCCTGTACCGATGCTCCAAAGAACCGTATAAATACAAAGGAAGGTACTAGTTCCTGGAAAGGATAGAGTGCTGCCAGTTATGGTTGCACATGAAGATGTCTCCAGAAGAGAATGAGAGTGTGAGTGGAGTAAGTGGTACTCCTGTGTGTTGTGCCCTCACACACCCTTGTGAGTGTACAGCATCATCATTGGGCACTGCTTCTCGTGGGGGTGGCACGGCAGTCCCTAACCGGCCATCGTAGAGGGCTCTTTGATGGAGATCTTTTAGGAGGTGCCGCAGTTGTGCATGTGGGTATGAGGGGCCTAGTGGTGTAAGTGGTGTTGATAAAATAACCAGATGATACCCAAACGTTTTTATCAAAGGGTCGAAATGATTAGGCTAAAAAATGTATCTGCACCATGATCTGTCTCTCACCTAACAATAATAGATTATAACCGCCCTCTGTGTATGTAACACCACTAACCAGCATGGTAGCACCTGTCTATGGGAGGTGATATCTAACCTCCATATTATAGAAATATCTATTCCCCCCTTTTTTCATTTAATTTTCCCTTACCTCCCCTTTGTGTCTCCATTAGGTTTGCACGAGTAACACACGAATAATCAATCCATGTGTTCGAAACAAAGCAACCATTCCTCATTGCAGGTATGGAAGGATTATAGGGTACTTCTTTCCCTGTTTCTCCCATCTATTTCTTTTCACACACAGTCCTGATGAAGCGCTCTGGGATTCAATAGGGACCATAGTATAGCGTGAAACATGTCGACCCCTTACAATTAGATACAATAGCACTTCTCACACACGGGTTGAGAGTAGTGGGTATTCATTTGTTCTAATCCCCACTGTATTAGCAGAACTAGCATCTCCATCCCGTGCAGATAAAAAATGTTGCCTAATCATTTAAACCCTTCGATAAAAATGTTTGGGTATCATCTGGTTATTTCATCAACACCACTTACACTACAAGGCCCTTCATACCCACATGCACAACTGCGGCACCTCCTAAAAGATCTCCATCAAAGAGCCCTCTATGAGGGCCCGTGAGGGACTGCAGCGCCACCCCCACGAGGAGCATTGCCCAATGATGATGCTGTACACTCGCAAGGGTGTGTGAGGGCACAACACACAGGAGTACCACTTCCTCCACTCACACTCTCATTCTCTTCTGGAGACACCTTCATGTGCAACCATAACAGGCAGCACTCCATCCTTTCTGGGTTAAATTTCCCCCAGACATGAGATTCCCTTGCGGTCTATGGCATAGGCTCAACCCCAATACCCCATGCGACGTGAAGCAAAAGCTCCTGTGGCAGAAATCCTTGAGCAGTTGGAATATCAAGGTGTTATTGAAACATGTGTGTCTCCGATGAATAATCCTCTTTTTACTGTGACTAAGCCTGACGGCTCTTACCATTTGCTGTTGGATTACCGCCACCTTAATTCACATTGTCGGATGTGTGCGGTAAAAATACTCACAGTTCGGCCCTTGTGGATAGTCTTGTGCGCAAACTGTTTAAAACCACCCTTGACATATCCAATGGCTTTTTCACCCATAACCTGTCCTCTATTAGTAGTTAATGGACATGGACAGCTTTTACCAGTGGTGGCAAACAAGGCCAATTTCGTCCTTTGGCTATGGGCTACAAGAACAGTCCAGGCGTCTTTGCCGCCCGCATAGTCTCTCTTTTGGAGGAACTCAACGCAGATGCATGTTTGTATATGGATGACATCTATCTCACAGACGACAAATTATGGCCCCATCTGTGCTGTGTAGACGGCATCATTTGCCATTTTGCGGATTTTGGCTATAAATGTAACGTTGCGAAAAATCACATTGCAGAGTACACAGTGTTGTTCCTGGGCTACGAGCTCAACAATGAAGGTCGAGGTTTACCTCCTCACTTCGTGGAGAAATGAGCACTTTTGAGAGCTTCCAATACACTGAAAAAGCTGCACTATTTACTGGGCTTTTTGAATTTCAGGCGTACCTACATTCCCAAATATGCCCAGCGTATCAAGCCTCCTTACGCTTTGATACAACCTACTTTCTCCACATTTTGCTGACTGCCTGAACATTCAGCCATATTGCAGTCTTTGCAGGCTGATCTTCTAGAATCTAAATTCTTGTTGACTTGTGATAACCACACCAACCTGGTGATAAGAATGGTGCCAGGGGTGGTGGGTTTCACGTACCTCACATTTAATGAGGATGACACAGTCCCCATTGCTTACAAGTCACACTTGTACACTTAGGCTGAGTTGCGGTTTTCCACTGTGGAGAAAGTTTTGACAGCAGTGCAAATGGCGATTCTAAAGAAACATGCACTGTCACAGGGAAAACGCATTTTGGTTGTTACTCCGTATCCTGCCTAGGAGGCAGTGACGAAAGCCAGTGTACCAAATTCGAAAGCTTTGCACCCACGGTGGATACAATGGGCTACGTCCTTGACATCCCCGGATGTCACATTAATTTTTGATTCCTCTCTGGAGACTCAAGAGTTCTTGCAGTATGAATTTGTTCATCCTGCTCCTCTGACCATGCGTCCACTTGAGGATTTCCGTTGTATCATTTACCGTGACGGAAGCGCACAAGCGGCTACGGGTATAAAGGACGCATATTCTTCGGCCTGCGCAATTGAGGTTGGTACTATGGTGGATGGTGAATTCAAGTCCGATGTTATGCATGCACAGACATTAGGGGACTGTACCGTCCAATTGGCAGAGCTTTGTGCTCTGATGCTTGCATTGGAGTACGCAGATCCCAGTGTGACTTTCCCTATTCTTAAGGTACTCTTACTACTGTGTTCAATCATACAATGACAATTTACCCTTTTGGGCTCAAAATGATTATCGTGACTCCAAAGGTCGCACAATAAAATATTAAATTATCTGATTTTGAGTGGCTGAACTTAAAGAACGACTGCCACTTGTCTTTGTAATTCATACTCTGGGTCACCAGCGTGTCGGAGTTCACGCTGTTGGCAATTTTCTTGCGGATGAAGCCGCTAAGACAGCAGTTGCAGCATACTCAGTAGCAGCAGTTACAAGTTCCAAAAGTAAGATTGATGATGACATCTTACCAGCTACAGAGAAGGGAAGTAATTACCCTAGAGGTTTCCCTTCTAAATACTCTTACCATTTAAGTCCTGATAAAGTTCATTATGTGAGAATTAACAACGTTGGTGACAGGTTAATCCCCAACGTGGACCGCAGGCAGTCTTTGATTACAGCAGTACACGCTTGGATGGCCTCACCGCATCCCGGCGTGTCAGCTACTGTATCTTTTCTACAACAACAAAACTGGTGGCGGGGTTTGTATAAACAGACGCGTGGTTATGTCCTTCAATGTGACATTTGTCAGCAGATTAAACCTTCTACTGCTGCACGCCTGCCCCAAACACAGTTGTACATATCTAATAAAGCACTTGCATGTTTATTTAGATCACTGCAGTCCTTTCTCTTCTGATACTGCATATAAGTACATCTTAGTTGCAGTTGATTCGTGCACATGCTTTGTGTGTTTGAGGCCGCCATGCAATGTTGATTCCAGAACTGTCGTAAGGGATTTGCGTGTCTTTGTGGGAGTTTTTGCGTGTGGAACCTTCCATTTGGACCAGGGTCCATTGTTTGCCTCTAAGGCATACAAGGATGCTATGAGTTCTTTGGGTTTCCAGGTCAAATATTCGTCTCCATATCGGCCTAAGGCCAATAGTGTTGTGGAGTGGATGAACCGTGACTTAAAGCAATCGTTGACAGCTAAGGTATTAGGTACATGCCAAGACTGGCTAACCCACCTCAATAGCGTACAGCATACAGCGTGCACTTAATAATCTCCCTAGAAGGTCTCTGGGTGGGCAGACCCCATATGAAATGCTCTTTGGCATCAAAATGTTTTCTCCGCACCTTGAGGGTCTAGACACGGCGGCGGCTGCCGCATCCGTTGGCTTAGATGAACATACTAATGTTTTGCAGAACCTTCAAAAGACCAGAGACAGTCTTGCAAAGGAACATTTGCCCTCCACATCTAATGCTGCGTTGCAGATTCCGGTAGTCGGCTGGCTACCCCGAGTTGGAGAATTGGTCCGAGAGAAGGTCGAGAACAAGAAGGAATTCGGCCCCTCCTATCGAGCTCCAGTTCCTGTGCTTGGCGTGCAGGGTACAAGAACAGTCATTTTACCTCCTCCTGCTGGGCAAAAGGGGACCAGTTACATCTCCATTGACAATGTCAAACTACACAGGGTGGACGATTCTTCTTAGTATGACACATGCGGTCTCGTGTCCAGCAATGATGCGAAACTCTGTTTTGGCCCTGAATCCTGCCATCGGGCCTGATGTTGCCATTCAGATGAATACAATTGTGAATCCTTTATTGAATCCACCTGCTGCTGATCCTCTTAATGATACTGAATATACTTACCCCACTGACCTGTCTATGCCTGATTTGGAAACCCGTGTGGCTAATCAATCACGTTTTTCATTTGTTACTGGCTCTATCACATCAAAGTCTCCTTCAAAAGTTTAGATTTTTGCTACTTGGTTTAAAAAATATTTTTTGATTCCCCCTTGGACTTACATTTGGCTGGTGGTTTTTTGAATTTTCTTATTCATGTCCATTGGATTTGTGGTGTATTTTTTTTGTTTTGTAAATGAACACTTACGGGGTCATTAGGATGACGGACGGACTTTGTCCACCCGCCATTCAATCGGATAATGGGACCGCCCGCCATAAGGGCGGGGGTCCCGTGGGGGGAATTAGGATGCGCCCGCCTCATTGGCGGGCGCATCCTGCATTTTTAACATTGTGGCGGGCGGCGCTCTCAGCACCGCCCGCCACAATGCTAAAAATAGATGTTGTGCATGTGCATGCACAACAAGGCAGGCGCGGCGTGGTGCCTGCCATGTTGTGCATGCACATGTATGGGGGTACCATAGGAACCCCCCATGTGCCTCCCCCACCCCCCCACCATCCTGGGGGCCCACCATGGACACACAAACTAGAAGACCGCATGCCTTTCCAAGGCATCTTCTAAAGCCCATCCTAATATGGCTGGCAGTGTCTGATACATACCGCCACCATATAAACCCTTTTCTGCCCCGGTCACCCTAAAAGCAGAGGACGGTGTTTCTGTCCGCCGCGGTCCCCCCGCCATAGTAATATGGCGGAGGGAATGGGTGGTAGGCGGGCAAGGATGTTGGGGCGGATCAGCACCGCCCAAATGGCGGTGGCGATCCGCCCGACATCCTAATGGGCCCCTAAGTGCAAGAAAGAACTACAAGTAGACTAATTGCTGGAACTGTGGCAACCCACTCCTCATCGCAGATAATGAAGAGGGACCAGACATTTGTGAACATAACTGCTTGGCCCGTTTTAGATGGGATAGTATGGGATGCTGTAAAATTGCAGATTCATGGTCCCACAGAGGTTATTAATGTCCCTAATATTCGCTCTGTTGATTGTGACATCCAGGCCGTAGAGGCTCTGTTTTCTGATTTGAAATATTATGCTGCCTTTGATGCTGAAGATTTGTATCTAGATTCTGCTAATTATGGTGATTTATTCTGTTACCAGCACTATTGGAGTCACTTTCTGCATAAAGCAAACACAATTAGAAATTTGGTAAATTACACACAGTGGGAACATTGTCCCGCACCTGTTGAAGGCAGCTCTAAAACTCTTTAATAAAAGTTTTCTTATTTTACTGATTTTGATCAATCAAACCCAGATGCATTTTATTTTAGAATGACTGAAAAGTCCTTTTCCAAGGTTAGACTTACCCACACAAAATTACTGTACTCTTAGTCCTTTATTGACCAGTTGGCTGTTGAAGGCTATGAGCTGTTGAAAGATACCGTTGATCCTAAATCTATTTGGGGTTCTAAAAGTTGGCAAGTGCAAGGCACCAAAGCTTTACATCGTGCATGTCTCATCCCGAACCGTATGTTGTTTCTGAATGCTACTATTTCACAAACCACCTGCTTTGGATTGGCTACTTCTAAAAAATTAAATGCTCCTTAATTTCCTGATTTAGGTGAATATCCACATTGGAATAATTACACCAGTACTTCCCTTAGTGATTTACAAGCCCTGTTGAGGAAGTCTTCTTTTAATGTTTCCAGCATGAATTCCGAAGGCTGGTTGCTGTGGCAAAAAAGTGCTGATTCCTGTCGGCACCGTTTTCTGGGTCTGACCCCTGGCTACACAGAGGTTAGAGTGTATCCCCGATTTCAAAGTCAACATTTGGTCACCACCTATTCTGTAGGCAATTTGTGTCAGAATTGGCTCAAACACTCTACCTTAGCGTAAATTAGATTGCATTTGTCTAAACTGACTGACACCGTTGATTTGAATGATTTTGTAAATGGTCCTGCAGCAGGCTGTCTACAACTAGGTTTGAAAACTGTTCCAGATTGATGCTGCTTCTAGGCTCAGAGCTATTGATCAGGCCAATTTAAAAAAAAGTGCTTGCTGTTGTAGATAAAAGCATTAACACCCTATCTTCCCGTATTTACACGTTAGATAATATTGTTTTATCTGTTGTTGATATTGTACAAGATGTTGCAGTTCTGTACCATGAACACAATCTATTGCGTTCTATTATGCAGCATGGAATCTTCAAACGTTAAAATCTGGGAGGGTACCTTGGGATTACATGGGCACGACGTCTTTATTTTTACCTTTTAATTTGACTGTTAAACAACAATTTTTGTTGATGAAAGATGCCACGTTTTCTCTGTTACATATTGAAAAATTAGAACCTTTACCATTTTCTGTGGCCAAACGAAATTGGCTTATCCATGGGTTAATAACTCTATCTTTCCCTCTGTTCACATTTAAATCATGCATGAAACACTATGCCATAGGCAGATTTGAGCCTTTAGGTAGCGCTTTTCTCCACGAAGTGTGGACTTTCCCATTTGCATATAGGTGCTTGAGGGAAGGAAAAGACCACGCCAGACACCTTGATTCTTGGACACCCAGACTGCAGTTCAAACAAATGGCTTGCTATCAACTCCGCATTTTGGAAACACAAGAAGACGGTCTATGCGGTTCTCTTTTGAAGACAATGGTCAATATCCTGAAGGGGAGCGCCAGCTTATATTTCCACATCCAGGAAGTCAGGCAGTAGTCCATTACCAATCAGAGCCAGGGAGCATTTAACTGCTCCAAATTATAAACAAACATATTGGAGCAGACTTTCTCTCTTCATGGAAGTTTCTGGGTAAGGTAGCCATTTCCCTCATTCCCCAAATCCACCAATGGGGCAGCTGCCTATGCAGCTGGTCGGGCACAATCTCCAGTCGTTTTCTTTTTGACAGGAAACGTTGTATCATTTCCCAGACAGAAAAACATTTGAAATTGCCCAGACAGGTCTTGAAAGCAAATATAGGAGAACAGAAAATAGGAAGGGTTGACTGCCCTTGTTAATTTCTTTTGGAAGCATCTACCCTCCACCTCACAAATGTCTTTTGCACAATCAGTAATATGTTCAGGATTGGCTGAAAGTAACCTAACAGGATGAGCTGGTCAGATGCCTAAGACTATCTAATTGTATCAACACAAAGTAACTGAAAGTCTCTGTCCTCTACTCTTCTCAAGACTTTGTCACTGTTGATCTGTACTTAAGGAGACAGACTCTCTCTGTCTTAATTGATCTACCTGTTCACCTGGAGTGCCACTTCTATCCATCAGAGTTCCATCACTCAGCATTCTGGGTGGTAAGCAGTGGTGTAAAAAAACTACAAATAAAAAAACACTGATGTACCTTAAATATATTGCTAATTATCCACAGTCCATGCACAATTAAATGTTTCTCTTCTTCATTGCAAAATTTAAGTAGAAAATATCTGCAAACTGTCTTGCTCTTTAAAAAAATAAACATGAAGAGTGTGTCCATCTGTTCTAAACACTGGATTTAGTTTAAAGCGGAAGGTCCGTAGACATCATCACTTTGTTCGAATACTACATTCTGAAAGCTATAATTGCTGCTTCTAGTCAGTTTACACTGAGAGGGTTAAGGGGCTACACCAGTCTTCAGAATCTCAAAGCACATGAAGGAAGCCGTGAAAGGCACCACCTGAGCAGTTTCAGGGGTCCTTTGGGATCGTGGGCCCTAGAAAGTTTTGCAACAAACAGGGGGCATATTTACAATAAAATAGTGAAGCATGGAGCTGCGCCAAATTTGGCAGTGCGGCGCACCAACATTTCCAAAATGCAGGGAGGCGTCATATTTACAACAATATGGTGCACCTCTGTATTTTCCCTAGCACTGGTGCTAAAATGAGCTGCCTAGAGCAGGCACCCATGCACTATATGCGTGGGTGTCTGTTTTGCAGGGAATGATTGTGTTCAGTAAGATGTCCCTTCCTGCACATAAACAATCAATAAATATTACTTCTTTCTAAGTGTTCTGCATTTTGCAGCACACATAGAAGTTGCAAATTATCATTATTTAACGATTGTTTATGAGCAGAAAGGCACACGTCCATAGTAACAACCATTGCACGTCCCTTTCATGCAAAATCATGCATGTTAAGGGGCTGTATTTACAAGGCGGCGTTATGCCAGAAAAAGTGGCTTAATACAGCTTTTTACATATGGAGAAGGGCATAGTGTCATGGTCTGGTGGTGCTATCCCTTGTAAATATATCCCAGGATGTTAGGGCTCAATGGCAAGGATATCATGGCTGCATAGTGTATGGTAGTGGACTTCATTCCTTTAAGGAACTTGAAAAAAGAACAAAAAAAATAGGCTTCTTTGGCTGGTTTGATGTCCATTTTGATGCATTTGTTAGCCCCTTGACAACGATTAAGAACAATTAAACATTAGCCACAGCAGAACCATCTCACTCCTTACAAGAATCGCAGGAATGTGCACCTAATTTCTCAGCACATGGGGCTGAACATCATTAGTTTGTAGGCACACGAGGAGATACAATGTGGAAATTATCATCTGTGAAAGATTTGGAACAGCTGAAAATGAAACACTTAGAATTAAACACCCTTACTGCATCTATTAGAGACACGCTTGCAATGTTCACAGCTCAGTGAAAATATATTTACTTCACTTCTGAGGCAAGCTCTTGGCACATCAATGCAGTTAAATGCTCGACACTGCTTCAAAATCAGCAAGGCAAATGCTATTTCTGCCCATTATTCCAGCCCAGTGGAAAGAGCGGCTTCCCTAATGCAGCGAGAAGAGATTAGGCATTCAGAGCAATGTTCGATTTCCTCCCTTCGTGTCAGTGGCAGAGTGCAGTGCCCACGAGAGGCTGTGCTGTTGTGTTTTGATGATACGACTCGGGCATTAATGTTGGAGGAGCCGCACATCCATCCTCTCTGCACGGCAGCCCGCGTTGCATTTCCCCGAGACGATAAACAAGGTTTACAGACAGATGCCTTTATATAATTCTTTATTTTCCCGCCAGTGCGGTGGCGCACATACAGAGCAGCAGCGCCAGTGTTATTCTTCGCGTGTAATCAATGTCTGCTTTAATTTCCAGCTCCCCCGGAGTCGCCGGGACTCGGAAGTACCATGTACTTATGCATCATTAATGCAGACCAATATTGTGCGAGGCATATTGTGGAACAGCACTTTATATTCAAATGCGCGCCCAGGTTAGGATAGCGGTAAAATGAGGCTTTATCTCTCGAGTAAACAGTCAAATTGTTTTTTATTGGAATCAAAAGAAGAAGCGAAGGTGTAGCAAGTGAGGCCTGGTCAGGTAGGAAATGGGCACATTTACATGAGGGGATGTTTCCCAATGAGTTTATTCACAGGCTGGAGAGCAAAAGCCAGGCTGCGCTCGAGACTTCACTTGGTCGCTCACGGTCCGACATACTGATCGCAGCATGTATATTTAAATCTAAAACTCGGCATCTGACACTGGAATAATCATCGGGTAAACCTGGCATGGCATTGATTAGGCGTCTCACAGACGTTACATAGGATCAAGAATTGTAGGCCCACACTGTGCTGTTTGAGATGTGCGGATCCCCACAGCAATAATCTATACAAAGTGTATGAACATTGAAGCATGAAATGGGTCTGTTTAGATAAAGCAACGAGGACACAGCATGTATTCAACACCTGTTAATCAAGCGGCACGTGTCTATAATAGAAAGATAAATGTATTTATTCGATTTCATCATAAAAAAAACCATAAAAGCACATCAATTTACAGTACATTTTAACAAAAACGTTTTTAAAGAAGGAGGTGAAAAGGGAAGGGGTGAGGGAATGTAAACAAGCTTCACATCAGATGCCCATTGTTAGATATACTATTGGATGCATTATATCTATACCTCTTCCTTTATAATAGCATTCTATTTACAGTCGTGCTTGTGTTATTAATTGATAAAGCCCCTAGTGCATTTTAAGACATCCAGACGGAATCATGCTCAAATTACATTATGTACAATAAAATTACAATTAAATCTTATCGTCACAGTACATAGAAATGTCAATTATAAAAGTAGCAGCATTATCAGTTAAGCCATCACATGCAACAATCCCATCATCACTTTATGGGGCTTCCCAGTGACCAGTAGCCATATCTTAAACACACGTACTTGGCTTCACTAAGGTATCTGGCATGTTCTAGTCAGAATGGTGGTAAATCATTACATTTCATAGTTCCCTTCCGTTATAGTCCTATGAAAGTTACCCATATGTGCCCTCGATTTATCATCCCAGCACTTTACATGCTCACAACCCTGGGCATAATTATTTTTTATTGTTTAATATTCTACTCGTCTCGTTCATGCGTGAAGCAAGTATCTGGACAGGCCAAAACGTAAGTTTTCTGTGGTGTCGCTTTTCAGAAATCCCCTGGAATGAATACAATGGTAAATGTTTACAGCATTTTGTTGGGAACATACTTAACTTGAGACTTCCTATCCAAAAAAGGTTCAACAATTTGATTAAAGTCACCACCAACTATTAAATTAGCATTAGAACAGATGTGCATGACATTTGATTCCAAAAGTGTACATCTCTTCCCGTGGGACCGTAAATATTCAATATAGAAATAGGTATACAGAGTAAGGTAGCATGAATTAAAACCCATCTACCATCTGCATCTTTATCCACTTTCACAACCACCAAGGGAAGAGATTTATGGACCAAAATAATAACTCAATTTTTGTGCATTGAGTTCAACTCTTTATCAAGTAAATGCCTTCCTGCAATAGGTCAATATTACATTTAAGGCAAGCTAAATGGGACAAAACTCTTTGCTTTTTAATAGGATTACGCAATCCTTTAACATGCCAGGAAATAACCCTAAGGGAGTTCACCATTGTAATATTTCAACAAACATATTAAACCAATATAGCCAAAAAATGAACGGAACCAGCATTAAACTCTCTTAGAATATATAACACATAGAAGTTCAGGAATATAAATCAATGAAAAACTGTGAAACATAGGGAAATTAAAGGAAATAGACAGGAAGAAAGATGCAAGAGAGAAAGGAGAAAGAAAGAAATGAAAAGTAAATAAAGAAAAAACCAAAATCTCTGATAGAAATATTGAAGATGTCTACAAGCCAAATACCTTCAGTCATAAGTAGAATAGAAACACTTACATTGTGAACATATGACTTTAAAAGATAACAATACATAATAGTATCAAAAAGCTAGACCAATTAACTGAAGAAAACAACCATAAAACTACAACATGGATAATGAACATGCTACCATTTTATAATCATCATTTAAATTCTAGAAATAAGAGAAATAATGAATGGAATTTCATAAAAGAGGATGACGATCAAGGCCCATAGCGGTAGAAGCATCTTAGAAACCAAGAATTCAGGTGATCAGGTTTTTCCAAGCTCCACTGCTTCACCCTTGTGCTGGAGAATAAACTTCCACAGGTCATCGGGGCAATCAAAAGAGAAAGTTTGATCTTTATAGGTGGCTTTAAGGAAACATGGGTACACCAAGCCATATGTAGCGTTCATAGATCGTAGTATTGGCCAGAGAGATAAGAATGTAGTATTGGCCAGAGAGATAAGAACTCCTTCCCGCGAGCGGCAGTTACTCGTGATACATCTTTAGAAATAAATACTTTCTGACCAGACCATAACATTGGTTTTGTTTGCTTAGCTGACAACAACACCAGAAGCTCATTGTATTCTAGAAAAAGAACAATTATTTCTCTTGGGCGGCCAGAACTTGAAACAGTTGAAGGTTTATGGCTTTTATAATGAGCGCGCTGCAAGTTAAGATGTGTTCCCTCTTTGAGACCCACCAGCTTGGGGATATGTACCTCAAGAAAGGCAAGCATGTCCAACCCCTTCATTCCCTCAAGAATACCATAAATTCAGAGATTTTTACGCCTATTCTGGTTTTCCAAGTCCTTAGTCTGCTGCTTCAGGATCGCTATCTCCTTAGACATACCATCAATTTTAGTGGCTGCATCCTGCACATCACTGATCCGTTGTTCAACATCAGATACCCTGGACACCAGCATGGGCCATATTTCCTCAATATGTTGGAGTGTAACATTTGTCTCCAAGACAAAAGATTTCAAATGTTTGATTTCTTCCATAAGATACTCCAAAGTCAGTGGCAGAGAAGACTTTGTAGAGGAACCAGGATCCTTTTTCTGCCCTTTACTGAAAGCAATTGTATCCTTGCGAGAAGCAGGCATGACTGAAGATGAGGTAGCAGCCTTCAAAGTAGAGGTGAGAGAGGACTCAATAAACATGTGCCAGACAGTAAGTAAGATCCAAAATATGTGCACAAGCTCAAAATAGTTGGGAAGGCCCAAAAAGCTGAAGAACAAACGGATTATATTATTATATAAGTAGCATCACAAATATCTGAAGGAGACAATCTTGTCTGGTATACATATACAAGCAACGTAATATAAAAAAAGCCATCTGGTAGACTGCTCGTGAAGGTTAAAAAATATTCATAACTTGCATGGGCTATGAGACAGTCATGACCATATATGATTCTTCAGTGCACTATTAAAAGTGCACAAAACAGGCAAAAAGCACAATGTCCAAAAGCCTGATATATAATAATCTCACAAAAGTCGAATATTTTGTGCCAATTAAAAAAAATACTGCCTGGTGGAGTAGTCAGCATCCAGCTAGCAAATGTAGGCAGTAAAAAAAAGTCAGGAAATTATTTTAGGGCAACACATCTCTGATAAAGAAAAAAAAAACGAAATCCATAAATTCCTCATCACCGACCAGCAGACAAAACCGGCTCCAGCAATAACAAAATGGCGGCTGTGACTACAGGCTCTGAGGTGCATGACGCAGGGGGAAAAGAAGTAGTAAACTGGACTCTTCTTAAAAAAAGGAGAAATACCTCTTCAACTCACGTTACCGTAACCGTCTTCCACTTAGGACTGCACTTTCTAAGCAAGTCACAGCTTGTTAAACCAAGAAAGCTCCAACGCTGAATGTAGCTTCAGTTACCCACGGCCTACTTACAGGTAGTTTGGCCACACCCTCCACCTAGTGATGCTCTAATCTAAGAGCTTAGCATGGGTCACATGCAGGAAGTGGATACAGCAAAACTTCAGCAGCACTTCATCTTCACGGCCTGATATTTGATGATTAATTATTTACACAACGGAGAACCAGTGACACATGCATTTGTTTGTTTTATAATATTATTATAGTAGATTAGAAACCTAGCATCTACTGCAGAGATATTAAGATATTCGTGTTTTGTAGAACAACTGTGTTAGTGTTTTTCTTAACTAGAGACTCGTGACAGTTGATTACAAGACAACAAGCAAGTTAGGGGGTCATTGCTTTTAATAGCTTCCTAGTGCAGACGGCAAAAACGTGGAACCAACTACCGCTAGAATTAAAAAACAGTCCATCCCTGAAATCCTTCAGAAAGGGAGTCAAAACATTGCTTTTCGCTAAACAGCCCTAACCACATTCTTTAGGAGTCAGTGGGAATCTCAGCGCCAAGACGCCTTTTGGCATTCGCGCGCTATACAAATTGAAAAATCAAATCAAATCAAATCAATAGCAAGTTATGGTTCTATTGAAAAGGTAGAAATTAAATATTTTATATATTATATTATACTGTGCATAGAATATTTTTTTACACACATTTTCAATTTCATAGTGTTATTTACAAATGACTTTGTAAGGTTATACCATGTTTTTATCTGAAATGAAATACATTCTTTGTTGTAAACCCGTTCTGTGCTCGCGTTGACCAAAGGCCGACGCGAGCACTAACTCCCTGGTGCTGCGCACGACCGTTGGCTGACGCAGCCCCACCCACCAAATAGAACACCCGCACCATGGACGGAATTTGCGCCATGATAAACGGGGTTAAAATTTGTTGACATTTATTTGCTTTGTTTCAGTTTTTACAGAATATGACAAATAATTGTTATGTAGAGCACCTGATAGAGACTCACGTCTGAAATGCATTGAGGTCTTCTAATGTAATATTAGGCATACTTGATGTTACAAAGAGAAATTAGTGCAAAATGAATTGAATCTGACATTATTCAGGACAGCTGGTGATTGCAGACGCATTACTATTAATTAGAAATATGTTTCAATAAAGAAAGTCTGAAAACAAACAAATCTTGTTAGAAATTGGGTTGTAGGTTGACTGGTCAACCCTAGTCAAGCAACAACCGCAATACTAGTAAGTGTAAAAAAACAGGCAAACCATAAAATAACCTGTGCTCATCCTCTGGTAGCTTGGCACAGAGCACTCGGGCTTAACTTAGAGGCACAATGTAAAGTCTTTGTACAACACTTCAAACAGTAAAACAATGAAAACACCCCACAAAAAGATTCCACACTAGTTTAGAAACATAGAACTCAATTTAATAAGTAAAACAACACACAAATGACAAAAAGTTAATCAGGAGAATTTGAGATATGAATCTTTAAAGAATAAATTGTTAAATAGAGCTGAAACAATAAGTGCTTACTTGGGATATCTGGTCGTGCTGGACTGGGACAAAGTCAAAAGTTCCAGCCAGCCCTGAGCCGGATACAGGGACGCAGCGAGGCGCTCAAAACAAAGGTACCTTCATCCTGGCTGCGTCGACGTCTAAGATGCAGGGCACAGCTGAAAGCAATGCACCAGTATAGGTTCGAGCAGTGGTGGAGATGTGCCAGTCCTGATCTATGCAGCAGCGATGATGCATCCTCTCAGATGAGTGCAGAGCTGCAAGGAAGAGATTTGTTGATGAACATGCGGAGACCTTGTGCAGTGGTGGTTCTGAAGGCAATGAGTACAGGCTGATCAACACAGTAGGGGTAATGTACCAGTTCTGGTCATGCAACAGGGGCGATGCACTGGCACCATTCCACACAACAGAAGCAATGCTTTGGGTCGGATCCACTCATCCGGGGTGATGCATCGGTTTTGGTCCAAGCAACAGTGCTAATGCTCCAGTTCAATAGAGGATGTGAGACTTTTGCTGCAGCAAACACCTTAGGCCTCTCTTCCGAGGGTCCAGAACTGGGGTGGCACCACTTGGCTTGGCGGACTCACTAATGACAGGGCCAGGTGCAGAAGCAGGTAAGTTTGAAGTTTTTTATGTCCTAAGACTTCAGATCAGGAGGCCAGCCAGCTAGCCATTGGAGTTACTCTGTGTTTTAGTGATGCAGGTCCAGCCTTCCCAACCAGGCAGGGGAACATCAGGCAGCAAGGCAGTACAGCAAGGCGGTAGTCCAGCAAAGCAGCAGTCCAGCAGACTGTCCGTCCTTCATAGAGCAGTAGACGTTCTTCCTGGCAGAGTTTTCACAGGTCCCGAAGTGTACTAAAGTGGTGAAATCTGAAGTACAGTACTTATACCCAGTGATGCCTTCGAAGCGGGGGAGACTTCAAAGACATGCCTTTGAAGTGGTACACAGTCAAAATATCGAGTAGGAAATAGCGACCTACCATAATATCGAGTCTGAAATATCGAAAGAGCATAATATCGAAGGCAAGAATATCGTAGGACAGAATATCGACCCAAGGTAAGTAATATCGAAATACTTAATATCGATGTAAGTAATATCGAAGTTAGTAATATCGATAGCATATATATCGATGTAACTAATTTCGATGACACTAATATCGATATTTGTATTATTTTATAGTTTTTTATTATGTATGTGTTATATGTTTAATTTAAGTATTTAAAATAATTACTATTATATGTGTATAAATTTTATATAATAATAAATAAATTTACAAGTAAATTTTATGTTTTATTACCGGAGCGGGTTGTGGGTTTATAGGGGAATAGGGTGGGAAGTAATTTAATTATGGTAAATTGATTATTAATTAGAAAGATTTATTAATAAATTATAATTAATTGGTAATTATTTGAAAATAATAGGAAAATAATTTTAATTAATTTATTAATTGACATATATGTTCTGTAGCGGGTTGTGGGTTTATAGGGGAATAGGGTGGGAAGTGATTTAATTATGGTAAGTTGATTAATAATTAGTAGGATTAATTAATTAATTATAATTAATTGCTAATTAATATTGATTAATTGGGAAAAAAATAATTGATTAATTGATATATATTTTCTGTAGCGGGATGTGGGTTTATAGGGGAATAGGGTGGGGAGTAATTTAATAATAATTAATTAATTAATATATGTTTTTAAATATTTATAATTAATTAATTGGCAAATAATTAATATTAATTAGTTAATTAATTAATATAATTGTGTGCATATTTTAAATTAGTAATTAATTGGCAATTAAATAATATTATTAGTTAATTACATTAATTAGGATAATTTATTTATATATATAATTTTTAGTTACTGTTAATTAATTAATTGGGGAAAATTGATATTAATTATTAAATTATAATAATTACAGCTAATGTGCTAATATATTTACTTTATTGTTATTGTTAATTAATAATTAATTGCTAATTAAATAATATTAATTAAGTTTGGGTAAAGGAGTATTTTTAGGGTTCAGGGTCAGTTTTGGGTTTTTGGGTAAAGGGGTATTTTTAGTGTTCAGGGTCAGTTTTGGGTTTTTGGGTAAAGGGTTTTTTTTAGTGTTCAGGGTCAGTTTTCAGTTCTTGGGTAAAGGGTTTTTTTTAGTGTTCAGGGTCAGTTTTCAGTTCTTGGGTAAAGGGGTATTTTTAGGGTTCAGTGTCAGTTTTCAGTTTTTGGGTAAAGGGGTATTTTTAGGGTTCAGGGTCAGTTTTCAGTTCTTGGGTAAAGGGGTATTTTTAGGGTTCAGGGTCAGTTTTCAGTTCTTGGGTAAAGGGGTATTTTTAGGGTTCAGGGTCAGTTTTCAGTTTTTGGGTAAAGGGGTATTTTTAGGGTTTAGGGTCAGTTTTCAGTTTTTGGGTAAAGGGGTATTTTTAGGGTTCAGGGTCAGTTTTCAGTTCTTGGGTAAAGGGGTATTTTTAGGGGTTCTGGGTCAGTTTTCAGTTCTTGGGTAAAGGGGTATTTTTAGGGTTCAGGGTCAGTTTTCAGTTTTTGGGTAAAGGGGTATTTTTAGGGTTTAGGGTCAGTTTTCAGTTTTTGGGTAAAGGGGTGTTTTTTGGGTTCAGGGTCAGTTTTCCCTACTGTTGCACTCTCTGGAGTGGGAATAGTAATTTTATCCCTACGCTATCAAACGCTTTCCCTACTGTTGCACTCTGTGGAGTAGGAATAGTAAGTTTTTACCCTTACGCTATCCAACGTTTTATATAATTAATTGTTAAAATATCAAATGTTTATTTCATTTTTTATATTACTTACATTTTATTTATGTTATTGTTTTATGTTTGTAAATGTATTAGTAAATTAGAATATATTTCATTAATTTCTAAATTAGTAAAATAATTATTAATACTTATTGTTCAGTACATATATATTATATATTTAATGTATATATTTAATTAATGTATTATTAATATATATGTATTATTTATTATTTTTAAACATTATTAGATACTGTTAAATATGTATATTTTATTTATTAGTGTTATATACTTAATTTTACATTTATATATTAAAAGAAAAAAAATCGATATTTTTTACATCTATATTATTTTTTCGATATTTTTGTACTTACCATGTTGTAGATAGGATGTCGATATTTTTGCCCTCGATATTGTTGACTCGATATTCTTGTAGGTCGATATTTATGAGGTCGAAATTCTGTCAGTGATCCCTTTGAAGTACATAGAATTCCTGCCTTCCTGCCCTGACTCCAGACTCACTGCAGGGTGGTATGCAGCCCTTTGTGTAGAGGCAGGACACAGCCCATTCAAGTGTATGTAGGGCTGTGCCAAGCTTCACCCTCCCATCCTGCCAGTGAAGGCCCATTCAGGCACACCCAAGCTCTTCATTGTGTGTTGATGTCTAGGAGGAAGCACCTCAGTCATGTGACCCAGATACATGCTGCAGGAACTAAATGGCTAAGGAGGGAAAATGATAACTTTCTAAAAGTGGCACTTTCAAAATTTTAATTTAAAATATGACTTCACCATGAGACAGGATGTTTCATTATAATTCCATGCACTGAATACATTCAATAAAACTTTATTCAGTTTTTTACAACCATAAAAGTATACAATTGTTAACGATGCCTTCAATAAAATAGATATATACAGTTTTATAATCAATTTCTAAAATTCACAAATTCATTTTGATCTCCTCAAGGTAGTGTGTTTCTATTCACGTGGCTTCTACCCTTTTGTGAATCATTATTTCCCATAGCACAAGCTATGTCTAAATTAATCATTTCCACTAAAAGGTTTACTGCATGCATCCTATTCTTAATATCATACTTTTTAAAAATCGGTCGTAAAAACTCTTTTCGAATTTCTAAAATCTTCTGACAATGTAATAAAATATGTATAGTTTCACATTTTGTTCCTAAGGTGCGAGTGCAATTTCCTTTTTTATCTATCATGGAACTTTTTACCCCTTTGTTCAGATGACATGGATTTACTCCAATTCTTAGCATTAACACATAAGGCTCCTTAATGGGCAACTAGGTAGCCTGTCAATATAGGGGAAGTGTAATTGATTTTGCCACGCTGTGGCCATATGGAGAACTGAGCTTTTCCCCAAGAGGTAATCTTGCTCCTGTGTTCTGGATATGTCTTTTCCCAGGATCCTAAGTTCCCTCTTATCTATCTTAAGTTGAAGGGGCTGGGGGCACAGCTTAAGCTTTAAAATATTACATGCCTTCTTAGTATTTTCTCTGGTCTCTTTTGCCCAATTTAGCTCACTATTTACAATTTCATTCCTACACAATTGTGAGATTTTGTGATCTTCACCCAAACCCAAACGTTGCCAAAAAGCGTAGTAATGCCATGCAAGCTGTTATACCCCATGAGGTAATTCCCAGTTCTAGCCTCGCTGCCTGTACCATTGACGATTTAGGCTTCCATGCACTGGTTACCTGGTTTAGTTTGTACATTATCACTTATTAATGAAAAAACATCTCCAATGTTATCCTATAGGAAAGGTAGTCCTTGCAGTAGCGAAAAACAAGTTGAAGACTTTACTACCAGGACATGTCAAACATAAATGTACATGTCCATCTTTTTAAATACAGTGCAACCTGCCCTTTGGCCTGGGTCTACCCTAGGGGTGACTTAAATGTATTAATAAGGGTTTTAGGGCCCTGCAACAAGGTTAATGTCGCCAGGTTGACATGACAGTTTAAAAACTGCACTCACAGGCTGCAATGGCAGACGTACATGTTTAAAGTGCTACTTAAGTGGGTGGTGAAATCAATATTTCAAGCCCATTAGTAGCATTTCATTTACAGGCCCTGTGCACATGGTTGCAGATAACATTCGCCGGAAATTAGATCTGGGCCAAACCACCGTGCTAGTACTGTTGGACCTCACAGCGGCATTCGACACCCTGTCTCCCTCTACTTTAACATCTAGGTTAACCTCATAGATGCTCGTAAACACCCCTCCCCAGTGCTGTGCTGTCCATTGGAACTAGTGCTGAATGGACGTCCAATGGTCGTGCGCAGCACTGGGGAGGTAGTGCTGCCGTCGGCCAACGCCCCGACGCAGCACTTAAGGGGCTAAGGGAGGCAGGGGTAACAGGGCCGGCCCTCAGTTCCTGAACTCTTTTTTACAGCAGAGAGAGCAGCGTGTGATGCTTGGAGATTTCATCTCCCCTGCTAAGTCTCTGCAATGTGGGGTGCCACAGGGGTTGGCATTGAGTCCGACCCTGTTCAATATCTACATGGCCCCCCTTGCGAGACTAGTAAGATCTCAGGGGATGGAGGTGGTGTCGTACGCCGACGACACGCAGATTATGGTGTCCCTGACCCACTCTGTGAGTATTACCGCTTTCAACTTTAGGTCCTGCATGCAACTCGTTGCAGAGTGGATGATTCTCAACTCCCTAAAGTTGAATGGTGACAAAACAGAGGTCCTGGTCTTTGGCAAAGACCAGGACATGTGGTCAGGCGAGTGGTGGCCTTCATCCTTAGGCATCTGCCCCACTCCCACACAATCTGCAAGGAATCTAGGTGTCATCTTCGCCACCTCGCTCTCTATGGAGCTTCAGGTTAACAGGACTGTGGCCACCTGTTGGGGCGTCATCAGGACCCTTAAAATAATCCTTCACTATCTTTCCCCACAGGCACGCAAGCAGATTGTGATTGCTCTTGTTGGCTCAAGGCTTGATTATTGCAACTCACTTTATGCCGGGGCCAACAAGGGGCTTCTGCAGCGTCTACAGGTCATGCAGAATGCGGCGGCGCGATTTGTGTTGGCCCTGCCATGGCTGTCTTCCGCTACCACAGCAAGGAAGAGTCTCCACTGGCTCCCTATCACCTTCAGAGTGTCTTTTAAACTCCTCTGCCTCACTTATAGTGCCCTCATGGCTGGCCCTATCGACGCTCTTGGATCCCTGCTCACTCGGTATGTTCCAAGCAGATGTTTAAGTTCTCTAGAGCTGAACCAACTGGTAGTCCCGCGCTCTAGGAAGGTTAGATGGGGGAGTAAGGCCTTTTCCATTCTGGCACCCCAATTATGGAACACACTTCCCCTGGAGATCAAATCACAGCCCTCATTGGATCTCTTTAGAAAAGCGCTTAAAACCTGGAGCTTCATTAAGGCCTATCAGTAAGCTTCCGTCACCTGGTGTTATCAGCTTTATTTTGAGTTAGGCGCCTTGACGCCCACTGGGCTAAGTTGCGCATGTATAAATCTCACTTCATTCATTCATTCATTAATTCAGGTAGTGCCAATTTACTAGGGACTTACTAATAAATTAAATATGCCAATTTGGTATAAGCCAATTCTACCATGTTTTAAGGAGCAAGCCGAAGCAATTTATCACTGGCTAGGGGTGGTAAAGTGCTCAGAGTCCAAAAGCCAGCATAAACAAGTCAGCAAAACCGGAGGCTGGAAGGCAAAAAGTTAGGGGTAAACCACACCAAGGATGCCAGGCCTAACAAGGTTCAAGACTGCTTTGCATACAGTTGGGTCCAAACCGAGGTGGCATGGTGTGCAATATAACAATGAACTTGGATGCAGCTTGAGTAATTACCTGTGGCTTCGAATAATTCAAGCATTCCATCAATCACTTTTTTATGCCTTCATATTTCACCAGGAGTAAATCACAGTGGTGGCAGCATTACATGTAGTGATCAGTAGGAATGAACACGTCCTTTTTAACCTATGTCCTGCCTGGAGTGAGGCCTACATGCTCACTCATTTTAAAGTTCCACAGCTGTGAGCTTGACTCACTCTTCGCCTACATCGGTTTGGTGTGTAGTGCTGTGCAGTGCGTGCATTGTAAAGGCATGTGCTGGATGTATGCTTGCCATTGAGTGTACAGTACAAGAAGGATACAGTGCTGTGCAGTTTGTGCATGTCAAATGTATGTCTGGAACAGTACATGAAGGATTCAGTGCTGTGCAGTGTGTGTAGGCTGTGTACGTGCACTGGGTGTATGTGTGTCTACAGATGGTATAAGACATGGAGTCAAGTCAAGTCAAGTCAAAACATTTATATAGCGCACTACATACCCAGAGGGTTTCAAGGCGCTTAGGAAGGGGAGGTGGATTATTTGTCAAATATCCACATTATAAGCTGCTTTCTGAACGCTAGGTGGTTCTGGGTGAGGCGAAGGTAAGCGGGGAGTGAGTTCCATGTTTTGGCAGCCAGGTATGAGAAGGATCTGCCTCCCATGGTGGTCTTGTTGATGCGAGGTACAGTGGCGAAGGCTTGGCTGGAAGAGCGGAGTTGGCGGGAGGGGGTGTAGAAGGACAGTCGAGAGTTGAGGCATTCTGGTCCGATGTCGTAGAGTGATTTGTGTGCGTGGGTAAGCAGTCGGAAGGTGATCCTCTTATTGACGGGTAGCCAGTGAAGGTCTTTAAGGTGACCGGAGATGTGTTCGTTGCGTGGGATGTCTAATATGAGTCTGGCTGAGGCGTTTTGGATTCGTTGTAGTTTCTTCTGGAGTTTAGCGGTGGTGCCTGCGTAGAGGGTGTTACCGTAGTCCAGTCGGCTCGTGACTAGAGCGTGGGTGACTGTTTTCCTTGTTTCGGGGGGGATCCAGCGAAATGTTTTTCTGAGCATGCGAAGAATGTTAAAGCAGGAAGAGGATACAGCGTTAACTTGTCTGTTCATTGAGAGTGAAGAATCCAGGATGACGCCAAGGTTCCGTGCGTGGTCTGTCGGGATGGGTGCATTTCCGAGGGCTTCCGGCCACCAGGAGTCGTCCCATGCAGAGGGGGATTTACCTAAGATGAGGACTTCTGTTTTGTCTGAGTTCAGTTTCAGACGGCTTTGTTTCATCCATTCGGCGACTTCTTTCATTCCTTCGTGTAGGTTAGTTTTAGCGGTGCTGGGGTCCTTGGTGAGAGATAGGATCAGTTGAGTGTCATCCGCGTAAGAGATGATGTTGAGGTTGTGTTGGCGGGCAATGGCCGCGAGGGGGCTCATGTATACGTTGAAGAGGGTGGGGCTGAGTGAGGATCCTTGTGGTACGCTGCAGATGATTTCGGAGGCCTCGGATTTGAATGGCGGGAGGCGGACTCTCTGGGTTCTTCCGGTGAGGAACGAGGTGATCCATTCCAGTGCCATACCTTGGATTCCGATGTTTTTGAGGCGTTGTAAAAGGGTGCTGTGGCAGACTGTGTCGAAGGCTGCAGAGAGGTCGAGGAGGATGAGGGCGACTGTGTCTCCATTGTCCAGTAGAGTTCGAATGTCGTCTGTTGCTGCGATGAGGGCGGTCTCAGTGCTGTGTTTGGCTCGGAAGCCAGATTGTGAGGGGTCGAGTGATTTGTTGGCTTCGAGGAAGGCGGCGAGCTGGTTGTTGACAGCTTTCTCGATGACTTTGGCCGGGAATGGAAGAAGCGAGATGGGGCGGTAGTTTTTGAGTTCGGTGGGGTCCGCTGTTGGTTTTTTCAGTAGGGCGGTGAGTTCAGCGTGTTTCCAGTCTTCTGGGAAGGTAGCGGAGTTGAAGGAGCAGTTGATGACGTCTCGGAGGTGCGGTGCTATGACGGAGTCCGCTTTGTTGAAGATGTGGTGAGGGCATGGGTCTGTGGGGGATCCAGAGTGGATGGAATTCATCAGGCGGATGGTGTCCTCCGTGGAGATTGGGTCCCAGGCGTTAAGGGTGTTAACGGGGGGAAGATGGTCAGTTGATGGTAGGGTGGGTTGGCTTCCGGCTTGGTTGTCAAAGCTGTTGTGGATGTCAGCAATCTTGTTGTGGAAAAAAGAAGCTAGGGAATCGCAGAGGGTTTGAGAGGGGGTGATGTCGTTGGAGTTAGCTGAGGGGTTGGAAAATTCCTTGACGATGTTGAAAAGTTCCTTGCTGTTATGGGCGTTGTTGTCAAGTCGATCTTTGAATGCTGTTTTCTTGGCTTTCCGGATCAGTTGGTGGTGAGTACGGATGGCGCTTTTGAAGGCGTCCTTGTTGTTGGTGGATGGGTCTTTTTTCCAGATCTTTTCAAGGGAGCGGCAGAGTTTCTTGGATTTCTTGAGGTCGTCGTTGAACCATGAGGCCTTCTTGATGCCAAGTTTGTGTTGACGTATTTTCAGTGGTGCTAAGGTGTCGGCGGTGTTGGATAGCCAAAAAGTGAAGTTGGAGGCGGCTTCGTTGGCGTTAGAAGAGGGGGCTGGGGAGGTTTGAAGGAGTGATGTGGAGATCTGCTCTGTGGTGATTTTGTTCCAGTTTCTTTGTAGAATAGGTTGGAGGTGGACGATGGGTTTCGGCTTGTTGTAGGTGAAGTGTACGCAGCTGTGGTCAGTCCAGAGGAGGTCCGTGGTGTGGCTGAAGGAGACATGGTTGCTGGAGGTGAAGATTGGGTCGAGTGTGTGACCTGCAATGTGGGTGGGGGAAGTGACCAGTTGTTTAAGTCCGAGGTTGGCGAGGTTGTCCAAGAGGGTGGTGGTGTTGTGGTCGTTGGTCTTTTCGAGGTGGAAGTTGAGGTCTCCCAGAAGGATGTAGTCTTTGGAGGAGAGCGCGTGTGGGGTGATGAAGTCAGTGATGTCTTCACTGAATTTTGCGCGGGGTCCTGGTGGTCTGTAGAGGAGGGTGCCTCTGAGTGTGGTCTTGGGGTCGATGTGGATCTGGAAGTGAAGGTGTTCGGAGTTAGCGAGGTTGGCGTCGGAGCTGGTGGAGATGCGGATGGATTTCTTGTGGACGATAGCGATTCCTCCTCCTGTGTGGTCGGTGCGGTCCTTGCGAGTGATCTTATAGTCATCAGGGATAGCGATGGCGATGTCAGGGGCGGAGGAAGCGTTCATCCATGTTTCCGTTAGGAAGGCGACGTCGGGGGAGATGGTGTCTAGTAGGTTCCAGAGGTCAATGGCGTGCCTGTGGACTGATCGGGTGTTGAGAAGGATGCATTCTAGGTGGTTGGGGTCGGGGATTCGTGGTGTGGTCGTGGCGGAGATGTTGAGATGGAGAGCCCTGAGTTCCAATTTGAGAGACCCAGGTCGCATGTTGGAACATGAGGTGGTAGAGCAGTGCCCTATACAGATTTGTGCATTGCTGCATTCCTGGCAGCTGGGTGGAATACACACTTTAGAGGGGGGAGTCAGGCTTCCCCTGGACACTTCAAATGATGCTATTTGATTTTCCAAAATGTTGAAAGGAAGGAGCCTGGGCCCTTCTCAGGAAGGAGATTGGGATGAGAAGAGAATCACAAAGAGTAAGGCTGGTGTCCCGGGCTAAACTTTTGATAGATATATCACTGTGATTGGCATACAGGTGTGAACTCTCGTCACTCCCAGGGCCTATATTGTGGAGATATAAGCTTTGGAGTCACTCATGCTGTGACAGACTGCTTTCAAGAGGAAGAGTGGGCAGAGGAATGGGCATTTCAAAAGAAGCAGACCCTCAACATAAACTTCAACGACTCAGACTCTAAATCACATTTGGTGTCTGGAAATGGACTGTATGAAGGCGAGCTTGAGACCCCAAAAAATGTCATATGCCAAGCAGCCAGAGGAGGGAAAGCTCTGTAAGACTTCTGGACTGGGGGCCAATGTCTGTAATTCTCCCTGCTGGGTGAGGAGACATCATCCAGGGAATCCAAAACCACCTGCCCTGGAGCACCTGCCTACTTGCAAAGAACTGTGTGCACTTTGAGGAATATGAGAGCATTGGAGAGAGCAAGCTCCAGTGGGGACTCCAGACAAGTGGACTCCATTTGTAAGGTCGGAGAAGACAGTTGTGACACTGATCTGGTCATGGTCCATGTGCAGAATAAAGTCAGCGACCCTTGTATGCCAAAGTAGAGCAGTCCTGAATTGTGGGGTGGTATGCAGCCCTTTGTGTAGAGGCAGGACACAGCCCATTCAAGTGTATGTAGGGCTGTGCCTAGCTTCACCCTCCCATCCTGCCAGTGAAGGCCCATTCAGGCACACCCAAGCTCTTTATTGTGTTTCGATGTCTAAGAGGAAGCACCCCAGTCATGTGACCCAGAAACATGCTGCAGGAACTAAATGGCTAAGGAAGGAAAATTATAACTTTCTAAAAGTGGCACTTTCAAAATTTTAATTTAAAATATGACTTCACCATGAGACAGGATTTTTTAATTATAATTCCATGCACTGAATCAATTTAATTTCAATTCATTAAAACTTTATTCCGTTTTTTACAACCATAAAAGTATACAATTGTTAAGGATGCCTTCAATAAAATAGATATATACAGTTTTGTAATCAATTTCGAAAATTCACTAATTCATTTTGATCTCCTCAAGGTGGCGTGTTTCTATTCACGTGGCTTCTACCCTTTTGTGACTCATTCTTTCCCATAGCACAAGCTATGTCTAAATTAATCATTTCCACTAAAAGGTTTACTGCATGCATCCTATTCTTAATATCATACTTTTTAAAAATCGGTCATAAAAACTCTTTTCGAATTTCTAAAAACGTCTGATAAAATATGTATAGTATCACATTTTGTTCCTAATATGCGAGTGCAATTTCTTTTTTTATCTATCATGGAACTTTTTACCCCTTTGTTCAGATGACATGGATTTACTCCAATTCTTAGCCTTAACACATAAGGCTCCTTAATGGGCAACTAGGTAGCCTGTCAATATAGGGGAAGTGTAATTCATTTTGCCACGCTGTGGCCATATGGAGAACTGAGCTTTTCCCCAAGAGGTAATCTTGCTCCTGTAGTCTGGATATGTCTTTTCCCAGGATCCTAAGTTCCATCTTATCTATCTTAGGTTGAAGGGACTGGAGGCACAGCTTAAGCTTTAAAATATAAATGCCTTCTTAATATTATCTCGGGTCTCTTTTGCCCAACTTAGCTCAGTATTTACAATTTCATTCCTACACAATTGTGAGATTTTGTGATCTTCACCCAAACCCAAACGTTGCCAAAAAGCGTAGTAATGCCATGCAAACTGTTGTACCCCATGAGGTAATTCCCAGTTCTAGCCTCGCTGCCTGTACCATTGACGATTTAGGCTTCCATGCCCTAGTTACCTGGTTTAGTTTGTACATTATCACTTATTAATGAAAAAACGTCTCTAATGTTATCCTATCGGAATGGTAGTCCTTGCAGTAGCGAAAAACAAGTTGAAAACTTTACTACCAGGACATGTCAAACATAAATGTACATGTCCATCTTTTTAAATACAGTGCAACCTGTCCTTTGGCCTGGGTCTACCCTAGGGGTGACTTAAATGTATTAATAAGGATTTTAGGGCCCTGCAACAAGGTTAATGTCGCCAGGTTGACATGACAGTTTAAAAACTGCACTCACAGGCTGCAATGGCAGACGTAATACATGTTTAAAGTGCTACTTAAGTGGGTGGTGAAATCAATATTTCAAGCCCATTAGTAGCATTTAATTTACAGGCCCTGAGCACAGGTAGTGCCAATTTACTAGGGACTTACTAATAAATTAAATATGCCAATTTGGTATAAGCCAATTCTACCATGTTTTAAGGAGCAAGCGGAAGCAATTTATTACTGGTTAGGGGTGGTAAAGTGCTCAGAGTCCAAAAGCCTGCGTAAACAAGTCAGCAAAACTGGAGGCTGGAAGGCAAAAAGTTAGGGGTAAACCACACCAAGGATGCCAGGCCTCACAAGGTTCAAGACTGCTTTGCATAAAGTTGGGTCCAAACAGAGAAGGCATGGTGTGCAATATAACAATGAACTTGGATGCAGCTTGAGTAATTACCTGTGGCTGAGATTAATTCAAGCATTCCACCAATCACTTTTTTCATGCCTTCGTAGTTCACCAGGAGTAAATCAGCACAAACACAGTGGTGGCAGCATTCCATGTAGTGATCAGTAGGAATGGACACATACTTTTTAACCTATGTCCTGCCTGGAGTGAGGTCTACATGCTCACTCATTTTAAAGTTCCACAGCTGTGTGCTTGACTCACTCTTCGCCTACATCGGTTTGGTGTGTAGTTCTGTGCAGTGCGTGCATTGTAAAGGCATGTGCTGGATGTATGCTTGCCATTGCACCACCCCCCCTTCTCCATCACAAAAGGAACAAGTAGAGAGGAGCCGCTGTGAACCTTCGGTCATTGCGGAGGCATGGCCGCGGGTCTGAACTGTGAGACCCCTGAGTGCAACCCACTTGGGCTTGATGCAGAGAACTCACCTGACTCATCTGCTGCCTCTCTGTGCCAGCGAGGTGCAGGTAAGAATGATATTGGGCTAGTCAGCCCTAAGGGAACTAACTGCTAGTTAGCGCTGCATCGCTGAAATGCTGTTGACTTTATAAAATGTGAGAATTTGGCTGAAAAATGATTTATTCTGCTACTGCACGCATTTTGAGTTGTGAGCCTGTGTTCACTCACCTATATCCTTACCTTCCCTCCAAAGGAGCCTTGGACTGCTCAGATCATGCTCACCCTTAGAGTGAAGGGCAGAAGAGGTGCTTGGCCCAGTTGCTCAGAATCTTAAGTAGGTCGGGCCAAAGGTCATCAGGGGTAAAAGGCCTCAACCCACACAGTTGAACCCAGGAACCCCTGCTTGACCCTCTGAAAGTGGTTCCGACAATTATATATTGAACTCTTTATATTTATAAACTGAAATTAAAACTGAATATCTTCATTGTTTCCACAGAATTGTTAGGAAACTATAAATATGCGATCGACCTGCCAAGTGTCACAAATCGCATGTGTTTTAACGCAAATTGGATTTATGATCCCATTCCCACAGAGTGGTAGTTTACCCATTCATACTGATCCAGCGTCACTATAGAAATTCTGTCTCTCTATATGTACCAATCTCTACCTAATACTCACCATACTAATCAAAACCAAGGCCCATACAACTGAGACAGAAAAGTGTGCAGCTGAATCATATGGCCTAATTAAACACACTATCTAGGCAACTATATACATTATATACAACTGCAGTATAACATTTTATTCATAAATTCTAATAAACATTTAATTAGACCATTAGGGTCAATGAATCAGCTAATGGTAACGACCAAAATAATCAAGACCAGCTTGACGTTTTAAGTCTTTTAATTTTAAAATTTCAAAGTTTAGTTTCAAAAAATCTTTATTTGCTCATTTATTAATATCAATCACCAGCTTCCGAAAGATTGTTACAGTGTCCAAAATGATTTCACTGCTTTCTCCATAGCTGGGCCAAACCATCCCTTGTCACTTCCTTGGCCTTGATTAAAGTCATTCAGAGCACAGTTCGCACAGAATTGCCTTTGTTTAGACTTCAGTTTATTTCAAAGAATAATTTTCGTGGAAAAGCTTCAACATGGCTGTGCTTGGCTCTGCTCTCAGTCAGGCTAACCATCATTTTCAAAACTAGGCCTCAAGCCTTTCTCTCGGGCTAGTATGCAAACAAACACAAAAGAATAATTAATACAAGAAAAGAAAGTCATTCTCTTACCTAACCTCTATTACTAATATTATCCCATTAGTACAAGTCACCTAGCAGACGCACACAAAAAGCAGCACATTTATACTTTACCATTCTTCATATTGAGCAGCAAGTTTCTTTATAAATCTGAAACGATAAAAAGAAATACAAACACAACATAGACAACAACGTAACATAGACAATAGAACATATAAATTAAGCACATGCCATCAATAAATCAGCCGCATTAGTGTTGACAAAGACAATAGGACGAACAAAACAATATTAGTTATGTATTATAAAACGTACTTGCAAATGCAACAAGAGCACATTTATCAATAAACCCGCATGTAATGCAATGATGAACTTTTAATCTAGATAAACTTAGTACAACAAACATGCAATAACACATTAATATATTAGTTCATGTTACAAGAGATTAATTAATTCTGAAACTCGCTCCATCAATACTTTAACCATTCTTACAGCTGTCTTAAAACTGGTTGGGGTTTATGGCCCATGGCAGAGGTAGTCAGTGATGTGGAGTACGTGGGACAGGAGCACCACTGGAACTGACAATCCAGGAGCACAGTGACAGGGAAGGGGGGCTCAAAAACTGCCCTTCATTGCCTCAAGCCACTGTTGGTGTCAGCAAATTCGTCTATTTCTCCTGCTGTCTCTTTCAACTGCTAGCTGTCCCACATCTGTTCATCCGGTTTCCGAGTTCTTCTAAGTGATATGATATTTTGCTGTTTCTGTCATCCTTTTATTAATGTTGTGTTTAGTTACAAATCTGTAAACAGAATATTGCGTTAGTGAACAGTAATTGTGGCACGTTTTTTCACTACATCGAATGTGTCTCGGAAGCTTGTGACCTGCGATAGCTGGAGATCCATGCTCTATTAACATCCTAAGGTATTTATGAGCTCCTGGCTCACAACACACTATGCAGAGCCAATGCTGAGTGGTTGTATGTAGGGCAAGGAATCTCCTAAAGCCCCCGGAAATGTGAGGCTTGTAAATTGTGTAGAGTCCTTCGCTCCAGACATGCATGCATCATGGAAGAATAACCTGCCATCCCGTGGAATTTTGTCTTAGCTTGCATGAATGGTGGAGGCATTTCCTTAGTTGTGGAAAATAAGCAAACATGTTCATGCACTCTCATTGGTGGTCATAACAATGCATCGTTGTAATAGTACGCATTCTATGGCTCCTGGCCTGAATCAAAGAGCCTTGAATCAGCTAGGCGAGTCCTCACAGAACTCATATAAAGTGTTGTACTGTCTTCAGAAACAGTATGTTCCTCGATATGGAGAAATTTGAAGAGTCATAGCACAAAGAGGATTGCTACACAGCTTTAGTTCCTCCAAAAGTGTGATGTATGCAGCAGACAATGAGCACCCAGGAGACAGGTGCCTGCCTGTGCTCACTGTGAGCGCTATGCATAGAATTCAGTCGTACAAGGATGTAAGTCTAGACGATTTGTAATGTAACGAGACCTTGCCTTCACCCTTTTATCTTGGTAACTACAGATTCTAAGAAGACATATTTACACCCTTCAGCTGGGTTAAAAGATAAACCTTTGGAGCACATCTACCTCAGGTGGAAGAATTGTGAATATCACCCTGCTGCATTAATAATACAAAGCACAAGATACAATGTCCTAATGAGTTTTACAGTAAGTGAGCGCTTATCAGCATCAACTTAGTTAAAGGAAGTGACCAATGATACATCTCAAAAGACCTTTGTCGCAATGCAAAAGTGTTTTGTACCTGTGCAGACATTGTTCTGTACTGCAGAGTCACATCGCCAACAATAACAGTTCAGGGTCACGGCACAGTCGACAGAGGTCTGCATGAAGAGCTGCAGCCCGAACGTCTCTTCAGACACAGTACCTGGACAGTACAGCCAGCAGAGGTATATCTTGCTGTATATGTCTCTTTCTGAATGTACTTCTCCCTACCTGCAGCTCCCTTACCTTCCCTTCACTCCATGTCATTACCTCCTCGTCAGACCTCCCCATCACAGTCCTGACATACATGAGTGACAGCTTCCCCTGCAGACATTCTCGAGAAAAAACTCCGCTGTTCCCATCCTGACGCTCCTGGCCACACCCACATTCTGTGGCACATAACCCTTGACCTTACCTCCGGAAATCCTTTTGTTTTTTTCTACAAGTCTGGATCAAGCAGATGCACTCGGTGCATGTCTCTGGTAGGGTGACCAACCGTCCGTAAATTTCAGGGACCGTCCGAAATTGGGATGTTGTCCGTGAGGATCCCTTTTACGGACGCTTTTTGTTCCTAATTGTGGCCATCACAGGGAGCAACACTGCTCCCCTGTGAGAGGCCTCACACCCGCTGATGGAGCCACCTCGCACTCCTCCTGGAGCACAAGAGCAGCCCCTCCCGCCCATTGTCATTCTGTATGCCGGCAAATTGCCACATAGAGAATGACATTGGGACAGTCTGGGGTGTTAAAGCATGTGCAGCCTCCTCCTGCCTCAGTCTAGGGCCGGGCATTCTGTTAGATGTTGCAGCATGGGCGTTTTACCTTTTATCTAAGTTAGATAAAAGGTAAAATGTCCATGCTGCAACATAAAAGAACAGTTCATTTAAAGAAGCCTGTAAAACAAGTTAAAAAGGACGGGTTATTGTTCTTTCACTGTCGCATCATTTTAGAACTGAAGTATTTTCAATATATTATTCAGCAAAGCCATGGTTGCTACTTTTTTATTTTAAGTAACTAGCAAACATTGACAAAGCCAATAGTCCTCGCTTGTTGTTGGTGTAATGATATTGCTGTATTATATATCTGGATGCAATGACAGAAATAACATAATGCCAGTCGGGAGGAACACTACGCTAGCGCTGATTTTTAGCCTAGGTGTTTTAAACTACGCCCACAATTACACCAAACACCCCCTTTGAAGAGGCCCACCAGTTTTTTTTACACCACTTAAAGCCCTGGAAACATCACAATGTCACAGTCACCTCACATCCTGGCATTGTGCATCATGCATGACTCATGACTTCTACGTTTTCAGTCTGCCTATATGCAAGGGCATAGTGAACTCTCCCCCACCGCACCCCTCCCCTTGCTTTAGGAACTACAGCAAGGTGAAATTCTTGATGGGCCTCTTCTGTCTGCAACTCTGCAGACAAAGGCTTGGCTCATAATGTGAAAAGGTGGGTGAGTAAATAAGTGATGGAATGTGTGAATGGCTGGATGGATTACTGAAAGGATGAATGGATGAGTGAAAGGGGGGAATGGATAGATAATGAAAGATAGGATGGATGGATGAGTGAATGAGTGGAAGTATGGATGAGAGAAAAGGTAAATGGATGTATGGGTGGAAGGGTAGATGGATGGGTAGAAGGGCGGATGGGTGTGTGAAAGGATGGATAGATGGATGAGTGAAAGGGTAGATGATGGGCGAGTGAATGGGTGGATGGATGAATTGATAAGTGAAAGGATGAATGGATGGATGAGCGAAAGGGTGGATGTAAGGATTGATGAGTGAGTGAAAGGGTGGATGGATGAGAGAACGGATGGCTGAATGAGTGAAAGGATGGATGAGTAATAGGATCAATGGATAGATTCATGAATGGATGAGTAGATGGGTGGGTGGATTAATGGATAAGTGAAAGGGGGATGGAGAGAGAAAGTGAGGAGGAATGACTGAAAGGGTGAATGGGTGGAAGGATAAGTGACTGGGTGGATGGATGAGTAAGTGAATGGGTGGATGGATGAGTAAGTGAATGGATGGCTGGATGGGTAAAAGGATAAATGGCTGTATGGGTGAGTGTATAGATGGATGGGTGGACGAGTGGATGGATGACTATACAGATGGATGGATTGAAAGGGTAGGTAGATGAATAATAGATGGATGAGTGAAAGGGTGGGTAGATGAATAATGGATGGATGCGTGAAAGGGTGGATGGAAGGATGGATGAGTGAATTGATGGATGGAAGGATATATGGTGGATAGGTTTTGCAAATGGTTGAATATGTTTGGATATAGATGGGCACACAGATGGAAACACAGAATGAATGGTGAAAGACTGAATGATGGATGAAAGAATGATTACACCTTATAGCACCCATTATCTTAAGCAACATTTCCTATATATTGACTTTCATGTTAATATGAGTCATTGTCTCTATATAATGTGTGTGTGATGTAACACACTCCGACACCCTGCACTACATACTTGGGACGAGTAACACTATAAAAGAAATTAAATACACATGAGAGACTGTCTAAGTGAAGATGAGGGCACCATTGGAGGGTGGTAGCAAGGCCGTACTGGCTGGACCAGGCATCAGATATTTCCTTGGGAGGCTGGAAAAGGGGGGGTTGTTACAGGGGGCTGGCACTGCAAAGTTCCTTGTATAGCCAGTAGTTTTCAATCAACAATAAAAGCAGCCTCACTTATATCCAGGTGCGGTTCACCATTGTCTGGTGACTAATGTACCTGCTGGAGCGAGGTGCAAATTTTGAATCGTCTAAGGTAGCAAGCTGCGGCCATGCTGAAAAACTGTGAAGTGCATGATTTTCTCAACCTAATATAAACTTATTTAGACTTGTACTTAGGTGGTTGGTAATTTACTTACTAATATACTATTGCACAACCACCTCTGATGTGTCTGTAAAACCTACCTTTTGTCCCGAAGTTTTGTCCTGAATTTTAACACTTTGTCCTGAATTTTTGTCCTGAATTTAGACCCTTTGTCCTGAATTTTTACTCTCACCGTCCTGAATTTGCACCTATGCCAGTTGGTCACCCTAGTCTCTGGATGTGCGGGTAAATAAGAATGGAACCTAAGGCCTGCTCTAGCGACCTTTTCTTCATGCGGTGGAGGCTTGGCTTTGGGTCCCTGCTGTAGCGGGACGGCAGCCTGCGCCACGGTTTAGACATAAGAGCTATGTGGAATGAAGCTAGTGGATTGACTTTCTTGCAGGGTGTCGGAGTCTGGGTTGGTGGGCTGGCATGCCGGGGGCACGGTAGGCCTCTGGTTCCGATGCACCACGTAGGCTGCGCTGCCGGTGATGGCGGGGTTCAAGCTGGATGAAGTCTCACTGTGTGTGCGGGGTACACAAGGGAATCCACTTTGGTCTTTGGACTGTGGGGCCCGCACTAGGATTGCTCAGCGTGGGCCTTGTTAGCCACGTGGATTTCCGCGACATTGGTGATTGGCAGGAGGAGTGTTGAGACTATTGCAACAGGTGTTGCAGGAAGCTGATCCTGAAGATCTTTGCCCTGATTGGCTAGGCTAGAAAAAATAGGTGTGATTTCTTCTGTTCTCTTGCTCGTCATGGAAGGTGACAATAGATTAGAGAAGTGTGATCATAGGGAGGAGGAGGTGCTGGCTGGGCCTCCGGCTGCTCCTTCCTTGGCTGTTGTCCAGAGGATGATAGAGGCTGCTGTTTCTGCTGCTCTTCATGCCAAAAAAGCGATGGGGTCTAAGAGGCAGAGGCTTGAATCCCCTGGTCCTCCTGATTGTGACTGTGATTCCGAGGAGGAGGTGAAGGGGCGACTTATTCAAAGGTCTGACCTTCACAGTGCGGGACAATTTGGGTTTTCTAGTGCCCTTTGTGGCTGAGGAATCAGAGGATTTCTTTGCCAATTATTAAAGAAAGGAGCATAAAGATCTGCTCATTCATAAGTCTGTACAGAATTTGCTGGAAGGGAATGACAGGATGTGGACAAGCATTATTTTTCAAGGTTTCTGGCTGAAAGATATGCATTGCAGAGGTTTACAGAGGAGTTCCCTTCCTTTGTGATGGTTGATACGATGTTGGCTGGCCTTTCTTCTCAGAGTGTGGTGGTCTCTGAGGACGCAGTACCTTCAGACCCCGGTGATAAAAGTGTTGAAGGGGCTCTGAAGAGGCTGTTTCTTCTTCCAATCTGGCAGTTCGGTCCGTGGTGTATACCAGTTATCTTGTTCGGTCTCTGCTGAAGACTGTCAGAGAAGTTCTGAACAACTGCTTCAGGATGATGATCCAGCTGAGTCGTTGACTATGTTGGAGCAGCAGTTGTGTGTTTTGTCTGACCTGTCTTTTGATTCCCTAAGTGCCTTGGCTGCGGCTGCTGGGGCCTCTGTGGCGGCTAGGCAACAGTTGTGGCTTAAGCCTTGGAAGGCGGATGCAGCCCAAAACAGTGCTCCCATGAAGATACCCTTCACAGGCGCCAAACTGTTTAGAGATCCCTTGAATGCTACAATCAAGAAGATGGCAGACAACAAAACATCATTGGCTGCTGTCCATCAGCCCCTAAAGCGGAAGTTTGCTGTCTATAAAAGGTCTTTTGGGCAGGCTTTTCAGACCAAGATGGACAGTAAACATTTTTGTGGTAGGGGACCTGGCAGTGGAGTCCCTTCCTTTCATAAGTGCTGAGGCCTGCAGGGAAGTTCAGATGCCACCGGTCTGGCTAAATCGTGACTATACTTTGATTCTGGGAGGAGGGTGCGGGGGGGAGGGTTCACCTCAAGATTTTTTTGCCAGTCTTAGAGTAGTGTGTCTGGGATCCGTGAGTCCTTCAGATTATCAGACTGGGTTATCGTATAGAATTTGTGACTCCTCCCTTCGAAGTGTTCCGTTCTACCCCTGTTCTGGGGTCACCTGTGAAACATCAGGCCCTGTTGAGAAGTTTCAGGAACTGTTGGACAAGGGGGCCATTGTCAAAGTTCCTGTGGGGCAACAAGGAAAAGGGGCTTACTCAGTCATTTTTCAGATCCGGAAACCGAATGTTGATTGCAGGCTAGTGTTGGATTTAAAGGCTTTGAATTTGTGCATTCCTCACCTGTCATTCACAATGATGACTCTGCAGTTGATTCTTCCCTTCCTGTTGGTGGTGGATTATCTAACCTGTCTGGATCTGAGGGTCGCTTAATTTCATATGTCTATGTACCAGGCCTCACAGACGTTTGTGAGGTTCTGTGGGGTGGCAAACATTTCCAATTTCAGGTATTGCTTTTTGGTGTATCTGCTTCTCCTAGGGTGTTTACCACGGTGTTGCCTGCTTTGGTGGGATTGTTGCATGCGCAGGGGATCCAGGTGCTCCCATACTTTGACAACAGGTTGATTTCTTCCTCTTCTTTTCCTAAGGCTCAGTCCCAGATTCAGGATGCCTGCAGTCTTCTAAAGAGGTTTGAGTGGTTGCTTTACCTTTAGAAGTTACAGTTTAATACTACTTTGTAACTGTTATTCATTGTAGGGGTCTTCAACACAAGGGTGGGGAAGGTATTCCTTTCCGAACCATTCATGATTACTCTTGTGTATGAACTGAGGGTGATCTTGGCCTCTCCCGCTTCCACAGCAAGGCAGTGGTTAAGGGTGCAGGGGTTGATGGCCGCTAATGTCATGTTTCTTCCTTGTGCTAGTTTTCACTTGTACCCCTTGGTGAATCACATCCTTCGCCTCTGATGTCCTGGGTCACTGGATTACGACTAGTTGATTCAGGGGTGTGCAGATATCTCCCACAAGTTGGCTTGGTGGTTGGATGTGGGGGATCTCATGAGGGGTTTGTACTCCAGGGCAGAATGGTTTTGACTAGGGATGCCAGCTAGCTGGGGTGGGGAGCAGTGTTTGCTTAGAAATCAGTTCAGGGGATCTGGGGGATCCAGGAGGCATGTATGTTTTCCAACTGGAGGGAGTCGAAGGCAGTCCAGCTGGCTCTGATTCGTTTTCTACCTTTGGTTGTGCAGCAAGATGTTCTGTTAGGGACAGATAGCACTGTTATCGTGTGCTATGTGAACCACAAAAGAAGTGCAAAAGGGGCTTCTCTGAATATGTTAGCTCAGCAGATTTGCCAGTGGGCAGAATTACATTTTTTGTCACTGAGGGCAGTTCATCTTCGTTGAGTATTGAACACGGATGCAAATCATTGAGCAGGTTGTTTCTTTCCCTTTCCGAGATGAGTTTGGACAGGGGGGCGTTTGGGGTCCTCATTCAGTAGTTTGGGGTGCGCAAGGTAGACCTGTTTGTGAACCCAGAGTACGCATTAGGGACAGGTCCAGCAGGATTTGGAAGGTGGATGTGATTTTGTTTGCTTGGGGGGAAGGGTTGGTGCATTCCCTTCCTCTGATTGGGATGATTCAGAGGGTTCTCCTGACGATCAAGGCGTCTGTGATCCTGGTGGTGCCGAGCTAGAGCAGGAGGGTATGGTTCCCTCTGTTGTTATAGTTGGCATCATTGCCATGTTGGTAGCTTACCCTGGACCCATGTCACATGAGATTTCCAGGCGTGTCTCAGGAGTGTCTGGTCCATTTGCAGATGGGGGGCTAGCTGTTGAGAGGTTAAACTTTGTAGGTCTGGGTTGTTCTACTGAGGTGGCTCTCTATTCAACAGTGTCAGAAGCCTTCTAATCTGAAATCTTATGCCACACATTGGGTTTCATTGCAGGGCTGATGTTCTGGGAAGGGTTGATCGGCCTTGGCGGTTTGGACTTTTTGAAGGATGGTTTTGATTTGGGCTATGGTTATTTACACTTTACTGGCTCAGTGGGATGCTGTGCAGGGCTGTGATTACATGCTGCCTATTGTGGCAAGACTCTTGAGGAATTGTTTTCTCAAAAAGCCGGTGGTTGCGCGAGAAAACTGTGTATGTGGCCAGAGGCAAACCTAAAATGTGGAGGTCCGTGTGGGGAGCGTGGAATTCCTATCGAGGTGACATCTGTGTACCCCCCGAGGCAGTGACGCCCGAAGTCCGTTTGTCTCCGTAGTGCCCCCTTCCCGTTGTTCCATGCTTATTATCCTGTTCTATTACTCCCCATCTGCAATGCTGTCACTCATTGGATTGTTTGTAGAATAGGGTGTGTAACCCCCAACCGCTCCCAGTGATGCAAGCCCAGAATACATCGCCTGTCCTCAGCCTAGTTTCTTTTTTCTTTTTCTCTTGTTTCCTCGCTTTCTCACCTCTTCTCCTTCTTCCTCTTTCTTGATATCTGGTTTATTTATTGCTCTAGGATATCTAATTTGAAAATTAAACCTGAATATTCCTGTGTAAGGTTTTGTGCACGATTTTTAGTATGGTAATAATGCTGCCTGGCCTCCTGGATGTGTGGCTGAATAGCGGTGTACTTTTTCTACAAATAAAGGTTTTCCAAAAAAAAAAAAAAAGCCGGTGGTTAAGTGCTTGGCTCCGGGTTGGTACTTGCCATTGGTCTTACAGTTGTTGCTGTCTGCCCCCTTTGACCCTCTCGAGGAGATTTCCCTGTGGTTTTTGACTATCAAGGTGATTTTCTTCGTGGCTATTACCTCGGCCAGGTGTGAGGGGCAGTTGGGAATGTTGTTGTGTTCAGAGCCTTTTGCTATCTGGATAATGTGGTTCTCAGGCCAAATCCTGCATTTGCTCCTAAGGTACCTCCTCTTTTCATTGTTCAGAGGAGTTGGCTTTGCCTGTGTTGTGTGCTTATCCTCAGTCTGAGGAGAAGATCCTGCTACATGGTTTGGATGTCAAACGGGACCATGGTGTGTATCTGGATCATACGCACAATTTTCGTATGATGGACTCCCATTTTGAGACCTATGGTTTGGTGAGACAGGGTCTGAAGCCTTCTATTGCTCTTCTCAGTTGGCGTTTGAAGTGGGCTATCTTTGTGGCCAATGAGTGCTAAGGGGTGTCAGTACCTGGGTCTGTGCATGGTCGCTCTGCTCCGTGGATGCCTGCTTCCTGGTCTTGTTTGCAAGGAGCTTCCACGGCTGAGATTTGCTGGACCTCCACTTGGAGTTTACCTTTCACATTTATGTCCCATTACCGCTTGGTGGTTGGTGGGGGTGTGTCCGCTGGATTGGGGATGCTGTTTTCCACTCTGTGCCGGAAGTGTAACAGTCCTGCTTATTGCTTATAATAAAGTCTGTCCTTCATCTGTGGTGTTTGAAGCTGATTTCTTTTGCTTGGGTATCTGCTCACATATGTAAGGACTGTGACCGAGAGGTCTGATGAGGAGGTAATGGCCGGTTACTTACCAATAAAGTTCATAACCCCATATCTTAGACCTCCTCGTCATAGTCCTGGTTCCCATCCCTCTCACACTGGTTCAGCTCCTTGTGCTTTGATTTACAAGATTTCCGTAGGTAAGGTCAGTGGTTATGTTCCACAGTATGTGGGTGTGGCCTGAAGGCTAGAGATGGGAGCAGTAGGAGCTTTTCCTTGAGGATGTCTGCAGGAGGAGCTGTTGCTCACATATGTAAGTATGGTGATGTGGCGGTCTAAGACTCGGAGTAATGAAAATCACTGGTAAGTAACCGGCCATTTCTGTTCTGTCTCTCTGAGCCCAATTTATTCTTTGAATATGTAGTTGGAGACCTCTCTCTGCTTGCCTTTTGAAGCCTTTCTGGTTATCAATCTTGTCCTCAGCATATCCATCTCTTGTTCCTACTATCTCACAGCTCTCCTCAAGCATTGCCAAAGCCAATTGTCTGGCTAATAAATAAAAGCGCCTCTCTATTTATTGGTAAGGCGTGTGTACGCGGTGTTATAGGTGGGTCAGTGGGTGAATACAGGAAGGAGCCAATGGATACATGAGAGCAAAGGTGAGTGATCAAGCCCATAGATGAGAGAATCAGTGCAGAGACGGCTGGATAAGTGAAGGCAATACATAGATGCTTTCAGTTATAAGCTAGACCTCTTGGCTTATAAATGCAGCTGCGGTCCGTGCAGGTAACAGCGGCGAGGCTGGGGGGCCGGAAGAGGGGAGATTTCGAGGAACGATGCAGAAGGAAAAATAAATAAAGTATTAATTTTCCCTCTGGATCGCCCCTCGAAATCCCCCCTCACTCAGCCCCACCAACCCACCGCTGTTACCTGCACGGACCGCAGTTGTATAAATGTATATTTGCTAATGCACATTCCCAGAGCTTTATATGCTGACCACACTATTCCAACCATCAATTTTGTGGTACCATGAACCATAATCATGTTTTCATAATTGGAGATTAATAACCTAAAATATTTTTTAAGAAGCCAAGTCCGCATATCTTTTCGGTGTGTTATCTTGTACTTATTTGGAAATGTGAAAGTCTCACTTTTGCAGAATTTACATGTGTTTGAACATTCATTAGTAAAACTGATTAGCATCACTCTCGAACCATTTGTGCCACACAGTGAACGGAATAGAGTGAGTCGTGGAACACAGATGCACTTGCACTAATTTTGTGGCAAATGTTTGCTTGGGGGCAGAATAGATTTACTACCTTGTCTACTCCTGACATGGAGACGAAGGATATTTAAGTGTCTCATTGTACGAACGTATTTAAAAGACGGAGGCAAGCAGTGAAGCGCCAGTCATTCGAGAACTTGAAACCAGGCTTGCTTCTTGCAGATAATATCAGAGAGGCATAATGTGCGGTTCTGTTGAGGACCGAGGACCTTTCTAAATCGGAGAAGGCCGCGTCCCTTTCACCTGCTTATATTCCGGAGAACATAATGGCACTTAGAGCCCTGCCTGCTCTGTGGCAGGAACAATTGCATCTCCATTGATTTTCTGTGGAGTGTATGTCCTGTTTTGTGGACGTTTATATACATTGATCTGTGCTACAATTTCCTCTTCGTGTTCCTCTTGTTCTGTTTTTTTAATATATGAACCATTAATTCATTCCCTTCTTACTGAGAAGGGTCGATGCCATTCTCACAGAGCGAATGTGCTCACATTTCAGACATAGCTCAGTTTTGAAGCTTATCATTTTGAGAATTCTAAAAAGAATGTCAAGTACACACGGATCGCATCAACCGTGTATACCCTGTTAAATGGCACCTCAGAGTGCATCTTGTTGTTACATTAATTTATTATGCTCGGTGGTGGTTTGAGAGAAAGGCAAGGAATTGCTTTTGCAAACTGTGGCAGCTCAGGGACAGTAACCCAGCAATAGGGAGGCTCGAGCAGCGCAGGCAATATGCCCCTTTTCCTGTTCTGCACAGGGAGGATTTTCGCAAATTAGCCAGTATTAATATTCAATATAATCGAGGATGGAAGTGAAGCATCACAGAACGTGCCATTCTATTTTTTTAATCGTTTTTATTGAATTTTCCATACAACTGTTACCATTTTTCTGCTCATCACTTTAACATAAAATTATGTTTTCCTTTATGTACATTTCTACTCGGATTCATAAAGTAGCATAGATAGTGTGTCTTAGGCCCTAGTGGATGGAAGTACATGGGTCCTGTGGCTGTTGCTTGATTTATAAAATACAGCAATCATTTTAGTTCAGTGTGACATTCTAGTGCCTGGTGCCACTGCACCTGCTGTACCAATGGGAGCTACGCCCCTGGGTGCATACATCTGTTTGAGTAGCATGTGTGATATTGTCCTTGTTGGAAAGTAGTTTAGTAGTAGTCATAAGTAAGAACCCACAACTACTAATAAGGCCACAAAACAATAAAAGATTCAGTCAATGTCTCAATAAATTATTCCCTTGCTCAACCCTTGGTAGCTGGAAACAAGCAGGTAGGCTTAATCTAGGAGAAAGGCGTGTAAAGCATTAAAAAAAACACCAATACAATAAAGTATGTAAGATATAATAAAATAATAAAATTCCAACACCAATTTATAAATATAGAGTATATTCTTATGAACAAACAGGCACCTCAACAACAAAAACACAATGTTGGGAACCACAGATATGAATAGTGCTTAAAAGACCAAAGATTTGAGACATCTGGTCACGCGTGGCCAGAACTAAGTCAAAGTTTGAGGCCGACTACGATGGAGCCCTGGTCGGATACGCTAAGCGGGAGGCCTCGGTCAATTTTTACCTTCACACTTAAAAACATTTCTGGAGCTTTTTCCTCTTATCATTGAGTAAGGCATTTCTTAAGGTCAGATCGGCATCAACGTTGTTGGCTCAATTCGGTGCGAGGCCCCGGTCAACTCCTGGAAGTCTCATCGACGGCTGGGGCTCTGGAGCTTTCAGCAGGACAAACCTGAAATCCAGGAGGCTTGACTCTCGACAAGGGGTTGGTCCACTTATGGAGCTTTTTACTAAAGTTGCTCCAAACTTCTAGAACATCTTCCTGCAGTTCCTCTAATAGGTTCAATCAGTCAACCAAGTTTCTCGTAAAGTGCAACTATTCACCTGTAAGGGTCTCAAGGCGCTGAATGGATCTGGGGTTCAGTCGAAGAGCCAGGTCTTGATTCCTTCCTGACTTGAGGCAGCAACATTGATTGCCTGCGATGTAGAGGCAGGGAGTTTCACATATTAGCACCCAGGTAGGAGAAGGATCTCCCTCCAGCCATGGTCTTGCGGATCAGTGGGATGGTGGCCAGGGCAAGTTGGGCGAAGATGTCTGGTGCGTGTGCAGAAGAAAAGAGGGTGGTTGAGGCATGCAGGTCCAGCATTGTGGAGGGGTTTGTAGGCATGCATGCAGAGCTTGAAGGTGATTCTCTTGTTGATTGGGAGCTAGTGAAGGTCTCTCAGATGACTGGTGATGTAGCTGTGGTGGGGGACATTCAGAAAGGGTCTGGCAGAGGCGCTCTGGATTTTCTGCAGTTTCTTTAAGAGTTGTGTGGTGCCGGAGTATGGTGCTTTGCTGTAATCAAGTTTGCTGCTGACAAGGGCATGGGTGACCGTTTTCCTGGACTCTGTGGGGCTCAACTTGAAGATCTTCAGCAGCAGGCACAGCGTGTGGAAGCAGGAGGATGATACAGTGCTGATTTGGTGGTTCATTGAGAGCTAGGAGTCCAGGATTACGCTGAGATTTGTGCAAGGGTGTGGGGGGGTTCGAAACACTGCAGGCCACCAGGAGTCGTCCCAGGCAGAGGAGGTGAAGCCCAGAATGAGGACCTCTGTCTTGTCTGAGTTGAGCTTGAGGCAGTTCTCCTTCATCCAGGTGGTGACTGCCTTCATCCCTTTGTGGAAGTTGCTCTTGGGAGCCGTGGGTTTGTCTGTGAGGGAGAGAATCAGCTGGATGTCATCAGCAAAGGAGACTTTGTTGAGTCCATGGCTTCTGACGATGGCTGCAAGTGAGGCCAAGTAGATGTTGAAGAGGGTGGGGATCAGGAAGGATCCCCAAGGCACTCTGCAGCTAATCTCTGTGGGTTCTTAGTAGAACAGAGGAAGTCCTACTCTATGTGTTCGGCAAGTGAGGAAAGAGTGGATCCATTTTAGGGCTTTGTCATGGAGGCCGCCGGCATGGAGTCTTGCGTAGAGTGTGAGGTGGGAGACGGTGTCAAAGGTGGCCAAGAGGTCCAGTACAATAAGGCCAATAAGGGCTGCAGTTGCCCTTTGGTGGAACAGGGTGCGGATGTCATCTGTAGTGGTGAGGAGAGCGGTCTCGATGCTGTGGTGTTTTCTAAATCCTGATTGGGAGAGGTCCAGGATGTTGTTACTTTCTATGAACTCAAAGAGTTGGGAGTAGATGGCCTTAGCAGTGACATTGGCATGGAAGGGGAGCATAGAGATGCGTCTGTAGTTCTTAAGGTCCGTCAGGTCATCAGAGGGTTTCTTAAGCAGGTGGTTGATCTATACATGTTTCCATTCTTTGTGGACAGTGGAGGACTCAATAGAGAAGTTGATGGTGCACTAGAGTTCGGGGGCAAGGGAGGTGCCAGCACTGTTAAATGGATCTGAGGGGGCTCCAGAGACGATGCTCTTCATGGGTTCAAAGTGCCCAAAGCACTAATCCAAGGGCCCAGAAGATGAGATGGTCCTTGGGATGTTGTAGTACAATTCCCAGAATTCATCTGGCCAAATCATTCAAAATACACTGGACGCACTCCAGACTGGGAACTTCTTGATGGAGATGATGCAGGTGAGCACTTTTAACCTGTTGCTTTCAGGGAGTACCACTACCTAATCATTGTGAAGCCAGGCAAAGTCCTTAGGACTGTAGTTCAAGATTATTAGGCAGGTGCAGTCCTTCAGAGTGCACTCCTTTGGGTGCAGATCCAGTTCCAGCAGGGCACCCCTTTTTCTCCTTGTTGTTTCAGGCATGGATCTGAGTTGATTGGCAACACTCCCATATTTATTCACAGTTTCTGGGCATCAATCAAGGGGGCACTCCTAACTAATGGGATTCAGGGTGCCCCCCAGGTGTATGACCACTTCCTCCAAAGTGTGGCATATTCTTGACCCAGAAAGCACTAATCTTCCAAAATGGCGAACTCCATGCAGGAGGGTAAGATTTGGCTAAGCCCACCCACTGGTGTGTCTAAGTTTCCCTAACACTCCTTTCCCAGTCCCTTCACTAATCTAATTACTGGGGTTAATTTCTGACATATTACCAGGATCTGTTTTTTGCAGTTTTATAAAGCATTGGCTACGATAAATGGATGTTACAGTACTTTACATAACAATGAAACAATAAATATACCATATAATTTCACTTTTGTTACAATACACGGAAAAGGACCAGTTTTAAGATGTAGGTTACAGTTTAGCAATATCCACTTCTTTGAAGCAGTTGGTGTGTAAGTTCCCAGACACATCTTTTTATTCCTATGTCCCTCCCTGGCACACCAGGCTGAAGGCTCATAACACAAGGGAGGATACTGCAGGCCAACACTGGTGGAAGTTGGCTTCAAGACATATAATGACCATTTCTGAGTACATGAACTAGTACTCATGTAGTGCGACTTCATGTGCCCATGAATGACTGTGGCAGGTTGCCATTTTTAGTTTCATTATGGCTGTCATCATGCAAGCTATGTTGTGGTGTGCACGTTTCAACTTTGTCAGAGGAGGATGCAGTCTTGTTGATGAATGCAACATACCATACATGGTCACCTTCTTGTGAATTATGGGGTTTTCTGGCATGTTGCTATGACTAATGCCTCTTTTGGAACACAATGCCAGGGAAACCCAGTAAACATCGTTTACAACAATGTTTACACATTGCATGCCATTATGACGCGGTCATTACAACGACTGCGTTATTACATCCATTGCCATTAAAACGCAAGCCATTATAATGACTTGCGGTATGGGGCAGAAGGTGTTGGATTTTAAATCCAATACCTTACCTACTCAGGGCCGGACTGACTACCGGACAGCTTGGAATGCTGCCGAGCTGGGGGCTGATTGCACTGCAGTGGGGGCCGATTTTGTTCATGGAGACCTGCAGGTCTCCATGAACGAAATCAGCCCCCAGCTCAGCAGCATTCCAAACTGCCCAGTAGGCAGTCCGGCCCTGTACCAATTGTTGCACAGACCAGAGTTGTTATAGTAACATATACTATTCCAACACCCAGCGGCCCCTCTACAGCAAGTCGTTGTAATCACTGGCATTGTAATGGTCTGCGATGTAACAACGTGGTCATTGTAATGACTGCATTGTAATGGGATGCATTCTAAACTCATGTGTTGTAACGTGGCATATTCGGGATACCCCGATATCACACACAACACCACTTTATTGAGAATATTCTGTCCATGGTACCTACACACCTGACTCTGTTTATATAAACCTAGTGAAATAGGCGTGTCTGTAAGTAAAAGTACTAAAGGGCTAAGAAATTGGCAGGCACGAACTATAAAAAAGTCAGTTAAGATACAAAAACATGCCATGCACGTCTGAGGGCTGATCAGGGTTTGGACTCAACCTGAGACATCATTGAGTCACTGAGCCAAATATTGCCTACAACCACTGGATACCTGCTGCTGCACAGTTGTTACATTCTTTTAAAGTTGAAGTTCATATGAACATGTGAAAAACTGGCTCAGAAGCATGCCTATGTTCTTAGTAGAAGGGCAAGATATGTAGGGACATATAAGGTGGTGTCACGTAGGTCCTAGGAATCCCCAGGACCTACACTATTTGGATGAACTAAACTGAGGGCTTGTTGTCCAAACCGCTTCCAAACACTTCACAGGTTATGTCAGCCATTACACCAGCTAGCTCTACAGTGCCACTACCACCCGCTGTATCTTATAGTGGTGTAGGTAGTTTCTAGCAACCACTAAACATGACAACCCTGTTTCCTCAGGGAGTATTGAAAACAGTACAGTACTTTTCACTCAGTCAATCGTGCTTACTTATTCTCAGAAAATACACTGGGTGGCGATTAGGACGTTTCAATAAGTATTTTTTGGTCCAGGGTCAGTCTTGTGTAAACCATATTTGCTGCGACAATCAGGGAGACAGAAGCATACGAAAGAATTCGCAAGTACTAATACAGTAAACAGTAGATACATTTCTACTATAGTGCTAAGAAGATGAACACATAAAGTTCAGATAAGACAGTACAACTTGCATGCCCCTATAATGCACACCCTACTTAATTTGTCTAAGTGTACCTAGCCTAGATATGTAGGAGTAGCATGTAAAGGTGTATAGATATACATGTGTATATTCACTGAAATAAACAAAGGTTTCAGGAAGGTTATACTTAGGAATTATCATTTAAAAAACCTTAGAAATTTATTGAAAAAAACATAGGTTTCAGGGGTGTTATAGTTAGCTGGACATTTCACTCATACAAAACCATTGAAATTCCTCCATTATGGTTAGTTGTACTAACTGTAATTCTTGCGCCCGCAATTCACTGGTGATGATGTCACATATTACGTCAGTCATGACATGGTCGGTAAAACCTATGATTTTTTCAATGAATTTCTAAGGTTTTTTAAAGGATAATTCTTAATTATAACGTTGATTAAGCATATCTGTTTTTTTCTATCTTTTTTAATTATCATCTCAATCTTAACCTAGTAAAAACTGCAAATATCACCACTCTTCAATTGATGCCTTCCGCCAACAAAATCGCCACAAACCACTAAAAAAACAGGCGATAGCTCCACTTACCAGTAACAAATTAACATCAACATTTCACTGGTGTAAGGAGGTCGACTCTCTACTGCTTAAATTACACCCAACTCACACCCATATTTAAAGACAAATATGTGATAGAGGTACTAATCATGCACTTCCGACACCCAACAAAATCATAACACCCAGCGCCACCACCACCACAACCACCCCCCCAGATCCCTCCCCCTTACTACCTCAGAGGCAGCGCAAAACAGGACAACGGACCTTCCCAAGATACCATATCCTCTCAAATGAACAATAGCTGAATGTTCAGAGATGTGGCAACCAACTATGTATAAGGGAGTAAATTCGCACATCAACAATAATTTACTGATTCCCAAGAGTACCGGTGATATGCTATAAACAACTCACTATAGAAACAAACAACTTTTCCATGTGAAAATATAGTATTGATCCCTGTAGTGTACTGCACAATGGACGCAACCATATTACCTCAGACACTGGAGAAGATCTCGGTCATGTAGCTGTGTTGTCTCCCCCCCTTTGAAGTAGAAGCTGAGTGGGCTGGTCCAACATAGGCAACTCCAGCATAAGAGTATATATAATTAGCCTACGCCTTGGGCGTGGTTCACTTCTGCAAAGAGAAAAGTCTCTGCCACAGTGAAGGTCCTCACCCTGCCACGTGGCTGCCGCCATGACCACGTGCCACCTTGATTCAGGCCCATTCCGAACTCAACACCACAGCACCGCAGACTTATGTCTGTATCGACTACTACCTTCGATCTACACTGCGGACAGCAGGGTTTACAACTTTAATTCAGCTTTGGATCTAAACTACGCACAGCAATGAAGTTATCCTTGATTTATGTAAGGCAGAGACAATTCTACTCTATGTCCTCAGACTTTGTTAAAATAAGTGATAAAAATTCTTCGTCGATATCTGTGCTGACTACTGCCTTCGATCTACAGTGCGGTCAGTAGAGTTTAAAACTTGATACCAGTGGCGCATCAGCACTGCAGACAACATTGAATTCAGTCTGGATTTATTTAAGGCAGAGACAATTGCACTGCAGATTTTGTTAAAGTATGTGACGAAAAAAGCATTCCTCGATGTCTGTGTCAACTACTGCCTTTGATCTACTCTGCGGCCAGCAGGGTTCACAACTTGAAATAAGCTTTCCATCTACACTACAGACAGCATTGAGTCAAGCCTTGCTTTATTTAAGGTAGAGACAATTGTACTCTTTGTCTTCCGATTTTGTAAAAGGATGTGACAAAAAGAATTTGTCTATAACTGCTGACTACTGCCTTCGATCTACACTGCGGACAGCAGGGTTCACAATTTGAATTCAGGTTTGCATCTACACTACGGACAGCATTGAATTACATTGATTTATGTAAGGCAGAGACAATTTTGTTAAATGATGCGACAAAAAACATTCCTCAATGTCTGTACTGAGTACTGCCTTCAAATGTACACTGTGATCAACAGAGTTCACCACTTGATATCAGTTCATGCAGTCCCATATGCAACAGTCAATGTATGGAGTATATTACAGATAATGCAGTGCAGCCTAAGATCTACAGTGCGGACAGCAGGGTTCACAACTTGAATTCAGCTTTGCATGTACGCTACGGACAGTAGGGAATTCAACCTTGATTTATTTAATGCAGAGACAATTGTACTGTATGCGTTCTGATTTTGTTAAAATAAGTGACAAAAATCATTCGTCAATATCTCTGCTGACTACTGCTTTCGATCTACAGTGCGGACAACAGGGTTTACAACTTCACTTCAGTTCTGAATCCATACTATAGCCATATTGACTCAGATGTCTTATTTAAGGAAAAGTATACTTTTTGGAGATCTACTGAACTTAGTCCCGTAAAAGTACAAAAAGTATTTATAAGAAAACTTGATTTTATTAACATTGTTGCTACAGGTGCCACTAACTCTGTGTACCACTTATCATTGCTGGTTGCACACACGCTAAATTACCAATACTGTGCAGCTCTACTTAACCCCACGTGGCCGTGGGCTCTTGCTAACTGCTGCCTCCTACCACACTGCGGTTATCAGAACTCACAATAAATAGACTATTAATTCATTATTTGCAGAGTACAATACCAAACTAAGTATAACACCTATCAAACCTATACAATATCCCTTTAGTATGCTTCCTTCAAAAACTTCTTTTATATCAGTTATAGATTTAGTTGACTAATAAAATTCATGCTGCAAGTGCAAAGGCACGCTTAATGGCAATCTACACTGCTGACAGCACAGATCAAAACTTGAACCTCACTTTTTCTTCATTGGAAACCTGAATTTCTTTTTTGGAGACAAAAACAGCTACACCACTGGAAGAATCATCTGATTCTGATAATTGTTGCTGAAAAGTTGATAACTATCAATGGTACTTTTTTTCCCCCCTTAAAGTACATGCTATCTAGTATGCAACAGTCAATGCTTTGAGTGCAGCCCGTTCAGACCTTGCATCATCGCAGGGTGAGCAGACGCTAAACACCAGATGTACCACTAACTCAGTACACCATAAATAATTGCCACAAGGCACTCGTTTGAGTGGAGAGGGAATAGCATTACTTCCGGTCAGATAGGTTTTCGCTCTAGTGGCCTGACCCTATAAAATGCATGTGTTGCAGAGTGGGCAGCGGGCACGCCAGAGGCGTGCCAAAGGCAAGCTTGTCTGCACCCGTCAGCGTACCGCAGGCAGAAGGGACAGGAGAGGCTGCTCGTGGGCCTATTTTAAGTGCATCATCTATAATAGTGAAGATTTACAAAGGCATATGCCTACTACAGATTGTTGTAGCCTCATCATACCGAGGGGGGACTTTGACCCCTTGATATGTAACCATTGCAACAGGTCCTCTGGGACTGGCTTAATAAACGAGAAGGATCCTATTATAAAGGGAAAGGAAACTCACTTTATAACACAGGGGGCGTACCAGCAGACAAACAACATTCAGGCCTACCTACTTAATGTACTCTTGTTAAACAAAAACGTCCAACATATATTTGATTTGATATCAGAGTTTATGTAGGAGAGTAGGGTCTGCTATCCTATGGTCACCCCAAATGTTTGCTTTTTGCTTCACTGGTTTCCGACTTAATGTGGCTGTGGGCCTGCTAATCAGACCCACAGCCTGCTGTTCTCTCTCTAAATTACTGCCAATGCACTTTAGGTGCATTACGAATTGGAACTGGTTCACCTTATGAGCCCCTGTAGTAGTGTACCCTAGGTACCCAGGGCATAGGTGTATCCAAGGCCTACCAGGGGCTGCAGCATGTATTATGCCACCCCTGGCCTGGCCTCCATATTTGACACAACTGGCTGATCACTCAGCTGGGGTAAGTTGGTGTAATCACCTCTTACTTAGGTACAGTATGCCTGTGCCTAACCCTAAACTGGACACATATGTTCCTATCAGCCACTCCTATGGAAGGCCTCATCAATCCTGGAGGCAGAGTGCTTGGAAATATGGGAGGTGGTGCTCTAGCATGAGCTGAGCCTGTCTGCAGCGGTCGGGAACCACTCCCTAAGCTGTTCCGGGATATTGCCATACCATATACTCTTAAGTGCATTATAATCCTCGCGGTTATATGCTATCTTTGGTTTGGCTTTATCAAAACATGTCGAGTAAGGTGTCATACGAATTGGAATACTATCCCCTCGCCAGTTCTGGCGACGGGGATAGCATTCCACCCTTCTAGAGGGACACAACATGTGTGTAGCCTTAACCCCGGTTAAAGTTAAACAGAGCCTCAGCATCACAAAATGGATTCTGCCACCACAGACACGAGTCTGGCCTCCTGCTGCTGACCGAAACTCGGCAGATGGTGGTCTGGACAAAGGGTTTCCTGCCTTGGGAGGTGCGAGCACCACCCCAGACAGGGTTTTGTGTATTGGGTAGGACAGGGCTGAATAGAATCAGACATGCCCGGGGCACACAAGGTGTCCCCGTGCATAGGCCAGTCCAAACCGGTCCTGGGACTTTCCAGACCCAGGCTTGGCGCGGAACTGGACAAAGGAAAGGGGGTGTAACCGCCCCCCTTCCTGGTTCCTCCCAGAGGAGGGACCTGGTAGGTGATCCACCCCTCAGATTGGGAATAAGAGTGGGAGCAGTGCCATTGCACAGCAGATCATCCTGAATCAACTTGAAACTAAGAAGATGACTGGACTTCGACATTCTGCTGCTCAGAAGACTGAAGCGAATCTCCCTTATGGCCTAGGAGTGGCCACCCTGTGAACACAGGTACCAACCAGCAACACGACGTCTGCTTTGCCGCCGCCTCCCGCCGGAGCCCGAGCCCAGAGCCCGACAAGAACCAGACTCCCAGACCTCTCAGAGCCCAATCCACAGTCCCTGCAAAGAAGGGACCCGTGGAGGTGTGGAATTTTAGTTTACGAGCTGAACATCATCTGCGCCAGCTTGTCACCCATGTACAACGTGCACGACAACCATTTTAGGTATCATGGTCTCCCTGTCCACGATCGATCGCCAGCGCGCCCCTCTGACCCAGCAGGCATCCTCCGCGCACCCTGGCTCCCCCTCCCTCCCTCTCATGAGCATAACCCTTCTGCATGACCCTGTCCTTGGGAGTCACGCCTGCGCCTGACCAGCATCTCCTCTCCTCCCATGAATGCCCCTCTGTTGATAAACCTTCCCTCCGCGCTCGATTGTCCCCGTAGCATGAATACCACTCCTTTGATGACCCCTTCCCCCGTGTCCAGCTGTCCACACAGGTCCGAGGCCATCGCCTAAGCCGGGAGATATCTTTTACTGCCCCTTATTGTATGAAGTCACTCTTCTTCAAAGGACCCTCTATTGATCAAGACCTCCCCACCCCCCGGGATATGATCAGGCGCACACATCCTAAGAATCGGCAGAACACTCAGCTGCGCGATGACCCCTTCCTCTTATCAGCAGGTTGAGGATCTCTATTGTAGAGGCATGTGGGGTGGGATTGACACGAGGATTACGGGGATGTCTTTTTCCTTACTTCACAATGTTCTGATTGTAATAAAGAAAGGTCACATGCCATAAACCAGTGTATAAGAGGCCAGGCCTCCGAGAGGCTGTTAGAGCACCTCGAGACGATACCTTGTTGTCTGATCTGATGTGTTCTGCTCGTCGGAATAAAACTTCTGTTTCCTGCCTTCTGGTCTCCGGCGCCTGCCTCATTGCTTGGTAATTTGAATGGTACAAAGGCGGTTAGCGACGGGCAAATCTTGAAAAAGGTCATAGCCCTACCCTTTTTCCACAATTGGCGTCCCAAAGCGTGGGGCCCATCAGCGACACGTGGATCCAGTGAGAGAGGTCCCGACGACAGAGTGAACGACTGCAACGATCGGGAGAGCTCGTGTCCGATAGACCCTCGTCTGACAGCCGATCATCCGACCTTCACTAGTTCCGAACAGACCTCTCTCGAGTGATCTACGGTCCTGGCTGGGAACCATCAGGAGTACCACGAACATCACGAAGAAGAGAGGACGATCGGGCGCTGGATTCAGAAGACAGGAAACCGTCCATGCGGTCCGGGTAAGGTCGTGTAGACACGACAAACTGAGAAATGATTGTTTGGTTTGGATAATACTAGTATTACGCTTTGTTGAAACCCTCTGGAGATTCACCGTCTGCAAACGGAGAAAACAACAGGCTCTCTCTTTGCAAGCAGTGAAGGATAGGTAACGCAGACTTTTGTCCCCATTGTAATCCGTCGTGCCTATCTTCCTCCCCCACTGTTTTCCCGAACTGTCGTTCGTGGATTATTGTCTGGAGATTCTTTGTCTGCAAACAGGGAAGAACAAGGTCTCTCTTTGCAGGTAGAGAAAGAGTGGGTAACGCAAACTTTTCGTACCCACTTATTCTCCCCACTGATTGTTTGATTGACCGAACACTGATTGTTCGGTATTGGTTCTTTTGAGGTATTCACCGCCGGCAAACAACGGAGAATAGAAATATTCTGTCTAGTCTTTGCCCGCCGTGATAAGATAGGTAGTGCAGACCCTTGTCCCCGTTGTAACCCGTCATGCCTATCTTCTCCCCACTGATTGGTAGCCTGTACAGACCGGACCGCTTATTAGAGATGAACCATCCGGCTCCACTGGAAGGCACCCCTAATAAGGACATGTTCACTAAGCATGGACTAGTCGCTATAGCTTATACTAAGCTATGGCATAAATATACAAAGAAGAACCCTGAAAGTCAGTGGCCACTGATAGGTTCCTTCGATGAAAATAAAATAAAAACATTGGAAATAGCGCTCCAGAAAAATAAGACCACGCCCACTATGCTCGATAGTATTGGCATGTGGCGCAAAGAAACGGAACAACGACAGAAAAGAGAAGAAGCAAAAATAGGGAAAGAATAACGAAAGGCAGCCCACCTAGCCGCCAAGCAACTAGAAGAAGAAATAAAAGAAAGAAAAGAAGCTGCACAAAACCTAGAATCAGGGTCGACAGGTCAATGTCCTGTTAGGACCCCCTCTGCGCTCTACCCTGAATTGCCCTCCAAACAGCGGGTGAACGATGAGTTACTGCTAGGTCCCCCAATCATCTACATGCCCCCTCCATATGCTCCCTGCCAACAACACCTGCAGGCCCTGAGCACGAGCGAGAACGGCCTTAGCGCTAGTGCACCAGCCCTCACGGCCTCCGCACCAGCCACATTAGCAGCACCAACAGATGCCCCCGAGGCTAGCGAGCACCCACCAGCCAGATCAAATAGGTTGAGCAAAGATGAACGGGATGGGATTGACAAAATAGCAAAGACACTAGTGGAACGAAGGGAGAGCGAAGAGTACACAATGAGCATGTATAACTCGCATGCCGATAGCCACAGATGGCATTTCATTTTGCGATTCAGCTACCACACCCTGAACGCATATGAAGATAGGTATCAAAGTAAGGGCCCCGCTAAACTGACCACACTGTATAGGAAGATTGATGTCGGAGATGGGACTGAATGTGAGGCGACGGAGCTCTTCATGCAGACGCTTGAGGTCTTCCGCCACCTCACGGAGCAAAAACCAGAAACCAAGGTTACAATCCCTGAAACGACCTCAGTAGAAGTAGCCAACACTATGATGCCCATCAGAGAAGCGGCTCCTTACTGGATCCCGCCACGTGGCCTGGGAACAAGCGGCGATATTAATCACGCAGATGCAAAAGGGAGAGTTGTGTATAATTGGGTTTACCAACCATGGGACCGACAAGATATCCTAACCTTTAAACAAACTCTGCCCGATTTAAGAAAGAACCCGACAGCATTCTATACCGAATTAGGCACAGCCTTGGGTTCGACGATAATGACTTTAGCGGACATTGACTTGTTCTTCGGGTTATGCCTGCCAGCTGACGTGTGGAAGCAAATCCGGAAGGCTGACCACATGGATCTGTTTGGACATACCTGGGACCAACTCGGTAAACTAGATAGACAGCGAGAGCCAGGAAGGAAACCAGTAAAGGACATACTGGAACTCCCAGACAAACTAGTTCAGAAGTTAAAGACACTGATCCCAGAAAGAAAGGTAGACTGGTCGATAGTCACGGCCTGTCGACAGAAACCCCAGGAAGATGTGTCCGAATATTTCTCCCGATTCAAGACAGTGTTCTCCGACTACAGTGGCCAAGACATGACCACCGCAACCGGACAGCACCTGTTTGTACAAAATTATGTAAAGGGCCTATCACAAGAGGTCTCCCAAAAACTGCAGACGAGTGAGAGTAGTTGGGGGGCCTCCAAACCCGCAGCTATCCTTCAGATGGCTCAGTATTACGAGCACCAAAAGAATGAGAATGATAGGGCGTCCGAGAAAAAGAAGAAAGATTTAAAGGAAAGGGTAATGATAGCCCAGATACAAGGTATAGCGGTAGGACGGGAACACCAAAGGGGGAACTACCAATCGACCACCCCCAGAAATCTACCTCCTAAAGATCACTCCCCAACACCACACACTGGACGTAGAGACATTAGCAATGACCAATGCGCCTTCTGCAAAGGATTCGGCCACTGGAAATCCGAGTGTCCGGTTCTGCTAGAGATGAATAGAAATAGGGACCCCAGGGATGTGGCAGGTGGTCAGAGAAACAGAGGACAGGGACGAGGGCACACAAACGACACCAACAATGACAGATCAGGGAGATTGAACACATTTGACCACCCCCGACAGAACCAATATCAACTATCCGATGGTGAGAATGCCCCCGATTTTGCATAGGACTGCCAGGGGCAAGGGAGGGATCCAGTCGAGCTCTGTGTTGACCAGCAAGGTCCTTATGTCACCGCTAAGGTCCTGGGTACAGAGTCTCCATTTTTGGTAGACACTGGGGCGACACGTAGTGTGTTATCGAAACGACTGATTCCAAGGGCACCCTTGTCTGGCTCACACATTACATCGATAGGTTTCGATGGGACGCCCTCCACTAACCCCCTGTCCGTACCTATCACCTTTGACCTAGAAAGCAACACCACTGACATGACATTTCTGCTCTCCTCCAACTCCCCTGACGCCATTATGGGCATTGACTTACTGAAACATTTTCGAGCTACCATTAGGTGTTCCCCAGATGGAATCCGAGTCATCCTGTACGACAACCGAGGCATGCCCAAATCCTGCCCTTCACGACACATGTGCTCCATAACTGACGCTGACCTGTCCTTGCTTGACACCCTGCCTCCGTACCTGTGGGCCAAAAATGACTCTGATGTGGGACGAATGATGATTGACCCTATTCATATAACTGTAAGACAGGACGCTATGCTCCCGAAACTCCCACAATATCGGATATCCCCAGAGGGCGAGAAGGCACTGGTAGCGATCATTCAGTCTCTGGTAGATGCAGGAGTGGTTGAAGAGGTGGTTAGCAACGTCTGCAACAGCCCAATCCTACCTATTGTTAAGAAGCAAGGCGAAGGAGATGAGAAAGCATACCGCTTCATCATCGACTTGCGAGAAATTAACAAAGTGGTTGTATCCCAATACCCTGTAGTCTCCGATATCACCACCATTCTGACCCTCATCCCGTCCACTGCCACCACCTTCACTGTTATCGACCTTAAGAATGCGTTCTTCTCTATCCCCATCCATCCAGACAGCCGTTATCTCTTCGGCTTCACTTTAAAATCCCGCTCGTACCGATTTTGTAGAGCTCCCCAGGGGTACACTGAAAGCCCCAGCATTTACAGCCAGGCCCTCAAAAGACAGCTGGATGCCTTCCAGCTACCAGATGGAGTGGTGTTGATCCAGTATGTCGATGAAATCCTTTTGGCGGCCGACACCACCCCACTTGCAATCACAGCCACTATCCAACTCCTACACTTTCTTGCAGAGAATGGCCATAAAGTTTCCAAAAAGAAATTACAGTTCTGCCAGCCACAAGTGACATACCTAGGCCATCTCCTGTCCAAAGAAGGGAGGAAACTCACACCCGACCGAATCCAAACCATCCTAGACACCCCCGTCCCAAAACACAAAAGCAAGTCCGCTCTTTGGTTGGCCTAACCTCTTTTTGCAGACAGTGGTTACCTAATTTCAGCCTCATTGTAAAGCCCCTACTTGCCCTGTTGGCCAAAGATGTCCCCTCCCCGCTCCCTTGGACCCCTGAGTGTCAAACATCCTTTTGTGAATTACGAAATGCACTCTGTTCAGCACCCGTCCTAGGAACCCCGGATTACTCCAAACCCTTCTCCCTCTTCACCCACGAAAGGGAGGGGTGTGCATTGTCTGTCCTGACTCAATCAATTGGTCCTAAGCAGCGCCCTTGTGCCTACTTCTCCGCCACTCTTGATCCTGTAGCCAGAGCTTTGCCTGCCTGCCTTCGAGCAGTAGCTGCCGCTGCTGTCTCTATCCGTCAGAGCGAGGGAATCGTACTTTCCAACTCCCTCACTGTGCTAGTACCCCATGCTGTCGACACCCTCCTGAACCAAACCAAGACTCAACACCTGACTAGCGCACGACTGACAGGGTACGAACTGACGCTACTTGCACCCCACATCACACTAAAGAGATGCACGACTTTGAATCCTGCCACATTGTTGCCCCTGCCTGAAAATGACCCCGACGTTCCTCCCATACACGACTGTGTGACCCTCACGGACGAACAAACTAGGAGTAGAGTTGACCTCCGAGATACTGCTTTCACTGACCCCGATGGAGAGCTATGGGTAGACGGCTCATGCATCAAACTCCCAGATGGCACCACTTCAGCTGCCTATGCAGTTACGACAGCCCGAACAGTAGTTGAGACAGCCTGCATCACACAACGATCTGCCCAGCAGCAGAGCTGATAGCCCTCACACGAGCGTGCATCATAGCTCAGGGACCACTGCGAACGTATATACAGACAGCCAGTATGCCTTCGGGGTGGTTCACCATTTTGGGCTCCTGTGGAGGGAGAGGGGATTCCTGACGTCCCACGGCACCCCTATCCTCCACGGAGATCAAGTCTCCGCCCTGATTGATGCAGTTCTCCTCCCCAAACGACTAGCAGTGATCAAATGTCAGGCACACAAGAGGGTGACAGACATAGTCGGACAAGGGAATGCACTGGCCGACATCACTGCACGAACCACAGCTGAGAATAGGACGGTGACACGCATGTATGTGACCAGGTCACAAGCAGAGAAATGGACTGACACAAGGGAAATGATCAGAGACATCCAGTCGGCCAGCACCCCTCACGAACTGATTAAATGGGCGGGGGTGGGTTTGAAGGATGATGAGGGCTGCTGGCGAACAAAGGATGCCAACAGATGGTTGCTACCTGACTCATATCTGATCCCCATACTGACGATGGCACATTCCCCTGCACACATAGGATCCGCACCCATGATCGAACTCATTTCCAAAGTCTGGCACAACGACAAAATCCCCGACTCAGCCAGACGCCTAGTCCAACAGTGCCTTATCTGTCTGCAACACAACCCCGGGAAAGGAACTGTGGTACCCCGGGGAGGGTTTGGGACCCCCAATCACCCCTTTGAGGTCCTGCAGATGGACTACATCCAACTAGAGAGATGCCAAAGCTTGAAGTATGTACTAGTCATCGTATGTGCCTTCAGCAAATGGGTAGAGGCCTATCCAACCCGTGACAACACCGCCATGACTACTGCCAAAGTACTACTGAAAGAATTCTTCCCTCGCTATGGCCTTTGTCGAATTTTATGGAGCGACAATGGCCCCCACTTCATAGCTGAGGTTATCCAATTAATCTTAAAGGGGTTGGGAGTGAAGCAAAGGTTTCATGCGGTCTTCCACCCCCAATCCGCCGGCCTGGTGGAACGCCATAATGCCACGCTGAAGCTGAAATTGTCAAAAATAGTGGCCACCACTGGACTTAAATGGCCGGATTCCCTCCCACTGGCATTGTTATCGATGCGCTCCACTCCCACCAAACATCATTTGACCCCCTACGAGGTTGTATTCGGGCGACCGATGAACCTCTGGACTGCTCCCAAACCAACCTCCATTCATGACGTCCCGGACGTCCTACTGTCTGATTATTTGTGCAAGTTAACTAAAACGTTGTCTGTCATTCATCAACAGGTGCAGCAGGCCATCCCCGATGCTTCCAGGGGCCCCGGCCACGACATCCAGCCGGGAGATTTCGTGCTAATACGAAATTTCCAACGGACCAAGAGTCTGGAACCCCGGTGGACGGGCCCCTGGCAAGTGCTGATTACCACACGGACGGCGCTTCGAGTGGAGGGGAAGAGGCACTGGCTGCACGCGCATCACTGTCGGAAGGTCTCTGCAAACCTGGCCACGACAGAAAACGTCAACACCCAAGAAGAGCTCCTGAACAAAGACCGACCGACATTGACCTGTTATCCCGATACTGAGGCACTCGAACTTGCAAAATTCTCTGATCCCACTGTGCCATCCAGAGAAGGGTATTTCCTGCGTCGAAAGGAGGGAGCTTCGGCTAAGTAGGCCTCGGACTAAGTTGAATCTCAGAACGGTGACCTAAGCACAACCAAGGGTTGCCGGGAGAGACGCTAAACGAAGTCCGTGGTTCTGCCCGCTACCGAGCCCCTTGAAGGTGATGGAAGCGCCAGATAAGAAGATGATGGAAGCGCCAGATAAGAAGATGATGGAAGCAACAGGGAATACCCAATATAGAAACCCAAAGACTGACAAGCTGCACAAATCAAAGACGATCGCTCTCTTTATTGTCTTCCACTTCTGCCTCCTCCTCATGACCTCCTTCTGGATTCTGGAGGAAAGCACACCGGCTCATGAGGCATTGCTGCCTACTGCACAACCGACCCCCATGAAGGAGCATCACCTAATCTCCCTGTCGCCTCAGCTCCGAGAGAGGCGCAGGGAATTCTGGAACAATTCCTTCGTGCAACTACTGCACCAACACAACCTTGCCGCAAATGCTACGAACTGCTGGATCTGCGGGTTGCTCCCGCATGCCACTGGACACTCCATCCCCTTCATCCCTTCTCCTTTCTCAGTTCACGGCTCCTGCCTCGCCTGGCTGATCCTCATGCAAGAGAGCCACAAGGACAACGCCACTTCCAGCCAGACGGTGTCGCACTTCTACTCTGGGTTCTGGCTGAACAAAACCGGAAAGACCTCTGCTCCTCTGTGTCCTGCGCTCACAGGCGCCACCTTCCTTAAAGACATTCCAGCCAAAGAACGTGTCGAAGTACAGGTGCTCCACAACCCAGCTAGATCCACCTTCTCTCATCTGCAAAAACAAACTACTGCCACTCTGACTGTGGCTCTGTCTGTTATCAATGCCACAGGTCTTGTGTGTCTCGAAGGCCAGGGAACACAGCCGGTGGGTCGCAGTTCCTGCCGAATCATCAGAACATTGGACTCAGCCGACCCCCCTTCCTTTGTTGCTTCTCCAAACATGTACTTTGTGTGTGGCACCAAAGCATACACCTGGCTCCCGAAAGGTTGGAAGGGTATCTGTTACATTGCCTTCGTTCTTCCCCCCACGTATGTAGCCCCTGCCAACCATCACCGGCAGAGGCGTGCAAATGACATTGAACAAGCCGACTCCACTGGAGCACAGTTCCTGGATGCCGCAAAAGGACTTGTTCCTCTGTGGGGGCCAATGGCAAACAGCCGCGCTATCCGACACCTGACCCAGGCAGTGGAAACAACGATCAACATCACGGCTGGCATCCTCGCCAACAACACGGCAGAGCTTCAGGCGGTCCGCCTTGTGACCCTCCAAAACCTCCTTGTCCTAGACGTGGTCCTAGCCGACCGCGGAGGAGCATGCCGCATCATCGGATCTAGCTGCTGCACCTACGTGCCAGACAACTCGCCTTCAGTCTACAAGGCAATTGAGCACCTCCACAGACTTTCCTCGGAGGTTCATCAAGAACAAGAAGGATGGTCGCTTGGGAGCTGGTTTTGGGACACTTTGAAGGGCTGGGGTTGGAAGTTGCTTTCCTTCATACTGATACCTGTTGTGATATTATGTGGGTGTTGCTTGGGTATTCAATGTCTACCCTCCTTGTGCGGCTTCGTTTCTAACTGTATGTGCCCAAAGACTTTGGACTTCCGAACTGAGCACATGAGTCCCCTCTATGAAGTAGAAATACGTGGCCTTATGGGGATAAATCCGAACTGACAAGTTGGCGAGACATGTTAAAAGGGAGGACTGTGGAATTTTAGTTTACGAGCTGAACATCATCTGCGCCAGCTTGTCACCCATGTACAACGTGCACGACAACCATTTTAGGTATCATGGTCTCCCTGTCCACGATCGATCGCCAGCGCGCCCCTCTGACCCAGCAGGCATCCTCCGCGCACCCTGGCTCCCCCTCCCTCCCTCTCATGAGCATAACCCTTCTGCATGACCCTGTCCTTGGGAGTCACGCCTGCGCCTGACCAGCATCTCCTCTCCTCCCATGAATGCCCCTCTGTTGATAAACCTTCCCTCCGCGCTCGATTGTCCACGCAGCATGAATACCACTCCTTTGATGACCCCTTCCCCCGTGTCCAGCTGTCCACACAGGTCCGAGGCCATCGCCTAAGCCGGGAGATATCTTTTACTGCCCCTTATTGTATGAAGTCACTCTTCTTCAAAGGACCCTCTATTGATCAAGACCTCCCCACCCCCCGGGATATGATCAGGCGCACACATCCTAAGAATCGGCAGAACACTCAGCTGCGCGATGACCCCTTCCTCTTATCAGCAGGTTGAGGATCTCTATTGTAGAGGCATGTGGGGTGGGATTGACACGAGGATTACGGGGATGTCTTTTTCCTTACTTCACAATGTTCTGATTGTAATAAAGAAAGGTCACATGCCATAAACCAGTGTATAAGAGGCCAGGCCTCCGAGAGGCTGTTAGAGCACCTCGAGACGATACCTTGTTGTCTGATCTGATGTGTTCTGCTCCGTCGGAATAATACTTCTGTTTCCTGCCTTCTGGTCTCCGGCGCCTGCCTCATTGCTTGGTAATTTGAATGGTACAAAGGCGGTTAGCGCCGGGCAAATCTTGAAAAAGGTCCTAGCCCTACCCTTTTTCCACAGAGGCACCGAGTGACGTGGGACCGGACCTCTTGGAAGACACTCGAAAAGCTGACTGCGCAGCTTCTGAGGCATCCTCGACGTTGTGCTTTGGGGACTGAGAACCCCCACCCCCGAGCAGCCCTTGCACCGAAGATCAGCCCTCCAGCATCTCCACGATCTGTGTGGGGCCCTTTTGCATTGTGCCACTCGACGCCCCATCCCGGCCACTAGCCACGTGGTCAGCGGCCATCTTGGCGACGAAACCGACAATTTACACAGCAGGTCTGGTTGCTCCAGACCTACCCAAGCTCCTGTAAAAAGGAGCACCCACTCTGACCTTGCTGGTCCGAGTGTTAAGCATCTTTCAACTTCTGCGTGGCTTGCATTTGCCAAGGCCTGTTTGCTCCGATCAGGTCGCTGACACCGCCAACAGCGAGAAGCCTGCGTGGGACAGCTTGTGACCAACTCCTGGACGTCCTGGACCCCGGGTATCCACGTGGCTGCAGAGAGAAGCTACCCAACAATGCCTGTTTGCACCCGACATCGCCTGGTTCCAATCTGGTTCCACGGTAGTCACTGGCTAGTGACTTTGAACATTGTCCCCTCTGCTTTCAGGTCTTCACATCTTCAGATCCACCCTTGGATCCACCGGAATTCTTCACTTCGAGCCGCCTGCAGCATCTTCAGCTCCAAGCACCATCGACCAGCGTGACGAAACCCGACACTACTTCGACCCTCTGCACCCGCTACCTGTGGGTGAGGTAACTCAGCTCCGCCAGTACTCCTGCACTGGTACACATCTCAAGGGCCTGTGTCTTAAGTTTCAGCTCCATAGGTCACTCGGAAGGTTCCTAACTTTCTAACTTTGTACTTTTTACGCACCATAGACTTTACATTGGAAAGTGCGTGCACTTTGAACACTGCACCCGAGTCCCGTGGGCCTTTCCCGACTTAGTCACAGCTAGTCTCGAATAGCTCCAGCGATTCCCAAGGCCCTAGTCCTGTTCCCTTTCCTATTGGTATCTCTTATACCACTTTCTTAGTATATGGTTTAGGTGGCCCCTAGGGCTCATCCATATTGTGCAACTTTTGTGTATTTTAAACTGTCTTGTTATTGATCGCTTGTGCTTCTGTGCTCATAAAGAGTCCAGGGGATTTTATAGTTAATAAATCAATATATATTTTCAATATATATCTGTGTGGTGTCCTTTCATTTGGTATTCAAGGGGGTTGTGTATGGTAATACAGCTGGCTTCACATGCCTTTCAGAGTTTAGCCTAAGACTGCTTTGTCCACGTTACCACTAGGATAACTGGTCTACAAGGTTGAATTACAACCAATCATTATAAGGGTTGCTTGGCATGGTACAAAGTGATCACTAAGAATTAGTGAGCATTATATACCAGGCCAACTTCTCACATTGGTGAGCAGCGGATTGGGGTCTGAGCTTGCTGTTGTTTTACCATTACAATCTTTGAGATTATCATTTGAAAGATCATACAGGTACCTGCTAGGTACATATAAAACAAGACTAGTATACATAAGTTCTACTGAACTTAGTTGTTGTAGAGCAAAGGGAGTAGCACACCCTAGCTACAACTACTAGATAAGTTTAGTAGGTAAACACCAGTGTAGGTAGATTGCAACACATCCACCCACACTAGAGCAATGTCTGGAGCAGAGGGTTCCACGGGGAACATCCCTGTTGAGAGTGACCCTCCAAGGGCACCATCCAAATTTGCTATTTTTTCCTTTAAGGAATTAAGACAGCTTTGTGTCTTAAGGGGTCAAAAGACAGGGCCATCCCCTACTACAGACCACCTAAGAGAGCTCTTAGACCAGTCTGAGACTCTAAAGCCCTCTAAGGCAAACCCCACAGGAAATGCTGAAGGAGGCCATCCTTCAGAGGATGACACTGTAGACACCCCTGCCCCTATCATCCTGGTAGATGAGGAAGCATCCACCACTGGAGCTCCTCAGGTAGATGAGGAGGAAGAGGAAGAAGAGGAGGAGGTGGAAAGCAGTGAGTCAGATGATGACAGAAATAGTCAGGTGCTGGTCAGTAGACTGAACCAGGCTAACTTAAGCCTATTTGGGACTGAATCAGGTAACAACCCATTCAGACCCCCAGGTGGACTTAACCAGAAGCCTAGGAGGAGAAGGAATCACTCAGGTGACTCTAACTACTCCCATGCTTCTAGAGGTTCTCATGGTCACTCCAGAAAGGAGATGACTAGCCCTCAGAGAAGGGAACATGAGGCCAAGATGAGAGAGGCTGAGCTTAGGATTCAGAGGCAAGAACTAGAGGTTGCCCTGGCCCAAGAGAAACTTGCTAGAGCAAGACAGCCTAGAGAGAGTGGGGTAATAGAACCCACTGGTGGCAGCAATATCCACAAGGATAAAGGCAGGTCTTTTGATAACAGAAACCTGAGTAAGATTGTGCCCCCCTACAAAGCTGGGGATGACATCCATAAATGGATTACTGCAATGGAGAGAGCCTGCAGAGTACAGCAGATCCCTCAGGAGCAGTGGGCAGCAATCTTGTGGCTCTCCTTTGAAGGTAGAGGCTGAGACAGACTCCTCACAGTTAGTGATGGGGATTCTAGAAACTACCTGGTCCTGAAGAGTGCTCTGATTGATGGGTTAGGCTTAACCACTGAACAGTACAGGTTAATGTTCAGAGATACCCAGAAGACACAGACTCAGGACTGGTCTGAATTTGTTGAGTGTGCCACTAAGGCTCCGGAGGGATGGTTGCTGGGAAGCAAGGTTACAGACTATGAAGGATTGTATAATTTGCTGATGAGAGAACACATTTTAAATAATTGTCAGAACCAGCAGTTGCATCAACATTTGGTTGACTCAGATTTGACCTCTCCCCAAGATTTGGGAAATAGGGCAGATAAATGGGTAAGAACCAGAGTTAAGCAAAAGAACCAGAACCAGAACCAGGGTGGTGACCAGAAGAAAACAGACCAGAAGGGTGGGGAGCAGAAATCTAAAGACCAGAAGTCTTCAACAGGGCCCCAAACTGAGACAGAGGGTGGGTCCCAAACTTCCAAGAAGAAGAAGAGAGAAGGTCAGAAGAAACCCTGGTGTAAAACTTGTAAGAACACCTCTCACTGGACAAGTGAGTGTAAAAAGGGTGGAGCTGGTCCTCAAACCAAGGGGGTAGTGGGTATCACTTTGGGAACTGAAGGAGATTCTGACCTAGTCAGAACCCTTACACAGGCTGTTCTGATTTGTGAAGGGGACATTGAGTTGACCCCTGACATAAGTCCCAGTAATCTGGGCAAATACAGACAGACGCCTTTGATCAACAATAAAGTGGCTCATGCTTACAGGGACACATGTGCCAGTGTCACTATGGTGACACCTAACTTTGTGGACCCTGGACAATACATGCCAGGTGATAATTACCTGGTGACCAATGCCAGCAATGTCACTACTACACATAGTGTGGCACTTGTTAACTTTTCCTGGGGAGGGGTAACTGGCCTAAAAAGAGTTGTGGTTAGTGCTGATCTCCCAGTAGAATGTTTGTTGGGCAATGACCTGGAGAACTCTCTATGGTCAGAAGTTGAGTACAGAACTCATGCAGAGATGTTAGGGATATCATCACATGTCCTTGCTGTGACCAGGTCACAGGCCAAAAAGTGCCTCTCTGAACCTCAGGTCTTGGATCCTGGAACAATGGACCAAGCACCTTCCAAGAAGAAGAACAGGAGGGTTAAGGCTGTGCCTTCCCAACTGCCTACAAGTGAGGATCAGGCTTCGCAGGAAGCTGATTTTGAGACCCCTGAAGGAACTGTCTCTGAAGAACTTGAACCTGATCAGGTTGAGTTTCTGGGGACAGGGGGACCTTCTAGGGCAGACTTGGGGCAGGCTCAGTTAACCTGTCCTTCTCTTGAAACCCTCAGATAGCAGGCTGCTGCTGAGGCTGCTGGGAATGTTCAAGGTGCCCATAAAGTTTATTGGGACGAAGGACTCCTTTACACAGAGGGTAGAGACCCCAAGCCTGGTGCAACCAGGAGGTTGGTTATACCTCTGCAATTTAGGGGTTTCCTTCTCACCTTGGCCCATGATATTCCTTTAGCAGGACACTTAGGCCAGAATAAAACCTGGGACAGGCTTGTCCCTCATTTTCACTGGCCTCACATGTCTGAAGACACCAAGGAGTTTTGTCGCTCCTGTGAAACCTGCCAAGCCAGTGGTAAAGCAGGTGGAACAACAAAGGCCCCCCTGATACCACTACCTGTGGTGGGGGTTCCCTTTGAAAGAGTGGGGATTGATATTGTTGGTCCAATGGATCCCCCTACAGCATCTGGGCACAGATTCATACTGGTGGTAGTGGATCATGCCACCAGGAACCCAGAGGCAATTCCACTTAGGACCACAACAGCTCCTGTTGTGGCCAGGGCCTTACTTGGAGTTTTCTCCAGAGTGGGGTTTCCTAAGGAGGTAATATCTGATAGAGGTGCCAACTTCATGTCAGGATATTTGGCAGCTATGTGGAAGGAATGTGGTGTCAACTACAAGTTCACCACTCCTTATCACCCACAATGCAATGGGCTTGTTGAGAGATTCAACAAGACCCTAAAGGGCATGATTAAAGGATTACCTGAAAAGCTCAGGCGAAGATGGGACATCCTACTGCCCTGCCTTTTGTTTGCTTACAGAGAGGTCCCTCAAAATGGGGTTGGCTTCAGCCCCTTTGAATTGTTGTTTGGGCACCCTTTAAGAGGACTCCTGTGTCTAGTGAAGGAAGGATGGGAGTTACCTCTCAAAAAGCCTAAGCAAGACATAGTGGACTATGTACTTGGTCTCCGCTCCAGGATGGCAGAGTACATGGAAAAGGCATCCAAAAACCTTGAGGCTAGCCAAGAATTACAGAAAGCTTGGCATGACCAAAAGGCTGTCCTTGTTGAATTTCAGCCTGGACAGAAGGTATGGGTGTTGGAGCCAGTGGCCCCAGCAGCACTCCAAGACAAATGGTCTGGACCCCATACAATTCTGGAGAAGAAGGGAGAGGTTACCTACTTGGTGGACCTAGGAACTCCCAGGAGCCCCCACAGGGTGCTCCATGTAAACAGGTTGAAGGCATATGTCAGCAGGGAAGACATGGGCTTGCTCATGGCTACAGATGAGGGACAGGAGGAAGAGAGTGACCCTCTCCCAGACCTGCTCACTCAGAACCCTGAGGATGGTTCAGTTGATGGTGTGGCCTTAGGTGGCAGCCTCACTGAGCATCAGCAACATGACTGCAGACAAGTTCTACAGGCATACAGACAGATGTTCTCCTTGACACCCAGTCAGACTAACTGGTGTACCCATGTGGTGGACACTGGTGACAGTCTTCCTGTAAAGAGCGAGATTTACAGGCAACCTGACCACATCAGGGACTGTATAAAGACTGAGGTGCAAAAGATGCTGGAATTAGGTGTTATTGAGCCTTCAGAGAGCCCCTGGGCTAGCCCAGTGGTTCTGGTCCCCAAACCTCACACCAAAGATGGCAAGAGAGAGATGAGGTTCTGTGTGGATTACAGAGGACTCGTTTTGTTTCAAAATGCTTTATTCGGTTTGTACAAGTACAACCATATAGCAACATACATCAATACAGTTTGAAATCATATTTGTATAAGTTAAATAAGGAAACTTTTAAAAATTACATCGATGTCCATACCAATCTTGTTAAACCCGTAAGATATATCTCATTTATGTACAGAGTTAAATTTTGGTCACTATTTTTTAGCAGCAATTAGAGGTTTAGTGCAAAACACGCCAAGTAAAATAGTGCAAATCAGGAAAGGCCTATGATGGGCATAAAGTGCAGTTGGTATGTGGAAATATGCAAGGATATAAGTAAAGTGCAACGTCTGTTTGATCTCTTAGGTATTTTAGCAGCAGTTTGTTTACGAAAAATTTGAAAAGACGTTAGTGCAAAAAAAGTACAAAGCCGGAAGACAATCATTACCATGGGTACAATCAACAGGTATAAATACAGAGTAAATAAAGTTCACATAAGAGAAATGCACATGGCTTAACAGTAACTCACAGTTAGTCATAGGATGTGTTTACCAACGGGGGAAAAAAAGGGGAATCATATAATAATTGATTTCCTGTGCCCAATACATTTAAGAATATAGATGGCTACACGGTAACACACATTCGGGGAGGACAAGTCAAAAAACAATTGCATTGCAGCTCTTATATTGCACGTACTGTATTCTAAAAATAGTTGCTTCAGATAAAACTTTCTAAAACCAGTATAAAAATTACAAAATAGTAAAAAGTGGCAGATACTCTGTTTGGATTTCCCATTGCATGGGCACGGACATTACCCGGGTTTTTTTACAGTAGGGAAAGCCACCAGATGGTGGACTATACCGAACCTCAGGCGTGCTAGAACAAAGCGATGGGAGTTAATATTAACAAATGTGAGATAGGATGGGAATCCTGTGCTTAAATTATACTCCAGATACAGTTTGAACGAACTTTGCATAGCGTACCCCTTCATTCTGGTCCCTTTTGCGTGATCCATATAGGTGGTTTTAAGGTCACGCTTCGTTAAAACTGATTCTGTTAAAATATCTTTAAAAATGTCCTGACCAAAAAGTATCTTGTACCAGGAGAAAATGTGTTTTAACCAGGGGATTTTCGAATGCTGATCCAATTTAATACAGTCTAAAATTACTTCCTGGGTGAACTTAGTTTCTTCTTTAGCCCATATGGATCGCCAAAGAGAAAGAGGACGCAGTGCGATCAGATCTGTGGCATGATTTATGCCTAGCTCTCTATGGGTGATCTCATTTGACGCTGAAGCAGGGAGACATAGTAAGCGTTTCAAGTACCTGTTTTCCTCCTGCTGAATGGATAGGGCAATCTGGGAATTATATCCCCATATCCCTGCTCCATATAGGGCAGAGGACATGCACCTTGAGTTGTAGATGGAAATCATCTCTCTTATTCTGCGACCCCCCAGTTTAGAAGCAAATCTGAAGATACAATTTGTATTTCTAGTCATCTTCATGCATACACAGGATTGCTCGTTTACCCATCTCCCATCTCCTGAGAAGGTAATGCCTAAATAGCAAAAATGTTGCACAGACTCAAGTTTATCCCCATCTAAAAAGAATGACTTACTTTTCTTTAATTTCTTTCCACAGGTCATGGTCATAGTGTTGCCCTTGTTAATTTTAAGCTTTCTGCCCTTAATAAAAATGTGAAATTTCTCAATTAGCTTTTGGAGCCCATTCGCTGTCCTGGAAATCAGGACCGCGTCGTCCGCATATAAGAGAACGGGTATTTATTTCCATTAATAATGGGGGCATCAGCAAAAGATTCTTGTAGGGACTGGTCAACCTGATTTATAAAAAGAGAGAATAACAAGGGAGCAAGCACACACCCTTGTCGGATCCCTCTGCCGATATTAAAAAAGGGGGTGCATTCTCCATCTGATCCGAATCTGATCTTACTTGATAGGCTGCTATACATTCTGGCCAGTAGGTGAATGATTTCTGGGGGTGCGCCCATAGCGAGCAGTGTTGGCCAGAGCAGTGCATGTTCCACTAGATCGAAAGCAGAACTTAGATCGGCAAAGCACATAAACAAATTCCCCTCCTTGGCTTTTGTGTACTTGCCGATAATAAGTTCAAGGTTCACGCACTGCTCCATGGTTCCTATACCTCTTCGGAACCCATATTGAATAGGTGAGAGGACATTTTTATCCTCGGCCCAGGACTCTAATCTTACCAGAAGCACGCGACTCAATATCTTTAGTGACGAGTCTAAGAGGGAAATTGGGCGATAGTTTCGTGCTTCAGCCCTTGAACCCTTTTTGAAGAGTGGCACCAAGATGGATTGACCCCATGAGGTAGGTAACTCGTCCTCGATAGCAGCATTAAAGTAGTGTGTTAAAATAGGGGCCCATAAAGCAATCTCGGATTTGAAGAAGTCCACAGGGACCCCGTCTGGGCCCGGGGCTTTCCCCCCCTTACTCTTCTCAATTGCCTCAATCACCTCATTTAAAGACACCGAAAACAATAATTTCTCCCATTTAAAACAGGTTGTCGTATCAGTTAAGAAGTTAAGATTTGAAACGGAAATAAAATCATGGGTAAAATCAGAATTAAAAATCCCAGTAAAGTGTACAATCCAGGCCTGACAACTGACATGCGAGGTTAGTTCAGGAATATTGTCGTTCTTCAAGAACGGACTATTTACAGTGTCCCAAAAAAGTTTATGATCTTTGGTTTCTGCAGCCTGATCTAATTTTGCCCATGCCTCGTCCTGTAGTTCTCTTTTCCGGGTGGATAGTGCAGTTTTATAGTTATGGCGCTCTTCCCTGATCTTGCAAGAGTCTCTTGGTTTAGCATCAAGCGAAATTTTTAACCTTTTTAGTGACTGAGCACAATTGTCATCGAACCACGCCGCCTTGACTTTTCTTGGTTTCCGGATTTTGCGTGTCAGTGATTTCTCAATAGCTTGTGTTATAGTTAAGAATTTAGATAACACGGTTCGTGGGCATGGTGTCGGGGATAAGCAGTACTTACATTGGTAACAAATTTAACGGGGTCAACTTTTGTCCACTTCACCCTTGTCCCGTTCGGTCTTCCTACAGCGATGTCCTGAATGGGTTGGCCATAGGTATTCCTTTTGGTCCCCCAGCCCAGTAGTTCGACAGTTACACTATTGTGGTCACTGACCGTTTGTTCAATCACCCAAACATTGATATAGGTCACAGAGCAAGATACCATGATGTGGTCAATAAAAGATTGGCTGTTCCTTCCATGGAATGTCGGACATCTAGCGATGTTTGCATTCTTATTGCATTCAAGGAGTTCCAGGTCGTATTTAGCCAATAAGTTATTCAGAGCGCTGCCAAGGTTGTTATGAGGGAAATGATTGTATACACATGTTGTTTCCCTTCCCGAGTATTCCTCCCTATGGCTGCATGCCCCCTTGAGTGCATAAGTACATGATTTGATGTTAAAATCTCCTGCCCACAGAATGGCAGCTGGTTTGGGTGTACTTAGTAGCATTGCATCAATGGCCTGCTCAATATCAGAAATAAACATTCCCTGTTTGTGCCCTGCAATATTGTTATAAAAATTCACTATTATTAAGTCTCTGTATCCACTGTGGGCCAAACGCAGAATGGAAGCATGTTCTCCTAAGACTACCTGATCACTAACACAGAACTCAGTCAATGCGGGAGATAACAGAGTCACTAGCCCGCCCTTAGCTCGACCAGCCTGGGAAGCCACAGCCAGCACATTAAAAGAGGTATATCCCTCGACGTGTACTTCAGCCCTATCCCAGGTTTCTTGCAGGCAGATTATGTCATAACCCTGTTTAATAAAGTCAGCCCATACGGGGGTGTTTACCTTGGAAGCTAACCCAGCTATGTTCCACGTAATAGCCCTCAAGTCCTCTTCCAAGGCTACTTGAGGTGGATCAGTAGCAGTTGTGGCTGATGGTATTATTGGGTTTCCCAGATGATTTTCAACAGTACATGTGGTGTTGCCTATCACGGTTAGATCATTTGAGCTTATTACGGGGGTGTCTGTTGGAGGTTCCCCTGCTGTATTACTGGCCATTAACCTAGGACCCTCACTTGCAGGAAGTTCTTCAACAGGGGTATTCTCGAGTCAATCATTTTCATCTAGGGAATTAAATATCTGGAATCTGTTTGATGTTGGAACTGCAAATTGACCATAAATGTTAGTTCCGGACCCAATGGCATTGTGGTTGTTAAGGTAATTGGGGTTTGGCATTCTATACAGATTCATAGGAGGTTGTGGAACATGCTGATTACTAGGGTCGTGAAAGGTCAGGGGGTACCCAACTGATTGTACTGGTGCCTGCTGTACTGGTGGGTAAGGCGTGTTAATTGCTCTAGGGTGTTTAAAATTCTGCACCGGAATCTTGAACCCCACCAGATTTCTATAAAAGTAGTCCAATGGGAACAGGGTGGTATTGTAATCATTGTCTGAAGGGATGGGCGCGTTCAAGATGGAATCTCTTGCCCATTCAGTGGTTTTGTAGTTTATGATTACACAGTCCCCGCTAATTTCCTTTTTGCTGGGGCCCACCTGGGGCCCACCCACCCTACCCTTTGGGTTGAAATGATCTGGCCTGCCCCACTTAGAGGGAATCCACAATTATGGACAAGCCAGTGTAAAATTTTGTTTTTAAGTGTTTCACTATTTTCAAATTGGGAGGGTTTAAGTTTTGGGACGTTGGCAAGGATAGCCACGTATGGCCTACTTTCTGGTGGGAGATTGATCACAGCAGGAATAATATTATTATAATAACTGCGCGCTGGTGGATTCCCGCTTACTGAAGAGTGACCAATGGACACCTGCCCTCTTGCTCTGGAGGAAGAGGATGTTGAAGGCCCATTGGTGGTATTGCCTGGAGTATTGGTATGTGAATTTGCAGGCTTACCGGGAGCTGCCCTGGGGTTCACATTTCTGGCGGGTGGAACCTGTGGTTTAGATGTGTTATGGACAGTCGTATTAGACTTATTCACAGTCGGTACATTCAAGGTGGTTTGAGTAACTTGTGGACCCTGATGTTCGAGGATGTCTAATTTGGCTAAGCCCAATTTCTCCAGGTTTTCCACCTTTTTACATATTTGCTCAAGTTTGTCATTTAGGGGAGCGATGAGGAGCTTCATAGCATCCATGATGTGACCCATTATAGACTCCGTGTTGACTGGGGTTCCCGGATTTGACTGTGGTGGTTCACTTCCGTTGGTCTGTTCTGATGGTGGTGGTGGTAAAGTTGCCTTCTTTCTTCTACCCCTTTGTTTGGCACACCCCCTACTAAGGGCTGGTAGTTTTCTATTATGCATGCGTCTAGATCTGCGATGGACAGTGCCATGATTGGTCGTACTGTCGATACTGCTATTATTGAGTAGGTCAATTGTGTGGATGGGATCTTCATTGTCGCAGGAAATCAATATTGCACTAGGCGCATTGCTAGGCCCCGGTTCCTCAGATGGTGTTACATTAATCTGTAAATTAGGAGTTAGGGACAGCCGGCTATCCCTATCTTGAAATACTGCTGGAAGTGTAGGAGGATCTTCCATGGGGGGTGGCACGGCCCCGGGAAGACCTGTGTAAGATTGCATCAGAATAGAATCATTTGATAGTGCAGTCACATTTATGTTATGTACAATACTGTCGGCAGGTTGTGCTATCTGCTGAATTAGACAGGTGCTGGGTGGTAGGGACAATCGTCTCTCAGTATTTTCGATGGCGTTCGCTACCACCACGATTGTCTGTTGAAGCATGCAATCAATTGCAGTTAGCGTTGGTAACGGTGTTTTAGTTTGAGCAGTGTTCCTTGTAACAGAACGTGTGTTAATGGGTGTTTTTTTTGCCATGCTCTTAGTGGTGGATTTGGACTGAATGGGAGCCATTTACAATATGCTTTAAATAACAAATATGTAATACCTTAGTGATCAGTACGGAATTGACCAGGGGGTATTGCCCAGCCCAGTCTCCTCAGGCCTCTGAGGGCCACAGAGGGCCCGCCCTTTGCCCGGGCTTAGCCCCGGGCACAGTCCCGCGACGCGGGAAGGCCAGCCCCTTTAACGGTGCCTCCGGGCGCCATGCCTCGACGCGACTTCCGGTCGTGTCGCGGAGGCTTCTGGGGGCTGTAGTCTCAACTCCCCCGCTCTGCGGCAGTCCCGGTGTTAGAGGGCTGCGGCGGGCGGAGGAGACAGCAGGCGCGGTGATGGAAGCTCGGGACCCCTTTCAGGCGAGGCTGGCAGCAGGTCTGGATCCCAGGAGGCAGACAGGCGAGCAGGTAGGCAAACACGCTGGACGCAGTGGGTTAGGCGCCAACACCAGAGGACTCAATGCTGTCACCAGGACAGATGCACACCCTATTCCAAGGGCAGATGAGCTCATTGACAAGTTGGCTTCTGCCAAATATTTGAGCACATTTGACTTGACAGCTGGCTACTGGCAAATCAGGTTAGCTGAGGAGTCTAAAGCCAAAACAGCATTTTCTACCCCTAGTGGGCATTATCAGTTTGTGGTGATGCCCTTTGGTTTGAAAAATGCACCTGCCACCTTCCAAAGGTTGGTGAATCAAGTCCTTACTGGGTTGGATGACTTTTGTGCAGCTTATCTGGATGATATTGCTGTCTTTAGCTCCACCTGGGAGGATCACCTGGTCCACCTGAAGGAAGTGCTTGAGGCTCTGCAGAAGGCAGGCCTCACTATCAAGGCAACAAAGTGCCAGATAGGGCAGAGTAAGGTTGTATACCTGGGCCACCTTGTAGGTGGAGGCCAAGTTCAACCACTGGAGAGTAAGATCCAGACCATCAAGGACTGGTCCCCTCCAACCACCCAGACTCAGGTCAGAGCTTTCTTGGGCCTGACTGGGTACTACAGGAAGTTTGTTAAGAACTATGGGTCCATTGTGACTCCTCTTAATGATCTGACATCCAAGAAGATGCCCAAAAAGGTTCAGTGGACAGAAATCTGTCAAAGGCATTTGACGACCTGAAGAAGGCCATGTGCTCTGCACCTATCCTGAAGAGTCCTGACTACCCAAGAGAGTTCATTGTCCAAACAGATGCTTCTGAGTTGGGAGTGGGAGCAGTGCTTTCACCGCTTAATGTAGATGGCCAGGACCAGCCCATTGCTTTCATTAGCAGAAGGCTGACCCCCAGAGAGAAACGTTGGTCAGCTATAGAGAGGGAGGCCTTTGCTGTGGTGTGGGCCCTGAAGAAGTTGAGACCATACTTGTTTGGCACTCACTTCAAGATTCAGACCGACCATAAGCCCCTCCTATGGCTTAATCAGATGAAGGGTGAAAACCCCAAACTACTCAGGTGGTCCATTTCCCTACAGGGGATGGACTTTACAGTGGAGCACCGCCCAGGGACTGACCATTGCAATGCAGATGGTCTCTCCAGGTACTTCTACTTAGAACATGAAGACACAACTGGTCAAGGTTAGTCTAATGTCCCTGCGTTTGGGGGGGGGGGGTTAAGTAGGAGAGTAGGGTCTGCTATCCTATGGTCACCCCAAATTTTTGCTTTTTGCTTCACTGGTTTCTGACTTAATGTGGCTGTGGGCCTGCTAATCAGACCCACAGCCTGCTGTTCTCTCTCTAAATTAATGCCAATGCACTTTAGGTGAATTACGAATTGGAACTGGTTCACCTTATGAGGCCCTGTAGTAGTGTACCCTAGGTACCCAGGGCATAGGTGTATCCAAGGCCTACCAGGGGCTGCAGCATGTATTATGCCACCCCTGGCCTGGCCTCCATATTTGACACAACTGGCTGATCACTCAGCTGGAGTAAGTTGGTGTAATCACCTCTTACTTAGGTACAGTATGCCTGTGCCTAACCCTAAACTGGACATATATGTTCCTATCAGCCACTCCTATGGAAGGCCTCATCAATCCTGGAGGCAGAGTGCTTGGAAATATGGGAGGTGGTGCTCTAGCATGAGCTGAGCCTGTCTGCAGCGGTCCGGAACCACTCCCTAAGCTGTTCCGGGATATTGCCATACCATATACTCTTAAGTGCATTATAATCCTCGCGGTTATATGCTATCTTTGGTTTGGCTTTATCAAAACATGTCGAGTAAGGTGTCATACAAATTGGAATACTATCCCCTCGCCAGTTCTGGCGATGGGGATAGCATTCCACCCTTCTAGAGGGACATGACATGTGTGTAGCCTTAACCCCGGTTAAAGTTAAACAGAGCCTCAGCATCACAAAATGGATGCTGCCACCACAGACACGAGTCTGGCCTCCTGCTGCTGACCGAAACTCGGCAGATGGTGGTCTGGACAAAGGGTTTCCTGCCTTGGGAGGTGCGAGCACCACCACAGACAGGGTTTTGTGTATTGGGTAGGACAGGGCTGAATAGAATCAGACATGCCCGGGGCACACAAGGTGTCCCCGTGCATAGGCCAGTCCAAACCGGTCCTGGGACTTTCCAGACCCAGGCTTGGCGCGGAACTGGACAAAGGAAAGGGGGTGTAACCGCCCCCTTCCTGGTTCCTCCCAGAGGAGGGACCTAGTAGGTGATCCACCCCTCAGATTGGGAATAAGAGTGGGAGCAGTGCCATTGCACAGCAGATCATCCTGAATCAACTTGAAACTAAGAAGACGACTGGACTTCGACATTCTGCTGCTCAGAAGACAGAAGAGAATCTCCCTTGTGGCCACCCTGTGAACACAGGTACCAACCAGCAACTCGATGTCTGCTTTGCCGCTGCCTCCCGCTGGAGCCCGAGCCCAGAGCCCGACAAAAACCAGACTCCCAGACCTCTCAGAGCCCGATCCACAGTCCCTGCAAAGAAGGGACCCGTGGAGGCACCGAGTGACGTGGGACCGGACCTCTTGGAAGACACTCGAAAAGCTGACTGCGCAGCTTCTGAGGCATCCTCGACGTTGTGCTTTGGGGACTGAGAACCCCCACCACCAAGCAGCCCTTGCACCGAAGATCAGCCCTCCAGCATCTCCACGATCTGCGTGGGGCCCTTTTGCATTGTGCCACTCGATGCGCCATCCTGGCCACTAGCCACGTGGTCAGCGGCCATCTTGGCGACGAAACCGATGATTTACACAGCAGGTCTGGTTGCTCCAAACCTACCCAAGCTCCTGTAAAAAGGAGCACCCACTCTGACCTTGCTGGTCCGAGTGTTAAGCATCTTTCAACTTCTGCGTGGCTTGCATTTGCCAAGGCCTGTTTGCTCCGATCGGGTCGCCGACACCGCCAACAGTGAGAAGCCTGCGTGGGACAGCTCGTGACCGACTCCTGGACGTCCTCGACCCCGGGTATTCACGTGGCTGCAGAGAGAAGCTACCTGACAACGCCTGTTTGCACCCGACATCGCCTGGTTCCAATCTGGTTCCACGGTAGTCACTGGCTAGTGACTTTGAACATTGTCCCCTCTGCTTTCAGGTCTTCACATCTTCAGATCCACCCTTGGATCCACCGGAATTCTTCACATCGAGCCGCCTGCAGCATCTTCAGCTCCAAGCACCATCGACCAGCGTGACGGAACCCGACACTACTTCGACCCTGTGCACCCGCTACCTGTGGGTGAGGTAACTCAGCTCTGCCGGTGCTCCTGCACTGGTACACATCTCCAGGGCCTGTGTCTTAAGTTTCAGCTCCATAGGTCACTCGGAAGGTTCCTAACTTTCTAACTTTGTACTTTTTACGCACCATAGACTTTACATTGGAAAGTGCGTGCACTTTGAACACTGCACCCGAGTCCCGTGGGCCTTTCGCGACTTAGTCACAGCTAGTCTCGAATAGCTCCAGCGATTCCCAAGGCCCTAGGCCTGTTCCCTTTCCTATTGGTATCTCTTATACCACTTTCTTAGTATATGGTTTAGGTGGCCCCTAGGGCTCATCCATATTGCGCAACGTTTGTGTATTTTAAACTGTCTTGTGATTTAACGCTTGTGCTTCTATGCTCATAAACAGTCCAGGGTATTTTATAGTTAATAAATCAATATATATTTTCAATATATATCTGTGTGGTGTCCTTTCATTTGGTATTCAAGGTGGTTGTGTATGGTAATACAGCTGGCTTCACATGCCTTTCAGAGTTTAGCCTAAGACTGCTTTGTCCACGTTCCCACTAGGATAACTGGTCCACAAGGTTGAATTACAACCAATCATCATAAGGGTTGCTTGGCATGGTACAAAGTGATCACTAAGAATTAGTGAGCATTATATACCAGGCCAACTTCTCACAGTTGAGGCATGATAACTTATTTTTGACTGAAACATTGCTTACAGAGGCATCTAATTCCACAATTGCAATAGGAATACCCCTGGGCTATTCCATTTTTAGAAGGGACCTCACCAAGGGAAAGTTGGGTGGTGTCGCAATAATAGGCAAAAGTAATATCCAGGTTAAGATATTTCCAATGGAGGACACAGAGGGGACGGAATGTCTGGGCTTCCACTGCATTTTATCCACCCACCAATCTTTGGCAGGTGCCCTAATTTACAGGCCCCCTAGCACATGCCAGGACTTTTTTTTTAGGAATATAGCTACTTCTATTGCATCATTAGCTCCGAGATTCAAGCATTTTCTGGTCTTGGGAGATTTCAATGTCCATATGGACAACCTGGAGAGTCCAGATACAACCACATTACAGGAGACTTTGGAGATCATGAATCTTATTCCCTATGTCTCGATGCCGACTCACGAGAAAGGCCATACATTAGATCAAATTTTTTCTAACTTTCCAATAATAACGGAGGAACCTGTTCCTTTGGTTTGGACAGACCACTTTTTAATTGGTTGGCAGATCAGTAGACTAATGAAACAGACTCATATCCCTGAGAAACTGCCATCATTTACAACTAGAGCTTTTCACAAAATTACCCCTGAAGCACTGAGCAGAGACCTCTCTTCTAATAACTTTTCTATGCATAGTAAGATCGAGGACACTGCTGTTAATATTGAAAATTGTTTAAAACATGGCATGGAGGTTTTGGCCACACATTCATCACGCTCTCATCAGGCAATAAGGTCATTGGCGCCTTGGTTCAATGACACGTTAAGGAAATGTAAGAGCTCCTTGAAGCACCTGGAAAGAGTGTGGAGGAGAGACTTTAGTGCAGATAGTAAGGCACTATATAAAGAGGCATTAAAAAAGTATCATAACAGAATTCTGGAAGCTAAGAAAGCTTTTTTCTCAGCTAGAATTGAGGCATCAGAGAATAAGAGTAAATCGTTCAACACTTTGCCTCACCGAGAGCAGCAGCCACGGAAAGGATTGTATCAGAAAATTGGAATGGCCAGTTGGACTTCGCCTTTCATGAGAAAGTGTCAAAGATTCAAAAATACCTTACCTCCACAGAGGGCGCGCAGGACATCTCTCCTTCTGTCTTGTGCTCATCTCCTCTGGCCAGTACGGCCATCATCCTCCAGTTTCCCCCCATTATCCTGGATCATTCTCTGTCCATAATGAAAAACTTAAAGTGTGGGTCTCCGTCTGATCCCTGCCGGCAAAAACACTTGTGGCCATAGCGGAGATCATTAATCCAGAGGCTAACCAGGTTCTGAATCTGTCATTGAGTAGGGGCCAGGTTCCATCGGTCTGGAAGAGGGCAAAAATCCCCCCCCCCTTCTTAAAAAAACCTACTGCAGATCCTACTCTAACATCCAACTATAGACCTTTTTCCCTGCTACCTTTTTTTGCTAAATCTGTTGAAAAATATATGAACCATATTATTACTGATTTTGCAGAAACAAATGGCCTCCTCCATCCGGTTTCTGTGCCAATTTTAGCACAGAGACAGCATTACTCGTGATATCAGAGTCCATTAAGGAGACCTTGGATACGGGAGGAAGAGCGGTTCTTTTCCTACTTGATCTGTCCGCTGCTTTTGACACCGTGCCCCACGACCGTCTCCTGCAGAGACTAAGGGAGTGCTGTCTTGGGGGCATGGTGTTGGAAGGGTTCTCTTCCTTTTTGGCGGACAGGAGCCTGGAGGTTTGGTCTCCCCCATTTGTAGCCGGTATTCCTCCTATGAGGGTAGGAGCCCCACAGGGCTCCATACTGAACCCGGTGTTGTTCAATCTCTACCTGGCACCCCTCGCCCCTTTGGCTGAGGCCTACGTTGCAACTATTATATCCTATGCTGATGATACTCAGCTGTTGTTCACCTGTAACAAGGAAGAGGAGCCCGATGGAGAGAGGATCAACAAATGCCTAAGTGCGGTCTTTTCGTGGTTCAAACTTAACCAATTGCAGTGTAACCCTGAGCAATCAGAGGTGATCCTTTTCGGTCCATTTACTCGGGAAGCGTGGAGAGGCTGGTGGCCGGGTGATACTCCATCTCCGCAGCCATCGGCAGAAGCAGTGAGAAATCTGGGGGTAAAACTGGATGCCTCCCTTGACATGAAAACTCAAGTAAATTCAGTTGCCGGGGACCTGTTATGGCATCCTGAAAATGCTCCGAAGATTCCTCCCTCTTCTTTCACTCACTCATAGGAGGACAGTGGTCCAAGCTCTCATAACATCTAGACTGGACTACGCTAACGTCCTCTATTTAGGCCTCCTGCATAAACTTCAAGTTATTCAAAACATGGCCCCCAGAGCAATACTCATGCTGGGTCCAAAGGAACGGATCTCTCTTCATCTAAGGAATCTTGAATGGCTGCCTATTTGCAGCAGAATTTACTTTAAGGCATTTGTGCTGACCTTTAAAGCTCTTCATGGCCTTGGAGCCCCTTACATTAGGAAGCGGGCGGCTTTCTATACTCCTAGCAGAAACCTTAGATCCTCACAACTTCATCTGATGAGAGTGCCTAGGTTTGCCCGCTCACGTAGGGGCAGACGCTCCTTTCAGGTACAGGTGGCCCGTCTATGGAATCGGAAGCCTATCACTCTTAGACAACAGGATGACTTAAGATGTTTTAGGAAACAACTTAAAACTTGCTTATTCCTTGATCAAGATATGTATTGGGGCACCCTGTAATGTTTTTATACGCTCAGCCCATACGTCACTACACACTTGACCCTACCAATAAAAAAGACTGGGTGCATGTGCTCTACGCCATTTTAGAGTTGTTCCCAACACAATCGCTGTGATGGCCAATCCTAGTGGTTTGGACACCTCATGTAGGCCCGAACCACAGAGCAGGGGGGCCCACCACTAAGTGCGAGACCTCTTTGGTCACTACGTTAGTGGTACCGCAAGGACTGAGCGGGAAGGAACCTGTGACAAAGATAGGTGCACGAGTATGTCCTTTGACATAGTGATTTCAAGACTCAGCACCAAATGTGAGACTTCTTGGTAGCAGAGCAGGACTGCATGATGTACCCTGTCCGCGAAAAAGTGAGCAGTGAGGCCTGATGGAGTAGATGGGGTACAGTGGACTGGATACAAAAAGGCGATGCAGCGATTTAGGCATACGCAGTCCTATATACCGCATCTTATTGCATTTGTATTTTTTTTCCAATAGCAGGAAAGTTTTAATAATTGGTCAAATGTCCGTTGCTTGTGATGATTGAAACCACGTGTACCTTTTTATCTAACAGGTTGTGTTTCACAAATTGGCGTCCCGCCCAACACCTCCAAAGCTCAACTTTCGAGGATTCTGCGATGATGTGTGGCCATCGTAACACTGTCTGAGAAGGCTGCTTCGACACGTGGTGTACCCTCTTTGAATCACGCTAATGGCACAAGGTGAGCAAAGAAGCTTGTTTCCGAAGCAACAACAAGTCCCCTGCGGGCGGAGAGAATGGGTAGTGTGCAGCAGCTTGACTGCGTAGGAATACACAATTACATTCGGGCAGTGGGAGTGGATAGGTTGCAACAGTCTGAGGGGCAGATTTACAAGCCCCTGGCGCCACTTTTACGTCGCTTTTAACATGGGAAAAGTGACTCAAAAGTGGCGCAAGGAGCTTATAAATCTGCCACTGAGCGCGCAAGAAGAAGCACTCACCTCCGGACTCTGGGAGTCAATGGGGTGCAACAGTCTGGGTACACAGTAATGAGAACTCGCCACTATGCAGTGGGAGTGCATGGGGTATAGTACTTTGGAAGAAAAACATCCCACAAACACCTCCTTGCAGTGAAAGTTGATGAAATACAGTATCCTGAGTGTACAAAGACATAAAGCAAAAATATACTTGTGCAGTTGTATGTATCATGCTATTACTAACTCTATACTATCTCTCAGATCACTAAACTGGAGGGTGAACTATGAACCGGCATGTGCTTGAACATACAACGGAGGTAAAATGGTGAGCTACAAAGATTTTCCCCAGTATTAACTTCTCCATCTCTGATCTGACCGGGAGTATTGCCAAAACCTATCACCTACCCGAGAGGTCTTGCTGGCAGTCACGTTCCTTGCTTTGCTCTCCCCCGCCGCAGCACCTGCCATAGCGGCCGCCGAGAGGGCGGAGCGTTCACCGCCACAGCCTGCCTACATTGCCCAGCGTCCCTAGCGAGGGCCCGTGGACGACGCTTGCTGCGTCACTTGCTAGCGCCAGGAGGCGCATAAAGAACAGCCACTCCTGTCGGGGAGCGGGGGCCATGACCTGACCAAGAGTATTGCCAAAACCTATCACCTACCCGAGAGGTCTTGCTGGCAGCCACGTTCCCTGCTTTGCTCTCCCCCGCTGCCGCACCTGCCATAGCGGCCGCTGAGAGGGGGGAGCGTTCACCGCCACAGCCTGCCTACATTGCCCAGCGTCCCTTGCGAGGGCCCGTGGACGGCGCTTGCTGCCTCACTTGCTAGCGCCAGGAGGCGCATAAAGAACAGCCGCTCCTCCCGCGTCGCTGGACGCGCGCGGGCGGAGCAGGGCGGAGCCCGGGCAGAGGGCGGGCCGTCTGTGGCCGTCCGGGGACGACCAGGGACGGGAATGGCCATCCCCCTTAACACGGACTATTGTGACAGGTACTGTTGAACTTGGACTGGCCGCCTGTGCCTGATAGGACAATTGAACTTGTTGATACTCAGCTGTTCAACTAGGAGGAGGGGGGTTCGGGGAAATATATAGTAAATATAGTATTAGATATATTTAGTCACCCATAAGAAGGAAGCTTGGACTGCTCTTTGGGGGAGGATAAGAGCTAGTCTAAAATACTTTCCCTATGTCTAATCACCCAAAAACCCGCTCGGCTATGAGCAAAGCACACCTAGTTGAAAGTCCTAAACAAACTCTGGCCGAAACAAACATTCCAGCTCCCAACAAAGTAAAGAAACCCACCGCAATTGATTTGATGTTGAGGAAGGTATCTGGGGAGATAGAACGTATGGAAAGGAGACTATCTGCTTCACCTAATCCTATAGTAGCTACCCCAACGCAATCCAGGGATCACACACTAGCTGACAGCCCCAACATGACTGAAAATTTAGTGTCAGCAAGTAACCCGTTAGAGGGCGTTCCCTGTGCTCACACATACTTCTCTCTGGGGCAGAAACCTCAGGGCACAGTGACCCTATCCCCCATAGTAAATCTAAACAACGGGGGAGGACCAAGGGACAACAGAGAAAAAACAAGTCACTTATAGGAGATGGTCGACCCAAAAATAGACAAGAGGTCATCCTGGTAGACAACAAGGTGCACACAAACACAAATCCCCCCAGGATGGATTGAGAAGGTTATAGGAGAACTCAAGAAACACATGGAAACTTTTATTATCGCCCAGTTGAAACCAATCATAAGTAGGGTGGACAAAATAGCGAGCGAATTGACCAAACAAGGTAAGACAATAGACCTGACAACTAAGAAACCCCCTTCAGGTCCTAATCAACCCATAAGTGTGGTCACTAATAATAATAATAATAATACAATGGCAAATAACAATTGTGTCAGCAATATCCAACACACGATTGCCCAGGTACATGATGCCCCAACAGTTTCCCAAGATCTAAGAGGGGTATCAAATCAAAAGACGAGCACCAAAAATATTGATAAAGCCCCCCAGCAACCGCTCATACAAAGGGGCCAGGAAGACCATAATTTAAGAAATAGCCCTTATAGCTCACCCTACATGGACTTTGACCCTTTCTACAGCCCAGATAACCCCCTCCCCCCACATATAAATTTACCACCAGAAGCCAGTCCCTATGTAATAGTATTTGCAGGGGTACCGAAACTCAGGGCATCAGACAAAGAATCGCATTCTCAACTACATATTAAAATTTCAAAGTGGTTGGATATTCATAGACCATTGAACAACGGGGAAAGGGGGGAGATAGTGCATGTAAGAAGAGTTAATTGGCTTGGAGGCAGGAAAAAAGATATACGAGGGGATTGTATTGTGGCAAACTTCAGAGATGCTAGACTGGTGGATTATATACTGAGGAATTCTAATAGAAATCACACTAGTACAATCTGTGTGCTCCCCTGGGGTATTTTTACCCAAGGAGATGGAGCAGTAATAATTCTGACCATTCAATGTGGAATCCTGGAAGGCCACAACATACCCAAAGGGATAGAGCCACGAACTACCCCGACCAGTTTCTACCCCAAAGGAGAAACAGATTTGTCCCTCTGCAGTCGCTCGATAAAAATGATTGACTACCCCCCACAGACAAAGAGCATGCAATTACTGCAACAGGGGAACCAGCAAGTCCTGTAATAGAGGATGGAATTGTTAATAGCAGGAATGGGTTAATAATAAGGACAGAAGACCCTCCAAAACAGAGGGAGGAAAACGATAATGTTTCAGAGACCTATAAAATAGGAGAGTGTAGACTAAATGAACACAGCACAGAGGGACGGAAAGCAAATAGGGCAGGATTAGCCTTTTTGTCTTGGAATGAAGCAGGCCTGGGGGGTAAATTCAATAATAAAGAATGGAGAGAGTATATAAGGGGCTTTCATATTATAGCCTTACAAGAAACATGGGCACAAGACCCTGACTCCTGCCAACTCGAGGGCTATAAGTGCTTCTTTAGGCCAGCCCAAGAAGTGAGATCTGGGAAGGCGAAAGGAGGGTTAGTGATATATGTCGATTTAGACCTAAAAGGCACTTGGTCACAACCCAGGTGGGTGTCAGATACGATACAAGCAGTGGTATTCCAGGGACAAGGACAGAGATTTCTAATTCTAAATTTTTACAATTCGGGCTCAACTGAGGGAAACTTTCCCATATTACTAGAGTTAGAGAGTAGGTTAAATGAGGAAACAGACCTAATGCAAGGGGGGCCCAAACCAATTGTCCTGCTGATGGGGAACTTTAATTGTCACCTGTGCCCAAAACTACTCCCCATGTCCCCTGATTGGTCTTCCTGCCTTTAGAAAGTGGACCACACTTCGAACATAACAGAGAAGTGTGGCTCACTGGTTAGAGGAAGCATACCCTGAAGCAGAGGTCAGACCCGGGACCAGGGTTCAATTCCCAACGCGGCAGGTTCTTGAGCCCAATTGTCCACGGACTCGATAATTCTCGCTTCGGTGCTCACGGGTTCACACTCTGAAACTCTGGGCATTAGCTTGCTTAATCTCCACAACGGCCCCCCCGCGGCAGGATGCCTGGTTTTCACCTTGGGGGATGCCCAGTACGGGTTATCTCACAGGGAAAAGCCTTGACGGGTTCCCAAGGCAAGCGCCGAGATGCCCTAGGGTAAGTCGAGAGCTATATAAGAACACACATACATACATACACCCTCATACCCACATTTAAAGGAAGAGGTTGTGCTTCTATAATAGACTTTATAGTAATCTCTGCCTTTGCTAAAGAGCAGATTAAAAAGGTAAGAACGGAGTGAAGCCCCTTTAGCGACCACAACCCCCTAACTCTTGAAATAGAATATAACGATCTACCGGTAGAACATCTGGGGGGATACTGTAATTCGACCAACAGATCAAGGGAGGCGCATAGGATGGGCAAAGATTAATCCACAAGAATTCTATAGCACCCTAGTGGAAAGAGGGAAAGAACACATAGAGATATGTCATGATCTTGCAACAGAGGGTAGAGAAGTGGTCCTGGCATTTGAATCCTTAACTAGGATAGTCGAAGGTTTATTAAAAACTAAGCGGCCTACAAAGGAACTGACAACTCCAAGATGGTTTGACTCGATTTGCTCACGGGCACTGAGAGAACTAAAACAGAGCCTAAAGAAGTCCCCAAGAAAAAAGAATGAAATCGCCCTCTGTAGACGTAATTACAAAATACAGGTTAAGCAAAGAAAGAGTGCACTCCAAAAGGATGTTTGGGCAGACCTTAGAGAAGCAGGAGAAAACAGGGACTATACTCAATTCTGGAGAATTATAAATAGACCGTGCTACCAAGACTCTAGCTCCCCTGTAATTAGCACCAACATACACCCCCAACAATGGATTAACCATTTTAAAAGTCTCTATAATACACAGGAGGTAGAAAACAGGGATGGAGTGTGGGAGGGTTCCAGAGCAATTGAGCTAGAATTCTCCTTACTGGAAGTCTTAAAGGCAATGCTAGGGCTGACACGTAATAAGGCGCCAGGCCCGGACGGCACCCCCCACAGACCTCTTTTTAAGCAACACCGACCTATGGGTACCGATTATGACCAGAGTACTTAAAGCAGCAATTAAATCTGGACTTCCGCGATCTTGGTCAACTGCATTGATTGTTCCTATATATAAGAAAGGCTGTAGGGATAATCCACAATGCTACAGACAAATCTTGCTGATTGATGTCTCAACTAAACTACTACGTAGGGTAATTCTAAACTGCCTTACAGAGTGGACTGAAGTACACAACACCCTGGTGGACACAGAGTATGGGTTTAGAACAGGCAAGTCAACTAGTGACCAATGTCTCAACTTATGCCTACTAGTTGCTAAATATACTAACTCAGATAAAGGAACAATGTATATGGGGTTTATGGACCTGGCAGCTGCATTCGATAATGTAAATAGAACTAAACTCTGGGCACTTATGTATAGATTGGGAATTGATCCAGAACTGATAAACATACTAAAGGAACTCCACTGGAACACAACTGCCAAAGTCTGCTATAGCGCGGGAGGGATGAGTACTGATCCCTTCCCGTGCTCTGGCGGGGTGAGGCAGGGGTGTGTCCTGGCTCCCTTCCTATTTTCTCTTTACATAAATGACCTGGAGAGCGCACTGATGACATTGGGGACTGATTGCCCAAGAGTAGGATCGCATCACATAACGGTACTTTTGTACGCAGATGACGCGGTCCTACTCGCACAAACAGCAGTGAGCCTGCAGCAGCTAATCAGTGGCTTTGTTAGGTTCATGGAGAATCTAGATCTCTCAGTAAATCTGACTAAGTCCTTTATTATGGTGGCAGGAAAAAAAACGCCCAATAGATTTGTGTTTAAAATAGGAACACACGTTTTGGACACTGTAAACACTTTCTCATATTTGGGTCCCTTGTTTGATGAAAATACCAGTTTTGCCCCATTGAGGAAAGGTGCAGGAAACTTGTTTCAGCGAATGGTGCCATTTTAAACTTTGCGCTTAGGCTGGGTCGTTGGTTCCCTGAACAAGGGATGACGTTGTATAGAGCGGTCAGCACTTTTAAAGCCATGTACGGGGCAGAGGTGTGGGGTTTTAGGAATGCACATCAGATACAAGCAGAGGAAGATACATTCCTAAAGAAATTGCTAAAGTTACCACAGAGCATCCCGGCAGCAAATACACACAAGGAGCTTGGCACCTCGTATATATCTGACCTGATTAAAGTAAGACCAATTCTGACCTGGCTCCGAATCTGGCTAAATCCAAACGCTGAACTAACTAGACAGATTATTGAACTTGAACTTCTCCATCTATTACTTTCTCTCTCACATTGTTTTGCTTTCTATTTTAAAGTTAAGGACGCTGCTGTCCACTCTGCCGATAAAAAAATCAAGGCTGACTTTATTACAGTCTGCAGTGTAGAACCAAAGCTGAGTTGAAGTTGTGAACTCTGTTCGCCACAGTGTTTACACAAGGTAAGCAGAGCAGCCTAGATGCGCAATGCCTCCGATTAAATGCGTTCCAAATAAAGAATATTGTCCTGCATAATGACGTGATCTCTCACCTAATTCTGTCTCATCTCTGAATCATTTTAAGACCAGTTTGTCCATACTGTAAATGTGACGCAGTAGGCACTTACGCACAGACACCTCTTCAAGGCGGGCCTATAAAAGAGGTATAATGTATCAGGCACACCTCAGATGTGCACATTAACAAATATTGCCAAGTGTTACCTTAATTTGTGATCTTTGACCTCATTCAGTCACATCGATCTAATTTTAAACTCTTATTTTCATTTTTGTTTTGCAGGTTACCTACCCTCCTTACATTGGAGTCCATCGAACATTTTGTTTAATATATTGTTATGTTAAAGATATGTTTCTAGTTTTTTATTATATTGTTATTTTAAAGTCACGTTTCCAGTTATTTATTGTTGTTTTAATAAAAGTTAATAAAAAAGTATATACGTCTTCTTTTTCTGACAACATTTCACTATTATTTAGTGTGATACTCATATGCTTACAAAACATTAAACAATTAAAATAGAAATGATGTTTATAACTAGAAGTATAATACTGAGGCTAGCTCTTTACCACCTCTTTAACAGAGTCTGCACCTGGGATTAACGGTACCTATGGAAAATTTTAAAAAGTCCTGCACAGTAACTGTTTCGATTAGCAACATTGTGTGGTGAACTTGTAACCTGTGTGCTTACTGAAGTGTTCCATGAACTGTTACTATGGTAACAGGCAGTAAGCAGTTTGGAGGTAGGGTTAAAAGGTACTGGCTGTACAGAAAATGTTATATTTACCAAGGATCCTCACATGACAGAAACAAATCAAACTAAGACAGAACACTGTGTAGCAGATTTACAAGCCCCTTGCACCACTTTCGCGTCACTTTTCCCATGCTAAAAGTGATGCAATAGTGACGCAAGGAACTTGTAAATCTGCCACCTCGCATATTAAACATACTTAAGTCTACTTAAGAACAGATGTTAGGATCCAACATAAACCGTAATTAGCTAGACTTTTCACATCGGTCCTCAAATCCAGGGCCACCTTGTAAATACAACGCTATTTTCATACCTCCCTCTTCTTTTTTATATTCTCATAGAAATACCTACCTTCCCACTGAGCACACCTACATTGCAAATAATTGGAGATAAAAGCGAGCCCTTAGCAAACCGGCTACTAACATGCATTAATGCATCTTAGCATCGCCAAGTAAATAGGGCGATATAATTTACACCGCATTTTTGGCTTTTTAAAAAAAATTGAGGCAAAATGATACTTGTTAACATTCTCTCAAGTTTGCTATGACACAACGGGAACATCAACTCCCCATAGCAAACAGCAGTGTCCCGGGGTAGACACCCCGAGACACTGCAGGTGCCACTCCAGGAGGGTGGTGTTCCCCAAGGCTTTGAGACTGCTCCAGAATGCAGACCATGCGGCCCCCCTCCCAAAATATAAAAAAACCCTGAAGGTGGTAATCCACGGGGCTTAGACGTACCTTTGAGCTCCCTCACTCATTTATTTTGTAGCACTGAGGAATGGCGGTCCCCGGGCTACAGAGCCCCTCTGGACCCCCATCAAATGTAATATTTTAGTCCCCTAGATTTGCCCCTCCCAGGTAGCTAATGCTTAAACAAGTACAGGAGCCCCCGCTTTGTTTTTATTTTTATTACGGCAGATCTAGGCACCCAAAGCACATTTCTCAGTTTTTTCCAAACAAAAATTATTTATTTTTTTTGACCTAGGGGTCCTTGTGGGACCCCATAAGCAGGTCTAGATGATAAAAACATTTCTTGCATAGCCCCTTTATACCTTTTGAACACTTGTTCAACTATTTTCTAGATCCTCGTTTCCACCGAGGCACAAAATGGCTGCCAACAATTCCTGGTTTCGAATCTTAACAACCACTTGACAGCCAATTAGAAGTTGGTGGTAAATAATGAAAACCCTTGAAAAAGCATTTTTTTTGCTTTTCCAACAGTGCCATGTTGCAGACATACATGTATGTCTGCAACATGTGCACCCATACACAATTGGGAGTGCAACAGGTGTCAAAGAGACACCCTGCCACCCTTCAATGTTTCCCCCAATTACCGAATCGGTATTTACCGATTCAGTAATTGCCATTCATTCCTATGGGCCTCCAGGCCCATAGGAATGAATGGCAATTACCAAATCGGTAAATACTGGTTCGGTAATTACTGAAACTAACCAATTCGGTAATTCTTTCGGTAAAATTACCTACATCCAATTTTCCTGTTCTTAAGTACCGAATCGGTATGATTCGGTATTTAAGAATCGGTAATCTGGGATTACCTACATCGGGCCCTTAGTACTTTGTTTTCTTTGTGTTGGTAAATCTAATTTGCTCTGGGGGTTCCTGGTTTAGTCTCAGTGCTCAAGGCGTGTCACTGAGCCCTCGCCACGGCATCCTCCGAATCCCCTCCACCCCCTTCCCCGAATCCCCTCCACCCCCTCCCCACGGCATCTGTTTGAGTCTCATAATTACTCCCCCTGGGGCCCCCCTTCCGTTTACCAGTTGTACACTTGCTTTCTCGGCCACTGCTGCCCCCATTGCAGGCGCGCCAAAGTTTGCCTACCACAGATATCTGCTGGTGAGTGATTAACAGCCATTGATTGGCCAGCAGCCGCCCCCGCAGTTCTCTTCGCCCCCTCTACGCACAGACTCTCCTCGCAGGCTGACCTCTGTGAGACTGCAACAACCTTTCTGCTGATACGTCAAAAGAGCGATCCCCGCTGCTACATGAATACGCATCCGGCGTCTTGCTTTTCTGGGTTTTGTGTACGAGCACATGTAGGGTTTACTATGAATGAAGATTTCAGTGACACACTTGTTTGGTTAAGAAAGTAGATCTGTTATTTGACTTTGGGGGGATGCTTTCTGAACAGAGACTGTGCTAGACGCCCATGAACCCTGACCCCCTGGCTGGAGTCTACACCAGCAGCTCAGCGTGATCATTTGTAGCAGGACTGTTGAATATTTCCAGTTTACAGGGGGCAGCAGGGGCCTTACCAGATAGTGTAAATGGCCTCAAATTAGGCACTGCCATTGGGAGTAGAACAAACCCCCACAATCACAATTTCTGCTCCTACTGGCATGTGCGACTGCCATTCATCTGGGGTCACACTTAAAGGACAGAGAGGTCGTGGTAAAGACGAAGAGATAGTAACGGGGAAAGAGTGAAATGGTGAGAAGTGTGGCCATAGATAGAGTGACAAACAGTAGTGGCATCTGGACTTAGTGGCAGAGAGGAAGACGCAGGGATGAAGCAAGAGTATAGGATGATACGAAGGAATAATGACAGGAATAAATGCATACACAGAGTAAGAGAGAGGGACAGAAAATGAAGTGATTGAACAAGATAAAGTGACACATTGAAGGGGACTGGCAGGGAGAGAGAGGAGGACAAGGAAGGGGAGATAGTGGCAGGGAGGAAAGACGAGTAGGGTGATAAAGAGGGTACAGGAGAGTGGGAAATGGTGACTGAAAAGAATACAGTGACAGAATGAATAACTGAACGGGGAATGATGACAGATAGTGGCAGTGTGATAACAGCAGAGAAGAGAAAGTGACGGGAGATGGGTGTGAGGGGAGCTCACTGCATGTACTCACGCCTGTCACTCAGCATTAGGCAGACCCCCCAGGATATAGCGGTACTTCCGCTATGTGGAAGTACCGTTGGCCACATTGGCTATTTGTAATTTTAAAGCAAAAGAACGTGTGCACTGTCTTTGCCAGCAAAATCCCCACACTAGGAGTGTTTAATTGATTGATGTAATGATGTACGCACCTACCAAGACACAGAAGATGCCCAATACTTGTTGCCTCTGTTCATCATGTTCTCTCATAGCCACACCATGACTCGCTACCTTAAATTGTTTCCTTAAGTTGCCTGCTGGAGAATTGCATTTCCAAGGGATAACAGCCTTCACCTGTGGGCTGCTTCCTCTGTTTCATATTCCAGGTTGCCTATTCAAAGTGGAAAACTCTGCTAAAACAGTTTCCATGAATTTAAGGCTGAAAATGAATGATTATGAGTAAAATAAAGTGCCGCAAAAATGCTGCTAAATTTCCATATTTGTGCCGCTAAATGTCCATATTTCTGCCGCTAAATTTGCGAATCCATGCCGCTATATCCTGGGGGGTTTCTTCAATCTTGTAAATGTTTTTAAGAATTGCCAAATACTTCCCAGCACAGGGAAGGCCAGATTGTTTATGAATCCCGTGCTGATGATTCAACATCAACGAACATTGAATCCGCAGTTGGGAATCCCTCCAGCATTTGCAATATCATGTCGAGTGAGTTTAGATGGTCATCTCTGATTCCCACAGCACCGCCGGCAAAGAATTAGATGCCTGAATGCCTGGAACGGATGCCTGTACCTCTGGAGCAGAGCCAATTTCCCATCCCTTGGAGGATCTAAAAATGCTTTCATCAATATGGGAATGCACTGTGGACAACTGTACATGTGAGTCAGCAAGGGCTCCCCGTGCACATCTATGTCCGATGGCACAACCTATGAAGTGTCAGACACAGGTTAAACATGCATCCAAATCCACTGAAGAGGCAGCAGAACACAGGCAGGACAAAGTCTAGCCAGACAGGTCTAAAAGACAGGAACCAATGCTCTCTCAGCTCTCAAAGCCGAGACGTATCCAGGGAGAGCACCATACGCTCACGTCGTTCCAGCAGTGTTCTCTATATATCTTGAGGGATTGAGACGTCCATTGCGAATCAATAGGATTAAAATAAGGATGCCCGCCACTGATAGCAGGACCAGAGGAATCCCTCCAAAAACGCTTCCAAGTAAGGAGTGTATGAAAGCTGGAATTACTCAGAAGATGATTTGAATGGTGGTTAATAGACCTGATCCAAGACGCTTAAATATTTGTACGATCTCCCTCGTATCAGACATGTTAAAGATACGATGAACCATTTCTCTGAAATGGATCCGGAGGTTCGTACGGTGCAGAGCCTGTATCCCTGCCAAAGACCTTGCAACCAGCAGAACAAAAGTCTCTCGGGCTGAAGCTAAGGCCACATTTTGTTGAAACAACATGGCTTTCGGTCTACTCAGAAAATTAAAACATTTACTGGAAACATTCAATGAATGCCACAGTGTTGCCTCACTAACTATGCGAGCTGGGGGAACAATACTTGGTTACAGCAAACAACCCTGAAGTTTACTGTGACTAGATATGCGATGCCTGGCGCCATTCCGCAACAGCCTTGATCATTCAGCATTAAATAACTCCCATTTGAGAGTAACTTGAACTGGATGAAGCACTGCATCTGGGGAGCCTTTCGAGTAGCAGATAAGTTTGCTATTGAAGGCATGACACGCTCCATGAAACCCGACCTCCTTGCTCACTAAAGACCCACTTAAAGCCTTCTCACAGTCTGTACGACTTAAGTAAAGTTCACTGTTCTTATTTCTCCAGCTACAGGTGTACGGAAACTCCCAGGTTTCCTGTATGTACCCTTCACCCAACACTTCATAGTTGCCTACCTGGAGGTATCTAAGGCAGTATTGGTATTAGAATGTCGTTGTAGGCAGTGTGATATAGCTGTGAATTAACCATTCCGTAGATGGTGACTCTGCTACTGTAAAAGGTACCTTCTCTAATTTTTTAATGAGCTGCATGGTATAATTTGCATCTCTGCGTACCATGGTCAATTGTCTGTGAGTCAGATTATAAGCCAAAAGACATTTTTGCCGTTAATGTACATCCATGGCATAAGGCCAGAACGCAATGTTTGTAGCATCAAGCTTAAAAGCCTAATGGTGCGCAATTGAGATTGCCCATGTTGGAAAATAGGCTAATCTTCTTCCATTATGTCAATTGCTGAGGACACAATGTTGCCCAGTGAATAAATATGTGAAGAGAGTGTGGTCATTCCATTGTCTATCACAGGTAAAATCTTTTCAAGGTTAATTATATCAATCTCACATAATCTATCAGCAGCTTCCTGTTGGGAGACTTCCCACAGTTCATTGTAGATGGGATATAAGAAGCTTTTTCTACATGGTTTCTTGGGACCTAGCAAGAAATCCCTAAGAACCATGTTATCAGGCAGAACGGACAAGTGTTGTTTCACCTTTAATAGTGTTGAGGTTTTTAGCCATTCTAGGCATAACTTCCCAACATTAAAAGTCACTACCCCTGGGTCGTCTGTGTGTGTACATAGCGTGGAAGAGGCCTATTGATTCTAAACCCTCCAGTGGTACTCCTGAATCTTGATTGACAGCTATTTGTGCCAATCAGCCAAACCAACCATCTCTTCCAATTGGGAGCTGATGAATTGTACATACCATTCTGTATCATTGTACCCAGTACTTCCTCACTAATCAGTGTATTATTCTATATTGCTTCATTAGGTGTGGACAATGTCTTTTATTTTTGCAAACCCGTAACAGGTACTCTGTTGCACTGTTCTGTTCAGGAAGATTATCTGTAATGGTATGAGGCAAGCTCTAAATAAAACCTCTGTTCCCTGAACCTGCCACTCCTTTTTCCCCAGATGGATTTTGTGTCTATTGTGTCCCTCCAAAAGTCAAAACCTTGAGATAAAAGGTGCTGTATATATATAAGCTTGGTGTTTGTCAACAACATTTGTTTCGCAGTTGCCTTCGTTTGTGCAATCTTATAGTAGTTTGACGTTGGATCTGATGTATTGAACCCTGAAAAGTATGCAAATTTATTTGTGAATTTGGCAGAACTACCTTTCGGCAGTGTTGGGCAATGTTCCCATTGATGGTAAGTGTTAACAGTGCGTGGGACACTTGCTTTGTGCACAGAATGATGACCATAATTTTGGCAACAGTACATGGGATCAAAATCAGGTGTCTCTTCATGCAATTCCCTGTACGAAAATGCAGCAGATTGTTCTAAATCTCAATCATCAGAGAGTGTACTCTGGGTAATGAAATCACTCAATGACATTTTAAATACATGTTGAATTTTCAAATGTTCTGTAGGACCAAATACATGATATGAGACCCTATCCAAAACTATGCCATCCGGTACTGGAATAGCTGTAATGTCCACTAGGGACAGGTCTCTCTGTTCACGGTTTCAGGACCAAGTTCAAAGACTGTACTGCAGAGCGTTGAGGGAGGTAATGTCCATTTAGGAGTAAGAAAAAAACACACTTACTATACAAATCCAAATTAACAGTAACAGGATTCCCAATGCAAACCAAAGAAGCAACCAAGGGGACAAAAAGTAAGTATTTTCCAGCCAGAGATAGAACTGTTGAAATTTCTATTTTTGGGAAATGGGTGGTGTTTCCACCAAGATGTGGTTGTAAGCCCCATCTTATTTTAAGGGGCCGCAGTGGTCCAAATAGACAAATGCAAGAGGTCTGTCTGAAATAAGTAATGATGGTTGCGGTGGCCGTGCTACGGTGCAACCTTTCATCTGCTGACAGATGTCACACTTTAGGACATAACCGTTAGTTTGTTTAGACAAACTTGCCCACCAGTATCGCCGTTTCAACAATGAAATTGTAGCAGTGACTCCTGCGTGTGCTGAGCCCAGACCCTTGTGTGCAGCTAGAATTAAACCTAATCTGCGATCTATGTTTGGTATAACTCTATCCCCCACTCCTGGAATTTGAGCATATAGTGCATTTTGCACATCTGATTCATAGGAATATTTGAGTGGAAAATCCTTTGGCATGGGAGAGCCGTTTTTCGAGCCATTGACAGCTATCAGTAAACCTCCGTCTATCCTTTCCTAGAACAAGTGATTGCAGCAATGGCATCAGCCAGTGAATTCCATTCCACGTGCATGCCAAAACGCTGATTACTCAAGGTGTGAATACCTTGAGCACGTGGCAGGCATTCCTTCATTTTTGCCACTTTTCCCATAACAATTTATGCTTAATTGTGCAACCCTTGGGATCTCTAAACCCATCCTGACCCCAGTAATGAAGATATTCATTATAAGACTGCACACAGTAGAATTAATTGCACACTATCAGTGTGGGGAATTCCTGATCCATATATTGTAGTGCTAGTATCAGGGCTTTTAGTTCTGCCAGCTGTGCCGTACAATCTCTTAGAGACTGTGTAGTTGTATTGCTGGGATGGAACTTACCGTCCTGCATTCATCCCTTCACTATAACTGATGCTGCACTATACTGCTGTTTACTTCCAAGGGCAGGCTGAGCAAAACCATCAGTGTAAATGATGTACTCATATTTTTCTATCCTGATTTGCATATAGCCAGGTTCTGAGCTGGGATGGTGCGGTGAAATAAATAACGGTGATGGATCAAGCCCTGATCTTTGGACTGGGTTAGAGTGGTCTGCTTAATTCAGACACTCTGTTCATCACCACCCCCTTTTCTGAATCGTTTTTGGCCACTATAGGTGTGGCAGGGTATACTCAGACAGGAGTCCCTTTCTCACTGCACCATCAGGATTCAAGCAAGCCGGGCCAACGACGGCTGAAATGCCAGAAACCGGTCCCCGGTAGCTTGTCTCCTTTCTGGTGAAGAATTGGCTTGGTAGTTAGTCTGCCCTGTTCCCATGATGCACTGGGCCAGGGACAGACTGATTTGCATATAGCCAGGTTCTGAGCTGGGATGGTGCAGTGAGATAAATAACGGTGATGGATCAAGCCCTGATCTTTGGACTGGGTAAGAGTGGTCTGCTTAATTCAGACACTCTGTTCATCACCACCCCCTTTTCTGAATCATATTTTTCTAGAGGCATCATTTCATACCGGAGAGGGTTTTCTTGTTCGTACTGCAGGAAGGCTTGTGTTTGCAGTGTAGCATCGTATTTGTAATCTACATCTGTTGCAATGAGAGAATTAGCCCATTGTATCCATCGCTGATGCAGTGCTTTTGCATTTGGAATGCTCGCTTTGGTAACAGCTTCTAAAGTTGATACCGGGGTTAAAAAGATTGCGCGTTTCCCCTGTGATAGTGCTCTTTCTCTCACTACAACAGTCTATACTGATGTCAGTATTTTTTCTGTGGCCGCAAATTGCATTTCAGCATTTGTGTATAAATATTGTATGTATGAAATTGGGACTGTCTCTCCCTCATTGAAAGTGATGTATGTATATCTTGATAACCCCAAGACCACCCGGATCACGAAGTTGGTAGAATTCACACGTGTGTGCAAATGTTTTCATGCGATCATGTCAGCCTGAATGGAGCAGAGAGTATCTGTATGTTCCAGTGTCCACTGATGTGCTGTGAAATCAGGTCTTATTAAGTCGTAGAAAGGTTTTACTCTTTCTGTGTAATCCAGAATGTATGGTCTGCCCAAATTTTGAAATCCGAAGCAGCTTGTGTTTTTCCAAAAAATTGGCTGCTAGACTCTTGCCTTCACTTGATAGCTCATATCCGAAAAATAGGACAAGGGCATGGGCAATTTTTGATTTCTTGAAATTAGATTTGTAGCCCAAGTTGGCAAATCCCACAAATATGTTGTTCACCCTGCACAAGTGTTCAAGTAATGAGCATCAGATAGATGTCATCTACACAGGACACTGTTGCCTCGTCACATGTTTGTATTATTTGTGACTCTCTTGCCTAGAATAGCCCCGGGCTGTTCCTTTACCCCTGGGGCAAACGACAGAAGTGATGCTGAATGCCAAGTACAAAAATGCTGTCAAATATCTGTTTTCTTGAGATATATTTTGGCAGAAGAATCCACTTGAGAATCCAATGTTGTTTTGTATTTCTTCAGCACAATGTTATTCATTAATGCGTCATTAGGAGCGTTTTGAACTGCAAATGTTCTTGTGCATGTGTTTAAATGTCGGTAATCCAACTATAGGAGTTGTCAGGTTTCATTACGGGAAACAATGGATTGTTCATTGGGGAGGTGCAAGTCTCAATCACACCTTGGTATTCAAGTTGGTATAAGATTTCTTTGACCTGTCTTTTTCCATATTTTTTAAGAGGGTACTGTCTCTGCAGAGTCGGAATAGATTTTAATGGGATTTCGTAGTGAGTAGACACCACGTCCCACACTACATGGTTGCGGTATAATTTCGGAGATAGCGCTAGCAGTCACTCCTGTGCGTACAAATGTATTAAAGGTTCTGGAACGAGCTAGGAGAAAGCAGGCAAATTATGCTTTCCCCTTTTGGGGATTCCATCACAAATTCTGTTGGCCAATCTTTTTCTGTTAACAGGATGTTGTATCCAAATGTTAAGTTCTCCCAAAAGAGACCTTTAACTTTTCTTGAGATGTTCCCGTCTATTTGGAGTACAGTCTACAGTCTACGCGTGACACTAACTCTTGTATCAGGTGTTTCCACCATGATATGTTCATTTAATACGTCTATCACCAGAAAATCCTTCAAGTTCTGGTGAGCTATTGTTACTTCTGCCATGCTGTCTAGCATCGTCAGAGCCCATTCCGAACTCAGAAGCTGAGTCCTCAGTAACCTGGGCATATCAAACTTTTAAGCCAGCTACTTTCTTCTTTTTGAATTGAGGCTTTGCTTCAGGTTGGTTTTTCTGCTTGGTAATGTAATCTGAATTACGATGAGTTACCCTTTTTGTCTTTGGTCGATCTTCAGTCTTTTCTTATGGACGCTCATCCCTCTCCGAGTTTTTAGGTGAACCCTGAAAGGAACCAAAAAAAGAGTATCAGTGTCCCGATACCTGATACCTGCCAGGTTTCCTGATGTTATCACGATTCCTAGGTTATACCTTTTTTCAGTGGACTCCCTTTGGGGAGACCTAAACCTTGATCGTGAATTCCTTTCTGTATTGTTGTTTTTAGATTGTTTGTTATCCCATTTCTTTTTAGAAGAAGAGGGTGCTAGCTTCGAGTTGTCCTTGTCGGGACTACCTGCCATTTGTGGCATCCCTGGTTTGGCTCTCAATCTATCTTTACCTAATGGAGAAAGGGTTTCTCCAATAATTTTTGGTAACACTCGCTCCTTATTTATAGGATCTATTTCCCTTAAGCCGTGCTGTAAAGCCACTGCTGCTGGCTCGTCTTTTATGTTGCTCAGCATGATTTCAGAGAAAATTACCCATCATTTCCATCCCCAAGTCCAGGGCAGGTCCTGCCCGTACTCATTCTGTATCTGTTTTAATACCTCTGAAATGACTGCTATGGAAGGGGTACCATTTATTCTGATGTATACTGCAGCAAAGATTGTTCCCTAAGTGGTACACTCTTCAATTGAGGGAACGATCCCCATTGGCAACCAAATGGTTAGCACTCTGCTGACCCGTATGGAGAAAGACTGCTTCCAGCTGTGCAATTTTTTGTGCTATCCAGAATGAATTTGGAGGGGATTGCCCCGTTTACTGAGTTTAGTGTCTGTCGGTTAATTGTAGGTGTGGTGCGATGTGGAACGACTGGAGCATTTCTCGCAGGTTGGACTGTTAGTGTTTGAATGACAAACTGACAATGTGTCTGTATAGCCAGACTATGTCTTTGTATATTGTACGGTCTTCATCCACAGGTAGTGTATCTATCTCAGAATGTGGAGTGTATGTCGCTAAGACCAGCCAGGTCACTCCTTCTATGCTGAGTGGACCGAGTCTTACAACAGATGTTGTGTGTGGGAGAGTGCCTTTAAACCAGTTTCTGTTTTGCTGGTAAGTTAAAGGGACTTCAGTGTCTTCGTATGAAATGTATTCGTCCAATAGTTCAACTACAACATATATGTGAAACAATTTAATCTGTGGATCTGCAGGCAGGGAGTGAACCTAAGAATAGAATATCTCTGACCCGAATACCTTGTGTGCCTCAATCATGACGGTAACACATCCACCTGTTGTGGGTATGCCATGGTCTAACAACTTTATAGTTACTGCATGTCTTCAGTTTAAGTAATGTTAGGAGCATTTGCAAGTTTGTCTTTCCCCGAGCCTGAATCACCACTCGTGGACTCAGTCATTCTCAGCAGAAGAAGAAAAGTTTTAGTAATGAAGGGTTTTGCACAATGTGGGAACCTTTTATCCTTACAAACATGTTTAACACCTTGGCTGCTAGGGTTTTTCCTCCCCAGTGCTGGACTCACAGAGTTGCCTTTATTCATGACGAGCTCAGCTCGTCATAAGCACAGCTCAACCATGCCTCATGGCGAGCTGAGCTCGTCATGAGCAGCGAAGGGGTTAAACCTTCAGCCAATACACTGGGTATATCTGCTCAGCTGTGGTGGATCTCCCTTCCCACTTCAGAGGTCTCTGAAAAGTGTGAGCAGGGCTTTGTTTTAAAAAAAAAGCAAGACAGAACTACTCAGATTCTATAGTCTTTATCATTTCATTCTCACTGAACTAATATGAAGCTCAGAAAAGGCTGTTGAGAACGCAATGAGTGGCAGTGATTCAGCAGTACAAAGGCACAGCAAGACAGAATGTGCATGTCCACTGCGAATATGATTTAGTGATCCTGCGCTGTCAGTGGAAGTGGTTGTAGTGCACATTGCAATGCTCAATGTCAACTGATATTCTGTGAATCAGGCCAGAGGTACATTGAAATGGTAAATGTCATGGTTTATTTTCATATGCCTATTCACTAAGGTATTTTGTAGTATGTAAAATAGTACTACTGTATTAGGATGCCCTTCGGGTAACAGCCAAGATGATCTTCGGTAGCAGCTATAAGTATTCATTAATTCATAATATTAGTTTATGTATTCTAAAATGCATTTGTGAACTAGCCCAAAACACCCTGGGCCTGATTCACAAAGGTAAACTGCCAAAAACATTGCCCTTGCCTGGTGAGGAGGAGCTGCCTGACCGGATTGCCACTTGTTGTCTTCTTCCCTGGGGCTGCCGATTGCTCGCCGGACCCGCTCCGCGGGTCCCGCTTCGCGGTGTGAGGAGAGAAACTGTCTGCACCGGGATTGGAGCATGAGGGTCAGGGGTGAGGGTTCGTTTTGCAGCAGGGCTGCGAGCTATGCCGCAGGGACTCCGTCTCCCAGGAGTCCCTGCATGACCAATCTGCCACACCTGGTCCGCTCTCCCTGCTTGCCCCGCCCTCCGACCTCTTCCTACCCTTCATAACAGGTACAGCATTCCGCTGCACGGGAGCGTGCGGGAGCGTCCTGGGAGAAGCCCGGGACAAGGGCGGGCCGTCTGTGGCCGTCAGGGGCTGCAGGAGGCTGGGCTGGGCCTACTCCCTGACTTTCAGCTCAGAACTATCGGACTTGTCTAATCTGTGATATAGTGAGTTGTCATCCTGCTGAGCATCATATACGGTTACTATTACAAGTGACTCTTATTGACGTGTGCCCCTTTGATGTGGTTTAAAGTTAAAACGATTCTTTTTACTATAGTAAATTGGCTTAAAATATGTCTTTGCACTTATCTAATCCCTCACTTAATCCCTTACCTTCTACGGTAGGGGTTGCAATCCTGGGTCTTCTAGATAAATACTTCTCCAGGGCTACTTGTGAGATTGATAGAGAGATTGCCTTAGCCGAGAGACGTGCTGAGCGCAGGCTATCTGTTGAACTCCTCAAGCTCCCTTTAGAGAAGCGGGCGTCCTTGGGTCTTCTGGTGCCGGTTCCCTCCCCAACACACACAACCGATCCCGACTCGAATGCTTGCTAACCTTTGGAAAAGTCATCTGTAATAGCTCTGTTGCCTAGCCCTGACAAGGTGGAGAGCATGTTAGATTTAGACCCCCCTATTGAAGAAGAGTCCCTGGCTATGGAGTCTACTAATGTCCCTCCCCTCATGCCTACCTCTAATACCACTTCTAGTAATGGGGAATCCCCTCCCTCACCAGCTTTGTTACCTCATGCAGTAGCCAGAATTCTCCATACTAAAAGGAAAAGGAATATTAGTCCCCGTAAGGGTTGTTATCCTAAACCCCATAGGAAAATTCGGAAATTTGGAACTAGAATGGGAGCAATTCAAAAGACCGTAGGGGTGGGTGTAGGTTGTGCTCAGGGTGACACGGTGGGTGTGACCCCCGGAGAAACTAAAAAACAAAAAAGAAATATTACTTTATGTATTCTAAAATGCATTTGTGAACTAGCCCAAAACACCCTGGGCCTTTTTCACAAGGGTAAACTTATACTTGTGAGTAAGTTTACGACTTTTTGGTGTTTACAAACTGATTGCAGAGTTTTATGATTCTAAACTACCAATACTTATGTGTGTGGAGTTCACTGCACCTGGAGACTCCACAATTGGGGTGGAGAACTTTGCACACATAAATACATAGATTTCGTAGTAGTAAAACTCGGCATGTAGCTTGTGAATACCAAAAAGTAGAAAAAAGTGTAAGTTTACCTTTGGGAATCTGGCCCAATAAGTACAAATAAAATATTAATAATCAAAGAATAGTCATATGCTTTGGACAAAAAAACTAATCTGCACAGTAATGCACATGCACCTCTGCTCTGAGTGCTCCAACTGTACTAATGTCTAGATCTCTAATGATGATTTCTGTTGTCATAGGCAAACACGAATGATGCATGTGCAAAATAGGCCTGTCTTGCTGTCTTGTTGGGCCGGGAAGGGTGGCAAAGCACTAACCTGATATTGGTGGAAGGCTGCTGCCTTCACTAGGATTTAGACAGCACAAATGTGGTTGTCTGGAAATCTGAACGAAGGCACCCTATTTTAAAACCAATGCAACAAGTAGCTATGAATTGAATGCACTTTAAATATAACGCCTAATAAAAACAACATACAATGTTGAGTTGTATGGTGGAATATCTGCAAACATGTTGGGTCAGTCCAAATAGATCAGAATGTGGACCAAAACGCCAATACCCTTCCGTGTGAATATCCTCCAGATATGGAATAAACTGAAAAAACATGAGAAACCCTCATGAACACAAATACGTGGGTCCAGCATGCTTTAAATGCAATTAACTGACACATGACATCAATTCACCAGAATTCTGAAAGGACGCCTGGTCACCGTGGGGCTCCTCCCTTCAAGCTCTGCAAACAACCAAGAGTCGGGCCCCAAGTTTAAAAATGCAGCAACATCATTAGAATGAACAACTGACTAAGTATTTTAACTCCACCACGCTCAATCACCTGCGAAGGTGGGCGCCATCTTAAACAACCTTTGACCCTGCGTGCAGGCAGGTCGCTCCCCACACCACCGACTGGTTGCTGCTGCTCCTTTTGCCTCATTATCCTGTTGTTTTCTTTTTAGCTGCCTGATACTCCTTCTGTGACCTCAACTCCTGTCTGCTCCGATCTTTCTCCCCAGGTCCTCCACCGCCGCATTCCCGCTGTTTTTTTCCTGATTGCCGCCGCTGCGTCCCTGCGACCCCACCCACTGCAGCCCTATTGGCCACCCCACTCCCGCCTCCCAGCTGATCCTCCCTCCCTCTACCCCTCTATGGAGGCCGCGCTGCGTACGCGCAGCGGGGGCACCGCTGGCGCAACAAAAGGCAAGCCTGTCTGCACCCGTCTGCTGATATGACATCAACACTCTCCTCGCACTCAATACTGGTCGAGACCACCACTGCTTCCAAGCCGCCCCTAAACGCACACACAGACCTTTCTCATGCCACACCTGCAACTTCACCTGCGACAGATCCACTAAACCTCAAGGGACTGGACCAAACCACCTCCGCTGCATACTCCTGAACACCCGCTCCGCACGCAAACTCGCCGTCGAGCTCTGGGACCTGCTCGACACCTCCGGCCCAGACGTCGGCTTCCAGACCGAAACCAGGTGGAACAACTCATCGGTGCCCGACATCGCCATAGCCATCCCGGACAGCTACAAGATCACCCGCAGGGATGGCGACAACTGAATTGGAGGAGGCTTAGCCATCGTCCACAAGTCCACCCTCAAGGTCCACACCCACGCAGACAACACCCTCAACACAGCCGAACACCTGCACTTCCGGATCCACACTGACCTCAAAACCACCCTCAGAGGAACACTCATCTACAGATCCCCCGGACCCCAGGCTCAGTTCAGCGACTCCATCGCCGACCTCGCCAGCACCCACGCACTCGCCTCCACGGAAAACATCCTCCTCGGAGACCTGAACTTCCACCTCGAGAACAACAACAACACCAACTCCGCCACCCTGATCGACAACCTCGCCAACCTCAGCCTCAGACAGCTCGTCACTGCACCCACCCATGCCGCTGGCCACTCATTTGACCCCGTCTTCTCCGTAAGCACCCATGTCGCCTTCAACCACACCACAAACTTCACTGGACCGACCATCGCTGCGTCCATTTCATCTTCAAAAAACTAACCACGCACCACCGCACCCAACAACTGCCCCACCGCCGCTAGAGAAAAGTCACCGAAGATCAGCTGACTTCCACCCTTGCCCAGAACCCACCCACAGACCCCACCAACGCGGACGACGCTGCCCACAACCTCAGACAATGGATCAACGACTGTGCCAACACCCTCACCCCGCTCAAGAAACCCTCCAACAGCCACTCCAGCAAGAAAGCATCCTGGTTCACCGAAGAGCTCCAGACCTCCAAACGTACTTGCCGGAACTTGGAGAAGATATGGCTTTAAGATCGTACACCAGACAGCCAGGCAGCCCACAAGGACGCCACCCGCAGACATCACCAACTCATCAGAACAGCAAAAGATCTTCCTTCAAAGCCCGCCTGGACATCAATGCACATGACAGCAAAGAGCTTTTCAGCATAGTGAAGGAACTCTCCAACCCCAGCGCCAACAAAAACGACATCCCACCCTCACAAAAGCTGTGCAACTCACTGGCCACCTTCTTCCACCGCAAGATCACTGACATCCACGACAGCTTAAGCACCACGACCCCCCCCAACTACGACTGTTTCCACCCCCGCGAACACCACCTGTACCAACCACCTGACCTCCTGGTCCCACGTCAACGACGACAAAACACGCAAGGTCATGAACTCCACCCACTCAGGATCTCCGTTAGACTCCTGCCTAAACCACGTATTCAACAAAGCAAGTGCAACCATTGCACCCCAACTACGGAAGGTCATAAACATCTCCTTCGAGACGGCGACATTCCCTGAAAACTGGAAGCACGCCGAAATGAAGCCCCTCCTCAAGAAGCCCAAGGCGAACCCTAAGGACCTCAAGAACTTCCGGCCCATCTCCCTGCTCCCTTTTCCGGCGAAGGTCATCGAGAAAATCGTCAACATGCAACTGACCCACCACCTTGAGGACAACAACACCCTAGACCCGTCCTAGTCCGGATTCAGACGCAACCACAGCACCGAGACAGCTCTCATCGCTTCCACAGACGACATCGGCGCCAACTAGACAACGACAAACAACAGCCCTCATCCTCCTGGACCTATCAGCTGCCTTCGACACGGTCTGCCACGGTATACTAGTGACACGCCTTCAAGAAGCTGGAATCTAGGAGAAGGCCCTGGACTCAACTCCTCCCTCTCCATGGCAAAGCAGGTCAATGCCGTCTCCTCCTCCTGCTACAACACCCTCCGCATGCTCCGCAGGATCTACAAGTGGATCCCGACCGAAACTAGAAGAACGGTGACCCAAGCCCTCGTCAGCAGCAGGGTAGACTACAGCAACGCACTCTATGCAGGGATCCCGGCCAAACACCTACGTCGTCTGCAACGCATCCAAAACGCCTCCGCCCGACTGATCCTCAACATCAATTGCCGCAGCCACATCACCCCCCACCTGAGAAACCTACACTGGCTCCCCGTCAACAAGAGGATAACATTTAAGCTCCTCATCCATGCACACAAAGCACTCCACAACACCGGACCAACCTACCCATCCCCCGCACCCAACGAGCGACATCCGGTGGCAGGTCCTTCTCCTTCCTCACCGCAAAGACCTGGAACACCCTCCCCACCCACCTACGACTGACCCAAGACCTGCTCACCTTCAGAAAACTCCTCAAGACCTGGCTATTCGAGCAGTAACAGTACCTCCTCCCCTCAGTGCCTTGAGACCCTCATGGGTAAGTAGCGCGCTTTACAAATTGTCTGATTGATTGATTGATTGATTGATTGATTGATTAAAGAATACTAAGAACAGTCTATTTAAAATGGCCTCTTATTTAAAGAACTGTGACGCTGGTACATAGGGTTGGAAATTGCTGTCTTAACCTGGGTTAAAAAACGATTTGTACACTAGGAGGGGAAACAGTGGTTTCAAAATTGTTGATACCACGCAGGTAGGTAACAATGCAGTTGTACAAGCAAACAGCAGAATAACTATGGGTCAAAGAGTAGAATGCGTCTTTTCAGAAGTGTGTTTGAGTGAGTGTGTGTTGGAACAGAGGTATGAACAGCACACAACAAAGTATCGCAGTGTCCCAGAGTATAGGGTCCCGTTGACACTGCAGCAGTATTGGACCGCAGAGGACGGGGTCCCTGGAGCCGATGTATGGCTTGAGGAGGAGGGTGCATATTCTCCTTTCCCCATAATTAAATCTTGGCCCGGGCATGGTGTCCCCCGGGAATCAATGAGGCTAGGGGAGGGGGGCATGCCTCACTTCCCTATACAAAACATCAACCCCATGAATGGCATCCAGAGGACCTAAATAATGCTCCGGGAGCGGGACCACAAGCCCACTCCCAATTATAAGAAAAGCAGGCCATGGAGATGAGGTCACAAGGGCCTAAGAAAGGTTACGGGAGTGCAGACCATGACCCCTGCAGGTTTAAATGATAAATTGGACATGTCTTGTTTTTTATGATCCCCATGTTCATTACTTGTTGCTCATTAAGGAGCCCATTAGGATGTCGGGCAGATTGCCCCGCCAGGCTGGCGGTAGCCACCGCCAGCCTGGCAGGGGCAATCCGCCCAACATCCTCACTCGTTTCCCCCCCCTGCCATATTAGTATGGCATGGGGGACCTCGGCAGGCGGAAAGACCGTCTGCTGCTTTTCCGCCCCGGTCGCCTTGCAGCTGAGGCGGAAAAGGAATATTATGATGGCGGTGTCTATCAGACACCGCCAGCCATATTATGATGGGCATTTTACAATGCCTTTCGCCACTGAAAGGCATGCGGTCTTCAGTTTGGGGGCCCCCCTGTGTGCCCCCAAAGTGAAGGAGGGGTGGGGGGTGCACACGGGGGGTACCTGTGGTACTCCCCTGCATTTGCATATACAAAGCGGTAGGCACCTCGGGTGCCTGCCACATTGTGTAGGCAAATGCACACATTCATTTATGGCATTGTGGCGGGCGGTGCAGAGAGCACTGCCCGCCACAATGTTATAAATGCAGGATGCGGCCCCCACTGTGGCGGCCTCATCCTAATACCACCCACGGGACCCCCGCCCTTATGGCAGGCGGTCCCAATCCCCGACAGGATGGCGGGCAGGCAAAGTCTGCCCGCCATCGTAATGACCCCCTATGTGTGTACTCTGCAACATCTGCTTCCTTTCTCTTTAACAGTGTTGTCACTCCTGTGGCACCTCCTCATTGCTTAGATTGTACAATGGGCCTTACCAATTGCAAAACATTTTCTTGCAATGAGTGCATTTACCACTGACATTGTTTACTTGATTCTAGAATCGTTTTTTGTTCTCGTCTTTTCTTTTCTCTTCTACTTTCTGATAATGTTTCTCTCGTTTCTGGCAGGATAGTAGAATCCAAGCATAGCATATCATCTGCACCTTGTGGTTACTGCACCTGCCACACTGTGCAATTATTGGCAGTGATAGGATATGGAATGTGTGTATTCGCACAGGACTTTATCAATACAGCATTGGTTTCTTGGTCCATCCCATATTAGGCATCAGACATTGTTTGGTATCTCCAGTATACTTATAACTATCTTTAAACCAGGGCTAAAATTGTTGCTTTTTTCTTATCCTGTGTACTAGTTCCTGTACTAGTTTGTGCAATCCCAGAGACAGTGTGTTTCTAGTGGACAGATCTTTTATAGCATGTCAATAGATGGCACTCACTACAGGCAGAGTGCCAATTGCATACTGATCCGAGAGTGTAGCACAGGTTGCTTGGTCCAATTTCTATTCACACATTACCATTGCCAACATACCCATATGCATCTGTACGCCATAGTTTTAAAACCTGTGTATACTTTGTTGTGTGCTGTTCATACCTCTGTTCCAACACACACTCACTCAAACACACTTCTGAAATGACACATTCTACTCTTTGACCCATAGTTATTCTGCTGTTTGCTTGTACTCATGTTTAGGGGGCTATAACTGTGTGGTCACTAAACATCCCCTGGGACCCTCCACTCATCTTTTTGTGTTTTCTAACAATGCAGTTGTTACAACAACCGGGTTGTTACCACGCATGGCTTTACATCGCAAGTTGCTTCTACGACTTGCGCTAGGTGGCGTGCAACACCAGGGAATGTGTTGGATTTTTAATCCAACACATTCCCTGCCGTTGCGCTAACTGGAGTAGGAATAGTAATTTATTTTATTCCTAAGTCCGGCGAGCCATCTAGCGCAAGTCGTAGAAACGACTTGCGATGTAAAGCCACACGTGGTAACAACGCGGTCCTTGTAACGAACGCGTTGTTACCTACCACATGGTAACAACACAAGTTGTATCATCATACATTCACTAGGAGCCCTCTCTGAACAGTGATGTAAAAACTTAATGGGGCCTTGTTGGAAATACCAATTTACAAATGTAAAATGGACCAAGCAACCAATGCTGCATGCCAGAATCAATGTTGCGGCTGGCACAGTCTATTCACTAGGAACCCATGATCTATTAAGTTGCTCTAGCTAATACACAGGTTTTAAAACTATGGCGTACAGATGCATATGGGTATGTTGGCAATGGTAATGTGTGACCTGTGCTACACTCTCGGATCAGTATGCAATTGGCACTCTGCCTGTAGTGAGTGCCATCTATTGACATGCTATAAAAGATCTGTCCACTAGAAACACACTGTCTCTGGGATTGCACAAACTAGTACAGGAACTAGTACACAGGATAAGAAAAAAGCAACAATTTTATCCCTGGTGGAAAGATAGTTATAAGTATACTGGAGATACCAAACAATGTCTGATGCCTAATATGGGATGGACCAAGAACCCAATGCTGTATTGATAAAGTCCTGTGCGAATACACACATTCCATATCCTATCACTGCCAATAATTGCACAGTGTGGCAGGTGCAGTAACCACAAGGTGCAGATGATATGCTATGCTTGGATTCTACTATCCTGCCAGTAACGAGAGAAACATTATGAGAAATGTAGAAGAGAAAAGAAAAGACGAGAACAAAAAACGATTCTTAAATCAAGTAAACAATGTCAGTGGTAAATGCACTCATTGCAAGAAAAAGTGAAGTTTTGCAATTGGTAAGGCCCATTGTACAATCTAAGCAATGAGGAGGTGCCACAGGAGTGACAACACTGTTAAAGAGAAAGGAAGCAGATGTTGCAGAGTACACACATAGGGGGTCATTACGATGGCGGGCAGACTTTGCCCGCCCGCCATCCTGTCGGGGATTGGGACCGCCCGCCATAAGGGCGGGGGTCCCGTGGGTGGTATTAGGATGAGGCCGCCACAGTGGCGGACGCATCCTGCATTTATAACATTGTGGCGGGCAGTGCTCTCTGCACCGCCCGCCACAATGCCATAAATGAATGTGTGCATTTGCCTACACAATGTGGCAGGCACCCGAGGTGCCTATCGCATTGTATATGCAAATGCAGGGGAGTACCACAGGTACCCCCCGTTTGCATCCCCCACCCCTCCTTCACTTTGGGGGCACACAGGGGGGCCCCCAAACTGAAGACCGCATGCCTTTCAGTGGCGAAAGGCATTGTAAAATGCCCATCATAATATGGCTGGCGGTGTCTGATAGACACCGCCATCATATTATTCCTTTTCCGCCTCAGCTGCAAGGCGACCGGGGCGGAAAAGCAGCAGACGGTCTTTCCGCCTGCCGAGGTCCCCCCTGCCATACTAATATGGCAGGGGGGGGAAACGAGTGAGGATGTTGGGCGGATTGCCCCCGCCAGGCTGGCGGTGGCTACCGCCAGCCTGGCGGGGCAATCTGCCCGACATCCTAATGGGCTCCTTAATGAGCAACAAGTAATGAACATGGGGATCATAAAAAACAAGACATGTCCAATATATAATTTAAACCCGCAGGGGTCATGGTCTGCACTCCCGTAACCTTTCTTAGGCCCTTGTGACCTCATCTCCATGGCCTGCTTTTCTTATAATTGGGAGTGGGCTTGTGGTCCTGCTCCCGGAGCATTATTTAGGTCCTCTGGATGCCATTCATGGGGTTGATGTTTTCTATAGGGAAGTGAGGCATGCCCCCCTCCCCTAGCCTCATTGATTCCCGGGGGACACCATGCCCGGGCCAAGATTTAATTATGGGGAAAGGAGAATATGCACCCTCCTCCTCAAGCCATGCATCGGCTCCAGGGACCCCGTCCTCTGCGGTCCAATACTGCTGCAGTGTCAACGGGACCCTATACTCTGGGACACTGGTGTTCCTACCCGGGGGAGTGCGAGCAGGAAATATAAACATTTTTCCCTGCCCGCACTTTCCTAGGAAGGAAATACAACTTTGCTACTGACCGGGTGAGAGCTAATGAAATTAGCTGCTTCCATCTTGGAGGGAGCAAAGTAATACAGCTGGTTCCTGCTGGCAACCACCAGGGGTACTGTCTGGGAAGCCGGATGGGGATATGGTGGTATTAGGGCTCCCCCTGCAGCCCCATATGAATTGGGCTACTATGGGTGCCTCGATTCCTACCGGTGTGTAATTAAAATAAAAAAAACTCCTTGCATCATAAAGGCATACATGATATAGATACAAATACTTACCTGCATGCTAAATGCTGCATGGCAAACTTGTTGCATGGTAGCGACTGCATTGTAAGGCTGTTTCCTGAAAAATGAATACTAAATCTGCAGCAATGTACCAACCAATATCACATCATCGCAATGATTTACATGTTATGAGGTGGAGCAAAGAAAACAGACATTATCATTATTCTTTTTTGCATCTTATCTCAATTTATGGTGCGATATATTCTGCGCTGTGTGAAAGGCTATATTCACATCTTACATCCTTTGCATCACAGAGAGTATGGCAACCTCTCAGAGAACCAGCTGTGCCCAAAGGTTGGTAAGACTTCTGCATCTCGCTTTCTGATGTTACTTAATACAGTGCCTCTGCTTGAGCTCCCAGGACCCAGGGTTAATCTCACAATACAATAAAGAGGACCACCCTCCGACTCCCAGACTTAACTCACAGCACCATAGCTAACTGGAAATACAGCATCTTGATGCAGTGCTTCCCGTTTTCATGGCATGCTGTGGTTTGAAGTGAAAACCATTTTCACACAAGTTAATATAATTCAGAATATTCCCTTTGTAGTGGGATCCATGCTATTGTTCCAGTGCTTCCACAGTAACAGAAATTCAGTCTGTAATTACTTTCGAGTTTTTGCTTGCACCTAACCCAGGAAACAATGTTTTTGTGTTACTGGTGCAATAGATGTGGAAGAATCACATATTTTTTCATTGAATCGGTTCCAATGTGAAGAGGGACAAATACATTTTAAAATAAAAATTACAATAAAATCAAAACGCTACAATTAAACAAAATATTTGAAATATTTAGTATATTTTGAATTTAAGCACTTCCCTCTCTACTACTCTAAAAAACAACATAATTCAAATTCATAAAAATATAGTATACAAATCAACTACAAATAACACTATCACTGAATACATATTAAATGTACTGCCTTAATTTAATATTTAAATTATCTGATAAAGCAAATAACAATTAAAAAATCAACAACTAATTAAAATATTTAATTCACTGATCATTTTACATAACTATCAATTACAATATGAAACATTTTTCATATATATATTTAAGTAATCACAAATATTATTATAAAAATAATAACTTATAATACTAAAATAAAATAAATAATGTGTATCAAACTAATTTGAAAACAATATTTTACACATCTATATTAAGTAAATCAAAATATATATAAAAACAGTATTAAATAAATAAAAAGTAAATATTCCTACATTCTATATTCTGTCCCACAATATTTTTTACATTGCAATATTTTTGACTCAATAATCATGAACCAGGATATTTTTATATAAAATTTTGTCTGAATACCTTTGGAAAACTGGAGGATAAAGTTTGGTCCTGTGGCATATCAGAGAAGGCAAAGAAAGGAGACACGACTGGATTATTCCACAAACTAGTCAAGTGCCCTTTCCAAATCCAATAGGATTTAAAAAGGTCAGTTGAATTTGGTGACGTAACATGACTGATGCTACTAGACTTAGGATGACAATAGCATGTGTGCTGAGGCATAACATGCGAAAGTGGTGTTTAAAACACAAATGTACAGCATTTGCCTGTGCATGTATACATGTACAATTTGATTATATATATGAATTTAGTTATGTGCAGTTCTTTGTACAGACAAACATACTATGCAGGCAAACACACACACACACACACACACACACATATATATATATATATATATATATATATATATATATATATATATATTCAATGAAAAAACCATAGGTTATAGACCATATATAGTTAGGGATTAGCATTTAAAAAACCTTATTTTATTTGCACAAAACCATTGAAATTCCATATATAGTTAGTTGCACTAACTATATATCGCGGACCCGCAATCCACTGCTAATGATGTCACATATTACATCATTCATGACATGGTCAGTGACATCACTGATGACATCACTGATGACATCTCAAATGACATCACTGATGACATCACTGATGACATCTCAAATGACATCACTGACTTCTCATTTGACATTACTGATTACATCACTGATGATATCATTTATGTGATAATATATCTTCAGACTCTAATATAACCTTAAATACACTCAGTGTAAACAGGCACTCACAGACTGTCACACATCCATGGAGTTACTCACACACCTAGTCAGTCATGCAAAGAATCAATCACACTTCCATTTCCTCAAATATACAGTTATACACACCTTACGTATTCAAACATATACTAACAAATATTTACTCTCTTATACAATCCTTGATACAAGTTCACAATGATTCATACAGCCACTCTCACATTCACTGGCTCTTATGTTCAGTTATTTATATATGTCAACTCTCACATGGACTGTGTTTTACATATGTACTTACTTTGACATGTAGAACTGAAATATCCATTCACTCACCAATATACTCATGCACACAGTCAACTGTCCATACAGCTGTTTCTACATGCACTTTTGAACCCATACACCTAGGGAATCAACTGCTCACACATCTATGCACAGTTATATACCTCCCAGCCACCCACACACATACTCAGTCTCCCATACAAATACTTAGGCAACCATTCAATAACCCATATAGTTACTGATATAGCTACTGATTTAAACATGCAGCAGTTTACAGAAGAACATAAATAATGATTGCCAAATTAAGACACTTTAATCACTAACCCATGCACTCAGTGAGACACATTTAATCATTCTCTCATACAGTCAGTCATGCACCTACTAAATCCTTCATCCAGACACTTATACATCCACTCATTCTTCAATATGTAAGACATATTTTAACTTTACAGAAACATACAGTCACTGGGTGTTGTCATCAGTGATGTCATCAGTGATGTCATTTGAGATGTCATCAGTGATGTCATCAGTGATGTCACTGACCATGTCATGAATGATGTAATATGTGACATCATTAGCAGTGGATTGCGGGTCCGCGATATATAGTTAGTGCAACTAACTATATATGGAATTTCAATGGTTTTGTGCAAATAAAATAAGGTTTTTTAAATGCTAATCCCTAACTATATATGGTCTATAACCTATGGTTTTTTCATTGAATTTCAATGGTTTTTTAAATGCAAATTTCTAACTATATATGGTCTATAACCTATGGTTTTTTCTGTGAATTTCATTGGTTTTTTAAAAGCTAACATCTGTAGCTGTAAAATGTATTCTTCTTTAAATCCCAAAATATATCTAGATGTTTATTGGTAATTTTTTTTTAAATTTTTTTTTTTCTTCGCTTTTAGTTCGCGAACCGGGAAGCTTTCCGTTAGCTCATCTCGATGCCGCGATCTAGTCCGCGAACCGGTCAACGTTACGTTAGCGGAACTGTGACGCGTCGCGGAAGCGCGACGTATCACGTTATCGCGTAATGCGTCTAATGACGCGCCGCGTTAGCGCTCCCGGAAGTGGTCGGGACCGCGAACCGGAAGCGATCTGGGACGCGGCGCGCGCCGCGTAACGTAAGCGGAACAGGTCATGTGACTTGTTTATCAAACTTTTCATTGGTTCATTTCACTTTTGGTTTCCAAATGATGTATGACTAGGTCATGTGACCTAAAAATAACACTTTTCATTGGTTCAGAACTTTTGCTCTCCCCAAATCATGTAAACCCCTCCTTATTTCCTCACTCTGACTTTCATCTTGGTGAGAGAAAGACCATTTTGCTTGATCTGAAGAATGGCTTCTGTACTGGCTGCAGCTGGTGGAACCCCACCACCACCTCCACCTCCTCATAAGAAGAGAGGACCACCTAGTCAATTCATCACTAACAGAGAGGAGGAAGAGGAGGAAGAAGAAGAAGAGGACAGAGAGGAACAACAATTTGTCGAAGAGTTGCCCCGGGTTTCAAAACGAAAAACCAGTTTCATCTGGCAGTTTTTCTCCATCCCTCCTGGATCAAAGAAGGTTAATGCTAAGTATGCCACCTGCCTCATCTGTGATTACAGATTGTCGAGAGGCACAGATAAGAAATACAGTATGGGAAACTATACGATGCACCGACACATGAGCAGGTGGCACCCCTTAAACTACAGCAGGGCTGAGTTAAGGGATCTTCAAGACAATCCCACGTCAACTCCTGTGGCCAGATCGACCTCCACAATGTCATTGACGGGAAGAGAGGCACAAGAAACTGTGCCAAACATCCAACCCAACTTCCAGCATATGAAGTTAAGTTGTATATACTGTGGTGCTATGCTGTCATATGGCAACATGAGCGTCAACCTGATGAACATGGCGTACGAAAATCATAAATGCCCTAATGCACCCAAGAAATAATTTTTTTTTTTTGCTCCAGTTGAGCCGTTTTCAATGCCTGTTTTTTGTTGTCTCCCCTCCATAAAAAAACACAAAAAAAACATAAAACAGTTCTAAAAATACAAAAAAATCAAAAAATGTTCAAAAAATAAAAAATAAAAAAAAAACAACAAAAACAAAAAAAAACAGTTCTTTTCAGAACTACCTCCCCTTTCAATCAAAATTGCTAGAATGTTTATCACTCTGGCAAGCTCTATTTCTTTTGGTTCGCTTCAAGTTCGCTGACCGGTTCGCGAACTTTAAGCGAACTAAAAAAATATTTTTTTAAAAAAAAGAAGAGTTAGTATAAGGGAAGTAAACAGAGAATAATGTAAAAAGAAAGACAGCTATAGAGAGTAAATGAGAGATACTGTCAATAACATCATCAGCAGTGCATTGCGGGTAAAAAGAGTAGAAAGCATTTACCTTATAATTCTTGTTACCTTTTTTTAAATATTTTTTCATACTTTCAATCTGTAAAAAAAAGAACAAACATTTCCAAAAATATTAAAACATGTATTTAAAAATTAGAAAAGACAAGGGAAAAGGTTCAAAAACAAACAGTTTTTCAACAACTTTGACATTTACAGAAGTCTCTGCTTCTCTACGTCCCCTACACAATCCTAAAGATATATATTCTAAAGAAACTGTATCTTGATGTTGATGAACTGAGCCCTATTTTGGAACATGATTTTTTTCTTGCACTGCTAATGTCTCACAATAGTGATGCAATAGCAGCGCAAAAAAGATGTAAAGCCATCATAAAATTGTGTCTAACATTGTAAATGCTTGATTTAAGATGCAAATAAGATGTGTGCTTTCAAGAGCTTTCTTTGAGGTGAGGCCTCTTTTCTTTTTTTAAAAAAAACACTACCCAGAAGTACAGCACTGAAAGCATTAAAATTGATATTTACAGAACTCAGCTTACCCATATGTACCTCACAATTCTAAATGTATATCATAAGGACAAAAAGCATAACATTAATTATACATGTTAAATGGTTTCTTTTTGCTGTTCTCAGAATGTATCAAATTTCACTTAAATCAGTGACTTGAAGGTATTCATCATGCAACAGCGGGGAAAAAAAAACACAATCAAAAAGACTGTGTTTAAAAAACCCATACAACCTTCGAAATCTGATTTCAAAACTCCTTAAAATTAACTTACTTTCAATGACGTCGAACGATCTCCTATGAACAGCATCCACTCTGTTGTGCTACAAATATTTTCAGCCCGCCACTTTCTGAAAGAAAACCTCCATCGATACGTAAAATATGTTACATAGAAAAAAAGACTTCTCTCATTATATCACATGTTTCCACTAGGCCAAATCATGTTGCCGCGATTCGCAAGTCTTGTTATTCTTCCAATCAAATCCCGACATTTTCTATTTTCGCAACTTTCAAAAATAAAATATTTGAGATTATTTTCACAATCCTGGACTACTAATAACTTACTCTTCTTTGTCACTCATGTTCTCCTTTTCCTATGACACTGATACTGCTTACTATGAAGCAGACTTACTTGCATTAAGTTTATATAGTTGGATTTTTAATCTAGACAGCATTGCAGACTTACATTCCCTCTACTTAAAATTTTGGTTTTAAAAACACCAGGTAAGAATTTTTAAGATCAAATGGCAATTTTTTTTTTAAAATACAACGGAATCATTACAGAATGACCAGCCATTTCCAGACTTTAAGTAAGCTGTATAATGTCCTGATGTTGTTGATGGACCATCGTGATAGATAATTGCTACAGTAACAAAAGTCCTCCCTGATATTGACAGCTGAGAAGCCACAAAATTTTTTATTAAAGTTGACAATTTTGATCCATCAGGCCTACAACGTTGGATCATTAAAATGACATACTGGCCATATCTACGTATAAATAATGTTGACATCATATCACATTTACATTGGCTACACTCCATGTTGTGATCCGCTGCATTTACTAGCTTATTAAAGGAGACTGATTTACTGTCTGGCAAAGTTAAATATATAAATCTTTCTGAGTCTACACTAGTAGTACTTGATACCATACAGTTCTCGCAGTCATGCTGCCATTGATAAGAAAGCCCAAACAGGTGATCTACATCTACACCCTCAACTTGCAATATATCAAGCATATACATTAAAAACTCCTGACAATCTTGCTGATTATTTTCAGAGAAGTCTGTTTGACCTGAACATTCATCTACCAGATAACGAACTTCAGACACACTTTCTACTTTTGTTCGATCAGTGCTACATTTCTCGAAAACAGAATTCAACAAACAGCATAAAATTTGTTCAGAATTCAACAGAATCTGTTCTTTTAAACTCTCTAGTGAAAAGAGAACATTAACCACTACATTTGCATAGCAGTTGACACCAGAACTGTTTTCAAATTGAAAACCGACAACATCTTCAACAGAATCCACTTTCTTTCTGCTAACAATTTTCGGTTCATTGACTTTTAGTCTTTTTGCAACAACCTCCCTACTATTACTGCTATTTCTACGTTTGCGGCCTACCACACGTTTCTCAAACAAAGGATATTGAGGCAAATGTGGCGCATACTCTCTTCTTAACCTATTATATTCCTTAACACAATCTAGATCCGCACAAATGTTTGTGACATCACAGTCAATCAAGTACAATCCCGATAAAGTTCTAACTCGTGACAATGCCACATATGCCATACCCTCCTTGAACACAGAACTGCCAATATTCACCAATGCACAGTCTACACTTAAACCTTGCGATTTATGGATTGTCACCGCATATGCCAAGCAAACAGGAAACTGCTTACGGCGAACATATAAATCTTTAACAAGCAAAAACCTAGCAGAACAACGACCAATTTGCTGTACTTCCTCAATGCCATCAAATTTAATTCTTAAAAATTCTATTCCATCTCTATTTCTGTATTTCTCAAAATCAACAACATTACCCATTGATCCATTTACCAGACCTCTTTCTACATGTAAATTCCTTCTCAAAATAATTCGGCAATTTAAACACACATTCAAAGTCTTTTCAAAACCCGCTGTTTTAGATATAGTCTTCTCTAATGAATCCAATTTTGATTTCAAATTGTCTGACAAAATAATTGTTGATCCCATATGCTCTAATTTGTCGATAGCTTCAAGTTTCACAATCTCTTGCTTTTCTAAATTCAACATTTTGTTGTTGAAGATGGCACATTCTGCAAGAGTTGGCATGAGACATATCCCGGATTTCTTCTCAGTAATTTTCTGAAAAATATTCTCAGGCACAATTTCTTGTTTGGGATATAAATTTGACAGTAATCGTGCATTTAAAGCTTCTTTCCCATGCTCGGTCACTTTTCCAATTCTAATATCTTGTAGAATATTCTTGTAATCTTCATCCTTTGCCTGACGCATAGTTTGATGCAGTTCTGCATAATTGAAGTTTAACCATATATTGACGTTGCCAATGCTCCCTAGGCACTTCCTGGTATCTTCATGCGTGAGTATTTTGAACACAGGTTGACCTTTTACTGGTGTCAGCTGCAGAAGATCTCCGAAAACAATGATGTGTTTCCCACCAAATAACACATCATATTCAGTTTTAAGTACTTCTTGCATTCTCAAATGCACAAAGGCAAGCATGACATTGGAAACCATGCTTACTTCGTCAATGATAAGTAGTTTCATTTTCCTCAAGACTCTGGAAACTTCACAGCAAGCATCTCCAGATAACTTGTTGTATTGTAATTTGTTGTCATGCTCCACCGGCAGCATCAGTAGACGATGCAAAGTAATACCTTTAATGTTATGTGCTGCCAGTCCAGTAGGAGCGGTGACAACACAAGACAGCGATGACTCAGTCCTTTTCTGCAAATAACAAGAGATTGCTTTAATGAGGAAACTTTTTCCAGTTCCCGCTTCTCCACTCACGTACAGTCGGACAGGCTTCAACGATGTACATGAGCACTTGTTCTTCTCATGACTTAATCCGTGCTCAATTTCCGTGGTAACTTCATCATATATTTTCCTCTGCTCAACGTTGAGTTGTTTTTCCAAGTCTTCTAAGTTAACTGAATCCTCCTGAGCATGTGCCATGGCTCTTTCCACTTCATTCATAGCAGTGGCAGCTTCATTTTCGATAATAGGTCCTCCAAGTGGATCTTGACTCAATGAAACAGAACTCTGACTGTCCTGAGAACTGTCTCTGGCAATCTCGGCTGCAATCGTTGCTTCCTGCTCAATTTCCAAAGTTAGCATTTCTTGATATTTAGAAAAAGCAGGACATTCTATGGACTCCTTGGCTGCATTGAAAGAGTCTTCGTAACAGAGGAAATCTCCAAGCAGTTCCTCTTCTGCACGCCAAGGCTTGAAAAGTTGCAAAAGTGCTAAATAAAAAAACTCCTTTTTTTCTGGAGATTCACCACTCAATTTTCGATGGTTTACTAATTGGCATTTTCTTTGCTTGACCAGGCATCCCTCACTTCCAATTACAGCATACACTCCTTTCTCAATATCTTCTTTGATGTTCCTCTTGAATATATAATTTTGGAGAACCTCATATAGACAAACATTCTCAAGGTGACTGCTTCGATTTGGATAATATGTATCCAACATGTTGGTCTTCAAAATGTCGGTACTGTTTGGTTCCTTTTCTGCCAAATACTCAATTTCCCGGACAGGTTTTAGAACTCGATTTCGCGTTGCAGCAAGACCAAGACTCGCCCAAACGAGACTCCTGGATTTGGCATAGAGACTTGCTGAAGACAACCGGTCAGAACATTCGTAAGCTCCGATTTCTCGATGCGACAACATCTTCAGACTGAAACTGTACAACTTCTTGCTGAGGCTCTTTTCATGAGAAATGTCCTCCCACATATCCTTCAGTTCGGTCTTTTCTTTTTTGGTGATGTAAGATGTCACATACCGAGCCACAGCCATACAGTTGTCAGCCACAAACTGTATATCCATGTTAGCATTCCACATGGACAAAATCACTGGGTTGTAGTCATTGATGTACTTGGACTCTTCGTTTCTTTTCAAATTGTATGTATTCTTGGGTGATTTCCTCGTCACATTATGTCGCAGCGAAGACATCAAACTGTTCACTCTTCCTTTAGAAATCACCGGTCGTGGAAAGTTGAAACGACATTTGGTGTAGAACTTGTCCTTGTTTCTGAATTTACGACGACAGTACTTTCCACAACGATGGCTTTGGAAACGTAGAACTTGTTCTCTTAGACTTTTCTTCTCCGTTGCGTTTGGAACAGCACACGTAGAATACTGTTCGATGAAATTCATCACTAAGTCATCCGGATCTGTTCCAAATTTAGGTGCATCCTTGATCCACAACAACATATGTATATGAGGGGCACCTCTTGCTTGGTACTCCTTTCTCCAGAAGAAATCCAACACCTCTCCAAGAGGTGGATTCTTTTTATTTGTGATGAAAGACATCATAGCTTCAAATCTATGATTGAAGTACCTGCATACATTCACTGGATCCAAAGAACACAGTTCTCCAGGTGTCTTGAATTCAATGTTTTCAATATTTCCATTTGCCTCTCGTAGAAATTCAAGTAAGTCTTCCCAGCCATACTCGGCACAGCTCAGAGTGAGGAACCATGTTGGAGTTCCTAAGTTCCTCAGCATACATTTTAAATCACCATGACGACGGTACCAGTACTCATTAGTACCACGCTGACACGCCATGAGATTAATTAAGTGAGAGTCCAAAATACTGTCTTGGACATTGACTTTATGCATAAAGTCACTTGCCGAGATGTTTCGCATCTGTATACCACTTTTTAAGATGTGGTTCACTGCATATGACAGTCCAGACAGATCGCTTTCAAACAGGAGATGAAACAAATAGGGAATGCATTGCCGAAACCTAGGATCTGCTGCATACAATCGTAAAGTCCGGTATTCAGAGGCAGGAATTTGATGAGGTCGCTCATCATATCTTCCTCCTTGACCTGTGGGAAATAGCTGTGGGAAACACCGAGCTTCCAAACTTTCCTCCCAAACACTAATGGGACTCCCTTTGGCTTGTTTCATTTGAAACAACTCAATAGCATTCCCCATGACTTCCTTGGAATGCAAAGGATGAACACTATAATGTTCATATATTTCTTCACTTTTAGAGGCCTCTACTTTCTCAATTTGGCCAGCACACAAATCGCTATCCTCTTCATCACTTACTTCCTCTTCTGCAACATACACATTCTTATAGTACTTATTATTTTTCTTCAAATACACTGTTGCCTTTTTGACTTTCCTAACATCCACTAAATCTTGCCATATTTTCTTATTCTTTGTCGGAACCCCATTAACCAAGATAACCAGAGGTTCCTCTTCCACTTTTTCTATTCCAATTGTGTTAATGTTTTTCTTCAAATCTAGAGGCAAATAAACAACTCTTCCCTTTAATCCTCTCTGTAAATCTGCTGGAGGCAACTTCCCTGTCTTCGGCTCCATTCTTACAATAGCCTGAAAGGGATGGATACTTTGAATCAAAATAGATTCATAAGTATTTAAATCCTTCAATTCAGAAGGAATCTCAACCAATTCCAGATTATTATGAACTGCCCTAGCAGGCATCTGGTTTTGGTTTAATTTATTACAACAATAAGTACACACACGTTGATCCGATCCCAAATCAAAATAATTTTCTACCATCAAGTATGTGGCAAAATCCTTCCATTCACTATTATTTTCCCTTTCACTTTTTGCATATAAATCCACTACCTTAGTCTGATTCTTATAATAAGTGCGTCGACAACATACACAAGTGAAATTAGGCCTCTCACTTGATTTCATCTGAAACGTGGCAATTTCCTTCTGAAAATTATCTGTACTGGAAACCTGTACATTATCTTCCACATTACCCTCTACTTCAGGGTCAATTTGAACATTCTCATCTTTACTACCAAAGTAACAAAACTCAATTTCTTCACAAATATTCTTCACATCTATTTCAGAACCATGCAAAAGAGCAGCACATAATTGTTTAAGCATAATTGCTGGACTCTTAGCATAATACAACATTCTCACTAATTTTCTCACTTTATTATGATGCACTGCTAGCATCCTGAAATGATGAAAAACACTCTGGCATACTCTCCTGGAAAGACAAGCCAGTGAATGACCACGCAAACCTGTCATTTGTCTCACTCTGCAAGGATCTAAATCCTGCAACAACTTCATTTTCTGCTTCAAACTTTTCTTATTAAATGTCCGTATAAAATCACAAAGCAAATTGATGGAAACCTGTCGCACACTGCAAATAGAACTACACGTCCAAATGTACACAGGACCCTTAGGACGTCTTCCTAAAACCTCATCACTTAGCGCCTCTTCTGTCTCTGTTGTCACAAGTTGTTCTTTTTCAACTGGACAACCATCCTTCACTTCATAAGCTCGACCACTGATGTCAACTGCATGCACCAAATCATTATCCTGAAAATAAGTCTCCTCATTAAAAAATGCCTCAGAACTTGAACTATGCATCCATTCTCCGGAAAAAACTTCACAAAAGTTAGTACGATTTACTACTCTCTTCCATCTACTTTTTGTTTTGAAATCAGAAATTACCTTGCTTAGTTTCCTAATTCTATTGATTACCAAAATAAACAACTTTCGCTTAATTTCAAAAGCATGATCAATAATTTTCTCTACATTTTTCTTCTTCTTATAAAATGCCGCTTTCTGTTGGCCTTTCTTTTTAATACTTTTCAATAAATTAACTAATATCCTATTACGGAACATTCGATTTCGAATGTCCCTAAACTGTTGTTTCCTTCTACTATCATGCACAGAGTTATCTCTTCCTCTACCAGTAACATTTGTGATGGGTCTCTCCTTTCCATTTAAATTACTTTTCTTTTTGTGAACTGAAACATTTTTTTGAGCAAAACTTTTTTTACTACAAATATTTCTTAAGAATGATTTCGTGCTCTTACCCGGACCTTTCTTGGTGTTTTGACAAGTATTTGGGGAAGAGGACTGCTGCAATAAAACATCATCCTGCTGTCTTTGACGTTTTCTAGCCTTTCGTATGCGACTTTTGGAAGGCATTTTCAAAACTATGAAAGAATCTGCAGTTGAATCTGTGGAAAAATATAATATAAAATGTTATTAACCACTATTACCAAACAGTAAATAAATAACAGTCATCTAAAACTTAATGCCGTACTAATTATTTAACATAGCAAATGTTTTCCACCAGCACTGCATCACAAAAATGACACTCAATGGTACAAAAAAGGCATACAACACTCATAAATCACTCCCTAATATTTTAAATCATTAATTCAGGATGACGATAAGATGTAGCCTATCTAAAGATTTGTTTAGGCCCTGATCTTTAGACTGGGGTAAATGTGTGTCATTGATCCACATTCAGTCCATCACCTGTTTTGTTTATTTGAGGTGAGGCCAACACATGGTTGCAGATAAGATTTTCACTGAAAAATATCAAAATAAAAAAACATGTGAAGGCCTACCAATGAAGTAAATCATTAAATGAAAACCAATACATTTCTGGAAATATGCACTACTAGTGCTTCATAAGATGTTTTGGGTCATATTTATAAGGCATTTGAGTATCTAGTATGCTATTTTACGTTCTTCCTGGTGCAAATTTATTGTAAATATGCTCCCACCTGCGGTTGGCAAATTTAGATTTTGATTATGGGAGTTAGATAGGCATGTTACTAATTTACCAAAAATGGTGTATAACCCCAAACAACCTTTGAAGCAAATGCTCTTAGTCATGTTATCCACCTCCCATTGGATAACATGGCTAAGAAGTGCTTGCAAATGTGAAAAAAAACGGCCGCAATGCATGAATATCGCAGAAAAGTCAGCGATATTCATGCATTTTCCAGCACATGCTCTTAGCCATAATATCCATTTCCTATTAAATAACATGGCTAAGAACTGCTCAGGGCCCCATGAGGAACGCTTTCCATTTAAAAAGGGAAAAATAACATCAAAGACACTAAAATGCCTTCTAAATATGACCCCAAACAACCTATGAAGCTCTAACAGTACATATCCTGAAATGTAATTGATTTCAAAATTCGTTTTTAAACACAGCATATAAATCAATTGTATACCTGCATTCATGGAGAAATGACTAAAAATGTCCTTGAGACACATGAAAGTGTTTTCTGGAATGCCCTAGCACCATTTTTGGGACACTATTAACATGGCTACGTAACTCCCATAATCAAAATCTAAATTTGCCAAGCGCAAGTGGGAGCGTATTTACAAGACACTTGCCCCAAGAGGAACACTTTCCATTTAAAAAGGGAAAAATAACATCGCAGAAAAGTCAGCAATATTCATGCACTTTCAAGCAAATGCTCTTAGCCATGTTATCCACTTCCTATTACATAACATGGCTAAGAACTGCTCAGGGCCCCATGAGGAACGCTTTCCATTTAAAAAGGGAAAAATAACATCAAAGACACTAAAATGCCTTCTAAATATGACCCCAAACAACCTATGAAGCTCTAACAGAACATATCCTGAAATGTAATTGATTTCAAAATTCGTTTTTAAACACAGCATATAAATCAATTGTATACCTGCATTCATGAAGAAATGACTAAAAATGTCCTTGAGACACATGAAAGTGTTTTCTGCAATTCACTAGCACCATTTTTGGGACACTATTAACATGGCTAGGTAACCAGTCCATCACCTGTTTTGTTTATTTGAGGTGAGGCCAACACATGGTTGCAGATAAGATTTTCACTGAAAAATATCAAAATAAAAAAACATGTGAAGGCCTACCAATGAAGTAAATCATTAAATGAAAACCAATACATTTCTGGAAATATGCACTACTAGTGCTTCATAAGATGTTTTGGGTCATATTTATAAGGCATTTGAGTATCTAGTATGCTATTTTACATTCTTCCTGGTGCAAATTTATTGTAAATATGCTCCCACCTGCGGTTGGCAAATTTAGATTTTGATTATGGGAGTTAGATAGGCATGTTACTAATTTCCCAAAAATGGTGTATAACCCCAAACAACCTTTGAAGCAAATGCTCTTACCCATGTTATCCACCTCCCATTCGATAACATGGCTAAGAAGTGCTTGCAAATGTGGAAAAAAACGGCCGCAATGCATGAATATCGCAGAAAAGTCAGCGATATTCATGCATTTTCCAGCACATGCTCTTAGCCATGTTATCCACTTCCTATTAAATAACATGGCTAAGAACTGCTCAGGGCCCCATGAGGAACGCTTTCCATTTAAAAAGGGAAAAATAACATCAAAGACACTAAAATGCCTTCTAAATATGACCCCAAACAACCTAAGAAACTCTAACAGTACATATCCTGAAATGTAATTGATTTCAAAATTCGTTTTTAAACACAGCATATAAATCAATTGTATACCTGCATTCATGGAGAAATGACTAAAAATGTCCTTGAGACACATGAAAGTGTTTTCTGGAATGCCCTAGCACCATTTTTGGGACACTATTAACATGGCTACGTAACTCCCATAATCAAAATCTAAATTTGCCAAGCGCAAGTGGGAGCGTATTTACAAGACACTTGCCCCAAGAGGAACACTTTCCATTTAAAAAGGGAAAAATAACATCGCAGAAAAGTCAGCAATATTCATGCACTTTCCAGCAAATGCTCTTAGCCATGTTATCCACTTCCTATTAAATAACATGGCTAAGAACTGCTCAGGGCCCCATGAGGAACGCTTTCCATTTAAAAAGGGAAAAATAACATCAAAGACACTAAAATGCCTTCTAAATATGACCCCAAACAACCTAAGAAGCTCTAACAGTACATATCCTGAAATGTAATTGATTTCAAAATTCGTTTTTAAACACAGCATATAAATGAATTGTATACCTGCATTCATGGAGAAATGACTAAAAATGTCCTTGAGACACATGAAAGTGTTTTCTGGAATGCCCTAGCACCATTTTTGGGACACTATTAACATGGCTACGTAACTCCCATAATCAAAATCTAAATTTGCCAAGCGCAAGTGGGAGCGTATTTACAAGACACTTTTCCCAAGAGGAACACTTTCCATTTAAAAAGGGAAAAATAACATCGCAGAAAAGTCAGCAATATTCATGCACTTTCAAGCAAATGCTCTTAGCCATGTTATCCACTTCCTATTAAATAACATGGCTAAGAACTGCTCAGGGCCCCATGAGGAACGCTTTCCATTTAAAAAGGGAAAAATAACATCAAAGACACTAAAATGCCTTCTAAATATGACCCCAAACAACCTATGAAGCTCTAACAGAACATATCCTGAAATGTAATTGATTTCAAAATTCGTTTTTAAACACAGCATATAAATCAATTGTATACCTGCATTCATGAAGAAATGACTAAAAATGTCCTTGAGACACATGAAAATGTTTTCTGCAATTCACTAGCACCATTTTTGGGACACTATTAACATGGCTAGGTAACTCCCATAATCAAAATCTAAATTTGCCAAGCACAAGTGGGAGCGTATTTACAAGACACTTGCCCCATGAGGAACACTTTACATTTTAAAAGGAAAACATAACATCTTAGACACTCAAATACCTTATAAATATGGCTCAAAACAACCTATGAAGCTCTAGCAGTACATATCCAGAAATGAAATTGATTTCTTAAATCGTTTTTAAAAGCAACATCTCTGTTTCAGCTTACATAACAGACCATAAAATGGGCTCCATATATCACAATATCTTGTGTTACTGCATGCCAGAATGTTACACCAAATATGCAATTACAATTTCTCAAAGAAACAAATTCTATTTGTATATCACTAGAGACAAAACCACATTTTAAAAACACAGCTTTCTTCATCATTTTCTCCTTAAATCATACTATTCTCTATCTAAATTAAATAAATCTTTTCTCACCTTAGCAAATATTTTTTTGAGTTTTGAAAACAGTCTGAGAAATACACCAAATTGTCTTCAGCAGAAGAAAAAGGATGCACTCCAAAGGCTGCAGCTATTGAAAGCACAGAAATACAGATATTCTTTTCACATATCTCTCATATTAGCCAATCATACCTCTTCCCTCACTTTTTTCAAATCAAAACCCTTCCCCCCTCTGCCCTGTCTGCCTTGTTTCCATAGCAACCACCTCCTGGAAGACCTCTCATGTTTGCAAATTCACACAACAATGTTTCAATTGAACTCTGAACTCTCAGTGCACCTGCGTATCCAGTGCAATCTTTCATTAAATGTTTCTTCCTTGACCATTCAAATTACATCTTTCAAAGAACACATCCATGCACCCTAACTTTCTGTTTTCAGAAATGGAAATGCACCAATCACTGCTAATGAATCATTAGCATTGTAAATCCACAGTTTTTTTTCTTTAGAAACTCCTACTGTTTCAACTGCCCTTTCATTACCACACTTCATCTGACTGCAGAACAACCTTCTCCCACCATGTTTAAGGTCTGGATTGTTGGACATAGTTACATCCACTGGGCTCAAAGGTATGCTGAAAGCAGAAATTTACGTAACCTCAATTTACAAGATGTGGAAATTAAGTGGTTGGGCCAAAGAGGATTAAAATGTCACCAATTGATACCATTGGTGAAAACCTTTATGCATTTGCCTAAACCTGACCTGTTAATAGTGCACTGTGGAGGTAATGATTTGGGCACTTTGACAGGGGTAGGTCTGGAAATGCTTTTAAAGGACACCTTTGAGCAATTAATGGCACTTTTTCCTCAAACTGCCTTGGTATATTCCAATATATGCCAAAGACAGAAATGGAGGTGGTCCAACCAATTTTGTCCACAAATTGAGAAAGCGAGGAAGCATGTAAACAAATCTGTTTCAGCTTACATGAGAGACCATGGAATGGGCTCTCTGTACAACAATAACTTGCGTTACTACATGCAAGATATCTACAGAGGAGATGGAGTTCACTTCTCAGATGAGGGCAACAGAATTTTCATTCTGAATTTAAGACTGTGCATTGGTACCTACTTATAAGTACCTAAATGTACCATAAACCCAAAAGCTCTTCTCAGAGCTACCCTACATCTGATCACTCACAATTATTATTTTTCTCTAACTTTTTTCACTAATTTTCCACAAAATTCGCTCCCCGGAGCGCTACCCGGTTCGCTAACCGAAAGCTAACCTCGCGGAATTTTTTTAAAAAAAGTTTTTTTTCCGCACATATAAGCCTCCTCAGCCACGCTCAGAAAACCTAGGGGGTCAAGATAAGTCTACCATGACCCCTTCTACCCATTCTAAACATTATTTGCCCTCCATCTTGTATCTTAATGCGACTGAAACACAAAATGGTGGACTCCCGTGACGCTTAAGGTTCGCTAACCGGGCAGCTTCCCGGAAAGCGGTCCTAAAAAAAGGCGGGAAAGTAATTTACAGAAAAACGACTAGAGACACTCTCACCAAATATAGATTAGCTCATACTACATAACAATCCCTTCCATTCTCACAAATTTCATTGAAATTCCATTTAGCCATTTAGCCTGTAGACCTCTCCAAGTACCGTGAGGTAAATTACTTCACAAAACACATCTGAATTGTTGGAATTGACAACCAATGAAAATGTTACTTTCATTTTCTACTTTTATTACCTGACATTTAATTGGTTATATACCTGTATATATATAAAGGGAGAGAAGGAAACACAGCCATTTTGACTACTACTTCTTGTTGTACTTCCTATTTCAATAGCTTCAAAAAACTTCAACTTCTTTGTGAAGGTAAGTTATAATTTAATATATTGTGCACTATGACTTAATATAGTAGACTTTTTCTGCTAGATATACACTATCCCTCTGTAGTAGTAATGTATTTAGATAGACTTCTCTGTTATAGTTATCAATGGAGTAAGGCTTGTCTTGGTTAAATCACATACACTTTTTTATAGTCCTATTTCCACTCTCATACTATACACTGCCAAAAGATAAATTCACTGATAAAAACTGCCTATCTAAAATTAATCCCAACAGTGCCCTATCTCTACTAATATATATTTTTTTAATCCAAATTTCAGGCAAAATGGAAGGCGAGCAGCAAGTTTCTTTTGAGATGGACCTGCAAGAGAGCAGCCAGGAATTAATTGAACCAATTGACATGGAATTTATGGATGAAAGCTTGGATAATGAACTGCTGCAATGTGTCCAAGCAGTAGATGTCCTCCTTGCAAATGAGGACATTTTGCAACCTCACAGATTGCAAACAATATTTCAAGAAAATAATGACATTTCAGACACTGAAATGTTAGAAAGTTTAATAAATTATGAAAAAGAATCAAAATAAAAAAAACACTTTAAAAAAAAGAAAACAAAAAAAAACAAGAAAAACAACAAACAATTAACATACAGTATTAGAAAAGTCTTTCATTCTTTTATCCATAAAGTTCGCTGCCCAGAAAGCTATCCGGTTCGCGAACTTGGCGCTTACCACGCAAAAAAAATTTTTTTTTTTTCGACCCTCCTAGGCCCTTTTAAAACCTCCACATAAAACCTAGGGGGTCAACGAGGATCTACTATGCCCCCTTATGCTAATTTCCCACTTTGTTTTGGCCTCCTCTTGTCTCTCGATCCTACCGAGAGACAAGATGGCGGCCGCTCCGGACTGTTTAGAATGTTGACAGACACCGGAGGGCCAATCAGCTTCTCATCGCAAAGTTCCGTTACGCGAAAGGTTCGCTAACCGGATAGCTGCCCGGAGCGCTGTTACAGATATATATCTTGATTTAAACGTTAATTTCTCAAAATCCACTGAAGCACATATATTGAAACCTAGCAAAGGCACATCAGGCTAACAGTCCCTACAATTTTGCCAAGTTTCGTGAAAATCCATTCAGCCGTTCGGGCTAAAAGTGAGTCCAACCGCCCTATGGAAATTAACATGGGAAAAAGGCGTTTTGGGACCCCCCTTTTTTCTCGGCCCCCCCTCCACAAAACTCCCCCAAATTTTCAAGGGCTGCTCAGAAACAAAATGTGCCATTTTCCTGAAAATTTCAGCCAATTCCGTCCACAAACGCAAAAGTTATTAGGCATAGAATTTTCAGAAATCCCATAGGGAAAAAATCCTAACTATATATACCTACTGGCGACCGCCAGTAGGTAATATATATATATATATATATTCACTGAAAAAACCATAGGTTATAGAACATATATAGTTAGGAATTAGCATTTACAAAACCTTGAAAATTCACTGAAAAAACCATAGGTTATAGACCATATATAGTTAGGAATTAGCATTTACAAAACCTTATTTTACTCACAAAAAACCATTGAAATTTCATATATAGTTAGTTGCACTAACTATATATCGCGCACCCGCAATCCACTGCTGATGATGTCACATATTACATCATTCATGACATGGTCAGTGACATCACTGATGACATCACTGATGACATCTCAAATGACATCACTGATGACATCACTGATGACATCATTCGTGTGATAAAACGATGAACCTCTTCAGACTCTAATATAACCTTAGATACACTGAGTGTAAACAGACACTCACAGATTGTCACTCATCCATGGAGTTACTCATGCACCTACTCAGTCATGCAAAAGAATCAATCACACCTCCATTTCCTCAACTATACAGTTATACACACCTTACTAATTCAAACATATTCTAACATATTTTTACTCTCTTATACAATCACTGATACAAGTTTTCAATGATCCATGCAGCCACTCACATATTCACTGGCTCTTCTACACAGTTATTTATATAAGTCTACTCTCACATGTACTGTGTTTTACATATGTACTTACTTTGACATGTAGCAATGAGATATCCATTCACTCAGCAATACACTCATGCACACAGTCAACTGCCCATGCAGCTGTTTCCACATGCACTTTTGAACCCATACATATAGTGAATCAACTGCTCACACATCTATGCACAGAGTCATACACCTTCCATCAACTCACACACATACTCAGTCTCCCATACAAATACTTGGACAAACAATCAATAACCCATATAGTTACTCATATAGCTACTGATCAACACATGCAGCAGTATACAGAACAACAGATATAATGATGTACAAAATAAGACAGTTTAGTCACTAACCCATGCACTCAGTGACACACATTTAATCACTCTCTCATACAGTCAGTTATGCACCTATTAAATCCTTCATCCAGACACTTAAACATCTACTCATTCTTCAATATGTAAGACAGATTTTTACTTTACTGCAACATACAGTCACTGGATGATGTCATCAGTGATGTCATCAGTGATGTCATTTGAGATGTCATCAGTGATGTCATCAGTGATGTCACTGACCATGTCATGAATGATGTAATATGTGACATCATCAGCAGTGGATTGCGGGTGCGCGATATATAGTTAGTGCAACTAACTATATATGAAATTTCAATGGTTTTGTGTGAGTAAAATAAGGTTTTGTAAATGCCAATTCCTAACTATATGTGGTCTATAACCTATGGTTTTTTCAGTGAATTTTCAAGGTTTTGTAAATGCTAATTCCTAACTATATATGTTCTATAACCTATGGTTTTTTCAGTGAATTTCATTGGTTTTTTAAAAGCTAATATCTATAGCTGTAAAATATATTGTTTATTACGTGACGTATCACATAGCCCGTGAGACGCCTCATGACGCATCGCATAACCGTGACGTATCGTCTCTGCAGCGCAAACAAAACCCGTAACGTAAGCGCGCCAGAGCACGCTTAAAGATATATATATATTTTTTTAACCTTAATTAGACAAAATCCACACGTGCACATATCACAAACATTGCAAAAACACAATATGTCGGACTCCCGTTACGCTGCCGGTTAGCTGCCCGGTTAACGTACCGGGAAGCACCTCTACCGCGAAAAATCGCAATTTTTTTTTTCGTTTGCCCCGCGGGGAACTTTAATAGCCCCCTCATCAATCCTAGGGGTTCAGGAGGGGTCTACCTTACCCCTTTCCTTCATTTACACCTTTTTTTTTCCACCTCTTGTCTCTCGATCTCACCGAGAGACAAGATGGCGGCCGCTCCAGACTGTTTACAATGTTAACAGCCAATCAGCTTCTCCTCAGACTCCCGTTACGCTGCCGGTTAGCTGCCCAGTTAGCTGCCCGGTTCACGTACCGGGACGGGCCTCTACGGCGAAAAATCGCATTTTTTTTAATTTATTTTTTTGCCCCGCGTGGCTCTATAATATCCCCCTCATCAATCCTAGGGGGTCAGAAGGGGTCTACCTTGCCCCCTTTCCTTCATTTCCCCCTTTGTTTTGGCCTCCTCTTGTCTCTCGATCCTACCGAGAGACAAGATGGCGGCCGCTCCGGACTGTTTACAATGTTGACAGCCAATCAGCTACTCCTCAGACTCCCGTTACACTGCCGGTTAGCTGCCCGGTTAGCTGCCTGGTTCGCGTACCAAGACGCGTCTCTACGGCGAAAAAATAGGATTTTTTTTTTTTTTTTTGCCCCGCGTGGCTCTATAATATCCCCCTCATCAATCCTAGGGGGTCAGAAGGGGTCTACCTTGCCCCCTTTCCTTCATTTCCCCCTTTGTTTTGGCTTCCTCTTGTCTCTCGATCCTACCGAGAGACAAGATGGCGGCCGCTCCGGACTGTTTAGAATGTTGACAGACACCAGAGAGCCAATCAGCTTCGCTTCGCAAAGTTCCGTTACGCGAAAAGTACGCGAACCGGAGCGCTGCCGGGAGCGCTGTCACAGATATATATCTTTTTTTGAACGTTAATTTCTCAAAATCCACTGGAGCACATATATTGAGACCTAGCAAAGGCACATCGGGCTAACAGTCCCTACAATTTTGCCAAGTTTCGTGCAAATCCATTCAGCCATTCGAGCTAAAAGTGAGGCCAACCACCCTATGGAAAAATGAATGGGAAAAACGCGTTTTGGGACCCCCCTTTTTTCTCGGCCCCCCCTTGACGAACCCCCCCCAAATTTTCAGGGGCTGCTCAGAAACAAAATGTGCCATTTTCCTGAAAATTTCAGCCAATTCCGTCCACAAACGCCAAAATTATTAGACATAGAATTTTCAAAAATCCCATAGAGAAAAAATCCTAACCATATATACCTACTGGCTATAGGTAATATATATATATATATATATATATATATATATATATATATATATATATATATATATATATATATATATATATATATATATATATATATATATATTCACTGAAAAAAACATAGGTTTCACACCAGTCATAGTTAGCTGGACATTTTACTGACATAAAACCATTGAAATTCCACGTTATAGTTAGTTGCCTCACTATAACTTGCGCGCTTGCAATGCACTGCTGATGACGTCACATATTACATCACTCATGGCATGGTCAGTGACATCACTCATGACATCACTGATGACACCATCCTTGTGACAGGGTGACAGACCTCCTTTCAGTGTAATGTAACCCTTGAAACACATATTCAAAAATAGAAACTAACATTTTCAAAAAAATGGACATACCCATACCAGTTACAACAACCAATTCAGTAATACCACCATCTATATACGCATCCACTCATTCACCAACAGTTCTATATAGTCACTCATACATATATTCACTCATCATATGTAGTGAAACACCTATACATCCAGTTACACACCGACAGTCATCCAATAATTACTGACACACATACTCACACATGCAAAAAACTATTGAATATCCATTTATTTGCATATACAGCTATACACACACTATCACTTTACTTCTAAGGAAACTTACACATACTTACTCTCTTAAACAATCACTTATAGAAACACATATATAGTTAAAAAGGAACTCTTACAATCTCTCACTCTCACATATACTCACTTATATACATCAATGTTCACATATACTAGATTACATATGTAGTTATTGATAAAGACACTAGTGAGACAGTCATTCACTTAATAACACACACATATACACACTCATCCACCCATACACTCTTGCACATATGTTGTTTTCAAAACATATACAAACAGAGAATCACTCATTGATGCATCTATGTGCTAAGTCATACCCCACCAAACCATACAGACACTGATACTGATACTAAAAACAACATCCAATAACCCATATACACACACATATAGGTACTCACAAACCCATGCAGCCACTTATACACAAAGTGAAACAGTAATACATATATTTTACACTTAATAAGCCAGTTAACAATCAATATTTTTAAATAAAAAAACATCCATTAAGACACTTATTTAAACATGTATTCTTCCATCGAGCTTTACATATACATATATAAAACATATTTATTTTTCAGAAAGACACACATTCACTGGATGGTGTCATCAGTGATGTCATGAGTGATGTCACTGACCATGTCATGAGTGATGTAATATGTGACGTCATCAGCAGTGCATTGCAGGCGCGCAAGTTATAGTGAGTCCAACTAACTATAACGTGGAATTTCAATGGTTTTATGTCAGTAAAATTTCCAGCTAACTATAACTGGTGTGAAACCTATGGTTTTTTCAGTGAATTTAATAGGTTTTTTAAATGCAAATTCCTAAATATAACTGGTGTGAAACCTATGGTTTTTTCAGTTAATTTCATAGGTTTTTTAAATGCTAATTCCTAACTATATATAGGGCCTCAAACCTATGTATTTTTTAGTGTATTTCTAAGGTTATTTATTAGCAAATGTCTACAGCTAAGAAAGGTAATTTTTTTAAAAAGAAATCCTATATTGTATATTAATATAATACTTTTTTTTAAAAGTATATTCATATATTTTTTATTTTTTTCATCCTGGAGCGCTCCCGGTGCGCCCCGGGGCGCGTACCGGGGAGCGTCCCATTAACGCGATTGCCGCGAACGAAAACAACATTGTGACGTATCGCGTAGCCGCGTGATGCGTCATATGACGCACGGCGTAACCGCACCCGGAAGCACCCGAGCGCATACGATCGTGCAACGTAAGCGCCACCGAGCGTGCCCCGGGGCGCGACTACGGGTGCGCCCCGGGGCGCGACTCTGGGCATGCCCCGGGGCGCGCCCCTGGGCGTGCACCGGGGCGCGTAGCGTAAGCGCGTCGGGTCATGTGATCTGAAAATAACACTTTTTATTGGTTCAGATCAGTTTTGGTTTCCAAATGATGAAAGCCCAGGTCATGTGACTTGAAAATAACACTTTTCATTGGATCAGAACAGTTTTCTTTTCCAAATGATCAAAGCCCCCACCTTTTTTCCTCATTCTCATTTTGTTATTTGAGTGAGGAAGACCTGCTTTTTCCTTACAGAGATGGCTACAGTCATATCAGCAGCTGGAGCATCTGCCCCACCACCACCACCACCACCATCAAAAAGACCACCAGAAGATCACATTGGTGGTCAAGAAGAAAAGCAGGAGGATGATGAAGAGGAGCAACAGACAAGGGAGTACCTGCCTGAAGATAATCCTCAATACAAACCAAAAGAACACTTCATATGGGAGTTTTTCAAAATCCCAAAGGGATTCAAAAAGGTCAACGCTGCGAAGGTGACTTGTCTGATCTGTGGTGCTCAGCTGTCCAAGGGGAACCCTAACAAAAAATATTCCTTTGGGAATCATACTATGATTCGGCACATGATGCGTTTGCACCCTAACAACTACTCTTCAGCAGAGCTACGGGATCTCTGCAGTAAGCTACCCCAATCAACATCCAGAGCCTCAACATCCAAAGAACCAACTCCATCGGGTCCTGAAGCAAAGGAAACAGTCCCAAATATACAAACAAAGTTAAAGGATTACAAAATTGTTTGTATATATTGCAACAAAACAATTAGTTACGGTCAGCAAAGCATCACACTAATTAATGTTGCTATTGATAACCACAAATGCCAGAGGAAACCATCATTTTTCCTGATTTTTTGTGCTCCAGTTGAGCTATTTTCAATACCCTGTTTTTTGTTTCTCCCCAAAGAAAATACTAAAAAAATATAAAACTGTTCAGAAAAGCCAAAAAAAGTTAAAAATGTTCAAAAAACAATAAAAAAATATAAAACAACAAAAAGAAGAAAAAAAACAGTTATTTTTAGAAGTACCTCAAATTCATAAAAAAAAGGCTAAATTTTTTTAAAAATCTGTCATTCTTTTCCCCCATGGTACGCTCCCCGGTATGCTCCCCCCGCGTAAATCGAGAAAAAAAATATTATTTTTTTTTGCCCCGCGGGGCCCATTTATAGCCCCCACATCAAACCTAGGGGGTCAGGGGGGGTCTACACTGCCCCCTTATGGTCTTTTCCCCCTTTGTTTTTGCCACCTCTTGTGTCTCGATCCTACCGAGACATAAGATGGCGGCCGCTCCAGACTGTTTGGAATGTTTACAAACACCCGAGAGCCAATCAGGTTTCCGCGCGCGAACTCGCGTAGTGCGCCCGGTGCGCTCCCCGGTGCGCGTACCGGGGCGCGCTTATAGATATATATATTTTTTTTAACTTAAATTACTCAAAATTCACTGGAGCACATATCTTGAGACATAGCAAAGGCACATCGGGCTACCAGTCCCTACAATTTTGCCAAGTTTGGTGGAAATCCATTCAGCCGTTCGGGCTAAAAGTGAGGTCGACGGCCCTATGGAAATTAACATGGGGAAAACACGTTTTGGGACCCCCATTTATCTCGGCCCCCGCTTGACGAATCCCCCCGAAACTTTCAAGGAAGAACCGGAGCTCCGCAGGGAAAATTTGAGGACATTTTCAGGCAGATTCGTCCACCGGCGCCAAAGTTATTCCAAATAGAATTTTGAGATTTTGCATTGAAAAAAATCCTAACTATAACTACCTACTGGCGACCCACCTCTTGTGCCCCGTCACTTTGGTACAAACAGGAGCTCGGATATATATATATATATATATATATATACAGTTAGGCCTTAAGGTCTGATTACAATGTCCGTGGGACCGCCACCGCCAGCCCATCCGTGACGACAGTCCTACCTCCATCTGTCCCTACAGGTCCGCACACTGCAATATGATGGTGGGCATGTGGTGGGCTAGAGAGACCGTCCGCCATGCATCCGACAGGCTCAAAGAGCCCATCAAACCGTAGGAGGGACTGCAATCCCTACCATATTGACAATGCCTGCTCAGGCACCACCATAGGGATTACGATGTCACTTTCCACCTGCCCTTTCATAGAGATTTACCTGCCATGAAAAGGCAGGCAGAAAGTAACTTTGGGGCCCCTGGTCCTCTGCTATAGGATCTAGGGGTCCCCCTAAACATCCGTGCCACATAGTGCTTGGATGTTTCAAAAGTGTAGCACAACCCTCAATACAAAATATACAGATTGCGACCGCCTTGAAGGTGGTTACATCCTAATGCGGGTAGCGGGAATGCCGACAGCTAGTTGGTCGGTCCTGCTACTGCCATGGGGCCATGGTGCCAGTCGGAAGAAAGGCCAACCGGCAACGTAATCAAGCCCTTAGTTGTATCTATGAAGCATTTTTTTTATAATAAATTTGAGGGCGTTTGACGAATCCTCACAAAATGTCCAAATCTATCTGGAAAGATATGGGGTGATTTGTGAAGTGGGGGCTGAGAAAAATGGAGTTCCCAAAACTTGTTTTTCCCATGCAGTTTCACATAGGGATTTTAGACACGTCTGAAACCTGAACCACAAAATGGAAGTATACCAAATTTAGCAGAAAGCTGTCTCTTGGTCCAAAAAGAAATATTTTCTAATTTGGTGTAAACCTGTTCAGTAGTTTTGGAGTTATTAAAGAAAAAAGATGTATGTATGTCTAGGGATGTGAATCCTACTCGGATCTCACAGATCTCATGATGAGATCTGATTGCCTGCCACCTCTTCAATCAGAAATGGGTGGCAGCCATCTTGGGACTAATTCTAAGATATAAAGAAAAAAAAGACAAGAGGGCAGGGTATCAATACTTTGACCCCCTAGGCTGGGTGGGTACCACGCAGAGGCCAAACATATGTCATTTTAAATTTTGCCTTAAAATTTACGGGGGTCCTGGGTAGAATTTGATACTTTAATTTGGGGGAGGGGGCACATATGGCCCCAATCCTCAGGTAAATCTCCATCCCAGGGACCCCAAACCCAGGGTTGCTTTTAGCCCTTGGGACTGCCAACCCAGTGGCTCCCCTGTGAAAAGTGAGGGGGAGAGGAACACTACCCCCTTCCTTGGGCAGTTTTTGGCTTTTGCCATCACATCCCCCAGGGCCTGGCCATGTAGTGAAATGGAGGCCCTCTTTCCGGAATCATTACTGGCACTGGGGACCTCATCCCTCTGAGCAATCTCCAACTATGTCCCAGGTTGCCCACCCCTGGGACATAGTGGAGTTATTTTCAAATTAGAGCAATTATGAAGTCTGGTCCCAGATGGCAGGAGCTTTAGAAATGCTCCTGTCAGCTGGGTGCCGACTTTAGATCAGTTTCCTGCCCCACAGTAATGCAAGCAGGGAAATTGATGTGAATGTCACTCCCTCCCGCAGGGAGGAGCATTTTTAGTAATGCCAGCTCCCACTGGATTGAGAGAGTTGACTGGGGCTTTGGGGGCTTTTGGGCTCCCCCGCGGAGCCCAACAAAGATGCAGTGAAGACCTAGGTGGGCTCCAGGGAATCTTTCCTTGACCTGGACCCAGGGAATGTGGTCACTGGGGCCACAATTGCTAGGGGAGGTGGCTTTGGGATCATCCTCCCCCTTAAGTAATTATCTTGGCTCTGGGGAAGGGGGTACCCAGAGCGATATTCATCTCAAGCAGAGGGGCCACATGATTCCCCTTCCCCTCTAGTAATTAGCCAGGCCTTAAGGAATGGTGTACCTTGGGAAAATTGACCCGAGAAGGGGCTGCTTGCCCCTCCTCTTTAAACAAACGGAGGGCCCTGGGAGATGGGATACCCAAGGGTTGCATGCGCCACTTCACCTTTACAATATGGCCCGGAGGTGGGGTCCCCAGGACCAAAAATCAGCCTGGGGAGTGGGGCTGCGAGCCGCCTCACCATTTAAAATATAGCCTTGCCCCGGGAGAAGGGGTCTCTAGGGCCGAGACTGGGCAGGAGAAGTGGGCTCCCCAATATATACTGCTTTGAGCCCTACGGGATGGGGTCCCCGGGGCCACAAATGGCCCAGGGCGCCATGTACCTCCTCCCCTAAAGACAATACACTGGGCCTCCTGAGTTGGGGTCCCCGGGGCGACAATTAGCCCAGCGATGGGGACACATGCCCCAACAAAAAATCCTGGTCTTCAGGGATAGAGTCCCCAGAGCTGAAATTGGCTCATAGAGGTTGGGATGTGTGCCCCCCTCCTGAGTTGGCTGCCTTTGGGTGTTGGCCACAGGGCCTGGCTGCAGACAGAAGTCAGTTCACTGTGTGGAGTTGGCTGGATGTGGGGTGTTGGCTGTTAGGCCTGGCTGCAGGCCAATCCCTGCTGTGTGTGTCCTAAGGCCGTGCATGGCGGGGGTGGCTGGATGCGGGGGGTTGGCTGCAGGGCCTGCCAATGTGCCAGGCCCTGCAGCCAACCCCGCTGAGAACAGCAAAAGGCTGTGTATATCGCCAGTAGGTAGTTATAGCTAGGACCAAAGTTTCCATGGGAAAAGTGTTCTCTGTTTTGCCAATAAGTTTGGCACTGCATGGCGAACCTTCAAGAACTTTTCACAAAGCTTCCCCTTCTTGGTTCAGCTGCTGTGTTGAAAGTTTTGGGGGGAAACATAAAGCGGGCTGAGAAAAAGAGGGATTCCAAAACACGTTTTTCCCATGTTAATTCTTTGGGGATTTTTCATTTTAGCCCACAACTACAGCCGAACCCCTGAATGGAATTACACTAAATTTTGCACAAAACTAGACGTTGATCCAGAAAGCATGCTTTTTGTGATTTGGTGTAAAACCGTTGAGTTTTTTCAGGGATATTTAAGATTAAAAATGTAGATATCTGGCAGCCCAAAATACTACTGAAACCCTACTGAAATTTGATCGGCTGCAACCCCCTCAATCAGAAAGAGTTGGCAGCCTTCTTGGGATTTGGCGGAACCGAGTCCCACAAAAAAAATTGAAAAAAGAAAGGGGCAGGGTAGAAACACCCTGACCCCCTAAGCCTCATTTTGTTCTTTTCGCCACGATCTGCCGTTCCGGCGGAAACGTTTTTTTTAAAATGAAGAGCGTGCTCCTGCGCTTTGTTCATTTTGGATGGCAGTGATGTCACTTGAGATGTCATCAGTGATGTCACTGACTATGTCATGAGCGATGTAATATTTGAGGTCATAAGTAGTGCATTGCGGGGGCGTAAGTTATAGTTTCCTCAGGTAACTATAACTGCTGAATTTTACTTGTTTTAGATGAGTGAAACTTGAGCCTGATATTAAAGTCCCTGTAACCTTAGTTTTTTTCAGGGAATTTCTATGTTTTTTAAAAATTCTATTGCTTAACTATATTTTTCCTCTAACCTTTCTTGGTTTAAGTGAATTTCTATGTTTTTGAAATTCTGCTTTCTAACTATAACGTCCCTATAAACTTTGTTTTTTTCAGTGTTTTTTAAAAAGTAGTTGCATTTGCAAAGTGGTTGAGAAAGGGGGCAGGCCTCTGACCAGCTCTCAGAAATCCCAGCTTGTCAGACTTACTAGAGGTAACATGAGTGCTTCTTGGCTGCCAAGGACCCTCATCATCTATGGGGAGTTCATCCGCCGACCAGTAGTGCACCCGGAGGTGTGCTTACAGAGAAGTGGAGAAAGGGGGCTTGGCCTTCAACAACCTCTCAGCAATCCCATTGTGTGGGTCCTACTAGAGGTAACATGAGGGGTAGTTGGCCCCAAGGACCCTCCGGAGTCAAGGGACTTCATCTCCCAACTAGTCGTACCCCAGGAGGCACATTTGCAGAGTGGTGGTAAAAGGGGGGGGTAGGGTCTCCAGCAACTTGAGGGCTTTGTTTTTTTTATTTTGGGCCCCAGGAACCAAATTCTCAAGGGCAGTACTTTTTGGAGTGAGGTAAGGGGCCGTGTGTCTGCCCTCCTGGTTTTTCTTTGGCCCAGGGGACCCCCATCCCCCGGGGCCCAGCCTTTTGAAATTTTTATTTGCTTTGTAATTAAAGGGGGGGTCAGAGTGGCCCACCTCTTAGGCCGATTTCAGCCCTGGGGACCCCATTCCCCAGGGCTTGACCTTTTTATTTATTTATATTCATTTAAAACAATAAGGGAAGAGGGCCACGCAACTGTACTCCTGGACCAATTTTAGCCCCTGGGACCCCATCCCCCAAGGCACAGCCTCTCTTGTAGGTACCCTGGTCCCACCCAGAACACCATTCACCACTATTGGGAACCACGGGGAGCCTGAAGGCCCCCACGGTCCATGTTGGCTTCCCGCCTCCTTTTGGGAGCCAGCAGTGCTTTTACATAGACGGAGCTGCTAAACATGCAACTCCCTCTCTGTGAATGCAATTGTGCTCTTCTGCTAGCAAGCGAGAGAATTTGCTATGATCTTTCTTGCTAGAAGTGGAGCACAGTTTGCCATGGCTTCACAGGATTGGTAAAGCTCCTGCCAAGCTATAGCAAACAACGTTGTCCTGTGGCTGGGCACCGCAGACATAGCAGGATCCTGGCCTGGGGGTTGGCGGTCCCCAGGGCCATGTTTGGCTCCAGAAGGGAGGGGCATGCCCCCCTCTTTTTCTTTTTTCAGGGACTGCCCCAGGGAGGTGGCAGTTCCCCTCCCATTTAAAAAAAAGATTTTGGCCCCAGGGAAGTGATGGTTCCCAGAGCCTTGAGAGGTTTATGAGGCTCCCCATTTGAAAATGAAACAGTGTCAGGGAGGTGGTGGTCCCTGATGCTGCGGGGGAGACCAAGGCTCTCATAAGTAATGTCCTCCCGCCTTTTCAAAAAACAATCGTGACAACTGATTTTTAGGAGGTGGGAGGACATTACTTACAAGTGACACAGATCCTGTTTCATGGGGATTGAAAGTTTTAAGGAATGATTCAGATGTAGTACCCCAGGAGGCACATTTGTTGGATAAGATATGATGATAATCAGAATAAGATCAAACTTAGGAGCCCACTGGAAGGAAGAAATTATTAAACCCTGAAGAAGCGAAATGTAGCCGAAACATGTATTGTCTGTAGACTATATGGTCTGTTAAAAGAGATACAATAGTAATTCAATAAAGATGAAAAATTAAGAAAAAACAATGCAAGAATGTGTACTGTGTAAAAATCTTTGGTTATATCTCAGTACTATTGTGTAGGGACCATGTTTCCATAGGAAAAGTGTTTTTTGTCTTGCCTATATCTTTGGCACCATTTGATGAATCTTCACGAAATATTCAAAAAAAGTGCCCCAGCGGTTCTTGTTTTGCATGGAAAGTTTTGGGGAGATACATCAAGCATGGGTGGGAGAGTGTAAAAAAAGTGTTTTTCCCACGTTAATTTCCAAAGAGATTTTAAAAACAACTACAGACCGAACCCCTGGACAGAATTACAGCAAATTAGGCAAAAAGGTAGCTCTTGATCCATAAAGAACCCTTTTTGTCATTTGGAGTACATGCATTCAGTAGTTTGGGAGATAGTTTAAAAAAAACACATTTATTTTCATACTGAGACGCGGATCCTCCGAGGATTCAACAGTCCTCTAGTGTTGGCAGCCATCTTGGGACTCAGCTTCAGCAGAGTACCAGAAAAACATTTAAAAACTCTGACCCTCTAACTGTGGTCCTGGGGTCCCCCTGTCAACCCTTCATAGTCAGAAAGCGCTTTAAAAAAATGTTTAGCCATTGGGAACACAACAGAGCAGTGAATCCAAAATGTAAAAAAAGCATGTGTGGTCTTATGCGCTTTGTTACACTTTATACCCGAGGAGGGCCAGGTCCTGGGGTCATACAGGCTATTTTTAAAAAAAGGAGGGGTGTGAACGGGGTCACCCTCCTTGGCCCTAATTATACCCCAGGAACCTCCACCTCCATGTCGCCTACTTTTTATGGTACCGGGAGCTCTGAACCCCTCAAGCCCCAGGGACCACCACCTCCCTAGGGCAGTAATAGGTTGACTTGTGTGACTTCAAGGACCCCCCTAAACCTCAGGGCCCACCACATGCAGACAAGGGAAATAGATGAAACAATTGATCCGGCACTGAGGGAGTTGCAATTCCAGCTGCTGCCTCCGTACAGTAGTGATGCCTGGTATAGCAGATGGCCGGGAGCCAGCTGGGACCGGGAGGGCTTTGTGGATATCCAGCTGTCCCAGGGAAAAGAGCAGAAAGATACAAGATAATGGTGAATAACAAGTAGAAAGAAGCAAAATAAAGGTGACAAACGAGCAGAAAGAGGCAGAATAAAGGTCAGAAATGAGCAGAAAGAGGCAAAATAAGGCTCAGGAATGAGCTGAAAAAGGCAAAATACAGGTGAGAAACAAGCAGTAAGAGGCAGGGCAAAGATAAACAATGAGCAGAAAGAGACAAAATAAAGGTAAGAAGCAAGCAGAAAGAGGCAAAATAATGGAGTAAAGAGAGCAGAAAGAAGGCAGAATAAAGGTCAGAAATTAGCAGAAAGAAGCAGAATAACGGTCAGCAATGAGCAGAAAGAGGTAAAGTAAAGGTGAAAAATGAGCAGAAAGAGTCAGAATAAAGGCCATCAACAAGTAGAGAGATGAAAAATAAAGGTGAGAAACAAGCAGAAAGAGGCAGAATAAAGTACAGATGGGAGCAGAAAGAGGCAGAATAAAGAACAAAAATTAGTAGAATGAGGCAGACTCCTGCACACTTTCACAGAATCACTCAGACACTCATTCACCCATTCATAGACCCACTCAGACACTCATATTCCTAGATCTACTCAGAGAGTCTCCCACCCATTGACTGACCCAATCAGACACCCACTCACCCACTCAGAGACTTACACAACCTCTCATAGACCCACTCAGGCACTCACACACCCACTCACTCAGCGAATTATCCATCCACTCTCAGATGTTCAAAGACACTCATGCACCCACTCACAGACCCAATCAGAGATTCATACACTGACTCACTGACCAACTTAGACACTCATGCACCAACTCAGACACTCATGCATCTAGTTACAGACACATTCAGAGACTCATGTACTCACTCACAAACCCACTCAGAAACTCATGCACTCACTCACAGACTGTTAAAAGGGTGGTTCCGACCATCAAAGCAGCCCAGATTTTTCAATATTTAATGACCTGATTTTTTTACATTCTAAAATGGGAGAAGCAATAACCCTTGGTAAACTAATGGTAAAATTGACTGCTCATTTTTGCTGCCAGTGTCTGCCTGGTGAGATAAGGCACCTGCGAGGCTGCCAGGGTAAGCGGCACTGGGCTGGTTCCATGTGGTCACATGTGCACATGCATGTGCGCACATGAAAAGGCTGCACATAGGAGACTCCTGTTGTGCGCAGCCCAGGAGCTGTGCACAGGTAGGCTGGCACAGAAGGGACTATGCAGAGTTGCGTGGTGACCTGGAATAGGCCTTATAATGGGGGTACACATGTAGGTAAGCCAGTGTGCTTTACGGTCTTAAATGTAGTAACACTCCATTATATTCTTATGGGAAAGGCACAGCTTCAGTACTATGGAGTCCACAGACTTCAGAGATGCACCAATGTAAACTGTAACCTGTGTGAAAAAAACAATTCTGTAAAGTCCAAAAGCATATCTGTGCAGCTTATGGGTCATCCAGAAATAGAATGTTCCCCTGACTTAGCTCATATGCAGAGTGCTGGCCTTGTGTGACTCTGAAACAAAGGATTCACCCTTAAGAGCTAGCATTTGACAGTGCTTAGGTCAATTGTCCAGGAGGGAGAGACTGGGCGAAATTGCTCTCCATCAATCATTCAGCTGTCGTTCTGTGCCAAGCTCAGGTCCAGCCCCAGGCCCCTCAATCAGGACAATGGGCTCCCTGAAGATTTACTGGGGAGGCCCTAGCCATGATGTCAGCAAGGGGGAAGCTGAGATGTCCAGATCACATGTGGCAAGTGACTCCTGGTTGACACCATTTTAAGCTATCCCAGAACACTGTGCAGAAAGGTTAAAACAGGGGTGGATAGGAGATGTGGTACCTCAGGGTAGGCCAGAGGTGCATTCCTGCTGGCACCATTCACCCCATATAAAAGGTCTTGTGCAGGAAGGGATAGGTCTCTCTTGGATGTGCTTTTCCTGAGGAACACCTGAACTGGAGGCTAATGCCATGGCAATTGGAATGAGGAACCCCCTGAATTTCCCCAGGACTCAGGACTTTGTCTCTGATTGACCCCAGGGCCAATGGAAATAGGTTGGGCTTCTGCACAAGGAGTTGAGAGGCAGAGAAGGAGAGCAAAGCAAAAGGCTGGCAAAGTGAGCCAGTAAAGGTGCCCAGCAAAGTTCATCAACTTTTGAGGCAAAGAGGCCTGAAGAAAGTGCCCAGGGTGGCTAGCGCTCACCACCAGGAGCAAAAGGAAACCAACAGCCTTGAAATAGGCCAATGGAACATGAGATATGCCTCCCTGAAGTTAGGAGTTTTGACCTTTAGTTCTGAACCAGGGATGCCGTTTGCATCGGTGTCCCTGGGGCGACCCAGGGCCCGAGTGCTGCACCAAGAAGTTGTGTCCCTGCAAAGATGCACTGAGGCCCTATGCCCCATTTCTGGGCCCCAGCAAAGGAGACAAAGATGGGGAGTGCCATCACCTCACCCGTGAATCAGGGCAATGAAGAGAAGACCATGAGCAGTGGGCCCAGTACCCAATCTCTGGGTCCTGATGAGATGAGAGAGTACCATTGCGCCCCTGCAGTGAAGCAGAGAGGGGGCCCATGTTCCCTATCCCTAGACCCCATGGGTGAAGTCAGGAGTGCCGTCACACTCCCCGCGGTGACCGGAAGGCTGCCAAACCATGTGCATTTGCCCACATTGGCTAGCATACTAAAGTCAAGAGCCTGCTCCCACAGCAGCACATGAGAGTGGTGGCCAGGTGGGTAGCCAGTGAGAGCTGCAGAGGTGGGCTACCTGAGCTGCTCTCCAACATTGCCAAAGGCAAGGGGGCCCGAGTGAAACTGGGCACCCCAGGAGAAAAAGTACACTGCAGCATGAGGCCACAAAAGAAAAATAAAGGGAACTGACATGTTTCTCCCCAGCGCAATGGGTGGGACATCCACTGCTCAAACATACCCAACCAGAATGAGGAACAACCCATAATGCTCTGAAGGACCTTGCCATATTATTTGGCTAAAATCACTTGTTTTGACTTTATGGGGACCCCAGGAGTGCGGGATCATCACCAAAGTAGCACAAGATATATAGGGGAGGGGGGGCTGCAGGAGATGTGGAGCCTCACTCCAACTCTATCCTGAGTTAGCTGGAACATTGAAAATATAACCTCTCAAGGGCTTTGCCTTGTCTTAAAGTAATTTCTTGGCTGGTGTTCAGCAGTTTGTAGGATGTGTCCTCTGGGAGCGAACATTGTGGCTGCAACCAGTTCTGGCTTGAAAGTGTACAATATGCATTTTTCATGTTGAGAGAAACTCTAGTGGTGAAGGGTATTAATTGGACATTCAGGGGCATATTATCAAGGCGGTCGAAATGAAATTATTGCCGCTTTAGCGGCCGTTTTCGTCCTCTAAGCTGCGATAATTTAATCGCCCTATTAGCAAGCTGTTGCTAACATCAGTTAGTGACTGCTTTTAGGTGATAGCGAGCAGTTTGGGGCCCACTTTGCATGTCAGCGATATTTATCGCTAATGACATGTAAAGTGGGCATACCCAACCTGTTAGCGACTAAAAACAGTTGCTAACATTTCTATCGCCTATTATCAACGCAGGCGTAGCGATGGAAATATTCGCGCTAAGCGCAAATATCTCCAAAACCTAATGCCTGCTCAGACCAGTTCTTAGCCATTATATCCAATCGGAGGTGGATATTATGGCTAAGACCCTATTGGCGTTAATGCATGAATACCGCTGTATTCTCAGCGATATTCATGCATTTTGCCGCTATCGCCGGATATTTTATCGCTTTAGAGGTAAACGTTGCTAATAGCACGTTATCTCTGCGATAATATCCGGCGATGCTTGGCGATAAAAAAAAACTTGCTAAGCTCATTTAGCGATAAATATGGCTAGTTGTTGGTAATATGCCCCTCAGTGTTTTTATCCCAGTAATGTCCTTTAGAGACAGAGCTAATGACCAGCATTGTATTCAATGTTATTCAAAATATATGATGAAGTCTGTAATTGCACAGTATTGTAATTAGAAAATGTGAATAACTTGCGCCCACTCTCAGTCATGCTTAGACATTGATTCTTGCTAATGTTCGATTTGAATAATGAGACTGATAGCTACTCATGAATCAAGTGCCTGTTTTATTTCCAGTAAATTATATGTAATTACTAGCAGCCCGCCCCGGCGTTGCCTGGGGCAGAAAGGGGCTGGGGGCAGTACACCCGCTCCCGCCCTGACCCCCTCCCGCACCGACTCCCTCCCGCCCCGACTCAATCGCGCCCCCCTCCCACCCCGACTCACTCACGCCCCCCTCCCGCCCCGACTCACTCGCGCTCCGACATTTTCATTTACTGCTGCCTCCTTCTTGCCTCCCCCTGCATCACACAGTCTCACTTTCCCTTTCCTTACCTGTGCCGCCGCTCCTCACTGCACAGCCGCTTGTCACTGCACCGCCCTCCTCCTTCGTCATCATGCACGTCGCGTAGCAGCCAGCGCTAGGTCCTGGCCGGCCCTACTTTCAGGGGACTACTTTGTTTACAAACTGAATTTTTTAAATGTACTTTTTTTTTACAATTTATATAGCCTATGTCAATCTACACACCCTGACATTTTCATAGATGTATTGGGTGTGTAGATTGGCGCTGTGGTTCCCGAGTTTACCTGGCCAAAAGGTGCAAGTTCTCTCTTTATAATAGTAGTATAGATTGTATTTATTCCTATGGAGGAACGTTTATTAAAATAATGAAGTGGACAGTCACTCACTTTGGTGGCAGTATTATGAGCTGTTACTTCAAGCTATGTTCAACCTGTGGCATTCAGTGACAAGATAATGTTGAAACATGTGAGTTGTGGTACTAGAACCCTCTCTTTGGGAGGTGTAAGAATTATTACACAATGGTATCCAAAAGTAATTCAATCAGCTTGTCTATATTTGTAAATTGTTGCAATATATTTAGTGGTGTGTGTGTAATAAATGCACTTTTCTTTTATCTGAAGAAAAGCTCAGATGGACAATCACTTATTGACTGGTATTTTTGTTTATCTGTAGATGATAATTACCAGCTCACACCACCTCCCTTCAGTAGGCATTGAACTGCTCTGCAACTCTACACTATGAGAGTAAAGGCCAGTTTGGTTCCCAGTGGACGACTAATGTGCCACACAACTAATCACCTGTTTTCCATCACAGACCCACTCAGAGACTCATCATGTACTCATTCACAGATCCATTCATGTACCCACTCACAGACTCACTTAGACACTTAGATATTCACCCACTTTCTGACAGACCCAATCAAAGACTCAAACACACTCTCACAGTCTTATTGAGACACTTGTGCACTAACTCACACATTCACTGTCAAAGGTTAGTGGTTACATTTAGAAAATAAAAATGTTAAAACCTTAGAAGTTCACTTAAAAAAAACAAACGTGACAGGGGGGATAGAGTTAATAAACACATTTTTAAAAAACTTAGAAATTCACTGATAAACAAAGGTTACAGGGCCACTATAGATAGGAAATAGAACTTAAAAACATATTTGCAATTCAGATGGACAATCACTTATTGAGTGGAATTTTTGTTTATCTGTAGATGATAATTACCAGCTCACACCATCTCCCTTCAGTAGGCATTGGACTGCTCTGCAACTCTACACTATGAGAGTAAAGGCCAGTTTGGTTCCCAGTGGAGGACTAATGTGCCACACAACTAATCACCTGTTTTCCATCACAGACCCACTCAGAGACTCATGTACTCATTCACAGATCCATTCATGTACCCACTCACAGACTCACTTAGACACTTAGATATTCACCCACTCTCTGACAGACCCAATCAAAGACTCAAACACACTCTCACAGTCTTACTGAGACACTTGTGCACTCACTCACACATTCACTGTCAAAGGTTAGTGGTTACATTTAGAAAATAAAAATGTTAAAACCTTAGAAGTTCACTTAAAAAAACAAACGTGACGGGGGGATAGAGTTAATAAACACATTTTTTTAAAACTTAGAAATTCACTGATAAACAAAGGTTACAGGGCCACTATAGATAGAAAATAGAACTTAAAAAAATCTTTGCAATTCACTGAAAAAATAGAGCTTGCTGGGACATTATAGTTAGGCTCAGATTTCACTCGTTCATAACCAGTGAAATTCAACAGTTATAGTTAGCTGAGCTGACCATAACTTATGCCCCTGCAGTGCACTGCTTATGACCTCACATAATATATTACTCATGACATGGTCAGCTACATCACTACTGACATCTCAAATGGCATCACTGATGACATCCTCCATAGAAGCACACACACCCACGTAAACCCCTATACAACCTCTCATACACCCACTCACCTGCCCACACAACCGCTCACATACCCATTCACAGATGTATGCAAGTTCTCACACAACCACTCACTCATCTATAAAGCCACTTACACATTCAATCACTCACTCATACAGCCACTCATACAACCGCTCACTCATTCATACAGCCACTCATGCAACCAGTCACTTACCCATGCAGCCACTCACACAGCCACACATTCACCCATATAGCCTCTCACACACACACTTACTCACCCAAAGTCTCTAAAAAGATCACTCATACAAGCAATCACACACTCACTCACACAACCAAAAAACCACCTACATACCATTTCACACATCCATACCATCAATCTCACATCCGCTCACTCTCCCATACAGTCATTCCTACAGACACTTACTCTCCAATACAGCCACTCATATACCAACTCACTCAATCAAACACCCACTCAAACAGCAATTCCCTATCCATTCAGCCATTTACACACCCATCACTCACTCATTAAGCCACTCAGACACGCCCCTAAAGCTTGGAAACAGGCGACGGTTATTCCAATTCTTAAAAAACCCGCCCTCGATCCTACCAAGCCTGAACACTACCGCCCTATATCCCTTCTTCCTTGGCCAGCTAAATTGGCAGAAGCTCACGCTAATGCTATTTTATCTTCTCATCTGCAGGAAGCTAATATATTGGATAATTCCCAAAATGGATTTCGTGCAGGCCACAGCACAGAAACTGCCCTTCTGGCTGTGGTGGAACACATCAGGCATGCGTTGGATCTGGGTCAGACGGCGGCACTGATCCTTTTGGATCTCAGTGCCGCATTCGACACTGTGTCCCACCAGATTCTGTTACATCGCCTGAAGGAAGCCGGAGTTGGAGAGGTGGCACTCGAGTGGTTTCGCTCCTTTCTTAAGGATCGTGCCTTTAAGGTTTCCACTCCCCCTTTTGTTTCTGCCTCTCGCTCCATACTCCAGGGTGTCCCCCAAGGGTCAGCCCTAAGCCCTACCTTGTTCAACTTATATGTCCAGCCATTAGCGGAGGTAGCCCATAGCTTTGGTCTCTCCTTAGTGTCATACGCCGATGACACGCAGCTGGCGGTGGCACTTAATGGCGACTCCAATATGGATGCCCCCACCTTTCAGTCAGCCCTAAAAGCTGTGGCAGGCTGGCTGGCGAACAATCGGCTTCAACTTAATGCCTCTAAGACCGAGGTCATTATTTTTGGTAGGGAAAGTGAATTATGGGGAGATCAGTGGTGGCCTTCTGATCTTGGCCCTGTCCCCTCCCCTGTGACAGAGGTTAGAAACCTCGGGGTGTGGTTTGACAATAAGCTTTCTTTCACTTCCCACACAAAGCGTGTGGCCGGTACTTGCTTTGGTACTCTGCAGTGTCTCCGTCCAATCTTCAAGTTCTTCGATGCGGAGACTAGACAGATTATTGTTCAAGCCCTGGTTCTTACCAGATTGGACTATGCTAGTTCCCTGTTTTTGGGCCTAAACCAGGCTGAGTTGTCTCGCCTTCAGAGGGTCCAGAATGCGGCGGCTAGAATGCTGGTTGGCCTTCCAAAGTTTGTTTCGGCACGTCAGACCATTCAGGATCTCCATTGGCTGCCGGTGGGGCAGAGAATTAAGTTTAAAGCTCTTTGCTTAACCTTTAAAATTCTCAAAACAGCCTCCCCTCCTATCCTTGCACAGACCATCCAGCACTATGTCCCTGCCAGAGCTCTTCGCTCTGCCGGATCCAATCTGGCTATGGTGCCACGTTTTAAAAAATCTAGGATGGGCGGCCGTTCTTTTTCAGTGATGGCAGCATCCCTTTGGAACTCTCTGCCTGCTCCATTGCGATCCATTCCTGAGTTGCTTTCTTTCAGGAAGGCACTTAAAACTTTCCTTTTTGTCACAATTTAGGCCTCTCTTCCCCCATTGTTTATCCTCTCCTTTATTTCTTTCTGTCGTGTTGTGTTATTATTCTCCAAGCGCCGGGACGCCACTTTGCTGCGGCATCCGTGCGCTATACAAAAACCATATAACATAACATAACATAACTCAGACAGTCATTAACACAATCACCCATACCCCATACAGCAATTCACATAGCCACTCACTCACCCTTAGAGCCACTCACACATACACTCACTCACCAATACGGCCACACACACAGCCACTCATTAACCCCACCATATGGCCGTCTGGACTCCGTCCATAACGATCGCTCCCCCTTCTCTCTGCCTCCCATCAGACGCTTTGCTCTTTGCTGCCTGGTTGCCCTAACTGAGCGCACTTGAAACACACGCAGCGCCTGCTATTGGTATCGTTGTGCATTATTATTGTTGTGCATTATTTTATTTACCTGCTGCCTGCATTATTTTATTTGCCTGCTGCCCGCTTGCCCTGTAGAACGCATTCAGCGCCTGGTATCAGTCACCTGTGGTAACATATATTTGCGCATACAATTTACACTGTGGGGAAGTTATCTTGCCTGAATAGTCTTTCCGACTTCTGCTGTACCCTGACTCGCACTCCGGATTTGCCTCAGTTTCGATTCAGCTTCCGGGCTACCATTTTGTGGAGTGTTTACTTGTGTGAGCCCTCCCAGATCCCGCCTCCCTGCTGCCCCTCCCACCCACGAGTGCTACTATCGCGCCCTGTCCTCCTGCAATCTGTGGCCGTCTGGACTCCGTCCATAACGATCGCTCCCCCTGCTCTCTGCCTCCCATCAGACACTTTGCTCTTTGCTGCCTGCTTGCCCTAACTGAGCGCACTTGAAACACACGCAGCGCCTGCTATTGGTATCGTTGTGCATTATTATTGTTGTACATTATTTTATTTACCTGCTGCCTGCATTATTTTATTTGCCTGCTACCCGCTTGCCCTGTAGAACGCATTCAGCGCCTGGTATCAGTCACCTGTGGTAACATATATTTGCGCATACAATTTACACTGTGGGGAAGTTATCTTGCCTGAATAGTCTTTCCGACTTCTGCTGTACCCTGACTCGCACTCCGGATTTGCCTCAGTTTCGATTCAGCTTCCGGGCTACCATTTTGTGGAGTGTTTACTTGTGTGAGCCCTCCCAGATCCCGCCTCCCTGCTGCCCCTCCCACCCACGAGTGCTACTATCGCGCCCTGTCCTCCTGCAATCTGTGGCCGTCTGGACTCCGTCCATAATGATCGCTCCCCCTGCTCTCTGCCTCCCATCAGACGCTTTGCTCTTTGCTGCCTGCTTGCCCTAACTAAGCGCACTTGAAACACACGCAGCGCCTGCTATTGGTATCGTTGTGCATTATTATTGTTGTGCATTATTTTATTTACCTGCTGCCTGCATTATTTTATTTGCCTGCTGCCCGCTTGCCCTGTAGAACGCATTCAGCGCTTGGTATCAGTCACCTGTGGTAACATATATTTGCGCATACAATTTACACTGTGGGGAAGTTATCTTGCCTGAATAGTCTTTCCGACTTCTGCTGTACCCTGACTCGCACTCCGGATTTGCCTCAGTTTCGATTCAGCTTCCGGGCTACCATTTTGTGGAGTGTTTACTTGTGTGAGCCCTCCCAGATCCCGCCTCCCTGCTGCCCCTCCCACGCTCCGCCCCCTCCACTATCCTTTTAAAGCACATGTCCCAACGCGCAGCGTCCACGCGCTACGGCCGCGCCAAAGGTGCGCCAAAGGTAAGCCCGTCTACGCCCGACCGCGCCTGGACCGCGCCCAGCGCCAGACCCCCTTGTCCTCGTAAAGTCCTCCCCTCCCGCCTTACTTATGATGCCTCCACCCTCCTAGCCCTCAACCCCGGCCGCCCCCTCAACTGCGTCCAAGCTGCTCCTGGACACACCCATGGTCCCTTTTCCTGCAACTCCTGCAAGTTCGACGGCATTAAGAACAACTCCTCATCTACGAACACACAACAGATATCCGACCCCAACCACCTACAATGCATCCTACTCAACACCCGATCGGTCCACAGGCACGCCATTGACCTCTGGAATCAACTAGACACCATCTCTCCGGACGTCGCCTTCCTAACAGAAACATGGATGAACGCCACATCAGCCCCAGACATCACCATTGCCATCCCGGATGACTATAAGATCATACGCAAGGACCGCACCGGCCACACAGGAGGAGGCATCGCTATCGTCCATAAGAAATCCCTCCGCATCTCAACCAGCTCAGACGTCAATCTCGCCAACTCTGAACACCTCCACTTCCAGATCCACATCGACCCCAAAACCACACTCAGAGGCACCCTCCTTTACAGGCCACCAGGACCCCGCGCAAAGTTTAGTGAAGACATCACGGACTTCATCACCCCACACGCGCTCCCCTCCGAGGATTACATCCTTTTGGGTGACCTCAAATTTCACCTTGAAAAGAACAACGACCGCAACACCACCACCCTTTTGGACAACCTCGCCAACCTTGGACTTAAACAACTTGTCACTACCCCCACCCACATCGCAGGAGACACACTCGACCCTATCTTCACCTCCAGCAAACATGTCTCCTTCAGCCACGCCACAGCTCTCCTTTGAACTGACCACAGCTGCGTTCACTTTACCTACAACAAGCCCACTTCCAACAACCACCCCCAACCCACCCTGCAGAGAAACTGGAACAAAATCACCATCGACCAGATCTCCTCATCGCTTCTTCAAAACCCCCCAGCCCACTCCTCAAACCCAGACCAAGCAGCCACCAACCTCACCCAATGGTTATCCAACAGCGCCGACATCTTAGCACCACTGAAAAAACGACAAATCAAACTAGGCAGCAAGAAGGCCTCCTGGTTGGTTCAACGATGATCTTAAGAAATCCAAGAAACTCTGCCGCTCCCTTGAGAAGGCCTGGAAAAAAGACCCAACCACCAGCACCAAGGACGCCTTCAAAAACGCCACCCGCATACACCACCAACTGATCCGGAATGCCAAGAAAGCCGCTTTCAAGGACCGACTAGATAACAACGCCCACAACAGCAAGGAATTATTCAACATCATCAAGGAATTTACCAACCCCTCGGCCAACTCCAACGACATCACCCCCTCTCAAGCCCTCTGCGACTCCCTAGCCTCATTCTTCCACAACAAAATTGCAGACATCCACAACAGCTTCGACAACCGACCCGAAGACCAACCCACCCAACCCCTTGCAGGACCCCCACCCCCCCTGAACACCCTCAATGACTGGAAGCCAATCTCCACTGAGGACACCATCCGTCTGATGAACTCTATCCACTCAGGATCCCCCACAGACCCATGCCCTCACCACATCTTTAACAAAGCAGGCACCATTATAGCACCGCACCTCCGAGACGTCATCAACTGCTCCCTCAACTCCGCAACCTTCCCGGAAAGCTGGAAACATGCCAAACTCAGCGCCCTCCTGAAAAAACCCACAGCTGACCCCACCGAACTCAAAAACTACCGCCCTATCTCACTCCTTCCATTCCCGGCCAAAGTCATCGAGAAAGCGGTCAACAACCAACTCGCCGCATTCCTCGAAACCAACAAATCCCTCGACTCCTCACAATCCGGCTTCCGAGCCAAGCACAGCACTGAAACCGCCCTCATCGCAGCAACAGACGACATTCGAACTCTTCTGGACAATGGAGACAGAGTCGCCCTCATCCTCCTCGACCTCTCCGCAGCCTTCGACACGGTCTGCCATAGCACCCTCTTACAACGCCTCAGAAACGTCGGAATCCATGGAAAAGCACTGGAATGGATCACCTCGTTCCTCACCGGAAGAACCCAGAGAGTCCGCCTACCACCATTCAAGTCAGAGGCCACTGAAGTCATCTGCGGCGTACCACAAGGATCTTCACTCAGCCCCACCCTCTTCAACGTATACATGAGCCCCCTCGTGGTCATCGTACGCCAACACAACCTCAACATCATCTCCTACGCCGACGACACTCAACTGATCCTATCACTTACCAGAGACCCTAACACTGCCAAAACCAACCTACATGAAGGAATGAAAGAAGTAGCCGAATGGATGAAGCACAGCCGCCTGAAACTGAACTCAGACAAAACAGAAGTCCTCATCCTAGACACCTCCCCCTCCGCCTGGGATGACTCTTGGTGGCCAGAGGCCCTTGGAAAAGCACCTATCCCGACGGACCACGCACGGAACCTGGGCGTCATCCTGGATTCCTCACTCTCGATGAACAGACAAGTCAACGCCGTTTCTTCATCTTGCTTCAACATTCTTCGCATGCTCAAAAAAACATTTCACTGGATCCCCACCGAAACTAGAAAAACAGTCACTCACGCTCTGGTCACGAGTCGACTGGACTACGGAAACACCCTCTACGCCGGTACCACCGCAAAAATCCAGAAAAAACTCCAACGCATCCAGAACGCTTCAGCCAGGCTCATACTAGACATCCCGCGTAAAGAACACATCTCTGGCCACCTGAAAAACCTCCACTGGCTCCCCGTCAATAAAAGGATCACTTTCCGGCTCCTAACCCACGCACACAAAGCACTCTACAAAATCGGACCCGAATGCCTCAACACACGACTGTCCTTCTACACACCCTCCCGCCAGCTACGATCCTCCAACCAAGCCCTTGCCATTGTTCCTCGCATCAACAAATCCACCATGGGAGGTAGATCCTTCTCCTACCTGGCAGCTAAAACCTGGAACTCACTTCCCACTCACCTTCGCCTTACTCAGAACCACCTAGCATTCAGAAAGCAACTTAAAACGTGGATATTTGACAAGTAATTCCCCACCCCTCTTCAAGCGCCTTGAGACCCTCTGGGTATGTAGCGCGCTATACAAATCTACTGACTTGACTTGACTTGACATATCTACACACACACTTATACACCCATACAGCCACTTACACACCCACTCATATACCCATACAGCCACTCAAACACATACTCACACACAGAAACACACAGACACTCACATAATATATGTTAGCAGTAGTATCACTCGTTAGAAGTGTACCTAGTATACTAATTTACCTTTTGCAGTAGGTTTGTGTACATCTTTAACACCTAAAAACTCTTAGAAAACACTTACACTCACTGGATGATGAAACTCACAAAATAAATATTCTATTTCAACCTTGTTTTTTTAATGTAAGAAAAAGTGATCCTTTATAAGGACAAGAACCCTCACTCACTAGAGGGTGACATGCTTCATCATGGGACTCCCTCCTCACATCGGGCCAAAAGGTCCCAGATGTAGGCTACAACTCCCCACCGATAGCACTGAGTGGAGAGGAGCTGAGATTTTTTTAAATTGTGATGCCTCTAAGAGGTGTGAGTGAGTGAAGGGCTGAGTGCAAAAACAGGTGGAAATGTTAAAACTATCTCCAAGGACTCAACATCTTTATTCAATAGTGCCCTTGGATAGGATTAAAAGTTGAGAGAACTGGAGGTTCAGAACAGATATACCCCCTTAGTGGTCAACATGTTTCTGCCTTTGCTGGACTCCAACCAGAGTTGTTCGGCATTTGTCAGCACCCGTCAACAACTCAAGCCACTTTGCATACAATAATAGAATTATTGAGATGGCTATACTGGTTGTGAATGTTTTGAGTCACGAAAAGGGGGTCCTCTCGCCAGGACCTCATTGCACACAGCGAACTCGGATGAGTACTGTGTTCTAATAGCCAAGTTGGCCATGGGGACCATATGGCTGTAGAGAGATAAAAAATATCTCCTCCACCAGATGGAGATGATGTATCAATCACCCATCACTTTTCATGACATGGCTTGTTGAATCCCGCAATCATGATAGCAACAATGTAATTGCCAGCAAATATCTATTAAATGGAATAACTGGAAAACGTCTTGGACTCTAGCGCGATGGAGATTTTACTATTCCTCACAACAGAAAAGCTAACATCTTGCTGACCAGGACTCTATCCGGAACTTGGGCGAAGGAGGTCCCACTTCTAGCAGAGTTTCTCACTGGAGTTAGTACAAGGAGAGACTGCCTCAGACTGACATTGCTAAAAAGCTGTCTAGTGAGAGGGGGAAGATGAGACCCCCCTTTGAAAGTATTTCACTAGTGGTGATTCTTCAGTTAAGGGTGCCTCAAAAGCAGGTTCCTGAATTGTTTGTAATTAGAACCTACATGCATCTCCCTTGGGTGATGTACTACTTATGTTTAATAATTGTGTACCTTTTAACTTGTTACCAATGACATTTCCTCCATATCAAAGGTCTTTTGATTCTCACTTGTGCTTTGTCTGGTACTGAGTAAAAAATATGTTGAACAATAGGACCCTAAATTGCTCTTCAGTTTAGTATTACACCTATATAGTGTGGGCTTAGACTGTTCCAGACAAGGAATTGATTGACCTGCTTTCCATTTCTCTTAGGGGATAAAGTGCCATCCACTATTCAAGAAGCAGGGGACCCTTGATTGATCCCTGCTTACCTTGCTCATCTTGCTGTACACTCTCACAATTGGTTCTGCTCTCTCCTTTAGATAAATGCATCCAAATGGGTTCTATGAGCTGGCAGCTGCCAAGGCTGGAGCATAGCCCTTTAATCATAGAGTTCCTGGTGCAAAGAGGACTCCCTATGTTTCTTTATTTGACAGAGGTACCTTTTACTCTGTTTCACACCAGGAGTAGGTATATTTTATTTGAGAATATCTGACCTGCTGTTTGACAATCTCAAGCAGTTATCACCTCAGGGTTATATCCTTCACCGTTCCAGTGCTGGGGGCAGACCTTCTCTACCTGGGTCCTTATGCATAGAAAAAGCTCACTTGAGTTACACTCTGTGGACTTTATTTACCTGTCCAAAAAAAGGTGGAAAGCAAGGCTTTTCACACAAGAATAGTAGTCTTGTCAAATCCTGCAAAGCCGCCCATGAGCTGAGTGCCGGAACACTCCTTGCAATAACCATGCAATATATAAATCTCATTTTATTCATTCATAAGTGCGACTGAAACCCACAGTGTCCACTAACAGCCTCATTATTGCTCTCCTACAAGAAACTTGTTCCACTTTTAATCAGACATGTTCAGACAGGTTATATAGGTTTGCCCATCAGAGGTAGTTGTATCAGGGAAGACTTGAATTCCCATGTGTCTGCTTTCAGTAAGTTCTTGTTAGAAACTGTATTTCCAGTTGGCAGAGGTGTGCAACCTTTCCAAGCACGAACCACAATCCTAGTCAGTTCAAGTCAGATACACACCCAAAATTAACCTGTGTTCATGCTCAGATAGCTTGCCACCAGGAAGTTAGGCTTAACTTAAAAGGTAACATGTAAAGTATTTCTGTTAACACTTCAAACAGTAAAGCAGTGAAATCACTACCCAGAAAGATAGCACACCTAGTAAGAAGAATATAGCGTAATTGAATTAAAAAGACAAGATCAAAATGACAAAAATCCAATAAGTAGAACCGAAGTTATGACTTTTTAAAGAATATCTGGAATTATTGGGCCCGATTCACAGAACTAACTTAAGACAAAATCCTAAACTTACTACCATTTTGGTATTGACAGAAGGCACTTACTCATTTTGGTATTCACAGAAGTTAGAACTCCTAACTTTAGGACTCCTAAATGCCTTCTGTGAACACTGAGGGCCAGATGTAGGTAATTTTTATTTTCCGACCTCTTAAATACCGAGTCATACCGACTCGGTATTTCAGAGGTCGGAAAATAAAAATACCGAGATGTAGGTAATTGCAGATGTGCAATTACCGAATCGGAAACAGTCGGTAATTTCCGATGCGGTAAATACCGACCAGTTGATGCCCATGCATTCCTATGGGCTTTGAAGCCCATAGGAATGAACGGGCATTTACCGGTCGGTATTTACCACATCGGTAAATACCGATAGCCACAAGGGTGCAGGGGGTGTCACTTTGACACCCTCTGGCACCCCCAAAAGAGGCTCGGGTGCCATGTGGCAGGCATACCTGCCCTAAGGGCAGGTCTGCCTGTCATATGGCATAGGTGTGCATGCACACATGTGCATGCACACCTGAAACGGTATTTTACCATCAAGTATTATTTGATGGTAAAATACCGATTTTGTACTGCTTGTGGGACTCAGAAGAGTCCCACCTACATACCAATTTACCGGTATCCATAATGATACCGACTCGGTATTTTACATCCTCGGTAAATTTACCTATCGGTAAATTTACCGAGTCTGTAAATTACAGGGACCTACATGTCAAATTGCTTTTACCGGGTGGTAACGGCCGAATTCGGCCGTTACCACCCGGTAAAAGCCTACCTACATCTGGCCCCGAAAGTCTTAAAGTTAGGTTTTTTCTCAGTTTAGGAGTAGTAAAGTTAGGACTCCTAATTTTAGGACTCCTAAATGCCTTCTGTGAATACCGAAAGTCTTAAATTTAGGATATTTCTTAGTTTAGGAGTAGTAAAGTTAGGACTCCTACCTTCTGTGCATACCGAAATGAGTAAGTGCCTTCTATGAATACCAAAATGGTAGTAAGTTTAGGATTTTGTCTTAAATTAGTTCCGTGAATCGGGCCCTCTGTGCTTAAAAGCTTAAAGTTCCAGCCGGGGCTAGCTTGCTGCACTAGACCGATTCAATTTCAAAGTTTCAGGCCAACCGTGATAGAGCGCAGGTCAGATACAGGTACCAGCCTTGTCCCACTGCAAAGTGCCTTGTTTGTGTCATCAATGAAGATCTGATGCATGGACCTTAGAAGGTGATGCACTGTCATTGATCCTTGGGATGTAGGTGATGCAGCGTTTCTGAGCCTCACATAGTCAGAGATGAATCAGAGTTGTGGGCGATGCGCAGCTCTGATGGTAAAGCAAGGTACTTGATACTCGCAGCTGCTGAGATGTGCCTTCATTGAGGGAGATGTGCTGGTTCGTAGCAGCGCAACAATTGAGATGCAAGGATTTGAATTGAAGCAGCACTTTCTACACATTTCCAAAGGCCCAGGCCTGGATTGGCACCACTTGGCAGGGCAAGACTCTCAGATGGCAGAGTCCAGGAGCTGTAGCAGATGGGATGGAAGTCTTTGATACCCCTGAGACTTCAAAACAGGAGACAAGCAAACACTCCTTTGAAATCACTCTGGGTTCAAGTGATGTAGGTACAGTCCTTCTCACCCAGGCAAGGAAGGCAGTAGGCAGGTCAGCACAGTAGAACAACTGTTCTTCCAGAGCACCAGTCCAGCAGAGTGGCAGTCCTTCAGTAGCACAACAGTACTACTTCCTGACGGAGTACACACAGGCCCAGATGTGTACTGAATTGGTGGGGTCAGAAGTCAAGTTCATATACCTAGTGGTGCCATTGATGTGTGGGGATACTTCAAAGAGGGGTTATGAAGCACACAGCTACCCTCCCTTCCTACCCTGGTTCCAGACATGTTACAGGGGTTAACAACCATTACCACAAATCTTTTATCCAGCATACCATCACCCCAGATACCTTGACAACACAGCTACCATGACTCCGCAATGCCATTACAACGCATGGCATTACATTTGATATGCTTTTACCACGCATGCTTTTACAACTAAATTTGTTGTAAATGCATGAAAGGTAAAAGCATGTTTTTTAAATGTAAGTATAAGGTAAGTATATGGTTTGTGGTTGGGGTGTAGGGGTGTATGTTATGGGGGTACAGGGGTAATTGTAGGGTTATATGTATGTTTGGGTTTTGGGGTGCTGGGGTATTTTTAGGGTGGGTTTATGATTTGGGGTGCTGGGGTAATTTTAGCGGTCAGGGTGGGTTAAGGTTTTAGGGAGTAGGGGGTAATTTTTGGGTTCAGGGTGCGTTTTGGTTTTGGGGTACTGGGGTATTTTTGGGGGTCAGGGTGGGTTAAGGGTTTTGGGGTGTAGGGGGTATTTTTAGGATGTGTTTAAGGTTTTGGGGTGCAGGGGTATTTTTGGGGTTCAGGGTACGTTTAAGGTTTTGGGGTGCAGTGATATTTTTGGGGTTCAGGGTGCGTTTAGGTTTAAGGGTGCTGGAGTAATTTTAGGGATCAAGGTGGGTTAGGGTTTTGGGGTGCAGGGATATTTTCGGGGTTCAGGACGCATTTAGGTTTTGGGGTGTAGGGGCAATTTTTAGGGTTCAGGGTGCATTTAGGGTTTTTGGGTGCAGAGGTATTTTGATGGGTTCGGTGCGTTTAGATTTTGGGGTGCAGAGGTAATTTTAGGGTTCAGGGTGATCTTAGATTTTGGGGTGCAGAGGTAATTTAAGGGGTCAGGGTGCGTTTAAGGTTTTGGGGTTGAGGGGTATTGTTGGGGTTCAGGGTGCATTTAAGTTTTGGGGTGAAGTGGTAATTTTGGGGGTCAGGGTGGGTTAGGGCTTTGGGGTGCAGGGGTATTTTTGGGGTTTAGGGTGCGTTTAAGTTTTGCGGTGCAGAGGCAATTTTAGGGATCAGGGTGCATTTAAGGTTTTGGGGTGCAGGGGTATTGTTGGGGTTCAGCGTGTTTTTAGGTTTTGGGTTGCAAGGGTGATTTTGGGGATCAGGGTGGGTTAGGGTTTCGGGGTATTTTTGGTGTTCAGTGTGCGTTTAGGTTTTGGGGTCCTGGGGTAATTTTGGGGTTCAGGGTGTGTTTAGGCTTTGGGGTGTAGGGGGAATTTTTAGGGTTCATGGTGTGTTTGGGTTTTGGGGTTGCGGGGGTATTTTGGGGGTTCAGGGCACGTTTAGGTTTTGGGGTGCAGGGGTATTTTTGGGGTTCAGGGTGAGTTTAGATTTTGGGGTTCAGGGGTAATTTAAGGGGTCAGGGTGCGTTTAAGATTTTGTGGTGCAGGAGTATTGTTGGAGTTCAGGGTGCATTTAGGTTTTGGGGTGCAGGGGTAATTTTGGGGGTCAGGGTGGGTTAGGGTTTTGGGGTGCAGGGGTATTTTGGGGGTTTAGGGTGCATTTAGGTTTTGGGGTGCTAGGGTAATTTTGAGGATACTGGAGACCCCCTCCAAAACCCAACACACCTTAGACAGTTAGAAAACATATGCCTATGGTCTGCAGCATACAAATGGCATTTCGTACAAAATGATTTTTCGGAACACCGGGAGGCCCACTTAGACATAATCTCAGGTGTATAGTACAACATATAGACTACCCAATGTTAAATTAACCGATGTTACCCCTCGGTCTAATACACCCATCCACTACTGTCTGTACTCTACCGGTATTGCAGCCTGGAGGACCCAACTTAATTTAGCCGCGTACTGTAAACTGTTGTCACTGGCATTGGCCAAGAATTTCAGATAGGCTAGACCGATAGCCCCTCGGCAGAAGTGCGTGTATATTCTGACCAGTAGTTCTGATGGGTTTGGCATTGTTAATAGTTTTTTGCCTTGTGTGAAAAAGTCCAGAACCTGTAAATATTTAATAAACGTTCTTTGCAAAAGACCAAACTCATCTTTAAACGCGGCAAAAGAGCAAAACCCCTGTCCATCCTACAGTTGACCCAATCAGTTAATACCCTCACATTGCTAGTCTTTCCCAATATGGTCCTGAAATATATTAGGCAACATAGGATTACGCCATGGCACTGTGCATTGATGCAATACCGGAAGCGAGTATTGCTTACAGATGTCTAACCAAATCTGAATGATATCTTCCTTAAACTTTACCCACTTGTAGAAGCTAGGATCAGAAGCTTTATAAAGCACAAAACCCCACCGAAGAATCGAAGGCTAGCTGATAACATAGCAAAATTGGGCAAGTGTCAAGCCTGCAGAGCAAGCTGCGAATCCATCTGACAAAGGAAGCCAAGTAATAAAGCTTGAAGTCTGGGAGCTTAAAGCCCCCTTGTGCATATGATAATTTCATACACTTGAGAGTCCTCCTGGCACGCTTGTAAGCCGAAATGAAACTATCTATGACACTATCTAATTTCATAAAAAAAGACCAAGGAACCTGCAATGGTATAGAACGAAATAAATATAACAATCTAGGGAGGATATTCATTCTTATGACATTACATCTCCCATAGATGCTTAGCAGAAGCTGATGACAACTGTGCAATTTAGCCAAAACCATCTTCAGAAGGGGGTCATACTTTAATTCTGGAGGTAAAGCTTCAGATTGAAAGTTGACAATTGTTTGGATTTTGGTTAGGTTCAACTTGTAGCCCGAAAAGGAACCGAATGACGCTGCAGCTTGCAAAATATATGTAATAGCTTCACCAGGATTTGTAGAAACAACTGCAATACCATCAGCGTACTCCTTAACCATAAGTTCCATACCATAAAGATATACGGGGGAGATCTATCCATATGGCTCGATACAGAGGGCAAACAGCAGAGGTGGCAGTGGGCATCCCTGCCGTGTTCCCCATTGAACGTCGAAAAAAGCACATGTCAAGCCATTCAGTTTAATTGTTGTGACCAGCTTCTTATACAGCTCCTGTACAGAAGAGTTAAATCTGGGACCAAGGGCGAATAAAATCATGGTAAGCCATGAGGCCTTCCATGGAACTCTATTGAATGCCTTTTCTGTGTCTAGAATAACCATGCCCAACTGTTGAATACGTTTGCTCAAGACGTTGTGTCTTTACCAGGGTCAAAGCCATGCTCTTGCTCTGATATAAGCTTATGGATGAGAGGAGCTAAATGGGAAGCGAGAACCTTAGAGAAGATTTTGACATCTGCATTACTTAAAGATATCGGACGATAAGAACTTCTATCCTCAATCAGCTTCCCCTTTTTAGGGAATACCACAATATTCTTCACACTCCATGAGTCGGGAGCGTCACCCCCATTAGTAATGCCAGCACCAGCACTCAATTGCATATAAACAGGAGCCAATAGATCCTGACCTTTTGGCCTGCACTCTGAAGGGCCAGCACCCGCCCCACTCTCTCCCCGTATTCATATTGCAGACTTTTATGCTTATGATAATTAGAAGCAATTTCATTCAAATGCCCTCTATTGATTTTTGATAAAATTTATAACATCCAAAGATAAATTAGCTGAGCCCCAACATCCCTGACAGCAATTGCACCAGCATGTTGACTCTCTAAGTCTAAGTGTTCATGCGAAGCCTGTTCTAATACCTCTGCTGCCTGCCGGTTTTGAACCAAGATAAAATGCAGAGTCTCCCCCCTAACAAACGCTTTCATACAATCCCATACACTTGAAGTATTAGCCGTGCCTCGTTTATTATTGAAGTACTCCTTCAGAGCTCTTTTACTATATACCAGGTATTCAGGATTGCTAAGTAAGTGTCTGGGGAATGAGAAAGCCTGGGGAGCTTTTTTAACTCTGAGTTGTTTCTGTAGGGATAACATAACTGGATTGATGCAGACTTCCACCAAGGTATTACCTATCAGCGATAAAAATCATAGCTATACAGGAGTAATGTTTATGCGGATGTGAATAAAATGTAAATCCTGGCAATGTTGGAAACAATACCTGCTAAGCGTCATCAAGCTGGTGAATATGCAACAATTCCCGCAATGCGGCTCTGGTCTTAACCATTCTTGCCTGTATCTTGCTATTAGTGCTATCAATTTTATTGTCCATAATGCAATTGAAATATCCCAGGATTATCAAGTCCACATACCATCCCAGTAGTTCAGCACTTAAATAATCAAAGATCTCGGGGCAATCCGAATTAGGGCCGTAAAAGGCACAGACCACTATCTGCAGCTGGTTAATGGCCCATATTCACCTGATATCAGACAATGTGGGCATTACAGTAACAGTTAAGCTCCTAGATTTCAATATGGCAACCCCCCAAATGGAGACTGTCTGTGATGTGCATACTAGTGTGTCATAGCCAAGTTGTCCCAGCAGCGACCTATCTTTGTATGCTAAATGAGTATCAGTTAAGCCAAATAGGTGTGGTTTTAAGATGCAGAGTTACACTCTGATTAAATGTTGTTTGTTAGTTTGATTCAGCCCTGCAACATTTCAGCACATATATTTTAAATCAGACATTGGATGTTTTTAATTTGCCCCCCTCCGGATTGGCTCCAACCTCTGGCAATGTGAACTTCTACATTTATAACTGTTAAATGGCTATTTAGCACCACCCCTTCCCCACTCTCCCTCCCACCACCACTGGTGAAAAGCCACTATCCGACATGTGAGCCTTCCTTCCTATCCCTAGGGAAGCCTCCCTTCTAAGCCCCCTCCAGTGCATACTGAAAGGAATCACCCCACCTCGAGCTGTTGCTGACTGACAGCTTAAGGTGGACATTCACCCGAACCTCCCCCTGTATCCCACACGAAGAGAAACAGAAAAGAGTTTGGGCTACTTCAGACAAAGAAAAATATTTAACAGCCAATTAGCATTTATCACATTTCTGCCTGCAGTTTCAGCCTTCCACTTCAACAAAGCTTGTCTGGCCTCCTGCTCAGTACCAAAGAAGTGGGAGCATCCATTTCTTACAATCTTAAAGTGTGCTGGCTCCTGCAGATAGACTTGTGAGCACACCGATTTGAAGGGGTTTATTAACTGCTGCATCTTCCATCGTCGGTCCATTGTGGACTCACACAGATCAGAACGCACAAAACATAGCAATAGTGTCTAGTTTGACATGAGTAGAAGGGCATGTTTTGGCATAGTGCTTGACGTAGCAAGAAATTACCCAAGAATACTAAAACTGGACGCAGTCGCTGTCGGTGTCGGTTGCCTTGATTTCCTTGTGGGAAAGTAAAGGGTATACGGTGCGCCCATCGAACTTGTGAGTCCATGTCCCTTTCTGACAGTTCTGGAAATGACTGCTGGAACAGATTGATAATGTACACCGGTGGATCAGAGCCTTCTCTCCCCTCTGGTATGCTGATAATTCGCAGGTTATGCTTCCATTGGCGTTTCTCAAGATCGCCCATCTTAGTTTATAGGAAAGCCACCTGGGTTTTGCATGTTTTATCAACACATGCAGCATGAGTGTTAGCCTCTTCGACTACTGCAACCCGTTCTTGCAGTTCTGTAACCTCTGCGGACAAAGCGGCGACCTTGCTGGTGACTTCAGTAGAAGCTTGTTTGATGTCTTGGCTGTCTTACTTTGCTTGAATATAATGGGCCTTATTTATGTGGCCGTGTGTCACTTTTACGCCGCTGGAGTAAGCTAACAAAGAGCCGACCAGTGGCTCTGGCCCTCCGACATAGCTGGTTGTGGGTAAGTGTGGTGGCGTTTGACTTTCCCAGCCTGAAGACAAGTCAACTTGAGGGTTAAGGTCCACTTTGTTGGGCATGTCAGTGCTAGTATTGTTATCACTATTAATACAGAGCTGTGGACGAGACTGCTCCTGTGCTGATTGTATTACAAAAATGGATTGAGTGCTAACTCACATATTGGGGCAACGATCACTTGATTCTAGAGGGCCTTGTTTTGGAAGGCTCTCCGTTTATCCATCTCTGCCAATCCCATCCAGGACTCCGGTGCCAGTGAAATCCTCAGGCACTGTTACAAGAGAACCACTCATCTGCAGTACAGAAGACGATGTCACCAAATCTGTAGGCACACCAGTCAGAGGATGGCCTTTTCCCTCCAAGTCCTCCTGCACTGCTGTAATCAGGGCTTCGGCTTTCTCAAGCCCGGGATGGAGTTTGCTGATCCACAGGATTGAAGTAGTCCACTGGCTCCGCCAGACCGTAGTAGGCGGAGGATTGACCACCCAAGCTAGGAGAGAGGAGTTGGCCTCACGGTTAGGGCGGTCGACCTCGAATCTGGGGAACGCAGTTCGAGTCTCTGCAATGACGCTGAATATTCTGTGATTCTGGGCAAATCACTTAATCTCCCCATGCGTAACAAAAATGAAGGTGTCCTCATGTAACTAACGCAACTGATGATATTTAAAGCGCTCTGATACCCGTTACCAAGTTTTCGCTATATAAAACTCTGTAAACAAAAAAGCCGGGAACAGGCGTCTAAGTCTCCACATTAATAGAGCAATCATAACTCTTTTCCATAAAGGCAAGGATCATATGAACTCTGCCAGTTACATACTAGTATCCATGATTAACATTGATATTAAGATATTGGCCAAGACACTGGTAACTACATTACTTAGAGCATTCCTTCCCTGACACATACCTTCCAGAGAAGCTTTGTGCTGAAGAGGTCCTCAAAAACACCATGAGAACATTGTTGAACTTGTTATGGTTGTCCAAAATAGCCCATAGGAGACACTAGCGACACTAGCCCTCTTACTGGATCCAGGAAAGAACTTTGATGGTGTAGGGGATATCATTTTGAGGCCTTAGGGGGAGTCCAACTGGATAAGGTTTTTATTTCTAAGGTCTGTTGGCTCTATAACACCCTGGTAGTTCAGATGAACTGTGGTGGATTTTTGTTCAGATCCTTTCCGATATGGCAAGCCTACCCACCAGTGATATCAGTCATTTTCATTATTCTTTATTATGGCCCTGAAACAATAATCTACACCAAGTAAACTGCCCTTTGACCTTCTGATGAGTCAGGTAATACTACCTCTACTGGTGTTGCATAAGCTTTCCTAAACAGATATGACATAGTGTTAACCTTGATCAAGCCAACTCCCTCTCCTCAAGCTGTACTGTCTGTATTCCACTTGTTAGCAGCATTTTCAGGCTGTAAAATGAACTGGAAGAAGTGTAAGGCTCCCCTTAAATCTCATGTTACTACAAATGCATGCTTTGGGGAATTTGATTTGGGTATCTCATTGCCTTTGGCATTTTGGTTCATTAGTGAAACGTGATTAAATACAATTATAGAAGGTAATCTGCCTTTGCTTACAAAAACACAGAATGAGCTTGAATGCTGGCCATACCTTCACCTCTCCCAGCTTGGCAGGATTCAAATGATTACAATGACTGTGGTTTCCTGGGACAGTTATGTGTTGGATATGATTATGGGGATTTCTATTACCTGCATATGGAGTGTTATTGTTGTGGCAAATATTGATATATTGATTCTATGAAGGGGTATGGGATATATGTCAGGAAATTACCTTGATAAAATGTCACACGTTTTCTTTACAGTTGGGCACTGTTCAGATGATCTCTATGTTCTAAATGCTTTTATTGACTACCCCACTTCTAATCTCTAATTGTTGATCAGAAGTGTTTAAGGTGCCCCAAGGTCTGTGATTTTATGCACCATGATGACAGGGAGACCAGAGAACAGAGCGTATGGCAAAGGTTTATTATGTTTTATCATATAAGATATGCTTTTGTTTTCTAAAAGTATACAGGGCTTTTGGATTCCCCTGTAGGGAATGGAAAATATAGACAGAATATAGCAAAATGTCGCTTAAAACTGGAAGAAAAAGTAATGTGCAAGAATGTGTGGTTTTAAAAAAAAAATATCTGCTGTCATAAGATCACCAATTTCCCAGGTTTCAGGAACACGCAGATTTTAACAAAAAATCTATATTTTTAGATCGTTTTTGCATTTTTCTAAGTGTTAACTGATTAATTTTATTTTTGTTCTTTCTACCTAATTGAAGTTTGTGATGGAAACAGGTGTGAAACCTGTGAATGAACCTTGAAGGATATATGTTTCTGAAATGTGGACATATTTTGGAATTCTCATGATTTACAAAAGAAACTAAGGGGCATATGAGCAAGGAATAGCGATATTTATCGCAAAATGCACTTAGCGCATTTTTTATCGCTGCCTATCGCTGGATATGTTAGCGGAGATAATGTGCTATTAGCAATGTTTTTCTCCATTGTGCTAAAATATCCAGCTATAGGGGCGAAATGCGTGAATATCGCTGGAAATCCAATGATATTCACGCATTAACGCCAATGGGGACTTAACCTGACAATCCACCTCCCATTGGATAAACAGGTAAGTCATGTTTTTAGCAGGCTTCAGATTATAGCGTTAATCGCGCTTAGCACGATTTTTTTATCGCTTTGCATGCCTTGCTAATAGGCGATAGCTGTGTTAGCGACTGCTTTTAGTCGCTGACAGTTTGGGTACGCCCACTTTGCATGTCATTAGCGAAAAAGTGCTGCTAAAGCGGCAATATGGCCCTTGCTAATATGCCTCAGTGTTTATTCATGCAACTCTGATTTCTGGAAATGGTCTGGGTTCAAATGGTTCCCTGATTGCTGGGTGACACAGAGCCTGAATAGTGCAACCATTCACCATATCTCTATCTGTCCATACATAAAATCTACACCCATTTTTGGGGTGTGGTGGGGTCGGGGTAGGGAGCGGGGTGTTGGGGGAGATTTTATCCCTTGTCACGGTAGGCATCCCACAGCCCTTGTTTATTTCCCTGTTGTTAATGGAATTTCTACCCTGTGCACAGGAAGGGCAGAAGGGCTATTGGTCCTGTTTTGAGGTGGGAGGACTGCCTGATGCCAGGGTGGGTTGCCAGGTTCCCTTCTAAATTAAATAAAGTTATTTGTAATTTTATATAGCACAGACATGGCCTTAAGGCATCAGAGCGCATTACAACAAGAAGGATGCATTGGTGACAGTGTGTTACAATTATAGTAATTAATAGCAGACGTTTACATCGGTAGATGAGTACTAGCGTTACCGCAAGAGAAAGTTACCACGGTTGAGCAGAGTACATACACAGATATGTTATTGATTTAGATGGTAGTGTCATATAATAAAGCTAGGTCAGATCACAGTGGTTGAATTACTTATGTCTGGTCAAGGGTGAGTAACGAAGATGTCTGTCAAATAGGAGGACCTTGAGGTCCTTTCTGAAGGTGAATAGGTTAGGTGGAGGGTAGAAGGCAGAAATTTACAGATTCCATTGGCACTACCAGAAAAAATATGGTTCATACAGCATTCTTGATTGAAGGTGGGGGATTCCAGGAGCAGTAATTGGGCATTTCTGGAACCTCAATATGCTCCAGAAATTTCCAGTTTGTCATTTAGATCGGAGAGTGAAGATGAGTGCAGCACCCTCCTTTTTCTCCTTTTTTCCCCTGATGTCTAGGGTGCAGGTTAGGGATAAGCACTCCTAATTACCCCCTCTGGGGCAAAAGACTGTTCCTATATGTCTCCCTCATAACCCTGTACTCGGGGTTATGCACAAATCACACATTCAGGTGAAAGTAGATAGTGCCTAATGGCAACGTGTCCTTTCTATTTGTAACAGAGATATCAGTACGATGTGCACAATGCACTTCACAAGTAACAAAAACAAATTCAAGACAAGTGGGAAGCTCTTACTTCACATTCTGAATTTCTTTTTTGAAAGAAAAGCCTTGTGATGCTTGCCCCAGAAAGATTTTCCTTAGCAGTGCGCTTGACAAACCATTCTCATCAACCGCACTGCAAGCGTAGCGCCCTTGACATGGACGGTTTGCCAAATGTACTTAATGGGATAACGAAATATAGTTGAATGTTGTTTGAAAGCCTGCCCCAAAAAGCAATGTTTTTATCTTCCTGCAAAAAATACAAAAATGTAATAATTTCTCCAAATAGATATATATGTTTGAACCACCATAAATTTTACATCCAGATAAGGATCTGAAAAGGTGATGTGAACAAGTTAAATGAAAATAATAAAATTTTTATAAGAGAATCGGTTATAAAATGTGTTTATAGCAGGCAACTTTAATTGACCACGTCCATTCAACAGTCCTAGTTGTAAAATACCACACTTCTGCAATTTCTAAGTGCTTTAGCAGGTTTTCTTATCCAATTTAATGATACTCAATTTAGCCACCCCAATATGAAGGCTGAGTTAGCCTTTCTGGGATTTTGTCTCTTGACCTACAACTCACTACATATCTCGATGACGAGCATTGTACTCACTAAGGGGTATATTCACAAGAACATGTGCTAAACATGACCAAAAAATGCTAACACAACTTTACACATCGCAGCCTATTGCAGGAAAATAACCCTGTGTCAACGTGGAATCCACAACAAGGGGGTAGCATGCGATAGTCTGCCGAAACCGCTGCCAATGTCTGCGATACAACCACCTCGACGGACATAAACACACAAATCTCAACATGAAAAAAAATGCGATGGGCCAAAGCGCGATGAGGAAATCAGCGATAAGCAGTGCCAGGCCTGCAATACACAGCCGGTGGGAAAAATAACTATAAAAGTAAAAAAGACACTCAAACACATACTGACCAACACCCAAGCACCATGGAGGCAGCCGGAGCAGGTGCAGAGTATGAGCGCAACCTACAAGCACTCCTAATGACCAGCCTGGGACCTCGGGGACAGGGAAGGGCAAGAACAAGAAGAAAAGGAAGACAAAGTTTAGTCCGCAGGAAAACAGGATCCTGGCCACCGAGGTGATGGAACACCATCAACAACTGTTCATCACCTCCAACATGTAATTGGGCACCAAAAATGGGATATGGCGGGACATCGTGGACAAGTTGAATGCCATCGGAGAGCACAAGAGGTCAATGGACGAGACCAAGAGGCATTGGATTGATTGATATCAAGCGCAAAACCAAGGATAAACTCGCAGCCAACCAGAAGGCAGCAATGCAGACCGGAGGTGGGAGCCCAGCACCACAGCTAGTCCTGGATGACATGGAGGAGCAGGTGTCGACAGTTGTCAGTGTGGAGAATGTGGCCGGAGTCGGGGAGACCGGACACTGCTCGACAGGACACAACACACCCTCACAGGGTGAGTGACCACTAGTTACTGGGGGGATGGGTGGAGATTGCCACAATGGCACACATGCACAATCAAGCAGAGTACAGTGCACACCCACAATGACTCTGGGTCATGGCCCTGATCTACAGACTGTTACATTGTATAATGCCATGCTGTCTGAATGTCAACATGTACCATGCAGCTACATACATGTGGACACATTGTAATACACCATCTCCCCTTCACATTGCAGAAGCACCATCAACACATCCTGCACAGCCGTCCCAGCCACTCTTTGCCGCAGACGGTACTGCAACACCCATAGATGGGGCAGAGCACACATCTGAGGATGAGGACATGGATGGGATTGAGTTCAGAAAGAGATTGAGAGAGAATCTTCGCCATATTGAACCTCTCACTGGAAACTGAGAAGGTCCCGATGATTTTAAAAAGAAGCAAGCGTAATCCCCCTTCTCAAGAAGAAAGGAGCTGACACTTGCAATATGAAAACTTACAGACCCATATCCCAACTCCCTTTTTTGGCCAACATCATGGAACAACATGTCCTGCAAACTCTATCCAGGTTCATGGAGGCCCACCACCTCCTTGGAGATAGGCAGGCTGGCTTCAAAGCTCACCATCGTACTGAGTTGGTGATGCTGTCAGTACTTGATGAAAACAGGATCACAGCAGATAACAAGAATCCATGTGTCCTAGTCCTCATAGACCTGTGGGCAGCGTTCAACAAGGTCAACCTTTCCCAACTCCTGGAAAGAATACAGGATTGGTATTGGAGGGCCAATCCTCCAATGGATTACTTCATTCCTGACAGATCGTACCCAAAACATGAAGGTGGGCGACTTGGTATCAGAGAGGGGGTCCATTCCCTGTGGAGTCCCATAGGGATTAGCACTGTCCCCTCTCCTGTTTATCATATACCTCAGACCTTTAATAAAGGACCCAGCCTTGATGGACTGCCAGGTATTTAACTATGCGGATGACACGCAAATCATTCTACAAATAGAAAACCCCCCACAGGCTCACATCTGGGTGAAAGACTACTGCGATTTGTGGTAAACTGGATGATGGCCAATTCAATCAGGATAAATCCGGACAAAACTAAGGTTCTTGCCGTCATCAATGATAGCAACCCTTGGAATTCCAACCACTGGCTGCACTAGCTGGGTGATACTCCATCAACAGCTCTGGTGGTAAAAAGTTTGGGAATCAAAATTGATGCCAAACTCTCATTGGCCAATCAAATCTTCACTATATTGGCAACTTGTGTGGGCCTACTCAGGCAGTTGAGGAAACTCTCTCCATCATCTCCTTCTCTTCCATGAGGACAGTGGTGGCCACCCTGATCTTGGCCCGTCTTAACTATGGGAACTCGCTCTATATCAGACTATCAGACCCATTGCTGGGCAAACTCCAGGTGGTGATGAATCGCCAGGATAATCTTCAAGCTGTCTACGCACACTCGGGCATCACCCCTATTGCAACAACTACACTGGCTGCCTATCAACCAGAGGGCTAAATTCAAAGGCCTCTTCATTACACTCAAGTCCCTATTTGGACAGGCACCCAATTACATCAAGGAACTCCTGGAGAAATACGCCCCCTGACGCTCACTAAGGTCCTCTATGGAGGGCCTTCTAAAAGGCCCACGATTCAACTACACCACTAAAGGTGGCCAAGCCTTCTCGGTCCTTATGCCGCAACTTTGGAACAGGCTGCCTGGTCAGCTCTGCTCCAAAAGCTGCCTCCTTCCATTCAGGAAGAAACTTAAGACTCTAATATTCATAGAAGCCTGGGCATAACACTCCCCTCTGTGATACAACTCTCCCCTGGACATCCTGCTGATCTTCTTGCAGCGCTTAGAGACCTGCAGGTATTAAGCATTCTACAAATAAAAATTAAGAATAACAATAATGGACACTGGCAGCTACATAACTTATTCAACCAAATATTTATTCTTAGGAAGCTTATCAAACGATGGAAAATCTCAAATCTGAATCGAGTCAGTACAAATATATTGTAACCACTTAAAGCGTACTTTATATATGGCTGAATACTGTAAGTGGTTATTGTCAGTTGGTGCGATTGTACTGATGGTTTAGTTACATCAAGGGTGAATCTATTCGCCTTCAGGTGTGACAGATCTTTCCTAGAAATAGTATTTTTTGGGAACCTGGAGGGTTATAATACCTGTGGTAACCGAGATAGTACATAATATTTTTTATGATTTTAGCCAAGGGATCTCTGTAGCCCGGTCCAGGTCATACTGTCACTCAAAATATCACGATTAAAACTAGTTTTAGGGAAAGTCCAAATCCTGTGCCACAAGAGAACAGGCTGGGCTTTAATAATACTGAATACCTAATTCAACGTAGCAGTTATAAGTGGGAGTTCTGTCAGGGACCGCCAAAAGAAATTTTAAGAAGGCATTTTCAACCTGCCGTATAGATTGAGTCTCTCAGAAACCCCACACACCAGCTCCATGAATAGCTGTGCTGACGCATTTCACCTGATAGATTTGCAGGAGCACTGCTGGTGGCCTTCTGCCCAGATTCCTAGCGAAATTTGCCAATGCTGACGTTTTCATAAAAAGTAAGCACCTATTTTTGAACGCCTGATACCATGTCCCCTTATAGTCAAATAAAATGTCTAAATAGGGAAATGTCTTGGTCGATACTACCTTGTTGTTACCAATATACATACTCCTATATTTAGAGCGGACCTTCCCACACTTCATTATAAAGGTTTTTTATGTATTAAGTCTCAGACGCAGGTTATCCATGTACTCAGTATAACTAATGAGTGTCATTTGGAGACCTAGTTATGTGAGGGTATCAACACTGCATTGCCCGCCTACAGAAGGGTGGCTATTGGGTGGTTATTTATTTGTGGCGTATCCTGCCACTTCTCCACCATTGCCTGTTCCAATCCATTTGTGTACAGTGTAAATAAAAACTGTGCCAGGACGCAGCCCTGGTGACCCCCCCTTTCCACATTGAACGGTGCAGTGCATTCCCCCTTGATTCCGTCACAGACCCTTGCTGTCGCATTACTGTACAGCTGCCTCAGAAACTGGATCAGTGGAGCCTCCACTTCCATGTCCGTTAAAACGTCCCAAAATTTACCACGTATTACACAGTGAAAAGTGGCTTTGAGATCAACAAATGCAAGATAAAGCCTAACTTGTTTGGCCAGCGTATATTTCCCTAGCAAAATATTAAGATTAAGGCCTTGCTCCACTGTACCTAAATCCTGTCTAAAGCCATATAGACGAACTATGTGATGCAGCATTTCATCCAGATGCTATACAACCACTAGAGCTCTTTACTTGTAGCAACACGGATGAACGTATTTACATTGAACTTTCCTGTCACGTTTTAAAAATCATTTGACCAGAGATTACTGAATTAAGCTCCATAACCTAAGCCAATTGGATGTACTGGTTTTCATCAAACGATTGCTGAACCACTTTTAAACTGTTACATGAATGGTGGTTACCGAATTTTATATCCATATTGCAAATTACATTGGAATAACTACATGCAAACTTTACATCAATCTCTTTATTATTGTACAACTACTGGCAATATTCTCCCCATGAAGACCCCAAAATTATAAAATCGAGCTCCATTATAGACAGGACGCTTCTCAGATCCCTATTGTTAGAGCCACATTATTCATCATGGTCATCTACGACATAGTGTTGGTGAATGTTGTGACGGACCCCTGATGAAGGCACTCCAGCCAAAACGTGCGTAGTGTTTAACCTTCCACCAGCCTTCTCATTCATTGTGATTGTATTGGATCTCGCCACTTTCTTTATACTATGCAATGTTTACATATACACGTACTGTATAAAGTTAAAACAAAAATTTATAAATATGAAACAAAATGTTTTTCATGGCCACAATAATATAGCACAATGTTTTCGTAATGTCTTGATGGTTTTAATTATCTACTAAGATATAATTTTTGATAAATGGAATAAAAAAATATATATTTTCTATATCAAAATACATAAGCGTCATGTTTAAGATTTGTAAGTATTGCACATTGACTTGTATGATGTAATTGCTGTTTTGTCCATATATATTTCCTATTGTGTACACTTTCATATGTTACTTTCCCCCTTATTGAAAGCAAATTGAACATCTGATAGGATGTTTTTATCTTCTGCCCAATCTTGGAGCTGATTTAGGACGATCCGCCCTGCTACCTTTACCAAGGAATCCAATAAGAATATTGGACAGTAACATGCTGGATTGTGTTGGTCGCTCATTTTCAATATGGGTACTGTTATTGACTCTGACCAGGTATGAATGAATTTAGTCGAGCAGGCATATAGTACCTGCACTAGTAAAGGACCCCATAAGGCAAATTTGATTTAAAAAGATCTATTGGCACGCCAACTGAACCGGGAGCCTTGCCACCCTGGCTCACATTAATTGCGCTAATAACTTCATCAATAGTAAACCGGATATCTATGGGATATTTTCCATGGGCGATTGTTCTTAATTATCTGTTGTAGGGATACATGCTACCATCACTCGGATTCTGATTTTGAAAGATAGTCCACCCATTGTCTTTCGTCTGTCGCGATCTCTATAGTTGGGTTGTTATTGGCTGTAAAAAATAGGAGCATTGACTGCTTGCCAAAATGCTGCACTGTCTTTATTCAACGATGCTTCATGTGATTTAGCCCACGCATTTTCTTTTAATTCCATTTTACGTGCTTTTAGGGTCTGATTGTATTCCTTTTTACACTCCTTTAGTTCATCTCTGTCATTTTCTGGTTTATGGAGGGCATGCTTTAATTTAGTGTACGTTTTGTGAATTTAGTATCAAACCATCCCTGGCTATGGGTTCGCGCTTTGTTGATCTCTAACCTCAAAGCATTCTGTAGTTCGCGTGTAAGGTGAGCATAGGCTTCTAGGATATTAGCACGGGGACATGTCTTGTCCATACAGATGAAAAACGATTTGTAGCACGTGGTCACAATTTTCTTAACAAACTCTTTAGGTTCAATCCTAGACCATCACTAGCTGTTTGTTCTGCCCTGAGCTATATTCTAGGCCAAATTTACTTGGCTACTTTGAGAATTCTGCATATTATTGGTTATTATTGGGGAGAGTTTGGGTTAATCTCAGTGTGAAATGGTAACTCATAGAATTTGTGTGAGTTCTATAATTCATGATGCATATCGATTAGGTAGAATTGTATGTTCAATTGTTGAATTCAAAACTCTCTCATTGCAAGTGTGATCAAAAGGGACCGAAGGAGAACTCAAATTATTGGCAAAGCCCATATCAAATCACAGTAGAACCTCATTTAAAAAGCCCACAAGGATTGAATGGGGAATATGGAGATAAGTATCATATGCCTCAGATAGTAATCTACAATTTCCTTCTCCATTTAATAGACCCAGGCCAAAGTAAAAATTTCCACACCAGACAATGATCACTTCTGTCTCCCTACTACACTGTAGTTTGTTCAAATCGCAAATTAGAATTTCAATACTCCCATTATCTGGTCTCTCAGTGCATTGTTATAGAAATTTACCAGAGCCAGGCTGTGGTGTTTGTCTAGTTGGATGTTTATGATTTGATAACAACTCTCTGATATCAACATGGTTATCCTAATTGCATTAATCTGGTTAGAGACACATGTGTATATGCCCTCATTTGCCCTCCCATGAGTAGAAGGGACTGCAGCAGTGTGGTACGTCTTAAAGCCAATAATATGGCTTCCATCTGTCGCCCTGGTTCCCTGGAAACAAAGAATTCTACATTTTCTGATAAACTCAAGCCATACTGGGTTTGTCAGTATGGTACGTAAGCCTGCTATATTCCAGAATAAAACAGTCAAATTATCATTCTGTTCTATGGAAGATTCTAGCCTTTCTGGGTGTATTGCGTTCATGGGTGGTGATTCTTTTGTTGTATTCAACACACTTGCATATTTGTTCCCCCGAGTGGGTGATGAAATACAGGGGCCTGTTAATGTGAACTTGATTCCTGATGGAATAACTCCACCGTCAGTAGTTATACCCATGACCCCATTAGGGGCATCATCCCACTTATAACCAAGAGTATCTAAAGGAGGGTAAATGACAACTGACCCTCTGGGCCTATCACTTATGTCTTGATTACTAAGTCAATCTATCTCCTCTACCGTGGGTAAGGACTCAAACCGGTTGGTTACTTCAACATTATATATATAATGGCCTGTTTCAAACACGTCCATGCTATTGTTTCTTAACCCCATATTAGGAGGTGGCTAGTAGGAATAGCCCAAAGGTAGTACATTAATACCAGCATGCGCTATAATCTTGTTACCTGCTGATTCTTCTTGCCATTTTGAATTTGTTAAATAGAGCTTCAGTTAGCCCTGTTTTAGCCCCCAACCAATGTAGAGCCTTATTTCTCAAGGAAACCCAAGATTCATTATCCTTTGTCAGTCTTGGAACATTAGCCAGGATTACTGTATATAGTGTAGCGCCTAGTGGTAGGACCAGGCAGTTTAGTTTGAATGGGGTATTCATTTGAGGTGAGGGAATAAGTGGGACATTAAAGGTAGGCTGAGGAAAATTACCATCTGAAACATTAGCAGCTTTCCTCTCATGGGCTAATTTACCAATAGGTACATTTCGAAATTGGGAGTGTTTTCTGGAATCTGCTAAAGGCCGTAAGGGTTTCCTTGTATTAAGCCTGTTACCCTGAGTTCCTAGGGTGTCGCTTTTTGGTGTTGGATAGACCTGAGTATTACAATTATCTGTTCTTGTGACCCTATTTGGATCTCCTAAGATCTCTTGATTATGGGGTCCACTATACTGATTGCTGGTAGTTTGAAATACCTGGAAATTGTTAAGTCTGTCTTCAATCTTAGTCATTCTTTCAGTTCGACTACTTAATTTCTCTCTCAGAAATGCCTCTAGATCTACAATTAGAGTGATTAAGTTCCAAGATCACTAAAAGGAGCAGAAGTTTTCTTTTTAGGGCAAGACACTGCATTTTGTTCTATACTGGGTGGGATCGAGGTTTAAGCACGTTTTATCATTTTTTTCCGGGGCTTTGCTAGTGAGGGCCTGGGTTCCTTCGGGGTTATCTGGTTTTTACAAGCGGCAGTCTCTGGACTTCCTATTTTCACAGGGTTTCTAGGGCGTTTAGATGGAGGTTGGTTTCCAACCCCTGATCACAAACTGATATGTGTTCGGAAATATTTTGAATATACTCGTTTTGAGGTGGTAACCCCCTGGAGATCCCAGGTGGACCAGCCAGCATAACCCTTGTCTTGTTTTCCTTAGCTAACGTCCCCAAATTTTTCATGTTTGAAGTCTCTTCTACTGTGATGATTTGTTTTTCAATTGCCCCCATAGCCCCTGTGAGGTAGTTCAGTAGTGTTAAGCAAGCCGAACCCTTGACCTTAGGAGGCGGCAGTGGGGAAGGCTGATTGACTGCCGCCTTTCATTTCTCCATCCAGTAACAGGAAAATAAACTTCACGGGTTGATACAAAAATACTCACTATCGAGGTGTCAAAAGACAATATAATGTTCACAGGTTAACTGTGATAATTCTCGGGTCCCAAGGAGAGCAGGCTCAACTATGGTGTATATGAGAAAGTCAATCTCCAGAACTTACTTGTCCGACCCGGCTCCTCGCATGCAAAACCCAATTTTGAGCTCCTTGGATTAAGTGTTTAAGATGTTACAATGGCTGCAATGTAAATTAAGCTTGGTCCATTCTGCCACACTGTTCTACCACGCAATGCGGGATCCCTCAAGTCAACCTACCTGTGTTATGCCTAACTTGATGCAATCAGTCCATAGAGCCAAGAGGGTGGACCGAGCCCAGCCTCTACTGGACTCTGATGGACTAAGACCGGCCCGTCTTAACCCGGTCTTGGCCTGGGCCGAGCCCGGGTCACCCCGTGCATGTCCCATGCTGCAGGACTTCTGTGCCTGGTAAATAGCGCACCTTTACCCGGCGATGCTCGTGGCCTTTCTCTCAGGACCGGGAGTGCCAGGGACAGACCATAAAGTGCTGCAGTGCTTGTTGGTAATAAGGGCAAGTGCCAAGTCAAATTGAAATTGCCCATCATAATTATATTCCCCTGAGTGAAACCTCACACTGGGGTCAGAAGAGAATGAAGAAAAGGGGCCTGATTAGAGATAGGAGTATAGGTGGAAGCAAAGGTGGATGTATGACGTTACAACGCATACTTTTACTCCGCATACCATTACAACGCGGTATTCACAACGCATACCATTACAACGCATAGCGCTTTGGGGTGCTGGATAGTGGTAAGTATAATTTACTATTCTAACTCCAGTCCCCGTGGACCCTAGGGAAGGTGTTGGATAGTAAATTAAACTTACCTCTTATCCTAGAGCGCCCCCCAGCGCAATGCGTTGTAATGGTATGCGTTGTAATGCCTGCGTTGTAGTGGTAGTGCGTTGTAAAAAATGCGTTGTAACAGGTGCATACCAGCAAAGGTACACAGTCTGCCCCGAGGTGGCCTTTTACCATGATGATCCTACCTTCCTTGTCTGTTTTGTATCCTTCAGGTTTGAATTGCAATGAGGAATGGAATAGGCGGCCACGCCATAATGTTTAGAGGAGGATGAGGACTTAAATACCATGGGGTAAGTTTTGTATTTCAATCTATGGTCTTCATCTCTTTTGAGATGTGTCTCCTGAAGAGCTACCACATTGGGGCATTGTTTACACATTTTTTTTTTGTTTTAGTTTAATCCGCATTTGCCTCTAAAATCATCATTCCATTTGCACCCGTAAATGTGAGGTACCATGCCCCTCTGTGCATATGTGCTGGAAGTAGAGGGAGGGGAGAGAGGAGGCATCAGCTTCGAGACCTTGCTGCCCTGATTTACATGAAGCACGTCTTCCAACTTCCACCTCCTCGCTATCACTCCACTGCATTACCCCATGAGGCAAAGCACAGATTGGGAAGCAAGAAGGGAGAAAACCAGGATAGCTAGACGAGGCATAATCATTGAATATCAAGATTCATTTGTTGCTCACACCACTCCAAAATGGGAGACCAAAAATTGTGATTCTTAAAAGCCTTCATATCTAGACTGGCCACATGTTTAATAGAGGACAACCAATCAAAAAACGTGGGAGGAGATGTAGATATCCACTTCTTGCAGATTTCTCTACATGCCAGCAGCATGGAATAAAAGAACAACTTTGCTTTGTTCTCTGTAATTCCTTCAAGGGAGTCTACACAGCCAAAAATGACCGACAAAATGCTTACCTTAATAGTAGTGACCAAATTGTGGACAGCGCCCTACTCATGTCATTCAGAATGACTAGATCTCAGGACAATCCAGAAACATGTGCACGTCATCTTCTTTCAGACTACCGCACTTATGGCATGCCATCTCAAATCTTATTCTGAATTTAGACAGCCTCTGGGGTGTCCAATAGGCTCTGTGAATGGAGAAAAGGTGATTTCCTCTTAGGTGCACAGGTTTAACTGCTTTACAATGCATTGACATTGATACTTGCCACTTATTTTCCAGCGAAGACTCCGGCAAGCATCTTCCACATAACTCTGTTGGCAAAGTAAAGGCTCCATCCTGCGACTCAACCATCAGCCAATAAATCATCACAAGCTCTTTTTTGATAGTTGCCACTTACATAAGCCTACCTTCCAGTTTATTTGGACTTCCTATCACTGTGCTTGGGTCTTGGAACCAGCTTTGCATTTGGATATACTTGAATCTGGATATTTGTTGATTCGACAGCTGACATATTTCCTAGCTTAATAATTGGGCTTCAAGTGAAATATGGTTCCATCTAGTTAGACCTGCCTCTCTCAATGGTCTAGCTAGGACGTCTTTAGTCCAACCCTGTGAACCTGGTGAGTCCCAGATAGGAGCCATAGAGGTATAATATGGTACCTTTAAATCTTTTCTGACCCTGTACCGGGTCTCTGCCAGGTCTCTCAGAATCTTCAGCCTAACTTTCTTAAAGTAGCAGTCTCCCAAGTTCCGATGATGTGGGAGTATTTAACAGCATTTTTCCATTTTTTAATAAGAATGCCCATGAATAAAATAACAAGTCTGGCAGAGCTAGGCCCCTTTCTCCACTCTCCGTCTTAATATCTTCCAGGCTATTCTTGGGCCTCTGCTCGACCAAATAAAACTACTTATTTGGCCTTGCAGTTTTTTGCGTGCTTCACATTCGAAGGGGAGGGGGATGGTATCAAACAGAAAGGTTAATTTTGGGAGAATCATCATTTTTATCAAATTAAATCAGCCTAGCTGAGTAAGCTGAAGATGTGCCAAGATTTTTAGGAGCCCATTGATCTCTTTTTTTGCCGTCTCAAAAAATGTTTTTGTTAATTTACAAATATCTTGTGAAATCAAGACTCCCAAGTATCTCATTACCTCCTTTTTAACACCTTCCCCAACTTCTAGATTCCAGGACACGATTTCGGTCTTAATTCTGTTTATTTCATATCCCAATACTTTCCCAAAATCCGTTGTTAATTCATTAATACGACCTAATGTATTGTGAAGATTGGTTGTATAGAAAAGAATATTGTCTGCATAAAGGCCCAATATCCTATTCCAGCCCTGAAATTTGGAAGGTACAATCTCAGAATCTTCCCTGATTCTTCTAGCCAAAGGCTCTATATACAAATTGAACAAAAGTGGCGATAAGGGACACCCCTGCCTCGTGTCTCTACTAATAAAAACAGGGTTCGTCAGGGAGCCATTAATCAGTAATCTAGCTTTTGGCGACCTGTATTTGGCTTCCAGTATTCTGCAGAAGTTTCGACCAAGGTTTATAGATTTTGCCACTGACTGTAAAAAGACCATTGTTTACAATTATTGAAGCACACTGGTTAGACAATTATACCCTTTGGGGAACTCCTCCTTTTTACAAGAGGTAATTCACATCAAGAGGGGAAACATATAACAGGTGAAGAGAACAGGCAATACAAGAAAACCAGGCATGGGAAGAAGGGTGGCAGTAGAAGGAGACAGAGCAGGGATGAAGACACGCTATTGGGACAAGAAGGAATAGCCACACCAGATGAGGAAGAGGTAGAAGTAGTGAATCCATCAAATTGTTTACTTACCAATGACATGACCACTTTACTTAAGAAGGGTCTGGGATTTTGCCCTAACTTTAGAGGTGACATTTGTGAAACTAAAACTGATTTATTTAGATTCATAATATGTTTGAAATTGAAGAAACATTTTGCTATGAATCCCAAGCCAAATAAAGAGGTTATCTCACCAATATAAATTTCAGCGTCAAATGTATTGACTATTGGAGATATTCAGGACACTGTGACATTGCTTTCAATCATGGAATTAGAGGAAGACCAGTGACAATAGGGAAGGTATTGGAAGACTTAGACATTAGACCAGATCCTTCAATATCAAGTGGACTCAAGACAATATATTGATGGTCCCCGAACTTAACAAGGGGCAACAATGTAGAAATTTTTCACATTTTAGTCATCAATGATTTAGACAACAGTGCAGCAAAAATGGTATCCCCCTTAGGATATTTGAAAAATACCCTAACAGTGCAAGAACGGTATGCTCTGAAATCATTAGCAGAAGATACTGGGGGGCAATCTAGTGGTAATGAATAGGTCAGACTATGAACAGGAGATCTATTCCCTGTTAAGTAATGTACCTTGTAATGAAAAGGTTGCATACAATCCTATGTTTTCCCTTGTGACTACTATCAATGGGTACCTCAAGAAGTGGCATGATAATTGTCTTTTAGATGATGAGGAATTCCTGTACCTAAAGGTAAATCGCCCTAGATATCCTCGTTTGTACACGTTGCCGAAAATCCACAAAGCCCTCACATTTCCACCAGGGAAGCCCATTGTGTCGAGTATTGGGGGGGCCCACTGAACGCATGTCACAATTTGGAGACATATTTTTACAACCTATGGTGGTAAACGTTCCATCTTATATTAAGGATGCAAGACACATCTTGAATATCCTGGGAGAAATTACATAGGACCCGGATATGATGTTGATGACCCTTGATGTAGTATCACTGTACACCAGGATACAAAATGAACCAGCTATAAAGCTGGTAAATCATTTTCTATCAAAAAGACCTGCAAACATACTCAGATGTTGCTGGCCATGACTTAACTGATACTATGTAATAACTTTTTTCTGTTTAAAGATGAGTGGTTAAAACAAATCCAAGGTGTAGCCATGGGCTCTAGATTTTCACCAGCCTATGTAAATCTTTTATGGGCTGGCTAGAGGAGGTGACGATCTGGGGCCCATTGGGCAGTCGTTAGAATGAACATATCCTTTACTGGGGGCGGTTAATCGATGATTGCCTCATGATATGGACAGGTACTGAACAACTACTGCAGGATTTCATAGATTACTTGAATAACAATGACATGAATATTAGACTCTAGCACCACTAATGTAGTATTCCTTGATGTAGAGCTGTACGTTAAGATTAATCAAATCCAGATTAATATGTATCACAAACCCACATCCTGTAGTGCCATATTGTAGATAGTGCCCATCCCCGGCATTAGATAAGAGCAAGTCCTTTTGGGGAGATGGTTAGAGCCAGAGGCAATTGTAGTGAAGACTCACACTTCAAGACATGCATCAACTACATGGAAAAAAGGTTTATTCAAAGAAAGGGCCTTAAAGATACAACACATATCCACTTTAAAACCTTGCCTAATGGATAGACAGAACATGCCACCCATTAGGATGATTACAGACTTCACGCCCATCAGTATCACCTTACCTAAGAGTCTAGATAGGCATCAACATATTTTAAAGGCAGATAGAACATTGCATGAATTTCTAACAGATAAGCCTCAGATCACATTCTGCAGAGGAATAACACTACTACTATATTGAGCCCCAGCTATCCAGCTAAAAAGCAACTGGAACCGTGGCTGACACAATTCTCAAAGGGCTTTTTAAAATGTGGTCACTGCGGCATGTGTAGATATGCGAAAAACAAGACTAAACAATATAGGGACAACAATGATAAACTGTACACTATTCTAACCAATATTAACTGTGGTACAAAGTATGTTGTGTACATTATTCTATGTAAATGTGAACAAATGTACGTGGTAAGTAAAATAAGGGCTTTGAAGGACCGTGTCAGTGAACACATGCGAGCGATCAAGCAGAACAACATGAGGTACCCTATTGCGGAACATGTTTACAATTGCGATGCACATGGCCTGAAAAAAACGTTTCAGTTATTTGGTATTGAACACATTAAACAAGACCCACGGGGTGGTAATAAAGAATTGAAACTACGTAGGCATGAGGCAAGGTGGATCATGCGTTCATACAGGGAGCACTTACACTTTGACACTGATCAACAGTGGCAAAGTGCCCAAAGCATCTAAGCCGGTAAAACGAAATCCATCACAGCATCAAAAATAGAGTTGGTAGAGGCAAAAAGTCTGGGGTAATCACACCAAAGAATGCCAGGTCTAACACCCACTATCAAAGGAAGAAGGTGTCACTGGCAGGTAGACACTCAGAACTAGTTTGGACATGGGCCCTGAACACAAAGACTTCAAAGACTTTAAGAGGTATAACTATGAGAGCTGAAAACCCTAAATGTTGGATTGCTCAAGACTGAAAAGAATTGGGAACATATGCAACCCACCAAGTAGCGCCAATACTGATGATTCCCCTACCCCGTAATACTGCCTTACAGTGTACCATTGCGTATGTTTGTTTATCAATGTATCTGCTAATAGAAAGTTACATTTGATTCCTCTGTACTGCATACTATATGTCGATGAATATGTTTAATAAGAAGAAATATAAAATAAAAAAAGACTGAAAAGAATTGAGACTACTCCGTGGTCAAGAGGAACCTCTGCCAAGTAAGAACCAGAGACTGAAGGAAAGGACAGACCCTTGCTGTGTGTTCTAGGGCTGGCCTGCAGTTTGCTGATTTAACCAAGGAGAATCTAAAGGGACTTTGCTGTGTGCTGTGTCCCCCTGCTTGAAAGGACTTTGCTGTGTGCTGTGTCCTGAAGTAACTGGTACCCCATGGGCAGGGTACAGTGCATGAGAAAGGTAGGACATGTACTGATGTGTGTACCATGTCCTGACAATGAAATAATCTCCTTTTCGTATTTCACTGTTGAAAGGCCATCTTGCCATAGGATAGAATGGGAAAGCTGTGTAAAATGTTTCCATCCTATCTTCCCAAAGGCTCAAGATGGAGAGGTGAAGTTTAGGATGCCTGAACTCACTATTTTTGTGAAGGTGGGTTTTGCATTGTGTGTTTGGAAACCACTCTTTTAGAAGTGGCTGGGTTTTTGTCCTTAACATTTCTGTGTATCTCTGCCTGGTTGTGGATTGAATGTCTGGATCTGAAAGTGATAGGATCTGGGAATGTCTTGACCCAGAGAAGGAGGTGATACAGCAACAGGCTGACCTGCATCTTGAGTGTAGCGGGGGAGGAGTAGCCCCTAGAGGTGAAGAGGCCTGGGCTGCCGCCATAAATTGCTTCATCTCCTGCTGAGTGATTAAGGATCCAGACTACTATCAAAAGAAGAAGGTGTCACTGGCAGGGAGACTCCCAGAACTAGTTTGGATTGGGGTCAGTGCCCCCCTGAACACAAAGACTTCAAAGACTTTGAGGGGTATAACTATGAGAGCTGCTTGATAATACTAAGAAGTACGGGCAGTGGGTGACCATCAATGGAAGTAGGGTGGAGGCTCTGAGAGACACAGGAGCCAGTTTGACATCTGTTAGGTGTCAGTGGGTGTCTGAGTAGCAGGTGATTCCCAATGTACTTCCCCCTGTAGGGTCCTTGAAGGTCGTTTTAAGTCTGTCCATGTCTGTAGACTGTCTTTTAGGGAATGACCCGGAGAGTTCCCCCTGGAAGGAGGTGGAGCGCCAGGCGCATTTGGAGATGTTGGGTTTGCCTGAGGGGGCTTGTGCGACCACTCGGTCAATGGCAGCCAGTAAAGGTGCTCAAGAGGAACTGGAGCCTGAAACAGTGGCCCAGGTGCCTCCCTTAAAGTGAAGAGGCAGGGGGCATGGGAAACAGGCCCCCAAAGATCGCATGGTACAGGAGGAGGCAAACCTTGAGGGGGATGCCCTGGACCCTACGGGGGTGCAAGTAGCTAAACTGGGGGACTTACCTGAGCTGACCAAATGGCAGCAGGAGGGAGGGCCCTCTAGGGAGGAATTCTGTGTGAAGCATAAAAAGTGCCCTTCTCTTGTACGTTTGCGGCAACAGGCAGCAAACCAGGCATCAGGTGATCCATCCGGGTCACACTTGATTTACTGGGAGAACGATCTCATATATAGTGAGCCTAAGGTTGTGGAGCCTGGGTCTGCCTGTGCGCTGGTGGTACCCCAGCACTTCAGAGCCTTCCTACTGGGGTTGGCTCATGATGTACCTTTAGCAGGACATTTGGGACAGGACAAGACCTTTGAGAGGTTTGTCACCCACTTCTACTGGCCTCAAATGCACAAGAGTTCTGATACACAATGCAGGACCTGTCAGACTTTTCAGGCGAGTGGTAAGAGTGGGAGAAAGCACAAGGCTCCTCTCCAACCTTTCCATGTAGTCAGTACCCCATTTGAGAGGGTGGTCATTGACATTGTGGGACCACTGTATCCCAAGACCACCATGGGCAACAAGTTCATCCTGGTTTTGGTGGACAATGCCACCCGGTACCCGGAAGTCATCCCTCTCCAGGCGGTGACAGCCCATGGTGGACCATGCACTGATGGGGATTTTCTCCCTCGTGGGGTTCCCCAGAGAGATGGTGTCTGACAGGGATACTAATTTCATATCTAGGTATATGAAGTCTTTATGGAATGAGTGCGGTGTAACCTACAAGTTCACCATGCCTTACCACCCCCAGGGTAACGGTCTGGTTGAGAGATTTAATTAGACCCTGAAGGGCATGAATATGGGCCTTATGAGGTGGTGGAGCACAGGAGTGAAGTATCCTACCTGGTTTACTTACAGTCTGCTAGGAACCCTTTAAGGGTCCTCCATGTGAACCGCATCAAACCCCACTTTGAGAGGTCTGAGGTGACCATGCTCTTGGCTGAAGATGACGGGCGGAACAGGAGAATAAACCTTTTCCTGACCTCCTGTCAGCCAAGGAGAAGGATGGGTCAGTAGATGGGGTGAACCTCTTGCCAACGCTGACCCCAGAACAGCAGAGGGACTGTCACCAGTTATTGGATCAGTTCGCATCCCGGTTCTCCCTGACCCCAGGAATCACCCATTGGTGTGTCCATGATGTGGACACTGGAGACAGTCTACCTGTAAAACAACAATTTTACAGAGTAACTGATAAAGGTCAGGGCCAGAATCAAGGAGAAGGTTTCCAAGATGCTGGCTCTAGGGGTGACTGACCCATCCAGCAGCCCCAGGGCTAGCCCAGTGGTCCTTGTGCCAAAATCTCCTGCACCTGGTGCCACCCCTGATCTCTGGTTCTGTGTAGATTACCGTGGGCTCAATGCAGTCACCAAGACTGACACTCACCCCATCCCCAGAGCTGATGAGCTTGTTGATCGCTGGGAGCTGCCCGGTACCTCAGCACATTTGACTTGAAGTCTGGGTATTGGCAGATTGCCTTGACCAAGGGAGCCAAGGAGAGGTCAGCGTTCTCAATGCCAGAGTGGCAATGCCAGTTCAGGGTTATGCCCTTTGGGTTGAGAAATGCCCCTGTCACCTTCTAGAGACTGATTAACCAGGTGCTGAGTGGGCTGGAGGAATTCAGCGCTACCTTCCTGCAGTGTCGAGTGAGTTATTGTGGACCCCTCCTGAGGCGGAAGCCTGGAGGTAGATAGCGGTGAACAGTGATTCAACAACTGTGTACTGTGTACTTAGCTGATTAATAGCGTAGGTTGCACATTTCCATTTCGTTATATTTGCGGCGACTTTTAAACTTTTAAAATCCGATTTCACCTCCCTGCACCTCCCTGAGCACTCACCATCAGTTTGGCTGCTCCATTCCCCTCGCTGGCAGCTCGGACGGTCACAGCCGATTTTAGGGCTGAGGACCGAGACTCGAACGGAGATTGCCGAGAGCGGACATCTTGGGTGGGGGACGGCTGCAATTGGTAGCGCTCCAGTCTACCTTGCATAAGGAGCCACGGCATGCCTCCGTGCAGCGGAGGCGCGCGGATCAGCGCCGGAGTCACGACAGAGTCCAGCCCGTCTGCGCCAATCCGCGCTGAGGACGGGCTGGAGAACAGTGTAGGGGCCATACAGGACACCCAGGTGACCAACTTTTCCAAACTGGATATTTTAGCGTTAAATAATTATGCATATAATGGATGCACTCACTCTCTGAATGTAGATAAATGGGTGGGTCCTATCTGCTGCCATGTATGTAAACATATATTAGAACCATATCACATTGCCACTGAGGATGAAAGCCCTAATAATCTAAGATGTGGCCTAATTAACGCATGATCAATGGTCAAAAACTCTTTACACATATTTGCCCTCATCACGGAAAATGATTTGGATTGCCTTTTCATTACTGAAACCTGGCTCCGCGAGTGGTCAAACCCTGATATAGTTCACGCCCTTCCCTCGGGTTTCTCTATATGCAGGCAAGATCGCACTGAACAGCGTGGGGGTGGTCTAGCTATTATTTACAGGGATTCTATAAAATGCACTATGAAAGAACCACCTGATATAAGAGGCGCTGAGAGCCTAAGTTTTTGCATACAAGGTCTAGACAATTTTACTTTTGCAGGGTTACTGGTATATCGCACTCCTGGACATCCCACCCAGTTTCTTGAAAACGTGGGGGAGGTGTTAGGCGACCTGACTCTCAGATACGCTAATTTTACCCTGTTGGGAGATCTTAATCTCCACCTTGATGATTCCACTGATTGTTATGTTTCAAGCTTTAAAGAAACGCTACAGGTTATAGGGCTAAAACTTCAAATGCTCGCTGCTACACATAATGCAGGGCACACTCTTGATTGCATATGTTCGAATTTAACTGAGATACTAGTTAAACCCCCAAAGCCCCAAATCTGGACGGATCATAATTTTATTGAATTTTCTATCCCCTTGAAGGGAAACAGATCAAACACAAAGGTGGCGGTAAAAAAAGGGACAAACCTCCCCTGCTGGGGAAAAACCCTGACCTCGGCAATTGGACCAAAGAGAGCAAACCCACCTTATCAGGGGATACTCTAGAAGATAATCAAAAGTTCGAGGGATGGATGGCCACTATTGGCAATAAAATCAGGAACCCAGGTACTAAAGGCACTATGAAAAAAAAAGACAGTCTGCCCCTTGGTTTTCCGACAAACTCAAGGAACATCTAGTCGGTGTTAGATACTTGGAACGTAAATGGCGCCAGACTTATGAGAGTGGAGCGAAAGAGGACTATAAAAAGGCCAGGAGACTCTATCATGCAATGATTAAAAATGCAAAGAAAACCTATTTTACCTCCTGCATCGAAGCCTAAAAAAATAAACATAAGGACATTTTTAAAATAGTCAATAGTTTCACCAAACCTAAAGCTCTATCACGAGAAATTGCACCATCCCAGACCCTGTGCAATGACATCGCCAACTACTTTGCCCAAAAAATTGACACCCTGACTAAAGATTTCCCTCAACCAGACTTAAAAGACTCTGAGGCCAATTCCGGCACAAATTCAGTCCATCCAAGGTGGACAAAGTTTAGCCATATTAGTTTGGAAGAATCCCATCAAAGGATATTGGCCACAAAATCTAGTTCCCCGTTTGACCCTTGTCCCCCCACGCTTCTGAGAACTATAATACAGGAGGTCAACCCCTGCATTAATTCCATCATAAATTCGTCCCTGCAATCAGGGGATATTCCTCCGCAATGGAAACTGGCCGCTGTCAGGCCACTACAGAAGAAATCAATATCTGACCCTTCGACATTATCCAACCTGCGCCCCATTTCCCTCCTCCCTGCAGTATGTAAAATCACCGAATCCCTTGTCAATAAACAACTGATGGCTCACATAGAAAGCAATAATAAATTACATCCATGCCAAGCTGGTTTCAGGGCTCAACATTCCACTGAGTCAGCTCTACTATCTTCAGCTGAAACCATTGTGCGGCCTTAGATCAGGGTACAATGGCTGTCCAGATCCTATTAGACCTATCTGCGGCCTTCGACACAGTGTCCCATGCTATCCTTTTACATTGCCTGACTAAAGCTGGCATAGCAGGAACCGTGTTCGAATGGCTTAAGAACTATCTGGAGCAGAGGCAGCAGGTTTTCATACTAGGCAATTTTCTTTCTGAGGAAAAGTTCCTGACATCTGGGGTACCACAGGGCTCAAGCCTGAGCCCAACCCTCTTCAACCTTTATATGGTACCCCTTCTGGAACTTATTTCCACCTTTAACATCAGTACATTTGCCTATGCCGATGACACCCAACTTCTGCTGACCCTTGACAAGAACCAAACTAATGCTGACCAAACTCTGAAAGAGTGTTTATCAGCAACATTTGAGTGGATGACCCAAAATCATCTAAAATGTAATTTAGCAAAAACGGTGATCGTCCCTTTCGGCCTTAATAACTGTTTCTCATCACAGGACTGGTGGCCGGAAATGGTGGAAGCCCCTCCCAAGACAATTAATGCTGTTCGTAACTTGGGTATCAAGTTCAACAACACTTTGTCTTTCAATTTACAAGCCAAAGAAGTAGCAGGGTCCTGTTTTAGAACTATTAAAAGCCTTAGGAAATTCTTCGATTTTCTCCCTCTGAGCGCCAGGCGGACAGTGGCCGTAGCACTCATAACCTCCAGACTGGACTATTGTAACAGTCTGTATGCAGGGCTGAATAAATCGGCCCTGCACATACTGCAAATGGTCCAGCATGCAGCAGCCAGGCTTGTCCTGAAACTGCTCAGAAAGTCCTCGGCATCGGCAGCACTGGATGCACTGCATTGGCTTCCGGTGCATAAGCGCATCCTTTTTAAGGTACTTACCATCACCTACAGAGCCTACCACCAACTAGGCCCGCTGTACTTGAGGAAGTACTTTAAATCCTACCACCCGAAACGAACCCTTAGGTCATCCACAACTAATCTACTTCACGTCCCTAGATTTAGGCTAATGACCAAGGGAAGGAAATCCCTTGCAGTCATCGGGGCGAAGGCTTGGAACAACCTTCCTTTGTCTCTGCATCAAAGTACAACTGAACTCAGCTTTAGGAAAGCCCAAAAAACCTGGATCTACCCTCTGTCGGAATCAGGTTACAAAGCGCTGCTATGACCCTCTCTATGTCTGATTACTCACCATCATTATCTCTCAGCACATATTTGACAACTAGGAGTTGAAGCGCCAAGGTACTCCTTGGAGTGGTAGCGTGCTATATAAGAACACAATCACAATCACAATCACCTACCTGGACGACATAGCTGTGTTCAGTTCTACGAACATTTGCGACACCTCTATGAAGTGTTGAAGGCCTTGCAGAGGACAGGCCTATCTATCAAGGCAAGTAAATGCAAGGCAGGTTTCTGTGGTGTACTTAGGACACCAGGTAGGGAGCGGCCAGGTGGCCTTTCCAGGCAAAAATGTGTACCATTCTGGCTTGGGAACCCCGCAAGACCCAGACAGGAGTGAGGGCCTTTTTGGGTCTCACTGGGTATTACAGACGGTTTATGAAGCGGTATGGCACCAGTGTTGTCCCCTTGACAGAACTGACGTCAAAGAAACAGCCCAAGAAGGTGATCTGGACTGATGGCTGCCAAACCGCTTTTGATGGCCTGAAAACTGCCATGTGCACGGCGCCCGTGCCCAGGGCGCCTGATTTCTCCAAAGAATTTGTAGTGCAGACGGATGCTTCAGAGCATGGTATGGGAGCAGCACTCTCACAATTGAACAATGAGGTCTTGGACCAACCCGTAGCTTTCATTAGCAGGAGACTAGTTCCCAGGGAACAGAGGTAGAGTGCAATTGAGAGTGAAGAGTTTGCTGTGGTCTAGGCGCTGAAGAAGTTGAAACCGTACTTGTTTGGGACTCACTTCCTGGTTCAGACAGACCACAGACCCCTCAGATGGTTGATGCAGATGAGGGGTGAGAACCCAAAACTTTCGAGGTGGTCCATCTCCCTACATGAAATGGACTTTACGGTGGAACATCGACCGGGAACAGAACACGCGAATGCTGATGGTCTGTCCAGATTTTTCTGCCTTAGTGATGAGAACTCCCATGAGGGTGGGTAGTTCCCCCCACTTTTTGGCTGGAGGGGACACGTGTTAGACCTGGCATTTCTTGGCTTGATTACCCCTGACATTTTGCCTCTACCTCCTCTATTTTTGATGCTGTGATGGCTTAGATGCTTTGGGCACTTTCCGACTGCTGATCAGTGTCAAAGTGCAAGTGCTTCCTGTATGAAGTGTAATGGTAATTGGATGTCAATGATTGGTATGTTTGCCTTCCTAGTAAAGTACACTATGTGTGCCAGGGCTGTAAATGCAAATGCTACTAGTGGGCCTGCAGCACTAATTGTGAGACTCGTAGGCAAGCAGGGGTGGAGGCCATTATCTCTGCACAGTCCCTGTATCAGTGCTCTCCTGATCTAATTGCAAAAATTACTTCTATGCGTTGTAAGGGCGCTGTCATATTGGTCTATTGTGCAGCTTCAAACTCATCCCAGACCAGGAGCGATTCAGCAAAGAAATACCCCTTACATAACCAGCTCGATAAGGGCCCCCTGCTGTAACCAGCCTTTTGTCATTGATAAAATCCCCACTGTTCTGATTAAATTCTGCTTTGTTTATCAGTGATCCATACCTCCTGCCATCTGTGTATATCAAAAGCCTCGTGCTAGGGGTAGGTGCTGGGCCTTGTTCATTGGATCCTCCATCTTTGGGTGAGGGACATTGCACTATGTGGCATTGAAGAGAGGAGGTGTTCTGGTATTGTACTCCACTTTTGTGCATTGATGGGATGTAGCCTTCCTTAATCACTGTCCCCCAGACAGGGGGATCACCCCTGGCCCCTCTGAGAGCAGTTCAAGACCCCAGCACTGCAATGGCAGGGTCAGGCAATCAGTGCCGATGGGCATCAAGGCAACCCAAACGTTCTGCCTGTTCCCCCCCACCCCCAGCCTAAGTCAGGGAACTGGACAGGTCCTGTTGTTTCCCTTCCTCGAGCTGGGGCTGTCAGGTGAGAAAGATCATGCAACCACACGGCCACAGATCAGCAGTGGGGGCCCCCAGGCCACAAACATGGGATTCATCAAGACCTTGGCAGCCCGCTCACGACTCCCCTGCCGGCTCCGCTCTCCTCCACTGACCCCACGCAGTGTCAAAGATGTGATATGGTTAATGACCGTGAGGACTGAGGTTCCCTCAGGCAGCTACATCCTCGGTCTCCCAGCCTCCATTTCCAGGCGCCATCTTGACTCGGTAGGTCGCACTCAAATCTGTTATTATTCCTCCAGGTGCACAACCAACTTGGCTTTTTGGGATCCCCCTTATACCATCTGCAACCTGTTGTGGACGTTTACGTGGGGTTCGCAATTCTCCATAACTCTGCTAAGAGCGATAGCGGAGCTGTAGTGGATCACGTCCACACGGCCATCTCGGCCGTGTGCACATGGACACAATGTTGATGTACCAAGATATTATTGTACTCGATATTATAGAGTACAATCAGTTAGAAGCAGTGCTTCCATATGTTTGTAGACCTAAATATACAAGTGAATTCCATTAATGCTGTTACATGGCTGGGGGAAGCGGGGAAGTCATGAAGCTGCAGACAATAGATAGTGATTTGCGCTCTATTGTCCCAGGCATTATTGTTCATCGAGGGACATGCATGGTACAGTTGCACCTGTTGAAGATGATTTGTGATGATGAAGCGCTAGACATGCTTCAGAACTAAAGCAAGATTACACCTTGGATGAAAGGTCTACATGGATCCTGCCCCCAACTCACTGGTGTCAGTCACAAGACATCAAGCAACACGTCAGGACCACGCATGCATGATGAGGATAATAGACCTCTCATCTGCTTCTCTGGGAGCTTTGTCAAGGGCACGCATGAAGTATGCGACGTTGATAGTCTATTGTTGCAAATAGCATTTAACTTGAAGATGTGTGGGGGAGTCAGAGAATATATATTGATTAGCACTGTATCCATGCGACACAAGAATGGCATAACCCTAAATTGACAATAGACTAGCTGGTACAACATTGAGTGGTACGTTTAGGAATACTTCTCACAAAAAAACGCTCAGTGTGAATTGTGTCTTCTTGAGCATACAGAAACCAAGCCGCATTTTTTCCATATCACATAAAATATACTACACTTGTTTTTCCAAAAATCCAATCACCATGTACAATTAGGGCAGCAATAGTTTTCAGAAATTAGATAGAAAAAAACACTCAAATATGATCAACATTTAGAAGCGGAAGTTATGCTTATATTGCTTAAAATCAGAGAAAATTAATCTCTTAAGGAGAGTGACTTGTTTGCATTGCGTCAACACTTAATCCTCCATTATTTTGGAGGTGCAGTGGTGCATTGGCTGAGGTGTTGGGTGGCCTCGCCTGTGTCTAAGCTTCAATAACATAACCTGTAACCGAAACTCCTGCTTGGCGGCTGCAGTTCTGTATTCCTAGGCTGCCTTCAGCCAGGCACCACTGATTTGCTTTGTCAGTGCGCTCGAGTCCCACTGGCATCCTGGGAGTATGGGAGGCGCGTGGCGGAGACAGCTTGCAATGCACAGGGACAGGTTGTCAATGGCACCACTTTGGTGCTGAGAAATCCTTTGTCCCTTCCTCTCTGTAGCCCCTCTCGCGATGCCCACACAGGCATGGATTCCCTGGACACGAGGTGCACTAACAAGCCAGGCTCCTGCTAAGAGGACTCCTGGGGCATGACGCTCTTCACATCAAGAGTGAAGTTAAGGATTGAAGATATTCCTTTTGTATACATAAACACAAAATACAGAAAAGAAGCCAAAGAGACGAAAGCATTATCATGAGAGGAAAACAGTTATAAATGGCCATGAAAAGGTAACAGTCACGAACTTAAATTAGGAGGGTTTCTCTCATGTACATGCTTTTATCTGAATGGGAGGAAAACATCGAGATTCTTTTCATTATAAGTTTCATTCACACACTTCAAGCAATGCATGGAACAAATACTTCTCATTGGCGAATGTTACCAATAATAAATAGAGTGGTTCAAGGTGACAGGGTTCCAAGAGCACAAGAAAGCTATTATCGTTAAAACGCTCGACCTTGCAGTCCATAAGCCTAGTTGCGGGGTACGTGTTGCTCTGGCGCCATGTATCCCTCGTGCACTTTGCAACTTTGCAGCAAGCTGTTTGTAATGTTAATGCTGATCACAGACAGGAAGTAGCATTACGACAACCTTCATCTTATGGACTTCTGTGTATGTTTTTTTGGGGCATTTTTTTCTGGCGAGCAAACATCTGTTTTTTCTATCATATGCCTCGCTGCAGTCTGTGCTGCGTGGACAATGCAACATTATTGCGTTTGGGATTATAAGAGCTCTATTTGAGATAGTTACATCTCATTGAATGCAGTATGCTGGCTGTGGTATGAGAGATAGGCATCTGCGCAGCACTTATTTGTATCTACAGTAACCCTGGGCATAGTACTTTGCTACACTAACAGAGCATACATAGTTTGTACTAATTCGCACTCCGCAAATTGCATGTAGCACAGTTCAAAAACTGAGCTTAATGGTGTAGTGTAGCAGCTAAACCAACAACATCCGCAGATGCTTTGATAAAGCAATTTTACATGCTAAAAAGCATATAACTAATTCACAAAAGTGAACTTTTTCAATGAAAGCATTCGGCAACTAGGGAGGTAATGATTCTTGGGTCCCACCTACCCTAGGGGGAGGACCAAGCAGATGCCTTGAACACAAAGAGCATAAAGAAAAAGCGCATCTTGTTGAACTTCAGTAGTGGTCCCATCCTCTTAGGACCCCCCCCCCCCCCCAAGCACTGTTATTTGCAAAAAAACAATCGCAACCAAAGGCCCTGCAAAGCATTATGGGACGAGATTAGCAGTGGGCAGTAAATATTAAAGTATCCAATGTAAAATAATTGTACAAAAAGCTGCAGTTCAACGAGTCCTTACTAGATGTCCCTCACCAGTCAAATGCAAAAGCATTGAAATTATTCTTACATCAAGCTGCAGTTCCACTAGTCGTTACTAGATGTCTCTCACAAGTCAAATGCAAAAGCATTAAAACCCTTTAATCAAGCATTTGCATTTGACTTGTGAGGAACATCAAGTAACGACTAGTTGAACTGCAGCTCTTTGTAGAATTAATTTGATATTGGATACTATAATATTCACTGCCCACTGCTAATCTCATCCATTACTGCTTTGCAGGGCCTTTAGTTGGGATTGTTTTTTGCCAAAAACTGTGCTTGGGGTGGTCCTAAGAGGATGGGACCACCACCGAATCGTTCAACAAGATGTGCTTTTTGTTTTCAAGGCATCTGCTTGGTTCTCTCCCTATGTAAGGGAGGATCCCAAAATCATCACCTCTCTCACTGATTGTTTATTTTTCAGTTTCACTTTTGTGAAAGTACTATGTGCTCTTTAGTATATAAACATAGAGATACTTATTTTATAAGAACTGGCACTATGCAAGATGCCATTTGCAATTATTTCACTGTGCAGACAAGTACTCAGTGCTATCAGCTACGCTACGCAGTACTACATGTACTACGTGTAGTTTAAAGTATACTACATGCAGCTACCTGTAGTGTTCTACGCAAACTATGCCCAGGGTTAATCTTCAGCAGCTTTGAGAATGAGGCAGGGTAGGTTATAAATTCTTCCGCTGTTTCAAACCCTGTGTCCCCTTTTTTTCCAATTAGGTGCTGTTCTTTTCCAGTAAATTCAGTAGTGAACCCACTACACAAGAATAGTATCCAGTTACAATTACAAAATCTGTGAGTAAAAAATGTCTATTTCCTTTGTTACTTACTAAGCTAATTTTCTATTTGCTTGCATGTTGCTCTTCTCATAGTGAACCTTCAAATGTTTCACATTTAAATTCCACTTTTCAGACGCAGACAGACACAGGAAGACATCAATAGAAGGGTGATAATGTAGGGCTTGCTTCACAAAGAACCTTAAATAAGTAAAAAAAATGTACTCCCCTAAAATGACTCCTATATTTTGAGCAAAACTCAGATTTTTTAGAATTTACAAGGAGTTCCTGGATTGTTCTTGAGAATCTGACATTGTTTGTTTCCAGGATCATGAAGATGCACATGCATTTGCACGTTCAGATGTACATTTCAAATTGAGAAAATGTAATGTGTAAGTCCATTTGCTTCTTCTAACCTTGTGGTCCAGAGAAAATATGAATTATGCAAACAACAAACACAATTTACACTTGTAAGAGCTGCTATTTGTGCACCTATTTCGCTCAGTTGAACAAGTAGCTATGTGAAATGGGTGCTTAGTTCAATGAATCAGGTAATAAGCTCACCATCTTATTGCCAAGTTAGATATTCTGTAGAGCAGGATGGCAGACCCAATTCATTAAAATGTTTCTTTTTGTATAAAGAGCCCCAAACCATTGTTCTTATGCACCATTGAGTTGGGTTCACCAAATATTTTATTCCATCCGGTCATCAATGTGCAAAGAAGATAATACCATTGTGCTCCCAGTAATGCTGGGTAAGATTTGTCTATTCAGATCCGTCAATCTCAAAAACATTCATTTTACTGGATTTGGTGGCCAGTCCCTAGATGCAAACTCCCACAACTATTTTTAGAGTACCCATTAGAGTTTATGACAAATAGGTATACCTGAAATTTGAAGACAAATATTGTGTACTGCACAAATTAACAATTATTGAGGAGCCAGTATAAATCATAGAAAGAGAGTGCCCTATATAGATAACAGCCTGTTTCAGTACCAAGTAATTCTTTAGAAACAGTGATGACTATGCAGTGGGCTTGGAAGAGAAAGGAGAAGATTGACGGTCTATTGAATGTGATAAGTGTTTTAAAAGATGATGGTACTTGGAACTAGTGTGGGATGATTGTGTTCAATTGACAGTGAAGACACAATAAGGAAATTGGCAGGAAGAGGAGATCTTAAGTGGCTATTGAAAAGAAGCAGAACGGAGATAAGTAGCAAGCTTCCTGTAATTGAAGGCAAAGCAAAAATACTTTGACATCAAATGTTTTAATGTTACAGAGAAAAACAGAAAAGTTGTTGCGGGAATGCTTGAAGTAATCTCTTGCTCCTTGCCACATCCTATGTGGAGATACATGTCGAACTTGGGATGTCTCACTGAGAAACGCAAAAAAGTGATGGTTTTAGTGTTATTGATGTCAGAGACTAATAATTAACTGACATCTACTTATCAGAGACTATTCATGATTAAACATTCTATCAAATTGGCGATTGAATAATGAGCTTTGGTATCGCCATTTATGAATCTGGAAGAATTATGTACACAAAAAGGTCAGTGAGATAATATAAGTATGATATTCATTGTTTTTCAAATATGAGTCATTATTCTAAAGAAAACAGTTTTATCCAAAAAGCTCATAAAATCAAGTTGAAGTGAATGCTTTCTCAGTAAAAACTGTGTGTTTGTTGGACAACATAAACATTGGGATGGTGCGAGTCTTATTACCCACATACCCTCAGATGATGTCGGCCTATAGACCTGCTACTTCACAATGCACCATTTGCACCACTAACATTACAGGGTAACAAATGTGTGTGACACCTCAGATCAAAAGAACTCTGAATCCTCAGGGAATCATGGTAACAGACATAGAACCTTTTTCGTTCAGACTCTCATGCATACCCAAAGGAAATACGCAAGAAATACACAACCAGCAGTTTCATTATTTAGTATTTATTGTAGTAGTGAGATTCTTGAGTAAATCGCATGTGCCTCAATTAATAACAGAACACTACATATTACCCTAATTAGCATAACAAGAACAATGGCGAGAATAAATACATTGACCATTCTGTTAAACAATGAATATATGCTGGTATATATGTAGTGTAATACAGTATAATGTAGTGTGCTTCTACCTAATGCTTCCTAACCTAGGGACTCATTAGGATAGCGGTTAATCCGCATCCTCCGGGCCGGCGGAAGCCACGGCCGGCCCGGAGGATGCGGATTAACCGCTGCGGACAGAAAAAAGACCCCCCGCAAGATTAGGATGGCTGGGGGATCATTTTTCTGTCTGCCGCTTTTCCACCGCGGTCACTTTCCGACCGCGGCGGGAAAGCTCTAACATGGCTGGCGGTGTCTATCTGAAACAGCCAGCCATATTAGGATGGCGGCAGTCCTATGCCTTTCCACGGCGGCATATCCGCCTTGGAAAGGCATACAGACTTTTCTTTGGGGACCCATTGTGGGCCCCCAGGGGTGAAGGGAGGTGGGGGGGGGGCACATGGGGGGTACCTATGGTACCCCCCTGCCTTTGCGTGCACGAAGCGGCATGCACCACGCGGTGCCTGCAGCTTCGTCCACGCAAACGAAAACACGGTTTATTTAACATTGTGGCGTGTGCAGCTTCAAGCAGCACCCGCCGCAATGCTAAATATACAGGATGTGACCACCAGGGTGGCGGTCACATCCTAATCTGCACGAAGGGACCGCCGCTGCCCCTGCAGATGGTCCCTCCTACTCTGGGGTGGCGGATGGACGCAGGTCCGTCCGCCATCCTAATGAGGCCGCTAGTTTGGCCTTTGGTGGGTGATCTGCCAAGAACTCCTGCTGGGTGATATAACTCCCCATTACCTGTGGGGAAGTTTCATTAGGCTTCCAGTTTTGGTATAGAGCGGTATATCCCTTGTGGAGAGGACAGGAATCAGCTGAGCTGAAATTCCGACATATAGTGACCTCAAAGGGTCATCAGATTGCTTCTCTGATTTTAATGAGGAAGTGAATTCATATATATAATACACAGTGCCCATGTTGGCCTTTTGAGGTCTTTGTCAGGCTGTAAGTGTTCATGTTAGCTAGTTAGTGTTGCCACCTATTGGGCAGAAAAAGCCATGCCATTTGTGCTGTGAACTCTATACATCGTACTGAATGTTTACGTTGTCATGATAGTTTGCATACAAAGTTGAAATATAAGCAAATGCAGTTTCAGGAAATCCTAGCCTGCATTGGCACGTATACAAATGTATGTCAAAAGTCACTGTGTTGCAGAAAGATGTTAACTTAGGAAACGTGAGCATAAAGATGGCATTAATACTATTCGGGCCATGTGACAAGGGGTCATCTGAAAATAAGTCGCTGTTTAATCCTCAAACAAATAAGTCTAAGCTGGGAAAGACTAGCTAAACAAGTAGGTTTTGTAAACTACCATGCAAGTACATTTAATCTTAGTCTTTTTAATACAAAACGAATGGCATTGGTGTGTCTGTGTGGAATATAGCAAAAATGGTAAGACTTATTATATTCTAAATAGCAATGAGGATCATGCATAATTTTCAGTTAGATCTGCAAAATGTGTGTAATTTCCTGTTATGCAAATTATGAGAAATGTTGCACACTTTTTTGTTGCCAGACTGGTTCGAGCAGAAAATGTCTTGCAAAAGACCATTTTCAGAAGAAAATGTTTTGCAAGATACATTTTCTCTATGATCAAAACTGGATTGGCTAGCAGGCATTTCAATTCGGTGGCATGATGTTGGCCAATTTCACTGCCTTGGGACTTTTGTTGCTGGGGACCTGCCGGACACATTCCTACTTGCAGCACTTTAAAATAAAAGATGCAAAATGCCTTATTCATGATCCAGTCTTGTTTCAGGTATCTCTAGTGACGTTTGAATGTGAGGTCTTACATTTTAACTCACAATACCTCAAAGATAATTTTTCTTAATTTTATTATTTTTCTGACATTTCATTGAATTGAGGGAAAATACAAGATTTTTCACACACTTGGTATCGACTTTGAGACAATCCAAAATATATTTTTTCTCACGTTTTTCTTCAGTTTTTCCTGAAAATTCAGTTAAGTCGCTCTTGGAGTGGCTTTCACTCAGCTGAATGCACATCCTTTCTACCTCCCCAAAGGCTAAAGCTCTCACTATAAAAACACCAACAATCATAAGCTGCATTATTCTTATTTTCATTTCTCATTTAGTTTTACAGCTAATTGTCAGGGATTTTATTACCACTGTTTCTATCTGACGTTTGACTACCAGTAGTTAAGACAGAGGTCCTTCAAGAATGCCTTACAATAACTGATAAAAGCTGGCTGTCGCAAAATATCAAGAACATGTGTTTTAAAAAAAATCTATTTATTAAGACATTAGATACAGTTACAGTCTGCATAAATAACACTTGAAAATTGCACCATCACCTCTTGCCTCTATCCCAAGCCCTCATGATATTACAAATCCAATGTGCGTTCCAAGACTGCTGTTCCCTCACCAGTGCCGGCTGGTGACATTTGAAAGTGGTAGGGCGCAAAACAATTGCCGTACTGTACTGCGCACGCCAACAACCCCAGGATACGCGTCATTGAGTGACAGGCGGGGTTTTACACTATGCAAGTCCATTGGAGAGACATTTTAATCTTCCCAAGGCCCTCCCAGGGAATGTGATTTCTCTATTTGACCCTTTTCCTCTATCTTTACGTCTCTCCTTCTCCTCCTACCTCTACCTCTAGCTATGTCTTTCTACCCTATGCCATCCTAAGGATTGTTTGTTGGCTTGTGCAAGACTTATTGGAACTATGTTTGTGTGACACTGTTAAAGTCAACCATATAATTAAGTTCTGTCTGAAAATATGTTGACTTGAATCATCAGGAAATGGGTGATAAAATAAAAAATTGTTCTATGCAGGGTCACCCAAATATGTCTTGCCCGGGTCCCCTCAAATCCTGAACATGATACACAGAGTAAGACTTCTTTACTAAAATGTATAGAACATTAAATGATTTATAAGCAAAAATGAGCGTTTTATATCCTTAGTCCCAAGTAGACAGTCTATTTTCTCAGTTTGACTCTGGTGCAAAAACCTTTCTGTGATATAAAAGGCAAAAGGTGTTTGCTCCAATGTGTGTTAGACAAGCAACATAATTGTGCAATTGAATTCCCTATTTTTCCGGCCAACACTCATTCTGGACTATGGGAAATGAAAACATGCTGCCCCACCGAGACCAGGAAGACTGTCACCCAGCACTCGTCACCAGCCGACGGACTACGGCAACGCCCTCTACGCCGGAACCACCGCCAAGCTCCAGAAGAGACTCCAACGGATCCAGAACGCCTCAGCCAGACTCATCCTCGACATCCCACGACACAGCCACATCTCCGGACACCTAAAAGACCTGCACTGGCTCCCGGTCAACAAGAGAATCACCTTCCGTCTCCTTACCCACGCACACAAAGCTCTTCATGACCAAGGCCCGAGCTACCTCAACAACCGCATCAACTTCTACGCTCCCAAACGACACCTCCGATCAGCCAGTCACGCCCTCGCCGCCGTCCCCCACATCCGAAGAACGACAACAGGAGGAAGGTCCTTCTCCTACCTGGCCGCCAAGACCTGGAACTCCCTCCCGACCGACCTGCGCCTGACCCAAGACCACCTCGCCTTCAGGAAGAAGCTCAAGACCTGGCTGTTCGGGTAGCAGCAGCACCCCCCCCCCCTAGCGCCTTGAGACCCTCCGGGTAAGTAGAGCGCTCTATGAATGCCTATGATTGATAGGTCATAAAGGGCATAGCCCAACCAGTAAGAAGTATTGACACCATTCAAATCACATTTTCCTGATATTTGCATGTAATAAATGAAACATATTAAACATAAAACAATCTTTGCATGTGACTTTAGTACCTGGTGCTACTTTACAGTGTACATCAACCGGGATACTGTTCAGAGAAATTGTCTCGACTTGAAAAGATACAGATTGAAAAACAAAATGATTGAATAGGCCTCACACTCAAAACAGGACAGTGAAAAATGGAAAGTACCGTAAAACTGATGAAAAACCACCCAAAAATGTACTGTCATCATCACAGAAAAATGCAAGAAGACTTAAGTTTTGTGACCTGTCCTCGTATTCATCTTTGTCTATCAAACATTAGGTCCAGAAGCATCTGGACTGTGTGAGGGCAGCTGCAGAGCACAGGCCCTTCGCCAGCACAATACCCTACTATTAACCAGTCACCGACACATAGTTATACTTATGCCCATTAAGGACAAAGTGCATACAGGTGCGTCTGGTCCGTTCTGTGGTCATAAATTACTGTGCAAACAAAATATAATTATATGAGCAATAGAAAGTAGCTGTACAGAACAGAGGAAATATTTATTAGCAAAACGGAAAACAAGATTGATGCGAGAGTTTCAGGTTTTGCCAACAGCATTCCATGCATGGCATGAATACCAACCAGCAAGAAACACTTCAATTTCCATTCCGATGAGGGTAAACGAATATCATTAAATGAAGCATGCTGTTTTTTTTTTAATAGAGACCATTTAGGTAGTCTTTCATTCCCTTTGTCGTAAAAAGCATATTTACCTTTTTTAACTTTTCACGTAACCTGCAATACAAAATTAGGATGTTGTGTCCCAGTAGCATTCCATTCCCTTAAATACCTTTCAATATATGTGTTCTGGAAAACAATCACGACGCGCACTAAAATAGAAAAATACTTCTATTCCAAATTAAATCAAATGTATGCACTGCCAAGCTTTCCAATGGCGCTTACCTTCCTGAGGGCTTGTTCTAGAATGTGAGTGACGCCTGCCAGGTTCCAGGGGTGACTACAGGCCCGAAATACCACCTGTCTCCGAGTCCGAAGTTGAAGTGATGGAGATCAAATGGCGGCCTCCTCACAGTTCCTGAAGTTAGCAGCGCAGGAAACAGACGCCTCCTTGAGGCTGCAAAGTGTCTCTTCAGGAGTCCATTTGGGAAACTGCGCACAATCGACTTTTGCACTTCCCGCCTGCCTGCAGCCTCTACCCCACCCCTTCACAACTCGTCATAGGGCAGTTACCGCCCCCTGTGACAAATTGGGAAAGGGTGGGGTGACCATCATCTCCTCTCCCTGACTGACATGGATCCCCGGTGCTACAGGGCTTCAACCTAAAGCGCCCAGGGCAAACTCTATTCACACGTCATCAGGGGGTGGAAACTGGAGCTCCAGTCTATGTATTTGTCGAGCTGATGACCTCACAGACCTCAGGGATGTGAGCTCATCCGCCCGGCAAATACATTAGACTACGACGCCAGGGCCAGGCCAGAGGCAGAAAGTTAAAGAATGAATCGGACTGGCTGGCAGTGTGTCAGCACATCAACAGCATTGCCCCCATCAAACGTGTGTACATTTTTTTTTATAGCAGACTTCACATAAAGAGTTTCTTTTACTTTAGGAATGTCAATGCTGGGGGGATAAAATTAAAGGGGGCGGAGCCCCAACGCCCTTTAACAGAAACCGCCACTGTCCCTCACTCAGAATCCACCCCTTGTTTTTTGTTTTCATTTGCACATGAAATACCCCTGTAGGTAATCCAGCTCACCCAAATGTTCTCCCATTTCTCAGGGCATCCCCTATTGTCACAGACCACTCGCTCTGCCAACATCCACCTATCTAAGGCCCTTAATAGGAGTTCAGGGGTCGAATGGGCTGCCAAACTCGTGGTGGCAGTAGTTGGATTGCCAGGCTGGCAGTTCGCTAGCTGCAACGGGACTGTGGCAGTTGGACCGCCATGGGCCAATTCTGCTTCCAGGGATCCACGATCCTTTGCAGTGGTGCAGTGGTCTGAGGGCATTATTATCCTGGCAGTGCCACCATGAGAATTGTGGAGTTGAGGAAACAAAGGGGGCACTACAGGGCACTGGCACTGTCGGGGGAGTCACTAGGGATGACTATGTATCCGTGTACCTGCTCCCGGAAATACTGTTGCGGCAGGCTTCTTAAGAGGTCTTGTGAGAGGCTTTACCCTCTCTTTCGCAGCTGCAGCATTGCCAAGCCAGCTTCTGTGCAGTCACTGGTGACCAAGTTCCATGCAAAAATCAGGGCCACCACCAATCAAACAAGACCTCACAGTCCAACGTCTTCTAATGCCACCCTGTGGCTGCTGGGCTATCTAATTTGCTGCAAGACCTGTTAGTTCTGATCAGACCCACATGCACTGCAATGAGTTCCGGCCACATATATATGCATCTTTCGCCCACTGCAAGCCATTGCTGGACACCCAAGGCCTGGGTAGGGAAGGGGTCCTGCTTGGCCCCCCGAAGACCTGGGCAATCTGGTGGCTTGCGTTGCCCCTGTGGAAGGAGAGAACACCCCTACGTCATTACGGGCTTTTCGCTCCTCTCGTGGGTTTGGGCAGGACCCTCTGATACAACGCCGCTGACCGCAGCTCCTGAAATCCGCAGTGGTCCACAGTCGGAATGCCTCTCTGGGGAGGGAGGGCACCTATCTACCAGACCACAATGCTAACTACCCTGAGATGTATGCAGACATCACCTTGTTGTTGGAGCCCTACTGCATGCCCACCGGAGCTATTAGATGCAGGAACAGAGTCGCTGATCTGCTGCACAGGCCTCAATGTTGCTCATGGGAGGGGTCAGTGGGTGGCGGGGATTCCTGTCATCTTCCGACTCCCCCACTTACCCCCGTTTGAGTGGCCAGATGCGATGCATGAATTTGCAGCTTAAAACCTGGCACAGGCGTCGACCTGCAAAGGAGCGATCTGTGGCGACTCCGTCGATTTGTAAAACTCTGGGGCATATTACCAAGCAATAGCAATAATTATCGCTATTGCTTGGTTAGAGACAAAAAAGTATCGCCGACCTGCGGCAATTTTTATCGCAGATACACCTTGGTATTACCAAGGTCTATCGCAAATGTAATAAAAATCGGCCGCAATGCATGAATATCGCTATTCAGGCATTACCGAGCTAATGCTCTTAGCCATGTTATCCATATCCCATTGGATAACATGGCTAAGAACTGCTCAGGGCAGGTGTTAGCTTTTGGAGATATTCGCGCTTAGCGCGAATATCTCCAAAAGTTGGTAATAGGAGATAGCGATGCTAGCGACTGTTTCCAGTCGCTAACATCTTGGCACTCCCACTTTGCATGTCATTAGTGATAAATTTCTCTGACATGCAAATTGGGGCCCAAGATGGTCGCTATCTCCTACTAACTGTCGCTAACTGGTGTTAGCGACAGCTAGGTAATAGGGAGATACTTTTATCTCCGCTTTCGTGACTTTTAAAGCCAAAAAAGCGGAGATAAACCCCCTTGATAATATGCCCCTCTATTTACATATATGAAATGCAATTTATATATATTTATATTATTTGAGTGAGGTGAATGTGAACACCCTAATATATTCAGTTTATCCAATGATTGGTAAACTGGACAGAGAATACATTCTAACCCTCCTGCACATGCACTTTACCCAGTATTAGATGAACTGAAGGTACATTAGTAAATCGCAACCCCCGGAAAGAAGGCACTTTCCCAATGTTTTTAGACTTTAATTAGAATAGCAAACCTGAACACCCCTCAATGTATATACAATTTCCTCACTGTTTGTCAGACTGGAGTTAGAGTAGTAAATATGACCCCTCCAATATTTGTTAGACAAGAGTTAGAACAGTAAATCCAATCCCAATAATGTGGGCACATTCCCAAATGTGTTTCAAGCTGGAATTAGAATAGTACATTTTCCCCTTCCCACCTCATATATATTTACCACTTTGATTGTTAGACTGGAATTAGAACTAAGAAGTATCCAATGCTTGTTAGTTAGGAGTTAGCTTAGTAAATCTGAGACCTCCTCACTCTCATCCACAATATAGCAACCCCTGACTTGCTCCTTGCAACCCCTGGCACACCCTTTGCGACCCCTGGCCTCAGATATAGCAAAGGCAGTTGCACAAACAGAAGGAAAAGGGATCTGGAATGAGCTCATTTAAATTTATTTGAGTTTGTTTCAAACTTCGGAATGTTTTTATTTTGATACTAGAAAGCATTCTGAAGCGCGTGTAATGCACAATCAAATAATTAAGCCATTGCTTTCTGCAGGTTTATTACAAAGGCCCAATTTGATTTCAGGGGGCCCAACAGCAGCACAGCTCCTTTCAGTTTCTCTGCTCTAGTGAGCTTTGTATAGTCCTTTTCAGGACCTCTTAATCCAGGAGAAGAGAGAAGAAAACAAATCAAAGGGATCACCAGGCAGGATATAGCTGCATCAGATTGACTTATATTCACCCATTTAGCTGATTGTCACTGTTCTGCTGCTGCCCATGCAATTGATACTTGATGTGGGATGCCTAAAATAATGGTGAGCTATTTGTTTGAGGCTGTGTGAAAGAACTGAAGGCTGTATCTGGGAACTGGGTGACGGGTTTTCCCCTTGGCAAGGCCTGGGCATTTTCAGCTGTCTCTTGGCATTTGGGCCCGTGCATAGGCAATGTGGGTTGTGTCCATGCTATCTGTATCTAGGAAGATGTGTGCTACAAACCTGACATATCAAGGCAGCTCTCCTGGCATATAATGGCTGCACTCATAGTATATCACAGCTCTATACAAATTATTATATATGTGTGATGGAAAATAAATTCGTAACTGCTTTAGACACCTGTGCATTGATTGTTAGGAACCTCCGGAGGACCAGCACAAACCTGCTAATCTGATTTGATAAAGGTGCCAACAGTATTTGGTCAATGACTGACCTTCCTTGTGTACAAAATTCAAATTTCACCTTCCCAGACCTTTCCAGTCAAAGTCTACAATTCTCTGGGATCTCGCTCAGCAGCTATCCAACGTCATGGAGCCCACTCAGCCAATGGCTGAGTTCCATTTCAAAGACTGAGGGGCATATTTACAAGCCCTATGCGCCAACAGAATCTCACTTTCTGTGACATTCCGGTGGCACACTGGGCTTAGCCATATCTACAAGGGCGCGTAAAGCCACCCTGCATGTCTTTTCAAGGCCTTTTAGACATGGAGTAAGGTGAGGCAGCTCAAGTAGTGCCTCGCCTTACTCTGCGTGAAAGAGGTGTTCCATGAGTGTTTCTCTGGGTGATTCCACTCCACACCCATGGAATTTGAAGCTGCCCCAGATCTACAACATCAGGTTAACCTGGGAGAGTGCCAAAACCTTGCACCTTCCTGAAGCAGGCATAACAAGGAGAAATGTTAACATTTCTCCTTGTTTATTCCTCTTTTCATGCAGGACACATAGAAAGAGGAAAAAGCCTCTTGTGATTGTTTTTGTGAAGGAAGGTCACCCTTCCTTCACAAAAACCAACTGCCTGCATTGGCTCCCAGCTGCAAATGTGCGCCAGCACTGCCTGAAAGGACAGGAATGCCCCATATCTTGTAAATAAGGTGCATTCCTAATACTTTATAATTTGCTTAGGGCTGCGCAGCAAAATGATTTGTGATGCTGCTCTATGACAAATCCTTGCAAACATGCACCTATGTCAGAAGGTAAAACTGCTAACCGGTCGAATCTGGTTTCTATATATGACCAATGCTCTATTTCAGCTGGCCTTAAGTTGTGCCTCGGTACCAATCAAGCGCAATCATATGACCGTGGTTAGTGGCTTTTTAGTGCTCTTTATATTATTAAACTTTTAAAATTCAGAACTCTATTTTCCTTTATTTGAGTTTTGTACCCTTAGTGTAATTTTATTCATTAAAATGTATTTTTATATTCCCAAATTAATTTGGGATTTTTCTTGTGTTGTGTTTTGACTTTATTGCTGTTTTGATACTGCATACATTCTTAACACTGTTCCTCTAAATTAGGATTGTCTGCTCTGCACCAGAGCTACCAGAGGGCTGAGCTTAGGTTTTATTAAATGACTTAAGTGGTTCACCCTAGCAAGGGTTGTGGTTATTACTTAAGGTGAGTACTAATCCCCTTAACTAATGCCCCAATGTTATACAAGCAGAATTGGAGGAACCAAACAATATATCATGTCAACAATTATAATGTCATTAGGGTGGATTAGAGATATAGATAATGTGTTCCTATATTGGAGGGGTTCAACTGAATCCTTGATGGAGTTTCACACATAGTTAAATATAGAAAGGGGGGGGTGGAGAGGGTGTGGTCTGCATGTTAAGATGGCTGCCAATCACAGGTTTCCAGCTTGGGGAGCACTCACAGCAGATTGACTGTTCCTTCCTTGCACCGATCATTGCGGCCCTATGCGGATGTAAGATGGGGAAATGGTACTGCATGGACATCTGTGTTCACTTGGACTGATCCTCTACTTGTGTGTGGTTGCTCTTGGTGCACAGCCAAATGGGGCCTGGAGGACCTGACAGCGCTTGTGGGTGATTGAGGTGGAAACTGATTCTTGAGGTTGACCGTTCAATTAGATAATGTTTTGCATTCAAAGTAGACTCAGTGGATACATGTTTCACATTAAGGGAATAATTTAAACATGTGATACATGGGATCTAAATAGCCAACAGTCCAGCATAATGAGGATAGTACTTTAAGAAAAAGTTTAACGCATTGGGGGCTGTGCTTGCTATTAACATAGACGCTGCTGCAAAGGCCAAAATGCACCTAATCCTATTGGCATTTCGAAGCCCAGCAGACAGAGAAAAAGCTTTCTAGAGAAGGAGGTGAGGGACAGACAATACGATGAATGAGAGCATACAATTAGATATCTGGCTTGGCTGGTCAAAGCCCACAACTAAAGTAACATCATCACCAGTATGAGAGATGAGAAAGGGATACTTAAGCTTACTGTTGCTATAAAAATTGGGATGTTCCCAGAGTACTATTCAAACTTGTGCTCTTCCCAAACACAATTTGATTAAACCCGTATCTGAATACCTAGATGATATTGCCATAGCCTCGCTGGAACATGATGATAGACTTTCATCAAGTGAGCCTGTATGAGTATGGCTAATGTGAAGGGTCCTGTTTCTGATTTGTTTATATCCAAATTATACAAAACATTTAGAGTCTTGCTTAGTTCATACTTACTGGTTGCAGATTTGTCAAAAAATGTGTGATTTGTCGAAATCTGCAATACTGTTATTGCTTACAAGATAAAGAGCAATTCACTGGATGAAGGACTTGACTCCAAAACATGCCAGAGGTGTTGCTGGACATGCCAAGGCCCCAGACCACCAGTGGCCCTGTTGGAAAGTGGTTTATTAATAGTAATAAGTAGGGACCTACCACTACTAATAAGACCATGAACACAATACAAGTTTCAGTCAAGGTGTCAATAAATGATTCCTTTGCTCAATCCTTGGTAGCTGGCAATGAACAGGCAGGCTTGACTTAGGAGATAGTTGTGTAAAGCATTTAAAAACACCAGTACATAAAATAAGTAAGACACAAATACAATACACAATAACATTCAACCAGGGGCTCCTGTGTGCCTGGGGTGCAGGATGTGAAGTTGAGGCTGTGTCCTGTCCAAACTGTCATTTTCTCTTGGAAGACCAGTTTGGCTAATCCCCATCTATTCGGCTTCTGCAGTTTCAGCTCTCTTCCCACAGGAAATCTGTTGTCTCTCTAGCAGGCCACTTCATACCTCATTAAGACAACTTAGCTCATCCAGGCATAAGTTGGCCAATCAGGAAAGGGCAGCTGGAAGTCTGAACTTTAGCTTGTAGAAAAGAAAGTTATATAACTTTTTTCAGTGATAATTATAACAAATCTAACAATGGAGAATTGTTCAACTTATCATAACTATTCTTTTAAGTCCTTAAATTATATTGTTAGCTCCTTTCTATGAATAGTTATACTTTAATAAAGTATTACCATGTTAGCCTATTGAGCAAATGCATTACAATGGGGAATACATAATTTGCAGTTTTTCCCTCTCCCAGGCATATAAATCATCTTTTATAATGTCCTTGATTATAGTTACAGGACACATAGGGGAGACCTTAGGGGTGACATATGTAAGATTAAGGCAATTTACTTTTTTGGAAGTACCTTTAATTCCAAAGTGCATATAATGTTACTTTAAAAGCAGCCTGAAAGCAGGGGAGGATTTTAAAATGACAGTAGGCCCCACAGTAGTGCACATTTAAGTACATTAAGCCTATTGGGCCTCTACACCTACATGCCCTACCATATACCAGGAACACACAGGTAGGTTGTTGGTACCAATTGTAATTTTACCTAATTGATATGTACTTTTCATGGGAGCACAGTCCTAGTGTCGGAGTAGCAAAGTCCAGGACACACATTCAGAGTCAGAAAACCATCATTTAGCAGTCACACTGGGAGTAAAAATGTGGGGGGGGGGCACACGGCAAACAGGTCATTATGTCTCACAGGCCACCATTACTGAGTTACATACCTAAAAAAAAGTGCCCACTGTATGCAGATTGAGGCAGTACTGAACCCTTAAAGACACCTTATAAGTGCTTTCCAACTGATGGAAAACGCTATTAATTTGAGCTTGCGGCAGGCATTGTTTGTTTTAATATCAGGGAAAAGAACAGTAAAACCAAGTCCAGCAGACCATAAAACAAGCACACAACCGGCCAAAAAACTGGCCAACACACTGACCTGCCAGACCAGACCAATGGGCACTACCTGATTGCCCTACAGACCATTTCAACGCTGTTTTGATCCTCGGATATATGTGCTCCAAAAAGTATATACTTTGAACACTTGCAGCACTCTAAGGCTATTGCCCCCTCTGACATTTCAGGGGTGTCTTCATGATAATCAGAACAAACCGATAATTAATGCTTTAACACTTTTGATGCTTGCTGTATCATTGATAATGCAATTGTTGCAGAATTGTATGTAATTTATAAATAGGGTTCCTAATTTTAAGGTGTTTATTTTTTTAACATTTCTGTCTGTATTTATCCATGTTTATTTTTGGGTCATTTTATTGGTATTTGTCCATATTTATTTTATGTTTTGAGAGTAAATGGGGTCGTGAAATGGTATATTTCCACTCTTAATCAACTGATAAACATGCACTCATGCCTGTCGCGTTTTAGCTAATTAGGGGCCATATGTATCAAGCAAATTCGCATTCGCAAAGGCCAAAATTCATAGAATTTCGGCCTTTGCAAATGCAAATTTGCTAAATGGTATGTATGAAGCAAAATCTGGTGCAAACCAAGGAATCGCAAAATTTGTGATTCCTTATTTTGCACTTGCATTTAAGGAATTGCAAATTTTGTGATTCCTTAAATGCAATGTATGAAGCAAAAAAAAAAAAGCAAATTGTCCTTAAGGAATCGCAAATTACCACCAACTTCAAGTTGGTGGTACGTTGCAAATTCCTTGAAAAATGCACATTTTTGCATTTTTCAAAGTGCCATGTGACGCACATACATGCCCTTAGGGCATGTATGTGTGCCACATGTGCACACATGCTTATTTCAGGGGTGGAACAGGGTGTCCTTTGGACACCCCTGTACCCTTGAAATTATTCTCAATTTGCGATTCTCAAATAGCGAATCGCAAATTGAGAATAACTTCCCATTCATTTCTATGGGCCTCCTTAATTGCGATTCACAATTTGCTAACCGCAATTAAGGAATACTAAGAATTCGCAAAAAAAATTAAAATTTGTACATACATACCAATTTGCGATTCTGAAATAGCGATTTCTTAAAAATCGCTATTTCAGAATCGCAAATCAGCTTGATGATACATATGGCCCTAAGCTGCCAAATATAACTTAACTCTACACCAATAGGTAAATATTAGCGTTAGATACTGATATATGTTAACATATGCTTCTATTTAAGTATAATCAAAACCTGTTTTGAAATTCCCATTATGTCTGTCTGTTTGGCAGTTGGTCTTGGTTATACACCTATAGAAAAGGCTGCCTTAGGGGCACAGCTTCAGTTCCTTTGGGTCCACAGACTCCAGAGTTGAACTATTGCACACTAACCTGTGTGGAAAGAAGAATGCTGTAAGTCCAAAAGCATATCTGTATAGCTTATGGGTCACCCTGAACTGTCATATTTTTCAAACTCAGCTCAGAATCAGAGCCCTGGCCTTTAGTGACCCTGCTAGAGTGGGTTATTTACTTTTTCCCCCAGCTGCAGGAACAAAGGCCTCGCCTATCAAAGCAAGTATTTGCCAGTGCTTACCTCAACTTTTCAGGAGAAAGGGAATGGGCGAAATTGCCTTGCATCAATAAGCCAGCTGTCATTTTATGCAAGTAGGGAGGCCTGCCCGAGACATTTAATGAAGAAGAGAGCCCAGACCTCTGGAACCAAACCAAAAGGGTAGCTCCTTTGAAGATTTGATGGGAGAAGGTCCTGGCAGTTATGTCAGCGAGGAGGGGAGCTGAGACCCCGAGAGCACATGTGGCAAGTGACTCTAGGTCAGGCCTTCTTGAACAATTCCAGGAGCCTGGGCAAGAAGGTTGAAACAGGGGCAGAAAGGTGATGTGGCCTCTTAGGATAGGAGAGAGGTGCATTCCTGCTGACATATTCCGCTCCCCAAAAGGTCTTGTGCTGGGGGAAGATCTCTCTCTTAGATGTGTTAGGAATACTGGGACTGGATGTTGATGCCATGAACAATGGAAGGAGAACCCCCCGACTGTCCACAGGACAAAGGAATATGCCTCTGAATGACCCCAGGTTGATAGAGGGGACGATTGGGCTTCTGCGCAAACAGGAGAGACCCAGAAGGAGAGCAAAGTGAAAGGCTGGTGCAGGGAGCCATGTGAAACCAGCACCCCGCAAAGTTTGTCACGCTTTTAGACTAGGAGTCCTGATGAAAGTGCTCCTGGTGGCCATAGCTCATCACCAAGAGGAAGGTGAGCCAAAGGCGATCCAAAGTGGGCCAACGGGGCCCGAGATTTCCCTGTGCAAAGTTTGGCTACTTTTGACCCTTGAGAGGACCGGTAACGAAGTGCATGGGGTTTGCAATGTCTAGTTCAGCCTTGCCCCAGGGAGGGCCAGGGCCCAGGGTCTGCCCCCAAGAATCGAGAAGAAAGAGGAATTTCTGTTCAGCTTTCCTACTACAAGGTGTGGGGGGCCAGGACCCCATCCCTGGGGCCTGTGAAGACATGCTATTGAGGAAGTACCGTTGCTCTCCCCGACGTTCCAGGAGGAGGCCCAGGTCCCCATTCATGTGCCCCAAAAAGTCAATTGTGGGAGCCTTTTGATGAGGAAGTGACCCAGGACCCCATCACTGGGCTCCAAGAGGAGGATCGAGGGAGGGAGCCCCATTGCGCTCCCCCAGCTATGGATGAAGGGGCCCAGGAGACATGCGACCAGCACAGCACCACATTTATCTGCAGCAGGTAGAATACGAATGTGTGCTGGCTCAGTAGGGAGCGGGCGAGAGTGGCCCTGGTGTGCTCCATGAACTTCTCCCCACTGTCACACCTGCGCGTGAGCTGCCCTGGTGGGACAGGGCACCCTGTGAAAGAAGAAACACAGCAGGAGGCTGTTTTTCAAAAGCAAAACCTATAAGGGAAGTTGATGTCGCTCTCCCCAGCTCAACGGAAGAGCAGATACTTTAATATGCCTAAAAAACTCACAAAGAATACCCCATAGTACCTTGCAGGGCCTGGTTACATTTCTTCACAGAAATCACTTGTTTGTGGGTTTGAATGACCCCAGGAGAGGGAGGTCACCACCAACATGTTACCAAAATATGGGCAGCGCTGTAGGAACATCACAGCCTCCCCCCAAAGGAATTGCCAGAATCCCCTCTCTAAGTTTAGGGTGGCCCCAGAAAAAAAACACCTCAAGGGGTCCAAGTGTGTGTCCAGTTTTCCATAAGGTGGAACTTTTGTTTTACACTAGGAAGTCTGCACATTTGAGAGGCAAAGATTATGGCTGCAATATTTGTAGCCAGCCAATGCTCAACCTATTGGTGACCTCCCTCTGGAGTGGAATCTGATAATTACACCTGTGTGCATTCAGAGAAAGGATTTGCTTTAGGGACTGTGGTTAAACAGCAGTTTTGTATGTTGAACAAGTGTACGCTGCAACCACCTTCTAGGTGACTGATTATAATTGCACATCATTGTAATTATAAATGTGATTGAATTGCCTTATTCTGTGGTGAGTACACTACACCCACAGTAATGCTTAGACATGGATTCTTGCTAATGCTTTATTTGGATAATGAGACTGATAGCCACTTGTGATTAAAGTTTGCATGCTGTATTGCAAGTATTAGGTGCCATCAGTCATTGTTATATGTACTTATTGCATTTATTCCTGTGGTGAAATGCTTGTTGAACTAATGAAGTGGACAGCCACTTGCTTGGTGCCAGTATTAAGTGCTCTTACTTCAAGTTATGTTCAAACCCTGGCATTTAGGGACAAGATGATGCTTAGACATGTGAGTTATGGTACTAGACCCCCTTATTTATGAAGGGGTAAGAATGTTTACACAATGGCATCCAAAAGAAATTCTCTTGGCTTGTGTATATTTGTAAATTGCTTTATAGTAGGGTGTGTGTAATAAATGTGCTTTTCCTTTTTCTGAAGAAATGCACAGACTGAACAAACATGTGTTGAGTGTTATTATTGTGTATCTGTGAATGGTGATTACTACCCCACACCACCTCCCTTGAGTAGGCCTTGGACTTCTCTGCAAGGGACCAACCTTTACAATGCAGTCATTACATCACACTACCTTTACATAGCAGTCATTACATCGCAACATCCTTTACATCGCATGTCATTACAACGCAGCCATTACATTGCATATCCCGTCAACGCATGTCATAACAACACATGTCGCTACAACGCAGGCATTACATCGCAAGTCATTACAACGCATACCATTATAACGCATAGTACCATTACACTAGCCAACACTTACCCTACTGTTGCACTCACTGGAGTAAGAATTTGAATTTTTACCCCTACACTGTCCAACACGTACCTTAGTGTTGCACTCACTCGAGTTAGAATAGTAAATGTTACCCCTACACTATCCAACACTTGAACTACTGTTGCACTCACTAGAGTTAGAATAGTAATTATTACCCCTTTACTATCCAACACTTACCTTAAATTTAATGTAATGGTATGCATTGTAATGGTAGGCGTTATAAAGGTATAATGCGATGTAATGGAATGCGTTGTAAAGGTAGTTTCTGAGAATGCAATGTAAGGGCATGCTATGTAAAAGAATGCGCTGTAAAGGATGTTGCGATGTAAAAACTGTGTTGTAAAGGCATGCATTTTAAATGTATACGTTGTAACGTTATACATTCGCTCTGCAATGCTACCTTATGAGAGTCAAACATGACAATGGGGTGTTTGGGTCTCAGTGGAGGACAACTGTATACCCATTACTTGTGCAGACCACACAACTAAGGGCTAATTTTCTAACACCAGGTATATGCTTAAATGACACTTTTAACTGAATACCCTAGTAGTGGTAATTATTTTATTGCACTTGTTTAAGTTGGCAGTGCCTTCTCCTTCCATCAGTCCCTCTCTGATGTGTTTGTGTCATATGTGTGCAGCCTTAAACACAAGTGCTGAATGGCAGTTGCTTTCTTGGCCCAAGATTCACTGGTTCCCATGCTTGCTGATGCTGTAGTTTATTCAACATGGCTTGAACTGTTTAATACATATCGTTATAAACATATGCTGCTGTTGCATCCATTCGCTAGTTTGTGAATTGCATTTACATTTCGTAGCACACTGAGCAACTAAAGATAATTTTCCTGTTTATACTTAGTGTAAGAAGATCCCCTATGGACTGTACTTTACAACTTCTTATACACTCCCTGTTGAATGTGATTATGCAGAGGTTTTCTCGAAGAGTATCAGATTCCTATGAATCTGTTGTTATTTATTTAGTGAATCACTTATTCAGCGTGATAAGTTTATGAGCACTGTTTTCATTTTTTTGTATTATTTTGCTCATAGTGCCCATATTAAATCTCAGATTCAGAAAAGGGGGTGGTGATGGACAGAGTATCTGAATTAAGCAGAACACTCCAACCCAGTCCAAAGATCAGGGCTTGATCCATCACCGTTTTTTAGCTCACTGCACCATCCCAGCTCAGAACCTGGCTACGTGCAAATTAGTCTGTCCCTGGCCCAGTGCATCATGGGAACAGGGTAGACCAAACTACCAATCCAATTCTTTTACTGGAAAGGAAACAAGCTTCCGGGGACCGGTTTCTGGCATTACAGCTGTCTTCGGCCCGGCTTGCTTGAATCCTGATGGTGCAGTGAGCAAGGGACTCACATCTGAGCATACCCTTCCAAGCTTATGGTGGACAAACCGATTCAGAAAAGGGGGTGGTGATGGACAGAGTATCTGAATTAAGCAGAACACTCCAACCCAGTCCAAAGATCAGGGCTTGATCCATCACCGTTTTTTAGCTCACTGCACCATCCCGGCTCAGAACCTGGCCACATGCAAATTAGTCTGTCCCTGGCCCAGTGCATCATGGGAACAGGGCAGACCAAACTACCAAGCCAATTATTTTACTGGAAAGGAAACAAGCTTCGGGGGACCGGTTTCTGGCATTACAGCCGTCTTCGGCCCGGCTTGCTTGAATCCTGATGGTGCAGTGAGCAAGGGACTCACATCTGAGCATACCCTTCCACGCTTATGGTGGACAAACCGATTCAGAAAAGGGGGTGGTGATGGACAGAGTATCTGAATTAAGCAGAACACTCCAACCCAGTCTGTAAAAGGGTAGCTAGACAACCAGTGACCAAAGACCCTTTTGTGTTGCCCGGCGGTGTCGCCTCTATTACCCACAAAATATTAATCAATGAAGAAGCAGGCGCTGGAGACTGAAAGGCAGGAAACGATGGTTTATTCTCTCCGGAGGAGAACACATCAATTCGGACAGCAAGTATCGTCACGAGGTGCTCTAACCGCATCTCTGAGGCCTGGCCTCTTATACACAGGTTTTATTGCTTTATTACATGAAACACATATTTGTCAATACTTTGATGTACGGAAAGGCATCCTAGGAATTCCCGCTTCAAGCCCGTTCCCACACATTTACAGTGGAAGTCCCCGCCCCGGTCACAACAGGTGATGATTATCGTGCAGCTGGGCATTCCGCCGATTCACGGAATGCGTGGAGCTTGATCGGATCTCATAGGGTGGGGGCTTTGATCAAATCGAGGGTCCTTTAATGGGGGAAGCTTCCTATTGTACGGGGGTGTGATAAGCCGTATCCGCAGGGCCAGGTGGCGGCCTGGGAACAAGGGAGACAAACGGGCACACAGGAAAAGGGGGTTTGTATCAAAGGACTTAGGACCATGAAAGGGATGAAGGGAGGTGTCGCACTGGGAACAGGATGGGATTCCGAGGCAGAGTGGCGCTGAAGAGAGGTTTATGACCCGTGGCGTATGTGAGCGAGGGGGTTGTCAGCATGCGGGGGATGCCTGCGGGGTTAAGAGAGGGTGAGAGACGCGCTGGCTATCAGCGAGGGGCAGAGGGGCCATGGTGCTCAAAATGGCTGCCGCTTACGCGCAAGGCATGTGAAAGCGGGAGTGATCAGTGCGTGGGGGTGCTTGTATGGGTGAAGAGCCGTGCTGGGGGTCAGGGGTGTGCAGAGGGTGGTTCTGGTCAAGGCAGCTAAGGTGGAGGGGGTGTGCGACAAAGAGTGTGGCATCGGGGCAAAGGGAAGATGGCGCAGATAATGTTCACCAAACCGTATTCATTTTCCACAGTCCTCCCTTTAACATTTCTAAGACATCTTGATGGCCTATTTCCTATCTATGTCTACTGTGGTGGTCATAAGTAAGGAAGTAAAAACCCAGGCGAAGGAACTGTACATAAACATCGCATTTTTAAATCTTTTCATCTTAGTGGGCGGGTTCCTCGTTAAGCTTTGTTGCAGGAAGGTCATAGTAATGCAATATCAGACAAAAATTATGTTGCGAGAGCGTTGGGTACAGATCATAGAGGCTTATAGTCATTCGGAATAGGAACTGATAGGTTACCACGTAAGTAAGTTCTTTTTGTACTCGGTTGGAGCATAGTCAATTCAATGGTGGTTGGGAGAGAAATGAGGCATAGTAAAAACAATAATCAAGGTTTCCAGTGTCTTGCGGTCGTGGACCATTATTAGTGAGTTCTCAGCATTCTTTGTCATCTTCTGTTGGCACTGTTGAGCACCTGTATTACAATTCGTTCTTTAGTAGGAATGTCCATGTGGGTTGAGCCGTTGGAGGTCTGCGGGCAGGAGTGTGTCTTTATTTTGTTTCGCCAGACCTCGTGGGAGAAATATGTTACGGTTTTTGGAGCAGGTGCATTTTCTTCCATAATCCAGAGTGTGGCCATTAGAAGGAGACAGAAAAGCATTTGTGGTGAAGGGTGCAATTGTCTTTGAGTTGTGGAGTCTGTCTGTTCTTGGGTCTTTGTGGTGGGTATTTCCTGTTGCTTCCATCATCTTCAAGGTGCTCGGTATCGGGCAGAACCACATACTTTGTTTAGCTTCTCTTTGGGGTGACCCTTGGTGGTGTTTTAGGTCACCGTTCTGAGATTTAACACAGTTCGTGGTCTACTTAGTCGGGGCTCCCTCCCTTTTGACGCAGGAAATACCCTTCTCCGGATGGCACAGTAGGATTTAGAGGATTTTGAAAGTTCAGGTGGAGGGAGGGGGGTGTTCGAGTAGTCCTTATGGTAGGTCAGAGGAGGAGGGGATGGAGCAGGGCCAGATCGGGAACAGACCAGGGGGACGGAAAATTTTGACAGGCGGGTCCATAACCAGGTTCAGAGAGCGGAGACTTTTCGGCACATGTCGATCATAAAGCAGGGGCCTCAGGTCAGCCCTTTCCCTTCATTCTGTCAGAAACAGTGCCTCGTCCTGCGACTCCTTACTGCTGCGGTCTCGCCTTGGCCAATGTCGTTGATGTTCCACGATCTGCAGTCAGGCCGCGTGCTCCCACATCCGGTCTCTTTCTCCTCCGACAGTAGTTCCTTTAAATGAGTTTGAAAAGACAGTCTTTAGAGATTTTGCAGAGGAAGGTAATCACATAAATCTATTTCTCTCCCAACATTAAGCAACTGGGTAAGCATCCGTTACATTGAGGTCTCGCAGTCAACGTATAAATAATTGATGATAGGTTTGCTGGGTTCCATACAGCTTTCCTACGTTATTATTTCTTTGGCTTTTTGTTGGTATTACATTCATCATCGTGGTACGAGGTCTGATACCTATTCGTTGCATTATAGTCACATCAGTTCTTCTGGCAGAGGCCCACTTTCCTAGTACGAGTCTTACGAAGCTATGCCGTTCTTCAGGGCGTTGTATTTTACGGAAAAAGTGCAACGTGCTATTTACCACGGTCTGAGGGATGAACATAGGCTAAACGATTTTCCATTATATCAATACATCCTATCTTTCGGCTAAACATTTTACTTTTAACAGGGTTTACTTGCAACAGGTTCTTTCATTTTTTACTTAATTCTAAGTTCGCAAACATCATTCTAAATTCGACATAGTTTCTTACAACCTGGCTACTTCATTAAAAAACTCGGACTTGCGATGACTGTTCAACCCATCCTTGGGGTGAGCGGGGTCTAATGGAAAACGACTAGGAATATAGCGAACTGGGGCAAGGGACATTTTTTTCAAACTCTCGTCCTGGGCAGCTGATACAAAACTGGGGGCATTCTGGGAAAACGGGGATGTCTCGATCACTTTTACTGTTTGGGCGTTGAGATAATTTCGGGACAGGGAAGGTCGTGTTTACCAGAGATATTTTATCATGGATGCCACTGACAAGTAGTTCCCTCAAAATGGGTCGGATTAGAGAACCTTAGTCGTCTTACCTGTCCCTTTCTTTTTGGCCAATCTAGGTTTCATCAATATTTAGCAGAAAAGGAGAGGTAGTAACGTGGTATCGATGCAACTTTTATTTAAGACAAATTTGTGCAAATACTTGTGGTATTTGGAGCCAATCAGGTGGTGCACCAGGGGTAGTGGTTCGCCAATTAGGTGCCAGTCGCTAGGAAGAGTGAAAGAGTGGAGGAGAGAGAGAGAGAGAGAGATAGAGAGAGAGACAGGTAGAGAGGGAGAGAGAGATCAACAATAGGCTAAATAGTACACGTGTGACATGGAGAGTGGCCATGTACTATTTAGGCTATTTAGTGCATTACCCAATATGAGACATTTTGGGTTTGTGTTAGAATGTAGAAAGCATGCAGTTTGGGACGGAAGAGCATTAGGCCGGGTACATAAGGACATGCATTGAGTTGGGTGTCTTTAGGTGCCATCTTGCGGCGTAGGTCCGCTTCATGTATCGGACATGGCGTGGCTCCAGATCTTTACTATACCCTAGTCGTGATTCCAATGTAACCTGTAGAGGGAGAAAAAGGAAGAAAGGGAGGGGGAACAACATTCGAGCATATCAAAGGTACGGGCACGAAAGTTCTTTACTTACCACATACTCGTCTTATCTCCTCGGGATATAATCCCTAGGGTCTTGGTTTCTGAAGTCAAGAGGGCGGGCAGTGTGATAGGTTGTTCATGGGGGGTTCGAGGGTGGCATTATAGATCGTGTGTAGGGAAACGCTAAAAAGAAATCAGAGGCGCCTAGCGCGAGGTACCTGGTTTGTAGATGTAACTAGCCATCGGGATCCTTAAATCATTCCCAAAGCTGTGGTGTTCTAAGGCATATCAGTTCTTCGGTCAACCCTGTCCCTTAGTACCTTCGAGCACCATACCTTTATAACATTCTATCATTCACACCGCTTTACTTTACCCATTCTCATAAGTCGAGGTCCTTCTTCATGCGTTAGTTCCTGAGCCTAGTCGCATATTTGGAGGCAGCGCATCATACCTTAGATTCGATCATCAATCCAGGGCCGAACAACCATTTTCTAATAACCTTGAAAAGAGAGCAAAACGGTTGCGCACAGAATGGCCCTCCCGCCGATTCCCAAATTTACAAATGTACGCGATACCTGTTCATAGTTTGGAAAACCTTTATTTGCATAATCGTTCAGTAAGTAAATATGCGAATGCAATCGTATTTGGCCGGACACGGCGATGGCTGAAGCACATACAGTAGGGGGGGGCTATTTTGTAGCATTTGAAAACATTGAAAAACGTCTACTTAGTTATTTGCAAGAAACTAAAAACATCTATTAATAATTGAGGGATCAGAGGGTATTTACTTCATAGATTGAAACACCGTCAGACTAATTGCAATCACATTTCCTAGATGTATACCGTGGGCGTGCGTCACAAGCTACGTTATGTATCGGTTACAATAAATATCATAATAAATCGTACATTGAAATCAACATTTTAACGGGATCCTTTCAAATGTTCGCCAAGTGAACCCTCCTCCCTTTTTCGTCAAGTGTACAAAGGTTCACATACATATCTCAGAACATCAAGTCTTGTTAGCTAAAGAACACCACGCGGTGTTCGTAAGTTCCTATTGATACCGGCGCCATTTTGGGCGATGCCGGGTTGGTTGCACCAGAGTCCCTTTCGGCAGTCCAAAAACCTGTGCTAACAGAGGGGCTGGTAATGTGGACCGTCAATCAAAAGGGGAGGGGGGTAGAATCTTCCCTACCAGGTCACGTTGAGGTTCAGCCGGAACTTACTCGAATTCGTTAGCCCACAATGTTCCCGGATGGTTCAGACTGAAGCTGGTGCTGACACGAGAGCACCACCATCTTGTGGCTATGTCGTGGTCATTTCATTAGTGATCAAGGCAGTTGTTCCTCACCGGAAGCCTGTAGGGGCCGAGGGCTCCTAGGACTCTGGTAGAATCTTCAAAACCGTGGGGATGTTGTCGGAAGTGGGGGCTCGTGCCCAGGCAGGCAAGCGCCAGAGTTGCAATATTGGACAAAGTTACTCCAGCGACCTAGACCCGCCTTCCAGGGGGCCCAGACGCCATTTTGAGACCCTGCAGCAGCCGCCCTTCGTCGTGTCTTCAGGAGTGGTAGAGACTTCTCTGGGGCGAGAAAAAATGGAGCACCGTGCCGTTGGAGCAGGACATTGGCTCGGGGCGCTAGGATGCAGCTGTGGCGCCTCTACCTGGGGAGGTGGGGGAGACTCGTTCGCGCCGCCTCCCTCTCCCAGTGCACCCCACGCCGTTCCTTCGAATCAGGGGTGTACATGATGACCACCCTACACCCCTGACTCGGCGAGTACTCTGGAGGACCATTGCATGTCTGGTGCTATTCAAGTATGCCCGTCGGACATTGTATGTTCTGTGCTACGGAAATAGGTCCGTCGGACATTGGATGTTCTGTGCTGCAAAAATAGGTCCGTTGGATATTGTATGTTCTGTGCTGCGCAGGTATATCCGGTGGACATTGTATGTTCTGTGCTGCGCAGGTATATCCGGTGGACATTGTATGTTCTGTGCTACGCAGGTATATCCGGTGCCCGGCTGGAGGATTTCGGCACCGGGCCGGGGCTGGGAAACCTCCTACCTGTGGAGGTGGAAGAGGCTCGTCCGCGTCGCCTCTTCCTCCCAACCCACCCTGCACCAGTTCAGCGGAGGAGTTTGCGATGGCCGGACCAGGAGATACGAGGGAGGGGGTCATCTGCATCCGCCCCCTCCCTACTCGTGGCCCGGGGGACGCCGCCCCAGGAAGGAGAGAATGGGAGGACCACTTCATGCTGGGCCCGTGGAGCCTCCTGTACATCCTCGCCGGCGACCCCTTTGGTCTATGGCTGTCGGCAGGCCCCGCCCCACACGTGCTGTGTGTTTCACCTTCCGGATGGGCGGGACCGTTGACCTGTTACATTTTGGGAACTTCCGGGGTGAGCGTAATATGTTTTGTATTGCTCCTATTGGTACAGTTTTACTTGAAAGAATGTTTTACTAGTTTTTCTATTTATCGTTGGTTGTGTGTTATTTTTACCGTAATTAAATCTTAAATTAGATAACAGAGATTTGGCTTCCTTGAGTCCTTATTCTAACGGGGCGTTGTCTACGCAGGCCTGTAATTGCTTTTGTTTTTCAGAGTTGGGGGGGGGGGGGCAGAGAGTAATCAGTCCCAGTACTCAAACATGTCGTTGAAATTGGTCTGACGAAATCTGTGCCATCGGGCATAATCAAACGTTGTAGTTCTATCTGTCTTGTCCGTGTTAGTCTGATTCGTCTTTGTCTCGCGCCTTTTCCCTTTCTGCCGGTCTGTTATTTCTGTCGGCCCTCCGCTCTTACCTATGTTCCGTAGAGTCGGGCATTGGGCTTTCCAGTGCCCGAGTCTTTTACAAAAAGCACATTGGTTTTGCCTTAAGTCTGTTCGTCCTGCGCGTAGTGTCGGGGGGTTACTTTCGGGTCGTTGTGTCTCGGGGTTGTCCTGTCGGTACGTCCCTTTACACTGTTCCCTTTTTGTGTCTAATCCTCAGAACTGTGTCGTCGCTGCCCCTTCCTTTGGCCTACCGGACGCTCGGAAGGTCGTCTGTCGCGTTTCTTTACCTACTCTGACTTCGTCTCTTCCCTTTCGTCGCATTGCTTCTTTGCGCCACATACCGAGACTGTCGAGCATAATGGGCGTTGTCTTGCTACTACGAAGGGCTATTTCTAACGTTTCTAATTTGTCAAGATCGAAGGATCCTACCAGTGGCCACTGTTTCTCTTGATTTGCTTTGGTATACTTGTGCCATAGCTTGCTATAGGCTATGGTAATTAATCCATACTTTGTGAACATTTCTTTATTAGGGGTGCCTTCCAGCGGAGCTAGATGGTCCACCTCTAATAAACGGTCCGGGCTGAACCAGCTATCAATCAGTGGGGAGAAGACAGGCATGACGGGTCACAATGGGGACAATAGTCAGCACTACCTATCTTATCACTGTGTGCAAAGACTAGACAGAATATTTCTATTCTACGTTGTTTGCAGGCAGTGAATACCTCAAGAACCAATATCAATCAACAAAAAATGGTCAATGGGGAGAATAAGTAGGCCCGCAAAGGTCTGCGTTACCTACCCTTTCACTATCTACAAAGAGGGAACCTATTCTTTCCTGTTTGTAGACAGAGAATCTCCAGAAAAACGATCCGTAACAGTTAATCAATGGGGAGGGGCAATTGATCAGTGGGGGAGAAAGATAGGCACGACGGGTGCGTTACCTATCCTTCACTGTTTGCAAGGGGAGAGCCGGTTGTTTCTCAGTTTGCCGACAGCGAATCTCCAAATAAATTAACAAAGAGTAATACTAGTATTTTTTTCAATCAATCAAACAATTTCTTAATTCGTCGTGTCTACACGACCTTACCCGGACCGCATGGACAGTTTCTTGTCTTCCGAATCCAGCGCCCAATCGTCCTCTTTTCTTCGTAATCCTCGTGGCACTCCTGATGGTTCCCAGTCAGGACCGTAGATCACTCGAGAGAGGTCTGTTCGGAACCAGTGAAGTTCGGATGATCGGCTGTCAGACGAGGGTCTATCGGACAGGGTACCTTCCGATCGTTGCAGTCGTTCACTCTGTCGTCAGGACCTCTCCCACTGGATCCACGAGTCGCTGATGGGCCCCACGCTTGGGACGCCAATTGTAAAAGGGTAGCTAGACAACCAGTGACCAAAGACCCTTTTGTGTTGCCCGGCGGTGTCGCCTCTATTACCCACAAAATATTAATCAATGAAGAAGCAGGCGCTGGAGACTGAAAGGCAGGAAACGAGGGTTTATTCTCAGCAAGTATCGTCACGAGGTGCTCTAACCGCATCTCTGAGGCCTGGCCTCTTATACACAGGTTTTATTGCTTTATTACATGAAACACATATTTGTCAATACTTTGATGTACGGAAAGGCATCCTAGGAATCCCCGCTTCAAGCCCGTTCCCACACATTTACAGTGGAAGTCCCCGCCCCGGTCACAACAGGTGATGATTATCGCGCAGCTGGGCATTCCGCCGATTCACGGAATGCGTGGAGCTTGATCGGATCTCATAGGGTGGGGGCTTTGATCAAATCGAGGGTCCTTTAATGGGGGAAGCTTCCTATTGTACGGTGGTGTGATAAGCAGTATCCGCAGGGCCAGGTGGCGGCCTTGGAACAAGGGAGACAAACGGGCACACAGGAAAAGGGGGTTTGTATCAAAGGACTTAGGACCATGAAAGGGATGAAGGGAGGTGTCGCACTGGGAACAGGATGGGTTTCCGAGGCAGAGTTGCGCTGAAGAGAGGTTTATGACCCGTGGCGTATGTGAGCGAGGGGGTTGTCAGCATGCGGGGGATGCCTGCGGGGCTAAGAGAGGGTGAGAGACGCGCTGGCTATCAGCGAGGGGCAGAGGGGCCATGGTGCTCAAAATGGCTGCCGCTTACGCGCAAGGCGTGTGAAAGCGGGAGTGATCAGTGCGTGGGGGTGCTTGTGTGGGTGAAGAGCCGTGCTGGGGGTCAGGGGTGTGCAGAGGGTGGTCCTGGTCAAGGCAGCTAAAGTGGAGGGGGTGCGACAAAGAGTGTGGCATCGGGGCAAAGGGAAGATGGCGCAGATAATGTTCACCAAACCGTATTAATTTTCCACAAGTCCAAAGATCAGGGCTTGATCCATCACCGTTTTTTAGCTCACTGCACCATCCCAGCTCAGAACCTGGCTACATGCAAATTAGTCTGTCCCTGGCCCAGTGCATCATGGGAACAGGGCAGACCAAACTACCAAGCCAATTCTTTTACTGGAAAGGAAACAAGCTTCCGGGGACCGGTTTCTGGCATTACAGCTGTCTTCGGCCCGGCTTGCTTGAATCCTGATGGTGCAGTGAGCAAGGGACTCACATCTGAGCATACCCTTCCACGCTTATGGTGGACAAACCGATTCAGAAAAGGGGGTGGTGATGGACAGAGTATCTGAATTAAGCAGAACACTCCAACCCAGTCCAAAGATCAGGGCTTGATCCATCACCTTTTTTAGCTCACTGCACCATCCCAGCTCAGAACCTGGCTACATGCAAATTAGTCTGTCCCTGGCCCAGTGCATCATGGGAACAGGGCAGACCAAACTACCAAGCCAATTCTTTTACTGGAAAGGAAACAAGCTTCCGGGGACCGGTTTCTGGCATTACAGCTGTCTTCGGCCCGGCTTGCTTGAATCCTGAAGGTGCAGTGAGCAAGGGACTCACATCTGAGCATACCCTTCCACGCTTATGGTGGACAAACCGATTCAGAAAAGGGAGAAGTGTGGCTCAGGGGTTAGAGGCGGCAGACCCGGAAGCTGAGATCGGCCCTGGACCAGGGTTCAAATCCCCGCCTCGACGGGGCTTGGGCTCAATAATTCCACAGACTCGATAATTCCCGCTCCTGTGCGTACTCGACTCACGTGTTCACACTCTGCGACTCTGGGCAATAACTTGCTTAATCTCCACAACGGCCCCTCGCGGTGGGATGCCTGGCTTTCACCTTGTGGATACCCTGCCGGGGTTATCTCACAGGGGAATACCAGGCCGGGTTCCCTAAGCAAGCGCTTAGATGCCTGCGATGTGGGTGGTTTGCGCTATATAAATACATGTACATTTACATTTACATTTACAAGGGGGTGGTGATGGACAGAGTATCTGAATTAAGCAGAACACTCCAACCCAGTCCAAAGATCAAGGCTTGATCCATCACCGTTTTTTAGCTCACTGCACCATCCCAGCTCAGAACCTGGCTACATGCAAATTAGTCTGTCCCTGGCCCAGTGCGTCATGGGAACAGGGCAGACCAAACTACCAAGCCAATTCTTTTACTGGAAAGGAAACAAGCTTCCGGGGACCGGTTTCTGGCATTTCAGCTGTCTTCGGCCCGGCTTGCTGGAATCCTGATGGTGCAGTGAGCAAGGGACTCACATCTGAGCATACCCTTCCACGCTTATGGTGGACAAACCGATTCAGAAAAGGGGGTGGTGATGGACAGAGTATCTGAATAAAGCAGAACACTCCAACCCAGTCCAAAGATCAGGGCTTGATCCATCACCGTTTTTTTAGCTCACTGCACCATCCCAGCTCAGAACCTGGCTACATGCAAATTAGTCTGTCCCTGGCCCAGTGCATCGTGGGAACAGGGCAGACCAAACTACCAAGCCAATTCTTTTACTGGAAAGGAAATAAGCTTCCGGGGAACGGTTTCTGACATTACAGCCGTCTTCGTCCCGGCTTGCTTGAATCCTGATGGTGCAGTGAGCAAGGGACTCACATCTGAGCATACCCTTCCACGCTTATGGTGGACAAACCGATTCAGAAAAGGAGGTGGTGATGGACAGAGTATCTGAATTAAGTAGAACACTCCAACCCAGTCCAAAGATCAGGGCTTGATCCATCACCGTTTTTTAGCTCCCTGCACCATCCCAGCTCAGAACCTGGCTACATGCAAATTAGTCTGTCCCTGGCCCAGTGCATCATGGGAACAGTGCAGACCAAACTACCAAGCCAATTCTTTTACTGGAAAGGAAACAAGCTTCCGGGGACCGGTTTCTGGCATTACAGCCGTCTTCGGCCCGGCTTGCTTGAATCCTGATGGTACAGTGAGCAAGGGACTCACATCGGAGCATACCCTTCCACGCTTATGGTGGACAAACCGATTCAGAAAAGGGAGAAGTGTGGCTCAGGGGTTAGAGGCGGCAGACCCGGAAGCTGAGATCGGCCCTGGACCAGGGTTCAAATCCCCGCCTCGACGGGGCTTGGGCTCAATAATTCCACGGACTCGATAATTCCCGCTCCTGTGCCTACTCGACTCACGGGTTCACACTCTGCGACTCTGGGCAATAACTTGCTTAATCTCCACAACGGCCCCTCGCGGTGGGATGCCTGGCTTTCACCTTGTGGATACCCTGCCGGGGTTATCTCACACGGGAATACCAGGACGGGTTCCCTAAGCAAGCGCTTAGATCCCTGCGATGTGGGTGGTTTGCGCTATATAAATACATGTACGTTTACATTTACAAGGGGGTGGTGATGGACAGAGTATCTGAATTAAGCAGAACACTCCAACCCAGTCCAAAGATCAAGGCTTGATCCATCACCGTTTTTTAGCTCACTGCACCATCCCAGCTCAGAACCTGGCTACATGCAAATTAGTCTGTCCCTGGCCCAGTGCATCATGGGAACAGGGCAGACCAAACTACCAAGCCAATTCTTTTACTGGAAAGGAAACAAGCTTCCGGGGACAGGTTTCTGGCATTACAGCCGTCTTCGGCCCGGCTTGCTTGAATCCTGATGGTGCAGTGAGCAAGGGACTCACATCTGAGCATACCCTTCCACGCTTATCGTGGACAAACCGATTCAGAAAAGGGGGTGGTGATGGACAGAGTATCTGAATTAAGCAGAACACTCCAACCCAGTCCAAAGATCAGGGCTTGATCCATCCCCGTTTTTTAGCTCACTGCACCATCCCAGCTCAGAACCTGGCTACATGCAAATTAGTCTGTCCCTGGCCCAGTGCATCATGGGAACAGGGCAGACCAAACTACCAAGCCAATTCTTTTACTGGAAAGGAAACAAGCTTCCGGGGACCGGTTTCTGGCATTACAGCTGTCTTCGGCCCGGCTTGCTTGAATCCTGATGGTGCAGTGAGCAAGGGACTCACATCTGAGCATACCCTTCTACGCTTATGGTGGACAAACCGATTCAGAAAAGGGGGTGGTGATGGACAGAGTATCTGAATTAAGCAGAACACTCCAACCCAGTCCAAAGATAAGGCTTGATCCATCACAGTTTTTTAGCTCACTGCACCATCCCAGCTCAGAACCTGGCTACATGCAAATTAGTCTGTCCCTGGCCCAGTGCATCATGGGAACAGGGCAGACCAAGCTACCAAGCCAATTCTTTTACTGGAAAGGGAACAAGCTTCCGGGGACCGGTTTCTGGCATTACAGCCGTCTTTGGCCCGGCTTGCTTGAATCCTGATGGTGCAGTGAGCAAGGGACACACATCTGAGCATACCTTTCCACGCTTATGGCAGACAAACCGATTCAGATAAGGGGGTGGTGATGGACAGAGTATCTGAATTAAGCAGAACACTCCAACCCAGTCCAAAGATCAGGGCTTGATCCATCACCGTTTTTTAGCTCACTGCACCATCCCAGCTCAGAACCTGGCTACATGCAAATTAGTCTGTCCCTGGCCCAGTGCATCATGGGAACAGGGCAGACCAAACTACCAAGCCAATTATTTTACTGGAAAAGAAACAAGCTTCCGGGGACCAGTTTCTAGCATTACAGCCGTCTTCGGCCCGGCTTGCTTGAATCCTGATGGTGCAGTGAGCAAGGGACTCACATCTGAGCATACCCTTCCACGCTTATGGTGGACAAACCGATTCAGAAAAGGGGGTGGTGATGGACAGAGTATCTGAATTAAACAGAACACTCCAACCCAGTCCAAAGATCAGGGCTTGATCCATCACCGTTTTTTAGCTCACTGCACCATCCCAGCTCAGAACCTGGCTACATGCAAATTAGTCTGTCCCTGGCCCAGTGCATCATGGGAACAGGGCAGACCAAACTACCAAGCCAATTCTTTCTCAGGACACCTTGTTATTGTATTACGGTATCCAAGTCTGATGGAAGCCTATTATTGAGCCATCAGACATTATGGCTGGTATTGCTGGTTCTAGCATTTCACACTTTCCCACAGATTCGTTGTATTTGTTTCTAAAACTGTTATGAACTGATAGCTAGCTATTCCCGTACCTCTTGAAGTCCCTATACCATCTGCCTACTGAGATGAGTCCAGATATGAGGGTTAATCCAGTCATGTATTTCTCCCTCGCCCAATTTCCTTGTTTTCATTCAGTTTCTGTAATGGGCATATTATGTCTCTGATATATCTGCATAAAGATTAAGGGCCAGATGTAGGACCATTCCATTTTGCGAGTCGCAAATTGCTTCGAATTGTGACTAGCAGTTTGCGACTCACAAAATGGAATGTACAACAGTGTCTCAGACACTGTTTGCAATTCCGAATGGGGTTGCAAATTGTATGCCTCATTAATATTCATGAGGCAGGTGCAATTTGCGACCTCATTGAGAATGGCTAGCACTCCCATTGATGGTGGCCTGCTGGGGTCAGCAGACCACCACGTCTGTGATTGCTTTTTAAATAAAGCAGGTTTTTTTTAAACTGCAGCCCGTTTTCCTTAAAAGAAAACGGGATGCGTTTAAAACAAAAAAAGGCTTCATTTTTAAAGGGCAGTTAGTGGTCCTTGGGACCAATGCCTGCTCTTAGGAAATATTTTCGCGCCCATTCACAAAGGAGAAGGGGATGTCTCGCAGTGGCTTACGACTTACTTGAAGTAGGTGGTAAACTGTGAGTGTTTTGCAACCTCAAATGTGGTTACAAAACAATCATACATTTCTGTTAGACTCGCTATTAGCAAGGGACGCCTTGGCACCCCCCTTCCTAATAGTGAGCCACAAACCATATTTTGCGAGTCTGTAACAGGCTACCAACTCGCAAAATATGGTTTGTACATGGGGCAGACCAATTTTGCAGTCGCAAACAGGCCAAATTCACGTTTGCGACCGCAAAAAATGGTTGTACATCTGCCCCTTCGGGTTCTCAGGGGATTTTGATGGGTCTGTACAGTTTGAACATGACAAGAGCATTTTAAGTGAGGAGGAGGAGTTTGCTGAGATGTAACAGATCAAACCAGTACTTTGTGCAGTTAGGTGCACAAACCCGAAATGGTACTCATTTTTGGGATCAGGACATATCAGTACTGCAGTACTTATTTTTTCAAATTTTACTTTGCCCCAGAGCAAGAGAGTGAAAGGCAGAAAAGATGGATTGAAGGAGGAATAAAAAAATCTTACATAGGAGAAAGTGACGGATTGATAAGAACCAGAAATTCTAGGATTAAAGCACAGTAAAAGTCGGGTGGTGGATGAAAAAGGCATGATATGGAACTAAAATTAGGTAGAGTTGGTTTTTGACAAGCATTGCATTCTGCAGCTCGTTGTGGCTCCTAAGAAAAACTTTGCCCCCCTCTGCACTTATTTTTCTGACAATTGAGCAGTAGTCACGTTGAAAAACCTTATCATGAATCTAGTGAAAGAAAGCTACATCATAACAGATATATGCACAATAAATCAATTTCAAACTATTAACTTGCCAAACGCGGTCGAAACAACAATTCCAGAAGAGGAGGAAAAAGCCTATGACTAGGAACTTCCACCTGGCAATATGCTCACTGATGACAGATATTTTTCTATGAGTAGGAGGTCGCACAGTCTAGCATTTGACTTGGTGCATTGAACATGATTAACTCGAACATCTCTCCCGTGTAGGGGTGTAATTGAAGTCTATTGAGCTGTCTCCAGAGCCGTCAATGTGTGAAAACCCACAAGCTTTGTTAAATGCAACAGCGGCGCTGAGACATTTAACATGAAAAGGAAAAATGAAACGGGAGAGCTATGGAGGTAGCATTTCATTTACAGAAGCACCACAGACAGTAGGATTAATGGACAAAATGTCATTCAAGAAGAGGGACAATGCCAACACAATCCCAATGCAGCTACACAGGGCAAAAAATAATTAATACAAAAACATCTAGTACATAAAAACCGAGGCGATCCCTATTGCTATTTTGAGATTCTCACTGTACTTACATTCTGGCGACTAAATTGTGTGCAAGCCACTTGCAAAGCTATTACACACAGACGCGCACACACACATACACACACACTCTCTACTACATAAACATTGATTTCCGACTTGTTACATCTAAGATGGCCTCGGCATTAGTAGGCACCTGCATCTGTGGAAAATGGTAACAAATGTTTGTTCTATTTAATGTGAACGTGTTCCAACTGCATGTAATTAGTATTGTGTTGACACAGCCTCTTGCTCAGTGGGAGATAGACGTGCCATACTTGGAACACGTGGTAGTGCACTGCACACGAAAGAGTCCTTTCTCTTCTATCTACCTCGATATGTATGGTTGACATACACTATTATCGGTTGTTACTCAATTTTAAAAGCCCCATTGTAAAACTGCCATTTTATGCTTAATTTGTAAAAAAAAAAAAAAGAACTGCTAGGGCTCACGTCAGGAGCCCACTGCAGCTTGAAACACACATTGCCCAACCATGCGGCCAATTATAGTAAAAACACAGTTACTAACCGTCACACCCTACAAGTATGTTAATTCAGACTATTCCAGGCCCCCAAAGCTTCAAGAATGGCTTGGGCAGCAGGTATAAGTCATTTTAATGTATATTGACTTAATAATAGAATGTTGTTGTGGTCTTTTTTAAATTAGCTAGATTGTCACAAGCACCAGTGTTGGCGATTAATTTCCAGTGCTGAGCACCGGAAACCACCGGCTCAAATTAAGCATCAGTTATGAGTGAGGATTAACTCACTAAGTCCTGTCCCATAACTACATTCTCTATCCTGTCTGTGAATATGTTCATAGTGATAATCACATTTGTATACCACAGGCTTACAGGTGAAAATAGGAGAGAGTAATACTTGGAAGTGATAGGAACCCTCCTTTTCCAAGTCTTAGCCAAGGGATGTTATAATTAAGGCCTGTCTTCTACGTACACAATTTGTACACCGATCTCTGTTCTTTATCCATTAGGGCTTTGGACCGTTAGCATTGGGGGCTGTCTGTACTTGTCCGAGTAGTGTCGAATTGTCAGGTGTGCCCACTACTTATGTAGTGCTTAGCCATCTTGCTAGTCGCTCTTCTGATGACAGATGTTAAAAATGAAATTTCTGGTTGGCTAAGGCTTGCCCCAAAGCCAGGCAGAGACCACCACTCTAGTCAGGGCAAGCGAGATACATGCTAAAGATAACCCCTAATCACCACTTGGTAGCTTGGCACGAGGAGTAAGGCTCATCCCAGAGGCAATGCATAAAGCGTGTGCGCAAACACACAACAGCAACCCAAAAAAAACTCCACACCAGGCTATACCAAAATAGCCTTTGATTTATCACAAACCCATTAGAATAGTGATCACACAATATACACTGTGCCAAATAGCACTGGGCAATATTCATAGGGGATTATATACAGGACCTGGTAATCGGGCCATGGTCAGAACCATCAGAATTTGTAAGTAAATGCAAGACACAACCAGTAACTACTGGTACTATAATGCCCTAAGTATTATCACATTAGCACCAGACACCATCGTAAAGTATCATAGCATGACATTAGATAATAAATCACATTAGGCCCAAACCTCATTACCATAAATACATTACGCGCTAGGCCTCAATATCACATTATGCATAATCATCTTAAACCTAAACACATTATGTTAAAGGCATCACAAGCATAAATCACATTACGCAATCACATTAGGAACTTGTGCCCTACCAACATAGAAGTAACCCCAGGCAAACTGGCCTTTCGCTTGGGCTCAAATGCCCTCTGTCCCAAAATGTCAGGGCTGGCTGCCAATGCAGCAGAATCCAAGGGTGCAATTGTGCTGGCACCACTGTGCCTCCTGGGTCCCCACTGGGATTTGTAAGAATTAACAGGCCTAAACGTTGCAGCTGCCGCTAATTGCGGTGCAGCTGTGAAGAAAGCTGTAGGCACTGGCACTCACTGTCCCTTCTGGATCCCTAAATGGGACATAGAACCATCAGAACAGGTAAGTAAATGCAAAAAACAACCAGTAACTACTGGTACTATAATGCCCTAAGCATTATCACATTAGCACTAGACACCATCCTAAAGTATCATAGCATGACATTAGGCAATGAATCACATTAGGCTCAAACCTCATTAGCATAAACACATTACGCGCTAAGCCTCAACATCAAAAACACATTATGCATAAACATCTTAAACCTAAACACAATATGTTAAAGGCATCACAAGCATAAATCACATTATGCAATCACATCAGGTCCCCACTGGCACTTGTAAGAATGAACAGGCCTAAACGTTGCAGCTGCCGCTAATTGCGGTGCAGCTGTGAAGAAAGCTGTAGGCACTGACACTCACTGTGCCCTCTGGAGCCCCCAATGGGACTCTCTAAAACAACTGTGGCCAAAAGAGCACCGACAATGTGCCCTGATCTGCACCACTGTGCCCTTGGACTGCCCACACACAACAATGCCCCCAAAGGAATAAGCACGGGCACTTACTGTGCCCTCTGGAGTCCCCATTGGGACTCTAATTAAATGCGGCCAAATGTTACAGATGCCCACTCTCTTGTGGTGCAGCTTCAGAAAAATGAGCCCTGGCACACAATGCCCTGAGAGCCCCACTCCGGCACTCTTACTTGCCAAAAAGAAATCAGCACAGGGTGCTCTATTCACTTGGCTCCTTCCGGTGCACTTCTAGGACCCTGCAAGTCCCTCGCGCCGGGACCCTAACCATCACAGTGCCCCCTCCCCCGGGGCACCTCTGGGACAACTCATGCCATTGAGGAGAAACGAGCTTCTTTACAGCCCCACTCACCAGGCTTTTGGTAGACTCCTCCAGTCTCCCTTATGGACACCTGGGACCCGTGTGGGCTCTTCTACTCAATCAGCTGTATGGGGAGACTCCGGTCAAGCCCTTCCTCCTGCCACCAATCTCTGGTGAGACATGGGTGCTGACAAGCCGGTGCAAGGTTCTGTCTTTGTTGATGCAGGCCCGCGAGGCTTCTTCTCCTCTACACAGGGAAGCCCCGCCCACATCCAGGTGAGGTGCCTGACTTCCTAGCCGGCCGGATTCTTTCCCAGGTCATTGCTTATGGAGCAGCGGCCCTTCTGCAGCATGCAAATGTGGGATGGGCATCCCGCTTTAGAACGAATCTCAATTGCGGGGTGGGCCCCCTTTATTTAAATAGGCAAAAATGCGGGATGGGCTCCCGCCTTCCCTGGGCTCACTGCGGGGGAATCCCCACATCGGTGCAGTATGGTGCAGCTTAGCGCTGCAGGGACCCAGCATTCCTTTTCCCTGGGGAAATATGTAGCATTCCAGAAAGCGCTGGAGGCCACATCTCCAAGAATCCACGTTTTAGGGGCACAAGGGCACAAGGCTGGGCCCAGGCAGGCCAGCTCACAGGGCCCTCCAGCAGTGAGGCAGTTCCTTGTGGCAGTTCCTCCTGGGGCCCAGCAGCAGCAGGTCCCCTGAGCACAGGAACAGCACCAAATTCATGGGGTCACAGCCCCTATATTTATATCAGACATTCCTTTGTCTGTAGGAAAGGGCTATGGGGGAACCAGATGCAACTGGTTGAGGGGGATTTGGAGCACTCTGTTGACAGGGCTTCTTTTCTCCATTGTTAGGTGGGGTCAGAGCCAGCATTCACTAGGGCAGGCACAATCAAATTCAGGGTCCTCCCACAACTCCAAATGCAGATGTCCCATTCAGCATAGTGCTGACTCACCCTGCCCCTCCTGGAGCCACACACACCTCACCAGCCCCTGGCACTCACAAGCCAGACATGCAATTCACATAAGGCAGGCAGACACATTGCACACAGAAATGTCAACTTCTAAAAGTGGCATTTCTAAAATAGTTATAATAAATCGTCACACACCATTGCGTAGCATTGATTATTACTATTTCAAACATACCAAATTTGACCACACTGCTCCTCTCATATCAGGAATTACCACCGAAACACTTATCAGGGAATCCCCAATGTATTCCTATGGGAGGGCAGCCCCACAGTAGTGTGAAACCAAAATGGCTGTTTGTCTCTACCAGAATATGTCACACACTTAAGGTGCATGTCCTATCTTTTACCTCCAATATACCCTGCCGATTGGGCTAGCTAGGGCCTACGTTAGGGGTGACTGACATGTAGTAAAAGGGGGTCACGGACATGGCACACACTTTAGGTGCTACTTAAAAGCGGCGGTAACACTGCGCGCCCGGCCTTCCAATGGCAGAGGCCTGGGATAGGTTTGAAAGGCTACTTTGGTGGGTGGCACAATCAGTGCTGCAAGCCCACCAGAAGCATTTAATTCACCAGCCCTGGGTATATGAGATACCACTTTAGAAGGGACTGACAGGTAAATTAAAAAGGCCAGAGCCTCCCTATTATCGATCCTGCCTTTTTTTGTCTGCTTTCGACACAAGATTTTGGAGTAATCAGCACAAAAATCTGCATGTAATTCTAATGTTTAAGGGAAAGACTTGTAATAGGTGCTGTTTATCACACTGCATAATAAGGTACCCCGCAGTGTCCTTATTTATCAGATGTGATGAATATCACTCCTAACACCAGCCCTTCATAAGGAGGGCCAGAGAGAACTTTGTCACTGCATTTATCTAACACATTTCGCAAATGTTGAATCACAACCAGGGACCCGGATAAAAATGTGTGAGTCGAAAAGAGAGATTTCAAAACACAAAGGGCTAGAGTCACATAGGTACCTTATGCTATTGAGAAATTACTTTTGTGAATCAGGCCCTCAATATTTAAGCTTTCATGATCTGCAGAGCATCATTTTACGAATATATGCTTCTACCTAACTGCTACAAGATATACATCAGAAATTGTTTTCTGAAAGAAGGACCACTGGAACACTAGCGCACCATATAAAATATTTCCAAGAACCCCATAGTCTCACATGATCAACAAAATCATTGGAGGGAAACCACTGAATCTAAACTTTTAGGATATGCATAACAACATGTCTATAATCACATATGTGGGGCAAGTAGGATAACATCTTTAAAAATGATAACGCTCAGTCTTAATAAAGAAGATGAAATTAAGGCATAGTAAAGAACACTTGCAATTCTTAGGTAGGATTAGGACTACTTAATTTTTTGGTGAAAATCATTTGTATTTCACCTGTGAGTAAAGCTGATGGGAGCAAAATAATTTCCTTCATTTCCACTAAATGAGTCAATACTATGACCAAGCTGTATTTCTATTTAAAAACTTTGGTTATCTCTATAGTGACACATTTGGAGCTTGTGTATAAAACCCTGAACCAATCAGTTATATGATTCACACCTGAAAACATGATGCCAGGGCTGGAGGGATTGTCAAAGTATGGCAACTGACACATGAACCGGTAGTGACAGAAGAAACAAGCACTGTCAATGCCAATCGGTCGTGCTTGTAAATATGCACACATTGGAGAACAGCTGGCATTGCCAGTGCTTTTCTTCTGCAGGCAGACTCCTTGTGTGCAACTAATGTCAATGTGGAGGAACCACCACCATGTGCAGAAAGAAGACAAACTGAGGGAAGAGACTTTAACATGAGGAAAAAGTGAAGGCTTATATTTGTATGCTGTTGTATAGGTTTGTCACCATGTTTGCGTGTTTCTTGGATGGCAGCAGAAGTGGTAGGGACTGCAGTATTGAAAGCTCCTTGGGATATAAGCAGTAAAATATTTTCTAAGCACGTTCTAAGCACTATAATACAAAAACACAACTAGCAGCTGTAGTATAGCAAACTTTCAAAACTGTGGGGCATATTTACAAGCCCCTTGTGGTTCACTGATAAAATATCAATGTAAAAAATATAGAATGCAAAAATATCGACTCCCTATACTTAAACAGATAAGTACAAAAATATTGATGTAAAACATATACAAAACATCGATTTTTATATCTATATAAAATCAAATAATAAATATTAAATAGTTTAAATAATAAAATGAATACAAAAAAGTAGATTTCATATACATAAAAAAATATATCAAATAAACGCAATAAAAAAAGTTGAATACACAGACATATAATTAATATATATTTACTTTAAAATAATTAACTTTAATTTACTTTAAAATTTTAAGATGATATAAAAATGTACAAATATATATGTGTGTGTATATATAAACATATATATATATATCACCTCGCAAGTTGCCTCGTTGCAGGGGGAGCACTCAGGAGCTGGTGCCATCGCCAGGATCAAGGCAGTATCCCGTATTCAATATCCCAACACAAGGTTCCAAGAATGATGGCACTCCACTCGGGGAAATTGTCAAAGGGTTTTATTCAACAACTTTGATCGCCTACGCGTTTCAAACGTAGCTTTATTGAGCACGGCAAGTTATCAGACAGTGAGTCCCTTTTCCCTTTCACATTAAATACACATGTGACACGCACTACATTGTGGACTTTGTAGTTAAATTAATTTCATTTAACCAACATGCATTTTTACATTTCTTTCGTGCATTCTTTTGCTCTGTGTGTAGTATTATGCGCTTAATAGTGGGCATGTGTGTTTGACTAAATGCTGATCTGTGGAGATCGGCATTTATCGGACTAAGTGCCTTTTTAATGCCTCGCAGATTGTGTCTTTGTTGCAAGAATGTGTGTTAGTGAGATAAATCTACAACTCCCAGTTTTAATGTGGCAATGCAGTGGTGAGCGCTTCCTGTGCGGCTGTTGGTTTGCATGCCATATTGAAATATGAACTGTGGTTCAGTGTTGAAAGCAAGACTATTGCGCCGTTGCACTAATGGAGGGGCTCTATGGTTCCTGGGCTGAGTGCCCTTGCCACCGCAATCATCTACCACAGGTGGCTGGAAGTGTGCATTACTGTGTGTGCTTTAACTCATATTATTTAGTGCAAGCAATGGATATTTACAATCATGATTCAAGTTTTCAATAGTCCAAACAGTCCTGAGAACCAATGTTATTTTACAATTTAGATGAACGTGTAGTTCAGCATCTGTATTCAGTCCCAAGGGCTGCATGGTTTTAAACCTCATGATTAATTTGGACTCAAGCCGTCTCAGTTTCAATTTCCTGTCACCGCCATGTTCATGTGGAGGTATCGCGGCTAGGCCAGTGTATGACATATTCAGCCATGTGTAGCCAGAGTGACTTGTCATGTGTTTTGCCATGGCATAAGAGAAGTCTTTTTTCTGTATGGCATGTGTGTGTTCAAGAATACGTTTTTTCAAAGGGCACGTCGTGCTACCAATGTATCTTTTACCACAATTGCATTGAAGTAGATACACGATGAATGAGGTTTCACACGTAATTGGTTGTTTTACTTCAAAGTTCTTCCCAGATGGATCAGACATATTTTTTAAATTCTGGCCGATTTTGCATGCCTTACATACTTGGCATTTAGTGAATCCTCCTTGTTTTGTTTCTAACCAAGACAGATTTTTTCTGAATTCGAAGTGGCTATGTACCAGGTGATCTGACAAATTGGGAGCTCTTTTATAGGTGCTCGACGGTCGTTCTCCTATGTCATTTCCAATGTCAATGTCCATTTTTAGTAAATGCCAGTACTTTGTCATTATTTTTTGTATTTTGTAACTTTCCTTAGTGTATCTGATTATCATTCTGGGATATTCCTCTGTTGTTGTTTCCTCCATCAAAGCTGTACTTGGAGTCGTTTGTTCATTCGTGTTTTTTCTCTTGCCAAGTAGAGTTTTTTTGTTGGATATTAGCATTTCATCTCTGTTTCTGTCTCTGGCTGCTTTCTCCCCTGTGATTATGTCTGTATTCTTTTATCCTCTCTGTTGGAAGCTGATTTTGGTGTCTTCAAACTTCCTTTCCCATTTCGCTCGCTTCAGAGCAATTTCTCTTCATCCTAAGTAGCTCCCCGTAGGGTATACTTTTTTTGAGGCTCTTAGGATGAAAGCTTTGTCCGTGAAGCAGACTATTCGTAGCTGTCTTTTTGCGATGTACTGTTGTCTCTAGTCTGTTGTTTTTCACATAGATTTTGGTGTCCAAGAATTCAATTTCTTTTGGGTTAATGTTGTAAGTAAATTTCAGTCCCACTGTGTTGTTGTTTAAAACATCAAAGAAAGTATGGAATTCTTGTTCTGTGCCCTTCCAAAGCAGGAAAAGGTCATCTATGAAGCGGAGCCACAGCGCTACGTTGGCCATATGTTGGTTGTTTTCTTCTCCCCAAGCTACGCACCTCTCCCACCACCCCATCATGAGATAAGCTGAGCTTGGGGAGAAGGAAACTCCCATGGCCGTATTGCAGTGCTGAGCATACACCTTTTTGTTAAATAGGAAGATATTGTTGTACAGACAAAGTGTTATCATCTGTGTTAACATTTTGGAAGGTTCGTATTGGTTGACGGGCCTTTGTTGGAGAAAGTATTGGATTGTTTTCAGGCCAGTTTCATGATTGATCGAAGTGTACAATGAAACGGCATCAATCGTTATTAGTAGGTAGTTCGGTTGCCATTCAGTATGTGATAGAATCCGCAAGAAGTCTCCAGTGTCTCTTATGAAGGATGTTAGAGTAGGCACAATGGGGGCAATGAAATTGTCCACGTATGTTGACACATTTTCATACAGGCTACCACAACTTGAAATTATGGTTCTCCCTGGTGGTTTGTTTAGTGTCCTATGTACTTTCGGGAGAAAGTATATAGTTGGTACCGTTGGATTGCCCACCATCAGGAATCTTCTTTCCTATTCTGTAATCAGACCTGCTTTCTTCCAAGTTTCCAATTTATTTCTCAAATCCAGTGTTAGCTCCTTTGTGGTTTTTTTTCAAGCACTGATTATTTTGAGGTATCTTCTAGTTGTCTCATTGCCTCTTCTATGTAGTCTTGTTTTTCTAGAATGACAATGTTTCCCCCCTTATCGGCGGGTTTGATCTCGATGGTGTTATTAGACTTGAAAGATTGTATAGCCAATCATTCTTTTTTGGTTAAGTTTTCAGTACCAATTTGATTGACATTTGTCATCTTGTCTAATTCCCCCAGTACTAGGTCCTGGAAATTGTCTATTTTATTGCCCGGATAGAGAATCGGACAAAATTTGGAATGGGCCTTAAACGGTGTTTTAGAGGATTTGTTTGTTGCTATGTCCATTTCTTGCAGGACTTGTGTGTTTCCAAGTTGTGTACTCGAAGTTTCATTCGCTAGTTCATATGCAACACGTAGTTGCAGTATTTATGTTATGTGGAACTCTGCCTGGTTTTCCATGTTGTTGTTGTCTTTCATTGTTCCTGCCGGTTTTGGATACCTCTTAAAATGTTTTTTTAACTTCAATTTCCCGTATATATTTATACAGATCGATTCTGGTGTCGATGGTTTCTTGATGTATTTCAGGGCAGAAAGATAGTCCCTTGTTCATTTTCGCTTTTGGTTAAAGTGTATCTGGACAGGTTTATCACCAGATCAGGAAATTTTTTGTTGTTTTTACTAGAGGATGTTATTTTCCTATTATTGTTCGGTTTCTCAGATTGTACCCTCCACTTTGATTTCCTGCTTCTCCTTGTTTTGCGGCCTGGTTTTTAGGTTGGGGGAAGCCTCTCCCTCTTCCGCGGGTCCGATTGTACCCTCCTCTTTGGGGTGTTGCTTTTGGTGCTAGCTGCTCCATGTGGAGCAGCTGAAGTTCGTCTAAAAAACAGGACTTGCGATCTCCTCGTTGTCGTTGTTGTTGTTCACCTTCATTCCAGTCTGATTCTTCTTCACTGGCAGATTTTTCATTAGTTCCTGTCGAGGTTTGGTTCCACTGTTTTTTATAAATGTCATATTTTTTTGCGAATGTTAGGATGGTACCGAATTCATAATCATCCTCGTCTCTCCTGAACTTGCGTTGTTTTCTATTTTGGACTTCTTCTTCATGCTTGTCAAGGTTTTTTTCCATGTCTGCTCTCATTTTCTTTACGACCTCTGCGTCTTCTTTCAAATCCAATATTGATTTTTCAATATCAGTAATGGCTGCATGTAATTCACTTACTTATATTCGGGCATATTTTATTATTATAAGTAACATGTTTTTAGAGCATGCCATATTATTCTTCCCCCATTCTTCCAGCATTTCTGGCTTAGTGTCTGGATGGTTAGGTAATGTAAAGATTCGTAGTCCTCTAGGGACCATTGCACATTCAACATATTTCTCAAGAGTAATTATTTCCCATGAGCGCGATATTTCTTTGCGCTGCAGTTTCTACAGTTTGGCAAATAATTGTTTAATATTTGAAGATGTCGCCTGTGCGCTCTTGTTTGCTTCCTCTCCTCGTTTGGTGCCTGGGGGAGGTTTTTTAAACATGTTTTCCACTTTGGATGCCAGTTTGGCGTTTCGCTCTTCCATTGTGCTGTCTTCGTAATCCGTTGCTTGCACACATTTCGTATTTGTATGTGCACCACAGTTTTCTCACAAGCCCTTCACTTTGGATTTCTCCGGGAGAAGGGAATATTTGCCTGATTTCGCGTGAAATATCTTGATTTATTATTTCACTCGGAGTGTTTCTCCTTGTCCACAGTCGGTTTATATCCCTGAGTGAGGTGGTTGTATTCAGATTGATTCTGCTGAGTGTTCCGTGTCTCCGTACGGCTAATAGTAGCCTCAGTACTGTTTAGACCACCTCGCTAACAACGCTTATGCAAAACATTCACCCGCCACCGATTCTCTCTTACCTGGGAGAGTCCCGGCCGTGTCCGTGTCCTCCGACCCAGCACATCGGCGCTCAACCAGTCAGGTGGTGGGGCGGTTTGTTTTCTTTTTTCCTCGCTTTGTTTCGGTTTTGCATTCGCTTCCTTGCGCTTTGCTTCCTTGCGTTTTTCCACACTTTTACACCGATCAGCTGAGATAAGGATATCACTGAGCGTTGGGCTCTCCCCTGTGTATTCAAACCACCTTGCAACTTGCCTCGTCGCAGGGGGAGCACTCAGGAGCTGGTGCCATCGCCAGGATCAATGCAGTATCCCGTATTCAATATCTCAACACAAGGTTTCAAGAATGATGGCACTCCACTCGGGTAAATTTTCAAAGGGTTTTATTTAACAACTGTGATCGCCTACGCTTATCGAGCGTAGCGTTCTTGATCACGGCAAGTTATCAGACAGTGAGTCCCTTTTCCCTTTCACATTAAATACACATGTGACATGCACTGCATTGTGGACTTTGTAGGTAAATTAATTTCATTTAACCAACATGCATTTTTACATTTCTTTCGTGCATTCTTTTGCGCTGTGTGTAGTATTATGCGCTCAATAATGGGCATGTGTGTTTGACTATTGATCTGTGGAGATCGGCATTTAGCTGACTAAGTGCCTTTCTAATGCCTCGCAGAGTGTTTCTTTGTTGCAAGAATGTGTGTTAGTGAGATAAATCTGCAACTCCCAGTTTTAATGTGGTAATGCGGTGCACAAAAACCTTAACACACCGCCTGGTATGAAGTATATATATGGTGTTAGTGGGTGATCATTTTTGATGTGTTTGAACTTGTCCCCGCTCAACATACCTAACCCCTTCCAGGCCACCAGATTTTTACATAGATTTTCCTGCATCAACCTGTATCTTTGTGGGTTACTCCTTCTGTAGCACCGGATGTCATCCAACTGACTATATGCTTCCTTAAGGTAATCTTCGATTGGCCATAAAACAATGTTTCCGCCCTTGTCAGAATTGCGGATCACCAATTCTGCCTCGTGCAGTTTGTTTACCAGTTGATTCACTTTTCTTTCTTGGCTTGTATATTTTGTCCCCTTTATTGTTCACTTGGGCCAGTCTTTTGATTTGCATCACCGCTGCTTCACTGAAGGCATCTAATCCATCACGAGCTGATAGGGGGATATACTTCGACTTTGGTTTGAATGGGGTAGGGGGTTTCAATTGCCCACTTAATGCAACTCTTTCTTGTGTCCCCAAACTGTCCTCACTTCCTAACTGGCACAAGTCATGAAAAAGGCCAATATCCCGCACTGTGATGTACTGAGGTGCGACTGTGTGTGGGCTCAGGAAGCTATCTCATCCTAGGTGAAGCCCGTTAGCCCAATGGATTTTTTTGCGCCTGCTGCATACTACATATTCTCTCCTTTGACAGATAACTTCAGAAACAAGCTTCTTTGCTCACCTTGTGCTATTGCCGTTGTCCGTGTTACATAATCCATCCTGAAGCTGTACATCTAAAAGATATTAAAAGAAAGATGTTATGTTTGGTAATTCTTGCTATATTAATTTGGAGTTAGATAATATCGCAATTTTATAGATGTTTGATTGTCAGATTTCTACAAACTATTCCTGACATTTTAGCGATTATAAAAACTTTACTGCTATTGGGGGAAAAATTAAGCATGTAAATTAATACATTATGTAGGGGTGCGTTTGTCTAAAATACAAAGTCACATTTTTGTATGTAGTCAGCTACAACCCTTTGACTCCTTCCGATGCATACTCAAGCCTCACTGCTTACCTTTTCGTGGAAGACACCTTCTTCATAAGGTAGTTCCTATCTCCAACAAAGAAGTCTCATATATGGTGCCGAGTCTTGATATCTCTGTGGCTAACGACATATTCGTGCTCCCATCAACATCATCGCAGGTTCTTCCCCCCTCAGTGCTTCGGGCACCACTAACACAGTGACCAAAGAGGCCAAGAGGTGGTAGTGGGCCCCTTGTTCGGTGCTTTGGGAACAACTTTTAAATAGCATAGAACACGTGCGCCCCGTCTTTTTTATACATAGAGTCACGTGTGTAGTGACGGATACGCTGAATGGGTGTGGTGTGGGTGTATACCAGTCATGAGGGAGTGTAGGTGTCGATCTGACAACTAGACCTGCAACTAAGAAATCACTATAATGGAAATCTGGGCTTTGTACTGTTGTTGTGTTTTTCCAGTAGCGTAAGCACAGTAGGCTGTACTAACATATTCAGTCTCAATTAATTTATCATCTCCACCAGGGGCTTTTAATGTTGGGAGAGGGGTCAATAATTGTGTTGACTTTTCTTCTTTAGTGTGCAGTGCTATATTGTTTTATAAAATGTATAAGTCTTCAAACTATCTTTACTCTTACGATGTACGTGCAATATTTCCGTAATTGATTTTAAAAGTCATATACACTTTTTTACAGTTTTAAAAAACTATTTTTATGATTATCCCAGATAATGTCTTCTCTTAATATGTACATTAAATACATAAATATATGTTTTTGAATAATTAGAATCCTACATGGAGTACGTGTACGGGGCGCTGTATATGACGTCACGCGGGATATTTTTTTTTAATTTAAAAAAACGCAGGGTACGCCTATTGGGTGAAAAAGAAAAAAAATGTTAAGCCGGCTTTATTGTTAATTAGCCTCGGGGGGGGGGTCTAATCTCTGGGGCTATTTGTTTTTCATAATGGGGGCCTAGAGGGTCTCCCCTGCGTGGGGATTGCTACCCCCAGATGTTTTACTATGTGTATGCAGGGGGACTCATGGCCCCCCGGAGTTCCGGCGACCGCTTTCTCCTGCATTCGATTCCCTCCCCCTCCCCCACCTCCGGGGCCTCTTTTTATTAAAAAAACTGTGCAAAGGTGTTGCAAATGTGGTATTTTGGTTTTGTTTCTGTCTTGTATAGGATCCAAGGAAAATATAATGTTTTTTTGTACAGCCACTACTTTTCTGCCTGTTACTAGAGTAACAGTTCATGGATCAGTTGTGTGAGTACAGAGGTTAGAAGTTCACCACAATATGTTGGTAATTGAAATACTTACTGTGCTGGAAATTTATATTCATTTTTTTCATAGGAACCGTAAGTCGTGGAAGAAGTTTGTGGAAAAGTTTTATTAAGGATTCCTTCCTGTTCAGGGAGTATTAGGGTAACATGCTTCAAGCGGGACTTTACAAAGTTTAATGTTCATTGGCTGTAAAGTAATAAAAGTAGAAGGCTTAGCAGTCGTTCCTTGCTCGTCTTTGGAGAACATGGACATTTTATTAGGTAAAGTGCTCAGAACACAAGTTTGCTCCTTATTGGGTGGGAACGGTTCACTGTTGTCAGTGATATTGTGATGCATTTTCCAAAGGAGTATGGGGAAAGAAAGTAGTAGAGGGTAGGTTAGGAAAACTATTAACTGTGTATAGAGACCATAAGGTGGTGGAGAGGAATTATGAGGTAAACAATTTTTCATATATGTTTTAAGGGCCATTTATATAATTGCTGTGTGGTGTAAAAATCACGGTGGAAAAATGACAGTGTTTTGCGCTGTTTTCTTTCATCAAGTTTGTAGGTGATATACTTCTTAGTACTACTATTTAATTATGATGTGGTGTTTACTTTCATGATGGGGAGGTGTGGTTGCGCAGCAAAAAAATCAGTCTAGGTTTGAAACAGTTTTTATTAAGCAAATACAAATAAACTTTCTTCAGAAACAGTCATAGTATATACGAAAGGGGTGACAATCATAAATGGAATTTCAAAAAATATTAGTTAAGCGTGGCTATATAGTTCATTTTTGTGCTACAGTTTGTAAAAGTGTTGCCCCACATTCTTGTTGATGTAAGAGGGCATCAGTTACTTTCAGATAAAGTAGAATAGAAGTGCTACAACAAACACTCCCGCACTACATTATCTCAGATCAAGAGAACAAGTAAAACATTAAAATCTAAATTGTTTCATATTACATAGAAATGCATGCATTGTTATTTTAAAAATGTGTATTCGGTACAATTCAGAAACATGCTGTCATAGTGTTTACAACTTGCAGACTGTTCCGCTAATAAATCACATACTCACCAAAGAATATTTAGAATGTTACTCTTGTAATATATAGTACAGGTCCTATATATTCTTTAGGGAGAAGGTGAATCGGAATCGCAAATAAGAATAGAAATTAGAAAATAACATTCAGAAATGTAGGGTTTCTTAAATATTTAAAGTAACAAAGTATTCATGATAGCTATATTTTAATATATATAAAATATCTGATCAAGTTTTTAAAAATATTTGATAATTATGTTACAGATGGCGCTGAAAAATCTCCCATTCCTCTTCTGTAGCAATAGGACAATCTATTATAATATAACTTTTGATACCATTGTTACAGTAAAAAGAAAAGGGAAATAAAGTTATGTATTTAACAGAACATTCATAATGAAATAGTTTCGAGCGGTAATTATTTATTGAACTTCTTTTCTCCGGGAGTTGAATAAATTAGATCGTCGTTTCGACGGGTCATAAACTCCACTGAGGTCATGACTTTGAGAATAATAATATGTATATATTCTCACAGTATATGATCACAAGGGGAAAATAGACTGAAAGCCGCAAGCCGGTAATGTTGCTTACTTATCGTTACTGTTTGTGACGACGGATTGTGAATTCCGCTAGGATCACTAACACTGTTAATGTTATAATGTACATATTAACAGTATGTGATCTCTAGAGGAAAACATAATAACAAGTGTATCATTGTCACGTTGATTGTAAATGTTTAGGGTTTGCGTCAACGGGTTAGCAACACCTCTCGAGCAAGTCAAGTATGAATATTATAATAAAAAAGTCACTATATATAAGGTAAAAGGAGCCAGAAAAGGAGTAATATTTGTTATAATATATCTGTTTCTAAGAACAAGCTTCTGACGTTACAGAGAAAAAGGGAAAAACATGCAATAACATCTTTTTCTACATATAAATGTTTAAATATTGACAAATAGTCACAATTTGTAACTAAGTACTAAGCCTATACCATCTTGAAACAACTTACAACTCCGAAATATGTTTGTTGACGCAAAAAGAGAACCCGATGCTGGATAATGGAACCTAATTGCACAGTAGGTGTGGTTTATATAGTTTTTTGTTGTATAGTAGTCTATGGAAGGAAGATGTGGCTCCGCCTATGTAGATGGCACGTTTTGCAGTTTACAAGTGCTCATGTTTTAACTGTTTTTCGTCTGCACGTGTTCGAAAAAGTTTCAACCTGTGAAGCTGTAAAGGTTTCGTTTTGATAGTAACACGTGTAAGGTATTATTATCTACATACGTTGGAGATTTTAAAAAGTGTTACTCAGTAAACTGTGTTCTTTGCATTTTCATGATGAAAAGCATCTAAAAAGAAGACACATAAAAAATATCGTTATCATTAGAAGAAAAAAAAAAGTTTCAATATTTGTTATTTTTATGGTTCTTAATTTAAAAAATGCTAGCATTTGTAGATCGTAATCCTACCCTCGGAAAGGTGTGCTGGCGCTTGGGGCTTTGGGAAGGTTATTAAATAATAAATGCCCTTTTCTATGCACCTGTAGACTTGGCTTTTAAACTTTCAATTGCCTAGTCTGTATATTTACACTTCCTCCAAACATTTTGGTACTGCTATGTTAGTATTGCAGTGAGCCATTCAGCAGTATGTGTTTATACACTGTTCTAAAAGTGATGCTGCTGTAGTTTTTGCCAGACATTCTCCTTGCAGAATTGTAATAATTCAGCCAGTACCAATGTAGTCATGGTGCAAAGTGGGCCTTAGGGCATGGACTGCTTCAAAGCCCTATACACAATGTATGCACTCTTCTATGCAAAGGCAAACTTGTTCTTTATAGCTTTTATTATCCAGTCTATGTTCTTACACTTCCAGCAAACTCTTTGTGATTGCTGATTCAGTATTGTAGTGAGCTATTCAGCAGAATGCCCTTATGTATGCACTGTGGTAAAAATGAAGCTCTTTTAAATTCAGACAGACACTCTTCTTGCAGAACTGTAATTATCCAGTCAGTACTCAAGTAATCATGGTGCAAAGTAGGCCTTAGGCCAAGTACTGCTTTAAACCTGTATAGACTATGGATGCGGTCTTGCATGAAGCTGCACATTTATTTTTATACATTCAATTCCTAAGTCTGTATCATTAGACTTTCACTATCACTCTCACTCTACTGTTTCAATATTGTAGTGAGCTATTCAGCAGTATTTCCTTATATATGTACTGTGGTAAAACTGCAGCTCTTATAAATTCAGTCATGCACTCTCTTTGCAGAACTGTAATCATGCGGTCAGTACCCAAGTAATTATGGTGCAAAGCAGGACTTAGTATATGGACTGCTTCATTGATTAGTGTGTAGTAATCCATTCACTACATTCAAACAGTAATCAGCAGATGTACAATAAGTGGTACATACCCAGAGATATGCCAGTTATTGTGCACTGTGAAATCACCACAATGGATGCACCGTATTTACAATGTAGTGTATTATAGAGCAAAAACGGTACAGATATGTGATGTATTTGTGTTGTGAAGGTGGTGCATTGCTTGATTTGAGTTCCAAGTGCAACGCAGATCCAGCAATGCTCTTGGGGTTCTATGCTCACAATGGTGTCAATCCTTACACCTGTTTCAAGCAGGTACAGGGTTTTAACGTAGTATAGGCCTAAAAGTGTCTTCATGAAATCTTATAGGTTTCACTCAGTCACTTTTAGGAGGCGTTCCTATGCCAGAAAACCTCCACTCCCTCGCCATCCCACTCTCTTCGCAGGAAAGCCTCTTTCTGGCGCAGGGCTTTAGAATGTAATGCACCTTCCATATGCATCACATTGTAAATATTAGACACCATGGCACATCTTTTGCACCACCGCTGCATCACAAAAGTGATGGAAAAGATGTGTAAAAGAGGCACAAGGGGGTTGTATATCCGCTTCCAGTCCTAACACGTATAAATTCACCCAGGTAGTTTCACTAGCAGTGCAAATTGAAGTATAGACTTCTAACATATTTATATGGATGTGTTACATTGAAGTGCTTCAGAGGTACTACAATATAGTATAGGTAAACTCCTTATACATTTATGCTCTCTTAAAGTTTAGTACTTTTGCATTCACCATACACTACTAATTCATTCATTCATGTATGCACTACACATTCATTCTGACAAACTTTTACACACTAATATAGGAATATAGTTCTTTCTTAAGGCAGTGGAGGTAGTTCTGAAAAGTTTTTTTTTTTTTCTTTTTAGTTTTCTATTTTGTTTGTATTTTTTCAACAAGTTTTTAATTTTTTTTTTTTAAACCAAAAAATGAAACTGGAAACCAAAAAACAGTGGAACAGGAGCACAAAAGAAAAAAAATAATATTGTTTTGGGCAACGGTGCTCTTCTTTCCTCTTCACAATGAGTTGAATAGACTGCTCACCGTAACAAAGGAGTTCTCTGCAAAATTTACAATGAATTGTAAGATCCGTAAACTCAGGCACAATAATAGGATGCGGACTGCTCGGAGGAGGTGGTGGTGCAGTTGAGGTAGAAGGAACTGCAGGTTGAGGGTTCTCCTGGAACCTTTGTGTTCCCATCCTTGCATAATTATTTGGATGCAAATTTTTGACATGGCGAACCATTGAGGTTGTCCCGAAAGAGTACTTTTTAGCGGGGTCACCCCTGGAAAGTGTAACCTCACAGATTTTGAATGTTACTTTCCGCGCATTCACCTTTTTCTGTCCCTCTGGATATGAAAAAAAGTTCCAAATGAAAGCTTCTTTTCTCTTTTTCTGTGTTCTAAAAGACTTCAGCTCCACAGAATAGATGTTTCTCCTGGGAAAGTCCAAGTAGGGTGATCAAAATGAGAGTGGTCTTTCAACAGTTGCAATAGGAAGTATTATGAAACAATCAAAACTCTCCTTTTATGGTCACATGACTTTGCGTACGCTTACAGTGCTCTTTTGGTGCTCTTACAGTGCTCTTAAGATGCGAGTACATACGACGTATCACTGCGATTTGCGTAATTGCTTTTAATAATCGCTTATTAAAGTTAAAAAACTATTTTCATGATTGTCCTAGATAATGTCTTCCTTTAATATGTACATTAAGTACATAAATATATGTTTTTGAACAATTAGAAAAGTTTGCGCCGTACGCTTACGGGGCGCCATACATGATGTCAAGCAGAAGCGTTGATGCGACACGCAAGGTCAAAGCGTATCCGTAATGAGTGCGCGGCTACGCGCAGAGGACCATTCACCGAACATAGGGGCCTATTATGATTGCGGTTTTCCCGCATCCTCTGGGCCGGCGGAAGCCACCGCCTGCCTGGAGGATGCGGGAAAACCGCTGTGGACCCACCAAAGACCTACTGCCACATTAGGATGGCTGGTGGGTCTTGGGTTCAGTCCGCCGCTTTTCCGCCGCGGTCGGCTTACAACCGCGGCGGAATAGCTCTAAGATGGTGGCGGTGTCTCTCAGACACCGCCAGACATATTAGGATGGCTTCTAAAACATTACTTACCGCCGTGGAAAAGCATACGCATCTTCACTTCGGGGGCCCGTTGCGGGCCCCCTGGGTGAAGGTTGGGTGGGGGGTGCACATGGGGGGTACCTATGGTACCCCCCTGCATTTACATGCAGAAAGCGGCAGGCACCGCGGGGTACCTGCTGCTTACTGCATGTAAATGCAATGCATGATTTTTTAACATTGCGGCGGGTGCAGCTTGAAGCCGCACCCGCCGCAATGTTAAATATAGAGGATGTGACCGCCAGAGTGGCGGTCACATCCTAATTGCACAGGAGGGAATGCCGCAGCACATGCGGACGTTCCCTCCTACTCAGGGCAAGCGGACGTACGCAAGTCCGTCCGCGATCGTAATGAGCACCAATGTGTGGTGCGATAACTGTACGCATACGGTGCGATTACCCCAAAAAATATGAAAAAGGAATTATACAGAATTTAATTGTAAACAACTGGGAAAAAAAAAGATTAAAAAAAATTGGGGATTTACATTTGGTATTATTTTACATTAGGAATATGAAATATAATTAAAAATATAAAATAAATATAAATATGTATTATAAAAATGTAAGAAAATAGTATAAAAAGAAAGAAATATAATCATTTATACATTTAAAAATTATCATTTACAAAACCTTTGAAATTCACTGAAAAAACCATAGGTTTCAGCCACGTTAGAGTTAGGAATTAGCATTTAAAAAACCTTAAAAATTCACTGAAAAAACAAAGGTTTCACACATGTTATAGGTAGCTGGACATTTCACTCATACAAAACCATTGAAATTCTCCCGTTATAGTTAGTTCAGCTAACTATAACTCGCACGCCCGCAATGCACTGCTGATGACGTCACATATTACATCACTCATGACATGGTCAGTGACATCACTCATGACATCTCTGATGACATCTCAAATGACATGAATGATGACATCACTGATGACATCATCCTTGTGAAAGAGTGGCAGACCTACTCTCACCCTAATATGACCTTTGATACACACATTCAAAAGTAGAACCTAAAATTTTCAAAAAATTGGAGATACCAATACCAGTTAGAACAACCTATTCAGTAATTTAAAATCTACATCCACATCCACTCATTCACTAATAGTTCTATGTACTCACTCATCATATGTACTCATACACCTATACATCCTGTTACACACATGCACATAAACTGTCAAAGATCCATTTAGTTGCATATACAGCTCTACACACACCACTACACTTATTTCTACAGAAACGTACACATACTTACTCTCTTAAACAATCAGTTAAAGAAACACATACTTATTTATACAGGAACTCTTCCAATCTGTCATCCTTATTTATATACATTAATACTCACATATACTAGTTTAAAAGATATGTACTTACTCATAAAAACACTATTGAGGCAGTGATTCACTCACTAACATACTCATACACACAATCATCCACCCGTACAGTCCTGCACACATGTTGTCTTCAAAACACATACAAACAGTGAGTCAGTCATTCATGCATCTGGGCGCTAAGTAATACCCCCACCAAACCATACAGACAATCATTCTGATACTGAAAAAGCCAACTAATAACCCATATAAACACTCATGTAGCTACTCACTAACCCATGCAGCCACTTATGTACAAAGTGAGACACTGATACAGATATTTACATATTTAAACGTTACTCGCTAATACATGTATTCACAAAGATATACTTAATAAGTCAGTTATACAATCAATTAAAAAAAAACATTTAGAAACTTATTTACCCATTTATTCTTCCATCGATCTTTAGATATACATATAAAAAATATTTATTTTCAGAAAGACACACATTCACTGGATGATGTCATCAGTGATGTCATTTGAGATGTCATCAGTGATGTCATGAGTGATGCCACTGACCATGTCATGAGTGATGTAGTATGTGACATCATCAGCAGTGCATGCGGTTATGCGAGTTATAGTTAGCTGAACTAACTATAACGGGGGAATTTCAATGGTTTTGTATGAGTGAAATGTCCAGCTAACTATAACTTGTGTGAAACCTTTGTTTTTTTTATTGAATTTCCAAGGTTTTTTAAATGCTAATTCCTAACTATAACGTGGCTGAAACCTATGGTCTTTTCAGTGAATATAGATATATATATGTATATATATATATATATATATATACCAATAACATAACATCTAATAAAAAAATTCTATTATAAATTAAAACATTAAACTACTTAAAAATCTTTAAACTTAAATTTCCCACTCCAGTGAGTGCAACAGTAGGGAAAGTGTGGGATAGCAGAGGTGGTAAAAATTACTATTCCCACTCCAGTGCGTGTAACCGTAGGGAAAGTGTTGGATAGCGGTGGGGTAAAAATTACTATTTCTACTCCACTGTATGCAGTAGTAGAGAAAGTGTTGGATAGTGGCGGGGTAAAATATTCTATTCCCACACCAGTCAGTGCAACAGTAGGGACATTGTTGGATTGAAGAGGGGTAAAACTACTATTTCCACTCCAGTGTGTGCAACAGTAGGGAAAGTGTTGGATGGTGGAGGGGTAAAAATTACTATTCCCGGTTCAATGAGCGCAAAGGTAGAGAAAGTGTTGGATAGCGGAGGGGTAACAATTACTATTCCCACTCTAGTGAGTGTAACAGTAGGGAAAGTGTTGGATAGCGGAGATGTAAAAATTACTGTTCCCACTCCAGTAATTGTAACAGAAGGGAAAGTGTTGGATTGCGGAGGAGTAACAATTAATATTCCCACTCCGGTCCAAAATGAAAACCAAACACAATATTAAAAACAACAAAAATATACATTTAAAATGTTAACAATTAAAATACAAATATATTTAATATTAAAACTTAAATAAAAACATATTAAAATGTTAAAAACCACCATTAAGAAGAAATGGGTGGTGACAAGCAGAAAATCTTTGTATCTCTTAATGGCTGGGAGTGCTATAATTGCAAACAGCCAGGGTACAAGAAGGGAGATCCTGCTTGAAGCAAGAAGCTGGCCAGCCCCCACTTTTGGGCAGTTCCATGAAATTGATTGCATAGGGATTGGGGTTGAAGTTGGCTCATAGGAAAAAGTGGTGTCTATTTGAAACCATAGCCTTCTGTATTGTAGCATGGTAAAATATTCACGATGGCCATCCCTCAATGAGGCCCTTGTTGACGGCCTAAGGACCATAGGAGCCAGCAAAACCACAGTGTCGAATAAGCTGGTGTCCCAAGAGCAAATAATTTCTGATGTTCTACCCTTGATTTCCAACACTGACAATGAGGTGCAGAACCATCCTATTTTGATGGTCACCTCAGAATGGGTTGGGGTTCTTGTCCAATATTGGGCAATGATCTGGGAGCCTACTGTTTGGCATAGGTATAAAAAAGGACCATTGCTATAATATTGGGTGTGCCTGAATGGATATATGTGGTCACAAGGCTCCAGATAGCCTGCTGTGCAGTCTTTTCTTTCGGAACAATTACCTAGGTTCCCAGAGGCAAGAGGAAATGCAGGAGGTGTAAGAGCAGACAGGTAATCAATATCATATAAGTCTCAATTCTGATTTGTATCTAGAGTAAAACATTGTATGATTCACTACAGATTGAGCTTGTAGCTATAATTTTAAGATATGCATAATATGAAGTGTCAAGCTGTTATTCAATTTTCCAACATTTTTATTGTATATTAAGGCTGTACAATGTATGATATGTGCTCTATACTCACATGTCGGTAACATGCATAATCTATTGAGCTCAGAAATGGGATTATGAAATGCCATCTGTACACAATAATCTGAAACTAAAAACAAACATTTAATTTATTTTATGCAGGAGAGTCATTGATGCTGAGATCTGGAAGTTTAATCTGGGGGTGTCGGTTCGTGGGCAGAGTATGGCAAGGAAGTGTTCTAACTTTATATAGGTATGTCTGTGGCCTCCACATTGTGCATTGTGTAACGGGCATTCATGCAAGGGGGGCTAGAGCAGCATTCCTGACATGCACAGGGGCACCGTGTCTACTGTCCTTCCTGGTCTGCCCAGCACTGTTCACCTTTCATCTAATTCCAGAGTCTCCCCAGCATTTTGACATTACCCTAGAATACCGTGTATTTTGGGGTTTCGAGTCTATCTGGAACTGTTCATTTTATTCTAACGAAGCTTAGCAATTTGTTGTTTTATATTTTTTAACTTCCCATTCATCCAAGGGTCTTGCTTTTCTTTTGTCATATTTAGATGTTTTTATCAACATTAAGATATCATAAACTTCATAGAGCCATGTGTAGAGTTTTGTAGCTCAATTTATTGTGTTGAGATCTGTGTTGTAGGTAAGCTGGGTTTTTTAGTCCTCAAAATACAGTTTGTTCCACTGTTGACATATAGTTGCACATTTTGTGAGCTTAGCTGGGATAAGTGTCTTGTGTTGGAAGGCCAACAGGTGGTGGTCTGACCACGTGACTGATGTAATATTTTTGAACATGACTAGGTCTGGGTTGGCAAAAAATTACATTTAAGATGTGCAATTTGTGTGGGTTTGTAGATGAGCTGATGTAGGGTGATTATACATAAGCCAGTGAGAATCGTTCTGGGGTTAGGCATATTAGGTGCGGTTACCAGGTATGCACAGGTTTGAATACAGTGTAAGAAGGTTTGAAATTGTGTCTGGATAGCAGTCTGGGAATGTTCCTTCACTGGGTATTGGTCTGTAAAAAAGGAGAAAGCTACCAAACCTTGAAAGGAAACATCCTCAGCCTTGGTGAGATTTGTTGTTTCCGTAAATATGATGGCTTTAATGGCTTCCTTTTCCCTAAGTGATTTTTTGTTATAGTTTGATAGCCTAGTGGGAGAACGTCATACAATACTGAGGCTTCCAACAGTCATGACTCAGTTATGAAGTTTAAGTCAGGTTCTGGGTCTGCCAAGAGGTCGAAGATGTGGTACTTGTTTCTGGAAGTGGAGTGGATCAATCATTGATTGATAGGCAGTTTGAAGAATAGGTTTTGGATGTGGTGTGATTTTGTGCTGGGGAGAGTGAGTATTGATATGGTATGGGATGTCCTATTTGTGATAGTGTTAACTATAGCAACACAGAAAATGTGCTGTTTATGGGTGCCATCTTCCCCATCTAACAAACTTGCAAGACATGTTGTTGGATACATGTGTCTGGCTGGGGAGAAAGAAGTTGAGGTTATGGTAATGTTCTTTGGAGATGTTTTTGAAAGGTAGTGCTCTTGTGGGCTTGACAAGCGAATGCAAGGTTAAGAGAAAAGATGTGGAGTTACTTTCTTTTGCATATGTTGGAAGTGAAAGATATATTGGTGATGGGTGGTGGTGTGGCATGAGGGTCAGGTTCTGTGACTTTAAATTCTACACTGAATGATAGGCAGGTGAGTGTTGTGTATTTGTGGAGTGAGAGATTGCTGTCTGTTTTTTTGAAACAATGAGGGGGAACTGGCTTGGAATGTGTGTTGATTGTGTTTCTATGAGGTACAGAGTATTGGCATTTTGGGATGGATAGCAATTTGTTACTGGTGTTCGTTTTGAAGAAGTGCATGGTATCTGTAGGATTTGAATGTGAAGAACTGGTGAGGTGTGGCTGTTGAAGGGGGTTGGGATATGTGCTAGAGGTAAATCTCTGTGGAGTTTGAAAGGGGTTTTACAGGTATTATAAGGGCTAGTTGTAGGCTGCAAAGGGGGCAATGATTGCCTTAGAGGTTGATGGTAAAGTAGAAGGTGTTTTGTTTTGTGTTTTGGATTAAAAGAAGTAACAGTGTGGTGCTGGAGTATGGTATAGTAGAAGATTGAGTGCACGGTTGAAGAGGCTGGTATGGGCAGTGTTTGTAATAGGCAAAGAGTAATGAAAGGATTTTGTATGAAAAAGAGGAAAGAATTTGAGCAGATTATAAATATGTGAAGTGTGGGTTAGTGGTGTATTGGTGGTATATGGTTTGGATTGTAGTTTAGCTTAGAGTTGTAGGTTGTGTAGGAGTGAATTGGCCTTTGTATGAATGTGGGGGTGGAACAGTATGTAGTGGTGTTTGATAGAGGTTGATAGTGTTTGGTGAATGAATGGTGGGTGGAGTGGTTTTCTTTGCTATGCCTGATAAGTGTGTGCTTGTTTGTGGATATGGATGGGCTCTGGTGAATGTTTTTTAGGTAGAGAAAAGGACAGCATTCTTGGTTCTTGGCCCTACCAGGCCTATATATGCCCAAACAGGAAAGCCGCCCATGTCCTCTATGCCCTTAACCTTGATGCCTAGGCTGAGATGGCCTGAGGGAGGGCATGTAATGGCTAGTGGTGAGGTCACGTGACCCTCTTTCACTCTGAGGTTCACCTACAAGCCCAGTGAAGTGGTTGCTCAGCAACAGCCAAATGAGTGCACCAAAAAGAGGGGTGTATCAACTTTCTAATCCACAAGCTGTGTCTGGGATATCAGGTGGGATGAGGAAAAATGGAGGAGCGGAGCAAGACATTAAAAGACTGGCTCTTGCAGCAGTAAAGTTTTTTTTGTAGTCAATTCACAAACAACATTCACAAACTTTGAGAATTAACAGAAGCACCGTTTTTCACCAGAAATGCTGCGCTATAGCTCTAAAAACGTGCTTTGATTATAGTCAAAGGAATACACAGCTATTGGGCTGATAAAAATTCTCAGAAATCAGCAGGGGCCTGTGAGTGGAGAACCGAGGGAGCTGGGGTTGAAGAGTAGAAAACAGAGGCTGGAAAGAGGGAAAGCAGAGCAAAGAAAAGGCAGCACAGCCAGTAAATTGAGACAGGCTGGGAGCAGTGAGGGATCAAAGAGGAATAGGAGGTGTATAGTGGACGAAAAGAAAACAGAAACTGCAAAAAGGGAAATCAGAGCAAAAGAATTGAGAGCTGAGCCTTTAAATGGGGGGCTGAGGAGGACAGTGCAGGATTAGCGGGGAAACGGAGGTACAGAGTGGAGGGTAAAGAGAGGAAAACAGAGGCTGCAAAGAGGGAAAGCAGAGCAAAGAAAGGGGAGTAGAGCCAGTAAATAGATCGGTTCTGATGGGTGCAATGAGAGATTATCTAGGAAAAGGGGTGCAGAGTGGGGGATAAAGAGAGAAAACAGAGGCTGAAAAAGGGAAAGCTATAGGAATGGGCTTTTACCGATGTTAGCAAACAGAAACAGTTTTTTCTTTCTGCAGTGATAGACCCCAGAGCTAACAGGATAAGAGTCTGAATGGCCAAGTGAACATTACCCGATGTCAAAGAGTCACCTGTATTAACCTATATTATATTTTGCAAACAGTCTGAGCTGGGCTGAGGCCAGATTAATAGAATAGGTAAAGGTGCTCCTCTTACTTGTAGGTGTGTCTCAAGGGGTCACAAGCTGAAACTCTTCAACCTTAAAGCTTGTATCTGGCATTGGGGTGCAGCTTTTGACATTTGCTGAGTGGTTTACATATGAGATGTAGAACACTCTTTGTCTTTTCCATTGAGTCAATGCCAATTGTCAAGTTAATTTAATTCATTTTTCATTTCCTTTCATTTTTATTTCTTGAATATTTAAAACTTAAACAATAATTCATAACGTAGTAAATATGATATAATAAATGTCAAGTTGGGTATGGCTCCTGTTCATGGTTCAGACTTCTCAGAGAAGTTGGAAGAGTCATCATTGATTGTGAGTGTTTCCGTAGTCTCATCTCATGTTAGTTGCTCATGCACCCTTGCTCAAAGGATTTAAAAAAAAACTATTTTCATGTTCATCACCAAACAAATACAAGGATGGTTGCATATGAAATTTAACAATAGATGGTACTTCAGCAGCAGATGAACAAAACAGCTAAAAACAACCCTCTCTAGGACTTGAAAATGCATAGTAAGTGCAATTCCAACTACCCCTATCCCCTAAAGAAGACAGAGAAATTGGACCAATTGGTTTGTTTAAGAAAGAAACACTCAGGGTACCACATGTTCTCATTTACTCCCCTTTCCACACCACAGACACACCCACAACTTTAGAAGAAAAGTAGTAATAAGACACCTGCAAGCAAAAACCTATTTATTCATTTAGGCCAGTTCAAGACCTTGGAGAACGCTCCTCAATTGTCCCTGGATCCAAAAGACTATCCCAAATTCTTGAAATGAACAGGTGACCTTTATAAATAAGAAAATCAAGTAGCAAAGTTGTTTTGTTTGCTCTAGTTTGTCCCATACTTATAATGGTTAGTTCAAAAAGATTGTGTGAAAAATATTGTTGACACTAATGTAGTCCTAAAATAGAGAAAAATGTGTGATTTTTAAATATAAATAGAGTTCTTGATCTTAGAGGAATAGATTTACTATTCCCACTACAATCTGTACAATAGTAGGGAAAGCGTTGGACTTGGGAGGAGCCAAATTTATGTTTCCCACTTTAGTATGTGCAACAGTAGGGAAACATTTTGGATTTTGGAGTGGTGGAATTTTCTATTCCCACTCTGCTCTGTGCAAAAGTATGGAAAGTGTCAGTCTATTAAGGGGTAAAATTTACTATTCCCATTACAGGCTCTGCAACAGTAGGGAAAGTGTTGAACTGCAAAGAGGTTAAATTCATTATTCGTACTGCACTTTAAACAAGAGTAGGGTAATACTTCATGTCAAACTTATTATGTATATAAGTAACACCATGAATGTAGAAAAAATATTAAACTCTTAATAAACAAAATGATTAGCATTATATATATATCTCTTTTTTTTTTAAGTCAATAAATACTTATACTGCAATTAGAGATCCTGAGTGCAACTTTCCTTGCGTTCTGGCAGCGCGAGATATGTATATATATATATTCACTGAAAAAACATTGGTTTCAGATAAGTTATAGTTAGGAATTAGCATTTAAGAAACCTTGGAAATTCACTGAAAAAACATAGGTTTCAGGGGTGTTTTAGTTAGCTGGAGATTTCACTTGTATAAAACCATTGAAATTCCCCCGTTATAGTTAGTTGTACTAACTATAACTTGCACGCCCGCAATCTACTGCTGATGATGTCACATATTACATCATTCAAGACATGGTCAGTGATATCACTGATGACATCACTGATGACATCTCAAATGAGATCACTGATAACATCACTAATGATATCTTCCAGTGAATGTGGTTTGGTTTCTTATGTAAATATGGACTATATATATATATATATAGTAATCTGCCTTGAAGACTGAGTGGATGTATAAGTGTGTGAATGGAGGATTTAGTACTAATGTGATTGACTGTCTTAGTGAGGAATTTTAAGTGTCTCACTAAATATATGGGATAGTGATTAAACTGTATGAATACCTGTATAACTCTATCTCTTGTTGTGTTAACTACTACATAAGTTGGTTACTACCTATGTGAAAATCTACATTGGTTATTAATTAGTTAAATGAGTATTTGTATGGGATAGTGAATGAATGTGTGTGTGGTTGGGTGAGACGTGTGTGACTGTGGAAAGCTGTGTAAATAGTTGATTTATTAAGTATATGATGTTAAGACTGTATGTGGAAACAGTTGTTTGGGTGAGTGAATCTCTTTATGGGTGTGGTGATGAGTAAATATATTTCTCAATGATATATGTCCAACAAACTAAAACATATAAAAGGCAGTGTATGTGACAGTTATTGTATATAAATAAGTATACATAATACTCAGTGATTGTATGAGTGATGTATGGATAACTGTATACTTGTAATACTTATTTTATAACACACTAAGGGTGCCATTAGGATGGCGGGTGGACTTTGCCTGCCCGCCATTCTCACAGTTCTTGGTACAGCCCGTCATGAGGGCGGGGGTCCTGTGGGGGATATTAGGATGCGACCGCCACAGTGGCGGGCGCATCCTGCATTTTTAACATTGAGGCGGGCGGTAATCTCAGCACCGCCCGCCACAATGCTAAACATGCATGTATGCAAATGCACCCCCCATCTCGCCTTCACTCCGGGGGCTCGCAGGGGACCACAAAGTGAAAACCGCCTGCCTTTCCGTGGCAGCATCGCCGCCACAGAAAGGCATCGTTGCAGCCCATACTAATATGGCTGGCGGTGTCTGATAGTCACCGCCACCATATTAATCCTTTTCCCCCCCGGTCACAAGGCGACCGGGGCAGAATAGCGGCGGACGGTCTTTCTGTCAGCCGCAGACCCCCCCAGCCATGCTAATATGGCGGGGGTCATTCTGGTTAGGATGGCAGGCTGATTTCCCCCGCCAGGCCGGCGGTGGCTACCGCCAGCCTGGCGGGGGCAATCTGCCCTCCATCCTAATGGGCCCCTAAGTATGAGTTACTATCTATATGAATAAATAAAGTGGTGTTTGTATAAGTGTATAGCTAAGTAAATGTACGTATGATGTATTGGTTGCATAAGTGAGTAGGATGTCTGCATACAGGAATAGGATATGTGCTGGTGTGTAATGTTGATGTAGGTATATAAGTATATTTAATAGGTTTCTATTGATATTTGTTAGCATGTATGAGTGAATCTATAGGTAAGTGTTTAGATGTGTGTGTAGATGTAGGAATCACTGAGTGGGTTTTTAGAAACTTGTACTGGTGTGTCAATGTTTCAAATATGGTACTTCATATTTTATAATGTGTGTTAAAAGATGATGCTACTGTATGATCAGATGTATCAGCTTGTCACTTGGATGATGTCATCAGTGATGTCATCAGTGATGTCTTTTGAGATGTCATCAGTGATGTCACTGACCATGTCATGAATGATGTAATATGTGACATCATCAGCAGTGGATTGCGGGCTCGTGAGTTATAGTTAGTTCAACTAACTATAACAGGGGAATTTCAATGGTTTTATACGAGTGAAATGTCCAGCTAACTATAACACCCCTGAAACCTATGTTTTTTAAAATGAATTTCTAAGGTTTTTTAAATGCTAATTTCTAACTATAACTTATCTGAAACCTATGGTTTTTTCAGTGAATTTCAAAGTTTTTTTAAAATGCTAATTCCTAACTATAACATGTCTGAAACCTATGGTTTTTTCAATGAATTTGAAAGGTTTTTTAAATGCTAATTCCTAACTATAACATGTCTGAAACCTATGTTTTTTTAAGTGAATTTCAAAGATTTTTTAAATGCTAATTTGTAAATATTTTTTTTATAAAACATTTTCTAACTACATTGTTTTATCTTTTTTTTAGATGTTATTTTTCAAATTACATTACAATTTTTTTTATTAATTTTATTTACATAAAAATATTTTTTTTCATTACTATATATTGTTCATAATATACTTAAATTATTATTTTTTCTTTTTTTATGGAGTTGCGCACTGTTATCCTATGGGTAGAAATTCACTTAGCAGGTAAATAGTGTTATCGTTACCTTTTCTTACTCAGTGGTGGATCCTGGATACAGCACTGGTGCATCTCCTCCAAACAGTTGAAAGAATGCAAATTACCAAAGACGCGCGGAAGCCCAAGTCTTTTTAAAAAAAAATATCTCTAGAATGTGCACACTGCGATTTTTCCCCAAAAAAGAAAAAAAATTAGGGGCCCTGGGAGACCTTGTGGGACCCCCTGAGGAGACCTAGAGGATCAGGGTGTGTCTACCCTCTACCTTTTCATGTTTTAAACACACATTTCACATGCTTCTTCAGCCTCCCTTTACCGAGACATAAAATGGCTGCCAACAGTTTCTAGTTTCAAATGTTGACAAACACTTGACAGCCATACAAAAAAAGATGGAGGACGGTTGACTAAAGAGTTCTGCACCTCGTGCCTGTTCTGTAATCCAAATTTCTTGCGTAACTTCCCTGGCACCAACCATCCAATGGTGCCACTGTGTACCAGATCCTTGAAAATTGCAATTCATTTGGGTGTGCGCCAGAAAGAAGAAGTCCACGGATCACAAAGTAGATTGAATAACGTATTCATTATTTGAAAAAATGCTTGACTTTCAGGCCAACGCGTTTTGTCCTCACACGGAGAACTTCATCATGGCTGAAAGTATAAAATCCTATAGATCACCGATTAATACACCATGAAGAGAGAAAACTGTGTATATACAAAAACTTCCCATATCCTAAACAATGCCCAATGTATAACATACATTTAATACGTGAAAAGTTGGAACTCAGTTCCTAACTAAAAAAGAAAAAGTGCACAAACAAAATAATACACCTAACACAAAAAGGAGAAACAAGTGATAAAACAAGTTTAAAAAGACTGTTACAAGAAAACAGTGAGTAAATTCATCCTTAATTGTTTTCAACCAAGGAACATCAATTATCACAACTTCTCATTTCCATCATATACAAATAAATCACATAAAAGTATTTTCCTTATTTTTTTAATAAATCTTTTTAATATTTTAAAAACAAGGAAAAAGGAATAGACATATCCGGTGCCATACATTCATACATAATAACAAGGTGCACAGGTACAATGACAGGATAGATGTGAAGTAACAGAAGAATCGCTGAAACGCCTGCGCTAGTGAGTACGAAGCAGGATTTGTGGCTATACAATCGACAAACAATTTAAGCGCAGGCCCTCAGAGCCTGCCCACCCATAAAATCAGAATAGTAGAAAAAGCACGGCAACCAGACACTGGAATCTAAACAGAATCAGGATATTTCGCTAATATTACTAATAAGGGAGAGACAAAAGAGAAGATTGATGAAAAGAAAACTATAAGAATGAGAACAGAAAGAAAACAATAAACCCATCCCCCCACCCTGCACCCCTGCATATGGCTATCGCCTAACCCCAACTAGCAGTGTGCCTGTCGCCCGACTAACTAGGTTCTAAAAATGGAAAAGAGAAAACATGGGGAGGGCACTTCCATATGGGCTCCCGGTCCCCTTCTCCCCTCCCCACCAGAGACAAGCATCCCCTATGATGAAAATACAATTTTATCTGTGATCACAGAAAAAGTAAATTAGGGGGAGCCGTGATGCACCGTCCGGCCTCTCGCGAGACCAACAGTTACGGATCCCACATCCATTAAGGCCATAGTACCAACCCCGGTCAATCGATCTCAGCCTTGGCCCTTCCGAACCATCATGCGAACCCCTCCCGGTAGAACCACTACTTCTACAGGAGAATCAAAGTGCAAAAAGAATCTGAAAAAAGTCAGTTCAAAACAAATCAAAGGCAGTAATTCCTCAAGAACTCCATCAGCACAAAAACGCTCCCTCATGGACGGATAGTCCCAATGTTGTTTTCTCCACGATCGTAGGTCACCAAGGAGGGAAAGGATGAAACAGAAGTCCAAGACCAATCACCAACAGGAGTCTCCAGGAAGGGAATGCCAATCGATTCTCCCAAAGTCAGCAATGATGGTAGGTGTAGTAATACGTTCGAAACACCAGGTTCATGATTCTCCAGAGTACCAACCAAAGGCTTCTGAGCCTCTTGTCGCACGGGGTCCTCGTCCAGAATCAAAATGGTCGTCATGCAAATCATAGCTGGCAGCAGTTCCGGCAATGAAGCAGGGTCCGATTCCACACACGCCTTCTCAGATAACCCAGTAATCATTTTGTTAATCAGGGCATCCATATGTGAATGAAATGCCCCAATGGCTGCCAATACAGTCTTCAATGACGGCTCACGCTCCGTCCAGTCCATTTCTCCTTGCTCAGTACGATCATATTCACTACCCCCAGAGAGCCCGATTTCTCCGGTGGAACAGATAGGAGCAGAACGGACGGTGTCGGAGGGTGACTGATCGGTTTCTGCGGCAGCAAACTGCACTCCGCTGCCGCAAGCGAAGACCCCGACTCACCGAGCCCCGACGGCGGCAAACCGGGTCCGCGGGACAGGGTCCTCCAGACCTCCACCCACAGCTACTGTCATGCAACGTCACTCCTTCCTCGATGTTAGTCAATCAGAATGATCACAGTCAAAATCGGGCAAAAAAGACCTCCACTGCGGTAGACCGGACCCTGCTTGATTCTCACGGCCGATTGTGTTCAACTGCAACCCAGCTGGGTCGAAACTCGAGGCCCCGGCTCTCCTGCTTGACTAGGCCGCAAACTTCAACTCGACACAACTCCGTCAACCAAGCCGAATAGGTTTTCGGGATTGCATCATAAGTATTTTCCTTATTGATCAAACATTAAAATGATTAAAGAATTTCATTTTTATAACTGATGTGCCAGAGAGCTATGGCACATCCTCCACGTATCCATATTTCAAAAAGACTCTCAAATCATCCGTTAGGTTAAAAGAGACATATTGCTAACATTTATATTTTGTTAAAATCATATACTTGTTTACATGTCTTCGTCAATTCCTCAACTATGAAACTACATGCAATAAGTAACATTTTTCTCTATTTGCTGGTATCACTTTTTGATTAATTTAAATTCAATATATAGGCATTTTCATAAAAGTTAATGCTATGGCTTAAGTTCTATTTATATTTATATTGACACCATTGGTCTTCCCTCACAGTCAAATAAGCATCCTCCATACCAAAATTTATAAACATGGTGTTGAAGACCCTATAATGAATGAACAGGGAAAGTATAACTCGGACAAAAAAGAGAAAAAAGAGAATTAATCTCAACTAAATTCGAATAATAAACTGCTCATAAGAGAAGATACATGGGTTGACCGTATCTTCAACTGGTTCTTCGTCGATAAATGTTCAGACGTATGCGTGAATCTTTGTTATATCTAAGGGTTCAAACAGACATATTAATCTGGGCCAACTCTAATAGTGCACAAGGTATTGTGTACCCGTATCTCATAGATAACCGGGCGGACACACACGACACCTCGTGTGTGAATATTTAGCAATGAACGGCTCCTTTTAGGATTTCCAATCAAGGACTTTTTGTTAACGCTATGACCCCATATCCTCACCTTATTAATGGTGAAGAGCTGTAATAGTAAAGGTCCAAAAATATTGTGTGGTAGCCGACTATGATGTGGTTCCTGAGTAGGAATATATTATAAAGACACAGCTCAGTTCAAATTGCACACGTTAATGCTTAATACCTAACATGTAATCACTAGAAAAGCCCCCTTCTCACCTATAATTAGTATCCCGAGTGATAAGGCCTGACCTCTATAGTTGGTTTCAGCGGTGCAGTAAATAGATTCGCCCGCTTCTCAATAAAAATGTGAAGGCTCCAAACGTCCTATATAGATAAAATAAAACTTAATGTATTTCAAGTTAAGTTGTACATCTATATCGTTTAAAATGTACATACCTAAGCCCCACAAAAATATTAGTTATGTATTGTAAAGAGCCCTCCTCACCTGTTGACTATGTAGTCATACGAGGGACGGGACTATGGTTTAGACTTCTTCGATATGAAGATTAAAATGAGTCGATAATTGGGTGATGGTAAGTATCAAATGTTCCACACCTCCTGTATACCGGAAAAACAGGTAACATTATACATTCTAGTGGGGATGGACCAATTTGTTAAAAGATTGAACCCCCTAGCGACCTTCTTACCTGCTCCACTTCTTATGAGCAGTAATTAGGGATTGGGTCCTTATGCAGGGCCACCCGCGGTATAGGGAAAGTTCCCAAGGCGTAATATTGCCTAAAAAAATAGAAAGAAGCAATATGTGGGTATAAGTATCCAATTCCAAAATTCTAAACAAACCCAATGTGTCCCTTCTAATAAGGATTTCTTAATGAGGGTGGTCCGTATATTGCCGCGTCCCGTTTACCCCAAGTTCCCCTCCCCAAGGGAATAATTCCTGAAAAGGTTTCCTAAATATGCTTCCAAGTTCGAAAAGTGCAACAAAGATTTAAGCAATGCGCAAACCCCCAAGATTTGAATTCATTAATGGGTAGCGCAAAGATTATATTCTCGTCTCGGCCCCACTGCATGATCCAAACAGTCTCTCACCTGGCTTCTGACGTGTCCGGTCCGCACCTCCGTAATGAAATATGCATTCTGGCTGCCGTATTTAAAGGAAATCTCGTTCCTTAATTAGACGTAGGAAATGCTTGTCCGACATCAATTACCGCCGTAGAGTGTGGCTATTTAGTGTACCACGCTGAATTAGCGGGACAGGACCGGCCTACAAGATAATGGTCCACTTCTGGGTTAACTTAGGCAGTAGGTGGAAATCTGATAGGCTTCCAAGGATGAAATCAGAAGCCCTTCCGGGTAATTACTGGCAGCGACAAGGCGACCTGTTTTGAAATACGGGCGGAACCCCAGTCTATAAATGCATCGGTGGGGTTGTTTTGAAAACCAAGAATGCCCCGATCCATTACGTAATTATAGTTGTGTTTTAGGATCAAAAGAAAATGTAAATAAAATGTAGAGCGTAATGCAATAGCGACTAAACAAATGAAGAATAATAAGTAATGTTGATTTCACATCAACTTTGTCCATTTCCGAAGGAGCGATCATACAAAATTAAGACAATACACCAGTAAATGATGAAATCAGAAGTGTACATACCATGGTTCCTGGTGATAAGATGATGGCCCTTATTCAAGAAAAAAGGGGTTAGCATTATACATAAGCAGACAAAGGATAATGTCATCACCAATGGAGCCAATTGGTATGACAATTGAATTCTATTCACAAAGTAATCCAAAAATGTTATAATAAAACAAAAATAATATTTTTCACAGATTAAAAGATCAAAGTTGTACATAACAGATATCTAATGGCATGATAATAGTCATGTCAGAGAAAAAATAGACGAAAGTGGAAGCAAAATAAAGTAAAGGGAAGTCGAATGTCCAAAATGAGAGAATCCATTGTGTGGACATGGAGCTCACTGCAAAGAAGCGTCCAAACATCATTATTATTATTAGCGGTATATCGATCAAAAAAAGGGGGGGCTTAATCCAAAAATAATGCCCAACATACGAAATGTACAGGAGGTATATCCTTGAAAATTAAAAACCCTTTATGTGACCTAGCCAAGAGAATGTAACCACAGCAAAATGTCCTATTGAAATATATGACAGGAGACTAATTAGTTCTAACCTGGTCAATTTTATTCATACAAAAACTGCATGCCAGGAAGGACGACCAATGGTGTCAATTAACAGCCAATTATCCTTCAGCGCGTGATCGGAAGGGTGCGCTTATGGTACGATGACACTAAGCGGAGTATACATATTCATTTTTTTATGGGAAGTGGGCCTAGTGGCCTCCATCCCGTGCTCAATCACAACATGCCCATTCACAGCTCTCACACCCAGTGACATCATACTCAACCAATCATCCTTCTGCAAAGCATTTATAAGCTTCCAACCTTCTTGATGTTTTCCTATTCCGCAGTCACAGCCATTGAGAGTATTCATATCCACTTCTTCGTAGGTGAGCACTTTTTTAAGAGTAATTAAATTAATTAATAGGAACAATCTTTAAATATCGCGTAAATGCAAATTCATGTTGGCAATGCTGTTTTTAGGCACGCTTTCCTGCTTTTTTATATCGTTAAAGTTGACATCGTAATTTTTGTTTCTGTGCAAATCACTTAATCCTGGTGCGTTTGTTTAATTTGCCAAGCACCACGTGGCCGCTCCTACAGCAGTGTGCTACGTGCTGTTCAAAGTGAATGCAATGTAGTTTTTCTCGTGTAAGTAGTGCGTCACATGCCCCATGCATTGCAAAAGTAATGTTTTCGGCAAAAGTGTATTTTGTCACAGTTTCCAGCTCTTATAACTTAAATATTTTGGCATGGAAGGCGATGTTTCTGGGCAAATTACTTAATCCCGTTGTATATAATTTTTTTAAGTAGTGCGTGATGTGCTCCTTCCTGCCCATGCACTGCACATGTAATTGATTGGTCAATGTTGTATTTTAGCACATTCTCTATGTTTTTTAATAACCTTAAACTTCATTTGCCCCCTGTTCTTTCAAATTATACAAATATCTCAACCATGAGACGTACTGGTCGCCACAAGCTGTCCCGCCCATACACTATACCACGTGGTGGTGAACACCTCGACACACCAGATCCAGACTGCTCTCCATATGTTCTCACCCGAAAATTGCAGTGTAAACAAAATGAGTGACCAATCTTGGCCTAACAGTAGTATAATGCAATGTTATTTCCTATTTTGCTTGCCAAATATAACCTCTGATAATTGCTTTTCATCTCCAACCCAATTGAGAACAAATGTTTTGATGTACATTTAAATTAATCTTGGACATATGTACAACATATACATTTTTAACTCTTTTCAGTTTGCAGAATGTTTGTTGCAAAGGTTGAAGAAAACGATATCCTCCTGTTCCAGCTGATTACACCAATGTCTCAAATATGGCATTTACTAGTTGTCCGAAGCCATGCACATTCACAAATTTTTAGCGGACAACGTTAAGGTAAATGCTGAATGCTAATTGGCTGTGAATTGGTTGTCAACATTCAAAACTAGGAACTATTGGCAGCCATTTTGTGCCTCAGTAGAAATGAGTCAGAAAAGGGGGTGGTGATGAACAGAGTGTCTGAATTAAGCTGACCACTCTTACCCAGTCCAAAGATCAGGGCTTGATCCATCACCGTTTTTTAGCTCACTGCACCATCCCAGCTCAGAACTTGGCTATATGCAAATTAGTCTGACCCTGGCCCAGTGCATCATGGGAACAGGGCAGACCAAACTACCAAGCCAATTCTTATACTGGGAAGGAAACAAGCTACCGGGGACCGGTTTCTGGCATTTCAGCCGTCTTCGGCCCTGCTTGCTTGAATCCTGATGGTGCAATGAGCTTGGGACTCACATCTGAGTATACCCTTCCACGCTTGGACATATGTACAGCATATACATTTTTAACTCTTTTCAGTTTGCAGAATGTTTGTTGCCAAGGTTGAAGAAAACGATATCCTCCTGTTCCAGCTGATTACACCGATGTCTCAAATATGGCATTTACTAGTTGTCCGAAGCCATGCACATTCACAAATTTTTAGCGGACAACGTTAGGTAAATGCTGAATGCTAATTGGCTGTGAATTGGTTGTCAACATTCAAAACTAGGAACTATTAGCAGCCATTTTGTGCCTCAGTAGAAATGAGGGGGAAGAAGTCAGTGGAACAAGTATGCAAAACTTAGAAAGGGGGCAGGGTAGAAATACTTTGACCCTCTAGACCTGCTTAGGGGGTCCCACAAGGACCGCCAGGGCCCACTATTTTTTTTTTAAACGGCAAGTGGCGTAGGGTGCGCAGACTCTGCCATAAAAAAATAAATAAATAAAATGGAGCTTTTATCATAATTAGCCCTTGGGGGGGTCAAATCCCGGGGGGAAATGATAAAATGTTATGGGGGGCCCAGAAAAGCGTTTCAGGCACACTGGAAACATTTAAAAATATATATATTGTCAAGTGTTACTTTTTGAATTGCAATGTTTGACCTCATTTAGTCACATCAATCTAATTTTAAATACTAATTTTCTTTTTTGTTTTGCAGATTAACTACAATACTTCTTTTGGACTCCATATTATATGTTGTTTATTGTATTGTTTTGTTATTTATAGTACTAGTTATTCATTGTATTGTTATCATTTAGTTCCAGTTCCAGTTATTGTTTTAATAAAAGTTAATTAAAAAAGTACATATGTCTGTTTTTTTGTGGGGATAGCAGTCATCAATAGAAATTATATTTATAATTTGAAGTATAATTCTGAGGCTAACTCATTAGCAACATAGTGTGGTGAACGTTTAACCTCTGTGCTCACATAAGTGTTCAATGAACTGTTAATATGGTAACAGGCAGAAAACCGTTTGATAGGGTTAAAAGTTACTGGCTGTACAAAAACCGTTATATTTACCCAGGATCCTCTACATCACAGAAAGGAAAGCAAAGTAAAACAAAACACTGTGAACCAGATTTACAACCCCCTTGTACCACTTTCACACCCGCGGATTTGGCGGGTATTTTCCAAAATAATGTAGACGATGTCGGACACACGGGCCTTCATTTAAGGCATTGTGCATGATGGGTCCAGAATAGAATATAGATAACATACCTTGATTATTATATCAGAATTCACACTTGTGAAGGGAATTGTTTCTTTGCGAAAACACAGACTTAACTTGTCAGAAAAAAGGACCACATGAAATATAGGAAGGTTTTGCATTTGTAGAGGAATTATATCGATTTGTACAACCATGTCTGCATCTGTAAATATTATATGCCCTGAGGAAGGTCTGGTTTCAGAACGAAACGGGTTGGCTGTGATTCATCAAATAAAAGAAGAATACAAACACCCATAAAGGAGGAATTGAATTTATTAGATGGACTGTATACAATTGTGCTTGACAAATATACACATCTTGAGGTGGCGCAACTTTAATATAAGTTTTAAAAAACAAGCTTAATGTACATTGGGTGCGAACTATTGAAAGTAGAAGTGTTTTCTGCAATTCACTTCTGCTCTGGAGAGTAGCAAGGACATCTAATTGGCTTACTTGTTGTAATGAGGACTTTCCTGAGCTTTATATTGGTTGGTTGCGAACTATTGGAAGTAGAAGTGTTGCCAGTATTTCACTTCTGCTCTGCGGAGTAGGGGGGACATCTGATTTGCTGAGGTGCTCCAAGGAGGACTTTCCTAAGCTTAAAGTTGATTGGCTGTAAACAGTTGAAAGTAGAAGTGTTGTCAGCGATTCCTTCCCTTTTTGCAGAGTATTAGGGACATTTCATTGTGTAACGTGTTCCAAGCGGTACCTTATGAAGCTTAATGTTCATTTGCTATTAAGCATTAAAAGTAGAAGTTTTGGCAGTCATTCCTTCCTCCCCTGCGGAACAACATGGACATTTTATTGGCTAAAGTGTTTTGAGCACAAGTTTGCTCCTTATTGGGTGGGAACAGTTCACTGATGTCAGTGATGTTGTGACACACTTCCAAAGGAGTATGGGAAAAGAAAGTAGTAGAGGGGAGGTTAGGAACCCTATTAACTCTGTACAGTGGTCACAAGTTGGTGAATAGGGACTATAAAGGTAAAAATAGTTTTTATATGTTTTAAGCTCCATTTATACAATTGCCATGTGGTGTACAAATCACGGTGGAAAAATGACAGTGTCTTGCGTTTTTTTTTTATATCAAGTTTGCAGGTGGGATACTTCCCAGGAGCACTATTTACTTATAATGTGGTGTTTACTTTCTGATGGGGAGGTGTAGTTGTGCAGCAAAAATTTCAGTCTCGGTTTGAAGCTGTTTTTATTTGCAAATACAAATAAACGCTCTTCAGAAGCTGACGCAGTATACATGAAAGGGGTGACAATTAAAAATAGAATTTCATAAAATATCAGTTAAGCGTGGCCATACCCTCCTTTTTTTTGCTATAATTTGTAGAATTGTTGCCCCATATTCTTGATAATGTAAGAGGGCATCAGTTACTTTTAGATAAAGTAGAATAGAAGTGCTACAACAAACACTCCCGCACCACATTATCTGAAGTGAAGAGAACAAGTAAAAAACAGGTAAACACAAGTGACTTCATATTACATAGAAATGTATGCATTATTATTTTTCGAATTTCTATTCTGTAGAATTCAGGAACGTTCTGTCGTAGTGCTTAGAGATCGCACACTGTTCCGCTAACAAATCACATACTCACTTAAGAATATATAGGATAGTACTATTATAATATACAGAACTGGTCCTATATATTCTTTAGGGAGAAGGTGAATAGGAACCGCAAAGGAGAATAATAGCAATTAGAAAATAACATTCAGAAATGTAGGGTTTTTCAAATATTTAGAGTAACAAAGTATGTATGAAAGCTATTTTTTATTCTGCAATTTCGTAAAATATGCTTCCTGAAAAAAATATCTGATCAAGTACTTTCTAATGTTTTGTAAGCTGTATTAAAGATGGCACAGAAAAATCTCCTATTCCTCTTCTGTAATAATAGGTAAATCTATTACAATATAACGATTGAAACCATTGTTACAGTAAAAAGAAAAGGAAAATAAAGTTATCTATTCAACAGAACATCCATAACGAAATACTTTCAAGCGGTAATTATTTTCTGAGCTTCTTTTCTCCGGGAGGTCAAAAAGTTTGATCTTCGTGGTGACAGGTCATAAACTCCTCTGAGATCATGACTGTGAAAATTATATTATATATATTCACAGTATATGATCAAAAGTGGGGAAACAGACTAAAAACCAGAAGCTGGTGACGTTGCTTATATTTCTTTACTCTTTGTGACGACGGGTCATGAACTCCACTGAGATCAGCATAACTGTTAATATTATAATATACATATTAACAGTATATAATCCCTATGGGAAAACACACTAACAACTGGAAGGTGGTGACGTTGATTGTAAATGTTAAGGGTTTCCGCCGACGGGTCACCAACAGCTCTGAAGTGAAGTACAGTGTCAATATTATAATTTAGAAAGTCACAATACATAAGCTGAAAGGAGACAGAAAAGGAGCAATGTTTGTTGTAATCTATCTGTATCTGAAAACAAGCTGCTGACGTTACAGAGAAAAAGGGAAAAACATGCAATAACACATTTTTCTAGATATAAATGTTTAAATATTGACAATGCCATAATGAAACAACTTACAACTCTGGAATATGTTTGTTGACTCACAACAAGAATCCGATGCTAGAAAAGGGAACCTGCATCACAGATTGGCGACGCAGAAATAACTCACAAAAACTAAACTAATCGCACAATAGGCGTGGTTTATATAGTTTTTGGTTGTTTAGTAGTCTATAGAAGGAAGATTCAGCTCCGCCTATGTAGATGTCATATTTTACAGTTTACACGTGCTCAAGTTTTAACTGTTTTACTTGTGCACGTGTTGGGAAAAGTTACAAACTGTGAAGCTGTAAGGGTTTCGATTTCCATAGTAACACATAAAAGGTCCTTATTATTTACATACGTTAGAGAGTTTAAAAAGTGTTACCCAGTAAACTGTGTCCTTTGCATTACCATGATTAAAAACATCTAAATGGCAGATATAAAAAAAATATTGTTTACAATAACAGAAAAAAAAGAACGTATTAATATTTGTTATCCCTGTGCTTTTAATTAAAAAATGCCAGCATTAGTAAAGCATAAATCTGCCTTTGGAAAGGTGTGTCGGCATCTGGGGTGGTGGGAAGATAAGCAAGGTGTTACCTAGTGTGGGATAGTGGTGGGCTAAGATGCTGATGAACTTTGGAATTGAACTGTGAACGCTGTTCTTGAAAGTCAGGTATTAAAGGTGCTTCGTCATACTTTTACCACACTTATATGTTAATTACTGCTAATTAATGTTTTTAATGATTTTTACAGATAAATACAGACGGAAAAGTATTTTTCGCTCTGTATTTATTTTAAAGTGTCAATAAATACGGAAATCGGGTTCTTTTTGGAGCATTTACAAATGCTGTCAATGATGAGTAGTAGGCTAATAGGTTTGTTGTTCTAAAAGTAAAAGGGTAAAACCAATAAAAGACTTTTAGTAAAGAGCCTTAAAGACCAATATATATCCTCGCATAAGAAAACTTGCACATTTTAATATGAAGGTTAGGTATAGTTTATCATCTAACAGTGTTTACATGAGTCATTAATAAGCCCCCATGCGTCGCCGAAACGTCACTTTTTGTGACATTCCATGATGCAGACGCCTGCTTCGTATTTTTGAGGCAGCACTAAGCCACATTGTTTGGCCTAATGCTGCCTTGTAAATATGGTTCACTTTAACATCGTTTTCTGCGTTAAAGAGGCGTGCACTGGGTGTTGCTGGGGGTGTTCCATGCCTTTTTGACACTGCCCCAGGTTTACTGAGGGAGGGCCAAAAACCTACGCCTCTCCAGGGAGGCTAAGGAAGGCACAACAAGAAGAACTATTTGTATTTCTCTTTGTTTTTACTTTTTCTATGTGTGCTGCATGCTGCAGCACACATAGACAGAGGAAAAACCTCTTCATCGCCGCAACGCAGTCACCCTTGCTCCATGGTGCAAAGGTGCCTCTGTTGGCACATGGCAGGTCATTGTGCACTGGCAAGGTTAAAAGGAAAGCATGCACCATATCTGACAGATACGTCACATTCCTGCCCTTTTCTTTTACAATAGGGCAGCGCGGCAGGGAGGCCTGCGGCACTGCCCTATGGCAAACCCTCATAAATGAGGCCCTAACCTTTTCCAGTGGGGCATCGTCTGTGAATTTGCTAGCCATTTCATGGCGGTGTGCATGAAAATATTCTGTTGACTCCCCTTCTTTCTAATGGATTTGGTGTTGTTTGAATCTTTCGTAGTCAGGGTTGAGTTGGAGGTCAAAGCGAGCATTCAAGACAACCAGGGCTCCTTTATACTGTTTGTTTTCTTTATGGGGACGTTCTTGAAAATGTTTTAAAATGTCTTCTCCAATGAAGTGAGACAACCATAAGTGCTTCACGACGCCACAATTTCCAAGAGTGCATGAAAGTAGTTGCTCAGTTTACTTACCCACATTCTGTTTTCGTGTTGCAGATGCCAGACTCAGTAGCACGCTGGAGGGCAACAGGCGACTGACAGAGATGTTGACAAGCTGGGAAATGTCCTCTTGATGACGTGACCTGTGTCTAAAAAGGCAGGCCAGCCAGATATGTTGTCCAGAACTCCAGTGCTGCTTTGAGAATTTTCCATGGTGGCACAGGCACTTGTGTGAGTCGTTGTTGAACCTGGTTGTGCAGCAGCAGTTTAGCCGACTCTCTTTTGCCTTAGTGCAATAAACACCAATAAAAACGGGAGTATGTTGGGCAGCTTCACTGCCTGCCTGTTGGGGTTTATTCCAGACTTTATTTTATGATAACTGGAGCTGGCTGCAGCCATTGATCTGTATGGCCAATTAGTGTGTCTTATTTATTCACCACAAAGTTTATAACCCCCTGTGGTCACCAGCCTCTTTTGTCTGCGCAGTCTGTGCATACCTTGCGGAGCTTCCCCCCACTGGAGGCCACTAATACTCATTTAGGGATGTTGAGTAAGAAGAGCTCAACTTCTCCAAAGTCTTCCTTTGAGGGCCAGGCAGTTTCTCCATCCTGTTCCTCTTCCTTGCCCTCTGATGGCAGTGTGTGGTCCTGGTGCTGTGTTGATCCACCACAGTTGGCAGCGGGCAGCGCCTCATGACTAAGAAGAGCATATGTGAGCCCAAGAGCTGGCATGCAGGAAACTACGCCGCTGCAGGATTCTTGGCACTGATGGGTACTGGGAATGGTCCGAGAGTGGCAGGCAGGCAATGCTTTCACCGCGTGAGACACTGGCACTCATCACTAGTACAATGGGGCATGGGATGGTACTGAAGCAGGTTTCTAGGCCTCAAGGGATACATGGCTTTCGAAGGTGCGTACTCAAAGTGCTATAATGTCAAGACTGGCAAAAAGAGTCCATGGTGGGGCGAGGGAGCACACTACCCCTGATAGAGCGCGCAGTTCATCCGGGTCACCGAGTTCACCTATTTCTTACACGCACTGGGCCCACGGCGTGCACATAGATTTAATACACCATTGACTCTCGGGGTGAACTGGGTGATTTGGCTTCTGCTACACGCTCTTATGAGTAATTAAGGTTTGGTTTCACCTCTGCTTACCATGTACCTGACTTACCACAGGCACAATTCCTACGATAGATCTGGAGCTTAGCAGGGAAAAGAGCAGACAGGACTAGATCAAATACTCTCTAACATTAGTATCATACTTATCCACAATTTCTGTAAAATGACCACTGACACCTGATGAAGGTTTAAACTTTATATAAAGATTCAAAGAGAAGATGCCAAGACAATAAGCGATATGCAGAATAATATATCAAACATCAACATCAACACCAATATGTAACTTTGTATTAGAATTATAACCATTAGAATATATGGGAAGACTAGGGGTAGGAATTTTTAGAACAGAACTAATCACTACAACTTTATACTAGGACACGAGTTTAAGGTTGGGACCTAAAACATGTACTTATCCTCAAACTATTCTTACTAAATTCACTGCAACCAACTAAAGGTAAGGGAAAAACGGGAACATACTATTGAAAAAACGGATTGACAATTTGCTAAGGGTGGGGAGAGAAGTGGAACAAACCTATTAAACAATCACGTGTAGTTCGCAAAAAGAGAATAGAACAATATCATTGGCAAGTAATGCTTTACTGAAAGAATCTTGAGAGAGAGAGAGAGAGAGAGAAAGAAGAGAGAGAGATGCAAACCCTCGGTCTAATAATTACCTAAGTTCAGATTGAAGTCCAACCCTGGCCACGGGTCGGATGGGAAGACGGGGACAAGGACCCTCAGGAAGGAATGCCAGAATGCAAGCAGGTACAGCTCGCGGACAGATCAGGACAGATTACCCCTCAGGTTCGGGTTAAAAGGACTGGGCCTCCCAGGGTACGACCAACACCCACAGCTTCGGACAGCAACGCCTGCGTTACCCCTCTCTGCAAGTAATCCGCCAATGACCCCGATTTGGGTTTCGAATTCCCCAGCAAAGTGCTTCGCCAGCACTTAGGATTTTCCACCCCTTAGGAGTTTGTGGAAAGTATGGACAGAGTGCTCCGCAGCACTTCAGATTGAGCACCTATAGAGTTCGTAGGGTCAGTGACAGGTCTGCTACTCGGACAAGTCGGACAATTTTCCTAAGCTAAACTAGGGCAATTATACAGTTTCGGGGACCCTCAGACCACCCACTAATGTTGCAAGTGACAGCTTCTCATATTATGATTGGTCAAGAGAGGTGGTGCGATCATTACCACCTCCTAAAATTCAGCTTTCCCATATTTAATATTCAGGTTTGCATACCCGCCCCCTGGGTTCACGTTCCCAGGCATGGGAATACAGAATACAATACACGAGTTCAGTATATAGCAACAGTGTATGACAGTTCAAGGTATAATCTTGCATCTTCGGGATGGGTTCCCAGGCGCATCGAGCTTCAGGAGCCAGCTGGCTAGTTTTAGCTTCTGCGCAGTTAGGATTTTCCCTGGTCAGCTGACAGGGTTCAGAGGAGCCTCAAGATGGCGTTGCTCACGTATGCCCCAGCCCACAAAGACGCGGTACATGAAAAATAAGCGAGAACAAATTAAAATCATATACAAAATGATCACACTGTATACCATGATGAGATATTAACCAACCCTTACTTTATAATGACTATAGCGTTATTGTTTAGTGCGAAAAGACAGATAAGCAAAAGCAGCAGCAATAAGCGGAGAGCGTGGTGAGAGTCAAGCAGCCATATTTGCAACAGTGCGCATGAGCACAAAACTCCCTCCAGAATGCGAGTGCGTCACATCACATGGGTATGACCGACGCATGCGCAGACTGAATTTCAGCGAAGCAGCCGCTTTAGTGCAAGCTTCGTTAGTATGAGAAAAGACATACAGGCAAGCATCCTGGGGACACCCGCGTGTTGGGAAAAACACTTTATAAATGACGAACAACAGTGTTAATACGATTATGCAATTTAGACAAGGGTTTTGCATGAGAGTAGGGCGCTTGCACGCGAATCCCAGCTCCATCACCCCCACCTTCACAAAACTGTAGTGTGGCTCACTGGTTAGAGGCGGCAGACCCGAGAGCAGAGGACGGCCCGGGACCAGGGTTCGATTCCCGGCGCGGCAGGTTTCTGGACCAGGGTCAGCGGACTCGATAATTCTCTCGCCTCGGTGCCCACTCTGATCAGCGATCACACTCGGCAACTCTGGGCATTAGCTTGCCTCATCCTCACTAACGGCCCCACCAGACCGCCGGGGATGCCTGGTCTCACCCTGGAGATACCCATTAAGGGACCATCTCTCAGGGAAGCCAGGAAGGGTTTCGCAGCGGTCGAAGCGCCTTGGGACCCTCCGGGTAAGTAGTGCGCTATATAAATGCCTATACATTTACATTTACTGCAGTGTACAGTAATGTGCTCTGTCACAAAGCATTTAATACTATTGACCACTGCAGACCTTACAGTAAAATTCTTTGTAATATTTTCAACCCTATTCAGAAAATACATTTAATTATTTAGATTGATTGTATTACATTATTTGATGTATTTAGTATTTTATGTAAAGCCAACGAAGAAATATGATTCACCAAATTATCTCTGGACGTGAAGAAGGAATAATAAACAACAACAACATGTAAATCACAATTACTTTATCTACTACAAAATAAACATGTTTCTGTCTGAGTTGCAAACATATTTTCCACCTTCCTAGATTTAATCAGAGATGACTCATCTCCATGGCTCGGAAAACTTTAATTATGGAACTTTTATTAGCACTGATGAATGATTATGTAGTCATTTCCTTAACAAGTGCAAAACAAACACACGCTTGTGTGTAGGCAGATGTTGTATGTGCTGCTTGGAGATAACAAAGGCCTGTGAATAACAAGCCTCCTTTCTAAAGCTAGCGAGCTCATATGCATCTTGCTGTTTTTCTTCTAATTATATTCCAGGGCATCTATCTCGTGGCAAGAGGGCCATTCCAAATTGGGCTCGTTAAATCATTTGTTGTCAGTCCTAAAAGAACGGCTGAGGCTTGTTAAGGAATGACGAATGCCTTCTTCCAGCATGTTACTTCAAAAAACATAGATTCTCGTGGTATTTTGATAACCTGCAACTATGCATCGTGAGAAGCCATGCGCTGATAAATATGTTAAATGTATAGATTAAAACTCCAATTGACAGTAAGCCTCATACCAGATACATTCTTGTTGGTAGAAAAGTATGTAGCTATGCTTCAACCGTCTGCAGCCAAACACCTAGAAGATCCCTAAAGGTCAAGAACAGCAAAGGAGAATATAACCAAAGACCGAGGGCTGCATGATGATCTTTTTCCGGTGCAGGGCAGAGCGCCGCGCTGTTTTATGCGCTGCAGGGTGTGAAGTGAATTTGTTGAATCGGATATGGCTTTAAGCGTGCATTCTTTTCAGACAGCAGAGCAGCTCAACATCTGACAAAGGCAAACCCTGCTCATTGTTTCCGAGCTCCACGGTCTGAAAACAAAGCATGAAATCAGAGAAATATCGGGGTAAATGAATTCACGTCAAGCCCTGCAGGTGCGTAAAACAGGCAGCTGGCTCTGCTCTGTGCTAAAAAGCCCATCATGATGGTCCCCTTGGTTCAACTCAATATCAGACCGGCTACGCACTCAAGGGCTTCTGTACAAGCCCATTGCAATGCGAGTGTGTCATTTCTTTTGAAGCACTGGCAGTGCAATGTGCTTGCCCATATTTACAAGGCCATGTAAAAGTCACCTGCATGACTTTTCATGGCTTTGTAAATATGGGCCACTTTTACGCATTACTCTGCGTGAATGGGGCGTTCCATGGGTGTTGCTGTTGGTGTTCATGGAACTTGACACATTCTCAGATTTTGAAAAATTGGGAATTCATCAGAATCCTACGCCTCCCCAGGGGAGGTGTAGAATTTGCGCAACAAGGAGAAATGCTTTTATTTCTGCTTATTTCTTCTTTGTATGTATGCTGCATTCTGCAGACATAGAAAGAGGAAAATGCCATTATTGATTGTTTTTGGCGCAGATAAATGGCTTGAGCCGCAGTACTGCATTCGTTTCTTGTAGATTAAGCTCTCTGTTTCCTTTCCAGTTTCTGCTAGTGTTAAGGTATGTGATTTGTATTAGGTGAACTTAGCTACAAAGTGAGAAGGCACTGTGCAGATAGCTTATCAAAAGGGTTGAGTTACAAACTAATGAGGAGGGAGAAAACTGAGAGCAAAGACATTCTCACGTGTTGCAGAAATATACCTTGTATTCCAGGGACTGCACTGAAGGCAAGAGAGTTCAACTTGTGTCCAACTGGTTGTATGTCAAAATGGGTATAAAAAATTGTTGTGGCTTAAATATCGTTCTCAAAAATATCACACGTTTGGTTTTAGATTTTCCATTATTAACTGCAATGGTGAGATATTTTTGTAAAGGATAATTAGAGCATAATATTTTTGTCAGACTATATTTAGTCAAAGCTATTCTGGTCCCATACCACCACATTGATGACAAGAGCAGATGGACCCTCATCCAGCCTAAGGCCAATCAGTAGCGTACAATGCCCAGTGACTGTGCCACTCCTGCCTATTATGAAACAGGAGCCTTTTTGCAGCCCGGAAAATAAACAAGTGGTCACTTCAATACACTCTTCATGAGGACATCAGTACTGCCACTGTGGAAATAATAGGAAGATATCATTGAGCCAGATCAAAAATGAGTTGATAGTCCAATCACCTACTCCTCCCATGTCCTTTACTCTCTACCATGTCTTATGAGATCTAGGAGTGGACATGGCGCTCAAAACGTTTAGATCTCAAATGCCTCACAGCTTGGATTTGTTCACAGCAAAGCCCCTAATTATATACAGGTGTTGCTGCGCCAGTCCTGAAAGAATTGGAAGAGAGCCCTAGTAACAGAACTCTTTATCTGGATATTGATGGTTTACATACCTTGGTAAATTGAGAATTAGTAAGCACAGCTCACCACACACCCTTCACTTAGACTGCATACCTTTAAGATAATGCATTGAAAATCTTTGGACGGCATTCACAGGGCATCATTATAACTCAGAGTTGTTTCTATGTATGCACAAATACCTCTTACTTTTCGTGTGTTTCAGATTTTAGGATCCTGAAGGATTACAAGTCCTAATTAAGAGGCCTATTAGGATGGCGGACGGACTTGCGTCCGTCTGCCACCCCGAGGTGGAGGGACCGTCCGCAGGGGCAGCGCGGTCCCTCCATTGCAATTAGGATGTGACCGCCAGGGTGTATCTTTAACCTTGCGGCGGGTGCAGCTTGAAGCAGCACCCACCGCAAGGTTAAAAATGCATTATTTGCATTTACATGCACAAAGCGGCAGGCACTTCGCGGTGCCTGCCGCTTTGTGCATATTAATGCAGGGGGTACCATAGGTACCGCCATGTGCACCCCCACCCCCTTTTCCACGGTTGAAAAGCCGCAGTTGAAAAGCATTTTCAACACACATCCTAATTTGGCTGACGGGGTCTTGCAGATACCGCCACCAAATAGCGCTCATCATCCCGCGGATCAGCAGCGGATGAACCTGCCGTCCGCCACTGTTCACACCGCCATCCCTCCGCCATCCTAATCTGCCGGTGGGTGTTTTCTGTCACCGCGGCGGTGAATCTGCATCCTCCGGGCCGGCGGTGGCTTCCACCGGCCCGGAGGATGCGGATTCACCGCCATCATAATCGACCCCTTAGTCCTTTGATTAGAACTCTGAACTGATGAAGCTACTAACTCGAATACTTAAACAGGTCTAAAGAATGCCAAAGCATTTGTTAACCTAAATAGGAGTGCTTCATAATGTAAATCGCAGATGCAAATCTTTGACAAGTATCCCAAAGCGCTCTTCAGTCAAGAATCTGGTGTTGTTTGGATGTATGCATTGCTCTGAGCAGTAAAGATCATATAAACCTCTAAGGGTTGTGAAATATCGATGGTTTATTTGCTCCCAAATAACTCCTATTTAACTTTTCACAAGGCCTCTGTACCTGGATGAAGCTCAAATCATTTCCTGTCATTGAAGGTGACAGTATTTTGCTGCCATCACGTCTTACAGAAAGGACTTTTGAGCCTACTCGGGCGAATGCTGCTGTGATCAGATCCATGAGGATGGGACATCAAGACTCAATAGATTCTGCCAGACAGCAGCCTTTACATGGTCTCATTTTAGAGAAGGGCCCTAACCACTGCAATCTCAAGTTGAGACAACGCGTCAACAATCAACAAACTTGTTATCCATTCCAGGGTTATGTCACATTTTATATGGATGTTGTTGACTAGGCAGGACAGCACTTAGGGCCAGATTTATCCTTATTTGATGCAGCACAATGCAGCAAGACATATGGAAAGGGCAGGAATGCACCATATTTACCAAGATATGGTACCTTCCTCCTCTCTCACTGCGCTGGGGCACTTTGTGCTGCCTAGCACCAATGGAGGCACCATCGCACCATGGTGCAAGATTGCCTTTATTTTAGGCAGGATTTTGTTTATATATTGCTCGTCTGTGGCTTGCGCAAGCTGTCAAGTCTGCGTTATGCATTCTGTTTTGGAATGTAAGCTCTGCTCCTTGACAGTTGCAGTTGCGATCCACATCGAGCTGGAGATGTTTCCTGTGGGTGATGTATTTCCTACAATAAAGTACTTATTATTCACTTACCTGTGTCTAGATTACTTTACAATTTGTGGCAACGAGTTGCTGCACCACCCTGACGAACCCCGCAGTCTCTACATCATCATTTCGTGTACCTCGGTGGCTGTCTTGCATTTGCAGCCGCATCACAAGTTTCAGTGCTTTGCAGCTGTTCGCTAATGCCTTTCCTATTGTGAGTTGTACAATTTTCTTCATTTTCTGCATCTCAGCCATAGTTGGCAGTTATCGCCGCACGTCTTCAATAATTCATTCGCGTCACCTTCTCGCGCTTGCTCTGTTGCCATTGACGAAGTGACGCTGCACCCTCATGCGCGATCTACGCTACATGAGTCATCTTGCCATTGAGTGATGCCATGATGTTGTGTTTCCGTGCATGACCTAAGGTCCTTCTTGATTTGAAGGTTAGCCTCCTAGTGTATACACGTTGCAAGCTGCATGAAGCCTCCTGTCTCCTGGACGTCTTCAGACTGCTTTTCTTCCACTAGTTTCCACATCATTGAAGTAGCTTGGTAAGAACCTACTAATTCTTGTGGCCAACTTGTCATCCTTCCTTGCATTGGCTGATTTTATTTTCTCTTTTTGAGCAATCTGAGGTTGAAGAAGGGATACTGATCTAATGCTGAACTTATTTCCTCCAAATATTACTTCCCTTTAGCTATGTTTTCATTTTCAATGAACAGTGAACTAGTCCCTCTTTTGTGCCTCTTATTTCCCTATTGAAACGTATTCTCCTCCGTATTTTTTATTTGTTTTGTTTATACTCAATATGTGTGCACAGAACTTTTCATTAAACCCATACCAATCATTTTGGCCTGCTGGAGGAGTACCGTGCATGAAGTGGGTAAAATGGAAACCATTTTTTTAAAACAATATCGAGACTTTAGATAACCAGGGAACGATGCCTCCGGAACAAAAAACATTTTTTTTTCCTACATTGTATTGGTCCTGAGAGTCTGACAACCTTTACACAAATGTCTAAAGCGACTAGTGGGGAAGGGGACACAAATGTATTTCACTGTGCCTTAGCAGATTTTGATACAAATTCTTACACAGAAAACAAGAACTCAATTAAAGTGTTGATGAATATGTAGCTGCGCTCGGAACTTTATCTTTAGATTGTCAATTTTGTTCGCTGCAAGATCTCAATAGAGAACAAAATAGGATGCATATATAAAAGAAAGGTTATGGGTAATGGGGATTCCAACTTGCAACATATCCTAGTGATTACACTAAATTTAGTCCTTGCCTTCCCTACTAAATTCATCACGGATGGTCTTTTATTTGCCTGCTGAAAGTGTTGAGGTGAGTAAAAAATTCAAGATTATAGCTACAATGTAGTCATGCTTAAAAGTCCACAGACTCCGAGTTCCCACTTATCGATTTTGTTATAAGGCCAAAAATATTGAATATAAACGCACTTTAAAATCAGAGAATATAGGTACATGAAAATCAACAAAGAGCCGAATCTACGAATATAATTCATTCAGCATAAAAGGCATAATGCGATGAACTCCAAAATCAAAATGCAACACAGAATTGAAGCTGAGTTCAAATCCTTTTTCATGAGGAAGGAAAACAACATCTATCTTTCCCTACACTGTTCTCACTGGGGGTCCTGCCTATTTCCCTTATATCATACCCCAAAGATGTCAGCATGTGTTGACTTCCAAAGAAGTACTCACGTCAAATGGGTTCGATAGCTTAAGTCTATGGAGCTCGCTCTAAGATGCTCCTTCTCCTCTGAAAAAGAGTCTCCTTACTCTGTCCCTGAGCATCATACAAAAAAACAAAGTCCAGCCCCCGATGCGTCACATGATGAACTGTTTCACTTGCAATATTTCTCAGTAGATTTCCATAGAAGCTTTAATGAAGTTCTTCTTATCTTCCAGTGGCCTAGAGTTTCAGATAGGCCAGACATGGAAGGCATCCTCCTTGCTCGCCTTTCAGTCTTCTTCAAAGACATTCCTGGTATCTCCTTAAATCTTAGAATAATGAGGTCGAATTCCTGTACCTGCAGTAGGATGAGAACATACTGTCTTCGCATACAAAAATGATTCATTTAATTATTTCTTGAGCAACCAAGGAGATTCGTAACCAATAACAATCTGCAGTGCAGGTAACTTAAATGACACACAGTTACATTATATGGATCTAATGTCATCCTGCACAATATTAACAACAACAGAAGAGTGTTCAGAGCTCGTCGGGACGGACGGGTTTCAGAGCACAAAGAGAAGAAAGTAGAAACACCCTCTTGGTGTTTACAGAAAGCCCTCACTCGCCGACCTAGTCAGTGACATGCTCCGTCATAGGGCCCCACTGGGAGTGGCCGAGTGCCACTCCAGTGTGCTTCAACGCCAGATTTACTGCGGAGCGGGTAATGTGAAGTCGTGAGTGGCTAAGTGGTTGTGTAAGTGACTAGAGAAAGTGTAAGTGGTGAGATTAAAAATGACTTAATTGTATCAAAAATTCTTTATTGCCAGATCAATAAGACATATTAAAAATATGTGTGGGAAAACTCAGCCAGATAAATTGAGTGGCTTGTTTCCTCTAGATTTATGTGCTGGTCAACATGTTTCTGCCAATGTCAGTGTTAATTTACCTGGCATTCGTCAGGACCTATAGTGTAATAAACCCCGGCGGTATGGACGCGCTAAGGCCCACCCTACCAAAGGACGTGAAAGTAAAAATAAAAATACTGTCAAAAGAAGTGCACCAGAATGGTAGGTTCTCGCAGTTTTGGAGGCCACACAAAAATTAAAATGCACTTGACAGGGGTGAAACTATCACATCATAGACCTCGGGAGGGGGGTGGTAATGCAATTGGCACACCGCCCTCAACATCTAGCACCCGGTTGTTACCATGCGTCTGCCCTCGGTAACCGGGTCTCGTGGCACATTATGCATACAGGAATTATAATTGTCTCTAATACGTGTAAAATCCTGTTTGAATGTGTACACCATATTTCAATACTTATATAGCGTGAATAAATGCATCTTAATACACAAAAAACACTGCAAATGATAAAAATATATGTGAGTGCATTTAAACCATGAGTATATTGCACTCATACAATTTAGAGTGCTGTAAGTGCTCTATCAGTCCCCCCTCTTATGACTAGTGTCATACCACCAACATTCTATTCTCACATAATTTTCTCCTTGTAGAAAAGACTGACCTAAACAGAAGTTGTAGCTTGCCGTCCCTGTCTAAATCTCTCTAACCCTTTTAGGTGCAGATAATGACTGTCCTGCAGTCGTTCTAACTGCTGCTCTCAATTCTTCAAGGACTTTTCAGTATGACGTGCCTTGTGCCATTAGTAAGCTTTAATGGCTCCCAATAGTACTATTATACAAATGACCGCTATTATGATAGGTTTCATGATGTATCCCATTATTCCTTGTCTCAAACTTCCAAACCAGCTTCCAATCTTCCCACATCCCTTGCCAATTTGTTCCCAAATTCCATCTACAGCCACATCACGTAGATCTTGATGTATCTCTGAGATTTTACTAATATATTTTCGTATATTGGGACTATTGTCAGGAAGATACATGCAGCACTGTTGAACTTTCAATAATTTACAGACTCCTCCAGCTTTTGCTAATAATACGTCTAGAGCAAGACAATTTTGAAGAACCATAGCCCTTATCAAAACCATCTTCCCATCAACAACTAACAAGATTTGAGCTGTATTGTTAACCACCCAACTGACGCACCCTCCCTAGCCGGGAAGAAAGTCCCACTGCTCATGATCGCGGACTATACGCTCCTAATCTCTAAGACGAGACTGGGGTTACAGCTTGCACTGTCTCGCTTTGAGCTTTTTTGCCGCAAACATGAGTTGGAAGTCAACATTGGGAAGAAAAAATGTCATGGTCCTTCGTGGTCCAAGACCAGTTAAAGCTAGGGTAAAAATGGATGAGGTCATTCTTGACCAGGCTGCTGTATTTACATACCTGGGAGTACCTTTCAGTAAAAATCTAAGTTGGAAACCCCAGATAGACCTCCTTACCTCCTTACCCTCAAACATGCTCTGGTTAGGGAGTTCTGGCGCACTGTTGAAGGAGCACAGGAACTCCCTATCCAGACTATTGGCCCCCCTGATAAAAATTTATGGATCTAAAATATTACTGGTCATAATGTATGGAGCGGAACTGTGGGGTTTTAGCGACACGTCCCAACTAAAGGTCGCACAGAATACATTATATACATTATATGATCTAGGATGTAACCTCGTAGGGGATGTGATTTGGTATAGACCACTGGCGTTTTGGCGGCGCCTGTGGACGACACCGGAACTGTCCATGTATGCTGAGGCCCTTTTGGAAGTAAAAGGGCTTTGGGGTTCATCCAGGATCCCCTGGTTATCAGGTATAAAGGCCGCTTTGATGGATATGGGGCTGGGGCCCTTGTGGGTTGATCCAGTTACCGCCGTCTTCCCCTCTAAGAACTTTTAAAGGAAATATATTGGAGCAGGATTCAGGAAAAGAGGCTAGTGTCTGTGCAGGGAAGTTTTATTCCTTGACATCAAACACGCACCCTTATATGAGGAATATTGGGACATCATGACAAAACGACTAGATTGGAAACTCTACCATCAGTTAAGAATAGGTTCCCTCCCTCATAGAGGTTTAACGTACTCTTGGAATTAGGGTAGCACTGATAGATGTCCCATGTGTGTGGAGGAGGTGGAAACAGTTGCCCATTTCCTCTTTTGCTGTCCATTGTACACACAACCCAGACGAGTATGGCTGAGGCCCGTATGCCGCTCGCTGGGTACCAGGTCCGCACAGGCCGCAAGTAGAATTTTGTTATCTGACACCTCTAAATTTATTGTTATTTGTTTATCCAAATTTGTCAGATGGGCGTGGATAATTCGGATTCGAAACTTGAGATCCTGATATATGTGTACATTATGCAGATGCGGGTTTGCTTGCCAATTTTGTAGCCACACTAAAGTATGGAGTCCAATATTGGTTGCCATGTTTGTGCCGGGGTATCCTCTGGTGGAGCTTCTTCTCCCACCCAAGTTACCACCCCTGTGCTGCCTCTACACAAATCACGCAACACCTTAAAACATCTTATCATAAAAATCTATAATTTGCAAATCAAAGATCAGTTTTTAACTTCGGACGAACTTCCACCAATCCCAGTGCGGTGTTACACCACCCGACCTATCCCAGCGCGGCGCACACTGTCATCAAAACTGCCTCTTTTCAGTGGCTCACTCTCCTTTACAATTCACTTTGTACACTTGCTCACACATTCGTACACAAGTAACTGTATATACAAAAGTTATTAAACCAAGTAACTACTTCCTAACACAGCCACAATAACTTACAGTTACATAAGCAAGTAATTGTCCGTCCTTTAAAAGTTCTATGGAACACTCTTACAAGAACATCCGCTGTGACACCTGACCTGCGTTGGGCTCTCAATCTCTGATGTCTACCCCCGGTCCCTGAGGCTTTCTACCGCAACATACTCTTACATTCACACAAAGTTCCCTATCATAAGTGAATAGCACATCATGACATTCACAATTTTGATCCTACAATGGCATATACAAAACTATCCCGGGATCTTGTACATCTCCTGAGTCCGCTCAACAAAACTTCCTGATCCGCACATGTCTGGACTAGTAAACCGATGAATCCACAATCACTCAACTTGCATCCCAACTTCCCAAGACATCACACAATTAATTCACCACTGCAATCTAACACACCACACAATTTCATACTCATTCTACCACTGTTTCCGCCACACCATCAGCGTCCGTCGACCTCCATCAATCTGTTTTTTTTTTGCCGTCATCCGCTCCCAGTCCAGAGCCAAATTCTCTTCCACTTCTACTCTAATTGCTCATTCTCCCCTCACTTTAAAGGCAAACCATCTTCTGCTGCCATTTGATTATTCTAAATTTAGTCTTTGCCTTCCCTACTAAATTCAAAAACAACAATTGATGGACAGAATGCAGAACAATGTCATACATTCACCCCAGTACAGAGATCTTGGCATACATCCATCGTTTTTTTGCACTCCACAACCCCCCAGTTCAGACATGGCCATATGCAAATCAGCCTTGACCCAGTGCCTCATGGGAACAGTCCAGCCCGAACTGCCAAGCCATGTCTTTCCTGGACTGGAACCAAGCATCCGAGGACCGGTTTCTGGCTATCAGCCGTCTTCAGCAAGGATAGCTTGACTCCAGTGGTGTGGAGAGCATGGGACTCACGTCTGAGCATACCCATCCCACTCGGGGTGACAAATGCAAAAACAACAATTGATGGACAGAATGCAGAACAATGTCATACATTCACCCCAGTACAGAGATCTGGGCCTAAATACATGGTTTTTTTGCACTCCACACCACCCCAGTTCAGATCTCTGTACTGGGATGAATGTGTGACATTGTTCTGCTATCTGTCCATCACCTGTTGTTTTTTTCCCCACTAAATTCAGCATGCATGGTCTTTTATTTGCCTGCTGAAAGTGTTGAGGGGAGTAAACAATTCAAGATTATACTTACAATGTAGTCATGCTTAAAAGACCACAGACTCCAAATTTCCGTTTATGAATTTTATTAAAATGCCCAAAATAATTGAATATAAACGCACCTGAAAATCAGAGAATATAGGTACATGAAAATCAATACATAGCTAAGTCTACAAATATAATTAATTCGGCATAAATGGCATAATGTGATGAACTCCAAAATCTAAATGCAACACAGAATTGAAGCTGAGTCCAATTCCTTTTTCATGAGGAAGGAAAGCAACATCTATGTTTTCCCACATTGCTCTCACTGGGGGTCCTGCCTATTTCCCTTATATCATACCCCAAAGGTGTCAGCACGTGTTGACTTCCTAAGAAGCACTCACTTCAAATGGGTTTGATGGCTTTAGGCTAAGGAGCTCGCTCTAAAATTCTCCTTCTCCTCGGAAAAATGCAAGAGTCTACTTACTCTTTTCCTGCGCATCATACAAAAAAAAACAAAGTTCAGCCCCCCAATGTGTCACATGATGAACTGTTTCACTTGCAATATTTCTCAGTAGATTTCCATAGAAGCTTTAATTAAGTTCTTCTTGTCTTCCAGTGGCCTTGGGTTTCAGATAGGCCAGGCATGGAAGGCATCCTCCCTTCTCGCCTTTCAGTCTTCTTCAAAGACATTCGGGGTATCTCCATAAATCTAAGACTAAGGAGGTTGAATTCCTGCAGCTGCAGTAGGATGACAACATACTGTCTTTGCATACAAACATTATTCTTTTAATTATTTCTTGAGCAACCAAGGAGATTTGAAACCAACAACATTCTGTAATTCTGGGCCTACAGTGCAGGCAGCTTAAACGACACACAGAGACATTATGCGGATATAATGTCATCTTGCACATTATGCATATAGGAATTATAATTGTCTCTAATACATGTAAAATCCTGCTTGATTGTGTACACTATATTTCCATTCTTATATAGCGTGAATAAATGCATCTTTATTAACATAAAACACTGCAAATTATGAAAATATATGTTAGTGTGTTTAAACCATGAGTATAATGCACCCATACAATTTAGAGTGGTGTAAGCGCTCTATCAATAGCCTTAGTTAGGAAGGCAGAAATGTACAGCAGAAGTGCCAAAGTCATACAAGCAGAATCTGATACCAAACAGAATGAAGTTGTCAACAGTTAATACAGGCTCACGTACTACTAAGAACAGAATACAACCAAAAGGACAAAGGTAAAGAAAAACTCAGAGTCCGCACTAAAGACATTATGCAATGTTTTAGGTGCAATAGTGAATCTCACCTTGATAATATTATGTTTTGTCTTGCTTTGAAACAAAAATGTTCACTTTGTGGCATGATAGGACATTTTACGAAAGTATGCAGAAAAAAACTGAAACAAAAAGTAAAATGTGTTGAAGATGGTGATTATAGTGAAGAAGACGCAGATTTGCCTTCCTCACTTACCAGTGAAAATTTCATTCTTAATATTAAAGATGGGATAGGAGACCATGGGCCCGATGTAGGTAAACGCGATTTTCCGATTTCAAAATACCGAGGCGGGCCGAATCGGTATTCTGAAATCGGAAAACGAGATGTAGGAAAAAAATACCGATTGAAAACCGATTCGGTCGGCATCGGTAATGAGATTCGGTACGTTCCGATTCAGCTCGGTCCGAATCGGAATTTACCGAATCGGCCAACAACGAATCGGAAAACACCGAATCGGCTACCACCGAATCGGATATTTCCGATTCGGCGAATACCGATTCGGTAAAAGCCGATTCGGTAAAAACCGATTCGGCAATCATAGACCCATGGCGAAAAAGCCCATAGGAATGCATTGCATGAACCGAATCGGCTTTTACCGATTCGGATAATACCGATTCGGATTTTACCGAATCGGATTTTACCGAATCGGTAAAAGCCGAATCGGCAATAGGCGATTCAGCCAATGAGGTGGCTCCCCCTCCCCCACCCAAACAGGGAGTGGCAACCCTGGCAGGTGCAGCCAATTAAGAAGTTTCTAGAAGTTTCTGGAAAGCCTGCCTGAGCCCAACACACAGTTAGCAGCAGTGGGAGAAGGAGGTTGCAGACTGAGCAGGAGCAGGAGAATATGGCAGATCAGGCAGGAAGCCAGAAGTCCTCCCAAAAGAGGAAGCCCAAATTCACCACCACAGAACTTCAGGTGCTGGTTGAGGAGGTGGTGAGGGTGCACCGCCAGCTCTTTGGCAAGCTGTCCCTCAACGTGCCAGACAGCACCAAGAGGAGATTGTGGGCCGACATCGCCCAGAAGGTCAATGCTGCTGGAGTCACCCCCAGGTCCATTGAGGAACTTAAGAAAAGGTTTTATGACCTCCGCAGCCTCACGAAGAGGAAGCTGGCCGACCTCCAAAGGCAGGCTGGACACACCGGAGGAGGCAAGAACCCGGCGCCACCCCTCACCGAGCTGGAGGAAATTGTCTCCAGCACCATCGAGAGGGCGAGCATCGTAGGGATCGGGACCCTGGACAGCACTGCGATGGCCACAGCTACAGGTAAGAAGCATGCGCATCATGACACACCCTACCAGACACCTCCCCATTAGACACAATGCATAGGCAAACACCAGCACTGTACTGTCACCAACATACAAGAGACAAGCATCATGGTACATGTAGTCAGCAGAAGTTAGCCAAATATGTCAGTGCAGAATCACAAGACAGGAAACAGTGTGACACGGTGTAAGGAGATGCAAGGACATGTGGAATGCCATAATTGTACTGACTGTAATACATCGGCACTCAGTTTACAAATGCTTCTTTGTACCTAGGGGCACCATCAGGCAGCACCACTGTGGCAGCAGAGGGAGCTTCGACTTCAAATACTGCAGTGGCAGGGCCGAGCACCAGCCAGCCTGGCCAGGAGGAGGAGGATGAGGATGAGGAAGGAGACACCCCAGGGCTTGGAATGGAGGGAGTCCTGGTGATTGATTTCCAGGCAGTGCACTCCCCAGTACTGCCCAGCTCACCCCCCTTGCAATTTTCACCATACAACTCCCCTACAAGGCAGACCATTCCGCCGACAACAGCTCCTGCCACAACCGTGGCCTTGCCACCCGTCCAACCTGTCGTGGGAGCAGGGGCTCCGGGACCGGCCAGCACCACACCACCACCAGTGGCACCCCAGCCCACTCAGCAGGCCGGAGGCAGCAGTGCCAGACGCCGTGCCACCACCACCACCACTGCTGCACCAGCACGGGAGGGCAGTGTGTTCCTGGGCCTGGAGGGCCAGATGGTAAAAATCCAGCGCCAACAGGCCAAATCCACCATGGCCTGCCAACGCCAGCTCCTGCAGCACAACCTGCAGATGGGGGAGTTGGTGAAGGGGTTCCAGGCTGTTGTGGACAGCAACAAGGAGGTGGCAGCAGGGTTGGGCAGGCTGACCACTGCCATCACCCACTCCTCTGCCAGGCAGGAGGAGCATGAGGTTGCGCGCAGGAGGGATGCCCGGGTGCTCAACCGGGCCATGGCCCGCCTTGCAGCGGCGACCGCACAGCTGTGCCATCGCAGCTCAAATCAGGAATCGGCACTCAGTCAGCATACAGCTGAGCTGACTAGGGGGATGGCCAGGATCACCACGGCCATGGAGGCCATGTTAATATCAAACGCCGCCTCCAATCCTGCCCTGGACCTGGGTGATGCTGGAGACAGCAGCAGCCGCAGCAGCCCGGCCAGCGCTGCTTCAGAGCCAAGGAGGAGCACCAGGCGATCCGCTGATGCTGCTGGCCATTCGGAGGGGGCCGAGGGACACCCCAGTGGGTCTGGAAAGCGGGCCAAAAAATAGGCTGGCAAGGGGGGATGAGCACACCAGAACCCTGGACTTTATTTTCGTTAACAATCTCCATTATTTGATGCACATCAGTGCTGTAACTGTGGTGCATCATTATTAAAACTTTTTTTTTCCAAGCAACATTTAGCTGTCTTTGCATCTGTACTCAGTCAGAAATAGTTCTCAGTGATCTCCTCACGTCTGTATCTGCCATCACATGGCGTACACACCCCAGCTGGCTGTGTCAGTGGCACAGCTTCGTCGTCGTCATAGTCCTCGTAGTCAGACAACTCCACCTCAGTGCCCTTCTTGACCGCAAGGTTGTGTAACATTGCACATACAGCTATGATCTTGCAGCAGGTGATGGGGGTATACTGCCTTGCACCTCCACTCTTGTGCAGGCATCTGAATCTACTTTTCCAGATGCCAAAGGTCCGTTCAACAACATTCCTGGTGCGTATGTGGGCCCGGTTATACCTCCTTTGGCTGGGTGTGGAGGGGTTGAGGTAGGGGGTGAGTATGAATGAGCGGAGGGCATATGCACTGTCGCCTGGAAGAGAAAGGGGTCACATTAGACACATGCATACATGTATTACACCTACCTACTATGTGTTATGGGGGTCTGATGATGTGGCTCACCTAGGAGGTATCCTTCTCCAAAATCGCCAGCCATCAGCCGTGCATATATGCCGCTCTGTTGGAATATATATGAGTCATGGGTACTTCCTGGAAATTTTGCTACCAGGTCTGTGATGGTGCACTTGGCATTGCAGATCACCTGCACGTTGATGGTGTGTGTAGATTTCCGATTGCGGTATATGTATTCGGTGTCCGCTGGTGGGCAAATCGGAATATGCGTGCCATCTATGCAACCGATGACTTGGGGAAAGTGTGCCATCTGGTAGAAGTCCGCTTTGGTTTGTAGCAGTTCTGCGTGGGTTGCAGGGAATGAGATGTATTGGTCCATCCTGTCTATCATGGCGTCAAGGAATATGTGGAAGAACCTTGACAGGCTGCTCTGGCTCACCCCTCCTGCTGCTGCTACTCCACTTTGATAGCTGCCAGACGCTACCAGGTGTAGGCTGCATAGCACCTGGACGTGCGCAGGGATGGCGTGTGCCCTTGGGGTGTGGTGGTCCAAGTATGGCTTAAGGTCCCTGATGAGCTCAAGTATGGTGTCAGAGTCCAGCCTGTATCTCTGTAGGATCTCAGCCTCAGTGAGCATGAACAGGGTTATCCTCTGTCTGTACACCTGTTCATTTCTTAGCCATTCCCTCTGTCCTTCCTGCTGTAGCCGTAGCCGCCTCGCAATGACATAGAAAGCTGCCATCCTGCAAGTTGCAATGCATTTTGGGACTGTTTATATGGGTTGGAGTTGGTTACCACCTGATTGCAATCCATGGTAAATACCGAGTAAATTCTACCGATTTTGAGCCGATTTCGGTGTTTCTGTGCCTCCCTACATCTCCCCAACTGTCGGAATCGGGGAATTTCCCGATCGGAGATTCATACGAATCGGCATGTTTTCCGATTCGGATCATGTCCGAATCGGTATTTGTTCCGATTCGGTACATGGACCGAATCGGTGATTTTCCGAATCGGTGTCACTAACGAATCGGTAGTAGGACCGATTCGGTGATTTTCCGAATCGGTGTCACTAACGAATCGGTAGTAGGACCGAATCGGTGATTTTCCGAATCGGTGTCACTAACGAATCGGTAGTAGGACCGAATCGGTGATTTTCCGATTCGGTGTCACTAACGAATCGGTACATGGACCGATTCGGTCTTTGTAACCGAATCGGTGTTTTTCCGATTCGTTACATATCCGATTTTCGGTATGTACGTATCGGATTCTTTCACATTCGGTACACATTCCGAATCGGTTTTCTATCCGATTCGTTCTGTTTTTGGGTCCCTACATCTCGATGGCTGTTTACCGATCGGTAAGGGCAAAAAATCGGTATTTTCGGCCGATACCGATCGGTAAAGCCCTACCTACATCGGGCCCCATATCCTTAATGTTAAAAATGTATATGAGAAAAAAACACTTTGTGACATGATAATTGGTGGTGTGGATTTTTTAATTTATGCTGACTCTTGTTCTCCCTACACCATCATCAATGAAAATGTTCGGAATACTTTGTTCTCAGGAAATTGGGTTCAGATCTGGAAGAACCAGCTATTTCTCCTGAAGGGTATTCTAGGGAAAGGATTGATTTATTAGGTTTCATCATTTAATTTATAGATTCAAGAACGTGAAAGTCTAGGCAAATTGTACATTTCTAAAAAATGACCTTCAGTTCGAGGTTGGTTTGATCAGGGTGAACTTGGTATGTTGCTTGACCTCTGAACCTGTTATGGTTTTAGAAGAAGGTGAAGTTAATGGAAAGGATATGTTTAAAAAGTTTCCGAGAGTATTTAATGACAACATCGGTAAATGATAAAGTTTTGAACACAATGTTGTTCATAAAAAAGATGCTTGTTCTACATTTTTTACAGCTACGAACAAACCCATTACTGTCAGGAGGGAGGTGGAAAAGGAACTGGATCAGTTGGTCCCTGAGGATATTATAGAAAAAACGGAATCCTCTGAATGGTTTTCTCCGGTTGTCATTGCGTTCTAATGGTAATATTCTTCTATGCATAGATTTAAGATATCTTAATAACAATAATCTCATTAATCAGTTTCTGTTACCTCGCATTTCTGAAATACTGGCCTCTGTAAAAGGTGCCAATTTTTTTTCAACAAAAGACTTATCTGAAGCATACCAGCACATTGTTTCACACAAGGACTGCAAGAAATGTACTGCATTTATCACTTCAGTGGGGTGTAATCAATACAATGGAATGCCTTTTGGCCCAGTGTCAGCTGCAGCTGTCTTTCAAAGACGAATGCATTCATTATTTAGCCAACTTGATAATGTACAATGCTTTCAAGATGACATTCTTTCGTATGGTAAGAATTAAGAAGAACATGCTTTGATTCTTAGCAAAGTATTCGAAATTCTAGACATGAGGGGCCTTACTGTGAAGTTTTCCAAGTGTAAGTTTGCAAAAAATTCTGTAACAGGTTACATGTTTTGCTTGGATGGTTTGAAACTAGTTGAGGCAATACTTCTGTTCCTGCACCCAAAAGCAAAGATGACATATGATCATTTCTTGGTCAAACAGAATTTTATGCCAAGTACAATAAGAATTTCTTTTATGAAGTGGTTCAAATCTTGCAACTTTTAGAGTACGAATCCAAGTTCAACTGGTGTAGTGAATGAGAGAGGGAATTTAAGGATGTGAAATCTGCCATTGCTTAAGTCACAACTTCATCTGGTTTTGACCCAATCTGCATAGTGTGATCTCCACTGATGCCAGTTCAAAAGGTTTGGGTGCAGTAATGTCCCAGAAGCAAGAGGGTTTTGGGGAAGCCATCATTGCTTATGCTTCCAGATCACTCACTGCTGCTGAAGAAACGTTTTCAGGAATAGAAAGTGAAACTTTAGCTTGTTTGTGGGATCTAGAGCACTTCTGAGCTTTTGTTTGGGGCAAGCAGTGTGATATCAGAAGGGATCAAAAGCATTTAGTTAATCTCCTCACCAATGATGGCATGATTAAAGCTTCAGCACGTATCGCGAGAATGTTAATGAGACTTCAAGATTTTATTTATAAAATCTTTTATGTTCCAGGCAAGGATAATGTCTCAGCAGATTTCCTCTCAAGGATGCCTTTAAAAATAAAGGAGAACATAGCTAATGTTTGGGATGATTTTCATATTGCCCTGGTAAACAATGAGGGAATTCCTTTCATTCAAAAACAGGTTTGGTTAGATGCATACACCAAAGATGCTACAGTACAAAAAGCCTTGTCTTTTATCACTAATGGATGGCCCAGTAAAAATCTTTTTAAGTCCAGATTTAAGATGTTTTTTAGAGGTGCGTAATGCATTATCTTCGGCTAATGGTATTCTGTTTAGAGGTGATGATGTTGTTCCTCCTTTTGAGTTAGGAAATTCTATTGTCAAACTTTGTCATGATGGCCACTGTGGCATCGTTAGGACTAAACAATCAGTTAAAAATGGTTTTTGGTGGCCTGGTTTGGACATACTGGTTGTACGTACTGTTAGGGATTGTGTGATTTGTGCCAACGCTAACACGTCTCTCAAGACTTTGAGACCCAACATGCGCACTCATTGTATCCTGGTCCATGGGAAACTATTGCTGTAGACATTATTGGTCCTGTAGACAATGATTCCAAGTATGTTATTACTGCCATAGATGTTTTTTCAAGATGGCCCATTGTCAAGATTGTGGACAAGCTTGAAACTGATGCTGTTTTGTCCTTTTTAGACACCATTTTCTTGGAAGAAGGAATACCTACTCAGATTATCACAGACAATGGTGTACAATATGTATCTCCTAAAGCAAATGAGTATTTCAATAGGTTAGGTGTGAAACATCACACTACATCTTTGTATAATCCCAGCGAAAACAGCATGATTACATGTTTTAACAGGGTGCTCAAAGGTGCTGTTCAATCTGCCAGTATGAAAGATGATAACTGGTGATTACGTGTTCACAAAACTGTTTGGATGCATTGCATCCCTCTTAATGATATGACTTAAGAATACACGTCAATATCCAGCATTCTTTTACACTGCAGGGAATCCCAATGCAGTTGTTAAAATGGCCGCATTGTGATTCCGCATACCTTTACTCCGCAAGCCGGAACTACGACTTGCAGAGGGGGGATGCTGCAAGTTGGAAAAGTATAATTCACTATTCCAGCCCCAGTGAGTGCGGACACTAGGGAAGGTGTTGGATTTAAAATCCAACACCTACCACTCCTCGGCAAGTCGTTGTTCCGACTTGCGGAGTAAAGGTATGCAGAATCACAACGCGGTCGTTATAATGAACGCGTTGTGATTCCATGCGTGGTAAAAGATTACTTGTAAACGTCCATCACCATGACGAAATGTACCCCTTTGGAAATTATGAGGGGAGGAGTTGTTAGAACAAAAAGAAATCCTGCATGGCTAGTAGAGAGTAGTACTTCCAACTTGGATTTGGAGGGTGTGAAACAGAGGATCAAGGAGGACAATCATGAAATGTATAAGTCTGTATATGATTGTAAGCAATGCTCTAAATAAACACCAATGTTGAGGTTGGCATGCTCATCAAGGTCAAGAACCATGGAGGGTACAAAAAGGTGTTACTAAATTTTAAGGTCCTTTTGAGGTAACAAAAGTTTTAAAAACTGCGGTCAAATTAAGTGATGGTAAGGTTTGGAATCTAAATCATATTGCTATGCTCAGAGGAGACAAAGATGTTTATGTAAAAACTTCTCCCAGTGTTCAGAATAATAGTTGAGACAACATGGTCACTCTATGTGAGGATATGGAGGTAAAGAACTCACCTGTCAATACGACTCCAGTTGAACGCATGGTCTCCAGCAGCTGCTCCACTGAGGAAGTCCGGACTGACTCAAAACTGTTAGGCAAAAGAATCAGGAAGAAACCTGCATGGATGTCTGATCATTTATCTTGAGTTTATTTTCCTGGGTTTACCTTCCCGTTCCTTGTTGCATTTCTTTGTTTTTGTGCTATTGATTTTATTTCTGTATATAAACAGCGAAAGGTGTGTGGTGTTTATTAATTGCTCGTATGTGGCTCGAGCAAGCTATCAAGTCTGCATTCAGTTTTGGAATGTACGCTCCGCTCCTTGACAGTTGCCATTGCAGTCTTCATCGAGCTCAAGGTTTTTCCTGTGAGTGATATGATTCCTACAATAAAGTACTTATTATTCACTTACCTGCATCTGGAGTACTTTACAGCTGCAAATTGCAGCCTACTTAGAAAGAGGAAACAAGGAAGAGAAATAAAGATATTTCTCCTCATTGCACCTCTGTTGGGAAGGCATACAATTCTGACACATTCCCAGGTTTACTTGTCTTGGTACATCTGGGAATGTGCCAAAATATTGCAACTTGTGCTAACTTGCGTTTCTCCAGATTAACAAAGCCATGCAGGGCCAGGCAAAGTGGCCTTGAATGGCTTGATAAATCTAACTGAAGGATTGTGTTGCCCTTGCGTCATCCTGATACGTCTGTGCCCAAGAATTTTAACAGCCGAAGCACATAGGAACATTTTTGTGTTTTGATTATTCATAGCTGCACCAGCTGAAATACTAAAATAACTTTTTAAGCAAAGTTAGCTGGCTCACTAAGTTCTGGAACTTATTCAGAGTGACAATGTTAGTGTGAAGGCAAAAATCCAGATCCCCTGAAAGGGGAGCACTTTAGGAATAGGAAGATCTTAGAGGTTTAATGTACTCTTGGAATTTGGGTAGCACTGATAAATGTTCCATGTGTGTGGAGGAGGTGGAAACAGTTGCCCATTTCCTCTTTTGCTGTCCATTGTACACACAACCCAGACAAGTATGGCTGAGGCCCGTATGCCACTCGGTGGGTACCAGGTCTGCACAGGCCGCAAGTAGAATTTTGTTATCTGACACCTCTAAATTTATTGTTATTTGTGTATCCAAATTTGTCAGATGGGCGTGGATAATTCGGATTCGAAACTTGAGATCCTGATATATGTGTACATTATGCAGATGCCTTCCTACACCTCTGAGGCGGAAGCCGGAGGCTATACTCACTCGATATTTTTAAATATTGTATTTTGTGTTTATTGTGATTTTAAAACTTACCTAAACCTCCCCTGAGTTTGACAGCACTAAAAGCCTACCAGGACACCCCACGAGCAGCGGAGCTAGCGCTGCATCGCGGGACAGATAGTTGAAGGGCCGCCATTGCTGCTTTCGCGAGGCCACGCCCATCTCTCTGGCCACGCCCACTCCCCCGCCTATAACTAGCGCTGACTGAAAGCGCAGGTTACCACTTCCTACACCTCTGAGGCGGAAGCCGGAGGCTATACTCACTCGATATTTTTAAATATTGTATTTTGTGTTTATTGTGATTTTAAAACTTACCTAACCCTCCCCTGAGTTTGACAGCACTAAAAGCCTACCAGGACACCCTACGAGCAGCGGAGCTAGCGCTGCATCGCGGGACAGATAGTTGAAGGGCCGCCATCGCTGCTTTCGCGAGGCCACGTCCATCTCTCTGGCCACGCCCACTCCCCCGCCTATAACTAGCGCTGACTGAAAGCGCAGGTTACCACTTCCTACACCTCTGAGGCGGAAGCCGGAGGCTATACTCACTCGATATTTTTAAATATTGTATTTTGTGTTTATTGTGATTTTAAAACTTACCTAAATCTCCCCTGAGTTTGACAGCACTAAAAGCCTACCAGGACACCCCACGAGCAGCGGAGCTAGCGCTGCATCGCGGGACAGATAGTTGAAGGGCCGCCATCGCTGCTTTCGCGAGGCCACGCCCATCTCTCTGGCCACACCCACCCTCTCCCTAAATGTGCCATCCACGCAAGCGCAGCGGACGAGCGCAGCGGGAGCGCCTAGGGCAGGCCCCGTCCCCCTGGCCAAACCATCTCAGACCAACATGGGATTGTAACCTATACGAGGCAGGCATTACTTCAGCTGCGCAGAAGGCTGCCGCCGGAATGCTATCACAAGCTGCAGGTGGAACAATGGCCCCTGAAATGTGTGGGCTGCGGCCATACTATCCTCAGAGATCAAGCAACGAGTAAGGAAGGTAAGGAACTATCGGCCTTATTACTGAACTGCCGATCGATGAAACGGCATAGCTTGAACATTTATGACCTACTGATTGACGACAAACCCGACTTAGTCTTCTTGACCGAGACATGGCTGGATGAACAATCCATCCCTGATATCGTAGAGGCCCTCCCTCCCGGCTTCGATATTCTTCACATCAATAGAGGGGATCAAAGAGGGGGGGGGGATAGCTATTATCCACAAAAGCAACCTACCAGTCTCTCTTGAACCAACTTCCATTAATAAATGTGAAGCAGGACTTTTTTCTATCACGGTTAGCCCCAACTGTACCATTAAGGGCTACCTTATATATCGTCCTCCGGGTGTGGCAACTGCGTTCATTGAAAGCCTCCTGGATGTTCTAACGCAATCTGCTTTACGCCATAAGAAGTTCATGATTGTAGGAGACCTCAACGTGCATTTGGAGGATGTCAACTGCAGAGAGGCCGTTTCCTTAATCACTGAACTCAGAGCTCTTATGTTTGATTTAGCTGACAATAGAGCCACCCATCAAGCAGGACATCTACTGGACCCAATTTTTACTAACTGGGACGATATAAGTGTCTCTGCTCCGACGAAGATTCTATGGTCAGATCATTATCTGATCCCATTTCAACTCAGAAAACTGCCCAACAGGGGGCCCTTACAGAAACCTCCCGTTATTAGACGCAGGGACTGGAGGAAATTTAGTCACGATGCCTTCAGTCAAGCCCTAGAACAGGACCCCCCAAAGCTTAGCGACAATTTGGTGGGGGCGTACAAGATGTATGAAGAATGGGTTCAAGGTGCGCTGGATAATGTAGCCCCGTGGACTCACAAACCCATGGCACGGAACACGAAATCCGCTCTGTGGTTCACCGCTGAGCTACGCGCCGCTAAAACCAAATGTAAAACCTTGGAGCGTAGATGGAGAGTGGATTACGCCCCCTCACTACGCGAAGTCTATAAGAGTGAACTTAGATTCTACCACAGCCAGATCAGGAAATCTAAAAGAGAGTACTATAACAACAGGATAGACTGTGCAGAGAATACATCGAAAGAGCTCTTTATGATTCTGAAGGAACTCTCCGCCCCTCCAGCGAGTTCAGGGGAAGTCACACCCACGACCGAGTCATGCAATGAGATCGCAGACTTCTTTATAGGGAAGGTAGAAAAGATCTATGCTTCGTTTCAGACTAATTCTGATGCTACTAATTTGCCCGACCCTAACTACGGAAATAAGGTCAGAAAAGAACTTAGGAAATTTGTGGTTCCCCAAACTGAGGAGCTTATCAACATCCTATCGGACATTCACTCGGGCTCTCCCCTAGATGCGGTACCAGCGAGAATTCTTCGAAGTCATCTTCCCCAGGTAGCGAGGCATATAGGCAATATGGCCTCGCTTTCCTTCCATGAATGTCTAGTCCCGGAGAGCTGGAAACTGGCCCAATAAAAAAGAAAGCCCACATAAGCATAACGCAATTAGACAACCTAAGACCAATCTCCCTGCTCCCCTACTGTGCGAAGGTAGTAGAAAAATTGGCTAACCGACAGCTGATGAGCTTTGTGGAGGAAAACTTGCTCCTTCACAAGTCTCAATCGGGTTTCAGAGCTAAACACTCGACAGAGACCGCCCTCCTCCTATCAACAGAATTGCTGCGGAGCAAGGCGGATGAAGGTCACACGGCCGCACTGGTCCTATTGGACTTAAGTGCGGCGTTTGATACCGTATCACATCCCGTATTACTGGACCGCCTGAGTGAAAAGGGAATAACCGGACCTGCTCATGAGTGGCTGATATCCTTTCTTAAGAACAGGAGATTCCAAGTGCATTGCCCACCATGTAAATCCAGTGTAAGGTGTCTCAGGCAAGGGGTTCCACAGGGCTCGATTTTGAGCCCTACATTATTCAATCTGTACATGGAACCCCTTGCCAAACTGGTGGAGTCATATGGTGTGGCAATAGTCTCCTATGCAGATGATACACAACTGGTGATCAATCTGTCCCGTGATCCAGTTGTGGATGCTGAGAATTTCTCGGCCTACCTTGTGGCACTTGACGGCTGGATGAAACAGAACTGTCTCCGCCTTAATGGTAACAAGACGGAAGTTCTTATTGTAGGTCCATGTCCTTCCATCTGGACCTCTGCCTGGTGGCCCATTGAACTGGGCTCTGTCCCGGCCCCAGTAGACACAGTTAAGAACCTTGGCTTTCTTCTAGGCTCTAATCTAGCCTACACCAATCATGTTGGTAAGGTCGCGGGAAAATTCTATGGACTTCTGAAGGTCCTGAGGAAAATCCTGGACCTATTGCCCCCCAGCTCCAGAAAAACTATGGTACACGCCTTGGTCACCTCCCATTTAGATTATGGGAACTCCCTCCTATGTGGACTTAGTAAAAAAGGCCTAACACAGCTACAATGCGTCCAGAACGCAGCTGCTAGGCTGGTCCTTAACCTCCCTAGGAGAGCCTCTGGGAAACATGCATTACGCTCCCTTCACTGGCTCCCAATAAAGGAAAGAATCAAATTTAAAACTATGTGCATCACCCACCGTATAGCTCACAAAAAAGCACCTCCATATCTTCAGGACCTGCTTCCAGTCTATCGCCCTTCACGTCCTTTGAGGTCGATGGGTAGCATGCTATTAGTGGTGCCTCGGATACATAGAGCAAGAATGGGAGGACGTTCCTTTAGACACCATGCCAGCAACGACTGGAATAACCTACCTATCGAATTGAGGATGGAGCCGTCTGAAACCAGGTTCAGACAGAGGCTGAAAACCCATCTTTTCCCCTAGATAAACTCAGCATAGTTCGCCCGTGTCCCTTGCTCACCCTCTGTGAGCTAAGCTGAAGAGATGTAGGTAGGGTTGTCAGCGCGGGGACGCACTGTTCTCTGTGCAACCAAGCGCTTAACAAATGTCATAAACTAAACTAAACTAGATGCGGGTTGGCTTGATCACCTACTCCATATGAACTTCATTTTTAAACCCTGCACGTTTTATTGATTGTCTGAGTCGTGAGTCTTGTTGATATATTTAATATAATTTTTAACTTGTTTTACTATGCTCCTATTTATGAATTTTATCTTGATATTTTTATAGGGTTAGTGCTGTATTTGTATAGTTTGTCTTTTATGATGCAAATCGAAATAAAGACTTTTCTGACTGACTGAGCTGTATTCACATCATTCAAAATCACACCCACACTAAGGGGCTCATTAGTATGGTAGGCGGACTTTCTCCGCCCGCCATACTCCCGGGAAATTGGACCGTCTGCTAAGGGTGCGGCAATCCCGCAGATCCCATTAGGATGCGCCTGCCACACTGGTGGGCGCATACCGCATTTCTGACATTGCGGACCACCTGCTGCAATGCCAGAAATGCAAGTTGTGCATTTGACAGTACAACGTGACAGGCACTGCGTTGTGCCTGCTACATTGTACTGTAAAATGCAGCGGGGTACCATAGGTCAACTCCTATTTGCACCCCCCAACCCCCAAAATCCACGGGGGCCCGCTACAGGCCCCCAATGCTGAGATCCGCATGCCTTTCCGTGGCGGTGTTGCCGCCATGGAAAGGCATGTCCCTGTATGAACGCTAATATGGATGCCGATGTCTACCAGACATAGCCACCATATTTACAGCTTTCTGTCCACCGGGGTCCCCCCGCCATAGTAATGTGGCGGGGGAAATTTGCATGCGGGCAGGGGAATATGTCGGGCGGATCGCACCGCCAAGCGGGCGGTGGTGATTCACCCGACATAGTAATGGGCCCCTAAGTATCATGGCTCCCAATACATCTCCAACAATTTCTCCAGTACTTGCACCATGTTACCCTCTGTGAGGCCCTTTTGCTTCCAAAGGCCATAAATCATCCACATGGAATATTTTTGGAAACACCACAGCCAAATAGCATGTACCATACCAATTTTTGGGCAATTTCACATAAGCATTTCCACACACAAAATGCACATTTGGTACTTTGGTTAATTTATCTAATAACGCCTTTCTTATTGACTCCTCAATCAAGAAAATGTGTTCACAATCACTCTCACCCACAAATATTTTGTCAAAATACGTTGATGGGTGTCTAATGCACAGTTTTCCTTTTTGTTGAAAGTCCAAAGCTATTGGACCAGAGCTTCTCTTTGCCTTGTGATATAATTCCTCCTGTGTCCATGGGATAACCGTATGTTTTGGATCTGGCCTAAATAAAGTCTGCCTATGTCGATCTTCTATTTCATCTATGAACTTCTTTTCGATATCAGATAACATGCAAGTCAGATTGTGTCTATGAGTATACAATGTATCCAATGTAATAGTGTGTACAAAATACTTAAACATCCTTTATAGTAATCATATTAATTCATGTTCCTAAGAACTGGAATTTCTGTGAGTACCACATCATAATTGAGTAGTAGTACTCAAAATGAGCCTTACTATACAACATGCTCAACAACACACTACATGTGATGCCATAGGTTACTGGTAAACGGTGAAATCAGCATGATTTTTTTTGACACATGTACATGTTACATTCAACTAGTTTCCCTGATCATATCCCTATCTTTGGAAGATGCACGCCCTCCTACATCTGGGTAGTTGGGGTGGATGCAGCTTGTTTCCCATTCTTTTCAGCATCATGAGACCCAACCAAGGATTTAACAATCAACATAGCTATGACAATAAGTACTGAAACAATAAGGGTACCAATTATGCATTTCTGCTTGCGTCCTGACTTTTCAAACTCCATTTTGAACCACTGTTGGTTTGAAATGTAAATTAACTCAATAAAGTCTCTTTTCTTTTTTTTCTTTGCTTGATTTTATTATTTACAATGCTATTTTCCATTCGATTATTGCAATGTTCAATCCAACGATACTAAACCTATTGAAGCAATACAGTCAGCCCTAACCTTCAGTTCTTCTTCTAATGAAAATCCCTACTTTAAATCTTCTACCACTTGGGCCTAGGTTATCTTATTTCTAAGGCTAATACATTTTTCTTTCACAGTTCAAGCTTCTTCATTTATGATGTTAAATTCAAGCATAGCAAGAACAAGCTGCAGAATCTCTGTGCGAATCTCTCCCATTTCTTGTGCGGTAGGCTGTCAACCAAAGTTAGGGAAAGCAACTTGGTGAAGGATCAAGAATCGCAAACCACACAACCTTGGCGGATCAGGAACTGTCGGAGTCAGAATTCCACAAGCATCAACTCCAGGGACTAATAACTGAATATCAATTGTCAGAGTACTTTCTCCATGACTCACTGTGCTGGTCCATCCATAACCTCCTTGATCTCTCTGGTCTCTGCATTGGCAGCCAGATAAGTCCACTCAGGAGTTGTGTACTTTTGCGACAGTACTCTATCTCTTCTGGATCGTCTTAGACCATCTGGTCTTTCTTCTGTTTCACTTTCTTCTGATTCAGATGTTTCAGAAATGGGAGTGAGATTCTTCTCAGATGCAACCCTTATGTTTACCCTTTCTTTCCCTGCCTGCCACTTTGCTGCTGCAGCATCAACCCTCCTCTCTTCCTCTTGATCTGGTACTTCTGAACCAGGCTGTTCACTTTGCTCTGGTTCAAAGTTCACTTCTGCAATCTTGTCTATCTCAGAATCTGAGTTCAACTCTGGAGCAGCTTGAGCTATTCTTTCTTGCCCTGTTGCTTGTTCAGCCTCATCAAGAGTTCTCACGATCTGACCTGTTCCTTCAGCTTCCGTTGCAATTTCAGTGGCACTTCTCGGAACCAGGGGAGTCATTTCATCAACAGACTCAGGCACTCTATGAGTATGTGAAGCGTGGATACAGTTTGACAAACCTCCACACTTTACAGCCGTACTCGTGTCCAAAATCAGTTGGTATGGTCCTCACCAGCGAGCATTAAGGCAGCTCTTCCTCATGTGTTTACGGACAAGCACCCAGTCACCAGGGTTAAGATCACGCAGTAGGTCTCTCGAGGTGGATGCAGTCGCAGCCTCGACCTGATTGGACACAGAATTAACCACATCAGCCAGTCCCCTACAATAATCCATAACTAAATCATCTGTGATGTTCATCAATGCTGTAGCTGGCACCATAGGCAAACGCATAGCTCTTCCCATCTATATCCTGTTGGGAGAGAGCCCTGTCCTCCTATAAGGAGTACTATGCAGACTCATCAATACCAATGGTAACGCATCAGGCCATTTCAATGAAACTTACGAACAAAGCTTATCCACCCTCATTTTGATTGTGCCATTTATTTGCTCCACAAGACCAGAAGCCTCAGGCCTGTACATACAATGCAGTCTCTAATACATTTTCAAGGCTGTACACAACAATTTCATGATTTCACTATGGAAATGCATTTCTCTATCTGTCTCCACTGAGGTCGGTAATCCAAAGTGCTGCATCAGTTCCCTTAAGAGCAGTTTTGCCACTGTGAGACTATGACATCATCTAGTTGGATATGCCTCAACCCAGCGTGAAAAGATACACACCACCACCGAAACATATTTCAGCCAATTGCACCTTGGCATCTCGATCCAATCTAATTGTATCCTTTTAAAAGGACCCCCTGATCTGCCAATGTGGCTCATCGCAACCACAGTTCTCTTTCCAACATTCATTTGTTGACACATAACACACCTGTGACAGACTGCTTCAGCATGTAAACGAAATTAGGGGTTAAACCAAGTTTGCCTAAACACTCGTACCATAGTGTTTCTTCCAAGATGAAGTGCTCTGTGAATCTGCCTTGCCATTGGGCTCAATAAACAATTAGGTAACACTGCCCTTTCATCTGTTGACACCCAAATGCCATCTTCTCTCTTTTCACAGCCTGCTCTAACCCATGATGCAGCTTCCTCCTCTGGGACCTCATCCTGCAGCTACAGCTGCTTCACCTCATCGCAAGAATCAGCTACAGCTAACATCATGCTGAGATCAGTCTCTTCTATGCTCTCTCCTACATATTCGCCATTGAAAACACAAGCATGTAGTGCACAAAAACGAGCTACTTCATCAGCATAGTTATTACCTTTGGTGACAAAGACATCTCCCTCCCAATGGGCTGCACATTTAACTATAGCATTCTCATTAGGTTTCTGTAAAGTGTCCAATAATTGACGTACATATTCTCCATTACGGATGGGGGGTCCTGAAGACATCAAAAATCCCCTCTGAGACCATAACTGTCCAAAATCATGCACCACACCCAACCCACTGTTTGTAAAGATAGTCACTTGGACTCCATCCACAATGGTACAGGCACATATCAGAGCAATAATCTTGGCCACCTGAGCAAAGTATAGTCTTTTGAAACAGGCAGCTTCAACCACCCCCAAGTTGGCACACACAGCAAAAGCTGCTTGCAAACACCCTTCATTGTCTCTTCAGCATGACCTGTCAACAAAAAGGATCAAATCAGATTCAGGCAGCGGTTCATCAACAATGTCACGCTCTTCACAATCCTCTCCTTCTTCTTGCGGAAGAGGTAACAATGTTGAAGGATTCAAGGTGGTACAGCGTTTCAGATCACCATTTTCAGAAGCCAATAAAACTTGCTCATACTTTGTAAGTCTGTTATTCGTTAAATACTGTGTCTTTTTTCTTGTCATTACCAGTTCTACTGAATGTGGCACATAAACAATAAGGGGATGACCCATCACTATGCTTTCGCATCTCTCAATGCTGACAACTGTTGCAGCAACAGATTTGAGACCTCTGGGCAATGCAGAAGCTACAGGATCTAACGCACCGGAAAAATAAGCCACTGGTTGATGGGAACCTCCATGTGTCTGTACAAGGAACGCTAATGTAAATCCTTTCCTCCCATAGCAGAAGAGCGAAAATGCTTTATTGCAATCTGGTATTACCAGAGCTAGAGCATGGCAGAGGCTCTCTTTCAGCTCAGGGAAGGCTCTCAAGCAGTCGTTATCCCATGGTACCGGATCACTAATGTCTTTTCGAGTCAACCTCAAAAGTAGCTTTGTTTGCAAAGAAAAATTTGGGATCCACTGTCGACATTAGCCGACCATTCCCAAAAACATGCAGACTTCTCTCTGTGTTTTCGAAGTTCTCATTTGCAGAATCGTCTCTATGCGATCTGGAGACACCCTCTATCTTCCCTTCTTAATCCTGTGACCCAAATACTGCACTTCTGTTTGACAATACTGAAGCTTGTTTGGGGACACCTTGTGTCCATTTTCTGCCAAATGATTCAGCAAAGTCACTGTATCGATCCTGCAGGCATTCTCAGTCTCTGAAGCGACCAAAAATGTGTCGAAATACTGTACCAGGACTGAGCCCTGGGGCATCACCAGCCCTTCAAGATTCTTCTTTAAACACTGAGTAAAGATAGAGGGACTTTCTGTATACCCTTGAGAGATCCAACACCATGTTAACACACAATCGTCCATCATAAATGCAATAATATATTGGCTATCTTCGTGCAATGGTATGGAGCAAAATGCCTGGCAGGGATCCATGACTGTAAACCATTCTGCGTCACATTGCATCTGAAATAATATAATAGCTGGATTCGGTAACACAGGACAACATGGGATCATGATTTTATTGACCCTGCGCAAATCCTGCACTATTCTGTACTTACCACTCGGCTTCTGCAGCCCCATAACAGGTGAGTTACAAGGACTTCCTCTTGTCTCCTTCAAAATGCCTTGTGCAATCATAGACTCGATTACAGGTCTTATTCCAGCTACAGTTTCTGGAGTCAATTTATACTGCGGAGTTCGTGGGAATTCAGCATTTGGTTTGACCTGTATCTTAACAGGCTCTGTTGGTTCATTCCTCTACCACTTCCTCTTCCTCGACCCATCACTCCTCCTCCAGCCCCTTGAATCCAATAAGGCCTCTCCACATTCCTCAACTATACCAACATTAATTTCTCCTTTGTTTTCTTTTGTGCTGCCTCTACCTGTTCACTGCAATATTTTGCATAACGCAAGATTTCGTCTACAGATTTGTTCTGCCACTATATCAAGTGGTGCTGTATCATCGGCCTGATATCAGATCTCAATCATAACACAAACTTTGAAACAAACTGTCCCATACCTTTTGGCTAAATGGTATGTTATTTAAAGGCCACTAAAAGACTCTCATAATAGTCATGTAGCGATTCTTTAGGAACTTGAGTACTACGATTGATTTTAAGCCAATCAAAGAACCTGTGGAGCTACTTTAGATTGCAACCATGTAATCACTTGTTCATATTTCTTCATTACCTCGGGTGAAGGACCATGATTCACCGCATCTCTAGCTGGTTCTGCAGTGGGCCAATGAAAGGTAACCTTACATGCTTTTCATAAGTCACCTGAAACCACTATATCAAACAAGGTATTCAAATCAATCCATAACACCTTAGAAATCTTGACAAACCAATCACTTTGTTGATACCATTCGTCAGGTTTCTCCCTCAGCCGAGGAAAGTCATTAGTTAAAGCTGCCAAGTCACCCCCGCTCCATGGCACATGTACATACCCCCCATTATGTACTTCTCTCATAGGGAAATTTCCTGCTGTTCCCTTTCCATTTATCTAGTTCTCTCCATGGTCGCATCGCTATTATCAAGTCTCAAATTTGTGCCTTTAATCCTGTTGTTCGCTTTTCTTCCAAATCCTGATCAGTATATTTCAATTTACAGCTTCCCTGCATCAGTTTCATCTTGGTTAAATCCCCCTCATACCTTCGTGCCAACAGTACCAATAACTCATGATCTCGCTTTCCTTTTTTAGTAACATCCTTAGCTACAAATAGCAACTCGCTTGGGTCATATGCTCCAATCCCGTCATTTGGCAAATTCAATCACCTCATCTATTTCTGCTTTTAGTCTTACCTCATCTATCAAAGGTGCCTTCATTGCCACCTGTATGACTCTCTGATCTCTCTCACTTCCTGATTCTTCACTGCCACAACTTTGTGCCCTCCTTAGACCTATACCCTCATCCATTCTCAACACTGGGCGAATTTCTCTCTCACAACTTTGACTACTCCAATAGGTACCTACATACAAACCCTGTTGTTCGAATAGTACACTAGGGGTTTCTCATCTCATATCCATTTCCTCTCTTGGTATCATTGACTCCGTCACTGGCAGAACCCACCTTCTGATGTCTGACCTAGAATTTGCCAAAGCTCCTGTTCGTCTTCGCTCCGTCCCACTGTCCATTCTTGGTGGATCAGCAGTAGCTGGCAATGGAGTACTAGCTTCTATTGGCATCTGAACCATACCTGTTCCACTCATTGTAAAACTCCCTCCAGAGATAGTCTCTTCCCCTTCTCTTGTCTGCTGTTGACTTTCACCTGCTGTCTATTTAGGGATAGATCGAAACCACAGGTTCATTGGTGACTGGTACCATAAGAGAGTCTGGTAACTGCATAGTACATGCAATTCCGTCTTGCTCAGGGTCTGCATGTCCTGGCCCCCCAGATCCCCCTGGAATTCTTATTCTCACTGACCTTCTCTCTCTTACTTCTTTAGTCTGTTCCTCTGAACCCAGTCACCCCACTCCTAAAACTTCCCCCGTTTGCTGCGTTTTCTTTGGCACCGACCTGGAGTCATATGGTGGAGGACGTTCTCCTAGCAGTCTTACTAGAAAGCTATAATCTGTATCACTGTCCTCCTCTGTCTTACTCCTCCCTCCAGACCCTTCTTCTAGCAACCTGAATGGATCTAATTGTTCTCACTCTATGGTATCTACTCTCCATCTTTTCAGCTGTGCATCCCACCTAGCATCCTGATATGCCTTCATTGCTTTCTTCATGCTTCCCTGTGAGGCTTCCCTTCTTTTTGCCATTGCTACTCTCATCCACACGTCTAATGCCTCAAATTCTGTTGATCTAGGAGGAGGTTTCAGAGAAGCCATCACTCCTCTCAGCTGGTACAGCTCCTCCATTCGAAAAGACCCACAACGAGGGACAGCCAATTCTCCCTCTTTCTCTGTGATTTTATGCCAATTTTGAAGCTGAGTCAAAATCCTTTTCCATGAGAAAAGAAAACAACATCTATGTTTTCCTACACTGCTCTCACTGGAGGTCCTGCCTATTTCCCTTATATCATACCCCAAAGGTGTCAGCACGTGTTGACTTCCTAAGAAGTACTCACGTCAAATGGGTTTGATGGCTTTAGGCTCGGTCTAAAATGCTCCTTCTCCTCCGAAAAATGCAAGAGTCTACTTACTCTTTCCCTGCGCATCATACAAAAAACAAAGTTCAGCCCCCCAATGTGTCACATGATGAACTGTTTCACTTGCAATATTTCTCAGTAGATTTCCATAGAAGCTTTAATTAAGTTCTTCTTGTCTTTCATTGGCCTTGGGTTTCAGATAGGCAAGGCATGGAAGGCATCCTCCCTTCTCGCCTTTCAGTCTTCTTCAAAGACATTCTGGGTATCTCCATAAATCTAAGAATAAGGAGGTTGAATTCCTGCACCTGCAGTAGGATGAGAACATACTGTCTTCGCATACAAAAATTATTCTTTTAATTATTTCTTGAGCAACAATGGAGATTCTGAAACCAACAACAATCTGCAATTCTGGGCCCACAGTGCAGGCACCTTAAACGACACACAGATACATTATGTGGATATAATGTCATCCTGCACATTATGCATACAGGAATTATAATTGTCTCTAATACATGTAAAATCCTGCTTGATTGAGTACACTATATTTCAATACTTATATAGCGTGAATAAATGCATCTTTATTAACATAAAACACTGCTAATGTATAAAATATATGTGAGTATGTTTAAACCATGAGTATAATGCACCCATACAATTTAGAGTGCTGTAAGAGCTCTATCACTAGCCTTAGTTAGGAAGGCAGAAATGTACAGCAGAAGTGCCAAAGTCATACAAGCAGAATCTGAAACCAAACAGAATTAAGTTGTCAACAGTTAATGCAGGCTCACGTACTACTAAGAGCACTTAAACAGAATACAACCAAAAGGACAAAGGTAAAGAAAAACTCAGAGTCCGGACTAAAGACATTAAACAATGTTTTAGGTGCAATAGCGAATCTCACCTTGCTAATAATAAGTTTTGTCTTGCTTTGAAACAAAAATGTTCACTTTGTGGCATGATAGGACATTTTACGAAAGTATGCAGAAAAAAACTGAAACAAAAAGTAAAATGTGTTGAAGATGGTGATTATAGTGAAGAAGACTCAGATTTGCCTTCCTCACTTACCAGTGAAAATTTCATTCTTAATATTAAAGATGGGATAGGAGACCATATCATTAATGTTAACAATGTATCTGAGAAAAAAAACACTTTGTGACATGATAATTGGTGGTGTGGATTTTTTAATTTATGCTGACTCTTGTTCTCCCTACACCATCATCAATGAAATTGTTCGGAATACTTTGTTCTCAGGAAAGTTGGGTTTAGATCTGAAAGGACCAGCTATTTCTCCTGAAGGGTATTCTAGGGAAAGGATTGATTTATTAGGTTTCATCATTTAATTTGTAGATTCAAGAACGTGAAAGTCTAGGCAAATTGTACATTTCTAAAAAATGACCTTCAGTTCGAGGTTGGTTTGATCAGGGTGAACTTGGTATTTTGCTTGACCTATGAACCTGTTATTGTTTTAGAAGAAGGTGAAGTTAATGGAAAGGATATGTTTAAAAAGTTTCCCAGAGTATTTAATGAGAACATCGGTAAATGATATAGTTTTGAACACAATGTTGTTCATAAAAAAGATGCTTGTTCTACATTTTTTAAAGCTAAGAACAAACCCATTTTTGTCAGGAGGGAGGTGGAAAAGGAACTGGATCAGTTGGTCCCTGAGGATATTAAAGAAAAAACAGAATCCTCTGAATGGTTTTCCCCCGTTGTCATTGCCAGGCGTTCTAATGGTAATATTCTTCTATGCATAGATTTAAGATATCTTAATAACAATATTCAAATTGACAAGTTTCCAAATATTTTTAACCAATAGACTTATCTGAAGCATACCAGCACATTGTTTTACACAAGGACTGCAGGAAATGTACTGCATTTATCACTCCAGTGGGGTGTAATCAATACAATGGAATGCCTTTTGGCCCAGTGTCAGCTGCAGCTGTCTTTCAAAGACTAATGCATTCATTATTTGGCCAACTTGATAATGTACAATGCTTTTAAGATGACATTCTTTCGTATGGTAAGAATAAAGAAGAACATGCTTTGATTCTTAGCAAAGTGTTAGAAATTCTAGACATGAGGGGCCTTACTGTGAAGTTTTCCAAGTCTAAGTTTGCAAAAAATTCTGAAACGTATTTAGGTCACATGTTTTGCTTGGATGGTTTGAAACTGGTTGAGGCAATACTTCTGCTCCTGCACCCAAAATCAAAGATGACGTATGATCATTTTTTGGTCAAACAGAATTTTATGCCAAGTACAATAAGAATTTCTTTAAAAGAGTGCTTCAAATCGGGTATGAATCCAAGTTCAACTGGTGTAGTGAATGTGAGAGGGAATTTAAGGATGTGAAATCTGCCATTGCTGAAATCACAACTTTATCTGGTTTTGACCCAATCTGCATAGTGTGATCACCACTGATGCCAGTTCCAAAGGTTTGGGTGCAGTAATGTCCCAGAAGCAAGAGGGTGTTGGGGAAGCCATCATTGCTTATGCTGCCAGATCACTCACTGCTGCTGAAGAAACATTTTCAGGAATAGAAAGTGAAACTTTAGCTTGTGTGTGATCTAGAGCACTTCAGAGTTTTTGTTTGGGGCAAGCAGTGTGATATCAGAAGGGATCACAAGCATTTAGTTAATCTCCTCACCACTGATGGCATGATTAAAGCTTCAGCACATATCGCGAGAATGTTAATGAGACTTCAAGATTTTATTTATAAAATCTTTTATGTTCCAGGCAAGGATAATGTCTTAGCAGATTTCCTCTCAAGGATGCCTTTAAAAATAAAGGAGAACATAGCTAATGTTTGGGATGATTTTCATATTGCCCTGGTACACAATGAGGGAATTCCTTTAATTCAAAAACAGGTTTGGTTAGATGCATACACCAAAGATGCTACAGAACAAAAAGCCTTGTCTTTTATCACTAATGGATGGCCCAGTAAAAATCTTTTTAAGTCCAGATTTAAGATGTTTTTTTAGAGGTGCGTAATGCATTATCTTCGGCTAATGGTATTCTGTTTAGAGGTGATGATGTTGTTCCTCCTTTTGAGTTAAGAAATTCTATTGTCAAACTTTGTCATGATGGCCATTGTGGCATCGTTAGGACTAAACAATCAGTTAAAAATGGTTGTTGGTGGCCTGGTTTGGACATACTGGTAGGACGTACTGTTAGGGATTGTGTGATTTGTGCCAACGCTAACACGTCTCTCAAGACTTTGAGACCCAACATGAGCACTCCTTTTATCCTGGTCCATGGGAAACTATTGCTGTAGACATTATTAGTCCTGTAGATAATGATTGCAAGTATGTTATTTCTGCCATAGATGTGTTTTCAAGATGGCCCATTGTCAAGATTGTGGACAAGGTTGAAACTGATGCCATTTTGTCCTTTTTAGACACCATTTTTATGGAAGAAGGAATACCTACTCAAATTATCACAGACAATGTTGTACAATATGTATCTCTTAAAGCAAATTACTATTTCAATAGTTTAGGTGTAAAACATCTTTGTATAATGGCAGCAAAAAAAACATGATTTCATGTTTTAACAGGGTGCTCAAAGGTGCTGTTCAATCTGCCAGTATGAAAGATGATAACTGGTGATTACGTATTCACAAAACTGTTTGGATGCATTGCATCACTCCTAATGATATGAAGAAAGAATATACCTCAATATCCAGCATCCTTTTACACGACCGCGTTGTGACTCCGCATACCTTTACTCCGCAAGTCAGAACAAGGACTTGCGGAGGGGGGGTGCTGGAAGTTGGAAAAGTATAATTTACTATTCCAAACCCAGTCAGTGCGGACACTAGCGAAGGTGTTGGATTTTAAATCCAACACTTACCCCCCCTCCGCAAAAAGCTCTGAACATTGCTACGAATTATTGCATATTTTCGTTGAATGTTGAAGATCAAGTTCGCCCCAAGAATCAAAAGTCACCTAAGTAATGGAATACATGGTTGGACTGTGAGATGTTCTAGGCTCCCTATGTGATTAAAGAACTGACAGCCTTCAAAGTAGGTTCTAGCAATAAAACACTCAAAATTATGCATTTGTCAGGGTAATACTTTGGCGAAAGGAAAAATCCTTAAAGCAGAATGCCAGTAAGCTAAAAACTGAATCAAGCATCAGATTTTTCTGAGTTTCTGCATGTTGGAAGGTGGTTTATTAGTGGGTGCAGGCAGGTACCCACAGCTAGTAATAAGACTTTAATCACAAAGAAGGTCCAGTCAAGTCCCAATAAATTAATCGTTACTCAACCCTTGGTATATTGTCTCATGAGCAGTCAGGCTCAACTCAGGAGACAGGTGTTTAAAGCACATAATATCAGCAAAACAGTACATAAGTAAGACACAACACACAATGTCTATCCATTACTCATTTATAGAAATAGGAAATATTTCTTCTTTTAAAATTATACCTAAACAACAAACAATCAATGTAGGGAACCAGAGACATACATTTTTAAAGATAAAATGTAAGAATTAGCTGTCTAGTGCTTAAATCTCCAACCGGGGACATCTGGTCATGCTTGATCAGGACCAAATCAAAGTTTCAGGCCAACCATGATGGAGCATGGGTTAAATATGATGGGGTGGTTGGTAAGGGTGGGCGTAGTATGCGTAGTGGGGCTACGGGGAGCTACGCGAAGTGGGCATGAAACTACGCCCACCCACGCACTCCGTGTAGCCCCCACTACGCACTGCCCGCCTCCCTCCCGCCCTCTTCTCATGAGAAATGAGCATGCGCGGGCGGCCGCGCATGCGCATTGGGATCGAAGACGCAGCGGCGAAAGAGAAGAGGGAGCCCCGGGACGCCGCGGACCAGGTAAGTGGTTTTAATTTACTTTTGTATAATATTAAGCTTTAATGAGGTATTTAGGAGAGGGCGGGAGGGAGGCGGGTGGCGGCAACTACTCTCCGTCCACGGAGCATGCGTAGTGCTGCCTACTATGCCTGCTCCGCAAAATGCGGAGTAGGCAGCACTACGTGGGCGGAGCGTAGCACTACTCCCATGGTATTGGTTGGGGGCTGGTCAAAACTTTAGCTACATTTTTAGTTCTTTTTCTCTTGATTTCAAGTCAGTCTCCTCAGCAGACTGGGTTGCAGTTCAATGACAGCGGCTTGCTCCAGCGTAAGGCCCATTTGATTCATGGAGGTCTTAGTTCGTGTTGTCAATGACGGAAAACTTCTGAGCTCACAGATGGGTAAAACTGGATTTCAGGCAGAGTTGCAGATCAACGTCTTGGCATTAGCCGCCAAAAACATGCAAACTCACTGAGAGAGTGACACATGGCTAAAACAATCCACAGAAAACCTAAAGCACAAATGAGGTAATCTCAGAAGCCATACTACACATTTCACCCCTCTAACAAATTCTAGTGGAAAACAGGGATCCTATCGATGGCCACTCCTCCAAAGACGTGCAACTCAAACTCAAAAACTCAACCCACTCCAACCTACTGCAACCCACTGCAACCCACTGCAACCATGGTTTACAATTGACTAAACAACATCCCTTCTTTTTTTTTATTTCTCCCCTATTATAAGATTTCCATGCTGTACATTTTATGCAATGGCTTTATTTAACTATGCTAATAAAAATTAACATGTAACCAACGACGCCGGCTTCGCTCTTGATGACAGGTTGGTCACCTTAAAGGGGTTTATCGCAAAAATTCTCCAAATTATTCAAAACCTCCGAATCTTCTTCCAGAAGGCCTTTCTGAGGAACCTGGGGGGCCCACAACACCAGGCAAGGTTCCAGAAGCTCTGTGTTGGTCCTTGGAGAGTTGGGACTACATTTCCCACAATGTTTGTCGCAGAAAGCACTGTTCCAAAAAATGAAATGCAGAACATCTCTCCTGGAGGTTCAGGTCTGGCTAACCCAACCCACAGGAGTGGACAACTTTGCCCTACACTCCCCCTTCAGCCATTCTCCTAATTCAATTACAGGGGCTACCATCTGGTTCGGGGTGCAGGAAGTGGACTTGGGTCTGTTTCCTTTCAGAACTCTCCTTCACTCTTTGAAGACCAATTTGGCTACCCATCCTCCTTCCTGTCCTGACATTTGCTGCTGCAGCTCTCCACACACCTGATGTATCCTTTGACTCATCCCAGGCCACTTCACAACCCAACAAGGAAGCATTGCTCAGTCTGTCAAAGGCTGGCCAATCAGAAGAGGCTGCTAAAAGACGGATTTTAGGTAAATTTAAGAAAGCAGTTCTAAAAATAATTACCTGAAATAGTTGTAATAAATCAAACCTTGGCAATTTATTGTAACTATTATTTTCATATTTTAAATAAATATTTTAGTTCACTCCATAGCCTTTTCATGTTAGCCTAAAAAAAGCTAATGTATTAAAATGAGGAAAAACAAAATTGGCAGCTTCTTCCTCACCAGGACATTGAAAACATATTTTATAATGTCCCTGCTTATTAGTACAATGCACCGGACCCTTGGGGCTACTAAGGTAGTCCTTAGGATTGACTTATACAGACAAACATGGTAGCTTATTTTAATTAAGTTCCAGTATTAGTTGCTTGCTATTTCACTAAGGGAAATTACAATTCTGATCTTATTATCCCCATCCACCTAAAAAAATTAGCAACAGGAATTGCTTACCGTGGAGACGGATTTGAACCTACGCATGTGTACAGATGCATCAGTTTCCCTGTGCCTGTGTGAAAAACCCTTGTGTCACCATAGATGCGCTGTATTTACAATACGGTGCACCATGGAGCAAGGATTGACAGATGCGTCAGAAATTCTGACGCATCTGTTGGCAGAAAAGTCACACATTGCTGGAGTCGTGTCGCAAGCCCAACGCAACTCCAGCAGTGCGTGTTGCGGCCTATTCACAATACACTGCGTCACTCCTTATGCCTGCTTCAAGCAGGCATAAGGTTTTGACGCAATGGCTTCCTTAAAGTCACGCAGTGAAATCCTATAGATTTCACTGCATCGCTTTCACAGTGCTTTCTAGCGTGGAAACACCCACCCTGCCTATATTATACATGACATAAGTATAATGTCAAGCAGGGATTTACAACGCCACGCATCACACATCTCCCTAGATATGTCACGTAAGTTTGCAGCATTTTATATACCGCTGTTACAAAAGTGATGCAACGGCAGCACAAACGTGTTTTGCAGAATTTGTAAATCTGCCCCAATATTCTCAGGGCAACATTGCAATGTCTAGTACCTAAGTTCTTTCAGATCTGTAAATGCCATTTCTTGAAAGGGCCTACATAAACTGGATAGACAAACAGCACATGGGGATAGGTTTCAATGTGGTCTATACAATGAGGGCGTCATTGTCATTATTGTCATCATATGCAGGCCATTTTGAAGTAAAGGATTTTAGTTGAAGAGAGCCCACTCGAACGTGAAATTATTTTTCCGATGAAAGGACTTTAAAATTGTATCCCATTAGGGCTCAAAACTTGGGAAATTTTTACATTCTAAAAATCACCCTGTCATTGTGGTGCTCTAACTTGTTCTGATAGTATTTCCCAATAACATTCCTTCATTAGTTCTTTAGAAGGGGAACTGAACGCTATGTGAGTTTTCCCATAAGTTCAGCATTTCCATATTGGTCAAAACATTGTTGATGTCACATAGCTATCGGATTTTAAGTGAAAGATTAGCCTCAACGACATCCCTCAGGACATTAGCATAGGTGGCCAGCCCGGGGGTAGACCATATTCTATGCAGATATAATATAGGATGTAATCTAGCAGTGTCTACCAGCAATTTAGTTCCTAGGTCGTTAAGCAAGGGTGTCACGGGAGTACTTTGCGGTAAGCTAGCTATCATACAGAGAACCCTATTCTCTGCTGTAGCAAGCTGAGTCATTTTCTCAAAACCCCATAGTTCGAACCCATAAAGAACCGAGCTCACCAATTAACATTATAGATCTGCAATACTGGCCTACCCTTCTTCGTCAAAGATGTTTTAAATTCACTATTTAGTGCACCTGCTAACTGGTGATGTTTCAATGGTATACAGTCAAAATATCGAGTTGATAATATTGAATAGACAAAATATTGAGTCAGAAAAATCGAAGGTATGTAATATCGACAACAAAAATATCGACGTTCAAAATATCGATTTATGTGTGTGGAAATAATATCGAGGATATTAATATCGAAATAGGAAATATCGAAGTTAAAAATATCGATTATAAAAAATATCGACATTTTAAATAGTGTATTTTTTAATGAATGTAAAGTATTGATATTGTAAAATGTTAGGTATATACAATTTTAGTATTAATTATTAGTGAAATAAATTGTGTAAAATGTTTAGGAGCGGGATGTAGGGTTTATAGGGGATAAGGGTGGGTAGTGTTTTAAAATGTATGTAATACAAAATATTATTATTAATAATAAATTTACATTAAAATTATTACAATATAGAGAAGAAGTTGTAAATATTAGTTAATTAATAATGTCTAATAAAATTGTATTGTAATGTTTAGTAGCGGGTTATAGTGTTTATAGGGGTTAAGGGTGGGTAGTGTATTAAAAATAATATTGAAATCATTTTTTTAAATTTCGAATTTGAATAAAAATTTAAATAAAATTTCGAATTAGATTAAATTTTTCTAAATTTAGCGAAATAGTATATAAAAAATTCAAATGATGTTTCATGTTTGCTAGTGTTTTATTGGGTATATAGTGGATAAGTGTGGATTAATAATGTATAATAAAATTGTATTGTAATGGTTAGTAGCGGGTTATAGTGTTTATAGGGGTTAAGGATGGGAAGTGTTTTTAAAAATGTTTTGAAATTTTTTAATGAAATTTCGATTTAGATATAAAATTGAAATAAAATTTCGAATTTGAATACAATTTTCAAAATTTTGCAAAATTGTATTTTACAAATTTAAATGATGTTTAATGTTTGGTAGTGTGTTATTGGGTATATAGTGGATAAGTGTGGATCAATAATGTATAATAAAATTGTATTGAAATTTTTAGTAGCGGGTTATAGTGTTTATAGGGATTAAGGGTGGGTAGTGTTTTAAAAATATAATTTATAAATTTTAAAACTATTTCAATTGATTTTAAAATTTAAATAAAATTTCGAATTTGAATAAAAAGTTCGAAAATTTGCGAAATAGTAGTTTTAAAATTTAAATGATGTTTAATGTTTGGTAGTGTGTTATTGGGTATATAGTGGATAAGTGTGGATATTGTCTTAAATAGTATGTTTGTAGATAATAAATATTTTAAGTAAATTAAATAGGTTCAGTGTCCAGCACTTACCCTAATTAAATGGTGATTGGTGTTGGAATAGTACATTAAATAGCTTCAGTGTCCAACACCTACCCTAATTAAATGTTGATTGGAGTTGGAATAGTAAATTAAATAGGTGCAGTGTCCAGCACCTACCATAATTAAATTTTGATTGGAGTTGGAATAGTAAATTAAATAGGTGCAGTGTCCAGCACCTACCATAATTAAATTTTGATTGGAGTTGGAATAGTAAATTAGATAGGTTCAGTGTCCGGCACCTACCATAATTAGATGTTTATTGGATTTGGAATAGTAAATTATATAGGTTCAGTGTCAAGAACTTACCCTAATTAAATGGTGATTGGAGTTGGAATAGTAAATTAAATACCTTCTGTGTCCAGCACCTACCCTAATTAAATGTTGATTGGAGTTGGAATAGTAAATTAAATAGGTTCAGTGTCCACCACCTACCCTAATTAAATGTTGATTGGAGTTGGAATAGTAAATTAAATAGGTTCAGTGTCCAGCACCTACCCTAATTAAATGGTGATTGGAGTTGGAATAGTAAATTAAATAGGTTCAGTGTCCAGCACCTACCCTAATTAAATGGTGATTGTAGTTTGAATAGTACATTAAATAGGTTCAGTGTCCAGCACTTACCCTAATTAAATGGTGATTGGAGTTGGAATAGTAAATTAAATAACTTCTGTGTCCAGCACCTACCCTAATTAAATGTTGATTGGAGTTGGAATAGCAAATTAAATAGGTTCAGTGTCCACCACCTACCCTAATTAAATGTTGATTGGAGTTGGAATAGTAAATTAAATAGGTTCAGTGTCCAGCACTTACCCTAATTAAATGGTGATTGGAGTTGGAATAGTAAATTAAATAGGTTCAGTGTCGACCACCTACCCTAATTAAATGTTGATTGGAGTTGGAATAGTCATTTAAATAGGTTCAGTGTCCAGCACTTACCCTAATTAAATGGTGATTGGAGTTGGAATAGTAAATTAATTAGGTTCAGTGTCCAGCACCTACCCTAATTAAATGTTGATTGGAGTTGGAATAGTAAATTAAATAGGTTCAGTGTCCACCACCTACTCTAATTAAATGTTGATTGGAGTTGGAATAGTAAATTAAATAGGTTCAGTGTCCAGCACCTACCCTAATTAAATGTAGATTGGAGTTGGGATAGTAAATTAAATAGGTTCAGTGTCCAGCACCTACCTTAATTAAATGGAGATTGGAGTTGGAATAGTAAATAAAATATGTTCTGTGTCCAACACCTACCCTAATTAAAAGTAGATTGGAGTTGAAATAGTAAATTAAATAGGTTCAGTGTCCAGCACCTACCCTAATTAAATGGTGATTAGAGTTGGAATAGTAAATAAAATAGGTTCTGTGTCCAACACCTACCCTAATTAAAAGTAGATTGGAGTTAGAATAGTAAATTAAATCGGTTCAGTGTCCAGCACCTACCCTAATTAAATGTTGATTGGAGTTGGAATAGTAAATTAAATAGGTTCAGTGTCCACCACCTACCCTAATTAAATGTTGATTGGAGTTGCAATAGTAAATTAAATAGGTACAGTGTCCAGCACCTACCCTAATTAAATGTAGATTGGAGTTGGAATAGTAAATTAAATAGGTTCAGTGTCCAGCACCTACCCTAATTAAATGGTGATTGGAGTTGGAATAGTAAATAAAATAGGTTCTGTGTCCAACACCTACCCTAATTAAAAGTAGATTGGAGTTGGAATAGTAAATTAAATTGGTTCAGTGTCCAGCACTTACTCTAATTAAATGGTGATTGGAGTTGGAATAGTAAATTAAATAGGTTCAGTGTCCAGCACCTACCTTAATTAAATGTAGATTGGAGTTGGAATAGTAAATTAAATAGGTTCAGTGTCCAGCACCTACCCTAATTAAATGGTGATTGGAGTTGGAATAGTAAATAAAATAGGTTTTGTGTCCAACACCTACCCTAATTAAAAGTAGATTGGAGTTGGAATAGTAAATTAAATAGGTTCAGTGTCCAGCACTTACCCTAATTAAATGGTAATTGGAGTTGGAATAGTAAATTAAATAGGTTCAGTGTCCAGCACCTACCCTAATTAAATGTTGATTGGAGTTGGAATAGTAAATTAAATAGGTTCAGTGTTCAGCATGTACTCTAATTACATGTGGTATATTTAAATAGATTGTACATTATATTAAAAAAACCATTTGTAATAATAATATAAATGAATTTGCAATAGCTACAAGATAAAAATTACACAGATGTTTTTCAAACAAATCTTTATTTTTTTACTTCTCAAAATAAGGACAATATATATGTGTAATAAAGCAATGTATAGTGTAATGAATACAAAATATAAGGACAATGTAGTTTGAAAAATCACATTTTTGAGTAGTTGTTTAGGAAAGTACATTTTCTGTACAGAGAAAAAAATGTAGTTCAAGATTATGCAATGAATGCTACTATACATACATATAAAACAATTTGATATATTTTTAATACATTATACATTTGTAATAAAATAGATGTTTTTAATATTTACATATAATCCAGTGCAGTAGAAATGATGATATAAAATAATGAACATTTTTAAAAGATATTTGGATATTAATAATATTTAACATCCTACCATTAACATCATTTTCTGGATATTTGTAGAGTATACAATATTTTTTATTTAAAATTATTATTATTAATAAATAGGTTTTAATAATAATAATTTTAACATGTTAGTCATATTGTTAAAAAAGTAATACAGCAAAAACAGATAGTATATTAGATATTTTTCACAGATTATTTTTCAATAAATATTACATTAAATATTAAAATGTATTAATATTTAATGTAATAAATATTAAAAGTATGAAAAAAATACATTAGTAATTTTAAAAAATACATATATATTTAAACATGTTGCAAAGTATTTTTTAACAATTATACATAATTTTCTGCAGTAAAAAAAATTGTTTTGGGCATTTATAGCACTATTTTTTACAGTATAGTATAATTTGGGTCTTTCATTTTGTAACCGCTCATTTTCTTTTTGGGTCATTTTGGGAGAGTGAAGGTCGCGGTTGGAAGCAGGTTCACGTCTGAGCAGGTAAGAGTCTATTTTGATATATTTTAACTATTTTATCTAACTTTTGAAGGTAGTCGTTTGTTATTTAGGGGTTTTGGATTACTGTATGAGTATTTAGATAGTATGGAGTTGACTCGATACGTATTTCGGTTATCGAGGCTTTTTGTTCTTTGAAGTAGTTGGAGTTAGTGAGTTTGTGCTAGGATTTGGCTATTTAATAAAAATGCAAGTATGTAATGTTTATATTATATGCTATTTTGCTAAGTGTTATGTGGGTGGGATTGTTTAATGTTTTTTTCTAGGTATTTTGAAACAGCTATTTCCGTTTCCGAGCTGTGATTTTTTTTTATCTAAGGAAGTGTGTTTCAGTTGTTTGAACTGAGATGTATAGCATATTTCCTTTATTTTTCGAGTTTCCTGGACCGTTTCTTACATTTGTAGATTTTTTTTTTTTTTTTAATGGATTTAAAACAATCGATTTATTTGGATGATGGATACATTTTGCACAGTTATATTTCTACATTTTCAAGGGATTTTTCACTTCTTTTTTTGAGAATTTCTCACTACATGGATTGTAATGGATTATTGGTTATGATGTTGTTGTGCAAGGTAAGTGAATAATTTTTAATATTTATTTGGGGTGGGAAAAGTGTTTTTATGAAATGTATTTAATATCGTGACATAATTATTTTGTCTATTTATAATTAAGAAAAAAATATATTAGACAAAATAATTAAATAATTGTTATATTATAATATGTGTGGTTGCATATTTAAGTATATTTGCGGATGTTGACCCTTTTATTTAGTTATTATTGTTAGTTTAATGTTTTGGCTATCATTTTTAAGTATTCTAGTCCTCTTGTTGAAGGGTAAAGTTGTACTTGCTGTTGTAAATATTGATACATTTGAGCAGTTTGTCTTGAGAGTTTGGGTTTTAGTTGTAAGACAGATTGCTCCAGTCGTAATTCTTGAAAACTTTGCTCTTTTTGGATTGCTGTGAGGAGTTTGTGTAATGTGGGAGTTGTACGTCCAGTAGAAGATAGGAAGGCATTATGCCAACCTTCAACAGCATTGTTTGTTTTGGCTTCTTGGTTCAGGGTTGGTAGGTATACATTCCACCAGGGAATTAAGAATTTAGGTTGGCGTCTGTGGCCTGACCTGTGTAGTCTCCCTACCCAGTTGTCCTCAAAGTAATTTGTTCATTTTGTGTGTAGAAAGGACTTTCAATTAATAGATTATAATGTTCAGCCACGTCAGTTATTGGCACATATGCCAGAGCTATTAGGTGTTTAATTTGGTATGCAAAGGTAATATTGGTTGCATACTCAACACTAAGTGCAGATTTTTGTAAATGTCTCCATAGACATTGGTTAAAATGAAAATAACATCCTTGAATGGATGTGTGTGGATACGTTTTAAGAATGGAATTAATCATAGCTTGTTCGAAGTCTATTACTATTTTTATTGGAAAGTAGTCTGATGTTTGTTCTTTTATTTTGTGCAATATTTCAGTATAAGTTGCTGTTTGTTTGTTTGGTAACAAACAGTAGATGATTGGGATACAGGTATTATGATATTGCCCATGTATTGTATACAATTGGTAGAATGGTTTTGGGCATATGGAAAAAGTGCCATCCATCATCCATGTTTGACTTTCTTTTAATTTTTTAATGTTGGTATTTGTGGCAAACACGATTATTCTTTTCTATTTGCTATGATTATCATAAAAGATAAATGGTTCGTTATTATGTGTGATGGCAAGGTCAGGTGGAATAATGACTTCCTCAAAAGTTGTAGCTATTGGTATAGTGGGTCTACTAGATTTTTTGGTCCTAGCTATGGTTCTTTTGATTGAAGCAATTGATGGTAACTGACCTCTTGCTTCTCTGGGTACTCTAGGTAGTAATTCCTTCAGAATTACGCTGCTTGGTAGGTCAGATGTGCTACTTAATTCTTTTATATTTTCGAGAGTGGATCTAACCTCGATTTCAGAGAGGTTTGGTGGATGGTTATGTTCAGTAGTATTAATAACACTTGTTTCTGGTTGTAGAACGCCCATAGCATTTATTAGAGTAATACTTAGTACATTTCCAGTTAACTTTAAGGTCTTTTTGTTTCTCCTGAGTATTAGTATAACCCATATAGCATAATAAATATGACCGAGATACCCGCCACCCCCTCTCAACACACTCCCCAAGGATAGGAAACCGGAAACAGTTCTGAACTTTTGGAAGACGGGAGGGAGTGACCCTCCCGGCCGTATTTATTAAAATATGAAACAAAATTAAAACATTAAAATAACAGTTTCATATTATGTACAATTTCATTACCACATTGCGATGTTTGGCTAACCTTAACATATTCTCTAATACAAAGGTTCTCCTAGCCGAACTAACATCCTACAAAACATTAACTTGAAATTTTGAAATTGTACATCCTAACGTTTAAGGGCCAACGGCAGGGTCGTAACCGGTGTCAAGATCCCTAAACCAGAAATATCCCCCTCACTTGTGAGGGGCGACCGCACAGAGGTGTACCTCAAGTGCAACTACCAATTTCCCTTGACTTGACGGGGGCCCCAATAAACTCGACGCCACTTAAAGGTCGTCCGAGGACTCGTGTGAGGTATCTAGAAGGTAGCGTAGACCCCCTCCCAAACCCCACACAACTTACCACATCTGCCGTCGCAGATATCCTGGCCCCGGGAAATTCCCCAGGAGGGGGCTGTAGCCCCTCCTACCCAGGAAGGGGCCTTGACCGCCTTTCCTTTCCTTTCGGCGTCCCATCCTTAGAAGGGACCGCCTACCCGTTGAGGGGCCAATGGCCACCTCCCTCGAGCGCTCCCATCCGTAATGGGCGACGCCCACTCATAGGGATCTACCAATTAGTGCTCACCGATCATGACCTTACCGCCCGACCAAAATAAATACGACAATTTAACTAAAATCACTCAATTACAAACAACCATAAACCATTTCACGTATGATTACTGATCAATACTAGTGCAGAATTACTTTATTTGAAAAACATACTGTAGCTGACCATTCTTTATTGCATACTCAAAATAACACGACAATCACCACAACCTGCAAGAAATAGAATTACCACATCAAAACTTTATTCAAAACAACTGGCTGTCCTCAGGGGCTGGTGGGTGGGTCAAAATTGGCTCTTCGTTCCGTCTCGAGCTCACGTGCAGCGAGGGGGTGCAGCTTCAGAGCACAGGAACAAGAGGATGCGTTCTTGGCTTGTTGCTCCTTTTATCCGTCTTCGGGGCGGGCGTAAACCCGCCCCTGCCTGCCCCTAGGGCGTGGCCGGCCGCGTCAGTGTCTAGGCCAGCCCACTCTAGGGCGGGAAAAAACGTGCCCCGGCTACGCCGCTTCGGGCATACCAGCCGAGGCTCGCCTCCCGCCCAAAAATGGCTTCCCGGGGGGCTCGTGGTACTCAGCCATACGTTCGGGGGGACCGAATGGTCGCCCCTTTCCATATGACCGAGATACCCGCCACCCCCTCTCAACACACTCCCCAAGGATGGGAAACCAGAAACAGTTCTGAACTTTTGGAAGACGGGAGGGAGTGACCCTCCCGGCCGTATTTATTAAAATATGAAACAAAATTAAAACATTAAAATAACAGTTTCATATTATGTACAATTTCATTACCACATTGCGATGTTTGGCTAACCTTAACATATTCTCTAATACAAAGGTTCTCCTAGCCGAACTAACATCCTACAAAACATTAACTTGAAATTTTGAAATTGTACATCCTAACGTTTAAGGGCCAACGGCAAGGTCGTAACCGGTGTCAAGATCCCTAAACCAGAAATATCCCCCTCACTTGTGAGGGGCGACCGCACAGAGGTGTACCTCAAGTGCAACTACCAATTTCCCTTGACTTGACGGGGGCCCCAATAAACTCGACGCCACTTAAAGGTCGTCCGAGGACTCGTGTGAGGTATCTAGAAGGTAGCGTAGACCCCCTCCCAAACCCCACACAACTTACCACATCTGCCGTCGCAGATATCCTGGCCCCGGGAAATTCCCCAGGAGGGGGCTGTAGCCCCTCCTACCCAGGAAGGGGCCTTGACCGCCTTTCCTTTCCTTTCGGTGTCCCATCCTTAGAAGGGACCGCCTACCCGTTGAGGGGCCAATGGCCACCTCCCTCGAGCGCTCCCATCCGTAATGGGCGACGCCCACTCATAGGGATCTACCAATTAGTGCTCACCGATCATGACCTTACCGCCACAGGCCGGATAGTTGACCGGCTATCCGGACCCCCCACACACTCCTACCTAAAGGTCATGTCTTAAAGTCCCCAGCCAAGCTATCAGGTCTACTATGAGTAACTCGTTCCCCACCCGGGACAAATGAACACCATCACCCAAATACATACTGTCCCCTTTAATACAACCATGCGAAATAGAATGCAGTGTACTTGAACGGAACAATCGACTCACTTTATTATTAATCTTCCTTACTGAATGATTCAGAGCAGAAACTGAAAGAGCCCCCCGCCACACTTTTCGCGGGATCATATGGGACCATGCGATTGTGCACCCTGGAACTCTTCTCGCTAACCAACTTACAGTGGAAAGCATTGCCTCAAGAAGTAGTCGTCTACCAGTGGACCCCAAATCGTTGCCCCCAAGATGTACTATGACTATAGCCGGCGGTGACCTCGTCCGCCCTAACAAACCCTCAAAAAATGATTGAAACTGGTCAATACAGAGCCCGCCCTTTCCGTAGAAGGACACACTGTACCCGTATTCCCCAGCCACGTGAATCATGTCACCTGCTTTGAATACGTCCGCGGCCCGCCTCACGTATGAGTGGCCCACGACCCACACCTCCTTTTTCACAGCCGGTGATGTCTGACCGCTGACCCGGTGTTGGGTCGACTGCACAGTCCGCCCCGCCTCGTAGGCTTGCGCAACTGAAAACCAAACAAAAACATGAAGCGTGAGTACATCATTACAGCTTCACAACATGTGCAACCGCGCATACCTTTTATAACAGTTCGAGGACCAACGCCCCACACGTTTAACTTGTTCTACATTCAGACCCCTGGCTGTAGCCTCTGTAGCAGCCCCTATCCGAAAGGAATGGGTCCCAAACTCGCCGGGGTTCAGGCCCGCAGCGGAAATTGACATCGCAAGCACCCGCTGAAACTGAAAGCTCGTCAGTGGGGTGGTGTCAGCGTGTCTCAACAAGGTCCCCCCCCATGATGCCACCCTTTGCGCTAAATATTCCTCTACGCAACTTACCGGGCAGATGGAGGACCCGGGAATCCTTTGTATGATTATGCAGTCCCCCATCGCACCCTGGTCGGTCTTGGACCTGACAAACGAAATGGACATTGTCTCCCCTCTGACCTGAACGTGCTCTCGGCACAGTCCCCCCGCCACATCCCGCTTGACTGCCACTAGTTCGCTTACCCGCATAGCCCCATGCAATGCCAGCGCAAAAGCGGCTCGGAATAACACTGTTTCATACTGGGATGAACACGTTGAAGGGAGTACAGATAATAACAGGGCCAGCCTATCCAGACCTATCGGGCGCCTTTCATCTACTCTGCGACCCTCAAGGCGTTGCCACCCACGTAGTGCTTTTTGTACAACGAAAGACGCTGTCGGGTCCTGGATCCCATAAGCCCTCGCCACAAAGGAAATGGCTGCCCGATGCCTCTGGGCCGTAGCCACAGATTTGCCTGCCTGATGTAAAGACAGCAGGAAATTTACTACCCACTCCTCCTGGCCCCAAAGCTCCCCTCCAGCAGTCCCCAAAAAGGCCAAATAGGAACGGAACGCCCCTTCATATGCCTTCCTTGTCCTGGGTGCTAAACTCTCTCCCACGAGGTTTCGTAGTTCAGGGCACCGAGAGACCAGAGAGCTTCGGGAAAGGGTGCCGCCACCGGGTCCGCTGTGGGCAGAAAACCCCAGAAGGCCTGCATACGGAAACGAGAAAGCGCATCAGCCGCTTGGTTCATCACCCCCGGCACATGTCTTGCCTTAAATAGGACATTCAATTGCATACACAACAAGACAATTTCTTTGAGCAGCCTCAGGATCCATTTGCATCGTGCCGCCTGGCTATTGATACACTCAACCACGGTCATGTTATCAGACCAGAATACCACAGAGTGATCTCTAAACCCCTCAGGCCAAGTTTTCAGGGCCACCAGAATGGGGAACAGTTCGAGAAAAGCAATGTTACTCGTCAGCCCACCCTCATGCCACCATGACGGCCATTTTTGAGCCGACCATTGTGTGCCAAATATGGCACCAAAACCAATGCTCCCTGCCGAATCTGTCCACAGCCCCAGCTCCTCGGAGGACACCGCCGGTTTGTTCCAGACAACTCGACCATTGAAATCCGCCAGAAATGCCAACCAAATGCACATGTCCTGGCGAACCTCGGCCGAGAGCCTCGTGCGATGGTGACCCTCCTTCAGGCCGACCATGGCCTGCGCGATCGAGCGGGAAAAGGGGCGGGCCATCGGTATTACTCTCAGGGCAAAATTCAGCTGTCCCACCAATTGTTGTAATTGCTGCAGCTTAACCTTAGACTGACTAATACACGTTTCCAGGGATGCCCTGAACCTTAGCACTTTTTCTCTTGGTAAACGAAAACAACCCTCCTCCGAGTCGAGCTCGATCCCCAGAAACTCGAGGCAAGTCGAAGGACCCACAGTCTTACCTGGTGCCAATGGCACACCAAAATGATTCATTAAGACACAAAATTCATTCAAAGCCTGACCACATTCCGGATCCCCGGCTGCCCCTAGAAACAAAAAGTCATCGAGATAATGCATAACCTGTTGAAACCCCGTCTTCCTTGTGAAGACCCATTGCAGGAAACAACTGAACTGCTCAAAATAGGTACAAGATATAGAGCATCCCATTGGCATACATCTATCCATGTAATAGTGTCCCTGAAACATGAAACCAAGAAGACGCTGATCGTCTGGATGTACCGGGAGCAACCGGAACGCTGACTCGATATCAGATTTCGCCATCAGCGCACCGGGCCCTAGGCGATTCAATATGGCTACGGCCTCATCGAAAGATGCATACCGCACTGAACACACTTCCGGGTCTATCGCATCGTTTACGGAAAGACCACGTGGGGCTGACAAATTATGTATCAGCCGAAACTCACCCGGGTCCTTCTTGGGGACCACCCCTAAAGGGGAACAAACAAAGTTAGCAACCGGTGGCACGTTAAACGGACCGGCGACTCGACCTCGAGCCACCTCTTTCCCAATCTACTCTTGTACCACGGTCGTGTGCTGCAAGACTGATATTTGGTTTTTACATTTCGCTAAACCCTGAAACTCCCCCACTGGGATGCGGAAACCATATGAAAACCCGTTCCGCAACACCCCAGCGGAAGCGTGATCCGGGTATTCGCTGAGCCAAGGAATCATTGCCATGGTATCAATCGGAGTCGGTAAAGGCGCCCCTCGGACTATTTCAGACCTGTTTGGCGCCTCCTCTACCCCCGTTATCACCCGTTTTGGCTCTGCACATGGACTCAGGATGGGACGCTTGCCCACACCCACTACATTCGTGCCTAAATTTGCATGACCCCTGGGGCCTCGTACATTTACCCCTGTTAAAGTTCCAACAAATCCCCCTTTTACCTGTGGTGCCGTTCGGCCTGGAGTGGTAGTCGTTACTCGCACCTGATCGAAAGGGCGTCCCAGCATCATGGCGGGAGGACTCCCCCACACTACTCCCTACCAATGGTAAATTCAACATACCAGTATCCTCCATTTTCGACCATGTTTCATTTACCTTGAAGGCGGCCATCTTTGCGCGCCAAACACTCGGATGCATGAGCTCCTTTTGGCTCTTAACATGCTCCATCTCATAATGATCGGTAAGCAACGAGAAAATGTTTACATACTCATCTGCCCATATCTTCTCCTTAATAGCTAGAGGGACATGTTGACCCAACTTTTCCCTTCGTGACGGGGCCGACTCATCCCTCGCAATCGGCAATGGCCGCTTACCTGAACCGGAAGCTGTATCTGCGGCTGAGCCTATCCCAGGTGGCTTTCCTCCTGCCGCAGCCGGCGTGATAACTGGCGATGCTGCCTTCGCCGCCTCCCTTGTTTCACGCAGTTGCCTCATCAAAACCCGTGCGTCGTCAGCCGTGGCGCCCTCGTTATTTTTACCCAACCACGCTGCTAATTGTGCTGCCAGCTCGGGCGGCATGTCCTCCCCGGACACGGGGGTGACCACCACGGGAATCGGATTCCCCTCCGCCGGCACCGGAGTTGGCTCTTCGAGTGGGGTACAGGGAACCGGGATGTCCCCTCCAGCTGCTCCCCTTCTGGGCCTCTTGCCTTTTCCTCCCGGAGCTGCTCCAGCCAACGGACGTTTCGGTCCCTCTTCCCCGTCTTTCTCCGCCATTCGCTTCTTTAGGTCGGTCACCTCTTTCATAAGAACACGCAGCATCTGTTCGGTAGTCATTCGCTTTCCAACTTTCTTAGGCATTCCCCAACAGAGTATCTGTAAGACAAACAAGAAAGATTACCACACTCAAAATTGGCTCTTCGTTCCGTCTCGAGCTCATGTGCAGCGAGGGGGTGCAGCTTCAGAGCACAGGAACAAGAGGATGCGTTCTTGGCTTGTTGCTCCTTTTATCCGTCTTCGGGGCGGGTGTAAACCCGCCCCTGCCTGCCCCTAGGGCGTTGCTGGCCGCGTCAGTGTCTAGGCCAGCCCACTCTAGGGCAGGAAAAAACGCGCCCCGGCTACGCCGCTTCGGGCATACCAGCCGAGGCTCGCCTCCCGCCCAAAAATGGCTTCCCGGGGGGCTCGTGGTACTCAGCCATACGTTCGGGGGGACCGAATGGTCGCCCCTTTCCAAATGTTCCTTTCTGAGATGTAATAAATCTTGCATCTTCTGTCATTCTTCTGTCATTCTTGTGTTCTTTTATCTAGAAAATTTATTTTAAAAATATTAGGAAAATGTGTAATGTTATAATCATTTTAAATAAAGCAAGTACCATTTGTAGCTTCTTACTTACCAACAGTAAAGTAGTATCTTTAGAAAGTAGGTGTATTTTCAGTCAGATGGTGTTCTAATGTTTGTAGGTCTGTAGAAAAAAAGTATAGGATTTGTTTAATTGTGTATTTTGGTTAGAAATTTGCTAGTGTGTAACCTTTCATAATGAATAAGTTACTTTTTAGGGATTACAAAAGAGAACATTTTAAGAAAATACTAACAGAAGTACTAACAAAGTGAAGTATTAACATTGTACATTCTATTGAGCATTCAATGAGTATATATGTTTGCATTTTGTACTTACCAAGTGTTTATGATTAGTTGCTGAATGTCTGTTCTTGGATTCGAAATTTCTGCTTTTTGTAGTTCAGTTGTCTGTTTAGAGAAAAATTTATAGTACATTAACAAAGGTTATTTATGTGGAAAAAGTAAGTGATATTTTTTACCAAAGCAGTGTTACTTATTTGGTGAAAAGAACCTGGGATAACACATTTCTTATGAGTTAAAACAGAAGAAACATATTAGAAAACATTTATTCTTTAAACTATTTGTCTAATGGTTTTAAGATAAAAGAAGATTTAGGTAGATACCTTTTTTATACTTATTGTGTCGATTTTCTTGAAGACAATGTTCAACTTTATTTTTTAGTAGAGTCTGTTGTAGGAAAAAGTAGATAGAGAGCCAACATTTTAGTGTTAAAAAGTAGTATATAAGTAATAGGTTACAAAATATTAAAAATATGTACCAGAGCTATATGAATACTTACTTGTAGTATTTAGTAGTATTTTCATGCACAGAAGAATATAGAGGGTGCTCCAAAAACTGTCAGTATGTCGTCACGCTGAATCTTGCCCGCATGTTTTAGGGATAATTGTGAATGGTTTATATAGGGTATGTTTAATTAGTGTTTAAATCTGATTGGTCACATATGTTCAGAAGAGTTACCATTGGTTAGCTTGAATTTTTTTAAGTAAAATAATTAACTTATATGTGACTTAATGGTTTATATAGAGGAATAGTGAAATAGTATGTATTTAGTAAAAAACGCTTTTAACTACATATTGATGTTAAAATAGTTTAATAATATGTAAAAAATTGTATGTCTAAAAAGAGTGTTTATATAAATATAGTAAGAACAAAATAAAAAAGAAATGTAAGTAAACGGATATATCAGTTAATAAACATATGCGAAATTATTTAAATATATTTATATGTGTGTATGTGTAGGAGTTATATAAGAAAAATAGACTTATTTAAGGCTATCGATATTTTTTAAAAAACGAAATTAGTGCAGTCGATATTATAGTTATCGATATTTTTGTAGAGTATTATATGTAGTACTGAGTGTCGATATAATGGTAGTCGATAATTGTGGTATCGATATTTGTGTAGTCAATATTTTTGTGCATCGATATTGTGTGGTCGATATTTTAGTAAATTTAATGTAATGAATAGGGAGTCGATATTATTGATATTGATGTTTGACACTCGATGTTAGTGTAGGTCGATTTTTGTGAAATCGAAATTCTGTCAGTGATTCGTTTCAATGCCATCATTTCAATGTGGGGCCTACAGCTCATTCTTTTTTCCAGTATGATTTCTAGATATGTAAATGCATCAACCTGTTGAAGGTGCTCCCCATATAAGTTAATTTTACCCACAAGTGAGGCGCAATCCGCGCAAGGCAGGCTCTTAGACCGCACATCAGTGACTTTCAGAGTCTGTTTCCTACTCGTTGCCCTTTTAAACATGCTCGGACTACGCCCTTTTTTTGCAGGGCTGGCAAGTGCATATGGGACATTGGGCTTTGGTGCATTATCAATGATGATTGGATCTAGAAGCTCCTCACATTGGGACAATAGTTTGTCAATACAGTCCAGCATACCAGCCCCTGCCGCGGGACTCAAGTTCTGAGGGTTGTTTTTTGTCTTCTTGCGGCTCCTCCCAACCCTCCCTCAGTGATTTTCCTCTTCCCCATACCACCCAGATAGCAGGGAGAGGGAGGGACCATAAGCCGGGGCTGAGTATAAGATTCTTGGTTTTGCCTTAGAGAGACTTTGAGCAAGTGCATGGTATCTATTTGGAATGAGAAGACAACAACCCTCTGGTGTGGAGTTTCAGGGACGTGGCCAAGCCCAGGCTCTTCCGGGTTAAGATGGGCGCGGACAGTCATCCTCGGACACACCCCCCTCAGCATGGAATGACTCCTGGTGGCCAACCACACTGGGAACAGCACCAACACCCACCGACCACGCATGCAACCTAGGTTTCATCCTCGACTCCGCCCTCTCCATGTCTAATCAGGTCAACGCCGTCTCCTCCTCCTGCTACAACACCCTCAGTATGCTCCGCAGGATCTACTAGTGGATCCTGACCAAAACAATAAGAACGGTGACACAGGCCCTTGTCAGCAGCAGACTGGACTACGGCAACGCACTCTACACAGAAATCCCAGCCAAACACCTATGATGACTACAACGCATCCAAAACGCCTCCGCCCGACTGATAGTCAACGTCCCCCGCCGCAAGCACATCAACCCCCACCGGAGAGACCTACACTGGCTCCCCGTCGACAAGAGGATCACCTTCAATCTCCTCACCCACACACACAAAGCACTCCACAGCGCCGGTCCAGCCTACCGTTACAGCAGACTCAGCTTCCACACCCCCACCCACCAGCTCCGCTCCGCCAACCTCGCCGCTATCCCCCACATCCAACGGCTGACCTCCGGTGGCAGATCCTTCTCCTACCTTACCGCCAAGACCTGGAAAACCCTCCCTACCCACATACGGCAGACCCAAGACCTACTCTTCGAGCAGTAGCAGCACCCCCCCCATCTCCCCTCAGAGCCTAGGGACCCTCACGGGTAAGTAGCGCCTGCGCTTTACAAGTACTCTGATTGATTGATTGATTGACAGGCGCTCTCTTGGCCTGTGCCACGGAGGGAGATGCAGCGCTTTGCATGAGTTGACCATACCTCACCATTAGCACTCGTGGGCAGGAAGTCCCACCAGTTGAAGAGAGCATCCAGCAGGCGCAGGTATGGTCCCAGCAAACAGCAGAGCATCAAAACATATGTATTTCACAGGACACAGCTTTGGGTTCATGGCGTCAATGACAGAAGCTGCAGGGAATAGGAATGATTGAGGTTCAGACAATGTTTACATAATTTCTTCTTTGATGCCAGTCCAAGAAGTGAGCATATCAACCCAAGCAAAAATGGGATGTCAAAGGTGCCCTTGAGTCTACCCTAGGCTAGCGATTTCTAAAATTTGGCTATGGCTATTTACCGGGCTGAAATCACTGATTTCTGTTTTCTTGGATTAGTAAAACCGTTTGTTATCCTGGAAGGTAAAGAAAAGCCATCCCAGATGCCAAAATAAATAAATATATGTAACAATTCATCTCTGCATTTCGCCTTCAGTCATCCATGCATACTGAGTAGGTGCTCGGTCCAGATAGTGCCATCGTTATGCATGAGCATGCTGCGCAGTTGCCCAGGAGCCCCAAGCATACCAGAATATAACACAATTTTTCGTTAAACAATTGTATTCCTGTGAGCGGTTGTATGGCCAGGGCAAGGTGCATTGCTTTGCCCATATGCCTAAAATGCTGGTAAGACGACCCTGCCCACCAGCACTCTTTTTTGGGGACACAAACTTGTTTTTGTCTATGATCCAGAACAAGAAACAAAAAGGTAGCAAAGGGAGGAAGATGAAGGAAGAGAAAAAAGGAAAACAGCGAAAAAGACAGAAAGAAGGCTTGAAAATGAGATAATGCGACAGGGAATGTATCAATCAATCAACCAACCAACTGATAAATCAATCAATCACTCAACAAGAATTTTATTCAGCTCAATATGTCAATTAACCGTTCATGTATACAATTACAGCTGCAATAAAAGAAAAATCAACGATAACTAAAATTCAACATAAAAACAGAAAATTTGATATTTTGAAATATTGCACAGAATAATTATACAGCAAATACAATTCACTACAAAGCAAAATAAGGAACAATTATCTATTAAAAAAATCCTAACTTTAAGTGCACTTTAAACAAAATTAATTTAAGCCATACAGACACTATGGGAGGTAAGCTTTTGTAAAAAGGTGAGTACAGGCCTGCATTGCATCATATTTATAGTGTGAAATATTGGTGTATCACTTCCTGGAAGCAGAACAACGATTACAAAAAAGTATATCAACTGTGCTCTGACCTGACTGATTACCACAAGGACAACTTTAGAATTCTAAAGTCTGTAAGTCGGAGGTAGGAATTTATGCTAAAATGCATTCAATCTAAAACGAGTCAGATAAAATCTGTTTTACAAGTTACTCAGATGAAGAAGGTATGTTCCATCATTGCCAGGGTCGAGACAATAGAGAGGGTTTCGACTGATGACTACCAAAATTCTCTCAAAATGTTGGCATTCTCAGAATGTTTAAAAACTAAACCTTAACAGTTTCTTTAGTTGAAGCATTAATTAGGTCAGGGTTGGTAAACAAAATCCGAGGCACCCAGCAGGCATCTGAATTTTTAAAATATATCTGAGCCATAGAATATGTGTCACGTTCTCCAATGAGTAACATTCACGTGTTATTGACCTCGTGAGGTCAGGTTTTTCCCAATTAAGACCAAAAAAATCAGTGGGCGTAATTTGATTAAACCTTACTGTAGGGTCCTGCGGGACACATTCTAGTCTCTCTAGATAGTGTAACCTACACTGTACACCCACACACCACCGGCGTCACGAGTCAGGTGACCCGGTCAATAAAAGGGCCATCTTAACGTACCACATTGCCTGGTTTCTGTGTCCATTATCGCTGCTATGTGGCACTGAGGCCCGACACAACATTGGGGACGAGGGGGTCGAGTCCCACGTGTGGCCTGGTGGCCGACTCGTCGATCCCCGTGAGGAGAAGTGTGGCCTGTGTGTCGGCTTCCCCATGCCTGCTGTCCTCCCTACAATATGGGCTGTGCTGACGAGGAAGGTCTCCCAGTGCCCGAGGATATCGCTGCAGCCCTGGCACTGACTGGCCCGAGAGCGAGAAGGTTGCCGTCCGGACACGGCCCAACAGGCCTGATCCCTGCACTACTAATACCAGCCTGAGGCCTGAGCTGGTGGATCACCGGGAAACGCAGCACAGTCGCATTGCCTGTACACCCCATGACCCCTCTGACAAGGATCGCTTCCTGCAGTCTACCCGCCTTGAGTACTAGCAGCACCTACCGCTGAACTCTCCCCAGTGGGTTGACCACATGCATCACAGCGCCGCGGCTTGAGGTGGCATGAAGAGCTCGAGGTCACGGCCTTCCTGCCGTGACAGGTCACAGAGGCGCCCCCGGTAACGATCTGCAACATCGCAGCCTGAAGGAGGAGAGGGGTTTGCACCCAGCCGCTCCTGCTGAAATAGATCCAGTCTCCACTCTTGGCCTTCATCAATCACAGTGAAAGGGCCAAAGTGCCGTCGGCGCCAACAGGCTGCCAGGGGCAGCAGCGCGCCTGATCCGGGGAAGAGGTGAGAAGCACCATTCCTGCTCCCACATCCCTGGAAGCCTGCCACAATAATAAAGCTGCTGCGGCCTCCACTACCGACACCAGAACCACCTGGCGATCAGTGGCATAGACTGCATGCCACAACTTTGGACTGGCGGCAGCCTCTCTTCCCTAAATCAGCAGCATCACAGGGCTAGCGCCAAGAATCCTGCACTGACGCATTCAGCCACCGCAAGGCCAGCAGCACAAGTGCCTTGGCCAGCCGAAAAGGAGCACAGCGCCAACTAGGGGCCGTTTCACTACACTGACCCATCAGCCTACAGTGAGGAATCGAGCGCTGAGGAGAAAGGACAGTGCCACCTAGTGGCTGTCCAAAGGCAACCGGCTAAAAGCTCGAGCAGTACCTCCACGACCTCGTCTCCCAGACTGTGAACACAGGTCGGGTGTGAGGCCCTGCTGCACCAGGAAATTGCCTGCAAGTGTCAAGTCAGCAGAAAGGAACACTGATCCTGGTAGAAAGATTCAAGCTCAGGTCCTGCAGAACAGTCAAGCACCCTGACTGCATACAGCAGCCAACTATCAGAGGTGAGAGTGGCACAGCATTGGGAAGTGTGGCAGCAGTGCCACCTTTTGATCAAGGGTACCTAAGCACGGCACAAGTCTTCGAATAAGTGACCATAGAGCACGCTGCTCATCACAGGCAGGTAACGATGGTTCCTGGAGAACCTCAAGTTCTTACCAACCAACAACAGTCACCAGTTCCAAGAGTGCACACTGCCATTATGAGACTCAAGCCCAATTGTTAAGACAGACTGCACCAAGTACAGTGAGGCGTGCCCTCAGAGAGGAATGCCAGAGAGTGGTCCTCTGCATCCTGCAAGTGAGGACAGCAAGAGACACAGAGCCGGAATAGCAAGGCCCAAGAAGGCAGCAAGATCTCCTGAAGCACAAAAGAAGTGGGCGCAGAACGTGCAACTACCAGTGGCTGTCGGATGCCACGCCAAGCAAGTGGTCCATTACATGCACCCCCAGAGGGGAACAGACTTCACCAGAAGAACGTGCACTGTCCACGCCCCAAGAGGCTGTCTCATGCCACCACAGGTGAGAAGAGTACACCACATACCTCAATGAGATGCACAGATTTTCAAAGGACAAAACACCACCAAGGGCTCTCAGGAACCCCACAACCTCTCCAGCCCAAGTAAGTGCCAATTAAGCTCAAGCAGCAACACCAAAGACGCTGTGACAAAAGCCCCACTAGGAAGAATGGAAAACCAGCCAGACAGCAACGTCTCAAGGTAACCACCCCACTACAAGCACAAGACAAGACTGGTGCAGAGTACGCACCACACTTGGCTACCCAACGCCACTGCCGGAGCAGATATCAGGTCATTTGCTCCCCGGTGCACCGACACCACTGCATACTCCCTCCGAGGCGCACCACATGCCAGAAGAAAGCACCCAAGAAGAAGACGGTGCGCACTAAGGCAGAAGAGCGCAGAAGACCACGCCAGCGAATCTGACAGCACGGGCAGGCGCCTGGGAGATAGAGACATCTCCACCAATAAGGACTGCTGAACGCAGGTTGGATAGCACACACATCTCCACTGCCACAGCGAAGCCCTGCAGTAGGCCGAGGACCACCCACAGTGTCCTTCCTCACACTGCCTCAAGATGGAGTCGGCTGTGACCCAGATCGGTGAGAGAGGAGTCGCACACCCCATGTGGCAGGCCGCCACATCTACACGCTCTCCACCAAACAGCAACACGAGACCGGACGTCTCGCCGCCCAGCAAGCAAGGAGCATGTCACAAAGTGACCAGTCCAGACAAACACGCCGGAGCAAAGGCAGAAGCCGGCGCTATAACAGCGCCGCCTTGAGGTCCAAACGAAATGCCCTCGAAGAACAGAAGAAGAGTGACAGCCCTATCACCTCGAAGACTGGATGAGCACAGGTAGGCTGAGCAAGCCAACAAAGGGAGAAGACCGAGGACTCACAGCCAGCCAAGACGCACACCCTGACACACCAGACAGCTACCAAGGCGGACCGACGTCCCTGGATACAGCCTCATGGATGAAGGTTAAGTTCAAGTTTGACATTTGTATAGCGCCCTATATACCCAGAGGGTCTCAAGGCGCTTGAGGAGGGGGGTGCTTTATTTATCGAATATCCAAGTTTTAAGTTGTTTTCTGAAGGAGAGGTGGTTCTGAGTAAGGCGGAGATGGGTGGGGAGAGAATTCCACGTCTTGGCCGCTAGGTAGGAGAAGGATCTTCCCCCCATGGTGGATTTGTGGATGCGTGGGATTGCGGCGAGGGCTTGAGTGGATGATCGCAGTTGGCAGGTGGGGGTGTAAAAATACAGGCGAGTGTTGAGGCATTCGGGTCCTAGGTCGTAGAGGGCTTTGTGTGCGTGGGTAAGGAGACAAAATGTTATTCTCTTGTTGACGGGGAGCCAGTGGAGGTCTTTCAGGTGGCCGGAGATGTGGGCTTGGCGGGGGATGTCTAGTATGAGTCTGGCTGAGGCGTTTTGGATGCGTTGGAGTTTTTTCTGTAATTTGGCTGTTGTTCCGGCGTAAAGGGTGTTTCCGTAGTCCAGTCGGCTGGTGACCAGTGCGTGGGTGACCGTTTTTCTTGTTTCGGTGGGGATCCAACGGAAGATTTTTTTGAGCATGCGTAGGATGTTGAAGCATGATGATGAGACGGCGTTGACTTGTATGGTCATCGAGAGGGAGGAGTCCAGGATGAAGCCCAGGTTACGTGCGTGGTCCGTAGGTATGGGTGCGCTTCCCAGTGCCGGTGGCCACCATGAGTCATCCCAGGCGGAGGGTGATGAACCTAAGATGAGGACTTCTGTTTTGTCTGAGTTTAGTTTTAGACGGCTGTCCTTCATCCATTCGGCTACTTCTTTCATCCCTTCGTGTAGGTTGGTTTTGGCGGTGTTTGGGTCTTTGGTGAGGGAGAGAATTAGCTGGGTGTCGTCTGCGTAGGAGATGATGTTGAGGTTGTGTTGGCGCATGATGGATGCGAGGGGACTCATGTATACGTTGAAGAGGGTGGGACTGAGTGATGATCCTTGTGGTACGCCGCATATGACTTCGGAGGCCTCTGATCTAAAAGGGGGGAGGCGGACTCTCTGGGTTCTTCCGGCGAGGAACGAGATGATCCAGTCCAGTGCTTTTCCTTGTATTCCGACGTTGCTTAAGCGTTGAATAAGGGTGTTATGGCAGACAGTATCAAAGGCTGCGGAGAGGTCAAGTAGGATGAGGGCGACAGTCTCTCCGTTGTCCAGTAATGTTCGGATGTCATCTGTTGCTGCGATGAGGGCGGTCTCAGTGCTGTGTTTGGCTCGGAAGCCAGATTGTGAGGGGTCGAGGGAGCCGTTGGACTCGAGGAAGGCGGCGAGCTGGCTGTTGATGGCTTTCTCCATGACTTTGGCAGGGAATGGGTGGAGCGAGACGGGCGGTAGTTCTTGAGTTCAGTGGGGTCTGCTGTGGGTTTCTTCAGGAGGGCGCTGAGTTCGGCGTGTCTCCAGCTTTCTGGGAATGTAGCGGAGGTGAGGGAGCAGTTGATGACCTCTCTGAGATGAGGTGCGATAATGGAGTCTGCTTTGTTGAAAATGTGGTGAGGACATGGGTCGGTTGGTGATCCTGAGTGGATGGAGTTCATCAGGCGGATGGTCTCTTCAGTGGTGATTGGGTTCCAAGCGCAGAGGTTGTTGACTGGGTGTTTTAGTTCGGGGGTGGGTGGGGTGGACTGGGTTCCGGTCTGGTTTATGAAGCTGTTATGTATGTTTGCGATTTTGTTGTGGAAGAATAAGGCTAGGGAGTCGCAGAGGTCTTGGGAGGGAGTGATGTCGTTCGTGCCGGCGGTGGGGTTGGTGTATTCTTTGACAATGTCGAATAGTTCCTTGCTGTTTTGGGCTTTGTTGTCGAGTCTGTCCTTGAGAGCTGATTTCTTGGTGGATCTAATCAGTTGGTGGTGTTTGCGGGTAGCGTTCTTGAAGGCTGTCTGGTTGTCGGTGGTTCGGTCTTTTCTCCAGGCTTTCTCGAGGGTGCGGCACATCTTCTTGGATTTCTTGAGGTCCTCATTGAACCAAGGGGCTTTTTTGTTTATCTGTTTGGTTTGATGTTTTTTCAAGGGTGCTAATTCATCAGCGCTGTGGGTGATCCATTGTGTGAGGTTGGTGGCTGCGAGGTTTGGGTCCGATGATTTTACAGGGGGGTTTTGGTGCAGTGATCTGAAGAGTTGGTTGGTTGTAATTTTGTTCCAGTTTCTGCGGGGAATTGGTTGTGGGAGGTTGTGGGTCGTTGTCTTATTGTAGCTGAAGTGAACCGAACGTAAGCCGCAGCAAACGCCAGCCGTGTCTCGTCCTAACGCTTCCCTAGGCAACCGCTCGACCCTGAGCGTCGGCAGTCTGAGTCAAGCGCATCCCTGCTCCTGTCCGCATATGCTACAGGTGAAGACCAGCACTGAGTGCCCATCCTCCCACTGCCTCAAGATGGATTTGGCAGTGGCCCCACAACATGCAAGAGAGGATCCCCACACTCTACGTGTCAAGCCGCCACAGACACTCCACCTCAGCTAGGCGGAGGCACATGGCGGCCAAGTCTCTCCGGACATCCAACACTCCCAGCAAGTCACCAACACCTGTCATCCTGAGTCACTACATGGCTGGCAACCACTATCCGCCCAGCCATCTGCCCCTGTGCCAAACAACACCACTGCCAGAGATCGGCAGAGTGGACTGGCAAGAGGTCCAAGAAGTTCAAATAAGACATAGTCCGCGAACATGGACCGACGAACTTCGACATCATCAAGAACCAGAAGAAAAACTATCAACAGAAGAAGGTCGCGGGAACCGGTCCAGTTACAGAGCGAAAAGAAGACAGTGTCCTAGAGCCAGGACAAGACCAGAGGGAAACAGGTGGAGTGCACGCCGCTCGGAGATGCCCGGTCAGGAGGACAAGAGCAGCAAGATGACCGGACTACATTGCAAGGAAGAAAAGAAGATGGAGAACGAGTGGCACGACCCCAAAAAGGAAAGAAAGGAGGAAAGGACTAGAAAGTGCATTGTGCCACCAGAAACAACAACGTCCAGGAAAATGTGAAGAGGTGTGGCAAGCCAACACCTACCAGAAGAGAAGGTGATGCGTGCCACAACATCAAGCACATTGACATAGATGTCCAGGAGAACATTGGTGGCACTAGGAAAAGAACAGGCATCTACTCACGAGTCCTGTGACAACCTGTTGGCTGGAAGAATGGGCCATTGGCAACACCCACCTTTGGGATTGAGCAGAAGTCTGGATGGGGAGAGCGCTCAGACTTCCGCGAGAAGGAGAACTGACCACTCCACACCAGCCCGTGGATATCCAAGGGGCAAAGGCCTCAGGGACACCAGTGGCAGAGGTTCTCGACGAGAGATGGATCCATCGCCATCTACCCTGCATGTCCCAGGAAGAAGAGGAACTTGTGCGCAAAGGCAGGAGTCAACAACCACCCTCCAGGTGGAGCTACGGACATTGTGGTGACACTCTCATTGTCTCCTACATTCACACGCTGACTGCGGAGTTGGAGCAAGGCTGCAGAAAGCACCCAGCCCAGTGGAAACCTGATGAAGAGGGCCTCTGGGATATCTCGTGCCAGGAGAACACCCATAAGAGGGGCTTCCTAGTGTGAAGGATGTCCTTCGACTACTCCCTCCTTTGCAAATTGAAGCCACGCTGCCACCAGTAAAAAACCAGATGGACAGGTAGAGAACAACATCCCTAACATCTGCAATCTTGGCATCTGTCTGTCGTCACCAAAAGAGCGAGGCTGGAAGCTCAGAAAGGCGCATCTACAGAGCACCAGGACGTCAGGCCCATGTGAACCAGTAGTTCCAGCTGCAAGTTTCCACCGTCATCATCCGTCAAGCAGCTGAAGAGACTTTTGAAAAATTGTGACAATAGTGTATTATATGTCTGTTTTCTCCCGCAGGTTCAGACTTTGTTCTTTTCAATTTTTATTAAAGTTTGGGAGGAATGTAGTGTCCTGCGGGATACTTTCTAGTCTCTCAAGTGTGTAGCCTACACTGTACACCCACCCACCACCGGCATCACGAGTCAGGTGACCCGGTCAATAAAGGGGCTGAGCACACGTGCTCGAGGCCAGTTTAACGTACCACATTACCTGGTGTTTTTGTCCATTATCTCTGCTATGTGGGCCAGAGGCCCGACACGACACCTACTTCGGCTATGACAAACATAGGTATAACAGCTTTGAAGTACAGTGCATGATGTTTGCAAGAGCCATTTTCAGCCTTCCATAAACTATTTATATCGGTATACACCCACAAACCAGCACTGTATGTTGCCACAATAAACACTTATAAATTTGGATCATCTCCTTAATCCAGTGTTATCCCTAAACAAGTGAAGTTCTGCACACATTACACTGGACTGCTACGGATGTCGTGGATATGTAATTTCAGAGATTTTGGTGCAGAGATCACCATATCAGATTTGCAGAGGTAGAGTACATCGGTGGATGAAAATGGCATGAGGTGAAATCAATACTTTTTGCACATTACCTACTATGTAAATAGGCAATTAAATGAGAGATTGGGTTTTCTGAAGGCCTGTTGCTCTTGTCTTCCCTTGCTGTGCTTCTTAAAATACTCTCTTGTTGTCCTTTGGTTCTGCAATAAAAACACACAAAAATAAAAATAACTGCAGCACTAACATGTTTTTTTCCTAGACAATGAATGAATATATAATGAAATCTATGCCCAAGATATCATATGGCTGAGATACCCGCCACCCCCTCTCAACACAATCCCCAAAAGGAGGGAAACCGGAAACAGTTCTTAAAGTTTTTGGATGTGGGATGGAGTGACCATCCCGGCCGTATTTATTAAAACAAAATTTAAAACATTAAACGTTTTCATGTTATGTACAATTTCATTATCACATTACGATGTTTGGCTAACCTTAACATAATCTCTAATACAGAGGTTCTCCTAGCCGAACTAGCATCCTACAAAACATTCTCTAAGAACACTGAAATTGTACATCCTAACGTTTAAGGGCCAACGGCAAGGTCATAACCGGTGTCAAGATCCCTAACCAGACTTACCCCTCCCACTTGGGAGGGGCGACAGCACAGAGGCTTACCTCAAGTGCAACTACTAACAATTTCCCTTGACTTGACGGGGGCACTTAAGACTCGACGCCATTTAAAGGTCGTTCGAACACTTGTGTGTGGTATCTAGAAGGTATCGTTGACCTCTCCCCACCCCACACAACTTACCGCATCTGCCGTCGCAGATGACCCTGGCCCCGGGAAATTCCCCAGGAGGGGGCTGTAACCCCTCCTACAAAGGAAGGGGCCTTGACCGCCTTTCCTTTACTTCCGGCGACCCGCCCTTAGACGGGACCGCCTCCCCACTGAGGGGCCAATGGCCACCTCTCCCGAGCGCTCCCATCCGTGTTGGGTGACGCCCACTCATAGGGATCTACCAATTAGTGCTCACCGATCATGACCTTACCGCCTACCAAAAAATTAAATACGACAATTCTGAAACCTATGAAAACATTGGTCACTACGACCGAAAGAGCATGCTAGAAATGCAACACTACATTAACTTATTTTAATCGTAACAACCTAGACTGTATTCACCATACTTTATTATGATTAACCACAAACTGATACTGTCACAGCCTATAAATGAAATGGAAAAACCAACTTATAACTTCACTTTATTGCACAACAACTTGCTGTCCTCAGGGGCTGGTGGGTGGGTCAAAATTGGCTCTTCGTTCCGTCCCGAGCTCACGTGTAGCGAGGAGGTGCAGCTTCGGAGCACAAGAACAAGAGGACGTCTTCTGGTCTTGCGCCTTCTTTTATCCGTCTTCAGGGCGGGCGAAAAACCCGCCCCTGCCCGCCCCGAGGGCGTGGCTGGCTGCGTCGGTGTCTAGGCCAGCCCACTATAGGGCGGGAAAAAGCGCGCCCCGGCTACGCCGCTTCGGGCATACCAGCCGAGACGCGCCTCCCGCCCAAAAATGGCTTCCCGGGGGGATCGAGGCACTCAGCCATACGTTCGGGGGGACCGAGTGGTCGCCCCTTTCCATATGGCTGAGATACCCGCCACCCCCTCTCAACACAATCCCCAAAAGGAGGGAAACCGGAAACAGTTCTTAAAGTTTTTGGATGTGGGATGGAGTGACCATCCCGGCCGTATTTATTAAAACAAAATTTAAAACATTAAACGTTTTCATGTTATGTACAATTTCATTATCACATTACGATGTTTGGCTAACCTTAACATAATCTCTAATACAGAGGTTCTCCTAGCCGAACTAGCATCCTACAAAACATTCTCTAAGAACACTGAAATTGTACATCCTAACGTTTAAGGGCCAACGGCAAGGTCATAACCGGTGTCAAGATCCCTAACCAGACTTACCCCTCCCACTTGGGAGGGGCGACAGCACAGAGGCTTACCTCAAGTGCAACTACTAACAATTTCCCTTGACTTGACGGGGGCACTTAAGACTCGACGCCATTTAAAGGTCGTTCGAACACTTGTGTGTGGTATCTAGAAGGTATCGTTGACCTCTCCCCACCCCACACAACTTACCGCATCTGCCGTCGCAGATGACCCTGGCCCCGGGAAATTCCCCAGGAGGGGGCTGTAACCCCTCCTACAAAGGAAGGGGCCTTGACCGCCTTTCCTTTACTTCCGGCGACCCGCCCTTAGACGGGACCGCCTCCCCACTGAGGGGCCAATGGCCACCTCTCCCGAGCGCTCCCATCCGTGTTGGGTGACGCCCACTCATAGGGATCTACCAATTAGTGCTCACCGATCATGACCTTACCGCCACAGGTCCGGATAGTTGACCGGCTATCCGGACCCCCCACAAAACTCCTACCTAAAGGTCATGTTTCAAAGATTTTAACCAGGCTAGGAAGTCTCCTATGAGTAACTCATTCCCCGCCCTCGACAAATGCACACCATCCCCCAGATACATACTGTCATCATTAATACAATTATGCGAGATCGAATGCAATGCCTTGGAACGGAACAACCTACTCACTTTGTTATTCAATTTTTTAACAGAATGATTCAAAGCAGGGATCGAGATAGCCCCCCGCCACACTTTTCGTGGGATCATATGAGACCATGCGATTAGGCACCCCGGAACTCTCCTCGCTAACCAACTTACCGTGGAAAGCATAGCCTCCAGGAGAAGTCGTCTACCGGTGGTGACCAAATCATTGCCCCCCAAATGCACTATGACTATGGACGGCGGTGACCTCATCCGCTCTAACAAGCCCTCAAAATATTCCTGAAACTGGTCAATACAGAGACCGCCCCTTCCGTAGAAGGACACTCTGTACCCGTATTCCTCAGGTACGTGAACCATGTCACCTGCTTTGAATACGTCTGCAGCCCGTCTCACGTATGAGTGGCCCACGACCCAAACCTCCTTCCTCACAGCCGGTGACGTGCGACCGCTGACCTGGTGTTGGGTCGACTGCTCAGTCTGCCCTGCCGCGTAGGCTTGCGCAACTGAAAACAAACAAAAGACAAGAGGCGTGAGTACATGATTACAGCTTCACAACATGTGCAATCGCACGTACCTCTTATAACAATTGGAGGACCAGCGCCCCACACGTTTCACTTGTTCTATATTAAGACCTCTGGCTGTAGCTTCAGTGGCAGCCCCTATACGAAAGGAGTGGGTCCCAAATTCGCCCGGGTCCAAGCCCGCTGCGGCAATGGCCATTGCGAGCACCCGTTGAAACTGAAACCTCGTCAGCGGGGTGGCGTCTGCATGCCTCAACAATGTCCCCCCCCATGATGCCACCCTTCGTGCTAGGTAATCTTCTAAGCACTGTACCGGACACATGGATGAGTCGGGGTTCCTGCGGATGATCGTGCAGTCCCCTCTCCCATTTTGATCAGTCTTGGACCTGAGAAAGGAGACAATCATCGCATCACCCCTGATCTGGACATGCTCCCTGCACAAGCCCCCCGTCACGTCCCGTTTGTTCCTTGCAACCAGCTCACTAACTCTCATAGCCCCGTGAAATGCCAGCGTAAATGCGGTCCGGAACAAACAGGTCTCGAACGGGGACGAGCATGTGTTCGGGAGCGTGACCAGTAACTGGGACAATCTGTCTAGACCTATCGGTCGTCGTACGTCTACTCTGCGACCCTCTAGACGTTGCCACCCACGTAGCGCTTTCTGTACCGTGAAAGACGCTGTTGGGTCCAGGATGCCATGGGCCCTGGCAACAAAGGAAATGGCGGCACGATGCCTTTGGGCCGTAGCCACCGATTTCCCAGCCCTACGTAAGGACATCAGAAAAAGTACTACCAACTCCTCCTGACCCCAAAGTCCTCCTCTCTCTGCCCCCAAAAAGGCTAAATAGGCCTGGAACGCCCCTTCATATGCCTTCCTTGTCCTGGGTGCTAGACTCTCTCCCACGAGGTGACGAAGTTCGGGGCACCGAGAGACCAGAGAGCTTCGGGGAAGGGTGCCGGCTCCGGGTCCGCTGAAGGAAGGAAACCCGAGAAAGCCTGCATGTGAACACGAGACAGTGCATCAGCAGCCTGATTCATCACCCCTGGGACATGTTTTGCTCTGAATACCACGTTCAGTTGCATACACAGTAAGACAATTTCTTTGAGGAGCCTCAAAATCAATTTACAACGGGCTGCCTGACTATTGATGCATTCTACCACGGTCATATTGTCGGACCAGAACACAACAGAATGATCTCTGAACCCTTCTGGCCAGGTTCTCAGGGCCACCAGAATGGGAAATAGTTCAAGGAAAGCGATGTTACTTGTCAGCCCCTTCTCGTGCCACCCTAGGGGCCACTTTTGTGCCGACCATTTTGTGCCGAAGATGGCGCCAAAACCTACGCTTCCTGCTGAATCTGTCCATAGCCCAAGCTCTTCAGAGGAGACGGCTGGCTTGTTCCAGACGACCCGGCCATTGAAGTCCGCCAAGAATGCTAACCAAATCCGCATGTCCTGGCGGACCTCAGCCGATAACCTTGTGCGATGATGACCCTCCTTTAAGCCAACCATCGCTTGGGCAATTGAGCGGGAAAAGGGGCGAGCCATTGGTATCACCCTTAAGGCAAAGTTCAACTTTCCCACTAACTGTTGCAACTGATGCAGTGTAACTTTGGATGCATTCAAACATACTTGGAGGGCTGCCCTGAATTTCGACACTTTGCTAGCTGGTAAACGGAAGCACCCCTCCCTTGAGTCCAACTCGATCCCCAAAAACTCGAGGCAAGTCGTGGGACCCATAGTTTTACCTGGTGCCAATGGCACGCCAAGATGATCCATTAACACACAGAATTCTGCTAAGGCCCGGGCACATTCGGGATTACCGGCGGGGCCAAGGAACAGAAAATCGTCAAGGTAGTGCATTACATTTCGGAAACCCGTTTTCTTAGTGAACACCCATTGCAGGAAAGTACTGAATTGCTCAAAGTAAGCACATGATATAGAGCATCCCATTGGCATACACCTATCCATGTAAAATGACCCCTGGAACCCGAATCCCAGAAGACGCTGATCGTCTGGGTGTACCGGAAGCAACCGGAACGCTGACTCGATATCAGATTTCGCCATCAACGTCCCGTGCCCCAGGCGATTCAAGATGGCTACCGCCTCATCAAAAGATGCGTATCGCACCGAACAAACTTCTGGCTCAATTGCGTCGTTCACCGAAAGACCATATGGAGCCGATAGATTATGAATCAAACGAAACTCACCCGGGTCCTTCTTGGGGACCACCCCTAACGGAGAACAAACGAAATCCGGTGCCGGGGGTTCACTAAACGGGCCGGCGACCCGTCCCCGGCTAACCTCTTTCTGAATTTTTTCTTGCACTACAGATGCATGTTGTAAAACGGAAAGTTGATTTTTGCACATCCCTACACCCTGAAAGTCCCCTACCGGGATGCGGAAACCATGTGTAAAACCGTTCCGCAGCACCACGGCAGAAGTACGATCCGGGTATTCGCTGAGCCAGGGAATCATTGCCAAGGTATCAATCGGGGTTGGTAAAGGCGCCCCTCGGCCTAGCTTAGACCTGTTTGGCGCCTCCCTTACCCCCATTCTCACTCGTTCTGGCTCTGCACGATGACTCAGGATGGGACGACCCACACGTACTACACTCATGTTTGAATTTACACGATCCCGGAGGCCTGGTACATTTCCCCTTGTTGAAATTAAAACAGAAACCCTTTCTCCCTGTATTGCCTGCGGGCCTCGACTGGTCGTCGGTGCTCGTACTTGGTCGAAAGGGCGTCCCCACATTTTGGCGGGAGTAATCGACAACAGTGCTCCCTAACAATGGCATTCTTAACATCCCCGATTCTTTCATTTTATCCCATGTTAAAGAATCGTAACAATCCCAAGTCAAACTCTTGTTATGTTCCTTTTCTTTCCTGAACAAATTGTCATAACAAAACCAATGGTTACCTTGATACGCTGTCGAGTAACCCATAATTCGTGATTGATAAACGGGAAACTCAGGAAGCAAATCGGGCCTACGTTCCCCCAAAATCGATGTGAAAATACCCCATGCATTGCCCCAGTTGCCAATGTTCTCATTTACCTTAAAGGCGGCCATCTTTGCGCGCCAAACACTCGGATGCATTAAGTCCTTCTGACTTTTCACATGCTCCACATCATAATGATCAACAAGCAGGGAAAAAATATTCACGTACTCCCCCGCCCAGATCTTTTCCTTTATAGCTAAAGGCACATGTTGTCCTAATCTCTCTCTACGAGAGGGTGCTGACTCGTCCCTTGCAATCGGCAATGGCCGCTTACCTGCACCGGACGCAGCTTCTGCCGCTTGCGGCTTGTCTATCCCCGCCAACGGCGTAGCCACTCTAGCTGCCTCTTTCTTCTCACGAAGCCCTTTTATCAGCGCCTGTGCCTCGGCAGCCGTGGCGCCATCACTACTATCCCCCAACCATGCTGCTAGCTGTGCTGCCAGCTCGGGGGGCATGTCTTCCTTGGATGTCGGGGTGACGACAACGGGGATTGGATTCCCCTCCATCGGTACTGGGGTCGGCGCCTCGAGCGGGGCAGAGGGAACCGGGACGGCCCCACCGGCTGGAACCTTTCTCGGCCTCTTAGGTCTCCCCCCAGCCGGCGGAGTGCCCGAACCCTCCTCCCCATCTCGCTCCGCCAACCGTTTCTTTATGTCGGACACTTCTTTGCAAAGGGCCCGCACCATCTGGTCGGTCGTCATTCTCTTTGCGCCTTTCTTGGGCATCTCTCCGAGGAAGTATCTAGAAGACAAAGAAAAAAAAATCAAAACGCTCAAAATTGGCTCTTCGTTCCGTCCCGAGCTCACGTGTAGCGAGGAGGTGCAGCTTCGGAGCACAAGAACAAGAGGACGTCTTCTGGTCTTGCGCCTTCTTTTATCCGTCTTCAGGGCGGGCGAAAAACCCGCCCCTGCCCGCCCCGAGGGCGTGGCTGGCTGCGTCGGTGTCTAGGCCAGCCCACTATAGGGCGGGAAAAAGCGCGCCCCGGCTACGCCGCTTCGGGCATACCAGCCGAGACGCGCCTCCCGCCCAAAAATGGCTTCCCGGGGGGATCGAGGCACTCAGCCATACGTTCGGGGGGACCGAGTGGTCGCCCCTTTCCAATAGTCTTTTCCATCCAGATTTTATTTACTTTCATCCCCTAAAAGTTATTTACATGTCCTCCAACAGTGCATATGATGATAGAAACATTGTGAATTTCCCCCACCAAGAATATTGGAACTTAAGGGGAGGGCGACCATGGTGAGGGAGGCCGCGAGGAGCAGGGAGAGAGTCACAGATGGCAGTCGCTATAGCGTGAATAGCGGACCAGGAGTTGTGGATGGATGTCACTATAGCTCGAACACCGGGTTGAGTATTGCTTTGGTGGTCATCGTGGGCTGTCGTTGCTGTAGCACAATGTGCAGCACTCACATGCCGGTCATCACTAGCAGTAGCTGTAATGCAAAGAGTTGGGTTCACTGCCGTTCCTCGTGTGGCAGGTTTGACTCATTTGCAGTCACTTAGCGTTCCCAGGTCTGCTACTTAAGGCAAATTTGGGATACCTCCAAAATCAATGAGTAGATGCATGGAAAGACCCATGATCCACCCATTGAACGCCTCCCTAGGACAGAGTAAAGCAAACAGTGACTTGTGCTGCCTTACGTTACTCCAGATTTACCAAGCACTACAGGGCCACGCAAGGTGGCCTTGCGTGTCTTGGTAAATCTCATCTAGGTTTTCCATCTCCCTTGTGTTACCTTGCATGATGGTTGAAGCAGGCGTAAGGATTGACGCAGCATTAAATAGATAAGGCCCCCAGAGCGTTGCTGGAGCTGCGTCGCGCTTGTGACGCAACTCCAGCAATGCGCCACTTTTACGGCACAGATGCGTCACGCATCTGTGCCGTTTGGTGACGCATCTGTGCCGTTTTTGCCTTTATACTCTAGACCAGTGGTAGCCTCCTTGAGATCACAGAGGCATTCTCCCATTATTTTCATCATATACACTGCTCCATCCGAGAAAGACGGCGTAGGCTACCCAGTTCATCAGTGATGTTCCCCTCACCCGCGTCTCTCTGACTGAGGCCAAAGTGCTTGACAAGCCTTTTTTGGCCAAGGAGATTGGGGTGGCCTAATTGGATGTGGCTCCAGGGAAAACTCCTGGTCCTGATGGATTTCCAGAGGAACACTACAAAGTGTTTCGGGATGTTCTGACCACGCAACTTCTAGCCCCAGAGACAGACACTGCAACTATAGTTGTGATCCCCAAAACACAGCAGCCTTCCTCCCCAACATGCGCTGATTTTATCGTCTGATATCCCTCATCAATGGGGAGGTTCCGTTTTTTGCTTCCCTTCAAGCTGCCTGACTCAGACAGGTTCTACGCACATTGATACATTCTGATCAAAGTGGCTTCATGCCGGCCTGCATTATTAAGGCAACAGCACAAGACATTGCCGGCCTGCAGCACAAGACATTGCCTTCAATGCTTCTCGTGGCCTTAGCCCAACGTCACCTCTTGCCTCCTCACTTAGCCCTGCTTTTCATTGAATTCGATAAGGCATTTGACAGGATGGAGAGGGGCCACCTTTGGTTGGTACTAGAACTGGTCAAGATTGGACCTCGCGTCAGCTGATTGGTCAAGGCTCTATATTCTAATCCTATGGGGCGGGTTCAGATTAATGGTGTCCTCTCTCCTGCTTTCTCCAGTGGTGGGGGGACCGGACAGGGCTGTCCTCTGTCCTCGTTTCTCTTCGTGCAAGCGATCAAGCCACTGGCACAACTTATCTGCATTGTTGCACAGGTCTGCGGGTGGAAGTGGTGTGACGGACACGAAGATCATAAATCCTTATATGCACAGGATGTTCTGCTGTACTTGGCAAACCCCACCTCCTGTGTTGCTTTGGGGAAGCTTCAGGCTTTTGGGTGAACCCCTCCAAATCAGTACTGGTGCTGCAGGCTCCCTCCCAGCCATGCTTCGACTGGCAAGGCACCATACCCATCTGTTGTCTTAGCTTTAAATACTTGCTGATCTGGGTTGCGCTACACCCTAAACTTACCTGGTTCCTATACCTAGAGCCTGGCATGAAAAGCTAAGGCTGACCTTGATAAATGGCAATCACGTCCACGGAATGTCATGGGCTGCATAGCCCTTTACAAAATGATGATACTACCTTGCTTTCTTCATGCCTTTCAAAATGTGCCGCTCTTCATGCCGCAAACATGGTTTCAGGCCTTGGATAGAGTGGCAGCCTAATTTCTGGGCAAGGCTACCAGGCGCACCAGCCATATACACTCTTCAAACATGGCAGCCATATGCACACTTCAAATGTGGCCCTTAAGAAGGTGGCCTCGGAATGGCTAACCTCTACCTCTATTATCTAGCCTCACATCTCCATCCAGGGCTGGTTTAATGGTGGTTGGCCGGACCCCACCTATCACTTGGAATTATCCTCTTTTTAGATTTCCTCAGATTCTACCTCTCCCATTCCCAATTCTACTCTGTCTGTGGCAAAAACGACCCTTCAGGCTTGGAGAGTAGCTCTGCGACCCACTCATTGGGATACAAAACTCACATAACAGACACCTCTTTTCCAAAGTTCCTAGTTGGAAGAGGTGGTGTCACTGCAGGGCTTTGGGCACTGTGAACCAATTGGAATATCACCACTCAGGGACGTCTGGTTGGAAACACACATGCAATTGTTTCAAGAACTCCAAATCACCTATGCACTAGCACATACACAGATCTATGAATACCTTCAATTGCGACCCACCCTCCAAATTCACGCCTCGCTCGATGACTCTCTTCTTGAACTTAGCCCATTGGAGGCCAAAATTCTGATGGGCGATTTGGGCAAGGGAGAAAATCTACTGCACCTTGGTTGTCAATACCGCAGGCATTCTAGACCATTTCCGAACCCGATGGGTAGGCTGGATGCAAGCCCTCGAATAAGAGGGCTGGTGCAATGCGCTGATATCTCCAAGGGTCATCACAATTTCCTCTAAACTGTGGTTGATTCAAACATATTATCTATGTGGGTAGGTGGAATCTCATTGCATGGTTGCCCCCATTTGTTTCCTGGTTTTTCGATGGTTTTTGACTTACTTTGGCTGGGACCCCTGCCAATCAGGGCCCCAGCCTAGCTGCTTCCTCTCTAAATTTATTGCATGTACATTAGGTACACTCCAGATTGGTTACTTGGTTACCCTTGTGAGTCCCTAGTATATGGTACCCTAGGTACTAAGGGCATAGGTACACCAGAGGCCTACCAGGGGCTGAAGCATGCATTATGCTACCCCTGGGAAGCCTTCCAAAATGGCACCACAGGTCTGCTACTGCAGCCTGGGTAAGGTGGTGCATGCACCCCTTACTAAGATATAGGCTACCTATATCTACCTTTAATCACTGACACATATATACCTATAAGTCACTCCTATGGCAGGCCTTATCAACCCTGAAGGCAGAGTGCTTGGTTTTGTGTGAGAGGGTATCCATGCATAAGCATGACCCCTCTGCAGCTTTCGGAATCTATTCTCTGTAGCAGTTCTGTGATGCAGCCAGACTATATACTCTTAAGTGCATTATAACCTTGCAGTAAATGCTAACTTTGGAATGGCTGCATGGAAACATGTCATGTTTGGTGTCAAACACTTTGGAAACCTACCCCCCACCAGTCCTGGTGGCGGGGGTAAAATTCCACCCTTCTAGAGAGAGAAGACATGTGCACACTTACCTGACCGGTAATAGTTTAAAAGAGACCCAGCATCACAAAATGGATGCTGCAGCCACAGATACGAGTCTTACCTCCTTCATGCTGGGCAAAACTCCAGCAGGGGAGGCTTGGACAACAGGTTTCCTGTCACAGGGAGGTGTAACCACCTCCCCAGACAGGCTTTAGTGTATTGGGGCTGGGTGGGTGCATTCAGCGAATGCTTTTCAGATAGTCCTGGGGGCACACTTGGTGTCCCTGTGCATCCCAGTTCAAACTGGTTGCAGGGGCGCTCAGCCCCTGCTCTGGTGTGAAACTGGACAAAGAGAAAGGGGTGTAACCACCACCTCCCTGGATCCACCCACAGGTGGGTCCCCAGAGTAAGTCCAACCCATAAACTTAGGATAAGTATAGGAACCCAGTCCTTAGGACTTTAGATTACCCTGGACCAAACTCTGCAACATATATCCTGGAACTTCGACATTCTATTTCGACTAGAAGACGGAAGAGTCTCTCTTGGGGTCAACGAGTGACTCCCCTGTTCAAACAGGCACCAAAGAAGCATCTTGCCGTTTTGCATTTCCAAGGCTCTCACGAGATCCCGATGTATTTGCGATACAGAACATGGACTTCCAGACATCGCTCGGGGCTCCTTCGTGATCCCTGGTCCGTAAACTGGTGGGTCCCCACAAAGGTAACTCTTCTGTTTCTTGGGCTTTCCTGGTTGCTCCAGATGTGCCCTGACTCTCCTCAAAAGGGTGATTCCCTCCAAAAGGTGATTCCCTCAGACCTTGCTGGTCTGCACCAAAGCCAATCTCTGCCTTCTGCGTGGGTTGCTGTGGCCAAGGCTTGATGGGTCACAGCTGGCCGCCTTCCTCGAGACGAACGGATCCCTCGACCCCTAGCAATCCGGTTTCAGAGCCAACCACAGCACCGAGACCGCCCTGATCGCAGCCACCGACGACATCCGAGTCCTGCTCGACAACGGGGAAACAGCAGCACTCATCCTCCACACAAGTCTCTCCACAACCTAGGCCCCAAGTACCTCTACGACCGCCTGACCTTCCACACGCCCACCCGCCAACTACGGTCTGCCAGCCTCGCCCTTGCCGCCGTACCACGTATCCGAAGAGCCACCGCCGGAGGCAGATCCTTCTCCTACCTGGTGGCCAAGACATGGAACTCCCTCCCCATACACCTTCGGCTAACCCAGGACCACCTCGCCTTCAGGAAACAACTCAAGACCTGGCTGTTCGAGCAGTAGCGGCCCCCTTCCCCCAAGAGCCTTGAGACCCTTCCGGGTGAGTAGCACACTATACAAGTGTTTTGATTGATTGATTGATTGACACCACAGCACTCGACATCCTTTGTGGGACAGCCCAAATCCAGCTCCTGGTCATCGTCAAGCCTCGTGGTCCTCGTGGCTGAAGAGTCAAGCTTCACCTTCTTCACCCAAAATCAACCAACATTGGTTGGCATCATCTCCTTGCCTTCCTGGTCACTGGCTAGTGACCCAGACTCTGTCCCCTCTGTTTTCAGGTTCTTCTCAACTCTGATCCAGGCTTGGATCCATCCAGACACTTTCGACTTGGTCTCCTGCTGCACTTTTCTGCAGATCGCCATTGAAAATGACGACGAAACCCGACATCAAAAGACACCTTTGCACCCGGCTTTCCTGGGTGAGGTAACTCGAGTACTCCAGTGCTCCAGTGGGCATTGACTCTAGAACTGCCTAGTCCTAAAGAGGGTTGCTCCAAGTCCTCTTCTAAGTGTCCTTCCTTTGCAATTTTCCAACCGCGACATTGCCAATAGAAGTACATGATGATTCGTGTCTGTGTTTAGGCACTGCACACGTCCCCCAAGGGTCCTCTGTGTCACTACCTTGGGTGGTTCCTGGTGGCCCCAGCGGTTCTACAGGCTCTAGGCCTTGTATCTATGTCAGTCGTGGATCTTATACCACTTTCTTAGTATATGGTTTGTGAGGCCCCTAGAGGTAAATGTATACTATGCTAATTTACTGTGTGCTAAAGAAGTTTAACTGATGTACTTTTGCCTTTAGCCTAATAAAGAGACTAGAGGGATGTGTTTAGAATAAATATATATATTTTATGTATATACCTGGTGTGGTTCTCCTTTCATTTGGTCATTCACGAGATTACAGACTGGTAAAACAAGCTGCTTTACATTCCTTCAAGACTTAGCCTAAAGGCTGCTCTCCACAGCTACCACTAGGATAGCTTAATACATAGGTTTAAACCTACCATCAATACGGATTGTTGGACTGGTGCAAGGTGCCCACTAGAATAGTGGACAGCATATGCCAGGCCAACATCTCACAATCTATACACTGCCTATCTCACCCCAGCTTGGCCCAACCAAGAGGGTCTTCTCTCTGACCCTATTTGTCCCCTCTGGGGCTGTGCTCTTGCTGATTTCTAGAACATTGGGGCATATTACCAAGCAATAGCGATAATTATCGCTATTGCTTGGTTAGAGACAAAAATTTACCGCTGAGCTGCGGCGATTTTTACCGCAAATAAACCTTGGTATTACCAAGGTTTATCGCAAATGCGATAAAAATCGCCGCAATGCATGAATATCGCTGAAAAGTCAGCGATATTCATGCATTACCGAGCTAATGCTCTTAGCCATGTTATCCACCTGAGCACCTCCCATTGGATAACATGGCTAAGAACTGCTCAGGGCAGGTGTTAGCTTTTGGAGATATTCGCGCTTAGCGCGAATATTCCAAAAGTTGGTAATAGGAGATAGCGATGTTAGCGACTGTTTTCAGCCGCTAACATCTTGGCACGCCCACTTTGCATGTCATTAGTGATAAATATCACTGACATGCAAAGTGGAGCCCAAGATGGTCGCTATCTCCTACTAGCTGTCGCTAACTGGTGTTAGCAACAGCTAGGTAATAGGGAGATAATTTTATCTCTGCTTTCTTGGCGTTTGAAGCCAAAAAAGCGGAGATAATCCCCCTTGATAATATGCCCCATTGTTTGGCTGTGCCCTGTGATTCCAAATGTCTGGGCCATGATTGTGAGGGAGATCAATGAGGTGATTGGAGGAGAGGTCCTGCTCACCCCTGTGTTGATTTGGTTGGGAGTGCTTTAGGACTCTATAGGTATGAGAGCTGATCGGTTCTTCCTGGGAACAACCTTGATAGTTACTAAACGTGAAAATGTCAAACACTGGAAATCCCCTTCTCCTCCCACCCCTTTACTCTGGCATGAAGGGGTGGACTGGTGTGTCCTGCAGGAAAAGACTGCATTTGAGGCTAGAAGGTGTCCCCTCAAGCATGTTCGAAAGTGGGGGAGGTGGTTGGGCCAGTAGGCTGATGGCCATGACTTTTGCTTTGCTCGCATTGATTGAATCAAATTAAATACATAGCTGATGAGCGCTTAGCATCGTCTTTGCTCGCATTGATTTATATAATTAATTACACAGCTGTTGTGCGCTTAGCATCGTTTTTACCCGCATTTTACTTTAATTGAATACACAGCTGATGAGCGCTTAGTCTCCTCTTTGCTCACACTGCCTCATTGTGATTTACTGCATAGCGGCGGATGTAACTGTTAATGAAGCGTCTCTTTGGATACTTTGTATCAAGATTTATTGACTGAAGCTCCGGCTGTGCCCCAGTTTCGATTTCTCACCGGGCGGCCATTTCAGTTTGTTTTACTTTTAACGTGACTCCTCCCAGACCCCGCCTCCCAGCTGACCCTCCCACACACTGTTACACTACACTCGCCCCGTCCTCTCTTTCCCTGTGACCGTCTGGATTCCCTCCATTACGGTCGCTCCCCCAGCACTCCACCCGCAAAACGGAAGCCTTCTCCTCGCTGCCTGCCTCGCTTGCCCTGATACCTGCTGCCTGCCGCCCTGTTACAGCGCTCATTCCTCAGCGCTTGGTATCGTTTTGTTTTGCTCGCATTGATTTAATCAAATTAAATACATAGCTGATGAGCGCTTAGCATCGTCTTTGCTCGCATTGATTTATATAATTAATTACACAGCTGTTGTGCGCTTAGCATTGTTTTTACCCGCATTTTACTCTAATTGAATACATAGCTGATGAGCGCTTAGTCTCCTCTTTGCTCACACTGCCTCATTGTGATTTACTGCATAGCGGCGGATGTAACTGTTAATGAAGCGTCTCTTTGGATACTTTGTATCAAGATTTATTGACTGAAGCTCCGGCTGTGCCCCAGTTTCGATTTCTCACCGGGCGGCCATTTCAGTTTGTTTTACTTTTAACGTGACTCCTCCCAGACCCCGCATCCCAGCTGACCCTCCCACGCTCCGCCCCCTCCACTATCCATTTATGTCAGATGTCCCAACGTGCAGCGTCCACGCGCTACGGCCGCGCCGAAGGTGCGCCAAAGGTAAGCCCGTCTATGCCCGTCCGCGCCTGGACCGCGCCCAGCGCCAGACCCCCTGGTTCCCGTAATGCCCAGCCCACTCGCATCACTTACGATTCCACCACCCTCCTAGCCCTTAACCCCGGCCGACTCCCCCACTGCGTCCAAGCCGCTCCTGGACACACCCATGGACCCTTCTCTTGCAACTCCTGCAAGTTTGACGGCACCAAGAACAACTCCTCATCCACAAACACACAACAGATATCCGACCCCAACCACCTACAATGTATCCTGCTCAACACCCGCTCGATCCACAGGCACGCCATCGACCTCTGGAATCTACTAAACATCATCTCTCCGGACGTCGCCTTCCTAATAGAAACATGGATGAACGCCACATCAGCCCCAGACATCACCATTGCCATCCCGGAAGACTATAAGATCATTCGCAAGGACCGTACCGGCCAAACAGGAGGAGGCATCGCCATCGTCCATAAGAAATCCATCCGCATCTCAACCAGCTCTGACGTCAATCTCGCCAACACTGAACACCTTCACTTCCAGATCCACATCGACCCCAAGACCACACTCAGAGGCACCCTCCTCTACAGGCCACCAGGACCCCGCGCACAATTTAGTGAAGACATCACGGACTTCATCACTCCACACGCGCTTCCCTCCGAGGATTACATCCTTTTGGGAGATCTCAACTTTCACCTTGAAAAGAACGACCGCAACACCACCACCCTTCTGGACAACCTCGCCAACCTCGGACTTAAACAACTTGTCACTACCCCCACCCACATCGCAGGTCACACACTCGACCCTATCTTCACCTCCAGCAAACATGTCTCCTTCAGCCACACCACAGCTCTCCTTTGGACTGACCACAGCTGCGTTCACTTTACCTACAACAAGTCAACATCCAACAACCACCCCCAACCCACTCTGCGAAGAAACTGGAACAAAATCACCATCGACCAGATCTCCTCATCACTTCTTCAAAACCCCCCCGCCCAATCCTCAAACCCCGACCAGGCAGCCACTAACCTCACCCAATGGTTATCCAACAGCGCCGACATCCTAGCACCACTGAAAAAACGACATATCAAATTAGGCAACAAGAAGGCCTCCTTGTTCAACGATGATCTTAAGAAATCCAAGAAACTCTGTCGCTCCCTTGAGAAGGCCTGGAAAAAAGACCCAAACACAAGCACCAAGGACGCCTTCAAAAACGCCACCCGCATACACCACCAACTGATCCGGAATGCCAAGAAAGCCGCTTTCAAGGACCGACTAGATAGCAACGCCCACAACAGCAAGGAATTATTCAACATCGTCAAGGAATTTACCAACCCCTCAGCCAACTCCAACGACATCACCCCCTCTCAAGCCCTCTGCGACTCCCTAGCCTCATTCTTCCACAACAAAATTGCAGACATCCACAACAGCTTCGACAACCGACCCGAAGACCAACCCACCCAACCCTCTGCAGAACCCCCACCCCCCTTGAACATCCTCAATGACTGGACCCCAATCTCCACTGAGGACACCCTCCGTCTGATGAACTCTATCCACTCAGGATCCCCCACAGACCCATGCCCTCACCACATCTTTAACAAAGCAGACTCCATTATAGCACCGCACCTCCGAGACGTCATTAACTGCTCCCTCAACTCCGCAACCTTCCCGGAAAGTTGGAAACATGCCGAACTCAGCGCCCTCCTGAAGAAATCCACAGCTGACCCCACCGAACTCAAAAATTACCGCCCTATCTCGCTCCTTCCATTCCCGGCCAAAGTCATCGAGAAAGCGGTCAACATCCAGCTCGCCGTCTTCCTCGAAACCAACAAATCCCTCGACTCCTCACAGTCCGGCTTCCGAGCCAAACACAGCACTGAAACCGCCCTCATCGCAGCAACAGACGACATTCGAACTCTACTGGACAATGGAGACACAGTCGCCCTCATCCTCCTCGACCTCTCCGCAGCCTTCGACACAGTCTGTCATAGCACCCTTTTACAACGCCTCAGAAACGTCGGAATCCAAGGAAATGCACTGGAATGGATCACCTCGTTCCTCACCGGAAGAACACAGAGAGTCCGCCTTCCACCATTCAAGTCAGAGGCCACTAAAGTCATCTGCGGCGTACCACAAGGATCTTCACTCAGCCCCACCCTCTTCAACGTATACATGAGCCCCCTCGCGGTCATCGCACGCCAACACAACCTCAACATCATCTCCTACGCCGATGACACTCAACTGATCCTATCACTCACCAGAGACCCTAACACTGCCAAAACCAACCTGCATGAAGGAATGAAAGAAGTAGCCGAATGGATGAAGCACAGCCGTCTGAAACTTAACTCAGACAAAACAGAAGTCCTCATCCTAGGCACCTCCCCCTCCGCCTGGGATGACTCTTGGTGGCCAGAGGCCCTTGGAAAAGCACCCATCCCGACGGACCACGCACGGAACCTGGGCGTCATCCTGGATTCCTCACTCTCGATGATCAGACAAGTCAACGCTGTTTCTTCATCCTGCTTCAACATTCTCCGCATGCTCAAAAAAACATTTCGCTGGATACCCACCGAAACTAGAAAAACGGTCACCCACGCACTGGTCACGAGCCGCCTAGACTACGGAAACACCCTATATGCCGGTACCACCGCAAAACTCCAGAAAAAACTCCAACGCATCCAGAACGCCTCAGCCAGGCTCATATTAGACATCCCGCGTAAAGAACACATCTCTGGTCACCTGAAAAACCTCCACTGGCTCCCCGTCAAAAAGAGGATTACATTCCGCCTCCTAACCCACGTACACAAAGCACTTTACGAAATTGGACCCGAATGCCTCAACACACGACTGTCCTTCTACACCCCCTCCCGCCAGCTACGCTCCTCCAACCAAGCCCTTGCCACTGTACCTCGCATCAACAAAACCACCATGGGAGGTAGATCCTTCTCCTACCTGGCAGCTAAAACCTGGAACTCACTTCCCACTCACCTTCGCCTTACTCAGAACCACCTAGCATTCAGAAAGCAACTTAAAACGTGGATATTCGACAAGTAATTCCCCACCCTTCTTCAAGCGCCTTGAGACCCTCTGGGTATGTAGCGCGCTATATAAATCTCTTGACTTGACTTGACTTGATGCTGCTGGTGCTTTGTATTGTCCTAATCTATCAAAGGACTGCCAATGGAATGTGAAATTATATTGTAACTATCTCAAACGTGCACATTGTATGTCCTTTGTTCTTATTCTCATCTGCAACAAAATCAATAAAAGATGGTTAGCAAAAAAAAAAGACGAGTGATATGTCTCTTACTAAACCATTGAACACCACTGTATGAGTTTAAATGTAATTTTAATTACTATATCGTATTGTTTCTGGCTATTATGTACAGGCAAACTTTGTGACACATAAGGTTTACGTCACAAGTTGTTTCATAATATTTAATAAAATTAAGATTTGTCAGCTCAAACCAAGAGGTCTCAGAAAATCATCAATCAAACCTGACTCAAGACTCTGAACTTATTCATGCAGAACATCACATTGTTTCTGGGACAAGCCCTGTCCTCCCCTTTGTCTAAAGAGTGCATTTTTCAACAAAAACCCAGAATCTAACAACCAATAAGAGTGATGTGTGTGATTAAAACATAGCCAAACTTTCACAACAGAGGCATTTTAATGGATCAGGAAAGTAATTGACTGCATTGATACAAAAGCTGTCTGCTTTGGATACTGACTGCACTTTCTCCTGCTCTGAGAAATTTCTTCATTATTTAATTTCACTTTTTAGATCTATAAGCGACCATCGATCCCCTACCTTATGGATCTGAGGACTGGGGGGTTCTGCTTAGCCTACTAGAGCACTGATTCTGCATAGAACATTTGCAGCACTTCTTCGCCCGGAGCTTACATTGAGACCCAATTTCAGTGTCTGCATCAAGATGGATTAACGAAGTAAGGGCCATATTATCAATAAAGGGCGATACATTATCGCCTCTTTTATCGGCAGGAAACTGCCGCTAAAGCGCCGATAATGGGCTTGATAATATGCCCTTGTGATGTTTCCTGCCGATAATGTGTTGCCATTTTTATTGATAATATGGCCCTAAGTTTGATCTGTTAGATGTCAAATGAGCATGTGAAGACAACAAAAGCAGCCAACATATGTTTCACGACTCAGTCGCTTCTGTAGGACGGTCTTGAACTCGTGTATCACTCCAAAATATCTGAACACCTCAAATGATCCCTTGTAAGGTATTGACGGTAAACATTTACAACTGGGTAAACATTTACAACTGTGTAGCTGAGAATCATCCTTTTATCATCGCAGCGACTTTAGCCAGTAATCCGTCATTTACCCCATGGGTACTGACTGAATTGGCCCCCATGAAGAAACTTTCTTTATTTCTCCATCTTGATGGGGACATTGTAATGAACTTCATAAATGGATGAACAATGGATTGATTGTGTTGGATATTGATTTCGTATCCCAGACTATCAAGATAGATATTCCATGTGGATTTTCTGGTCTAATGCCACAGAAATGCCATTAATGTACAGACCTTCCTCTGCACTGAAGACTTGTTGATCTGGGGCGTTTCAACGTTTTGCATTTCTGTTACTATTCTTTTATTCTATTTTGTGCTCCCATATCCCATCTTTCTTCCGACTCATTGTTTTTCGCACCATATCTTGTAGGCATGTGTGTTGTATTTGCATGATTCAGTCATGTAGACTTCCTCGTGAATTTCATTCCATTACATACTCTATCTCCTGAGGGAGCAGAAGAGTTTTTAATTGCTAGATTTGTCTTGATGGATGTCTACTGCTATCCTCGCCCTCTTCTCAGTGACGACTGAATGCCCAATTTAAAGAAGAGTGGTATTGTACAGACTTTCAAATGCTGTGGTAATAGCAGATTACTATTTAGGGCACCAGCAGTTCTATAGCTACAAGATGCATTTTTCCCATGATTGAAGAGCACTGTCTGGAAAGAAAATAATAATTTTAAAAATCTAAGAAGAAGAGCAATGATTCAATTTCCAATACCACATAAAACTTGGCATATACAAATATTCCGCAGGGCATTTTAACAATGTTTAGGTTGTCAAAGGCCAACAAAGGTAAAGAGAATCCAGCACAAAGATGATAGTAATGGGTATTCTGTAAAACAGACTGTAGCTTTTCATTTGCTTCACCCTCGCAGCAGTGTGAAAAGAGAAACATAATAATCTCTTCCAAAAACTGTTCAACCTATACTTTCAACGTTAGGTGGTGATAGCGATCTCCCTGCAAATGGAACTTCCCCAAAAATAGCCAACCATAAAAGAACATGGGAAATAAAAGAGAAACAAACAAATTGTTTTGTTTTATTTAGAAGAGCAAGTAAGATGATGTTACTAAAACTCGTCGCACCATGTGTAGCCATTGTAATATCGACAATTACACAAATATTTTATAAAGTTTGCAGTAAGTTCTGAGGAATTTTCCAGATGGTGCACAGTTGCAAGGGCCATCATACAATATTAGGCCTCTATTATAGATGCTCCAGAGGGCAGTGTACTATTTATTGCCTGTGGAAAACCGACAGCCCAACAAAGGCCTCATGTCTCCGTATTTACTGGGGCTTTTTCTGAAATGTGTGTGCAAATCCAAAAGTGCTGTCTTTATTGTGCTTGGTTGCAGGGTTACTGGTTGAGGAAGGGGGGTGAAACCCTACTCAACAGCAACCACAAATTTTGCCATAGTGAAAGCAAATCCCAAATTAACCTGTGCTTATCCCTCTGGTGGCTTGGCACAAAGCAGCCAGTCTTAAAGTACAAGCAATGTGTGAAAAATATATGCAGCACTTAAAAAAGTAATAAAGTTAAAACACAAGAAAAACCCCACACCAATTTAGAAAATTTTAGCAAAATGTAATAAATTATATAAGATAAGTGACAAAAATCAGAAGAATCAGAATTATCAGTTTTATAGATTTCAGTTAAAACAGTGCCTGAGGGCACAAAGCACTTACTGTGGTTATCTGGTTACACCGGACCAGACAAAGTCTTAAGTTCAGGTCGACTTCATTGGAGCACAGGCCAGATACAGGGACAAAGTTAGGCACGCTGAACAAAGTACCTTAAATCCTGGTTGTGGAGTGTTGCGAGATCCTATGTTGAGGATGTGTCATGCACATTCAGGCCCACTTCCAAGGCCCCAGGATTAGGTTGGCACCACTTGGGGCTGTTGGACTTGCAACAGACAGAGTCTGTTGCAGGGATTCTGCACATACACAGAACTATGCAAAGGTAAACAGGACCTCGGTGTATACGGGTTGTACCTCCCTACCACCTTAGCATCCAAAACCCCAGAACCGACTAGCTATAGTGTCTAATTTGTTCTCCGACAAAATCACAAAACTACAATGATTCGACAACGGAGAACACAACATTCCCGACTCTCTCAGGAATCGCGGTAGCAAGACATACCCTTTCGCTCACTCACTCATACTTGCCCACAATAGAGATAGTCAGAGTCACTGTATAGTTCAAAATGTTTATTTGAACTATTGTGCTCTATAATACAGTGTACAAGCCACTACCAGCAGCAAAATGCATAAGCCTAGCACAGTTAGCATTGTTCCAATACCATAGAATCTAAAGGGGGATGTCATTTTATATATACAGTTGAATAAGGACCATAAGGCCTAACTACCCTCCCCTTGGTAAGTTGAGGTTTATTACATAAAGGAAGATCTCTAGGCTTTGTCAGCACACCCCATACCTTAGAGCCTAGATGGTAGCTTTACATCAAAGGAACAGCATAGCTCTTCTCCAAGGAAAGGTTTCCCTCCAAATGTTTGTGAACAACATGCAACACCGTAATAGGAAAGGACAAGCTCTCTAGCATTGCAGCTGTGTGTAGCATGTTTTGGCTAGGTATTTATTTATTTATTTATTTAGCACATTTATTGAGCGCTCTAATACCCAGAGGTGTCCTGGCGCTGGTTTGATAGGGCAAACGTGAGAGCGCAGGCTTACTGAGTAAAAAGCCAAGTCTTGAGTCCTTTTCTAAAGGCCATCAGATTCTGAGTTTGTCTGAGCATGAGTGGAAGTTTATTCCAGGCCTCTGCCGCCCTAAGGGAGAAGCTCCTACCTCCCCATCGAGCTCTTTTGATTCTGGGGACCGTAACCAGGGCCAATTCTCCTGACCTCAGGGTTCGTGCTGGTTTATGCCAGCGAAAAAGCAGTTTCATGTGTCTGGGGCCCATATCATGAAGGGCCTTGAAGACCATACACAAAGCCTTGAATGCAATTCTCTTACGAATTGGCAGCCAGTGTAGAGCTACCAGGTCCTGGGATACCAACGCAAATTTGGGAGTGTCGGTGATCAGGCGGGCGGCTGCATTTTGCAACAGTTGGAGTTTGTTGAGTACACTCTGCTGGGCGTTTAACATCAGGCTGTTGCAGTAGTCTAGACGAGAAAGCACTAGACCAGTAACAATGGTTTTCCTGTGTTTCTTCTCCAGGTAAGGGAGAATTTTTCTGATGGTTTTGAGGGTGTAATGGAGGGAGGAAGAGAGTGCGTTAATTTTGAGGTTTAAAGGACAGTGAGCTGTCCACAAGAATGCCCAGGTTTTTCACTTTATCAACCAGCACGGGGAGTGGTCCCATTTCATCTGGCCACCATCTCGGGGACCAAAAGTTCTCTCTAGCTCCAAAGAGCAGGACCTCTGTCTTCGAGGAGTTCAGTTTAAGGCAGCTTTGTGCCATCCAGCATCCCACTTCGTGCATACAGTTTTTGAATCTGTCTGCGGTGTTGTCAGTGTTGCCGGGTAGCAGGGACACCACAATCTGTGTGTCGTCGGCATAGGCCGTGAGTTGAAAACCGAACGATCTAATCACCGGGGCAAGGGTAGACACATAAACATTAAAAAGGGTAGAGCTAAGTGAAGATCCCTAGGGGACTCCACAGGGTAGTACAAATGACTGTGATTCGTGGTCTCCTAGCGCCACTGACCAATGTTCCCTCTAATATTTTCCCTCTGCGTGCGGCAGAGTACGGTCTGTGTGCGCTGCAGCCAAGGCTATGTGCGCCAAGAATTTAACCTCGTGTGTAGACCAGGACTTTGAGTGTGATGAAAATACTTGGTGATCTTTCAAAGGGGCGTAACCGATGTAATTAAGGATGTGGCTTAAAAGCAATTACACAAAAAATATGTGCATCGCATAGTGTGCCACCCTACTGATATTTTGCTTCTTCTGTCATTGCATCCAGATATATAATACAAGTAACATTACACCGGCGGTCTTCAATCTGTGGGGCCCGACCCCCAGGGGGGTCGTGGAGTCCTGGGAAGGGGGTCGCAGATTCTGCAGAGTGCAGTTCCTGGCATTGGGCTGATCGAGATGGATGTATGAATGGATAAAAGGTTGCATGGATGAATGATGGATGGATGTGTGAAAAGGTGGGTGGATGAATGATGGTTGTATGGAAGGAAGGGTGGATGGGTAAAGGATGGGTGAATGGATGGATGAAAGGGTGGATGGATGACAGGGTGGATGTATGGATGGATGGATGTGTGAAAAGGTGGGTGGATGAATGATGAGTGAAAAGGTGGGTGGATGAATGAGTGAATGGATGAATGAAGGGTGGATGGATGAATGATGGATGGAAGGATGAAAGGGTGGATGGATGAAGGATAGATTGGTGAAGGATAGATGTATGGATGGAAGAATGAAAGGGTGGACGGATAAAGGATGGATGGATGAAGGGGTGGATGGATGAATGATGGATGGATGGATGTGTAAAAAGATGGGTGGATGAATGATAGGTGAATGGATGGATGAAAGGGTGGATGGATGAATGATGGATGTATGGATGGAAGGATGAAAGGGTGGATGGATGAAGGATAGATTGGTGAAGGATAGATGTATGGATGGAAGGATGAAAGGGTGGACGGATGAAGGATGTATGGATGGATGTGTGAAAAGGTGGGGGGATGAATGATGGGTAGATGGATGGATGAAAGGGCGGGTGGATGGATGTATGGATGAATGGGTGGATGAATGATGGGAGGATGAAAGAGTGGATGGATGAAGGATGGATGGGAAGATGAAAGGGTGGATGGATGTATGAATGGATAAAAGGTTGCATGGATGAATGATGGATGGATGTGTGAAAAGGTGGGTGGATGAATGATGGGTGGATGGAAGGAAGGGTGGATGAGTAAATGATGGATGTGTGGATGGATGAAGGATGGATGTATGGATGGAAGGATGAAAGGGTGGATGGATGGATGTGTGAAAGTGTGGGTGGATGAATGATGGAGGGATGTGATGAGGTCTAACAGGCGCATTTATGGTTGTCAAAAGTTGATGATGAGGAGTACCAGTTTCTAGAAACTTTTGTCGGAAGGGGGTCCTTACGCCTAAAAAGGTTTTACAAGGGGGTCTCGGCATCAAAAAGTTTGAAGACCTCTGCATTACACCTACAAGAAGCCAAGACTATTTGCTTTGTCAATGGTTGTTTTTGCATCAAGTTATATATAATATTGAAAATGCTTCCGCTCTTGTGGTTAGGGTTGTGGCTAATGCTCGAGCTTTCGATTTAGGAGATGGGTTTTTAGTCTCGGGTCAGCCTAACATCCTGTGATTCTGAAACCCGCTTCGACACGCGAGGGCCTAAGCACTATTTATAGCCCATAGGCCTGGAACTCCCAGGCTTTTATTAGAAAAAAAACTCTAACAAAAGTCTCCCTAGCCTGGTGAAACCTAGCCTCAACCCACCCTTCACCGTAAAGAACTGAAATAAAGAAATGAAAAAAAATAAGAGACCAGTTTGCCAATATGCAGGCCGTACTGCAAGCTCACTCGAGGTACTTCTGATAGAATTACTAGTACATAACCATCTAAAAAGTGAACATGAAGCCCCAGGCAGGCATTGCAAAAGATATTCTGAGTTATTTTTGCTCAATTTCCTGCCCACCCGGACCCCAAGAGTTAATTGCCATTTGCGCCCCTGTGCAGAAAGGAATAAACAGGTGGAGACAGTGTTCGACCAGTCACCTCCTGACCTTTACACTTGCTGCTTGCCCAACCCCAGTCGTGGGGGATCCCCATGGGCTGTGTCCGGTCGGTATGAGTCTGAGAGGAGGTGCTGTACCATAGGAACATCTAACCAGTGATACTTCAGTAACACAGGCGGCTAGTAGATGCCCTTGAATAAGTCAACTCCACAGCCACATCTAGTAACGTCGTATTTTACCGAATCAATTATTTTTCGATAAATGTTTTTCAATAAAGTATGTAACATATTACTAACTGAAATGTATTACAAATCATACTTTTTGTAAAAGAACTTTAGAAATACTAAAGAAAGAATACCATAATGACCCTTAGTCAATTACATTTTTGGTGCACTGTTTGCCCGCAAATGGTTGCCCTCAGCCAAGCCCATGCCCAGTGAGGGTCAGAGGGCCTGAGCATAGAGTGAAGACTGGGCCCTGAGGTCTCTAGAGCAAGGGGCTGGGCATAGTCAGACAGTGAACGATTACACCAAATATTTGTTGTTCATAAACATTACACACCATGAAGTACATTAAAACATTCATTTCCTTGAAAACTTGCATTTGATTGGATGTTATGGTTGCAATCAAATTCCTACTAAATATAGAATGTTGACATTATGCAATGGTAACCCCTACAATGCACTGCACATGGCCTAAAACAGGATGTCACTGACAGTTTCACAAATATCATCATTCACAACAACACTGATGACATAATGATCGCAAAGGGAGAGGGAGGAATGGAGGATAAGGATACTCTTAACTAAGACATGTTTGGCAGATTGTCTCACAACAAGCCCATGGAGCCCACCAGAGGGGCCCCCAACCCGAGACCCTATTGAGTCAGATGGCTGTGTCACACTTTATTTTAGATATTATGTCAATGTGTGGAAATCTAGTAAGAAACACATTTTCTATTCTTTTCTGACTGTGACATGTGAGGAATATAAGGGAACTATAGAAAATCAGTAGCTGGCCGTTTAGAAAGCACCCCCGCACCCCTTCCGTCCTGCTGAATGCACAGGACCCACGTGGGGCCTATAAAGAACAGCAGAACATGTTGATGATATTACACAGGGGTCTGCTGCAACCTTTTCTATTACAAGAGTCTCTTTAGCGTGTTCGCGAGGTAGCCACTTCTTTAAAAGGCACAAGCAGGGCTCTTGCGACTTAGCAGCTCCTCTCACCGTCGTCACTACTTGAGAATGTATCCCAATTCCCAGCTGCTGTCTGCAGCCAAGCAGGTGATGGACTCCAAGAGACAGCGAAAGCCCATAGTTCCAGCTGCAGCACTGTGACTGAGAGATTTGGGAATGGTAAAAAATTAACATTCGGAATGTTCCTGCTAAACTCGAAGTTCAAGTTTTAATATCATTGTTGGATATTTCTTTTACAGGTTGGTTAGGTTACAGCGGGTTATGGATCTTAAGGAGTTTCTTGTTGTGCACACGAGTATAATTTCTGATATTTATAGGTTTCCCTGCTAATCATTGCTTGATTTTGCGTGCAAAAAAAGTGTAAATCTTTGTCTTTGAAATGTCTCTCATAAATAAAATAAAATAAAGAAAATATCACACACAGCCATCTGACACCTTGGCAGCTATGTACATGGACGTTACGTTGCATGTGAATTATGTGGGCATTTGTGAAAGTATTCCTGTTAATCATAGCGCCCGTCATGCGCTGCAATTAACTGGAATACTTTCACAAATGCCCACAATCAGCACCCAGCTGCGCTCTATTGAGAAAAGACATTTCTAAATAGAGCGCAGCTGGGTGCTGATTGTGGGCCATTGTGATAATATTCCTGTTAATTGCAGCGCATGACGGGCGCTGTGATTGACAGGAATCCTTTCATGTCTTTTCTCACTAGAGCGCACTGGGTGCTGATTGTGGGCATTTGTGAAAGTATACCTGTTAATCACAGCGCATGACGTGCACTGTGATTACCAGGAATACTTTAACAAATGCCTCAGGCAACCAGTAAATTGCCGTTTTTCGCCGCTCGCGTTTTAAAAGCGGGCGGCGGCAAGAAAGTGTGCGCGCTTTAGAAGGGACACTGCACGCTCGGTGCCTTAAATGTGCGCGGGCGCCCAGCCGCGCGGGTTAGAGGGAACACTGCCACTGACTGTGTTCTATCGGACAGGAACGCCTGAAGGATATTTAGTGCTTTTCCCTGGATTCCACAGGCCCTCACCCGGTCCACCAGTAAATTATGGTCGACTGTGTCAAAGGCCGCAGAAAGATCCAACAGGATCAGGGCTACTCTGCCTCCTGTATCCATCACTTGCCTTATGTCTTCCATAGATTTGATCAGAGCGGATTCCGTGCTGTGTTCCACACGGAAACTGTACTGGGAAGAATCAAGATGATCCCCTGTTTTTAGGAAGGTGCTTAGTTGGGCATTCAGGCTACCTTCTATTATTTTGGCAGGAAGGGGGAGTCGGGCTATTGGGCAATAGTTGTTCATTTCCATGATGTCTAAGTTATTTTTTTTTAGCAGGGGCAGGATGGAGGCTCGTTTCCATCTGGAAGGATATTCCCCTTTCTCCAGCATCTGATTAAAAAGGGGAGTGAGTCCCCTGGCGATGGCATCTGGTGCTAGTTTGGCTATTGCGGTGGGACAAGGATCATGAGGGGAGCCTGATTTGATTTTTTGTATGCGACTCATCACATCCTTTTCCATGATGGGTTCAAACTGTTGAAGACTAACCGCAGGTCTGGGGGAATTTGGGTCCTCAGTCGAGGGGGAAATCTTCACCTGGCTATCTAAGGAAAAGAAGATGTTCTCGACCTTTTCACGAAAAAAGGTGGCTAGGCTTTCACATAGTGCGAGACTGGAGGGAATTTCTATGGTTTTTGGGTTTGCTAGGGAAGAGACCGTCTGGAAAAGTTCTTTGGGGGTATTGCTGGCATCTTCAATTTGTTTGGAAAGAAAGGCCTTTTTTGCTTGTAGGATTCATTCTTTATAGCGTCTTTGCTCGGAGTTGAGAATTTGTTTGTCCAGCTCACTATAATTCATTCGCCAGACCTTTTCGAGCTTTTTACATCATATTTTGTGTTTCCTGATTTGTTCAGTAAACCATGGGGCGGCCGGTTTCGTCCGGGTGGAGTGGGTGGTTTTGGGGGTAGCCAAGCGTAATCAGGCCTGGTCCAGCCAGGCCGTATATGAGCTGGCTGCTTCCTCCACGTTGTTAGGAAAAGAGGTCAGGGAATTTTTTAGTAAATTATCCAAATCGTCCCCTTTAATGTTCTTCCATTTTCTGACTTGTCTCGGGACGTTTCTGGTGCTGGGTGGTTTTTCAGGGGTGCTGAGGGGAATATCGAAGTAAATTGCAGAGTGGTCGGACCAGGCGACTGGTAGGACCGAAGTAACTTTTAGACTGGGAAGATTCGAGAAAATCCCGTCTAGGGTGTGTCCTGCTCTGTGTGTGGGGTCAGATACCAGCTGCATCATATCGATCCCCTGCAGTAGGTCTATTAGGTCACGAGTATCTGTGTCTGTATTGCATTCCAAATGAAAGTTAAAATCACCAAGTAGTGTGAACCTTTGGGTACTTGCTGCCGCTTCTAATAATTTACTTAAGGCTGTTAAAAATCGCATTTTCTCACCTGGGGGCCTGTAAACAAGGCAGCCTATGAGGGACAAATGATGTGAGAGAGTAAAGTTGAAAAGCAGAGATTCATCAAGGCCGGCGGGACCGGATTGAAAGGAGCCTCGAATGTTTTTATGGTGGATGATGGCAAGGCCACCCCCTCTCCTCTTGTCAAGTCAAGTCAAGTCATAAAATTTGTATAGCGCACTACATACCCAGAGGGTTTCAAGGCGCTTAGGAAGGGGAGGAGGATTATTTGTCAAATATCCACGTTTTAAGCTGCTTTCTGAACGCTAGGTGATTCTGGGTGAGGCGAAGGTAAGCGGGGAGTGAGTTCCATGTTTTGGCCGCCAGGTATGAAAAGGATCTGCCTCCCATGGTGGTCTTGTTGATGCGAGGTACAGTGGCGAAGGCTTGACTGGAGGAGCGAAGTTGGCGGGAGGGGGTGTAGAAGGACAGTCGAGAGTTGAGGCAATCTGGTCCGATGTCGTAGAGTGATTTGTGTGCGTGGGTAAGCAGTCGGAAAGTGATCCTCTTATTGACGGGTAGCCAGTGGAGGTCTTTAAGGTGACCAGAAATGTGTTCGTTGCGTGGGATGTCTAGTATGAGCCTGGCCGAGGCGTTTTGGATTCGTTGTAGTTTCTTCTGGAGTTTAGCGGTGGTGCCTGCGTAGAGGGTGTTTCCGTAGTCCAGTCGGCTCGTGACTAGAGCGTGGGTGACTGTTTTTCTTGTTTCAGAGGGGATCCAGCGAAATGTTTTTCTGAGCATGCGAAGAATGTTGAAGCAGGAAGAGGATACGGCGTTGACTTGTCTGTTCATGGAGAGTGAAGAGTCCAGGATGACGCCAAGGTTCCGTGCGTGGTCTGTCGGGATGGGTGCTTTTCCGAGGGCTTCCGGCCACCAGGAGTCGTCCCATGCAGAGGGGGATGTACCTAAGATGAGGACTTCTGTTTTGTCTGAATTCAGTTTCAGACGGCTTTGTTTCATCCATTCGGCGACTTCTTTCATTCCTTCGTGTAGGTTAGTTTTGGCGGTGCTGGGGTCCTTGGTGAGAGAGAGGATCAGTTGAGTGTCGTCCGCGTAGGAGATGATGTTCAGGTTGTGTTGGCGGGCGATGGTCGCGAGGGGGCTCATGTATACGTTGAAGAGGGTGGGACTGAGTGAGGATCCTTGAGGTACGCCACAAATGATTTCAGAGGCCTCGGACTTAAATGGTGGGAGGCGGACTCTCTGGGTTCTTCCGGTGAGGAACGAGGTGATCCATTCCAGTGCTTTTCCTTGGATTCCGATGTTTCTGAGGCGTTGTAAAAGGGTGCTGTGGCAGACAGTGTCGAAGGCTGCAGAGAGGTCGAGGAGGATGAGGGCGACTGTGTCTCCATTGTCCAGTAGAGTTCGAATGTCGTCTGTTGCTGCGATGAGGGCGGTCTCAGTGCTGTGTTTGGCTCGGAAGCCAGATTGTGAGGGGTCGAGGGATTTGTTGGCTTCGAGGAAGGCGGCGAGCTGGTTGTTGACAGCTTTCTCGATGACTTTGGCCGGGAATGGAAGAAGCGAGATGGGGCGGTAGTTTTTGAGTTCGGTGGGGTCTGCTGTTGGTTTTTTCAGAAGGGCGGTGAGTTCAGCGTGTTTCCAGTCTTCTGGGAAGGTAGCGGAGTTGAAGGAGCAGTTGATGACGTCTCGGAGGTGCGGGGCTATGACGGAGTCTGCTTTGTTGAGGATGTGGTGAGGGCATGGGTCTGTGGGGGATCCAGAGTGGATGGAATTCATCAGGCGGATGGTGTCCTCAGTGGAGATTAGGTTCCAGGCGTTAAGGGTGTTTACGGGGGGAAGATGGTCAGCAGATGGTAGGGTGGGTTGGCTTCCGGGTTGGTTGTCAAAGCTGTTGTGGATGTCAGCAATCTTGTTGTGGAAAAAAGAGGCTAGGGAGTCGCAGAGGGTTTGAGAGGGGGTGATGTCGTTGGAGTTGGCCGCGGGGTTGGAAAATTCCTTGACGATGTTGAAAAGTTCCTTGCTGTTGTGGGCGTTGTTGTCGAGTCGATCCTTGAATGCTGTTTTCTTGGCTTTTCGGATCAGTTGGTGGTGAGTGCGGGTGGCGCTTTTGAAGGCGTCCTTGGTGCTGGTGGATGGGTCTTTTTTCCAGGCCTTTTCAAGGGAGCGGCACAGTTTCTTGGACTTCTTGAGATCATCGTTGAACCATGAGGCCTTCTTGTTGCCAAGTTTGTGTTGACGTTTTTTCAGTGGTGCTAAGGTGTCGGCGGTGTTGGATAACCCCTGTCTTGGGTGTGGCAGACAAAGTCCTGGGGAGTGGCTTTCACTATATCTGGACCTGATGCTGCATCCGTCCATGATTCAGTGATAAATGCTATTTTTATGTCCTCATCCTGAATTAACTCTGCTATTTCCGAGCTGTGTTTAACTAGCGACCTCATATTGAGAAGGAGGCACTTCACCAGGGGGATATTTTTCCTAATGGAAACTGTATTTTGGTTTCCTTGGGCTGAAGTAGGAAGCCAGAGGGGTTTGGGCAGCTGTTGAACGCAATTAGGGCAGTGGGAAGATGTGAATGGGGCATTGGTCCCAGGTTCCCATACTATGCAGCCCTTGCTGGGGGGCTTAATGTTTAAGGCCCAGAGTGTCTCTTCACTATAAGCCTGTTTGGGTATAGGGCTTAGATTGGGAGAGGCAGGGGGTCTGGCACTGGGCGCGGGTCCGGCGCGGAAGGGCGCAGACGGGCTCGCTGTTGGCGAGCCTTCGGCGCGCCACCGGCGCGCCCGCTGCGCTCGTTCGCTGCGCTTCCTTGTGAGAGGAGACCAACCAGAACTGAATAACAAGGAGTATGTTTTTCGACCATGCACATTGTGTTCAGATTAAACTCCAGGAACAGCAGAGATTGCAGAAAGCAGACCGTTCTCATGTGAAAGACACAGAGTCCTGCGCAATTAAGGCATGTAGTAATGTACACAAAAGCAGCATCATGGCAGCAGAGCTCTTGCTAACTTAGTAATGTTGAGCATGACCCTAAGGGCCACATAACAAGTCCAGGTCCAGGAGTCTTTTTTGTTCCAGAAGTTCTAATCAGACAGCGTGCCAATTTGCCCTTGGAGTCACTCTGGTGTTCCTGGTTTCAAGATGCACCTACATTCCGTTTCACTACTAGAGCAATCCTTTATGCAAAGTAGCACAGCAGTCCTTCTGACTATTTCACAGGTTCAGAGGTCCAGCGAAGAGTTGGGTCGGAAGGCCAAATATTTATAACTGGTGCCAGCTTTGAAGTATGAGGCAATTTTCTAGGTTTCCACCCCAGAGGTGCTTGGAATTTCCAGCCTCCCTTCCTTGGTCCTAACTTGTCTGGCAGACAAAAAAACCTAGTGTCAAACTATTTCTAAGAGTGTTCAGTTGGAGGTTTTGTAATGAGCAAGTTTGGTAGGTGAAAGCGCATCTCCCCATCAAGTCAGAGATGGCTTATCCTGACTACACCTATTACCTCTTTGTTTCGCTGTCTGTGACCAACTGCCAGCAACACCTAGTCATGTCACCCAGGAGATTGGATGCAAGCACAAAGTTGCTAGGACAAGATAATGCAAACTTTTTAAAAATGTCACTTGGAGAACTTTGTTTAAAAATTTGACTTTGTCATTAAACCAGCTTTTAAATTACAATTATTTAGATGAAAAACCTGACATTTCTACTTTCTCCGAATTTAAAGTTAGCACTTATTGAATGTAATAGGGTACCCCAATGATATCCTAAGGGAGATGTAGGCCTTGCAGTAGTGCAGTCTATGGGCTGTTTACGGCCTACCCAAGGGGTGACTTACATGTATTAAAAAGGAAGGTTTAGGCCTAGAAAAAGTGTTGTACAGTGGCAGTTCCAAAAGCAAATGCATCGGTCCTGTGATACGGGAGACGGCAGCAATGTGAGTCTTTTGCAATGGGTCAAATCCCAAAGCAGAGGCAATGCGGCGGTTCTACTCGGGGATCGCCATTCAGTTGAGGAGATGCATTAGTTCTACTCTGGGATACATCACTCTGCAGAGAAGATTCATCAGTTCTGCTGGTAAGCACCTAAGGCCTACTTTCAAGGGTCTAGGACCTGAGTGGTACCACTTGGTAGGGTTGACTCACATATGGCAGAGCTCAGGTTCAGGGGTGGAAGTTTCCTATTTCTTTTAGGCTTCAGATTGGGAGGCCAGTCAACTAGCTCTTGGAGTCTCTCTATGTACTGGAGTCAAGTGATGCAGGCCTGGTCCTTCTCTCCCAGACAGGTGGGCAGCAAGCCAGAAGGTCAGCAAAGCAGGAGTCCAGTAGAGCAGAGTAGCAGTCCTTCAGCAGCACAACAGTCCTTTTTCAAGGCAGAGTATGCACAGGTCTAGAGGTATAGTGTCTTGGTGGTGGTGGAAGTACAGTACTTATACCCAGTGGTGCCTTTGAAGTGGGAGAGACGTCAAAGACACGTTTTACGTGCACAGAGGTCCCCAATTCCTGCCCTGGCTTCCAACTAACTTGTGCATTGACAGGACAAATCATATTCAAGTATAAGGAAGACTGTGCCCAAGTCCTCCCTCCCACACTGCCATAGAAGGCCCATTGAGACATGTCTAATCTCCCATTGTGTGTGGAATACTCTAAGCCCATCTGCCAACTACACCCAGCAATATGATCAGAGCCAGGATCCAGGCACCAAATGGCTAAAGCAAGAAAAGTCAACTTTCTGAAAGTTGCCTTTTCAGAATTGCAAGTTAAAATCTAACTTCACCATGAGTCTGGATTTAAAATTTGATTCCAGACACGCTAACTTGAAAAGTTTATATTTTCCCAATTGGAAATTACACTTATACAATGTAATAAGGAAATCACAATTTTTTTCCAATGAGAGAAATAGGCCTTACAGTAGGGGAAAAGAAATTCAAGCATTTTTCACTACCAGGACATGTAAAACTTAAAAGTAAATGCCCTGCCTTTTAAATACATTGCACCCTGCCTTCTGGCTTGCAAGAGCCTATCTTAGGGGTATTGTTATGTGTCTAAAAAGGTATGGCCTGGCAAAAGGTTTCTTTTGCCAAGTCAACATAGCAGTGTAAACTGCACACACAGGACTGAGACATACAAAGGATAGTCTGACCACTCCAATAGTAAATTTACATCAATGTCCACACAGGGTAAATAGTAGTAAGTCCACTTTTAATCCATATGTGAGTCCATCAGTATACAATCCCAAAAGTTCTTCACATTCAATGAAATTGCGATACAATCCATGAAAGACTTCAACACCAATAGTTCATCATCAAGAGATCAGCCAAAGTTTCAAACATCAATTGTGTTATATATTCATCATAAAGAGATCAGCCAACATGTGTTTCGTCATTGGGTAGATAATACCATGACTTTATAAGGGCTTAATTGAGTGAAAACTCGCAAATTTAGGCAAGACAAAGCCGCTAAACAGTATAAAAAAAAGCAATAGAATGTAGAGTGAGACCTGAATCAAAGATTATTCTAAATCCCAGAGTATTGGAGAAGTGATAATATAAAATAAAGATGATCAGGAGAGTGCTCCCATTCAATGTGAAGTTAGCCATGGTTAAGGGGCTACTTGCGTGTGTGGTACAAATAGTGTTATAGTTACAAGCCCTGGGTACATGTATTAACATTTTACTGTGGATGTGTAAGTAAATTAAGTATGCCAATTGGGTATGAACCAATCTTACCATGTTTAGGGGAGAGATCACTAGCGTTTTACCATTGGGTACCAGTCCTAAAGTGTGCAGAGTCCTAATGTCAGCTAAAATGAGGGCAGAAAAGCAGAGGAGGAAGGCAAAAAGTTGGGGCAAAGACCACTTTAAGACTGTCAGATCCAGCACTCACAAATTTATATAATTAAGGGCTAGATGAAGGTATTTCCCGAATACCGATTCCATAATAGCGATTTTTACCAAATCGTTATTAAGGAATCGGTATTTTCGATGTAGGAAAAAAATCGGTAAAAATATTGATTCGGTAAAAATCGCTAAAAAATAGCCAATTCATACAAATCGGTAAAAAAATTACTGAAAACCAATAACCGAATCGGTATTACCGATTCGGTAATACTGATTCGGTAAATAGCGATCCGGTAATTAAAAAAAATCTGTATTTCTCGAATCAGGCAATCCTGAGCATCCACATGACCTCCCAACCAGGAAGTAGCCACACCAATGCAAGTGCACTGAATCTGTAGCTGTTGGAGAGTCAGGGAGCAGGAGCAACAGTAGAGGAGCTGCACAGCCAACACCCAGCTAAGACAGAGGAACTGCACCATGGCCAGTCCTGAGAAAGAGAAGGATGCTAGTGGGAGGAAAAGGAAGCACAAGGCTAGTGAGAGGGAGTAGGAGGTCTTCATGGAAGAAGTTGTCAAAGACCATGACCAGCTCTTTGGCAAGAGATCACTAAACGTCCCTGAGTCCCAGAAAAGGAGCATTTGGATGGCAATCCACAAGAAGATAAATGTGATTGACTTAAAAAAAGTGATGGTATGACCTGAGGGCACGTGCAAAGGAGAGGATGGCTGAGTGGCAAAAACAAGCTGGGAAGACAGGTGGAGGAAGCTCCACAGCGCCTGCTCCTACTGCCCTAGACCAACTGGTAGAGTCCACCCTCCAGCCAGAGAGTGTCAGTGGCATCGGGGACGTGGATAGCTCTGCAACACCATCCAAGAGACAAGGTAAGATGCAAGCACAGCATGCCGTCTCCCCTCCCTAACCCCAATCTCCCTGCAACAATTCCACTCCAGACCATGTTTTATGTAAGATCAGCAATGCATCATGGGAAATGTAGTCCCTATCAATTGTTAGCAAATCAGCCAGTCCCCAATAAGCATAGGCAAGTCACACATCAATAGATGAGATAGTGGAGGACAGACAGCTAGAAAGTCAGCTGTGAAATATATTTGCACACATTTGTTGCCAGAAAAGTGAGTATTAGTACATTCTGTATCCACCGGTGGAACAGTGCCACAGGCTGCAGAGGGAGAGACTGGCGATGCCTCCAGTGAGGAAAACAGAAGTGAGGAGGAAGTTATGTCACATCCAGACATTACACCAACATCCCCACCACCACCACCATGGTCAAAGAGATACACAGTGGCTCCACTCCAGGAGATAGATGTCACAGAGGAGGACAGGAAGGAAGCCCAACAGACCACACCGGGCGAAGAAACACAGCCATCTGGGGCACAGTCCCTCATGGTGGAAAGCATCGCATGTGCCCGTAGACGGCGACAGAGGTCACAGAGTCCTGATGCTGAAGGATCCAGTGTCTTCTCAGGACTGGAGGGGCAAATGCTCAAAGTCCAGTGCCTGCAGGGTAAGACAATGAGGGCGATTCAGAGACAGATGGTGGCTAACAACAGGAAGGTGGACGACATGAAGGAGGCCATCTACTGCCTCAACAATACTGTGGCAGTGGGAATGAAGGAGGTATCGGAGGCAGTGAGGCAGTTGTGTAGGAGAATGGATGGGGAGCGCGCTGCAAGGCGGAGAGACAGGCAGGTACTTGCAGGCTTCACCAAGTCTGTGAACAGGATGTGCAATGCAACTCATGTGCTAGGTAGGAGATCAGTGGCCGTGCAACTTGAAATGGCAAAGTGTAGCCGTGAAGTTACTCAAGGCCTGGTCACAGTCACCAGTGCTGTATAGGTGATGCAGACTAACCAGATTGCTGCCACTGGTACAGGGGATGTGGACGAGAGTGAGAGGGCAAGCAGTTGCAGCACTGAACCCACCCCCTTGCCAGAGAGCAGGAGGTGCAGTGTGAGGCATGGGTCTGCTTCAGGATACAGCGCTGCTGAGGACAGTGTGCATGCAGAACGCATCGCTGGTGTGCTGGGGCACAGGAGATAGGCACGTCCCTCTACTCACATTCTGTCATGGGAGACATAACCCTTTGGACACATAGCTGGTGTTACGGTGATGTCACTGACCATGTCATGAATGATCTAATATGTGACATCATCAGCAGTGGATTACGGGTGTGCGAAATATAGTTAGTACAACTAACTATATAGGAGCAATTTCAATGGTTTTTGTATGAGTGAAATGTACAGGTAACTATAACACCCCTAAAACTTATAGTTTTTTGAGTGAATTTTAAAGGTTTTTTAAAAGCTAATTCCTAACTATATAAGGCCTGAAACCTATGGTTTTTTAAGTGAATGTGCAAGGTTTTTTAAATGCTAATTCCTAACTATATAAGGCCTGAAACCTATGGTGTTTTCATTGAATTTGCAAGGTTTTTTAAATGCTAATACATAACTATATAAGGCCTGAAACCTATGTTTTTTTATGAATTTCAATGGTTTTTAAAATGCTAATTTCTAACTATATCAGGCCTGAAACCTATGTTTGTTTCATTTAATTTCGAAGGTTTTTTAAATGACAATTTTTAAATGTATTAATTGTTATTTTTTAATTGATTTACTACATTTTTGCAGGCAGGTGTTCAGAGGGCATGCCCCCTTTTTACAACACTCTGCAGTGCAACCCCTGGCGCGTTTGCAGAGGAGGAACTAATTCCCCTTGCATACTGGGGGTCCCTGGGGGGCAACTAGCCCACCAGGAGCCTCCAGTATAAGCCAGTGGGCTGCATTGCAGAGAGGTGTAATGAGGCCACACTCTTTTTTACACCTCTCTGCAACGCAGCCCCCGGGCATGTTTGCAGAGGGGGAACTAATCCCCTTTGCATACTGAGGGTCCCTGGGGGGCAAGTAACCCACAAGGAGCTTCCAGTATGTGCCAGGAGGCTGCTTTGCTTTGCCCCGGAGGGAGGTGGTCCCCTGGGCAGTGTGGGGGGGATTGGGCACCCCCCACACTTCTTTATCACTATGCCCCCGCGATTTGGTCCCGATTTTTAAAAAAAACATTTTTGGCCTTGGCGGTCCTTGTGGGACCCCCTGAGCAGGCCTAGGGGGTCAGGGTGCTTCTACCCTGCCCCCTTTTTTTTCTACACGTTTGTTTTTCTGCTTTCTTGTGTCTCGGTCTACCTAGCACAAGATGAATGCCACCACTTCCTGGTTAGAAGTGTTGACAGCCAATGAGCATGCTGCTTTCCTGTGAAAGGCATGCTGATTGGCTGCCACTGTCTGTCAACACTCCAAACCAGGAAGTGTTGGCAGCCATCTTGTGCCTCAGTAGAACAAAGGCACAAGAAAGCAGTGAAACAAAGGTGCAAAACACACAAAGGGGGCAGGGTAGAAGCACCCTGACCCCCTAGGCCTGCTCAGGGGGTCCCACAAGGACCCCCATACCACAACAATTGTTATTAACTTTTTTAAATCGCGGGGTGCGCGCACCGTACGTGCACCATACGCGTACGGTCCGCGCACCGCCGCGTTTAAAAAAAAAAGAAATTTTGGTCCTGGGGGGGTCCTTGTGGGACCCCCTGAGCAGGCCTAGGGGGTTAGAGTACTTCTACCCTGCCCCCTTTTTGAGTTCTACATGTTTGTTTTTCTTCTTTCCTGTGCCTCTGTCTACCGAGGCACAAGATAGCTGCCAACAATTTCTGTTTTGGAGTGTTGACAGACAGTGGCAGCCAATCAGCATGCAGATCGTACTCGGGAAGGTACAGAGTACAGTAAGCTTACAGTGCACACACGGTGCAATGCCTATAGATGTATATATTTTTCAAATTCGATTTTCTCAGAAACTACTGGAGCGATTTACACCATTTACCAGTCTCTACCATTTTGCCAAGTTTGGTGTAATTCCGTTCATCGGTTTGTGCTGTAGCCTTGTCTAGATGTCCTATGGAAAATTGCATTGGGAAAACACATTTTGGGACCCCCATTTTTTCTTGGCCCCCGCTTCATGAATCCCCCTGAAACTATCAGGGAAGGAACAGAGCGTAACGGGCCATCTTCTTTGAGAAAATCGCGTACTTTCATTAACCGGCGCCAAAGTTATTCCCAATGGAATGTTGCGGATTTCCTATGGAAACTAGGTCCTAACTATATATACCATCCTGGCGACTGCCAGTAGGTAATATATGTTTAGGGTTTTCATTTAAAAAAAAAAAAAATTTAAAAGGGGGGATATAGTTTGTAGTTTGTAGTTTGTTTATTCACATATAGTTTGTAGTTTGTTTATTCACATTATTATTCACATTATTTTAAATTTTTGTTTTTCAAATCGTTTTTCAGAATGCCTACATCAGATACTTCAAGGTGTTCAATACTAAGAAGATGTTGCAAAATGACTTCAATTTGTGTGGTTTTATTAATCCTAGTTTGGTTAATATTACCTGTAGTTTATCCTTTGATGTTAATAAGCAAAAACGTAAGACAAACATAACAAGTAAGGTAGAGTCTAAACATGAGAATCATGCTGGCTATCAGTCTAGCAGAGTTATTGAGCATGATCCAGAGATTCATCAAGATAGATCTGTTGGGGATTTCTCAAGCAATTCATTTTCAAGGCTTCTGTCTGAATATGTTAAAGTAATGAATGTTAAAGACTGCTATGTCTGTGTGAAGCTGCCTGCTTCTGTCTCAGAGGGGGTTAATTATAATATGTTACCTCTCACATATGGCATTACTGGCAGTGTAATTGCTAGCCTATTTTATCAAGCTGGTCATCTGGAATATTATTATTCAGACTTTGATGAGGTTTTTGCAAATCTCAAAGTTGTAAATAGCTTGAACAAAGTAAAACCTGCGAAACAGATGAGGGAATTCTCTTTAGTTACTAATGAACTCAACTATGAGTATGCTTATAGAAATAATTTAACATGCAAAATGAGAGCAGAAGAAAAGACTTTCCTGAACATGGTTGAGGAGAGAAGGGCTGTTTACAAGAGAAATGAGATGCTTAAACATGCCAAATCAAAGTACTGGCAAATGGAGGATGCTAAACTAAATGGTGTTAACACAAATGCTGCTATTCACATAGATGAACCAGTTAGTGGTAAATTTTGCATTAGGAGAGATAACACACTTTATGATAATTATTTTGTAGGTGCTAGTCAATGTGAGGATACTTATCGCATCATAGGGGGATGGGGATTTAAGGGTGGTAAGGATCCAATTTTTCCTGGAATTTATTTTATTTGTGGCAATAAAGTATATTTTAGCCTCCCAGACCATTGGTATGGGACATGCTATCTTGGCTTAGTTTTTCCAAACAATTTTCATGTTGACAGAAATGAAAAGGGTACCTTTGAATTTGGTGAACATCTGAACCTGAATAGGTACAAAAGAGAAAGTTTTACAGAAGTACTGGGAGACATCTTTGGTGCTGTCATTCCTATGGTAGGAATTACCATGAATTCAAATAAGATCAGAAAGGTTTCTACAACCGTAGATAGGTTGTCAACAGATACTGCAAGTGGTTTCCAATTGGTTAATACAGAACTTGTTGCTACCAGGAGCATAGTTATGCAGAATCGTCTTGCATTAGACATTCTGCTTGCAAAAGAGGGAGGAGTTTGTGGGGTCTTACATGTCCAACATTGCTGTACTTATATTCCTGACAAGAGTCGGAATATAGAGTCATTAATTAAAAACATCACCGAATTTCACTCAGAAAGAGAACCCATGGAAGAAGAAAGTTTCACGGAACGAATAGGCAAAAGAATGGAGGCAATAAAAGAATGGTTTTTGGAAGTTGGGAGCTCCATCATTGGCAAAGTGCTCTATCCAGTAATAGTCATTATTATAGTGATAATGTTGCTAAAAATTAGTTGCATGATTCACAAAAGGAAGAAGCATCAGAAAGAAAAGAGAAAGATTTATAAACTCATAAAGGAACAGGAGAAGGAATATGAGTTAGAAGGGGGGGCCGATGATGATGAAAACTCAGTGGTTGGTTTTAATGGATCATAATGTTTATCAATTTTACGGGGATTTGTTGCTGTATTCATATTGGGCTATACGCTAATTTGACTGATTGTTTTTAAAGAAATGAATTCAATGTATAATGATTGTTTGTACTTTTATGATGATTTTTAATCATCGAATAAAAAATTCCAATGAATGAAAATGAGTTAGAAGAAATGCGAAGGGCTCAGTTTGAAAGAGATGATCAGACAGCGGAAACAGGGGTTTAGGGAGACTAATACAGAGAGAATTCAAAGTGCGAAGTCTCTAAATTGGGTTTAAAATTTCCTGAAATTTTTGGGTGTTGTTTGGTGATTTTTAAATCACCAGATGAGGGAGTTGATGGAGCGAGTTTCAGAAATTATTTTATTCTGACTCGTAAAGTTTATTCCCTGTAACATGAACTAATCTATTAATAAATTGTTGCATGTTTTGTTTAACTAATTCAACCTACAATAAAATTGCATTCACATAAACATGCAGGATTAATGATATGTGCTCTTGTTGCATTTGCGAGTTTGTCATGTAACACATGATTAATATTGTCTTGTTCGTCCTACTGTCTTTGTCATTATTTATGGCATGTGCTTTATTATATGTGCTTATATGTTTGTCTTATGTCGTGTTTGTCTGTCTGTGCATTATTCGATCATCTTTTTACTCTTTCAGATACATAAAGACTTCAGCTGGACATTATGAAGAATGGTAGATATTAAATGTGCTGCTTTATTTGTTTGCTTCTGCTAGATGTGATTTATTAATAGGTTAATTATTAGCAATGGTAGGGTGGGTAACAGAAGGGTTTATTTTACTTGAATTAATTATTCTTTTGTGTTTGTTTAAATACTAGCCTGAGAGAAAGGCCTGAGGCCTAGTTCTGGAGAATAGTTTAGATACTCATGGGGGCGCACCAAAATGAGAGTCCAAAAAAATAAGTAGAGAAATGTTCTTTATTTATCTTTGTTCAGCAAAAAAAAGGGCACATCAATTAAATATATGGTGAGATCAGCCAATGCGTTTCACTCCCTACCAAGGAGTTTCTTCAGGGCGCTGTGAATATTTTCAGTAAGTTGTCCTTAGTAGGATCCCTCTCTGACCACACTGATATTTTCTCGGTCGGTATTCCAGCCTTTAAAAAAACCTTTTAGAGTATCTATCTTCACTTTCTCTTTCCTTGTTGTAGTGGACTTTGTAGGTCTTGTCCAAAAAAGTAGTTCTGGTACTTCAAAGGGTAACCCGTCCCTGGTTGTGTTTGTTCTAGGTGGGTAAAGTGCTGTAAAGACCGTCGTCAGTTTCGGCGTCTCGGCATGGCTGGTTCCAGGCTGGGTTCTGGAGAATGTTGGTTAGCCTGTACGTGAGCAGAGCCAAGCACAGTCGTATTGGAACTTTTCCATGAAAGCTATTCTTTGGAATGAACTCTGGCTTAAACAAAAGAGACTTGTGCGTTATGTGCTCTGGATGTTATTTCTACAAGGCCAAGGAAGTGACAGAGATGGTTTTGCCGAGCTCTGGAGGAAATCTGTGAAACAACTTTTAAAAATTGTATCGAATCCTCGGAAGCCGGAGTCGCTTCATGTCAATGAACAATGATGAAGTGACGTTGTCACTCTGGAAAGAGGTGGCTTTGGTGGTCTGACAGTCAGTAACCAATCAGGGTGCTGAGATTTATTAAAACATATTGTTTAGTTAGATTAGCGAGTAAGAAAGGTATAAAAATTGGGCCTCTTGAGGGGAGCGGAGCTGACTGTTTCCTGAGGGCGAAGTGCTGTCCGTTTTCCTTTGGACACGTAAGCATAATAGATAGATTGTTTTCTTTTCAGGTCAGAAAGCTAACATAGGGAATAGGTTCGATGTTTTTTTTAATTCATTATACTGTGCAATGTTGAAGTGCCAGACCTTTTGAGCCAATGATTTAATGAATAAAACTGAATTAATAAATGCTTGAAATTAATAAATGAGCTAATAAAGTTTTTGAAACTTTAAAATGTTTAAAATAAAAGACTTAAAACGTAAAGCTGGACTTGATTATTGAGTTGTTACCATTAGCTTATATCCGTTGGCCTCAGTGGTCTAAATAATGTTTCTTTGATAAATTTATGAATATATATGTTATACTGCAGTTGTAAATATGTAAATATGAGTTTGATAGTGTGATTAATTAGGCCACATGATTCAGCTTCATGATTTTCTGTCTTGGTGCATGGGCCTAGTTAATAATTAGTTTGGTGAGAATTAGGTAGTGAATGGTGTCGCATATGAGACAGAATTTCTATAGTGACGCTGGATCAATGGCTTTATTGTCTATCTAAGATGTCTGCTCTTGATTCAATGGCTTGTCTCCCTATGCAGGAGATATCGGTTTCACAGTGATCTGACTGGATCAGTTGTATCCTTCTATTGCATACTTGAGGGGACTTTTTTTATTTCGTTTTCAACACTCCATGGGATTATGTGTATTTTCTTGATCTCTCGTCTCTGCCTCCATATTTTCTTTTCACTTCCCCCACTCTAGGCCAGTCAGGCTCCTTGCTTCCCAGCCTGCTAGATGAGTTAATATTAATTTATTACATATTATGTTTATGAGGTACCAGAAGCTGTGAAGTGCTGCAGGACTTCTTGTTCCTTTTTGTGCTTTCTGGCCAATCGTTTTCACTTTGTTGTATTTAAATTTAACATTCTAATTAGGCTGCCTGACATGCGGAGAGACATATTATGAACTTTTGTGGGAATCTTAGGATGGATTTCTTCAATAGAAATACCTTTGCAAGAATTCTGGCTTTGTATGGCCAATAGGCATTGTCACAGATAATAGCTTGAGCGTAGGCAGACCTAGTTTTTGCAATAAAAAATATATTATTATAATAGGCTTTGGGTTAACCCCTTGCTTATAACTGGATTTATGTGCTGTCTATGTTTTATTTCACTGGATTTTCTCTTTATGTTCGTGTTTGTCTTGCCCAGAACATATCCCTCTTATAGTGTTCTGATTGGATGTTTTGTATCCTTCCCTGTGCATACTCTTTTCTATTTCGTATTCAGCAATCGCTAGGTCCATGGCTGCCTCCTAAATTCTTCCTGGTGCACAATTGTAGCTACTCCGGCAACATTTACGAAATTCTCAAACTTCATATTGAATAAAATTCATGACATTGATCCAATTTTCCACATTTCACAATTTTGAACAATTTTTCTTTAACTGGGCATGCATTGCTTTTGAAAGTTTCATTGTATACCAGCAGGGGACTGGCTCACAAAGAGAGGGTCTCACTGAGAGCCATTTTCTATTCATGTCTGTTTTTGCCTTCTCGCATTAACATTTTACACAAGGTGTGTGTCCTAGTAAAAGAAACATGGCAGATGATATTGAAAAGCATACTTTTTTTAAGTTTTCATGGCAATTTTCATACAAGTTCAGCTCAAGCTTCCTTGCTGTAACCCCCCATTTGCCTCTTCAAACTCTCTTTTCTCTTACCCTACTCTCAGATTCTATCCCACTAGCTAATGCACATTGCATCCATCTTCCCATCTCACTCCCATGGTTAATTTTAAAATTATAATGTTTTATTTTATGAGGGACATGCAACTGTAAAGTACTGCCAAGTTGCTTGACTTTTGCACTTTGTAGACATCTTGTTTTTCACTGTTTGTGAGAAAATGACCCTTATTGCTTGATGACCACAATTTATTTAGCTTCATTTGTTTGCTGTCTCTGCATAGTAGGCCACTGCTATTCAGTTTATGTGCTCTGACTCCTGAAATATGCAGACATTGTCTAATCCCAGATTGGCTCATTTGACTTTCTTATAAGGCCATAGTATATGGTGCAGGATATATGTCTATGGCATGTGAAGTCAAATGTCAAATGTCACTTGTGCACTGCAGCACTTATTTTGCTATCCACTTGTGTGACAAGGAAAACATGGCTTCAAGGCTACCATTGTAGCGTGAGTGTTGCATTTTAAACCTGTGGCCTATCATGTCAAAATATTCATTTTCACACGGTAAAACCCATCCAACTAAATATGCATAAGTCGCTCCTGTATGATTTCCATAAAGATTCCCCTACATAACCTCAGCTCACAAAGCTCAAGCTGAGTGTGGCTGATGACTTAGGTGATTTTGGAATTGCCATGGCATGTTGTTTTTAGTGCCTGTTGCAGTGAGGCAAATAAGAGCAACTGTGACATTAGGCCTGCCAAATCTTGAGAACTTTTGCCCCAATGGTTGGGGAGTGACCAGGAGTCCCCCTTATCCACTAGAGAGTGTCAACCACAAATGTGGCACCTCAAACACCATACTTCCAACACTGCTGAGCTTACCAGGCTGACTACACTTGCTGTACTTTGCATCTGTGACCTGTGAGAAGGACCGGAGTAGTTTGGACCGTCTTTCACTTGAAATCCAAGGACAGAAAGTTCAGCAAGGATCATAAGGCTGATCTCAGGGGTGGCTCTAGGAAAATAAGAAAGTTGAAGAAGACATACCTATGAAGAATACCAGTTGACCAGTGTCAACTGGTCTGGGACTAACAACGAGAGAGTCTTGACGTTCCTTCCCTTGAGGTCCTGAGGACCTTACATGTATACTCCTGTGGTTTTTTGGCACAGAAGAAAGTTGAGAATCTTTGGAAATCTTTTCCTACTAAGCTCCAGAGCTTCAGCAGTAGCTGCTGGGAAAAGTATCCGACTGGCAGTTCTACAGCGTTGGATTGAATTTCTGCTCTATCCCACAAGGAGATCATTGCACCTCTGAAAAAATACTACAAAGTATTTTTCTGCATTGGAAATTCAAACATTTTCAGCAAAGCTCTCCAAAAGCTCCGGAAAAACAGTGAGACCAACCTGCTTCAGCTATCTGACCATCAATGATGATGATGACCATTGGCTCCATAGTTTTCAACTTTTTGTCCTGGAGAACCGGGCCTTATGGGCCAGGCAGTGCAGGGCACGCCTTAATTCCCGGGATCACCTGCCTTGTTACTAACAGATGTACATACAAGAATTGCTGACCCCACAATTCACTTTTTATCTCCAAGGCTAAGAGAAAACAAACAAAACCTAGTCTTATGTTTGTTGGGCATATTTATTTTTACCCCTCTGAATTTATATTTTCATAATACTGCTTTCATTTTTATGAATGAGAAAGACCACTGTGCATTAAATATACATTTACACATATGTACAACACAATTTTACATAACATATATACACAATAGATACAATCTTCTTCTGTAACTCACTACCTTTTATCCACAAATAATTAATCTTTGCATGATAATTGTCAAGTAGTAAGGGTTTAACAAAAAAACACAAAATATGAGCAAAGTCTAGCTAAAACAAAGGTCAAAATAAGACTTTAAGATATTTAATCAAAGTCACAATCAATGCAATCTTTTTCTCCTTTCTTTATGCCGACGCGTTTCGAATCCGGTATTAGCAATTGCCAGATTCTCATCAGGGCTCTGTCATTTTGGGTTGTCTGTTTAAGGAATATAGAAGAAGGGAATTTATTTACTAGAATTCTCTAACTCTGCAGTAACCCTTTATCTATAGATGTCACATCTTAGCTTAAAAATACCTGATTTATTGGACGGGCGGTCCGCAGGTCCACTACTTTTTGTAATAACGGGACAAATTCCACTTTGTTTATTTGAAGGAGCTTCCGGATCGTAAGGACCATTTGAAAGAGGCAAAGGAGTGGACATGAAACTGGGTTAGCAACTGGGGCGCCAGAAAATCCTACAGAAACATTCGTTAAGCGAGACAAAGGTGCCCCCGGGAGTTTTGAATGGATCATAGAACTTCTCATTGCACCAGTATCCAAAAGAAATGTCTCTGCAACACCCAAAGCAACTACCTCAACATAAGGCCCATTTTGATCCACTGGAACTGATACGACTCCCTTTCTTTGTCCATGGCTGTCCTAACTAGAATGAAAATTCTGAACCTCACCTTCGACACAATAATCATCATTGTAACACTGCACAGACTGAGTATTCCGCTGATCAAAATAATTCGAAGAGTTCTGAGGGGGAAAGGAAGGCTATCTTTGAGGCAACGCACCTCGCCCTCTACCTCTAGGTGCTGATTGAAAACCACCACGGCCTCGCGGCCCTTGGAATCCACCATTATGCTGCAATAAAACCGGACAGCTATTCTTAAAATGGCCTTCCTCTTTAAAATAGGCTCACTGATTAGGACCCAGGAAAGGTCGCGGAACAAAAAGCACAGGTTTCTGCAGCAACCTTTGAGACTGAATAGGTTGCTGGAACTGACGCTGACCGGAACGAGGAGGACAAGCCTGCTGAAGAAGAACTTTTGCTTTTAAATCCTTAGTCTTATTCACAACTTTATCTTTTTCCTCCTTGTCCCTATTCTCATAATATGGAGCAGTAGCCAATATTTGAGCAGATGAAGAAACAGCCAAAGAACTTTCTGAATCTTTTAGTTTATGAGACAATTCAGGAAGTAAATTGAAAACAAATTTATCCACAAAGAATCGAGGTCCCCCTTCAGTACTCAAGTCCTGACCACTATGGTCAATAAACGTCTCTTCGAACCGAGTAAAGAAATCGGAAACACTCTCATCTTTCTTCTGCTTGCATGCAGCCAACTTATCCCAGTTGACGCGTAAGGCAGGCATCATCGTCTTCATTAAAGTTATAATTCTACCAGGCAACTGAGTAATCAAATCATCTGGATTAGCACCACCCAATTGTGCTGTATCCGCAGCAACTATATCATTCCAAGTACCACGTAAAGCTTGGTTGTGGTCCTCTCTACGAATCCGAGCCCACAATGCTTGTGGAACCACATTACCCATCAACATATCAATATCGGCCAAATTCATGAGACATGCATCAACAGTCTGGGACAACTCTTTATAATAACCAGCAGGATGTTTACAAAGGGTCCGGCAAAGTCTGCTTAAGTGCAAAAACTTCAGCTCTCTTCCAAGGAACATGTACCCATACACGCTGAAAATGAGCAGGGACAGGTGGAACATTACCTACTTGGGGAACCGCTTCCCTCCAAACTGGAGGAACTTCTCTCATAGGATAATTCTTCACTTTCTGTCTAACTGCCGGATCAGGTTCGGGAATAGGCCGGGAAGAATACAAGGTCCTAAAAGTAACAAGTGTCTGTATGGCATCCTGAACATCAACACCCACTATAAGTCCCTTATCAAACTTTTCCTGTATCTCCAACAAACCCTGAGGAGTTAGGTCCAATTCCATATCCTCCCATCCTTTAATAAGTGCGTCACACATTACATTAAAAATGTATCTTTGCATAGGCGAATTCCATTGGAGAAAGGTACTCAATATATCAGGTACACTATATAATGGATCATTCATCATCCATCTATGAGCAAGGGAGTCAAACACAACCCGTTCCTCAGAATCTGGGAGTTGACTACGGGATTGTCTTCGAGAAAAAGCAGGACTCCTATTAAACGAACCAAAGAGAGGGGAGAAAAGACCAGAAAACAGGATCAACTAACCTATTATGAATCGGAGAAGAAGTGGGGAGTAAAACTGGAGATGAAGTATTAAGTAAAGGCAGAGAAGGGCTACCTGTTACAAGAGGTACAAAAAGCAAAGGAGACTGAGGTACAGAAGGTTGTGGCAAAGTAGGTGCTGGTGGTATTACTGGAAGAGCCAAGGGTGCAGGAGCCGGAGCTCCTGGCTGAACAACAGGTTGCTGCCCAGGAGGCAATAATATGGGTGCATTAGTGCCTGGCGCATAAGGCGGAGGTAATTTCAGTAAGTGAGACATTAAAGGATCTTCTTCAAGATCTTTACATTGTGGGGGTAACACAGGATAGCACCTATCTATTGCCATCCGATGCTGCCTATCCAAGACCCCAATCTCTCGATCTGTCTCATCGTCTTTAAATTGCTGGGCAGCCTGTATAATCGTCATATCTTTCATTTTCCTATCTCGTTTTGCTTGCTTAATTTCTCTCTGTTTGGCTTCCTTACGCCAAAGGCGGAAAGAGTCAAACATTGCCGGCCGGGCTTTTCTTTTAAACAGAATCGACTCCAAATTATCTAATATGTCAGGCTCAAATCTACCATTTTGTGGCCACCGTAAGACACCATCTTTCTTTGTGTATCGAATCCATGCATCGTTAAAAGCATAGGACCAACACCATGCTTAGAATAGAGCTCATAAGTGGCAGTTCCAACCGGAGGAATCGGACATGATTCCTCAAGCTGGGAATCCCTAGAACAGCAAAAAAAACAGAGTTTCCTAAGTCCGCTCAGACCAGGCATTTCAAGCACACTGATCCGTTCACTAACTTCGAGGAGTAAAAGCAAAGAACACAGTACAAAAGTACTCACCCCTCGGCTTCGACTATTGCAACAGGCGAATAACAAAAATCAAAAACAAAACAAAGAAGTGGCCGCTACCCACGAATACTTAACTAGATGGTCTTCTCATGCCAACGGAGGTCCGTCTAACGTCTTGCGATACCAATCATCACCAGAGCGTCCAAGGCAGGGCGGTAGTCAGGGCAGCAGTCATCAGCAGCCGTCGGAAAGGAGTAGCCGTGCAGTAAAAGACCTTCGGTCCACTTCGACATACAGGGGTCGCTTGGTGTGGCTCGCGAATCCTCCGGAATTTTCTTGCGGGGCTTCTCACGACCCTCGGGCTGAACCGCTACCACTGAAGCCGCCCCACGTTGGGCGCCAGTAAAAGAACCGGGCCTTATGGGCCGGGCAGCGCAGGGCACGCCTTAATCCCCGGGCTCACCTGCCTTGCTACTAACCGAGACACTCCGCTGAGCGTGGAAGCCAGGTTTATTAGCTGCAGCTAAGCACAGTTGTCCTAGAAGTACATGCAGAGTGTAAGTTCTAAGGAGACTGCCACTTCAGTCCGTGGCGTACAATCTCTTATGCTAAACACATTTACAATATCCCACTCCCCACACACACAAAACAAACCAATTCAAAAAGTTGGAAAACAAGTTATCAGGTATCCCAGTATACGCCTCTTTCTCGGACCTCCTGTGTCACCCATCCCAACAAATTAATCAGTGATGGTGTTCATAATGTTCTTGGCACTTTTTGACTTAAATATTTAAAAAATCATAATCCCAGTTCTCCTGATCGAATATTTGGTGTTTTGTTTTTCTCTATTTTTTTGAATGAAGAGATTGTTTATGTGTTGTGTCTTTGACTTTTTAACTGTTTTGGTACTTCTAAATACTTAAGACGTTTTCTTAAGGTTAAGCCTGCCTGCTATGTGCTATAGCCACTGGAATGTGAGCTTAGGTTTAAATTAACCCTGGGCAATGAAAGCAGCTCCACTAGCAGAAGTTATGGAGATTGGGTTATTACGCATTTCATTGAAAACACAGAATTCATTCAATAATTCCATCTCTGCTAGGCAATGGAGTTACCTACAGTATCCGGTTTGGTAAATAAACTTGACCTTTACATGCTGGTTAAAAAAAATAGCATATAACCAATTCCCTAAAGTGAACTTTGAAAAACATCAGGCAATGAAAAAAGGTGATGATTTTGGGGCCCCCCTAACCTAGGGGGAGGACCAAGCAGGTGCCTTGAACACAAAGAGCATATCATGCTCAATGACTGGGATGGTCCCATCCTCATAGGACCACACCAAGCAAAGTTATGAAGAAAAACTACAATGCCAACCAAAGGCCCAGCAAAGCATGGAGCACAATTCTAGAGTTTAGTGAATATTATAGTATTAGCTCTCAGCTGAGCCCGAGAGCCTGCCCCTTGACGAATGTTTTGATATTGGATACTATAATATTTACTGAACCCTAGAATATTGTCCCATATTGCTTTGTAAAGCCTTTGGTTGGGATTGTATTTTGTGCCCAAAACTGTGCTTGCAGTGGTCCTAGGAGGATTGGACCACCACCAATCATTCAGCAGGATGTGTTCTTTGTGTTCAAAGCATCTGCTCGGTTCTCTCCATAGGTTAGTGAGGACATCAAAATCATCACCTCTCTCACTGTTTGCTGTAATTTCTTTTTCACTTTTTTGAGATGATTATATGCATTTTAGCATGTAATAATGTTACTTGTTGTTTTACCAAGGCTATATGAGGATTCTGTTTTCATATTTGTGGTGAGACGGAGCTGCGGAGCGGAATTCACAAACTTTTTGATTAATTCCACAGAATTCCATGTGGTGCTCTGCCAACTACACTCAACCTTAGTTTAAAGAACCAAATCTTATGACTGGGCCTTACAGATTAGTCACTTTATTAATTTCAGGGAACCACCATCCACCCCAATTATTAATGCACTTTCTTATAAGTTGCAATGTTAGAATGCATATGCATCAAAATATAGGCATACACATCAGCAGCCATCTTGGTATTAGTAAAAAAGCTATTGTAAGACTGCTGCCCAAGCATTTGCGTGTGTCTTGATGCATGTATTTGCATGTGATTGACAAAAGCTGCTTAGAACGGAGACCTATTGGCTTTGCTAATGTGTTTTTAACAATATATAATGAAATCTGCCTTCTGTAGCTTTGTATGATAAGTGGCAGAGAGCTCTTAATAGGTGAAATTACACCTTGGCAACATGGAATAGAACCATCTGATCTGAAGTTGCCTCTTCTCTTCAGATAATTCTAAATGTTCCTTTCAAATTCAAAAGCTACATTTCTTTTGTTCACTTTGTACCTTAGTATGAAAGACAGCAAAGTAAAAAATTAGCTGCAATGTATTTAATCAATTCTTCATAAAATATAAATGGGAGAAGCAGAACAAGCTTCTTTATTTAACACAGTATACCCTTCCACTTTAAGCACATATCTGTTGCAGAAGTATCTCCTCCAGGAGGATATCTGGGGCTATGCACCACCAGTCATGGAGAATAGAGCAGTAGAAGACTGGTGGACTGGTTTGCTACAGCTCTACTGATAAAACTGACATTAGGAGTACAGTGGAGACGAATACAAACACACAATGGAGATGCACCTCAGGTGGAAAGCAAATGTAATGAGATGGTAAGGTGGGTTCGTGGAAGGGCAAAACATGGTGTGTGTCTCTGCTTTATCACTACATCAAGTTTCCAGCTGCCACTGGGGTCTGAATTTTAAATGTTATGAGTCCACCCAAGAGGAACACCCTGGACTGCAAGTCACTAAGCCAGAGTTATCTCAGTCACCTATAAGGGGTAAGAAGTGAGGAGGTGATGTGGGAATGGGCTGAGAGTTGTGAATATCTGTGCATGTGCTTGCATGTGCATGTGCGTGAGTGAGAACATATGAGTCTGAGTGCCTGATTGTGTGTGCGTGAGCTTGCATGTGTGTGTGTATGTGTGTATGTGTGTGTGTGCGTGTGTGTGTGTTTAATCTGCTGTAACATGATTAGTAGCTCTCACTTGCAGCTAAGGGGACATTTTGGTGATATTTTTCGGGAGAAAACATATTGGCTAATCTGTAAAACATTGACATATATGATACGATTTGGTATTAGGAAAGGACTCTTACAACACGTCCCTTCCAGATACAGAATTGGTATCCATTTCTGAACACATATAGCGATTCAGGGAAAAAAAAATGTTTAATACAAATGTAAAAGGGTTTAAACAAATTCTTAGATTTTCTGTATCAGAGGGTTTGCAAATGCAATTGTACGTCTGGCCCAAAATTTCTTTAAGTTTATCACTACTCCTGTCTGTGCATGGAAATCATAGTCTTTACCGTCCTGAAAGACAAGTCTTTTTCTGACATCTGATGCTTGTGATTCTGAGATGTATATAACTTTTGATATCACCGCACCAGTTCTACATAGCCTAAGTTATGAAATATGACTGAAATATAGTTGGAAGGTGATGAATGGAAAACTGTAGTAAAGAATGATGCTAACACATTTACAATAAACAATGTAAAACCCAATAGGATTGGCTTTAATTTTGAGTCATGGCTAAAATATATAAAAAAAATAAATCTGCAGTAACAAAGTAAGAAATTATTGCTTTCTGTAATCAATGCATCTGTGAGGTAAATAATTTAATTTGACATGATTTTAGTTTACTTTTGTGAATTAAAACTGCCTCTCATGCACTACAATACAAGCACGCCATAAGAGGTGGAATGGGACACGATACAGCCAATGGGATGGGGTGAGAAAGAAACACTGCTCTGGGAGGAGCTAATGTCCACTCTATGTATTCGCACCAACAAGTCTTGCAAGCAGTTGCACCCTCTATAGTCAGACCAAAAAAGTTTGTATGGCCGTGAATCAAAAGGGTTTTTAAACTGCCAAAAATACGTTTTGTTTTTTAGACTAAGTGTAGACAATTGTGCGACTGGTTGAGAGGGGTGAAAGCCTATTCAAGCTGCAACCATAATTCCTGTCAAGACTGAGTGGCAATGTGTAAAATATGTATGCAGCATACAAGTGACAATAAAGTGAAAACACAACACAAAACAATCCCACACCCATTTAGAAAAATAGAGTAAAAATGTATAAATTATTTTAAATTAAATCAATACCAATCCATATTCTGGAATCAGAGATGTGCAATTTCAAAGAGTCAAGTAGTAATAGTGATTAAAAGTAGAAAGTGCCAACTGTGGCTATCTGGTTGTGCCAGACTAGGACAAAGTCATCTGTTCAGGCTGACCATGATGAAGGACCGGCCAGCTACAAGGACCAAGTTAGGCCCGCTGAACAATGTACCTTAATCCTGGTTGCAGTGTGTGGTGAGGTGCTACGTCAAGGATGTGTCACGTGGCAGTGAGTTGCTCTGCTATGCGAGGTCCTGCATCTAGAATGCATCATGCATCAGTAGTTCTTAGGAGCTGTAGGTCGGCAATTTGAGGTCCTGCGCCTAAGATGTATTGCACAGAAGAAGTTGAAAGGAGCTGTGAGGTCCTGTGTCATTCGCTAAACACTTCTGTTTGCAGGGATATACAGGGTACCCAAAGCCAAGAACTGAGCCACCCCGTACAATGGCTATTCATAGAGTACCGAAAATATGGTGAGTGAAAAATGGTTATCTATTAAAATGATGTATTTCTGAAATTTAGGAGCAGTGGTTATTTGTACATCTCTGACTTTGTACTGACTTACATTAGAAAGGCCCAAATGCAGCGAAATCCAATTGGTAATAATAAATATTCTACTATTCTATACTCCCACACGTCTCCCAATAAAAATGGTTTCTCACTTGTGTGGGTAGGCCTTGTGTCCGCAGATAGAACCAGCCCAAAATGCAAAATAAACACATTGCATTTTTCCACTGAAAACTAACCATTTTCTTTCCAATGTGAGTAGGGGCCCGATGTAGGTAAATCCCATTTACCGAATTTGAAATACCTAATTTTACCGATTCGGTATTTCAAAATCGGTAAATGGGATGTAGGTCCCAACATCTGGAATCGTTACCGATTCCTTACAAATTCGGTATTTACCGATTCGGTAAATACCAAATCGGTATTTGATATTGAATCCTATGGGCCTTTGAAGCCCATAGGATGAAAGTCAAATACCGAATCGGTATTTACCGAATCGGTAAATACCGAATTTGGCAAGGGTGCAGGGGGTGTCACTTTGACACCCTCTAGCACCCCCAAAACGGCCATGTGTGCAATGTGGCACACAGACATGCCCTAAGGGCACGTCTGTCTGTCACATGGCACATGTGTACATGCACAGATGTGCATGTACACAGGAATCGGTATTTTACCATGGATTTGTATTCCATGGTAAAATACCGATTCTGTAAGCCGTGTGCTGATGGAACATTGGCTACCTACATTGCATTTTCGGTAATTTTACCGAATCGTTATCATTACCGAATCGGTAAATATTACCGATTCGGTAAATTTACTGATTCGGTAATGATAACGATTCGGTAAAATTACCGAAAATGTGCCCCTACATCTCGATAGCCCTTTACCGATCGGAAACGGACGAAAATCGGTATTTTCGGCTGATTCCGATTGGTAAAGGGCTACCTACATCTGGCCCTAGATCTAGATTTAGAAATGCATAACTCATTAGTAGTAAACAAACTATATTCATTTAACTTTTGAAGTTGCTTAAATTTAGTATATATGTTTAACAGTCAAAATATTTTTGAAAACACAATCGTTGGATATCATCAGTGATGTCATTTGAGATGTCATCAGTGATATCATGAGTGAGGTCACTGATCATGCCATGAGTAATGTAATATGTGAGGTCATAAGTTAACTATAAGTGCTGAATTTCACTGGTTTTGTACGAGTGAAAACTGAGCCTAACTGTAACTGGTTGTGCCAGACTCGGACAAAGTCATCAGTTCAGGCCAACCATGATGAAGGGCCGGCCAGCTACAAGGACCAAGTTAGGCCTGCTAAACAATGAACCTTAATCCTGGTTGCAGAACATGGCGAGGTCCTGCATTGAGGATGTATCATGGTACAGTGAGTTGAGCTGCAATGTGATGCTTAGTAGCTGTGGGTCTGCAATTTTAGTTCCTACGCCTAAGATGCATTGCACAGCAGCAGTTGAAAGGAGCTACGAGGTTCTGTGTCAGGTATGCGTCATGCATTGGCAGTTCTGATGCGAGGCTGCAAGGCACAACTGGGCTGCCAGAGCACCTTCAGGCCCACTTCGAAGGGTCCAGGTCAGGGGTGGCACTACTGTTGGAGCCTTTTCTGCCCCTGCAGCTCTCGCCAGGAGAAAAACTACCTAGCCTCTGTAGTCTGAAACAACATTGATCTGTAAGGCCGATTGCTCCGCTGATGAGGGGCTTGACTAACAGGAGTTGTTTCGGTACTTGGAAGACAGGGCTGGGGTAGAGAACCGAAACTGTTCTTTTTAGTTCAATGCCCCATTTCAAGAAGCAGTCCCTTTGTTGCTATAATTCAGTGGCTATCTTTGGGTTGCACCAGTTGACAACTGTTATTTCTCCTCCCGCTTTGCTGGGATTGGTTTAAACTCTATTCCTTCGATATGGATTATTTGAAGTTTATTAAGGTTGTCCAGTGTGCTTACCAATTTTAGGACGGTACTTCTGTTTAATATGTTGTGCCATCCTCTAGACCTATAACGTAGAATCATTTTGAGTTTCCGTTTGTCTTTTACTGTGTCAGCTTCAAATTGTTTTTGTTCTTCTAAATTTTGCTGGAATTGGTTTGGTCCTACCATGGATGGTGAAGGTGGGCTGCTCTCAGTGGGGGACATAGGGTCTTGTTGTCTTATTAATAATGCTTGACTTGGGTAGGTGGAGGGTCGCTTGATCATTGGTCCTGGCAAGACTAGATGATTCAGTTGTTTTGGGAGAGCTTGGTCATATGTCTGTCCCTTGAGCTCATATGGTTGAATGGGCTCTAGGGAGTATAAGTGATTGAGTTGAAACTAGAAACATTTGTCCATCTATTAATAGCCTGAATGGATGCTGTTGCACATGTGCTCTCAGTGCTGTTATGGGAATATTGGAGGGGTGAGCTGCAATCATGCATGATGAGGGGTGACCTAAGTTGACCCATCCTGGATGTTGACTGCAGAGAAAGTTGTGTCCTGTGCTGCTCTAACCATTGTTGGTAGGCAAGCTTCCACACGAGTTTGTGTCTCAGAGCAGTTGAACATGGGAGGCTGCTTTGCTAGCAGTCTCATGTAGGACCGAGAAGGCTCTACTTGAGTGAAGATTTCAAGTCCCCTTGTTTCATAGTAGGAGTGATTGTTGTCATTTGATTTGGGATGTTTAAGGGACCCTTCACTTTTTGTAAATAATGGGCAACAGACTATACCCTGCTAGAGTTCTCTTTCCATTGAGGTTTGATTGCTGTCATGTCCACTTGTAGATTTTTTGTTTGCCCTTTTTGTCTTTTGTGCTTGTTGGTCCTTGCTTTCCTTAGACGTTTGCGCTCTCTTTATGTTAAGGAAAGTCACTGGTACAGGCTAAAGTGATAGGATAATGAGGGACGCCCCTTGCTTCTGCTAATTGCAGGTCATGAGAGGGTGTCTTTAAGTTCTGCTCAGTATCTTGGGGATCCTTTCTGTCAGTCTTAGCTAAGGGAACCTGTCTTGGGGATGGGAGACTTTTCTGGGCTTGCTATGAGCGCTGTGTTGATTGATGGTGGGGGATTTGATGATTTGACTTCTGCTAGGATGTCTGACTAGATGTTAGGGATGAATGTTAAAAGATCCAAGGTTGAGGAACATTGACATGAGTGATAGACGCTGTCAGGGTATTCTTGCACTCACCTGATCAAGCTCCTAAGGTCCTGAAGACTGTGCTCTATGCCTGAGATGTGGGTGGCTAAAGAATTCAGTAGATCAAGTTGTATCTCAAGTTTTTCTGATTGCAATGTTAAGGCTGAGCAGATCACCTCCATCGTGGTCAGCAGTGGGACCCACAAGGGGGCTGGGACAAGAGAATTGTTATCTGTTACATGAGTGTTTTCTAGTGAGTGCATGTTAGATTTGGGACAAGCAGTCAGGCTTATTTCAGGGGCAGTGTGTAAATCATGTGTGACCACATACAGTAATCAAGTGACAACACTACAGATGGACACCACACAGGTTTTATATCAAAAATGAGCATTCTTTATATAGACTTAACACAAGACCACAAACGACAAAAATCCACAATACTGTACTTAAAATGATAGTTTTAGCTTAGTTCTGTTCAGTTCTTAAAATGCAACACTTTTAGTCAATGTACCTTACGATGCGTGACGCTTCCACAACAAAAGTGTTGCTGCGATGGAAATGCGGCAAAGTTCGGGTGCAAAGAAATAAAGACTTGAAGATCTTCCAGATGCGGCACGCTTTTCCGATGTTGCGAGAAGTCTAGGCTTGATGCGACAACTGCACCTTTGTTCAGAAATGCAACAGCAGCGGCTGCAATGGCGATACGCTTCTTCTTTGGTGCAAGACGCTTCTCTCAATGTGGTGCAATGCGTTAGCGCCAGCGGCGACACTCTTGTTCAGAGATGCGGCTGCAGCGGCTGCGACGGCAACACGCTTCTTCCTCTTGAGTCGTGCTTCCAGCTCCTTGCGACACGCAGTCCCTCAAAAGACCCAAAACAGCAGCAGGCACTTCCAAAGAACTCTTGGGGAGCTGGTGGTTGAAGTATGATGTCCTTGAGACTCCAGCAGGAGGCAAGCTTTGTTCCAAGCCCTTGGAGATCCTTACAAGTTGAAATAAAGTACACAAAGTTCCTTTTTCATACCTTCGGCAATCAGGCAACCACTGGAGGCCAATCCCCCAAGCAGTTCTTGAGCTTAAGGATAGTCTCTCCTCAGTTTCTTCAGGTTCCTCTCCTCAGTAAAGGTTTCTTCTTGTTTGTCCAAAAATGATCTAATTTCCTGGGATCAGGGTCCCAATATTTATGCCCCAAATTCCTTTGTCCTATGAGGGCAGAGGTGCCTTTGCCCAGTCCAAACAGTTCTGGAGCACTCTGTTGACAAGACTCCTTCTTTCCTTTCAAAGTGCAGGCCAGAAACATCAGACGCCCCACAGGAGGTGGAGCCAGCATTGTGGAGGGAAAGCACAGCCCTGGAGCACTTTTTTGACATGATTCCTTTTCTCCTTTCACAGTGCTGGGCAGAGACATCAGACACACCACATGGGGTTGAGCCAGCACTGTGGGGGGTTAGGCGCCATCCTATTCAGGTCCCAGGTGCAACTCCTCCCACCCATCTAGATGTAGATCTCTCTATTCACCACTGGACTGACTCCTTCTGTCTCCTGGAATCCCCCAGCGATGTCACTCAAACTTCAGACAAAGAATACACAACCTAGCAGAGGCAGGCTTTGGATAGTTTTACAAGAAAATACCTACTTTCTAAAAGTGCACACATGCTCTGCAATGGCAGGCCTTAGACACACTTTTAAAGGCTGCTTCTGCGGGTGGCACAACCAGTGCTGCAAGACCACTCGCGGTACAAAAGGGGGTGGTGAAGGACGGAGAATCTGAACCAATCAAACACTCACACCCAGTCAACAGATCTGGTATAATTCCATCACCGCAGCATTTGGTTTACAAGCCCTGGGCAAACTCAGTGTACTGTACTAGGGTCTGACAAGTAAACCAAATCACTAAACCATACATCAAATTGCAATAGGGAAAGCATGTGAACTTTAGCACTGATCAGCAGTGGTAAAGTACCCAGAGTCATAAAACCAAGAAAAACAGGTCAGACAAAATACAGGAGGAAGGCAAAAAGTTCAGGGATGACCCCACAAAAAGGGCCAAGTCCAACAGTGCTCTACTATGATACTGGTCTTGGAGGCTGGGGTGCTAATGTTATGATTTGATTTTCCCTCAATGCTGGACTTGACCTGTGGGCTGATGTTGGAATCAGCAACGCAATTGCTGTGCTGTAGCTTGATCAGGGAGAGCAAGGCATTGTAATCATGCTTAGGACTGGAGTAGTCTGTGATGTTTAAATGATCCTTTGCAGCATCATGATTCTCTTCGAAGGTGCTCAGTAGTGGTTCTTGCCACTCTGTTGAAGACTCCAAGATGTTGTCCTAACTTTGGTCTGTGGACTGGAGATTTTCTTTTATGGGTTGGGCATATTTTCCCAAATGGTAATGTCTTAGGGGAGACATGAGGACAGCTTCCCTGTTTGTTGATCAGATTCTGATGTTTGAACTCGAGCTTTGATTGTAAGTGGTTTGTCGTTCTTTGGTTTATTGAGGAGTTTCTCAGTCGAAGACAATATGGGGTTAGACCTTATAGGTGTTATTCCTTGGACCCCTGGGGATTTTAGAAAGTCTGTGACTTTAGTCTTTTTAGATGCATTTGCTTTAATGGATTTTTGTTTGTGGCTTCTGTGGGTGTAGCCGAAGAAGAAGTACATTTGCTACTGGGTCTATCAGCTTGGCTTTATTCAGTGGCCTGTGCTTCTTTGTCATTTTTTAGCTGCATTGCAAATTTTGCCTAATAATGGGAGAGGGCAGTGAGGGAGTCTGGGAGAGATAGTTATATCAGCTTTGTGGTTGGTGACCAGTTCCTGCACAAGGGGTTCCCCTGATGACCGTCTCAATGGTGCCTGTTCAATTGATTGTTCCAGACCTCACCGTGAACCTGTGCACTAGGTTCGTGGACAAATTTAGAATGCTTAGTTGATGTGGTGTGCCTCATGAGGGGGATTGGGTGGGTGATTCTCTCTCCAGAGGGACCAGAAGCTGAGACCTGGTTGCTCTGATTTGCCCAATGCTGCCACACTCCCTCTGTTAGACATTTCTGTTGAGTTGCAGAGGGGAATGAGTGCGCTGCTAAATTTGCTAAGTTTGTTTTATAAATTGTGTTTGGGGCCATCTAGCCGGTTATATTTATATATTTTTTTTTCCTCCTTTGCTGGCCAGATATCAGCAGAGGTAGAAGAGGTGGCTACCACAGTAATTGTGGACGGTCGGTGGGGGATCAAGGTGGTGGTGGGTTTAGGTGAGGTGGAGCACACCACCCCGTGACCTATACCCTGACATGATTGGCCTGCTTCTTGTGGGGGGGCCTAGGATTGCTTCTGCAACTGTGAGTGGAGCTCATCTGTTCTCTCGCCCCCTCTGTAATAGCGTATCGCCACACCTCACATCTTTACTTGTGAGCCAAGATGCAGGCCCTCCTCTGCACAGTGTGGTTTGGTTCAGCCCACCAAGGAGGTGCATGTCATAGGGCTCGAGGGCTAGGCGTGCTGGGATATGCAGTGGATTTTGCCTGGCTGCTTCAAAAGTTGTTTGTCAGCTCTCCATTGCAAGAGCACTGTCGCAGAGGAGAGCTGGAGAGAGTGGTGGCCAGCAGCGTGAGATATGGAGTCTCAGGATCCGGAGAGGAGGGCAAGTTGAAGCTTACTAGGCCACCCTGTAAGCTGCACCCAAACCTAGTCTGGGCTCACACTCTGCAGGCGATAGCTACTTCTTCCACGCTCGGACACCTCAGCTTCACCTCACCTCCATAACCTCTGTCAACTGCGGGTGCAGATGAGGGGCTGGGTTGGGCATCCAGGTTTGGTGCTCAGAGCAGTGACAAGTGGGCACATACTACTCTCTTGTTGAGCTTCGTCTGCTGTTGGAGTGGTCCTCAGCTAGGCCTTCTAGTGCTAGGGGTTCCCCCTTCTCTGCACAAAGTCCCGAGACCAATAGGATAGACCTTGGCACGGAAACTGGAATATAAAACAAAGTTTTATTAACCTCATGAGGTGGAACTACATTCACACAACACCCTTCAGTAGTGTATGAAGTAGCACACTGAACAGAAGGAGCATGGTCCTTTTATACCCACACAGGGGTTCAAAAGAAGTCAGTACATGTACAGAAGAGAAGGGTTACATACAAAAAAGGTCATACAGAAATGCACAGTCAACAGTAGGGTGGAGCTAGCAGCTTGCTGATTCCGGTAAGAATTACCTGACATTTACAGACTAGAACAGGTGTATGGACAGTCACAGTCTCCTCTGCGTATGTGCAGAGTAGCAGAGCTTAAATATAATCTGTCTATAAGCAGAGTGCAAGAGTAAACGACAGCAAGGTAGGACAGAGCACACAGTGAGCACATGGCAGACAAGATGGCTGCCGAATACAAGATGGCTTCAGCTAAATGCTAATCCTGATCGCTCCAAATTTACAACACTGAGCGTCAATTCCAGAGTAGAGTAGTCGATTTGAGACTCAAGCAGTCCTTGCCTGTGCAGCACAGTATTTGCATGTTCAAATCTTGCATTGATCAGTGCTTCTACATTCTGTTTGTGATGTATCTGATCAAGTAGAGGAGAGGATATAGCCTTACGGCTAGAGCGGTCGACCACGAAGCTGGGGAACTGAGTTCGAATCTCAGCAACGGAGGCCAACATCCTGTGATTCTGGGCATATCACTTAATCTCCCCGTGTCCAACAAAAAGGAATGTGCCCGTATGGCACTGGTGCCCATGTAAAGCGCTCTGATACCTCATAACATTGGGTCTAGTTGGAACTATATAAAACTTTTTTTTTAACTATTGGTAGGAATTTATTAAGCTGTCTGACAGAACAACTGCCCCAAAATATGGTTCTAAACTGAGATCACAAGTCCAGATCACTCCAAGGATTTTTGATTTTTTTGTTCAATCAAGTGGTCAGACAGGACTGGGAGGTTATAAGATGGTGTTGATTGTTCAAAATCTATAACAGGAGTCCATCAACAGGACCACAATCGTAGCCCCTTTAAGTTTAAGGTCAAACTAGTTCCTTCTAGAGACTCTATTTAGCCTCTCTCTAAATGTGAAGAAGTAATCCTGTGTCCTACTGACAAGTAGATCGATTCAAATTCATCTAAGTAGGAATATAATAGGAGGCCTTTATCTTTTAGGGACTGAAACACTGTTTTACAAAGATGGGCAGGGCGGGGAAGAACAATGAAGTCACCTGAAGGATGCCACATTTTACAGCTGCCTCGGAAAATTGAAATGGTCTGAGCTTGACATATGCATCCTTTCAGAATACAAATTGCTGGGCTAATTAAAGTTTAGACTCTAATACATGCTTTCTTGCCTGAAACCAACTAAGGAGCATTTAGCAGTATAACTTAATAAACATGACAGACAGATCCAGCAGAATAATGAAGGAGAGCTTCCCTGGTCGGCTGTCTACCATAAAGGCATCCAAAAGTGATACCAGTACTGTTTACAAATTTGTTCTGCTGAGACTCTGGTAAGCAAATATCTAGCAATTCATGAGGTTCCAAGAACTGCTGGAGTTGGACTCCATTTGTTCCTTCATTGATCTTGGAAAATTAAGGTTCTGTGGGCTCACTTAACATAAATTGGAAGATATTAATTGTCTCCTTTAATTCTGTCTCTTTGATTTGAGGGCTTAGAAGAACCCAACCTAGGCTAGCCTGAGCAATGTAACATTGCATATATTGAACTGTTTGAATAAAATGGTTGTTAAATGCATCAGCAGTTTCCATTAAAGGGGAGGTTGAGACACTAGGCTAGTAGAATTGACAAACTACTTCAGATTGTTTATTAGATTGTTCTGCCTTTTGGTGAATATCTTTTCTTTTTTACAGCAAAATATTTTTTCTATAAATTGGGAATGCTGCTTTACGAAGTCTGTAATCCTCTTCTGTGGGGGATTTTCTCTTTTCAGATTTATGTCAACACCAGTGGTGCTTATGTTCCTTCTAGCATTGCCTGAACCAAGGAGCTCACACTAATAGTCTATCAGGTGACCTTAGATTCCCTCATATTAAGTCCTATTGTAAAGCTCATCAGATTTCTCAACTGATTAGTAGATACCGTGGTTAATATTCTTTCCCCTCTGGAGAGTGATGCATAGCATATAGCATCCCGTTGATATTGACTTTTTGTATGGTACCATGCAGCCCTCAGCTTCGTAAGATCGTGAATGAACAAATTAATTATTGAACATCCTGTAAAAAGTCTCATGGCAGTGGTCGTTCTGGGAAATCAAAAGATTATAGGATTCAGAGTACTCTTGAAGCTGATAAGTGTGGTAGCATACTGAGTTGTTGAGAGAGAGAATTCCATACTTCTGGGCTTGCCACCAGAGTTAGTATTCAGAGAAGCATTAAAAATGTCAAGTGGGTTCCATACTGAGTTGTTGAGGAATCTTGGGATGTGCTTTCTACTAAAGAAAACACATTCCAAGATGGCATCTCATGCATATGCCTGAGTCATGATGCCTGTACATGAGTCATAATGCAGGCATGCACAGAAATGATGGTGCATGCGTGTGCATGCCCACCAGACAAAACATTATTTTGTTATTCTTTACTTTATCATTCAAACATTTAAATGGCCATGATACAATGACAAAGAGAAAGTTAAGAAGGGAAAAAGAAAGTGTGTGTCAGCATAAAAAATGAAAGCCAAGTACCAGCAGCACTTGCAGCTGCTGGCTCTGAAAATAAATAAATAAACAACATGTGGAATGGTTTGGGGAGCGAGAGCTAGCCACATGAATGGACAGGGAACATAGAGAAGGGAAGTAAGAATAGCGTCTTCTGGGATTGGGGTGCAGAGAGAAAAAGTAGATGGAAAGACCAAGGAAGCACATACATCCCTGTGGAGTGCTGAATACCAAAGAAACAGAGGGCAATCAAGACAATATTTGAAGGAAATAGCTCATCCGAGTGCTTTAAACCTGAAATGCTGGGGAACTCAAAAATAGAGAGATAAGTTATTGAACCAATACAGACATTTCAGAAAGACAGGTATATGCTGTATCTGAGAAAATAGTTCAGCCAACAGACAGTTAGGCTGTTGTAACGACCGGATTCTCATGACAGGCAGCTCACCAACCGTGGTTAACCCAGTCGTCACGTAACGACACTCTTCTCAGGCCACTATTTACAGGACATCTAGAATACTCACCTGAGAAAGTGAAAAGAAGCCATTTACATGCCTGTATAGTCAAACATATCACTAATACCTAATGGGTTCCATATCTTATCCTATATTTACCTCATTTTATATTCTTTAACGTCTCCCGACGATATCTTTAACGTCACACGACGATCTCTTTAATGTCACCCGCCGATCTCTTTAACGTCATCCGACGATATCTTTAACGTCACCCGACGATCTACACTAATGGCGATAACTAATAGGGGTTCACCTTTAAGAGTTATTTCCCAAATGAAGTTCACACTCTCCCCCAATCATCAGTTACCTTTGCAGAAGGGCATATCCCATCCTTCTGTATATCAACACCTGGTTAAAAGGAAAGGTTAATCTCATTCATGAAAACAACATTCAAAGATATTGATCATTAAGTCTTTATTCTACAATCAAACATGACAAAATGAGCAAAAGACAAATAAACTAAGTTAGTTGATACCTATAACCTAAAAAGGGGAATAAAGATGATAGTTAAATGCATTCTACACTAAACTCAGAACGCCTCACCTTAGACGTGTGTCTTTCCATCTCTGCAGCTGAGCTGATCCCTCTCTCTCTCTCGTTCTCTTCTATGCGCTTGGGACTCTGCTCTCCCTCTATGGCTCACGAATACACGTCTGCACCGCTATGCCTCGTCTACGCTGCCATGGTTCCAGAATACTAGAACCTTCTTCTGGTCTTAGTCTCTGCCACTCCTGTATGATGTCACTACAGGACTTTCAATCACTCTCCTTCTTCTCTTCAGGATTTCGATTAGCTGATGGTATCAATCTCTATGCACCAGCCTTCAGACCAACTTCTTCGGTCTTCTCCACACGGTGCTCTCTCTCTCTACTCTACTCGCTTCTTGATAATATAGAGCTCACTTTCTCTATGGAAAATTCCGGCATTAGGCCGACTCCCACCGAAATCCTGTACCAGTCCCCGGCCTCTTTCGGCCTCTGTAGTGGCCACCTGCGTATTGCGTCTAGAGCCGGGGAGACAAACACATTCCTTCGATAAGGGCCAGTCTTGACCGGTTCCTCTCTAGCGAACAACAGGATGAATTTTAAACATTACCTTTACCCTGCAAGCGCCTCGGACAGCCGAGGCAGAGATACAAAATGGCTTCTCTCTAGCTTTCATGCCTGTAGGCCCGAGAAAACTGAAAAAGGCACTAAACCCTGTCAAAGCACATAGTAAAGCCCTACAAATGAACGCAAATGCAACTACGACTGAAATGGTAGTAAATTATAGTCACCACCAGTCTGAAAATAGACTAAAATTACCCTGTCGCTACATTCCACTCCTGACTAAATGTACTAGCATTGAAAGTCAAAAAATGAAAAAGGGAACTTAAACAGGATGTATATCAGTTGAGGAATAATAGGAAACAATACTAAAAGACCTAGCCATAATTCGGGGGGCGAAACATCCGGAAAAAGGATGGTATGCATTGAATACAACAGCAAATAATAATCAAAAAACAAATTACTAAAAAAATGCCACCCAATATCTGGCGTAAAGAGTGGAAATCTGGCAGCCAACTGAAAAGCCAATCAAACCACCCTACATCTAAATGTTTCCTAACCTCTTGTTTCAGCTCATGTAACTTGTTAAGATGAGATCTAATGGATTTAGAATGATCTGATAAATAGAAGCAACATAGGCCCTCAAAATCTGAACAGCCATGCTCATGTTTTAGTAGTAAATAATCTAATGCAGCTCTATTCTGTAAAATAGCACGGCGTTCGCCTCGAGTGTCTGATAATAAGTCAGTCAAAATAGCAGAAGTATTATTTAGGGATTTCAACATCCAGCAGGCAAGTTTGCTTATAGTTTTTAGCATTGTAAACGGAAAGTGCAGGAACACCAATAATAGAAGCAGCTAAACTGAGATATTCAGTTTTAGAAAACAAATGCAAAGAAGAATCACAGTCTCTTGAAGGTGGAGGTGCATCACACACTATGCGGGATTACGCAGCCTCATCAGAAGAAAACATTAAAAGACTTAAGCGCCTTAAAGCGCATGGACCTCCAGAAATATTTGCAGGAATATAGGACCAGGACACATTGCCACAGGAAAAGAGCCATCCAGACGGTAATAGCACATGATAATAATGACTAGCAGTCACTATAAGACGTTTGCAGCTCATAGAATAGTGGATTGAAACACACGAAGCAGGAGTCCTGGTAATACATAAAATTCTTTCATGAGAAGAAGATGGACTAGAATTTTCTAAACGTAATTGGGCACATTTGCCTATATATTTAGGATCACAAGTCATGGAATAACAAACATCACTTTCTGTGATATTATATGTTGAAATTTGAAAAGTCAGTGGGGGTTCCGGTTCACCCAGAACAGTGCATGAGACACAGTAGTCGTATGCCGAAAAGTCAGAATGGATAAATGTGGGATAGACTTCGGATACATTAAAGAAATGCAATAAGGAGGCCGTCGAGATTGGGACAGCCACAAGGCACGTTGAGAGGAGATTATTCACCGACCTCATAAATGCTAGACAAAAATGTGAGGAGTTAGTAGTGATGTCCCACGAAGCAATAGAACGACGTGTTCTGTCATTAATCCGGTCCTGCGCGTTCTCTGGACTCTTATCGCAGCAGACCGAAGGGAGTTCAACGACGACACATCCGGCAGCAACAATCCAGGCAATGATCTGCAACAAAAGGATAGGCATTACTCATTCTCGCAGAGAACATTTATCAGCTGGGACTACATCCCAGCTTTTCTGCCCTGGCCTCATTACTAAGATTGTATTATCAGATCCTGTTGCTATAATTTCGACATGTTCAGGGGGATTATTTGGCAACTGCACCCACACTCTAGCTCCAGGATTATCAGTTGAACCAAATCCACCAGTTCCACGAATTGTTAACAGAGTTGGAGCAGTGCCCTTTTGAATCACACCGCTGAAAACAGGCATAATGACCAATTGAGCGATTCGATCATTTTTCTGAATTGTGATCTCAGAATCGCCACTGTTCAACAGGATGACTTTTATTTCTCCTTGGTAATCACTGTCAATTATTCCACCAAGCACCTGGATGCCTTTTAAAGCTAAACCAGATCTCGGGGGAATCAATCCAAAATGTTCTGCAGGTATTTGAACACCAATTCTGGTTTCAATGATCACAATACTGTTGATTTTTAAAGCAATTATTTTCAAAGAATGCAGGTCTAAGCCTGCAGATCCAGGGGTAGCTCTATGTGGAGCCAAAGCTCCGGGGGTGATTTCCCAATAAGAAACTGTGCTTTTAACTGAATTAGGTTGAACATCAATGTGGGGAGGAAACAAACGCATTAAAGGAGAATTTGCATACAAATATGGTCTGTTATTCAAAATCATTAAAGCATCTGATAAATGATCTCTCCAGTTCTTTAGGGTACCGTCTGACAATTTGCACAACTGTTCTTTTAACAATCCATTCATCTGCTCAATCAGGCCTGCGGCCTGTGGGTAATAAGGAATATGAAATAGCCAGTCAATAATGTTTACTGCACAATAATTTTGTACCAGGCGTCCTTTGAAATGGGAGGCATTGTCAGACTGCACCTGAAGTGGAGTACCATAATATAATGTAATCAAGTCCAACGTCTTCGTTGTATTAATCTGAGTAGCTCTCTTGCATGGAAAAGCGATTAAAAATCCACTATAAGTGTCAACAACAGTACAAACATATTGACAATTTTTGCTCATGGGTAAAGGGCCGATATAATCGATCTGCCAAATTTGTGCGGGGGATTTACCTCGATGTAACTGGCCTTTCATTATTCTGGGCACTTCTCTTTGTCGGGAATGTTGGCATATAGGGCATTGAAGTATTGCTGTTTTAAACAAATCAAGAGAAATCTGAATGCCTCTATCAGTAGCCCACCTGCTAGTAATTTTCTCTCCGAAATGTCCTGCTTTTTGGTGGGCCCACTTCGCCAATCCCGCCAAATCAGAATTCTGTTGGTCCACCATTGCCTCAGAAATTTTAGATTTCTCATCTGCAATGTTATTAAATAGCTTGTCAAGTGAATCAATAGGCATATGAGCATCAACATGAAACACGGTTACATTGCTCTGAGGAAGTAACTCACAAATCTTTCGCCACAGTTCCTTACCCCAAATAGTCTTGTTGTGAACAATCCAATTGTGGGACTGCCATGTAGGTAACCAGACTACTAACCCATTCGCAGTTGACCATGAATCAGTAAAAATATGACATGTTCCTGGCAATTCTTGTTTTAGAACTTGGTATACAGCATATAATTCTGCAAACTGACTACTTCGCCCTTCACCAGTAGTGCTCAACAATTTCTGAGTTGTGGGATTATACGAGACTGCTTTCCAATGTCTCTTCTCTCCTATGTACCTGGCTGAACCATCCGTAAACCATACATGTTTTCTATCCTCCACGGACAGATCATAGAACGGCATACCCCACTAAACAGGAGATTCCTGTACCATAGGTACGGAGAACTCTTTCTCTTTCTCTTCCATCGGCGCCTGCGTCACTTTCTCATGCAACATTGCAACACCTTTTGGGCCCACACGAGATTGTATATACCACTTCCATTTTATGATGCTCACTTCCTGAGCATGACCAATTCTATAAGTTTTTGGCGAACTCAAAACCCACTGCATTATTGTAATTTCTGGTCTCAAAATCACATCATGTCCTAATGATAATTGCTCGGTATCCACCAGAGCCCAATAGCATGCAAGCAACTGTTCCTCAAAAGGTGTATAACGCTCACCAGTGTCAGGCAACTTTTTAGTCCAAAAACCTAGAGGCACTCTAGTTTTACCCTGCTTTTGCCATAGGCTCCAATTCGCATACATATCTTGTACAGATACATTCAAATCCACATCACCATCACGCACTGGCCACAAATCCAAAGCATGCTAAATCGCTTCTTTCGCCAAATCAAACGCATCTTGTTGTGCTCTGTTCCATTCAAACGCATTCTTTTTACGCATAACTTTGTACAAAGGGGCCAGAATCTGACTCAAATGTGGAATGTGTTGACGCCACAAGCCAAATAAACCAATGAATCTTTGGGCTTCTTTTCTGTTTTTAGGGACTGCAAACTCTGCAATTTTCTGTTTTACCTGTGGAATTACTTCACGATTCCCTTCATGCCAATGAATACCTAAGAACATCACATGTTGGGCTGGACCCTGCAATTTATCTGGATTAATTTCCCAGCCTTTGCTTTGTAAATGTGCAACAATTCCTTCTAACTGTACTCGCATCTGATCTTATGACACACCTGAATCTTTGGATCTACTGTCACCTCATCTAAATGCTCTGCTACTATTCTGTGACAAATTGTCGGACTGTGTACATAGCCCTGGGGAAGACTTCTAAACGTCATTTGATGGCCATTCCATTTAAAACTGAATTGTTCTTGACATTCGGGAGCAATTGGAATAGAAAAGAAAGCATTGGCAATGTCAATGGTTGCCTACCATGTACCTGAATGTTTCTGAATTCTTTCAATTAAAGTAATAACATCAGGGACTGCAACAGTCAAAGAAGGTGCATGTTTGTTCAATTCTCGATAATCAACAGTCATGCGCCAAGAATTATCACTTTTGCGTACCAGCCAAACAGGATTGTTCCAGGCCGAAGTAATAGGAATTACCACTCCTGCATCCATCAGGTCTTGAATAGTAGCACTGATTTCATCGTGCCCACCGGGAATACGGTATTGTTTCATTGAAATCACCTTCGTGGCTTGGGGAATTTTAATCTGAGGCATTTTTAAGCGTCCGACTCTCACAGGTTTTGTTGATATATAATGCTTGTGTCCAAATTTGTAACATCCGTCATCTAAATGCAATGTCATACCTTTCAAAATGTCAATTCCAATTATATATTCATCAAGGGGTACCACCAATACATGGTACTCTTTTCGGGGTTCCTACCTATTCTCATTTAAAGTTTAGTTTGTACTGCGGGGGTTTCTTTACCACCTAATCCAGCAATCATGTAACCCTGTCCTTTAAACTTTTTAGGATTTCCAGAAATTAGAGTGGCCTCCGCTCCAGTATCCACTAATGCTCGGGCCCTCTGTATATTTCGATCTCTCCAATAAATTTCAATATCTACATAAGGCCTGTAATCTCTATGAGCCCAATTTTGAACTGGAGCTTGACCTACTTCCTAGTCTCGTTTACTGTGTTCTGTCGCTCAAGACAAATCAGGATAAAGACTCTCATATCGTTTGGGTAATGTCACCTCTCGTTCATACCCTTTCTCTTCAAGAAAAGGGTTTTTGTCATTTGAAAAATATTGTGATCTCCGTTCAAGGGATCGTGATCTTTTATCTCTCAATCTCACCTCTGGGGATCGATCTCTCTCTCTCATCCCTGCGTATAGACTGATCTCTTCTCTCCTCTCTATCTCTCTCTCGCTCCCTTCTGAAATGAGACGAGTCATCTTGTGTCCTGCTCCACTCTCTCTTTCTCCCTCTCTCTCTGCCTCTCTCTCGACGCGGCATAGCATCATCACCACTACCATCGGAATGATTAACATCAAAGTCTTGTTTACGGACCTTTCTAGCTCCTTCCTTCCTGTCCCGGCCACGCCTGCGAAACATAGCCCATAAAATATTATTCGGTAAATCATGAATGTCATCAGCTTTCACACCATCCTTCACAAGAGCTTGAAACATGTCACGTCTAGAAAATCTGAAATCATTAGTGCGACCTTCCGTTCGAGACTGTCGTTCAGGTTTAATCCACTCACCCAACTCACCAAGTTCACGCACAGCCTCAGTCACTTCTGCCAAAGTGTTACCAGTCTGATTGATTAATAGAGTCGTCATCACCTGTGTGTACGCAGGAGGAGAAGTACGAATGATTCTATTTCTCACAGATACATTGAGTAAACCATCCATTAACATGTTTGCTGTACCTAAAAAGATCGCGGTTTTCATAACCTCTTCCTTCAATCGCTGAGAAGCATCTCTCAAAGTATACCACGGCTTCTCATTAATAGGCCAATCAGATTCAGTAGGGTATTTGTGATTACAACCTTGTACTGCTAATTGCAACACATTAGTCTGATCATCGCTATTGTAATTACGAAAAGATTCCTGAACCGTAGGATCAGAACTCAAAGTACAAAATTTCACAGCATCGCCTTTATCCAACGAGATACCTGAGGCACCTAAATGAAAAAGGCAAACCATCACAGTAAGTAAAGATTCACCCGACTTCTATCCAAAATGTCATTTAATTCCTGTTGAGTATAATCCTCTAAGCTGCCAAATTTCCTGGGGAGCATTAGGATTGCCCTGTAATTTACGTCCGGATTCTCATGACAGGCAGCTCAACAACCGTGGCTAACCCAGTCATCACGTAACGACACTCTTCTCAGGCCACTATTTACAAGACATCTAGAATACTCACCTGAGAAAGTGAAAAGAAGCCATTTACATACCTGTATAGTCAGACATATCACTAATACCTAATGGGTTCCATATCTTATCCTATATTTACCTCATTTTATATTCTTTAACGTCTCCCGACGATATCTTTAACGTCACCCGACGATATCTTTAACGTCACCTGACGATCTCTTTAACGTCACCCGACAATATCTTTAACGTCACCCGACGATCTCTTTAACGTCACCCGACGATATCTTCAAGGTCACCCGACGATCTCTTTAACGTCTCCCGACGATATCTTTAACGTCACATGACGATATCTTTAACGTCACCCGACGATATCTTTAACGTCACCCGACGATATCTTTAACGTCACCCGACGATATCTTTAACGTCACCCGACGATCTACACTAATGGGGATAACTAATAGGGGTTCACCTTTAAGAGTTATTTCCCAAATGAAGTTCACACTCTCCCCCAATCATCAGTTTCCTTTGCAGAAGGGCATATCCCATCCTTCTGTATATCAGCACCTGGTTAAAAGGAAAGGTTAATCTCATTCATGAAAACAACATTCAAAGATATTGGTCATTAAATCTTTATTCTACAATCAAACATGACAGAATGAGCAAAGGACAAATAAACTAAGTTAGTCGATACCTATAACCTAAAAAGGGGAATAAAGATGAATAGTTAAATGCATTCTGCACTAAGCTCAGAACGCCTCACCTTAGACGTGTGTCTTTCCATCTCAGCAGCAGAGCTGATCCCTCTCTCTCTCTCATTTTCTTCTATGCGCTTGGGACTCTGCTCTCCCTCTATGGTTCAGGAATACACGTCAGCACCGCTATGCCTCGTCTACGCTGACATGGTTCCAGAAATCTCGAACCCTCTTCTGGTCTTAGTCTCTGCCACTCATGTATGATGTCACTACAAGACTTTCAATTACTCTCCTTCTTCACTTCAGGATTTCGATTAGCTGATGGTATCAATCTCTATGCACCAGCCTTCAGACCAACTTCTTCGGTCTTCTCCACACGTTGCTCTCTCTCTCTACTCTACTCACTTCTTGATAATATAGAGCTCACTTTCTCTATGGAAAATTCCGGCATTAGGCCGACTCCCACTGAATTCCTGTACCAGTCCCCGGCCCCCTTCACCCTCCGCAGTGGCCACCTGTGTATTCCGTCTAGAGCCGGGGAGACTAACACATTTCTTCGATAAGGGCCAGTCTTGACCGGTTCCTCTCTAGCGAACAACAGGATGAATTCTAAACATTACCTTTACCTTGTAAGTGCCTCGGACAGCCGAGGCATAGATACAAAATGGCTTCTCTCTAGCTTTCGGGCCTGTAGGCCCGAGAAAATGGAAAAAGGCACTAAACCCTTTCAAAGCACATAGTTAAGCCCTACAAATGAACGCAAATGCAACTAGGACTGAAATGGTAGTAAATTATAGTCACCACTAGTCTGAAAGTAAACTAAAATTACCCTGTCGCAACAGCTATCTAAATTCAAGACCTAAAAATACACAAGTACTTCTAGCAAAACATTTAAAAAAAAGTTGGTTTACTTTAAACAAAACCAATATCTGTACATGTGGCATTTAGCAACATGTAATACATTACAACAGACAAATATATAGCATTCTAAGGATGCATGATTATCAGTGCCCATTACATTCTGTGATAGAGTCTTGTAAGCTGGAGAGGTCATGCTTAACTTCAAATTTTGTATTTCTTTTTTTTAAGTTTAAAGAATAAGTGTAGTAGCACCAAAAAATAATACCATCATAGAGGAAGTAATAGGTACAACAGTAAAAAGGCGAGAGCAAATAAATGATGGGGGACAAGCCTGTACATAAATTGAATAAAAACACACCGATTGTCTGATTTTAAATGAAAGATAATCAGTACAATATAATTAAACAATGCATAATGACCAAAGAAAATAATGCAACCAGAATTTGAAGTCCTGGAGGTTGAAGTTCTTCTTAAGCATCCAGTAAATGGGCAAACAATTCTTTGGCAGATTCATCTAGAAACTGTGCGGTTGTTGACCAGAGATCTGGTCTTTTTAAACCAAGAGACATAGGTTGCAAATGTGCAGTATCTAGTCTATGATTGTAACAGACTTCATTCCAACATGCTTTAGAAGACAACTGTTTAGAGTCCTTCCAGTGTTTAGTAATTTGATGAAATGCAATTGCTATTAGGAGAAACATTATTTTCCCTTACATTAAAAAAGCTTCCTAAAAATACATTAGAGCTATATTAGGGTATGATGAAAGAACATATTACATTGATTTGGGCCAAAACTTGCAACCAAAAAGCAGAGACATAAGGAATGTGTAAATATCAGTTGTTCAGGTAAGCCTGTTATACAGAGCATGTCCTACAAGTATATGGATCGTCCGAGTTGATCTTGTGGAGAAGAGCCGGTGTTGCAAAAAGTCTATTGTATATAAAGAAAATTATCTGTGTTGTATTTGCTGCCCGAGATGTTTTCCTAATTTTGATCCAAATCTGCTTCCAGGTTGAGATAAGTAAAGTGATATGAAGATCATTTTCTTAAGTTCAATATTGGATTTAGGTTGATAATTAAAAATACATTGAAGTACTAAACAGATAGAAGAAGCCTTTGGATTTGTATGTAAAAAGTTAGTAAGATTAATTGGTGGTAATGTACTACTTGGAGAGAGGGACTCGAAATGACTGTATAATTGAGAAATTATATTTTGTAGAATCGTGACTCTGTGAGGAGAAGCAGATGAGAAGTCGAACAATGTTTGAGCTTGAGAAAAAGATATAAAAGTGTCCTCATTGTATAATTGTTTAACCCAGATTATTCACATAGACCTCCAAGCTGACCAGTAAATAGTTTGGTTCTTTATTTGCATGAAGTAATTATGCCAAATGGTGGAATCTAAAAAGGTTTTCAAGTCCATAGGGGTTTATGAAGTGGCAGAAGCCAATAATGTACAAGTGTGCCTAAAGATTGATTTGGATGTTTTTGAGGTATACGCATGAAAGGTAAAAATTTACATAAGGAGAAAGGAGATAAGAGCTCACGTTCTAAGTCTACCCATAATGGAGTATACATGGATGAATATGTGATGAAATAAGTAGATTGTTTCAATATGAGTGCTTTATGATGAAGCTAACTCCTCTTTCTGGTTGAATATGAATGTTTTATGATGAAGTTAACTCTTCTTTTTGGTGTTGGAGGTTTCAATTTAAGTAACAATATGTGAGGCTTTTTGTTATTCCAGAGAAAAGAGGATAGAATTAAGTAAATCGTCTTATAAGATTTAAGTGAAATGTTTAAAGAAATGTTGGATATTTTGAAGAGAATAATAGGGACTAACATAATTTTGGTGGTGTCTTTCTGACTCCACCAAGATAAATGTAGAGGGTGCTATCTATTCATTAATGATGTGATCTTCTGAATACAAGCATCTAAATTAAGAGAAAGGGAAGTATTAAGTAAATTAAAGACCAAGATATTTTAGTTGATTAGGCGTGCCCTTTGAAGTTGGAGGAGAAAAAATCCTGTTTAAAGGTAAATTTATTTAAGGGAAGAATTTCACATTTGTTGTTATTAAATTTGTACCCAGATACTAGAGTGTAAGATGCAACCTCAGATGAGAAAGGAGGGAGTGAAGAGGGAGGATATAATATGAATAACAAGCTGGCATCTGCATATGCAGCTGACTTAATTTGTTTATTGCTATATGTGGAAGCCATGAATATGAACGTTTTGTCTAATCCTGGATTAAATAGTTCAAGGGCTAGGTTAAAAAGAAATGGAGAAAGGGGCATCCTTGACACACTTCCCTACTTAGGATAAAATATGAACAAGTCAGGCCACTAGCACAAATGCAGCTTGGAACATGAATTTAGAAGAGATACTATGTTGATGATTTTGCTGCCAAATCCAGTCCATTTAAGCGTATGAAATAAGAATGTCCAATTTACCAGATCAATAGCTTTTTTAGTGTCTAAAGCAATGGCTGCTAAGGGCTCAGCTCCTCAGGTAATTCAGCATTCATTGAAATATTATAAAAGAACAAGAGAGTATTATCCAAGAGATTTATGCTTGACACAAAACGTGTTTGCTCTTTTCCTAAGAGAGCAGGGAGAACGAATTCCAGTCTGGAAGCTAGTGCTTCAGAGAAACTTTTATAATCTAAGTTGACCAAAGAAATTGGTCTATAGATTTTTTAAAAATGTGGATCCTTTCCATCCTTCGAATAAGGCAAATAAATGCGTCCAGATGAGATGGAAGAGCTCTGATGGTGTGTGCTCAGGTGTATATAAGTTAATATAAAAGTTTCAAAATGTATTTAAAACATCTAAATCTCTTGATTAAGTCTGAACAGTATAATCTATAATCGATTCAATTAGTAGTTCATTTTGTTTCATTATTAAGGAATTTGCTAATATTTTCCCAGACATATTATGACATACATACTATTAATCACTAGATTTAAGAGGATGAGATGAGGTAGATTCTCTAGACAATGTATTGAAGTTTAACTTAGCTTTAAAAAGTTGTTGTAGGGAGTGTTGTGTGTGTGAGTGTGTAATATGTATGTTCAAGGTGCTGCGTGGAGTCGAGGCTTTAAAAGCATCCCAAATGATATGGAAAGAGGTGATGCTGGAGCAATTACAATGAAAATATTTGTGGGAAAAGCAAGTGAAAAGAGGAGGTGAAAGTGGTGTCCAATAGCAGGGAATTAAATGTTCACATCTTAGGGGAAACACTTTTAGATGAAAGTGATCAGAAATTAGAATGGTACCAATGTCTGCAGCATGCAAAGATTGAGGAAGATGATGTGAAATAAAAATATGATCTATCCTAGATTGTGTGTGGTGGAATGGGAAAAATATGTGTATTTTCTGAAGGAAGGGTTGCATAGTCACCAACCATCTGTCAAGTGAGGTTGATGGACAGCATGTACAAATGCCTTTTGTGAATTATTTTGAATGTAATGTGATGATGAGTGTCTGTCCAAAAAGGGATTGACTAAATGATTACAATCACCAGCTAATATTAAATTGTCATCTGGGCCTTGTAAAGGTTTCTGGGCGATATTGGACCAAAACTAACAATCAGGAGCAGTGGGACCAAATACTTTGAAGAAGAAAATGGAACTCTATTAATTCTTAATTTAATTAGAACCCGTCTCCCCTCTGAATCTGTTTCCCATGATAACAGTTGGACTTTTAAGGATTTGTGGCATAAAATCATAACTCCATTCCTTTTCTATTACCCGGTGAGAGGAACACTTTGCCTACCTAACATTTGCATAGTTTTATACATTCATGTTTTTTAAGATGAGACTCTTGCAGAAAAGCGATGTGAGCTTTGAGTTTTGACAATTGTATTAGAAATCTTTGATGCTTGGTAGTAGAATGTAATCCCTTGACAATCTAAGAAAATAATGTTAAAACCATTTAAAAATAACAATTCATGTAATTCAATCAGACCTATCATTAAGCAAAAAATATGAGAATAATACAATTTTGAATGTATGATAGGAAAAATATTGTAAAAACAGTCAAACGTAACAATATTATTCATACAGTGAAGGAAAGAGTTAATGATGAGAAAAATTAAGTTAAAGAAATTAGGTAAAACATAGAGAAGGTAAACATAACTATGAATTTTGTTGATGAGGATAGGGGGGGAGACCACATGAGAAGATGGGATGTCTAAACTCCAAAGGGAAGAGAGTCGCGTTGGGCAGTATAACAGGTAACAGGAGACAGGAACATGAGACCACACAATAGCAGCCCTGTAAGAGAAATGTTAGTTAGTTAGAATAAATAAAAATGTTATCTAAAGAATACATTTTCTATCATTTCAGGAGCTCAAGCAAAAGAATAATAATAACTACAGGTCAATCCGGCAAATTTCACTTTTAAGAAAGTCAGATAGGAGAAAAAAGGGACCAATAGTACAAAATGATATCCATAATTTTCATGAATAACTTATGTGGTAATGTCAATTTTTTCTGACCTATGTGTTGCAAGAATGTCTCTCAAGTGGGATGGATCCTCATAGGTTATCGTCTTGTTGTTGTATGTGACCTTGAAAAGACAAGGGTGAAAAAGCCCAAAATGGCCTCCAAGAGAGCAAAGCATTAGACTCATGATTAAAAACTCTCTTTGTCTATCTGCAGTACTTTTAGAGTAATCTTGAGAAAAATAAATCTTGTCTAGACCAAGAAATATGTTTGAGTTGTCTGGAAGCTGATATCTTCTGCATCAACTCTGCATTCTCTAAAAAATACAAGATGATTCCCCAAGGGGTTGGAGCCTTGAAGGAATGACCAGGTCTATAGGCTCATTGTATATTTAGTTGCAGGCCATCAGGTAATTTCAAAATCTGTAGTATGAATGTATTTAGAAAAGAGATATTTGTTCCTTCAATGCGCTCCGATATAACGTAACATGGACATTATTATTTCTGTTGTGATTTTCTAAGTCTTCGACCTGTTTGCACGAGTTAGTTACCTGCTCTTGAAGGACATTCAGCTTAGAAGAAATTTCTTTAAAGTTAGACATTTACTGCTCCACATTGGAAACTCGTTCTTCCACATGAGCCCAACTATGTGTAAGGTTCTGCAGGTTTGACATTAGTTTCTTCCATGAAAGGGCCCACAGCTTTTTCTTCTTCCAACAATAAATCAAAGGAGGCATTAGAAGAAGATTTAAAAGGTGACAGTGGGTCTTTCTTAAGTCTTTTAATTGATGTTTTGCAAATTTTGGATTGTAAAGCATTGATGTGTGTAGCTGGGGAAGAAGAGATACTAGAATTCCGGTGTAATGAAGAATCTTCTGTTTAATATATATTCTGGGCCCAAGAGAATTCTAAAAAGGGCTTGCCTGTGTAACGTCTATTTGGGTGTCTTGACTCTCTAGTTGGCCCATAGACTGGCAACTACAATTATTAAAATCTATTAATTGTCTCAAATGCAAGAGTTAAACATGTCCTGCTAGATGAAGTGTATTCTATGCACTTAGTCACACTCCCTGCACAGCTCTCATAAACATGAGCAAAATGAAAAGTCACTTGTGAGGAAGTAGAAGCTTGTTGCAGTATCTGCCTTTAAGTATATCAATATTAGCTTGCTGGGAAGGCTGGAAATGCAATTAAAAGGGCTGCTAATTCTCCACAATAGCCTGCCAAACAGAGAAGCAATACAGATTGGAGAGAATTGTTGCTAGTGAAATGTTATAAAATTGCCTCCCAACGCCAAACATGGGTGTTTTAACAAATGCCATACTTTGAAAGCAATTGTTTATAGTATGTACTCATAAAAGCTTGGACACGTTCACAGTGCATCTCTTCAAACGAGAATAAAATGGCGGTTGCGGCTGAGGTAAGAAAAGATGTAATGCTGAAAATGAAGACATTATGCACCCCAATTACAAGAAATTTACAGCACAGCGTCCTGCTTACTTCTACAATGCATTAGCAACTTCAGGAGTCATTACATGTTGAGGAAGCTGCAAATAAGATGCAGCTTCAGGCCCCATCCCATAGAGCTTCAGTGAAGCGCCACCATTAAGCTATGTCCCAACGGCAAATGTTTTATTTCCAAGGTAGGCCCAAATCAACCAAAAAAGGGCCAGTGGAATCACCTATTTTACCTCTCAAAAGGCAAAAAAGAAAAACAACAATGAAAAGTACTCTCTTGTGTGGTCACAATCCTGTCAGGTTGCGGAGAAACCGGCCATGATTTACTAGCACCAGCAGAATACAAAGTGACACACAGGGGCAGCTGTGATCTACAGAGACATAGTCACAGTTCCAAATGGATTGTACACCACTTTGCCTGCAGAAGTTAATACCTGGTAAGGATTAGAGCAAACACCCATAGGTGTGGACACAAAACCTGAAATTTGCAGGAAAAAGTAATGCCTAGTGTTGCAGGTCGAAATGAGAGGGAATACATTGATTTACCCCATACACCATTGCACTGCATAAGTGCTGTATGGCACAGTACAAAAAAATGAGTCTGGCCTCTCCTTGTATAAACATAAGAATTGTGCTTACAGTACAAATCCTACACAAGAAAGAACACACTCTTCTCTGTGCCATGGCATGAGGCTATGTGATTAACAAGGCAGCCTGTTTATATGCCAGTGCAGGGGATGACACCCTTTGTATTGGTACTGTGTAGTGGGTCTGACATTCCTGCATGGTAGCATGACAAATTTGGATGCTGTGCTGCGCTGTGTTGCCTAAAATCTTTGGAGCTTATTTACAAGAAACTGATGCATCTCTGCGTTAGATTAGAGATGTGTCAGTTTCCTGGCACCGGGCAAAGAAACTCTTGCATCACCATGGCTGCATCGTATTTATAATACAGTGCTCCATGGGGCAAGGATTTACAGATGCGTCAGAAACTCTGACGCATCTGTCGGCGCCAAAGTAACGCATTGCTGGAGAGGTGTCACAAGCATGACGCAACGCCAGCAGTGCTTGGCGGAGGCCTATACTTAATACACTGCATCAAGCTCCAAGCAGGCGCACGCTTTTGCCGCTGTGGCATACTAGAAGTGGCGCAGTGCAATCTTGTAGATTTCACTACTTCACTTCTACAAGGCTTTCTCGTGTTGGAATGCTCACCCTGCATACATTATACCTGATGCAGGTAGAAGGTGGAGCAGGGCTGTACAAGGTGATGCATCTCCCTAGATGCGCCATGTTAAAAATTGGCGGTAACCTGGTGCATTGTGTACGCCATTGAGGGGTCATAAAAAGTGACACAATGACAGTCCAAAAGTGTCGCACACAGTTTGGATATCTGCCCCTTTCTATGATTTGAGCCAATATGCCAAACAATGGTGTACTACTCTGCAACTTCTCTAAAAGACAAAAGCGACATGTCTTTTCTTTACTTTGTCATCTCATAAAAAATGGGAGTAATAAAATTGTTTATTGAAAGCCGTATGAAAAACATATGGGTTTAGGCATGAAGGGGCATATTATCAAGAACGGCATTCAAATTATCGCCGGTTTAGCTGCAGAAAACTGCCACTAAAGCGGCGATAATGGGTTTGATAATATGTGCCGCTCGTAGTCGGAACTAAAACCAACTGCTGCTGGGAGCTGATCTTGCCCTACTGGACTGCATACCGTGGGACTGGTGTTCTTTGGCCGTGTCTGGGACCGCTGCTCGGGACTGCGGGACTGCGAGGACCACAGGTCAGTGCGCTCCAACACCACCCTTTATTTAAGACACACCCAACACGCCACCGCGGGACGCCCACGGGACAAAACGCGGGGCGAAGCCCGGGCCAGGGGCAGGCCCGTTATAGCCCGTTAGAGACCGTTATAGACCGGGCCGGGCCCCCCCTAAAAATCACCATCATCCAGGATTGCTCCTAAACTCTATGTACTTTCCTTTTGTCCTAAATCAATATTGGGGGTACTTATAATTTACTTATTCACTGCCTCCATCCCAACTCAGGCATTTCCTCAATCTTTACTATGTCTACACGAGGAATCAGAAGCAAAACTGCTGCTAAGGAAGGACAATTTATAGGTCCCCTAGATAACTTCATCACAAGGCCTAACTTGTTCATAGATCAGAGCATCTCGCTCATAGAACGTAGAGTGTCCCAAGATTTAGCTAATGCAAAAAGGTCCTCTATGGGTCATCTGGTGGATCAGCTTAGGGACCTTGGACGGAGTGAAGGCTGTGGCCAAAGGCATAGCTTACCAAACACGGTCGATCTATCGGTCTCACAGCTTTCCGAATCACAATTAACTTTAGACTTAGAAAAGAACCCAGATCTAGCGATCCAAACTACCCCAGAAGAAACAAGACAGTCAAGAGGGAGGAGAGAGGGAGCAATAAGGAAAAAAAACCTACAGGCCCAATCAATCAAAAAACTAAAAAACCAAATAGGCTTCTAATAAGACAGGAGAGAGCCGACCTCGTACCCCTTCGAAAGGAGATCAGGAAGCCCACACGGTGATCATTCACCAAACACCACATGATACCCCGGCTCCTATCAGTGTTGAAATCGTAACCGATTCATCATTAAGAAAGGAGGCAGATGATAATCCTAATTCTTATACCCAACTGCTAATAAAAATTGGAGACTTATTTAAGCAACTACTCACACCATTAGAAGCTAGACTGTCCCAAATAGAAAAAGCATTAGCCAAACTGACAACCTCCGTAAAAGCCAAGCCAAATCAGGGGGTACAAAAGACTGGGGGAGGCAAGCAGCCTTCCTCTATTTCCACTGTCCAAAACAAACAACCTATTCCCCCAGGTGTAGTAGCTAAACCAGCTCAAACCATAGCGACCAAAAGCAAGATAACAGAAAACCCTTTAAGTAATACTCCAAATACCATCACAAACACCAATTCGGAACCTAACAACATCGGTCCAAAAACACCAGCTACACAGTTGAACAGAGGGTGGGACAGAGGACCCTCTGATGGAAGATTTTCTGTCAATCTTCCACCAGAAGTTAGTCCTTTCATAGTCGTTATGACCGGTATACCAGAACTGGCGGATCAAACTACCGAAGCAATTTGGTCACTAAAGAACAAGGTCCAAAATTGGCTCAGTACGAACCGCCCCCCTCCGTCTTATTGTTCAACCAAGATTTTGATGGTAAGAAGAGCCCCTTGGGTAGGGCATGGCAAGAAAACAATACAGGGTGACTGTGTCCTTATTACCTTTGAAGATCCTAGACTGGCCGACCACATCTGTTCATGGGAACACCCGAGTCTAACTGGCGGCATAGGAACAAAGCGCCTTTCCTTCTTCTACCCCCCAAGACAACGTAATGGTTACCATTACGATAGACCTTGGCACAGAGTGGGCCCTCGACATCGGGGTAGAGAAAGGGATGAGTGGGGAGGACCACACCAGAGGGATCCCTACAGAGAGCCATTGTCCTGGGAGGGCTGGAGTGGCATCCCAATGATGAATATATATAGTGGTCTCGAGTTAGTTGATTGACTACCACTGGCTGAAGTCCATCCTATCCCAAAAACAACAGAGTCAGAGTTTAATCCCGGATAACAAACAATGGAAGTTCTTAACAAGGACCCCCAAACCTTAAGCGTCGTTTCTTGGAACATCGCTGGCCTTCGTCCCAAGATTGAAGATGGGACCGCCATGAGCTTCCTAGGCAGACAACAAATTGTCTGCCTTCAGGAGACATGGTCACCGAGGGAACATCATCTTTTGGGATTTAGGACGTATTTTTCCCCAGCATTGGTAGGGAGCATGGGCAGAGCCAAGGGAGGATTAACCATTTATATAGCAAACACTATCCAGCAATTAAAAATAACCACTGTTGAACTGGACGTAAATTTCCAGCTTCTTTTTCTTTCCTTACCTAAAAATGAGACTGTCCTGCTAATTAACTTCTATAACAATTTGGAGGAAGGAGAATTCTTGAGGGTGGTATCAAATCTCAATGAAAAACTCTTTAATCTTAGACAGGTGAAAGGAGGGAAAGGTGCTGTCTTCTTCTTAGGGGGGGGGGACTTTAATCTACATCCCTGTCTACATCTCGGTAAAAATTGTGGTGGGATTGTGAATGAGCTGGATATCCCCCTTACCCATTTCTGCCATACCAAACTGGGCACAGCTATGAACGATCTATTATCAGACTTGGGCCTCTTAATAGTTAATAACCCAAATTCTAATACTAAGCAGTTAGAGCCAACATACGTAGGGAGGGGATACCAGTCAACTGTTGACTATATCCTTCTATCGGACGGCCTGTTAAATAGGACTAAGCACTTTGAGGTTCTACCAAACACACTAAGTGACCATTCGGCCCTTAGGATAGAACTCAATTTAATCCATCAACAATCCCTTACCTTAACGATAGCAAAAGCTTTGAACCAGAATAAATTACATCTGGCTCAGCTAAATGGATATACTTTAAAATAGGGGAAGATAAATCCTGGGCAAATTACTGAAGAGCTGATTAAATCAGCCTACCCGTATATCATAAAATGCCTTGATTTAACTGCGACAGAGGAGGAAGTCCTAAGTAACTTTTCTATGATTCTAACCACCAATAAGGGCCTCCTGACAACAAAACCAAAAGCAGAAACATCAAATAAGAAAGGTTGGTTTAACCATAGCTGTACCCTGGCACACTCTAAGCTAAAAGTGGCCCTGAACAATGACGTTAGAGATCCACAGCTAATTGCCAGACTTAGAAAAGAATAGCTGTCTGTGTGAAACCAGAGAAAGGCTGAACTAAAACAGGCTTTGTGGGACGAACTACATAAAAGTGCCCTAAATAAAAACAGCGAGGCTTTTTGGAGAGTAGTAAGGTCCCCATTTTTAGCTGATGATAACCTTCCAAAAATCGAAGTGGCCATAGAAGAAGGAGCATGGGTTTCACATTTCTCAAAAATCTTCCAGAAAAAAACACATTTAGGAAGCGAAGACGTAATTCATCCAGCTGTCGTTTACCCCATTTCAATAGAATTTGATATCTCTGAGGTCCTTTTGGCCCTAAAATTAAGTAAAAATGGAAAAGCTCCGGGCCCTGATGGAGTCCCGGTGGATATCTTTAAATACAACACGGACCATTGGGCCCCTATACTTACTAGGGTATGTGCGGCAGCCGCAAAAGAGGGGCTCCTGGAATCCTGGACCAAGTCCATCATAGTCCCTATTTTTAAAAAGGGAGATCACCAGGAGCCTACTTGCTATTGTCCCATCTCACTGTTGGACTCGCTGAGCAAGGTAGCTGGCAGGGTCATCCTCGAGCGACTCCAGCAGTGGGCAGAGGAAAAGGGTGTATTGTCCGATTTACAATTTGGCTTCCGGAAAGGTTTTGGTACAGTAGAGCAGGCCCTAAGCTTATCAATGATCCTGGGAAAATACAGCAAGACAAGCTCTCTATGGTGTATGTGGACCTGTCCGCAGCTTTTGACTACGTGTCCCACTCAAAACTCTGGTTAGTATTGTCACAAATGAGAGTGGACCCCTCACTTTTAGACTTTCTGAGGGAATTATATTCCAAGGCTTCCGCGAGAATCAGTTTCGGTTTAAGGGGCGAGTTGCCTGCACCTTTTGGAGTAGAGCGTGGAGTCAGGCAGAGATATGTGCTGGCCCCCTTTTTGTTCTCCTTGCATACAAACAGCTTGGAGACGGAGCTTTTAAGGGGGGCTCAGGACCTCCCGCAGGTAAAACAACGCCCGATTTCCGCTCTGCTCTATGCAGATGACGCCGTCATTCTGGCCCGTACTCCGCATGAGTTACAAAAGGCGCTGTCCAGGTACGCGGACTTCATGGGCAGCCTTGACCTCCACATTAACATTATGAAGACCTTTGTAATGGTGGCAGGTTAAGGGAGAATACGGCCCAGGGACATATCCCTTAATAACCAAAAACTTGAATTGACGGCCCAGTACCCCTATTTAGGTATCACAATACACGAAAAACTGAAATGGAAAGTGGCAGTCGAGGCCAGAAAGCATTCTTTTAAGAGGGCAATAGCTGCCCTGATGTCCTTCTCACAAAAACTGGGCAAACGGTCGCCTGTGGAACTACTGAAAATCTACAATGCTAAATGCCAGACAACAGCTCTGTATGGGGCTGGCTTCTGGGGGCATGTGGATGTCAGTGCTCTACAGGTTGCAGAAAACTTATTTTTAAGATTCCTTCTTGTGGCACCAAGACGAATTTCTACATACGCATCCCACATTGAATTAGGCATACCACATATAGAGGACCTGGCAAAAATCCAACCATTGCTACTGTGGCGGCGTATTTGGACCTCCGATAAAAATATGTTAACTAAAGGGATTGTGGCAGGTTCAATGGCACTAGATCATTCGGGAAAAATAAAATTGCTTGTCTACATTAGAAACTTTCTCACTGACTTAGGCTTAGAGGCATACTACATCACACCAGCAAAGATCAGTGAGATATCCAAGAAGGATCTGAAAGAAATGGCTTTGAGCCATTTAGATGGACTAAGGCTCATCAGCGAAATAGGGAAACCCTCTGTCCACCATGCAATTATGGTTCAGTCCACCGCCACAATTCAGCCTTATCTAACGCTTGAAATTGGCATTATTGACCGATTTTTACTAACCAGATTTAAATTAAACCTTTTCCATCCGTTAGTAGCCTTTCCCAAGAGAAACACTTGGGAGCCAACCTTAGGTTTCTGTCCCTGCGATGACACATCAGTCCAGACTACTACACATACAGTACTGTTCTGTAAGTATTATCATGCTCATTGCAAAATTTGGCTGCTACCATTGTTGAAACTGTGGGGTTTAGACAGTGCTGCCCTGCCATGTTGCGTCTTCAACTTTTAGACTCTGAATCTACCTGTTATCATGTTGTTAACATTCTGAAATGTATTTTTAAACACAGAATTAATTTGTGAGGAAGATGCTTATAACACAGAACAATGAACTTAATGTAATGAGAAGTGATTCATTTTTAACCATTGTTCTTCAGTTTTACTGTAAAAATTGATTTTATCTTCTGAAATAATATGGATAACATTGCTTTTATGGATTTCTATTACGAAATACCGAATAAAGAAATTTATATCATATGCCCTAGAGAATTCAAATAAAAGCCCATGTTCACACCAGAACATGGACTTCTATTAGAATTCTCAAGGGCATATTATCAAGCCCATTTTCGCCGCTTTTCTGCTGCAAAACCGGCGATTATTTTTAATGCCGTTCTTAATAACATATGCCCCGTATATTTTTTTAAATCATAAATGGAAATGCCTTTAAATATATTGCGTTACTTAACATAATCGGGCGCACTCAATACATTTGCAGTTCGTCATGTGTAGATTATGATTTGTACATGAATGGCTGGACTAGCTGTGAATGGGCTAAAAGTCTGAGATTTCAAAGATAACCTTTTGGAGAGTAAGTTCGGGAAGCTAAGCGCTCTCCGTGCCCTGCACCAGCAGGTGTTGCCCAAAAGCCTCCTTTCATTCACTTTCGCTAGAGTGAGATGAAGTAAAATTGTTCTTGCAAAGATAAAATGGGAAGTGCAGCAAAGGAAATAGATAGCCCTACCTTTGGATAACTGGGTGGTAAATATATTAAAGGAACGTTGCAAACCAGAGCGCTGAGAGACGCCTGTGCTTCCTAGCAGATGATAATGCAGAGTTCCCCTTTAGAAACACCGAGCAGCAGCTGCTGCTGCTGGGCCCCTGGAGCATCTCTGCTGGAACCTTCCTTTGCCCTGAAGATTATGGCATAGCACAGTGGTGGGAGGCCTGTCAAACACATTATTAAGAATGCGACAGATGACAGAATATAGCAAAATAAAGAATGGTTTCTAGGTGTAAATAAACGGATGCACAGACAAAATCATCCAAAGATACCTTCCGGTTCTCCGAGACATAAAGCGACTGCACTAAAATGTAATGCAATTGAAACAAACACATTACCTGTAGATAAAGGCCCACGTGTTAGGAATTACCCTGAGCTCGGACTGATATAAGTGACTGCTGATTTATTATTATTATTTCGAAAGGCACGGGGAGATTACATGTTTGTTTAGGATCACAGGATGTTGAGTCAACGTCAGGACTCGAGGCTGGTACCCCAGTTCCAAAGTCGGGTGCACTGACCTTAGGCCACATGCCCTCCCCAAAGAATCACAGGAAATCCTGGAAAACCTTGGCAGCTTAGAGTTCCAAGAGTACCCCAATGTCAAAATGTACAAATGTGGAGTTTCCATCAAATGTTCGCACTCATTGAGTTACCATGAACATTATACAGTTTTCAAATCCAGTGTCCCTGGTTTTACGACTATATTATGTTTTATTATGTATGGTGTGTGTTCATATTCTACAATTAGAATTCCCGTCCAATTATATTGTAAGTTTAGATTCTTGAGTAATTATTTAAGTGTTGTGTACTCATAACTCTGGCTGGATATTGACGACTTTAATACAGCTGTAATAGTTTTGTTGCACTGTACCTAGGCTCGCCCTACATCACCTACCTCGCCTTTATGCCCCTCTGTGTTTACCTGGAGAGTCGAAGACGTTTAGCGAGACCAACAATAAGCCACAGACTGAGAAACGTGTGATCTGGTTAGAAGCAGACCTTGGCATTCTCACGTTGAATTTGGTCACTCCTGCAACTGAGGATACCCTAAAAATAATGCCCAGTCAAGCTGTGTCCCTTAGAAAAGAATATATATTTGTACATATATAGGACGTCAAAATTAGGAATAAAGCAACAACAAAAAAACTGAAGGTCTGAGACATTTGAGGAGTTGAGATACAACCTCTAACAAAGGAATTTTGCTTGCATATGAAGGTCCTAATATACAAATCATAGGGGAAAGTGTGACCAATTTTTCTCTACGATGCAATGTTCAGGCACTATCTGCTAACTTTTTGAACTTTGAATCGCAGGGTTTTTTTTTAGCGTGGGCTATGTTGACAATCTTTAATTAGTGTGGCAAAAGTTACCAACATAATGCTAAAATGCATCAAGTTAGCCAAGATTTGTCTAGGATGTACCATAGATTCGCAGTGGCCATAGTTGAAAGGTTCTCAGTGGCCATGGATAAAAGTAGGAACATTTTGGTGGGTTATCTTATTAAATGTTACATGTTTATAAATCGCAAAATAGGCCGACGATTCTTGACGCTATTGAACTAATATATTTGCTGTAAATCAAGTTATAATAAAATGACAAACAAAATCACTATCGGAGTGTGCAATAGCATCAGTGACAGAGGATAAAATTAATACACTTCCAAAGTTTTAAACGAAACAGTAGGTTTGGACATAGATGATAAGCATATGTATTACAATTGCAGAAATCAAGTCACTCAAAAACCCATAGAGGTCTCTCTTAAATTAAAGAAGATCTCTTGGATGCACCTAAGGAGTAGTGACCAAAGTCAGAAGATTATTGGTGAATTGTTGATGGGTCTTTAGCAATTCAGTAGTACATATTGAAAATCTCTGTATATGGTTCAGGGGTAATCAATTGCAGACCTATCTGGTCCCACTGGTTAGTATTAAATGATAGGAGTCGTAGGAAGCTGAAGTTGGCCTAAAAATCCAAGCAAGTGTTTTGAGGGTAACACACTTCACAGCTAGGAACCTGCCATCCAGGATTGGGATTTTTTGTTGGAATGGGTCACCTACGGGGCTTGGGCACCAACTGCACTTTTCAGATCAGCAGCTGGAGCTAGGATTCAGAGTTAGAGTCCAACCACACCTTCAAACCATGATATTTCCATAACTATAAGGGGTAGACATACAAGTCAAACATCTGGATCAAGTCGACTTTCTCAGCCTATAGTATACTATCCAAATATATAGGTTGACGAGCAAAAGCGCCAGTGCTCCATGTGCCAGTGAAGGGCATATATGGGCTTTCACAAAGGAGATGGCCTGTGATGGTAACAATGCAGGCTCTTATTTCTTGCTGTCCATGGATGCTCTACAACCCTTACAACCCCAGGACTTCAAAGATGTCTTTCAGTCTGGTTTTACCCATCATTGTTGCAAGGTGCTAATGGCTTGTTGGTGGCTAATTTCCGTGAGAAATAACTGTACGTAAGCTTTAGATTGCTGAGCCTTGTTATTAGTCAGGGCTATGATCCTTTCCACAACGGTCAATACAATTTTGTCCTCTTTCGGACTTCTTTCGGATAGATGAGCAATAGAGTTCTCCAGTTCTTAAGTCCACTACGGTCCTTGAGAAAGCTAACAACATACATAGTTCTGTTCCTAACAAATGTTTCTTCAAACAGTTATGCAAAGCTCCTCTAGAATCCTGATGAAGTACATCCACTGACAGCTAACTCTCTCTAGCATTGGCAGACTGCCTCATTTATAGCTCATTCTTCCAGAATAAAGACAGGGAAATTCTCAATAAGTTTGTTGTTAATGCTCCGACACAAACATTGCCACCAGTGGGTGGTCAATCATCTTTTAATAGTTTTGGGTACTTGTCCATCGAGAAGGTTGGCCAGATGATTGCCTCTACAAAGTCCGGGTCCCCATTAGACCCTTGTCCACTGCACATTATGGAGCCCATTACGATGTCGGGCAGATCGCCACCGCCATGGTGGCGGTGGCGATCCGCCCGACATTAATGTCCGCCCGCCACCCATTTCCACCCCACCATATTACTATGACGGGGGGACTGCGGCGGACGTAAACACCATCTGCCGCTTTCCGCCCCGGTCGCCTTGTGGCTAGGGCGGAAAATGTTTAATATGGTGGCGGTGTCTATGAGACACCGCTAGCCATATTATGATGGGCTTCCTGATATCGTTTGCATAAATACAGTTGTTTAAAATATCGATGTTTAAATAGTGTTAATTATGTTAGTATGTATTTTAAAAGTATGTGAACTATTTTTTGTATACGTATTGCTTTTATTTTTTAATATATGTGTTACATTTTTTTGTTATTAATTTTATTTTAATTACATTTGGCATTATTTAGTTCTGTAGCAGGTTGAGGGTTTATAGGGGAATAGGGTGGGAAGTAATTCAATTATAATATTTGTATTTATATTTTATTTATTAGTATTTATTACATTTAGATTTTATAGAGTTAATTGTGGGAATTAATGTAATTGTGTCATTTTCCTAGGACCGGGTTGGGGGTTAAAAGGGAAAAAGAATGGGAAGTAATTTAATTATAATACATTTATTCATATTTTTTATTTATTTATATCTATGTAATTTACATTTTACAGTGTTAATTTTGGCAAGTAGTTTACTATTCATTTTGTATTAATTGGGGTTGTAGGTTTATAGGGTAATAGGGGGGAAGTATTGTAATTATAATACATTTTTTAATATTTTGAATTTATTAATATTTATTCAACGTATATTTTATGGTGTTAATTGTGAGAATTATTGTATAATTGAATGTGTTAATTATTAATGATTAATTAATTGGTAATTAATTATGTTAATTGTGTTATGTTTTTAGGAGAGGGTGGTGGGCTTTATAGGATATTAGGGTGGGAAGTACTTTATAATTCATGATTAATTATTTGTTAATTACTGCTTAATAATTAATTAAAATTTAAAGATGGCAATTGTGTAATTAATTTTAGATGTGAGTTGTGGGGTTTATAGTGGTAAAGGGTGCGAAGTAATATCTTTTAAATCAATTAATATTTTGCTGTGCGGAGGGAAGGGGCAGGGAGGGAGTACGTGGGCTTTGGGAGAAAGGGAGGGGATGGCATCAGGTGGGTGCACGGGTAAACAATGTATAGCGGAGGGATGGCAAAAAACCAGTATGTTGTCCTGAGTGGATCAATACAATATTTAATGCCATGCTTAAGCATGAATCCAGGAAATGAAATGTAATTGTTGGATAATTTCGGTTAATGTAAACGGCGTGTTAAACAAACCGAAGTATGGATGGATAATAAGGTGGCTACCTTCATTTACACCACAAACCCTTTTCCTTCAGGAAACCCATTTGAAAACCAAAGCTCCAAAGCATTTTGTACCCACAATGTTTTCTAAGGCTTTTTGTTGCATCAGCAGGGGCAGCAGTAAGGGAGGGAGTGCCATATATTTTAGCCGGGGGTTGGATTGGGAATTTTTTCAATTACAGAGCCACATGGTCGATGACTCTGGGTCATAACAAGTCTCAATGGAACTATTTTCAACTTTATTAATTATTACAGTCCAGTTGTTGATGACCCGATAGCTATGGTGAAGAATAATGAGATACTCAGAGCGGCCACAGGGCAAATTATTCTTGACAGGGATTTCATTTATTTTCAGGACTTGACTAAGGATACTTCAAATAAAAATAGGAAACAGCTGAAGCCGAAGACCAAAAAAGTATTTGATGTTATTGCACAAGATTATAAGTTAATAGATCCTGGGGTAGAGATCACCTGAGGTACGAGAATATACCTGTTATTCCCGATAATTTCAGTCTGCCTCATGTATTGACTTTCTTAAGATATCCCGCTCCTTGAGATATTTCAGAGCAGAAATGGGGGCTAATTCCTTTGCTGACCACTCACTGGTCAAAGTTGAAAAAGAAATATATCAAATCGACAATCTTTAGCTAACACAAGAGAATGGATAAGGGAATTTTTTAAGGTCAGTAAGAGCACAGCGGATCATTTCTCAGTTTGTGGGCTATTAAGGCCACAATTTGTGGGGAGCTAATTGCCTTAATGGCTGCACAGTCCAAAAAACATAGTACTCATATAGACCAACTCCAATCAGCATTTGATTCTGCCTTGCTCCAGGAAATTGCTTCTTTAGGAAGAAACAAGCCAGAGGGAGGGCAGCTTCAAAAAGCCAAACAGGAGCTAAATTCGTTTTTTATTCTTGAAGAAATTAACAGCTCCTGCACATTCCAGCAGCAAGCTTGCGAAGAGAGCCAAATAGTAGGCAAGGTGCTGGCTAGGTCTACTAAGACTAAAGAAGAAGTGGCCCTAAATACCGAAGTTTTAGAGCCTCACACAAGAACCCAGGTGACTGATAAAGAAACTATTACTAAAGTTGTTCTGTAGCACTACGAGCAGCTGCATGCAACTAAATATATGGATGGGCAAGAGGCTGTCCAAAAATATTTTGAGAACATCAATCTCCCACAGTGATCAAACAGCCAGGTAGAGGAGGATCAACCGAATATTTCTGTAGCCAAAGTCCAGCGTGCCCTTGCCTCTATGTTGGGAAGAAAAGCGTGTGGTATTCATGGGCTACCAATTGAAAGTTTTTGAAAGCTTTTGCAAAATAATTAACACCTTTCTTGGTAGAGCTCTTTAATTATATAAAAATGGGGGGGCTGATTCCGACAATTTTGAAGGAATCCATCATCATCTGCTTTGTAAAGAAAAGGGAAGAACCCCAGAGAAGTCAATTCATATAGACCAATTAGCTTACTTAATTCTGACTATAACATTTTAATGAAACTCTGGGCACAGCGTTTCACTCCTCATGCACACAAAGCAATACATATGGACCAGACAGGGTTCCTTGCTGGAAGGCTGATGTCCTCAAATACAGGGTTTTTAGTAAAAGCATTAGACTTTTTCAACTGTAATAAAACTCCAGCTCTTATCATGATGGGCGATGCTGAAAAAGTGTTTGACCTAGTGAATTGGGATGCCCTCTTTTATGGTCTGGGTAGGTATAGGATTCCCTCCCAGGTCATAAAAATGCTCCATTATATTTATAAAGGGGCGGAGGCACAGGTGATTATCAATTAAAACTTAGCTGGGATGTTTAATGTCATTCGGGGGCCCATTCAAGAGTGCCCAGTTTCCCCTGTACTTTTTACCGTCTTCATTGAGCCCTTAGCCACTAAAATCCATAATAACATAGACATTAAACAACCTCCAATACCAGGTATGGCTAAATTGAAGCTGTTTCCTGATGATATTATTCTCTATCTCAGCCTGGGAAGAAAGAATATTGATCTAATAATAACCGAATTTACACAATCTGATTTAATTGAAGGCTATAAAATCAATCGTAACAAGACTGAGGTTTTAACAAAGAACTAGCCCTGGGCGTAGTTCGCGTAGTAGAGCTATGCGTAGCTACGCGAAGTGCACTTCGCACTACGCGAGCTACGCGAACTGCGTAGTGCACTTTGCAAAATGCTGTTTACACTGATTGCACTGTGCCAGATGCTTGTCCGCACTGTGCAATCAGTGCAAACTGCATCTTGCACAGTGCAAGCGGTCGTTTTCTGCCACTTGAATAGATTTCTACTTGAGCGGTAGCTTTCTCAACGCGGACTGGTAGTTTCTCATTGCGAGCGGTCGCAAGCATACGCAACCACTCGCAATGAGAAACCTGACCTCCCCGCATTGAAAATCTCGCCAGGAGGTGTATTTTCCACACTCGCAATCGGCAACTTGATGTTGCTGATCGTAAACAAGGACAAATTCTTGCCGGGATGTCATTTTGCTCGCTCGCGATCGCAAACTTAACTTTGAAGACCGCAAGCAAACAAAAAATGACTGCTGCACAACGCTACGCGTGTTTGCACTGTGCTACGTGCAATTCGTGTAGTGTGAAGTAGCGCAAAGTTTGCATACTACGCAAGTGTAGCGGAGTACTTTGCCTAGGGTTACAATCAACACTTCATTTGATTTTCTCCCTGATAATCTTCAACAGCAAGTCCTCAGTACTAATCCAATTCGATATCTAGCGATTTACGATACTAGTCAATACACGGAAATCTACAAATTAAATTATGAAGCTATGAGGAAAAAAATTATAAAGTTGTTAGAAGAGTGGTCGTTATTACCACTTGCTTTGATTAGTCAGGTGGCTCTTATCAAGATGTCAATCTTGCCCCTACTGCTCTTCTTGTATATAAATATCCGTATAAAAATGAACATGATCTTTTTTAAGGAGCTAGAAACGTTGTTTAGAAGATTTGTCTGGAACAAGAAGTGTCCAAGAATAAAGCTTCCAGTGCTCCAACTTGACACCAGTCAGTGGGGGCTGGCACTTCCTCAAGTCCGCATACAGTATTATGGCCGAGATACCCGCCACCCCCTCTCAACACAAATCCCCAAAAGGAGGGAAACCGGAAACAGTTCTTGAAGTTTTTGGAAGTGGGATGGAGTGACCATCCCGGCCGTATTTATTAAAACAAAATTAAAACATTAAACGTTTCATGTTATGTACAATTTCATTACCACATTGCGATGTTTGGCTAACCTTAACAGATTCTCTAATACAGAGGTTCTCCTAGCCGAACTAGCATCCTACAAACATTTTCTTGACATATTGAAATTGTACAACCTAACGTTTAAGGGCCAACGGCAAGGTCATAACCGGTGTCAAGATCCCTAACCCGACTTACCCCTCCCACTTGGGAGGGGCGACAGCACGGAGGCGTACCTCAAGTGCAACTACTACCAATTTCCCTTGACTTGACGGGGGCACCTAAAGACTCGACGCCAGTTAAAGGTCGTTCGAATACTCGTGTGAGGTATCTAGAAGGTATCGTAGACCTTATCCCAACCCCACACAACTTACCGCATCTGCCGTCGCAGATGTCACTGGCCCCGGGAAATTCCCCAGGAGGGGGCTGTAACCCCTCCTACAAAGGAAGGGGCCTTGACCGCCTTTTCCTTTACTTCCGGCGACCCATCCTTAGAAGGGACCGCCTCCCCATTGAGGGGCCAATGGCCACCTCTCCCGAGCGCTCCCATCCGTGTTGGGTGACGCCCACTCATAGGGATCTACTAATTAGTGCTCACCGATCATGACCTTACCGCCTACCAAAATAAATACGACAATGCTAACTAAACCTAAGAAACATTGGCCACTATGACCGAAAGAGCATGCTTAAAATTCAACACTATATCTGAATCTCTTTAATGGCAAAACGTACTCCAACCGACCATTCTTTATTATACTCAACATCAACATGACTCCACAGCCTGTAAACGAAATGGAAGCAAAATTAATCAACTTTATTACAAACAACTGGCTGTCTTCAGGGGCTGGTGGGTGGGTCAAAATTGGCTCTTCGTTCTGTCCCGAGCTCACGTGCAGCGAGGAGGTGCAGCTTCAGGGCACAAGAACAAGAGGGTGTCTTCTGGTCTTGCGTCCCTTCTTATCCGTCTTCAGGGCGGGCGTATACCCGCCCCTGCCTGCCCCGAGGGCGTGGCTGGCTGCGTCAGTGTCTAGGCCAGCCCACTCTAGGGCGGGAACGGGCGCGCCCCAGCTACGCCGCTTCGGGCATACCAGCCGAGACGCGCCCCCCGCCCAAAAATGGCTTCCCGGGGGGATCGAGGCACTCTGCCATAAGTTCGGGGGGACCGAGTTGGTCGCCCCTTTCCATATGGCCGAGATACCCGCCACCCCCTCTCAACACAAATCCCCAAAAGGAGGGAAACCGGAAACAGTTCTTGAAGTTTTTGGAAGTGGGATGGAGTGACCATCCCGGCCGTATTTATTAAAACAAAATTAAAACATTAAACGTTTCATGTTATGTACAATTTCATTACCACATTGCGATGTTTGGCTAACCTTAACAGATTCTCTAATACAGAGGTTCTCCTAGCCGAACTAGCATCCTACAAACATTTTCTTGACATATTGAAATTGTACAACCTAACGTTTAAGGGCCAACGGCAAGGTCATAACCGGTGTCAAGATCCCTAACCCGACTTACCCCTCCCACTTGGGAGGGGCGACAGCACGGAGGCGTACCTCAAGTGCAACTACTACCAATTTCCCTTGACTTGACGGGGGCACCTAAAGACTCAACGCCAGTTAAAGGTCGTTCGAATACTCGTGTGAGGTATCTAGAAGGTATCGTAGACCTTATCCCAACCCCACACAACTTACCGCATCTGCCGTCGCAGATGTCACTGGCCCCGGGAAATTCCCCAGGAGGGGGCTGTAACCCCTCCTACAAAGGAAGGGGCCTTGACCGCCTTTTCCTTTACTTCCGGCGACCCATCCTTAGAAGGGACCGCCTCCCCATTGAGGGGCCAATGGCCACCTCTCCCGAGCGCTCCCATCCGTGTTGGGTGACGCCCACTCATAGGGATCTACTAATTAGTGCTCACCGATCATGACCTTACCGCCACAGGCCGGATAGTTGACCGGCTATCCGGACCCCCACAAAACTCCTACCTAAAGGTCATGTTTCAACGTTTTTTAACCATGCTAAGAAGTCTCCTATGAGTAACTCATTTCCCACCCGAGACAAATGCACACCATCCCCTAGATACATACTGTCATCATTAATACAACCATGCGAGATAGAATGCAATGTCCTGGAACGGAACAACCTACTCACTTTGTTATTAAGTTTTCTAACAGAATGGTTCAAAGCAGGAATCGAAACGGCCCCCCGCCACACTTTTCGTGGGATCATATGAGACCACGCAATTATGCACCCCGGAACTTTCCTCGCCAACCAACTTACAGTGGAAAGCATTGCCTCTAGGAGAAGTCGTCTACCGGTGGTGACCAAATCATTGCCCCCTAAATGTACTATGACTATAGACGGCGGTGACCTCGTCCGCCCTAACAAACCCTCAAAGAATGCCTGAAACTGGTCAATACAGAGACCGCCCCTTCCGTAGAAGGACACCCTGTACCCGTATTCCCCAGCTACGTGAATCATGTCACCTGCTTTGAATACGTCAGCGGCACGCCTCACGTATGAGTGGCCCACGACCCACACCTCTTTCCTCACAGCCGGTGATGTCTGACCGCTGGCCTGGTGTTGGGTCGACTGCATAGTCCGCCCCGCCTCGAAGGCTTGCGTAACTGAAAACCAAACAAAAGACAAGAAGCGTGAGTACATTGTCATAGCTTCACAACATGTGCAACCGCACATACCTCTTATAACAATTGGAGGACCAGCGCCCCACACGTTTCACTTGTTCCACATTGAGACCCCTGGCTGTAGCTTCAGTGGCAGCCCCTATCCGAAAGGAATGGGTCCCAAACTCGCCCGGGTCCAAGCCCGCTGCGGTAATTGACATCGCGAGCACCCGCTGAAACTGAAATTTCGTCAGTGGGGTGGCGTCCGCGTGTCTCAACAATGTCCCTCCCCATGATGCCACCCTTCGTGCTAGGTAGTCTTCTAAACACTTTACCGGACACATGGAGGACCCTGGAATCCTGCGAATGACTATGCAGTCCCCTACCCCACCTTGATCGGTTTTGGACTTGACAAAGGATACGGTCATCGTCTCACCCCAGATCTGCACGTGTTCCCGGCACAAACCCCCCACCACATCCTGTTTGTTCCTTGCCACCAGCTCACTTATCCTCATCGCCCCGTGAAATGCAAGCGTAAAAGCAGCTCGGAACAAACAGGCCTCGAACTGAGACGAGCATGTGGCGGGGAGTGTGGCCAGCAACTGGGACAACCTATCCAGACCTATCGGGCGCCTCTCATCTACCCTGCGACCCTCAAGGCGTTGCCACCCACGCAGCGCTTTCTGTACCACAAAAGACGCTGTCGGGTCCTGGATATTATGAGCCCTGGCAACAAAGGAAATGGCAGCACGATGCCTCTGGGCTGTAGCCACCGACTTCCCAGCCCTACGCAAGGACATCAGAAAATGTACTACCCAATCCTCATGCCCCCAAAACCCCCCTCTCTCAGTCCCCAAAAAGGCTAAATAGGCCCGAAACGCCCCTTCGTATGCCTTCCTCGTCCTTGGTGCTAGACTCTCTCCCACGAGGTAACGAAGTTCGGGGCACCGAGAGACCAGAGAGCTTCGGGAAAGGGTGCCGGCTCTGGGTCCGCTGAGGGAAGGAAACCCGAGAAAGCCTGCATTTGAAAACGAGACAGTGCATCAGCCGCCTGATTCATCACCCCAGGGACATGTTTCGCTCTGAATACCACGTTCAGTTGCATACACAGTAAGACAATTTCTTTAAGCAGCCTTAAAATCATTTTGCAACGTGCTGCCTGACTATTGATGCATTCTACAACGGTCATATTGTCAGACCAAAATATGACAGAGTGATTTTTGAATCCATCGGGCCAGGTTCTGAGGGCCACCAAAATGGGAAACAATTCAAGGAAAGCAATATTACTCGTCAGCCCCTCTTCATGCCACCATGTTGGCCACCTTTGTGCCGACCATTTTTTGCCGAAGATGGCGCCAAAGCCCATGCTTCCCGCTGAATCCGTCCATAGACCAAGCTCTTCAGAGGACAAGGCTGGTTTGTTCCAGACGACTCGACCATTGAAATCCGCCAAAAATGCTAACCAAATATGCATGTCTTGGCGGACCTCAGCCGATAGTCTTGTGCGATGATGACCCTCCTTTAGGCCGACCATCGCCTGGGCAATTGAACGGGAAAAGGGGCGGGCCATTGGGATCACCCTCAGGGCAAAATTCAACTTCCCCACCAATTGCTGCAATTGATGCAGCGTAACTTTAGATGTATTTATACACATTTGCAGGGCTGCCCTGAATTTCGACACTTTGGCAGCTGGTAAACGAAAGCAACCCTCACTAGAGTCCAACTCGATCCCCAGAAACTCGAGGCAAGTCGTGGGACCCACAGTTTTACCTGGTGCCAATGGCACGCCAAATCGATCCATTAATACACAAAATTCAGTCAAGGCTCGGGCACATTCGTCCTCCCCAGCGGCCCCAAGGAACAGAAAGTCATCAAGGTAATGCATCACATTTCGAAAACCCGTTTCCCTCGTGTAAACCCATTGTAGAAAACTACAGAATTTCTCGAAATATGCACAAGATATAGAGCACCCCATCGGCATACACCTATCCATGTAATATGAACCTTGAAACCTGAATCCCAGAAGACGTTGGTCGTCCGGGTGTACCGGGAGCAAACGGAACGCTGACTCGATATCTGATTTCGCCATCAGCGTCCCGGGCCCCAAGCGATTCAAAATGGCTACGGCCTCATCGAATGATGCGTACCGCACCGAACATACCTCTGGATCAATTGCATCGTTCACAGAAAGGCCATGAGGAGCTGATAAATTGTGGATCAATCGAAACTCACCTGGGTCCTTCTTGGGGACCACCCCCAAAGGAGAACAGACAAAATTCTGTACCGGGGGAACACTAAACGGGCCGGCAACCCGACCTCGGATAACCTCTTTCAGGATCTTATCCTGCACTACAGTCGTATGCTGCAAGACGGAAAGTTGATTTTTGCACGTCCCGACACCCTGGAAGTCCCCCACCGGGATGCGGAAACCATATGAAAAACCGTTCCGCAGCACCCCAGCAGAAGTACGATCTGGGTATTCGCTGAGCCAGGGAATCATCGCCAAGGTATCAATCGGGGTTGGTAAAGGCGCCCCTCGGACTACATTAGACCTGTTTGGCGCCTCCTCTACCCCCATTCTCACCCGTTCTGGCTCTGCACGAGGACTCAGGATGGGGTGCCCCGCAACCACTACATTCGTGCTTGAACTTACACGATCCCGGGGGCCTAGTACATTTACCTTTTGTTGAAATTGAAACAGAGACCCTTCTTCCCTGCATTGCCGGCGGGTCTCGGATAATCGTCGGTACCCGTACCCGACCGAAAGGGCGTCCCCCCATATTGGCGGGAGGATTCACCAACAGTACTCCCCACCAACGGCATTTTCAACATCCCTGACTCTTTCATTTTATCCCATGTCAAAGAATCATAACAGTCCCAGGTTAAACTTTTGTTGTGCTCCATCGCTTTCCTGAAAAGGTTGTCATAACAGAACCATTGGTTACCTTGGTGCGATGTCGAGTACCCCATAATTCGTGACTGATATACTGGAAACTCAGGGAGCAATTCAGGCCTACGTTCCCCCAAAATTGACGTAAAAATTCCCCATGCATTGCCCCAGTTGCCAATATTCTCATTCACTTTAAAGGCGGCCATTTTTGCGCGCCAAACACTTGGATGCATCAGATCCTTTTGACTCTTAACAGTTTCAACCTCATAATGATCAACAAGCAAGGAGAAAATGTTTACATATTCCCCCGCCCAAATCTTCTCCTTTATTGTCAAAGGAACATGTTGCCCCAATTTTTCTCTACGAGAGGGTGTTGACTCATCCCTCGCGATCGGCAATGGCCGCTTACCTGCACCGAACGCTGCTTCCGCCACTCGTGGCTTGTCTATCACCGCAGCCGGCGCGGGTACCTTGGCTGTATCACGTTTCTCGCGCAACTGTTTCATCAGTGCTTGCGCTTCGGCAGCCGTGGCGCCCTCGCTACTGTCCCCCAACCACGCTGCTAACTGTGCCGCCAACTCGGGAGGCATATCCTCAGTGGATGTCGGGGTGACTACGACGGGAATCGGATTCCCTTCCTTCGGTACCGGGGCCGGTACCGGGGCTGGTGCCTCGAGCGGGGCACAGGGGACCGGGACGTCTCCCCCGGCTGGCCCCCTTCTCGGCCTCTTTGGCTTCCCTCCAGCCGGTGGACGCCCCGATCCCTCCTCCCCGTCTCGCTCCGCCAACCGCTTCTTTATTTCGGACATCTCCTTCATGAGGACCCGAACCATCTGGTCAGTCGTCATTCTCTTCGCGCCTTTCTTGGGCATCTTCCAAACGAAGTATCTAGAAGACAAAACAAAGATTAAAACGCTCAAAATTGGCTCTGCGTTCTGTCCCGAGCTCACGTGCAGCGAGGAGGTGCAGCTTCAGGGCACAAGAACAAGAGGGTGTCTTCTGGTCTTGCGTCCCTTCTTATCCGTCTTCAGGGCGGGCGTATACCCGCCCCTGCCTGCCCCGAGGGCGTGGCTGGCTGCGTCAGTGTCTAGGCCAGCCCACTCTAGGGCGGGAACGGGCGCGCCCCAGCTACGCCGCTTCGGGCATACCAGCCGAGACGCGCCCCCCGCCCAAAAATGGCTTCCCGGGGGGATCGAGGCACTCTGCCATAAGTTCGGGGGGACCGAGTTGGTCGCCCCTTTCCAGAAGCAGCCTTTTTATATTGAGCAGCCTGTTTACTTGACTATAAGGACTCTGTTAAAGATTTCTTCTTTACCAAGATGGTGCAAGAGGCGGGTTCACAGGTCCCAGTATTTCTGAAAATAGCTCTAATCCCCAAAAAATGAGATATAAGACTTTGCAAGATTATATCTACAGACTCCAGATTTTTTATTTGAAACAGGCCTGCTCCACAGCATCTTATTTTTTAGAATTAACCGAATGCAAGAGCTGGGGTCTTCAACAATAGGCCAGCCATTTAAGGTCCCAGACTAATTGAGGATTCAAAGAGTTAGGGCACTTTCTAGTGGCTGGCAGAGACATTACTTGGCAAGAAGTTCAAACGAGTTGTGGCACCTCAAGTAAGCCTCCCTTTTTTTTAAATATATTCAGATCTCAAAATTCCTAAAAACGTATAATTATTTACCTGGCCTGGGCCCAACTTCACTTGTGACTGCTCTTTTTAGAGCAAAACTGAGAGGGGTAGGCAACTGGTAACGTTGCATGCGGTCTGAAGGGGAACCTAAATTTCCTAAATAATTATTCAGAAAATGTGGCACTGGAGACCCAATGTAGGTTCTCAAATCGGGATTGGCAAGTCATCTCACAGCTAGGCAGTAAGGTCTTACCAGCGGCTAATTTTAAAAGAATGGCGTTTCTGTCACTCTGGATGGTGTGCTATACTCCCCATGCTCTCCTTAAGATATATCCTGAATTAGAGAACAAATATTTTCATTGCCAGATAGGCCCATAGGAATGAATAGGAAAATGCATACGCAATTTGCGAGTACCAATAGGTCCTCGCAAATTGCTCATGCAATGTCAGGGTGCAAGGGTGTCAAAAGGACACCCTGTTGCACCCCTGAAATTGATCTGTGGACGTATGTTGCGGACACACATATGTATGCCCAACATGAAACTTTGAAAAATGCAGAAAAGTGCATTTTTCAAAGTTTTTGGAAATTACCTTGAAGTTCAATTTCATGGTAATTTGTGCCCCCTATTTGTGAAATCACTATTCTCAAGTGGTTCTTGTATTGCATTTAAGAATCGAAAATTGTGTTTCCTTTAATGCAAACACAATTTGAAAACTCAAAAATAATTGTGATTTTTTAAAGTGTGAGAGGCAAGTTGTTTCGCAAAAGATAATTTTGCAATCGCAAACGGACGATTTTGTGATTCACACCGTTTGCGATGTCAAAAAGCTTTGATGCATGTGCCTGTTGGTCACTTTTTGCACTTTAGCACTTTTAGCACTGCACTTTTTGTAAAATTCAAGCTTGGAAAATACTGTGTTTGATGTAACCTCTAGATATGTTTGGAAGATGTAGATGAATGCTTCTTGTTAGAGTTATCTTAGCTGGCAAATTATTATATTGCATTTTAAAGGGAGTTATGCTCGGAAGAAGACAATTTTTTTATATCAGATTTTTGATGGAAACCAGCACTTTGCATTTTAGCCAAAAATGGCCTATTAAGCACTTGTCCCAATTTGTAGGAATAGTATTTATCCGTGAAATCCCGCATTTTGTACTTCACATATGTTTGTTAGTATTGTATTACACTTGCACTTTGGGCAGTTCTTCTACAAAGATCTATTGTGATTTCTTATGTTTGGATGTTAAACCGCATATTGCACTAAAATTGTACTGTAACTGGTAAGAAGCTGGTATTGTTAACTCTATTATGAACGATATATCCAGGACAAATATGACACATTGCACTTTAAACTTGTCTAAATCGTTTTGCAGTTTTCTTCTTTCTCTGTATCATCCGTGTTTTCTGCTCATTAAAACAAAAAAAAACATGAAAAAAAGTTGTTGTTAATTGATATTTATTTATTAATGTTAAATTAGTTTTAGAAATTGTGTAATGATTTTTAGGTATGTATTGTGGTGTTTATCGGGGTGGAGGGGGGTAAGGTATTTATGTTTAATTAATTAATAATTTGTTGATCATCATTATTAATTCATCAATTCACAAATATTTATGGTATTTGTTTATCTTTATTTTTTTTATTTTTTTATTGTTGAGGCACAAAGAACACATGACAATACACATTGTAGAATTGGTTTTTAAACCAGAAAAGAAAAAAAAAACTTTGCAAGAAAGTAACATTTCACATCCCTATAGACAATCTAATGATAGGCACTTATGTAGCGGTTTACAAAATTAAAATAAATATCAACAACAATGACAACAGCACAAAGATCCATCAATACCCCTTAGCACAATAAATCTTTAACCAACCCATTCAGCCACCGGCGCCCAAATCCTAGTTGCTAATTGCCGGCTCCTCCCCCCTTTACAAGAAAATACAGAAAATTCTAACCTATGCAGGGATAGCAATCTTGCTTGCCATTGTACAAATGTTGGGGCTTCCGCAGACAACCACTGAGATGTAATACATAGACGTGCCTGGGACATGGCAATGAAAAGAAAAGCGGATTTATAAAAAGAATGAGTATTAGCCAAGCTATTGCCCACATCAACTCCGAATATTACCAATGCTGGAGTCAATAAGCAATTTATCTTAAGTACGGAGTTGATAAAATGCTCGATGTCATCAAAAAACCCTACTAATACTGGACAAGCATAGAGCATATGTATTATGTCCGCGGTTGTTGAATTACAACGAGCACAAGTATTGCCCTTCCTAGCACCCCATTTTGCAATTTTCATTGGCGTGTAGTAAAGATCTAACATGGCCATATAGCTTTGGGTCTTCAATGAGCCTGATACAATGACCTTACTCGCAAATTCCATTAACAGGACTAAGTCAATACCTGTCCGTCCTAATTTAGTTTCCCACTTGGCATTTTGTACTGCCAAGTCATCGGGGAAAGTTGATACTATGTATTGATAGAGTACCCCTATTCTACTCCTTTTCCCAATTATCTCAATAATTGGTAGCTTATTTAATATAACTGGTAAGGTCTTCAATTGTTTATAGACAAAGCTTTGTATTTGCAAGTATTTAAAAAAGTTGCGCTGGGGTAGTTTATATTTGTTCGTGATGTCACTGTATGTTAAAAGTTGCCCATCCTCTACTAGATCACCCAGCATATAGGCACCCTTCCTTTGCCAACCAAGCATTACTTGGTCTTGAAAAATGCTAGGATACACTCTACTGCTTTTGAATGGTGTATAAAGATTCAAATTTGGGATGTCTAAATGTTTCCTGGTTTTCCGCCAAATAGAGCACGCATTAATCAGAACTTTGAAGCGTGTCCTTTTATATTAGCTAGGCTCCAAAACTTCCAAGAGTATACCCTTGGCCGCTTCACCTAGTCCTAACTCATGTATAGTAGGTTGATTAGCCATCGGAACAATCGCCCTATCTCCACATATCAGCACTCCCATAGTTTGCAGCATTGCTGCCAAATAATACATAACCAGACTGGGAACCGCCCAGCCCCCCCTATCTCGGGGAAGATACATCCACTTAGCCGCTCGTCGCGATCGTCTATATCCCCACAAAAACCTGCTACACACCCTCTCTGCCTTAATCAAACTATCTTGAGAAAATAACAACGGAATAGTTCTAAACAAGTATAAAAATTTCGGGAGGACTATCATTTTAGGACACTACAGCGTCCATACAAGGATAAATGTAGATTGTCGAGTCTCTCAAGTTTAGTGTTGACTGCTTCTATCGTTGGGAGGATATTTAGATCCGGAATCCTATCGACTATAGAGCTTATCCGTACCCCTAAATACGTAGCTTCAGATACAACTGGGGCATCAGATATAGGCATGTCGGGAGTCTGAACCACCTGCGTTTTTGAAACATTGAGCTTATAGCCCGACACCGCTCCAAACTGATTAGATAATTCCTTCAATGCCAAAAACGCAGATGGAACATCGGATGTTATCACAACTATATTGTCTGCGTATGCTAGCAAATTGTAGCAGATGCCACCAGCCCTAATAGGAACTATAGCCTGATTGGCCATCATTTTAGAGAGAAACGGATCTATATATAGGGAAAACAGCACCCCTTCCGTGTGCCCCTAGTGATAGAGAAGAAGTTAGTCTGCTGCCCTGAGATACGCAGTTGGGCCCTTGGGGAATAATACATAACAGAAACTGCATGTATAAATCCATCTGGAAAACCCTTCCATCTAAGTACGGCCCACATAAACCCCCAGGAGACCCTGTCGAACGCCTTCTCGGCGTCCAACAGGTTCAACCCGAGGGGAGATTTCGTGACATGTGCCCAGTCTAACAATGCAATGGAGCGTCTTACATGGTCCGCTGTGTCCCTGCCTGGAATAAATCCATGCTGATATATGGAGACCAGCGGAGTGATCACTTGCGCAAGTCGACAAGCCAAGATTTTAGAATAGACTTTCGAATCTCCATTGATTAATTATATCGGCCTGAATGATGACGGCAGCAGCTCTGGTTTCCCTTTTTTCTTGAACAGAACTATAGTTGCATTTTGCCATGATTCCGGCACTATGCCCTTCTGTGCGGCCCTTAGGACCTCAAGGAAAAAAACTTTAATCTTGTTGCGTGTTTATCTAGGTTCCTGATCGATACTGTGACCTTATGCCCCTATTCGGCTATAAATCCATTTATTCCCTATATTGGCATAACCGTTCAAGTGCGATATTCAGAAAGTCATCTCTGGCCTCACACGAACAGAGCCACATTCCAGAATAGTTCTCTGCCACTTCCTTTGCAACCAATTAGTGCAATGGCAGAGCAGAAGTCACTATCTGATATTCCTAGATTAACACTCCGAGTTCTTCAACAAGATAAAAACTCAGCAAACCTGGAAATCCCTGCTTGCTGTGTTTTGATTAGTAATGGAACTCTAATGAGCAACTGATAGCTATCACTTCCTAGTGACCTCTTTAATTGACGTCTTATGTCCAACAAACTTGCGTCAAACCAGGCACCTGTCAGGTATAAATATTACCAACGTTGCCTTAAGCAATTGCTGGTGTCCCATCGCTGTTGTATGCTGTAAGCGCGTTCCTGTTGCTGGAGCCTGCTGCCCGTCGCCTGAAGCTGCTGATACCATTACCGCTGCTAAAGCGCGAACGATGGTGTGGTGTAACTAGGAGCTGAACAGCCGTCCCTCTGCGAAGAGCCCAGCAGATGCCAAGCTGCCCGCGGACGCTGTCCCCCCTCCTCCTCCTCGACGCGCTGAAGAGAGACGCTGCCTTTCTTGTGGAGAGAAATCCACCTCCAGCGTTTCTAGTCTGCCCTCGTGGGTGACTGGGATACCGAGTTTCCCCTGAAGGAGATACCAGACCTCCATCATTCTATTCAGAGGTGTGGTGTTGACTAAACCCTTAGTGAGAATTCTTGAAGCAAACCTTGGCAAAACCAACTTAAACTGAAGCTACTTACTTACTCCTCTTCCACGTGTTAGGCTTAGGTCAGGCACACTGGGGTAGGCGTAGTTAGAAGCACCAGTTGAGTATTTTAGCCTAATGTATATATGAATGTATATATGTTTTATTACTTTTAAACCATTGTATGGCTAAGAAACCATATCAATGCTTTTACAGTATTATTTCGCAATACTTATCTTACTGTACGTACTTTTTATAATAACAAGTCTTGCAATTGTGGCAATACATTTCTCTTGTACGAGAAGAAAGACTGTTCAATAAATGTTAACCTTTTATTGACAAACGCCCGTCTCTCTAGTCTCTACATATTGTGAAAGTAAACTGCACTAACCTGACTGAGTGAAATACATGTCTATTGTTTCACACGACCCTAGAGATTGACTCTTAATCTGAGGAGCAAAGTTGTCATGTTGCACGGTTGTTGGAAAGCTGAATCCATTCTTGTCTGTGCCAGGGAAGCTGATCACTTCCTATGCAGAGAAGAAAGTTTCCAGTGACCTCTGAGCTAGTTGGTAACACACCTAATTAAGTTTAGCATAGTCAGTAGAGGCCTGGAAGATCCGCACTTCTACGTCGATACTACTGTTTATGTTATTCCAATGCGCAGGGCCTAGTGGGAAACTAGGAACTACACTACATGGCGCCCAACCGTTTGGTAAGGCGATAAACTAACGCAAGACGTTAGAGTAACTCAGTCGTGCATATTTCACACAGACCCCTTTCTCCCGTAAATACTCCAATAGACGTCTGGAGTGGGTGAAAGGTTAAAATCCGCCCGAACTTACTAGGAAGAGATTCCTATGTAAAGCTCTGGTTTATTCAACGTTGAAGGATACAGTGTTCCAAAATATTGTGCACCTAATCTTTGTCTCCTTGGAGACCAACTCTGCAAAACCTGCATTTATAAAATGTCAGACTTAGAAAACGGAACCACTGGGGGCGCAGTAAATGCAACTCAGCAGGGTCCCGAACACACTGAACCGGGTGCAATTATCATCCCGGTCCATTTAAGAAAATCTATAACTTTAAAACTTATAGAAAACGGACTGACACCTCAAGGTGGTACAGTAATTTTCGTGATAGAGGCTCACAAATATCGGCAGACAGAAGTATTCTATTCATGGATAAACTTTCCAGCGGCAAACGCTAGAACAAAAGAGTTTCACTATTACAAAATAGAGGAACCTCCGGAAGAGTACGCTCCTTTCAAGGAGATTGAAATTTCACTTAAATTTCAAGAGCACCTGCTCTGGTTTAATGGCGCCCTAAAACATAATGATCACATTACCAGGCTCGGTCCACTAGGTAGACCAGGAGCAATGTGGCCGGTTCTAGCCAGCTACACACCACATCCGGACATTGCAAACATGTCCAAAGAAGAACTCTTAGTTAACATAAGAGAATCAACAAAAGCATATAGAGAGTTAGTGAAATTATTTATTAAAAATAATTCAAACACTCCTAAAAAGAGCTGGGATGGAAATAAACAATCCACTCCCAAGGAAAAAGTTTTCCAGTCCAGAGGAAGGTCTCCTCGACGGAGGGAAAGAACTTCGACTCGAGAACACCAGTCTCCCCAGAGGGAACCCTCTGAGAAAAGATATAACCTTAGAAATAGGGATAATCTGAAAAAACCTGATAGATATCAAAGTATTGATACACGTCCCTCTCGATCTTTTCCACAGAAATCGGAAAGAAGAGGACGGTAGACCCAGGAGAGCACACCAAGTCCAAAGACAAGGAACCTGCTCAGAGTAAAAAATCTCAATTTCAGAAAAAGAAGGTAGCCAGTATTAGAGTAATCAACCATGCCGAGAATACTGAGGACACAGTTGAAAAACGGGGAGTGGGTATTGACAATGTTGGACAGTGCAGCAGAAATCAGTATAGCGCGCAAGATCTTGATGAGTCATCTGGAGACAGTGGACACGAATGAATACATTCAGGTTGAAACTGCCGACACCAGACTTAGCGAGCCCCATAAAATATACGAAATAACATTGCGTATGGAGGGTGATAAGACTAGGAAAATAAGAGGTCTATTTTGGGATAAGCTCTCAAAAGGCTACGATATTCTGTTAGCTGAAAAAGATTGGCCCCCAGAGTTTGTCAGGGAGTGCCCTCGTGGCGAAGAAGTGATTATGCCTGCCTTCTCGAATCACATTCCGATTCACAAAAAATATACATATGCAAGGAAATGGGCAGTAGCCCAGGCTCCGGCATTATATAAAAATCATGTAGGATGGGATGAGGAGTCTCTGCCTCACAAAATCCAATTAAAAAGTGAACCAACGGCCCAACTGCAGTATCCCATAAAGCAAGAAGCTAAAAAACAGGTCAGGGAGATCTTAGATCAACTTGAATACCAGGGGGTGATTGAAACATGCACCTCTCAAATGAACAATCCTTTGTTTCCTGTCTCCAAGCCAGACAATTCATATCGTCTAGTTTTGGACTACAGACATCTTAATACATGTTGTAAAACGTTTGCAGTACAAAACTCGCATAGTGCAGCCCTAATGAATAACATAGTTAGGAAAAAATATAAAACAACATTAGACATATCTAATGGTTTCTTTTGTCAAAACATTGCACCAGAAAGCAGATATTTGACCGCTTTCTCAGCATTTGGGTCGCAGAAAAAATTCTGTCGACTCCCACAGGGGTTCAAGAACAGCCCAGGACTATTCTCAGCTAGAGTAACAGAGTTACTACAAATATATGATGATGAGGCATTATCTTACGTAGATGATATCTATCTCACAGACGACGACTTGGATACTCACTTGAAAAGAGTGAACACCATTATACTTGGGTTTGCAGCAGAGGGTTACAAATTCAACTTTAAAAAGTCTCGAATTGCCCATCTGACAGTACTATTTTTAGGGTACGAATTATCAGGTGAAGGGAAAAGACTAGCGGACAACTTCTTAGAGAAGTGCGCTGTACTCCAAGCTCCAAAAACGCTGAAGAATTTACAATCCATTCTAGGTTTTCTGAATTTCGGAAGAACTTACATTCTAAATTACGCAGAGAGGGTTAAACCTCTTTACGAACTAATAAAACCTGATTTTAAACAAATCAATTGGACTCAAAAACACACAGAAATTTTGAGATCACTGCAAACAGACATGTTAGCAAAAACTAAATTAGATACACGTGACAATACACGCGATCTTGTAATCCGAGTCATCCCAGGAAGATGGGGATTCACGTACCTAACCTCTAATGAGGGGGGAAAAGGTACCAATAGCTTACAAATCACATTTGTACACAAAGGCTGAAATAAAATTCAGTTCAACAGAGAAAATTCTAACTGCGGTTCAGACTGCTGTAGCAAAAGAAAGGCCCCTAGCACAAGGTAAACGAATAATAATCGTAACACCTATACCGGCGTTAGAAGCGGTAACTAAAGCAAGCATTCCTAATGCTAAGGCTTTGCATCCGAGATGGATCCAGTGGGTTCATTCTCTTGCTGCAACAGACGTAGTTTACGAATTTGATCCTAACTTAAAAACACAGGAATTTTTACAATATGAATATGAATGTCCTCTGCCAATTGAAATCCTGCCTCTCGAAGAATACGGAAGTATTATATATACTGACGGATCAGCACAACCCGCAGTTGGGGGTAAGCAAGCTTACAGTGCTGCGTGTGCGATTGTAAAAGGTCGCTGGCACAAAGGAAAATTTAGACCACTGGTCACTAAAACACAATCTCTAGGAGATTGCTCGGCTCAACGAGCTGAATTAGTAGCATTTAAGATGGCGCTAGAAAATACCGATCGCGAATTCCCCACACTAATAGTGTGCGATTCTTTTTATTGCGTACAATCTTATAATGAATACTTGCAGAATTGGGTGGAAAATGGTTTCAAAGATGCAAAAGGTGGCACAATAAAGCATAAAATGCTTTGGGAACAGGTAGTTCTTTTACAGAAAGAACTACAAAAGACTCACGTGATACATACACTGAGTCATCAACGTGATGGCGTTCACGTTGCAGGGAATTCATTGGCTGATGAAGCCACGAAGGCAGCTGTGCAAACGGCTTCCGTAGCTGCGATAACTCGGTCACAAACAAAAATAGACAGCGATATTCTACAAGCTGTCAGTGCGTCAGTAAAAAATGATAAGAAAACACTCCCAAAAGGCTTTCCAGAAAAGTACTTATATTCAACAGATACGAATAATGTTCCTTTTGCTCAAATCCCTGGAGTGGGGGATAGGGTAATTTCAAACAGGGAACACAGGTTAAGACTAATCAAAGCGGCACACGAAAGGCTTGCCTCTGCACATGCTGGCGTTTCCGCAACAATATCACTATTAAAACAGAGATATTGGTGGCCTCGCTTGGGAATACAAACTAAAAAGTATGTATTAGAATGCGATATGGATAAAAGTATCAACAGTAAAACGACCAGCGCAGACACCCCTTCTTATCTCGGATAAACCATTTGCATGTGTTTACCTGGACCACTGTGGTCCCCTACAAAGGGACGGCAACTATAGATATATCATGGTAGCAGTGGATTCCTGTACGAGGTTCATATGGATGTGGCCCCAGCGCTCGGCTGACGCTAGAACGGTTATAAAAGATTTGCAAGTCTTTATCGGCACATACGCAATTACCATGTTCCATTCTGACCAGGGTCCTGCTTTCAGCTCTCGAGCTTATAAGGAGGCCATGGCCAGCATGGGAATTGGGTTATGGTATTCTTGTCCGTCGCACCCCGAAGGGAATAGTGTGGTTGAAAGAAAAAAACGGGACATAAAGCGATCTATAACAGCAAAGGTATTAGGTTCAGGCGCTGGGTGGGTCAAACATTTAATAAGTGTCCAGACTAGTCTTAATAACTTGCCAAGAAATTCTCTAAAAGGTTTCAGCCCATACGAACTATTGTTCGGAATTAGAATGAACATTTAGGACCTCGATAGTCAGATGTCAGTGGTACAAGAAAAAACAACAGACTTTGACATCAAAGATCGTTTGGCTGTTTTACAGGAACTGAATGAAACAAGAAAATCCTTAAACAACATAAAGTTAAAGCAACAGCCATCTACCACTGACGAGGCACCACAAGCAACAGCCCCAGCAAGGCCTGTCTGGATTCCAAAGATTGGGGATCTAGTCAGAGAAAAGATCGCGGTGAAGAAGGAATTTGGGCCTTCTTACAGAAAAGCGGTACCTGTTTAGGCAGTCAATGGAACAAGATCAGTTGTACTACCGCCCCTTGCTGGTAAAAAGGAGAACAGAGTTGTGTCTATCGACCTGGTAAAACCACAAGCATGTGGCCTATAATCAACAGTAGGCCCAGTGGACTCCCGAGAAACAACAGAATACCCAAACTTGCAACAATCCAAGAGGTTCAAACTGAAAGACTAATCACATTCGATCAGCCTGCAGTGCACAATGAAGGACTATGCAATAATGCCATGGAACTCGTGCCTCTTGAGACACAGATTGAAACAGTTCGTCAAGAAACAACACCAGTCTACAATAATGTGGCATCAGAAAATGCTACCGAGAGACAGATTGAAAGACCAATCCCAACAAATGACAGAACTGCCTCTGGTTATTTCATCAACTTCGACAACTTCTCTGAAGATCAAAACGACCCCGAAGTGATGCCAGAAACAAAAAAGTATTCTAAAGAAAATACAACAGGACTCCTTCAACAAATCAAAGAACTATATCTGGATTCACCGTTGATTGAGCATTGGATTATTTCAGGGGTATTCATACTCCTACTATGCCTAATTTTAGTTTTAATTTTAGGAAAGTTTATTACAATTGAATGGACACAGCAAGTCAGAACATCAACCTAGTCCTGAAACCACACAGATCATCCCACGTGAAGAAAAGAGAACTGTCAACAGTAAATGTCACAGCAATTCCAATACCTGGTGGGGTAGTATGGGAGAAAACTGACTATGAGATATATGGTCCGGTCGAAATCCTGAAGTATCCTCATCAAATGAAGGTTTCCTTAAGTGACTTTGTAAAACCGAGTACATTCTCTGATGATTGGGACTTTAACAGTATTAATGACATGATGTCTGATTTAGTAATGTCAGCTAGATTCACAGATCATGATTATTTACAAGGTTCATCTAGTTATGAGCAGTTATTCTGCTACACACATTATGGTGATCATTACTTGCATAAATCTGCACAGCCTAGAAATGTTTTTATGTATAATCAATGGGAACATTGTGCTACACCACCTAAAAGCAGTTCTAAAGCATTTTTTGAGAAATTCAAATACTTCTCAGGGTTTAACACCAGTGATGCAGAAACGTTTTATTACAAACTGTTAGATAAAACAGGAATGAAAACAATGCTGACAAATTCTAAATTGATATATTCAGAAGCATTTTATGATAAAATGATGACATTTGGTTTTGATTATTGGAAAAATAATATTGAAACGAAAACAATTTGGGGTACAAAAGATTGGCAGGTACAAGGCCTTGAAGCACTATTTAGAACCTGCATGATACCAGAACAAATGTTGTTTTTAAATGACACAATACACCAAACATCCTGTCTTGGCCTAGCTAAGATCAAAGACCTAAACAAACCGTCTATTCCAAAGCCAATACCTGAAAATATAACTGCAGATATTGAGTTAGACGTAACATATATTTTACATTTTAACAGAACACATCCTAATTGGAAATAGTGGTTACTCTGGCCTACTGACACAAACAGCTGTCAAGATAGATTCCTGAATAAAACACAGGGGTTAAAAATGACCAGACTAGACCCGAGATACTCCCAGAGACAACATCCAGGGATAATAACAACATACAGTGTAGGGAAACTCTGCCTTGAATGGCTAACATCATCCACACTGGCTGAAATTAAGCAACACTTGTCTTTACTAAAAGATGGTGCTGATTTGCGCGATTTCATTCTTGGACCACGCAAACAGCGTCAAAAGCGTTTCATAGTGACCAGTATCTATGCTGCTTACAACGAGGCTTGGAAAGTCAAACAAATTGAAACAGCTGAAAAAATACGAGAAATTGATCGTATTAATTTGGAAAAATCGCTTTCTGTAGTGGACAATGGGTTAATGACTCTGTCTTCCAGAATATATTTGTTGGACAATATTGTATCCTCTGCCCTTGATGTGATAGATAGAGACTTGCTAATGTTACAACATGGCCAATCTCAATTACGTTCTATTATACAATTAGGCTGGACGCTGCAAAATCTTCGTTCAGGCTATGTGCCTTGGCGTTTAATCAACACAACATCATTATTTTCCATTTTTAACCTTACTGATAAACAGATCAGTTTGGCACAGAAAGGAGCAGACTATACAATCCTGAGCATCGACAATGTCAGAGAGTCCTGTCATTGAATGGATAATACACGGAATTATCACTATTCCGATAACAACTTTCCGATTTAAAAAGTGCCTTGAGTACATACCTGCTGGCCAGTATGAACAATTGGGTAAAGGATATGTAAAATCAGAATGGAAATTACCATACACACATTCTTGCTATAGTGACAGCGACAAAAATGTATTTCTTAGTGGTGACAACTGTAAACATTCACTAAGCGGTATACTTTTGTGTCAGGGTATTAATTTACACGGAGCATGTGATGGAAATTCTGACAACCTTTCATGCCACCAGCTAGTCACACCTGCAACTCAGATAGAGCCCTTCTTTATGCAACTTGCAAACGGGAGTTACATTCTTAGAACGGATCACAGATGTTGTGGCCTTGTGCCAGGGAAAAGTTATCTAGTAAGTGTAACATCCATGGTCAAATGCTGTATGCAAGCATTGTTCCCGAGTGGGCCTGCAGACACAGTGACTCCCATCTGGCCTCGTCTGAATCTCTATTCTATACGAATTGATACTTTAAGCAAAATGAAGTCTGTGCTTTTGCAGACAACAGTGCCCATAACGTCATCAAAAGAGACGTATGATCTTCTAGTTGCAAGGACAGCTACTGAAGTTCATGAACTTTTATCAACAAATTGCCCCGTGCATTTCGTACAAATACTTAGCCAACTCCTTAACATGTCTAGTGCCACAGGCATCCCAGGCATATTTAAGACGATTTTTACGGGACTACTAACACCCTTTCAAGCCATTTTGGGAATCGTTCCTAATTTTGTACACTCTGTTTTTGGCGGCATACCCTTATTTTTGGGACTTGTAGCAGGGATTTTATTTTTGTCCGTCCTGCTTCGTTATGGCAAGCCAAAGCTCAGACATAGCTCCCATGGGAATGGAAGAGACAATCCTAGCAATGCGCTACCGGGACAGGATAACTAACGTCCTCGGATTGGCCAGGCTGAGAGATCTAAACATGACCTGGTTCCTTTCATTCAGACCTATATGGCAGAACTGTATCTTACCGGTACTACGATGTATGCTATGCGGAGATGAATGCGTGTTGGACATCTGTCTTTCACTTCCATCAGCAGTACCAATGGACGTCGATACTTTGCTCAGTCCAATAACGGCTCACGCATTGTGTTGTCCCCAGCGGCTACCAATCCTGATGACAGCATTCGTTGAGACTCCTGTACTACGACTAGGTGGTAAAAGTGGAGCGAGTGACAAAAGCAGCATCACCCAGGTACGACCTTCTGTGAGCATTGCTGATCCCGACTATGATGACAGCAATCATTCTCACACCTGCCAAGTTACAGCACTATCGAATTTGGTTGAACTGTCACCTGATTTTGTAGACCAATTCTTTGAGAGCCTGTCTGATATGATGTTCTCACCCGAACAGAAATAATAACTTTGGAGAAGCTTTCAGACACACAGCGTTCCCATGAACTCTGAATTCGGCCTCAACAAAAACTGCAATAAGCGTTGGAACTCTATTTCCCCGTTCAAGCAATAATTCTTTTGAATTGGATATTTTTTAATATTGACCCTTTTTTGGCACGAACAATTCTTTGCTTAAGGTAAAAACTATTCTTAAAGAACAGAAGCTTCAAACTTCTATTTTTAAACACATCTAGAGACATAACAACTTACATCAGCCTCTAGCACACATTTATTGCAATGCATTTATATGTGATGATTTATCTCGCCCTTCTTCTGTTTCAGAGATATTTCATGTGTAATTCTTTTTGCATAATCGTTCATTGATTTCATATGCAATAATTTTTGAATGATTTCTATGCTTCAAAAACGTACAGTACCTAAATTTCACGTATTACAATATACGCCTATTTCGAATGCATTTATGTATTTTGGGGTGGGCAATGTTACACATGCATCTAATTGCTCTAGTTTTAGTAATTTGATGGACATGAAAACGTGGAGTGGGTGGTGCGTGTTTATCTAGGTTCCTGATCGATACTGTGACCTTATGCCCCTATTCGGCTATAAATCCATTTATTCCCTATATTGGCATAACCGTTCAAGTGCGATATTCAGAAAGTCATCTCTGGCCTCACACGAACAGAGCCACATTCCAGAATAGTTCTCTGCCACTTCCTTTGCAACCAATTAGTGCAATGGCAGAGCAGAAGTCACTATCTGATATTCCTAGATTAACACTCCGAGTTCTTCAACAAGATAAAAACTCAGCAAACCTGGAAATCCCCGCTTGCTGTGTTTTGATTAGTAATGGAACTCTAATGAGCAACTGATAGCTATCACTTCCTAGTGACATCTTTAATTGACGTCTTATGTCCAACAAACTTGCGTCAAACCAGGCACCTGTCAGGTATAAATATTACCAACGTTGCCTTAAGCAATTGCTGGTGTCCCATCGCTGTTGTATGCTGTAAGCGCGTTCCTGTTGCTGCAGCCTGCTGCCCGTCGCCTGAAGCTGCTGATACCATTATCGCTGCTAAAGCACGAACGATGGTGTGGTGTAACTAGGAGCTGAACAGCCGTCCCTCTGCGAAGAGCCCAGCAGATGCCAAGCTGCCCGCGGACGCTGTCCCCCCTCCTCCTCCTCGACGCGCTGAAGAGAGACGCTGCCTTTCTCGTGCAGAGAAATCCAGCTCCAGCGTTTCTAGTCTGCCCTCGCGGGTGACTGGGATACCAAGTTTCCCCTGAAGGAGATACCAGACCTCCATCATTCTATTCAGCGGTATGGTGTTGACTAAACCCTTAGTGAGAATTCTTGAAGCAAACCTTGGCAAAACCAACTTAAACTGAAGCTACTTACTTACTCCCCTTCCACGTGTTAGGCTTAGGTCAGGCACACTGGGGTAGGCGTAGTTAGAAGCACCAGTTGAGTATTTTAGCCTAATGTATATATGAATGTATATATGTTTTATTACTTTTAAACCATTGTATGGCTAAGAAACCATATCAATGCTTTTACAGTATTATTTCGCAATACTTATCTTACTGTACGTACTTTTTATAATAACAAGTCTTGCAATTGTGGCAATACATTTCTCTTGTACAAGAAGAAAGACTATTCAATAAATGTTAACCTTTTATTGACAAACGCCCGTCTCTCTAGTCTCTACATATTGTGAAAGTAAACTGCACTAACCTGACTGAGTGAAATACATGTCTATTGTTTCACACGACCCTAGAGATTGACTCTTAATCTGAGGAGCAAAGTTGTCATGTTGCACGGTTGTTGGAAAGCTGAATCCCTTCTTGTCTGTGCCAGGGAAGCTGATCACTTCCTATGCAGAGAAGAAAGTTTCCAGTGACCTCTGAGCTAGTTGGTATCACACCCAATTAAGTTAAGCATAGTCAGTAGAGGCCTGGAAGATCCGCACTTCTACGTCGATACTACTGTTTATGTTATTCCAATGCGCAGGGCCTAGTGGGAATCTAGGAACTACACTACAATCTTATCCAGAAACATTTTATAAAATTCCAGGGGAACCGCATCTGGGCCACTGGCCTTGCCATTAGCTAAAGATTTAACGGCCAATTCCAACTCCTCCATTTGGATGGGAGAACCCAAAAATTCAGCCTGTTCTTGAGAGATTTTGATTGTCTCCATATCAATAAGGTACTCCTCCATGGCCCTCTCAATATCTGGTCTAGGGGTATCCTCCCTATCTTCCGTATACAAAGAGGAGTAAAAATCCAAAAAGACTCTATTAATTGCCTCCTGGGTATCATGTATTATTCCAGATTGATCTTGGATTTTCACTACCTGATTCTGTATACTACGCTGGCGAAGTCTCTTAGTTAAAACCCTACCAGAATTCTCCCCAAACTCAAACATCTCTGAACGATATTATAGGTACTTTGATGCAAGATCTTTTCCGAGTGGCTCCAGTAATTGAGCTTTCAGGATTGCTACTTTTTGTTGACTCGACTGAGTGTCACAGCCATTTTTAATGTTCAGAGTCAATTCAATTTCTGCCTCTCTTAGCTCCTCAATGTGCCTACGCATCTGCTCTTGCTCATACTTCCATCTGTACGAGGTGAAGCTTTTAGTTTCCCCCCGTAGTCCAGCTTTCAATGTATCCCATACCACTTGTTCAGATGCCGACCCAATATTTATGTTTAGAAACTGAACTATCCACTTTTTAATATGGGCCCGATACTCATCTTCGCAGAGCAGCTTCCTTTCAAATGTCCACTCCCTAGGGGGTTTCCTAATTCGAGGCCATTCGAACTCTGCTATTAATGGGTTATGGTCTGAAATAAGTCGAAGAAAAAAAGAAATAGAAGAAACAATTGCCACCTGCACTGTGAGGAAAACATAATCTAACCTAACACTTTTATTATGGGGAATAGAGTGATGTGTAAACCCATCTTCCATTTTATTATGTAGGAACCAAAGATCAACCAAACCATGCTCCTGAAGGAGAGTCCGAAGAGCTTTAAATACCTTTGGCTTTCTACCCACATATTTTGAGTCACTAACTAAATCAAAATTACTTTAAGTATTAATATTCATATCACCACATAATGAAAGTGGGGTAGGCCAAGCTGCCAATTCCACATTTAGCTGTTGCACCACCTCTGGGTCGTCTAAATTCGACCCGTATACATTGCAAATCGTTAATTGTTTGCCCCCAATAGAAACTTCAGCTATGGCCCACCTACCCATTTTATACCCCAATGTCCTTTTACAAGAGCCTAAACCCCGCTTCATAAATATAGCGACCCCTCTAGTCATAGAGGTCTGTTTAGAACAGATAAGAAGCTCATAGCCAACCAACCTAAGGAGATCAGGCTTTCCCCATGGTACATGAGTTTCCTGTATGCAAAGGATGTCTGCCCGCATTAAATGAACAATTTTAGCAAAGAGAGCCCGCTTTTTGCCATCATTAAGACCGCATACATTCCATGTACATAGAGTAAATTTATCCTGCCCCATCAGATTAAAGAAAAAAAATCAGAAACCAGAACAAGATGTGCACATACTCAAACTGTAATACCATTACTGCAATGCAAACAAATACTCTTTTTGTTTTTTTCACCCCGTGTTTATCTTTATTTTAAGTGCGGGTTTTGGTTTGATAGGGGTATATATTGGGGAGTAAATACATTTTTATCAGTTTTAATTTTGTTTTTTAATTAATTATATTTCTTTAATTGATAAACAATTATGTTAATTATGGAGGTACTTTTTTAATTTAGATATGTGTTGTGAATTGTGTGGTGTTATAGGGAAGGAAATAAAAAAAGATTACAATTATTTAATAATTAATGTTTTTGATTATAAATAATTTCTATTGAAAATAGTTATTTGCTAGTAAATAATTTTTAAATTTGGTAAATATAATTCATTCTAGGTATTTGTTACATTTTTCTAACATTGTAATATGTTTTTGTCTTTTGTAAATTTTTCATATTTTTAGATATGTTTTCTTTTTTGTTTTTTTAATTCTTTTGTGTTTTAGTTGATATGTTGTTTGTTTTTAATTTTGAACTGACTCCAATGGGAATATACATTTTTACCCCTCTGCTATCCAACATTTCCCTACTGTTGCACTCGTAGGAGTGGAAATATTAAGTTTTACCCCTCCGTTATCCAACACTTTCCCTACTGTTGCACTCACTGGAGTGGGAATAGTAATTTTTACCCCTTCGCTATCCAACACTTTCTGTACTGTTGCACTCACTGGAGGTGGTAATAATAATGTTTACCCCTTTCCCATCCAACACTTTCCCTGCTATTGCATTCACTGGAGTGGGAATAGTAAGTTTTACCCCTCTGCTATCCAACACTTTCCCTACTGTTGAACTCACTGGAGTGGGAATAGTATTTTTTACACCTTCGCTATCCAACATTGTCCCTACTGTTGCACTCACTGGAGTGGCAATTTTTATTTTTACCCCTTCAATATCTAACTCTTTCCCTACTGTTGCAATGAATGGAGTGAAAATTTAAGTTTAAAGACTATATTTAATGTTTTAATTTATAGTATTTTCTTTATTACATTTTATGTTATAGGTGTATGTATATATTACCTACAGGCAGTTGCCAGTAAGTAGTTATAGTTAGGACCACGTTTCCATAGGAGGAGCATTTATTGTTTTGCTTATAACTTGTTTTCTCCATGCAATTTCCATTGGAAACTTTAGACAAGGCTACAGGTCGAACGGGTGAACAGAATTACCCCACATTTTGCAGGTAGAAGGGTCTTGGTGTAGAAAGCACACTTTTGTTTATTTGGTGTAAATCCGTTTAGTAGTTTTGGAGAAATATCAAAATGTACAGGTATGGATATTGGGAATTCTGCCATCTGATTGGCTGAGGCATTATGAGCATGAGCTTGATGCTTATTGGCTGTGAGCGCTGCAAGCGGTTGCAACTAGGTAGTGTTAGCACCCATTTTGTGATTCTGTTGAAGCGATTAAGGGGAAAAAAGGGTGAAAAAAGTAGGAAAGAGGAGGGTAGGAGCACTGTAACATCTGTGGGGCGTTTAGGGTGTGCTATACAGGGAGTGTGAAGCGAAGTATTTACCCCTACCTGTGTGAAAGTACTGTTTTGCCCAGATAGAGATGGTGTTGAGGTGAGGTGCCGGTACACTCAGGGATGAAAGCGTGCGCCTAAACCGTGAGCTGAGTGCTGTAAACTGATGTGATCTGGGCGCTGTAGTATGCTGGCCGAAGAGAAGTATTTACCCCTACCGGTGTGAAAGTGCTGTGTTGCCCACAGTGAGATGGTGCTGAGGTGAGCTGCTGATACACTCAGGGATGAAATCGTGCGCCTAAACCATGAGCTGAGTGCTGTAAACTGATGTGCTATGGGCGCTGTAGCATACTGGCTGCTGTGCCATAGCTGTTCAGGTGGTTTTAGCATGTGTTTAGACTATAGCGAGGGTGGGAAGCAAACTACCCACTGGTACCGGTCTGAAGACTTGGGGATAGAGCCGGGCGCTAAGCCATGAGATGATTGCTGTAAAGTGATGTGCTGTGGGCGCTGTAGGATACTGGACACTGTAGCATACCTGTGCAAGCAGTATTAGTATGCAGTTAAACTACAAAGGGAGTAGGAAGCCAACTACTCACCCCTACTTTCTGAAGAATCGAATGCAGTGTTTTAGCAAGCAGGAATAAAGAAATAATTGTGAAGAATATAAGGCAGAATGTTGCAATGCCACAGAAGAGAAATGGTGAAGTCAGGTGTGTCTAAGAAAGTGGCTGTGTGTAATAAAGCAATGGAGTCTGAAAGTTATATAAAAAGTGTCTTTATTTAAGTGCTATAAATGAATCCACTGGTGCAAGAGCTAAGGCATTCAGCTGAGGCAAACTCCAACCGCTTCTGCAGTATTCAAACATATGTTCCTATATCAGTGAATTCCAAATTACGTGTTACAGTTCCATGTGACATAAACAATACCTATTAGACTTGAATGACTCTAAATTCTATATGAAAATAAAGGTAGGATACGATTACCACATGTATCCTTTAACCCCTTGCGTGGGGCGGGAATTCCCCGCCCATGCTGACTCCGCCTTGCGCGGGCGGAGTCATGACGGAACGGTTCCGTCATCAGCACAGCTCACCCGTAGCTGATGACGGAACCGTTCTGTCATCAGCATGCAAGGGGTTAAGAAATGTAATCATCAAACTTCTTAGGTACCCTGGTACTCCTTTTTTGTAACAACAAATTATCAACAGTAGAACAGTCAGCAATCTCTTGTACAGTAGATTCAATCTGGTGCGTATCATAATTGGTAATTGTTCTACCTACATCAGAACTTTGAGGAGGAACACAAACATTGCGCTTCTGAGAAGCAGATTCAGTACCCTTCTCATCAAACCATATAATATTGTCTTCAGATCTTTCAAAAGAAATTCTTATGCAAAGAGCTAAGGTATGGAGCTGAGGCAAACTCCAACTGCTTCTGTTGTATTAAAACCAAAGCTCCTGCATCAGTAAATTTCACATTACATGTTACAGGTCCATGTGACATAAACAATAGCTATTAGACATGAGTGACTAAATTTCATAATGAAAATAAAGATAGGATATGATTACCACACTGTGCCAACCAGTTCCTAAACAATGTTGTGTTTTTTATCTTGATCGCCAGCTCATGAGCAGAGGCTGAGGATGAGTAAATTTGTGTGTAAGGGCTTCGTGGATAACAGGCAGGCAGAGAGACCTGTGCACAAAGAATAGACATGGTTTCAAAATGGATGTCGGGTTTAGGCTAAATTAGCAAGTAAATAGCGTTCTTGTATAGGCCATACATCACCCTTCCCTGGTTAGACTGGAGACGTTAGGGGCAATAATGAAAACAGAGTTCAAATGCCCGAGCATACTTAGAAAGTAATTATGTGAAAATAGTTCAATTGAAGTGTATTCAAAAAATGTAAAGGAAAAAAGTTGGAAAAAATCTATCCAAGAATAACGTGAATTTCTTACAAGTCTTAGAGATTGCAGTCCAGAAGTTCTTTAGCGGCTTGAGATGCATAATGTTCCAAGAGGTTATTGTTGCCATCGTGTACGAAAAGCGAAGGGAAAGTAATGTTCCTCGAAATTTGGAGCAGCAATTTGAATTGGCAGGCAATCTGCGATGTTGTGAAAGGTTGCACGTTGCAGGAGATCTTTCACGGCTGCGCTGGAATCCCATTTCGCCACAATACCTTTTTGCGTTGCATCCATCATTTCTCCACTGCCTGAACAATCAAGTTCATGGTTTTCAAGATACTCCATTACCTGCTGGATATGGGGAGCGATTGTTGGGATGTTGGCAAGGCATAGATATATTCCACAGTCGAATGGGCAAATTTTGCAATAAAAAGATGGTTGCACGCATATTGCATATGTCTAAATAAATTTAATGTTGGAGCTGGCTCCGATAATAGATAGATGGGGGACAGCCGAAAAGTTTTTCCAGTTTTTGACAGTATTGATGTAGCTTTGCGTAGAGGCGTATTCTATCGGACATGGTTGTTACCACAAGGAGCGCAGCCATTTTTTACAAGTAAAAATAGTAGTAGGATGGCCGCAAAAAGAGTGAGAATTATGGGCACTGTTCCTGTTATTCCAGAGATGATCAAATAAATGAAGTCTGGTATTATACCAAAAACAGTTTGAAAGCCTGTGAGAAGGCCGGAGGAGACCGTGTTAAAAAAGTGTGCCAGACGTTGAGTGTGAGATGTGTTGAAAATTGTGTAACAATTCACAAAGTGTAATGGGAGGTTAGCATTTAAAGGGACTGTATTTTACTTGAAGTTTGTGCTATCTGCAGTTGATGCATTTATTTTGCAAAAGTGAGGGACATTTCTGTTCTGAACAAAAGCTTTTTCAGTTTGGTTAGTTTAATGAAATCTGTTTTCAAAGTAGGTTTTGAAGGCCCAGTTGAAGTTTGGGAGTTGTTTTGTGTGGGTGGGAATAGACATTGCCACAGGAAGTTACTCGGTTTGAAACAGTAAGGACATATGGTATGCTAGCTCACATTCCGTAGGAGTGCATGTTATTGAGAAGCAGATAACTGCCGTTAGAAAGCTGTGTGAATGTTGGTCTGATTGTGAGAGTTGCCGTGCTTTTAAGAAAGCACAAAAGATTGGGGGCTGTAAGCTTAGAAGAATCGTGCAGTTGGACTTTCTTGTATAGTAATGAATGACTGATATTGTGGTTGCACTTTTCACGTGTGAGAAAAAGTTCTTGAGCCTCTTAAGGCCTAGAGGTAGGTAATAGCAAATTACCGAATGGTAAATACCGAATTTTACCGATTCGGTATTTACTATTCGGTAATTGCTATGTAGGTAAAAAATTCGGTAAAAATACTGAATCGGTAAGATTCGGTATTTGCCATTGATTCCTATGGGCCTTGAAGCCCATAGGATTCAATAGCAAATACTGATTCGGTAATTACTGAATCGGTAAAATTAGCAATTTTACAAGGGGGACAGGGTGTCACTTAGACATCCTGTTGCACCCCTGTTACTGGCTTGTGTGCCATGTGACACACATACATGTCCTTAGGGCATGTCTGTGTGCCACATGGCACAGGTGTACATGCACAGATGTGCATGTACACTGGAATTCGTTATTTACCATGTAAAAGAATTACATGATAAATAACGAATCGGTAATGGCCTGTGGCATTGTTTCCAGTGCCACCTACATCTGTATTTACCGATTCGGTAAATTTACCAATTCGGTATTTTACAGAATCGGTAAATTTACCGAATCGGTAAATATACCGATTCTGTAAATTAAATGCCCCCTACATTACAAAACCCAAATACCGGTCGGTAATGGCTGAAATCGGCCGTTACCGACCGGTATTTGGTGTCCTACATCTGGCCCTAAGACTGCAATAGGTAAATGGGAGAAACAACTGCTCGTGAATAAACGTGCTACCTTGTATAATCACAAACAACATGACAAACAACATGTACACCTAGCAGACACAATAACACTACGTACTATGGGCACCGTGGTTAGCCATGTACACAAACTAAACATGGCATGGCACCTCTGCCACACAATGCAGAATGCGGGGAGAGATGAAAGAAAAGTATGTGCGAAGGTGTGAAGTGATTCGCGATTATAAAAGTATACAATGCAAAATGTTGAGGGGTTGTGCCGGACAGACTTGAGTATGCAGATCACAGACATGTACATGTTAAAATACACTGATGGTCTTTTGAGTGAAATAGACAGTGGACGCAACCATGATAGTACAGTCCGTAGGGGAGATTACAAAAACATAGCACATATGTGCCCCATCATCCCCCAAATCTTTAGCGTAGTGGGCTGGCTCGCCGTACGTAAGGCTAGCGTAGGGGTATGAATAAAAGGCACGATTCTGTGGGTGTGGTTTTGCTCCGTAATGGCGAACGTATCTGCCAGGTCTGCGCAGCTTACACCGCCACGAGGTTGACCCCGTGAGCGAAGGTGGCTGTGTAAATGATGCTCTCAGCCTGCTGGTGCTCAGATATGACACATATGCTCCACAGTTCAACTTTCTACACTGCCCTATGCGAAAGAGGGCCCACCACGTGCCAGCAAAAGCTCCTAGGCCAAGGTCTGCGAGGTCGGAAGGCTCCTGATATTAACCCTGGCTACCGCGACTAAGGGCACACAGCGTACAGCCTGAGGCCCTATAGTGTAGTTCCTATATTCCCAATAGGCCCTGTGCATTGGAATAATATACACTATAGATTTGACATAGGACTGAGGTCAGTATGTCTCTATCGAGTATAATAAACTTAATTGTGAGTGCCAGCTAACTCAGCGGTCAGTAGAACCTTTCTCGAATACACAAGAAGGGATTAGTTCCTGGCAACTGCATAAACATGACAACTTTGTTTCCCCAAGAATCAAAAACATATCTTCAGAGTCGTGAAAACAATAGATTACTATTTTACTCAGTCATTCGTGCATGCTTCGTTTCTACAGAGTTGCACAGAAATAAAGAGACAGGCGTTTCAGTAAAAGGGGTTGATTGAACAGTCTTCTTTCTCATGCAAGAGAGGTGAACTGCTATAATCGTTAGACAGAATGTAAAGTATAATTCGTACAGTATAAACATTTGAACTTGCCTTGAAGCAAGACTATCCTCCATTAAGAGGGACACTTGAAGAGGCTTGGAAAGCATAGGAAGATTGGATGACTAGGGCATTAGACAAAGTGGCACCATGGACTAACAGGGCCCCAGCACGTTGCACTAATTCTGCTTTATGGTTCAATGAGGAATTAAAAGCAGCCAAATCGATTTGTAAAGATCTAAAACGCACATGGCGTAAAGACTATCGTACAACCCATAAGCTGCAATATAAGAGCAGCATGAGGAAGTATCATAGGCTGATAAGGAAAGTGAAAAGAGAATTCTTAAAGGAGAGAATTGAGTCAGCCGGGAATTCTTCTAATGAACTTTTCTCAATATACAAGGAAGTAACGCTGCCTAATAGAATAGTGGCCCAGGACACTTATTCCGAAGAGGTCTGTGAGTCTATCGCAGACCACTTCGTGAAGAAGGTGGAGAAGATATATGAGTCCTTCCCGACGGGGCTGGTAAGGACATATTTGACCTTGACGGAAGTATGAAGCATAAAATGGACAAAAACTTGAATCAGTTTGAGGTTCCTCCGAGATTGGAATTGCTGAGAATTGCGCTTAGCATTCAATCAGGATTTCCCACTGATGCTGCCCCGCCCAAGATTTTCAGGAATCAGTTGGAACTCCTTTTAAACCATATAGGTCATATGGCCACTCTCTCCTTTCAGGAAAGCTATGTGTCTGATGATTGGAAAATGGCTCAGGTAATCCCTATAAAAAAGAAAGTAAATTTAAGTATATCCCAACTGGATAATCTTCGCCCCATTTCGCTCCTTCCTTTCTGTATGAAAGTAGTGGAGAAAATAGGTAATATCCAGTTAATAAAATTTATGGAAGAAGGCCAACTTCTCCACCCTTCCCAATCCGGCTTTAGGGCAAGCCACTCAATGGAAACTGCCCTTCTCTTCTCCACAGAGATGCTCTGGCAAAAAGTGGACAGCTGCCTTGGTATTATTAGACCTGAGTGCGGCTTTTGATACTGTCTCGCATTCATTGCTGCTAGCTCGTCTCAGTGAGGCTGGAGTGGTTGATTCAGCCTACAATTGGCTGTGCTCATTTCTTGCGGATAGAAGTTTCTAAGTGTACTGCCCCCATTCAAATCAGCATCCCGGTGTTTAAGGCAAGGGGTTCCACAGGGCTCAATTTTGAGCCCTACGTTGTTCAACCTTTATATGGAACCATAGGATTGTGGAATCATATGGTGTGGAAATTGTATCCTATGCCGACGACACACAATTGGTGGTCACTTTATCCCAAAGCTCAGATGAGGTGGCAGCTAACTTCTCCGCCTGTCTAACTGAATTAGCCGGTTGGAGGAATAATAGCTGCCTCCGCCTGAACTGGAACAAAATTGAGCTGTTAGTGATCGGTAACATACCATGCATTTGGTCGTCGGCTTGGTGGCCTCTAGAACTAGGTCCCACACCTACTCCTTCTGTTCTTGTGAAGAACCTAGGCGTATACCTGGATACCAATCTCTCCTTCGAACAACACATTGGAAGTATGACAGGCAAATGCTATGGCATTCTGAAAACTCTTCATAAAGTCTTAGATCTTCTTCCCTTTAAAGCAAGGAAACCATTGATACACGCCTTAGTGACCTCCCACCTGGACTATGGGAATTCTTTGCTTATAGGTCTTACTAAGAAAGGGATGCACCAACTCCAATGTGTCCAAAATGCAGCCACAAGACTTGTACTCAACCTGCCTAGGAAGTCATCAGGGAAACGAGCCTTAGCTACCCTGCACTGGCTTCCCATACGGGAACGTATTCGGTTTAAAACTATGTGCATGGCTCACCGGATTGCACAGGGCAAGGGCCCTGCATATCTTCAAAATATGCTGACCGTTTACCGACCTAAACGAATCCTGAGATCTCTTGGAAGTATGCAATTTCAAGTCCCTTGTATTCATAAAGCTCGGATGAGAGGTCGCACCTTTAGATACTTAGCCTGCAAACAGTGGAATGAACTACCCATTGAACTCCAGATGGAGCCTTTGGAAAGAAGGTTCCTTCTGAAACTCAAGACTTACCTCTTCCCAAAGAATAAAATTTGAATCTGTGTCTTTTGACCTCTACTTTCTGCTGACAGCCTTACCTTCTGCCTCCTCTCGGACTGCATTCACAGTGCGAGGGCACACTGATATAGTGTAACCAGGCGCTTTTTAAATGTTTTTATTATTATTATTATTATTAATAAGCAGAAATATAAAATAATACTGTAATAGCATTGTCTGTTGCTATGATATGTAAAAATACATACATAAATAACACAGGTTAAAGTACTCAACTAGTGCTTTTAAAATATGCCTACCCCAATGCACCTAACCTAGGTCTAGTACCAGGGAAGAAGTAGGTGTTTGTCTTTTAGCATATGTTTATTTCTGCCTAGAATTGCCAAAGGTTTCTCTAGGTTCAGCTCCATACCTTAAAATGAGAGAGGTTGGTATCTCTTTCAGGGACTCGATTTCCCAACACCCTGCAAGGGAAGTCAGAAACACTGGAGCTGGATTTCTTGGCAGGAGATGACAGCTTCTGGTCAGTGCATCAGCTGGAGAGTTGGCTTCCTTCGGCAGTTGCTGTAGCAAGCTGCATCGTGCAAGTAGGTAACTGCACCAAAACACACGTGCTTTGCTATAGTAAGCGAAGGTATATTTATACCTTGAAGGTGTTTAGGAATGCAGCTTTGACGCAAAGTCAGGCAAACAAACGCCCTGAATGAACCCCTAAAGAATAATTGTTCATGCATAAAAATGAGTTTCTTGGAGAAATCAATATCCAGGGTAGGGGAAGTCCCTTGTGCTTATGAGTATGGTTTTTCAAGAAATCGTTGTGACGTAGATGAACGGATGGAAGCAACCATGCCTGTATTTGGCTAGCATGGGTTATGCCTAAATAAGGACTGGATTTCTATGCCTACATAAGGGAAATGTGACTTATACCTATATAAGGGCATGAATCGGGAAAATGCATACAGAATCTAAATTGATACACAACAGCCCAGCAGCATGGAGTGCTGTGTACACTACTAACACAGTAGTCGAACAAGTACCAACAGTGGACCGGTGTCTTGATCCCACAATGGACGATGTTAGAACTGCATCTGAGAGTGGAGATGCAGGTACTCCCTTCGACCAGGTGCAACCAACTCTAGGTCCCAACAGTGGAACAGTGTCTTGATCCCACAATGGACAATGTCTGATAATATTTGCTGCTTGGTTTTACACTCCCTCCTTTGAGGTGCATAAAACTCGGTGTTCCCATAGCTAACTGCTGCACATGATTATTGTGATTTGTTGACAACAGTTGGTGGAGTACACCGCGGTACAGCAGGTCCGAATAGTGAAATGAGGTCTTGATTCTATGATTGAGGATGTTAGAAGTTACAGTGTATAATAATTTCTGTGTACCCCTTTGATGAGGTTCAACCAACTCCATTCTTCCAAATCCAACGGCACATGGCTTTGAGGTGCCAATGACCATTGCTTCTGGCCTACACTATGGTCAGCAAGGTTCACAATTCAGATTGAGTGCGAATTGTTTAATTACAGAATCCAGTAGTCAAGTAACTACAACGTCTATTGAAATATACACAATATCCTTTTAGTATACTTGCTTGAAGAACTTTTTTTAGATGAGTTATAGGTTTAGTACAATGACCAAATTATTCTTGGTAGTGGAAAAGAACACTGAATAATAATCTACACTGTGGACAGCAGAGATCGTAATGCAAATTGTTTGGATTTATTTATTGCAGAGTTTTTAGTAATTTATGTTGTTGTATTTTGTGAAGAGGAAGTGAGAAAAAGTATTCATGGATGTCTGTGTGACTACTGCCTTCAATTTACACTGCAGACAGCAGTGTTTACAATTCAGATCGAGTCGCTATTGTAGATGACACAGTCCTGTAGGCAAAAGACATTGCTCCAGTGCGCTCTGTCAGCACCATGCATATGCATCATTGCAGGCTCCACACACGCTTTTTGTTGCTTTGTGTATGACAAACTGGGCAGCTCAAGTCCACGTTACATGGCTGTGGGCCCTTGCTGACCGCTCTCTTTGACCTACACTGCGGACAGCAGTGTGCACAATTCAGATCGAGTCACTATTGCAGATGATGTAGTGTTGATGGCAACTGACATTTGCTCCTAGTACGGCCCACCCGCAGCAGGCATCATCTCTGGATGTGCAAATGCTGAATGCTTTTGATGCGGCTATCTGGGTGCACAAGAACTGAAGGACCCTTTATGATACAATCTATTTGTGTATTATTTCAGATCTATTGCCTGTGTCTCAGTATACCACAAGTTGTGGTTCTTTTACGATAGAATATTTTCTGTATTATTTCACATCTACTTTCCGTACCGTACAAACTATTGACCCTTTTAATATTGAATGTCCTTGTGTGATTCAATGATTACTGTTGTAGTTGATGCTAGCAGCAACCATTCACTGAGGTCTGGTTTACACTCACCCCACACGCATCCAGCACACAAGTCACTGGATATGCCACCCTGGTAATAAAAAGGTGTTGAGTGCACGTACCCGTACCTACTTCCACTATCTATGTGTGTCTGTGTGCTCATTATCTATGCATGATTCTGCCCTTGGGCAGTACCACATTACATTGTGCTTTGGAGTGTATGCAACCATGATACCTCTGTCAGTGGGGAAAACGTTGGTTATGTAAATTTTGGGTGCATGGCTATCACAGGTTGAAGGCTACTTTACAGACCATAAATATTGATGAAGATGATGGTTGCATGTTGTGTGTAGTGTAAGATATGTGTACCTAGAAAAAGGTTCTCAAAAAAGCTCTCTAAGCAGAAGAGGTGTGTCTCATCAAATGCTGTATAGAGAATGACTAAAATGGGTGGCATTTTCCAACTGCTACAATGGGAAATGTTTTGAACTAATCAAATGCTTTTTTTTAAGGTCACATGGCAATCGTGCACCTAGCGAGCAAGGAGATCGCACCCAATGCGATTTTGAGAAAATATATTTATATAATATACGTTTATTACAGTTAGGAATATATAAATGTTTAAAATATTTTAGATTATCGCTTGCTCTCATATACACTTTAAAGTTATTTAGATATAGTTTTGAGACATAAAAAAAAATGAGGGAATGGCGTAGCTGTCGCGACACCATACATCTATGACGTAATATAGGGCCTGGCAGCATGCACTCATCGCTTACACAATGTGCAGTGGCTGCGACCCCATACGTACATGATGTAACGCATGGCTTGGTACTGGGTACCCGTCGGATACCAAAGTAGCAGCTGGTGTGACCTCATATGTATATGTTGTTATGTGGGACGCAGTGTAACAAACCCGTCGGATATGAAATGCGCATCATTTACGAGTTTAGCAATATGGCGGATCGGATTCGCCTGCTGATGGAGCTTGGTAGACTATCGGTACGGGACCCTAGTTTCCCCCCCCAAAAAAAAATAATGTACATATTTTTGGGGAAGATATAAAACAGTACAACATTTTTAAAGTTATAAAAAGGATATTAAAATTCCAAAATATTATAAAAAATTGAAAAAATTTTGGTTTTTTAAAATATGAAATTAACATATAAAAAACCTTCGAAATTCACTGAAAAAATCATAGGTTTTACAGACGTTATAGTTAGGAATTAGCATTTAAAAAACCTTTAAAATTCACTAAAAAACTGATTTCAACGATGTTATAGTTAGTTGGACTTTTGACTCATATAAAACCATAGAAATTTGCCTGTTATAGTTAGTTGAGCTAACTATAACTCGCACGCCCGCCATGCACTGCTGATGACATCACATATTACATCACTGATGGTCAGTGACATCACTGATGACATCTCAAATGACATCACTGATGAACTCATCCACGTGATAATCTGATGCAGATACTGATGTCCTAATATAAACTTTGATATACCCACTGTAAAATACAGACTACTATTTTTGAAATCATACACACAAGAATGCAATATACGACATATCACCGAATATTTCCTAGGTCTAAATACACATCCAGTCACTTATACAAGCAGTTACTCATCAATACAGTACTATAATATGCACTCTTACACTTATACGTACAGTCACGCTCCACCACTCATCAATAGAGTTACTCACACACCTAGTCAATCATGCAAAGAATGGATCACATACCCATTTACTCATGAATACAGTTATACACACCAACTCAGTTATTTATACACATACCACATCACTTATTTATATTTATGCAGATACTAACAAATACTTAGGGGGTCATTACGATGTCGGGCGGATTGCCTCCGCCAGGCTGGCGGTAGCCACCGCCGGCCTGGCGGAGGAAATCTGCCCGACATCCACACTAGTTTCCCCCCGCCATATTAGTGTGGCGGGGGGACCTCGGCGGACGGAGAGACCGTCCACCGCTTTTCCACCCTGGTCACCTTGCGGCCGGGGTGGAAAAGGAATAATATGGTGGTGGTGTCTATCAGACACCGCCAGCCATATTATGATGTTTGTATTTAGGTGCCTTTCCGCGGCGGCGATGCCGCCACGGAAAGGCATGCGGTCTTCACTCTGTGGGCCCCCTGTGGGCCCCCAGAGTGAAGGAGAGGTGGGGGTGCACACGGGGGGTACTTGTGGTACCCCCCTTCATTCGCATTTACAAAGCGGCAGGCATCGCACGGTGCCTGCCACTTTGCAAATGCTGAAATGCATTTTTAGCATTGTGGCAGGCGGTGCAGAGAGCACCGCCCGCCACAATGCTAAAAATACAGGATGTGCCCGCAACTGTGGCGGGCACATCCTAATACTCCCCACGGGACCCTCGCCCTTATGGCGGGCGGTCCCTATTACCATGACAATGGCGTGCGGGCAAAGTACTCCCGCCATCCTAATGACCCCCTTACTGTCTTATACATTCACTGATACAAGCAGACACTCCTTTATACACTCACTCTTCAAATAACTTACTCTCACGTGTAGTCATTTATATACTCCAACACTTACATATACTGCCTTAAAGCATATGTAGATACTCACACATATACCACTGACACATTCATTCACTCAGCAACACACCCATATACACACTAACTCACCCATACAGCCCATCCCAGATACACTTTTGAATCCATTCAACCAGTGAATCTACCACTCAGACTTCTATGCACAGAGTCACAGACCTCCCACCCACCCACAAAGACACTCAGGCACCCATACAGATACTCATTAAACAAATCAATAACCCATATAAACACTCATGTAGCTACTCATCAACCCATGCAGCCGCTTACACACCAACTGAGAGAATAATACAGACTTTCACACAGTTTAGTCACTAACCCATGCATTCAGTAAAACACGTTCAATTACTCGCTTATACAGTCAGTCGCTTACTAAATAATCCCTTTAGGAACTTGTAAATCCACTCATTCTTCAATATACCTTGGCATAGATATATATGAATTTTTTTTAAACTTTACAGAAACACACATTAACTGGATGATGTCATCAGTGATGTCATTTGAGATGTCATCAGTGATGTCACTTACCAGGTCACGAGTGATATAATATGTGACATCATCAGCAGTGCATTGCGGGTGTGCAAGTTATAGTTAGCTCATCTAACTATAACAGGCGAATTTCTATGGTTTTATATGAGTCAAATGTCCAATTGACTATAAGATCCCTGAAACCATTGTTTTTTTAGTGAATGAATATTTATATTTTCAAAGACTCTACTTCCCCAAAAGAAGATGTAGCAGAGGCCAAGAGGGTTCCTTTCAGAGGCAATTTATTACTCCGGTGCACACAAATGGCTTCGGCGAATGCATATCGGCAGTGGTGCCTTCTTCAGCGGCATACACCAAAAGAGTCAATACAAATAGTCTGTTAGTCCTGCTTTGCTTTTATTGCAGTTGAAGACATTGGGATCCTCCCCAAGCTCAATCAGCTCACCTGTCGGGTACTGCGAAGGCATGTGGCAGACTCCAACTCCTAGCAAGCAACATTATCATGCCGCCGGGCCGGTGGTATGGGGGTAAGTAAATGTTCAAACCGGCTCCGATGTCTGTAGCAGGATCGGGTCGCATGAATCTTGGAGTGTACCATCATCCCAACAGCCTCCTTGGGTCCCCTCATGCTGCCCCAGCCAGGCCAAAAGGAAAAGTGTAGTGCAGGGACAGCCGCGTAAGCACACAACGTCCTGACGGAGGTACGATACCTCGCTCCGCACTGTATCTCCTCTTAGCTTCGGCGGACACCGGATCTCCCGATACCTCGGGTTTGTGAAATGCTGCAAAGCAGCACGTTGCCAGTTTAAATCCGGATCACTTGCACGGCAGGAACATCCTCACTGCGCTCCTGGCTTCGCGCAGAATATATCCAAAGACTCTACTTCCCCAAAAGAAGATGTAGCGGAGGCCAAGGGGGTTCCTTTCAGAGGCAATTTATTACTCAGGTGCACACAAATGGGTTCGGCGAATGCATTTCAGCAGTGGTGCCTTCTTCAGCGCCATACACCAAAAGAGTCAATACAAATAGTCCGTTAGTCCTGCTTTGCTTTTAATGCAGTTGAAGACATTGGGCTCCTCCCCAAGCTAAGCATGAGCGGATTTTGCGGATTGGCAATCCGCGAATTTTGCGGATTTGCGGATTCGCAATCCGCAAAATCCGCGAATTCCCGCGAATTTGCGGATTTTTTTTTTTTTTGTGTTCGCCCGTGTTTCTGCCAGTTCGCGAGGGTTTTTACAATTTCGCAATTTGCGAACTTACCTGTCGGGTCGCAAGTTTTGCGAACTTGTTGTTTCTACGTGTCCAGCCTGTTTGGGACACTCTTCTTCATCACTGCCACTCTCTGTCACCACTGCCACTCTCTGACTACTCATGCCACCCTCTGGCCCACCCATGCCACCCTCTGTTTCATCACTACACCCTCTGGTTGTCCAGTGTACATTATTTTCGGCAAAGCAAAGCACACCTTCCCTGCCTCAAGTGACCTGAATTAATTTGGGGCTGATTAATGTGTCACAGAATATTTTTTTAGCTGGCACCTGCTTCCTTAGTGCGCCCTGATTAGTGATCTTTTGCACTTGCTAAGTGCTTTCATTGTTGCAAAATTAGTTACAACACCTGCCCTGCCCCAACTGACAATAATGAATTAGGGGCTGATTAATGGATTTTAACTTCCAGCCTGGCTCCTGCTTGTCTCCCTTAGCTGTAATTCAGGACCTTTGTGGCATATGTGTAACTATTCTGAGGTTCAGAGCAGGGTCACATAATAGTTTCAACTGGCAACTGAACTCTGGAGGGGCCCCTCAGGAAGCACTGCAGGAAATGGCTACTAATGATGTGCCTGAACTTTTGAACCTGGTAAGTAGTTACTTTCAGTTTTGCCAAGATCGTATTTCTGCAATTTCGCACTTATTCGCGGGGCGCGAACTCACGCTAACAGTGCGAGCAGTGCGAGCAAAATCCGCTGCTCGCGGATTTGCGGATTTTGCGGGAAATTCGCAAATCTCGCGGATTGCGGATTTCCCGAAAATCCGCAAAATCCGCGAGCGGAACGGATTTTCCGCCCACGCCTACCCCAAGCTCAATCAGCTCACCTGTCGGGTACTGCGAAGGCATGTGGCAGACTCCAACTCCCTGCAAGCAACATGATCATGCCACCAGGCCAGTGGTATGGGGGGTAAGTAAATGTTCAAACCGGTTCCGATGTCTTTAGCAGGATCGGGTCGCATGAATCTTGGAGTGTACCATCGTCCCAAACAGCTTCCTTGGGTCCCCTCATGCTGCCGCAGCCGGGGCAAAAGGAAAAGTATAGTGCAGGGACATCCACATAAATATATTTATTTGTAAATTTGTATATATTCATAAAATGTCAAAATAAATTAAAATGAATAGTTTGATATGTGTTTTAAAGTGAATATATATATATTTATTACATTTTATATATGTATGTTTTTTTTAAATTAAATGTATTTCTTATATTTGTTCAAATGTATATTAAATCCAAAGAATTTTTTTAAAGTTAATTTTATTATAGCCTTATAGCCGGCCATAACGGGCTATACCGGCTATTAAAGGTCCGCACCCTTGTTAAAGGCCCGAGCTGAAGTTGAGGGACTTTAACAAGGGACAGGGCTATAATAGCTGGTTTATCTCTGCTACGAAGGGCTATAAGGCTATTAGAACATTCTTCCACTAGAGGGCAGAATGTTCGAGTAAATTAAACAAATTCTTCTCGAAGCTCGAGGGGATTTAAATCCCATTGAGCTCCGAGAGGCCTTTGTAACACATTGGAATGTTGCTCTGCGGGCATTTACCGGCTGAAGCAGGGAGAACTCTATTGTCTTCAATGGAGCTCCCAACATTCCAATGTTCTAATATTTAATAAATGTAACAATATTTTTTACATATATAAAAAATCTATAGTTTGTACATCGTTTTGTTTACATCGATATTTGATTTCCGATATTTTTATACTTACCATTATAACTATAGGAAGTTGATATTTTTGACATTGATATTTATGACTCAATATTTGTGTATGGACATACTTTAGGCATCGAGATTCTATAAGTGATCTGGATCGGTTACCAGTTGTTGGAATAAAAGATAGGGCTTCTGTCCTTATTCATTCTTTTTTGAGTGATAGATCCCAATCTGTAGCTTTCAAAGTTTTCACATCATTACACTTCACACAGCCAGGTGGGGTCCCTCAGGGCTCATCTTTGAGCCCGACACGTCTGATGTTTATGTTTCTCCCCTGGCCATCTTAATAAGATCTTTTGGTTTCTCACTGGTAACTTACGCAGGTAACACCCAGATTATTGTGTCAGTTACCAAAGACATCCAAACCACGGCTGAGAAATTCAACAACTGTATGAGGGAGGTCAGTGATTGGATGAGCAGGAACTGCCTAAAGTTAAATTCTACCAAAACAGAGAGCATGCTCTTTGGGAATGAAGCGTCGTTTTGGACTCTCATCTGGTGACCTCAAGAATTAGGGGATCTACCCAAGCCGAAAAGTAAGGTGAGAAACTTAGGTGTGATGATAGATGACAAATTACTTTTCAAAGAACAAGTTACCTCTGTGGTCTCAATCTCCTTTTTTATTTTAAAAACAATCAAGAAGATTGCTCATCTGCTCTCCTTTCACCTGTTTGAAGCAGTGGGTACAGCGTTAGTACTGACCCAATAAGATTAATGTAATGTCTCCTACAAGTCCACCAAAAATGTTCCTTGAAAAAACTTCAGAGTGCAAAACACAGCAGCAAGGATGCTTTTCAACACCACTAGAATAAAATCTGTGGCTCCAGCCATGAAGAAACTAAATTGGCTTCTTACAGAAAAGCGTATTACTTCTAAAGCATTGTGTCATATCAAATGTGCATAAAACTCTATATGGAAACAGACTATCTAAAAAAGGTGTCTAGTTTGCTATGCTCCAACTAGATCCTTATGCATTAGCTCTCATAAGAAACTGGTTGTTCCCCCCTAAAAACTGATGTCTTGGGTTGTTAGAAGCTTTGTTAGAAACACCACCACCAAATAGAATGCACTCTCCCATTCATTTAAAACTACAACTGAGCTCTTCACTTTTAGGAAGATGATAAAAACCTGGCTTTCCAACAACTGAATCACTTATCACTTGGATCACAGCTAGCACCAAAATGCCTCTTGGTATATGTTGAAAATTACAAATACATTCAATAAGAATATGAATAGCTGTGCTTTCCAGTTATTTGCAATGAAGAGAGCATTTACCAAATTGGCAGTCTGTAGATACAAGAAGAGGCAAGCAAGACATGACAGACAAAACTAGATGAAGTTCAATAATACAAAGTTATTGTTGCGGGTGGTTGGTCTGCCATGGCAAGAAATAGATTCTATTTGCACAACAGACATTGAGACTCTAACAGAAAACACTGTAGATGGAAGTACACAAGGTATGATGTCCGATGGAAGAAAAAGGAAAAACATTATGGAGAACCATTATTCACAATAACACACAATTCACTTAAAAAACGGTTTTCAAGCCAACAGCTGGATTGAAATATGCCACACACAAGCTCTTTACGCATTAAACACATTGGGGCAAAGTAAGTCCCCTGTTTTCGCAGTCTGCTTGGATTTTTATAGGAGGGGCTAGATGGCTATCAGCCCCACCACAGGTACCGGTACAAAGACAGTTCCCTGCACTAGAATAAGTTGCCATCAACTATGAGCCTCGTTATTGCCAGTTATTAAGGGACAGTAGCCACACTAGTCAACAGGTGGCGGTACAAACTGGGTGAAACTCTTACCAACAGAAACATACGCCTTGTTTGTGGAACAATAGTATAATTTAAGAGGACCTCCTGTCGACTCACAGGTTGTCGAATCTACAAGAGAAATTTACCGGGCATGCCATAATAAAGGCATACAGCAGTCGGGTGCCACGGATTTTCTGGCAATGTTTGGGCTTTCATAGCTGCACAGAGGACTGGTGTAAAAACAAAAAGTAGCACCCGCAACCTTAGCAATCACACGCCACAAAGAATGTGTTTGAAGACTACAAACTGCGCTCCTTGTTGATGAAATACTGTCAGTAGTATACCCCAAGAGTTGGGAGTGGAGGTATTTGTTACTACTAACATTGAAAGACATAATATGTTATTATTGCCAAGCAGAATGCCATTTCACCGTCACCATGAAGTTAGGATGGTATCGGAGAAAAGTTCAATAATCAAGATTACCAAATGTGCCACCTGGCTACAGAGGTAAAATGTCAGATTCAGCTCCGCAGGATCCGGTTGCAGTATATAATGGTCCACCTCCCAACGTCTCAAACACTCTACTTGTACTACACAGAATATTTGAGCCATTAGGCGAGGGAAAAAAGGCAAGGGAGGGAAAGGGAAGCGATCGCAGGGAAAGGGAGTAACCTGTAATGACCAAAAACATGCACTTAGAACATTTCCATATACATTGGCTACTCTCAAATGGTCTCACTAAAGGATCATTTGTACCTGCAAAATAAAGGAAACAAACTTATGTGGAAATCCTCCTCATTCACCACCAGCCTTGACTGAGTTGCATCTAAATGAAACATGAACAATGCACAAGGCTCATATAGAAAAAGCATATGGCCTTCACTTAAATAAGAACATCAACCAGCAATACGCCTACCATGCCTATAGTGTGAGGACGTCTTGCAAAAATGGGTTCTGATGAAGGAAATAATATAACGATCACACAGGCCAATATTTCCGTAGGTAAGGTCAGGAAAGAAAATAAAGGATAATTGAAAATTATGCCCAGGCCTTACGGATACGGTAGTGTGTAGGGAGCAAGAACCACAACACTCCGCTCTGTCTTGGAGAAGGAACAAGAGTATAAGCGTGGTACACAACAATGAAATCCAGAGGAAGAACCAAGGTGTCCTGGAACCTCAGGCACTAACACTACTCCACGTTAGTCACCGAGTTAATGAAAAAGTAAAACCACACGGCAGCGCGTAGTTGAGACCACTACCGTGCTCCGCCAGTAATCCTCCTGCACCGAGTCTGTCCCAAAAACAATATCACCAAACCTCCAGAAGATGAGCTCTCTTCCGGAAACTGGATAGAAACGGCAACGCGTAGCAGATTACCACTGAGCTCCGCTTCCGAAAACACATCCAAGGGAAAGCTCCTTTTAGTACGGCAACGCGGCTGAAGGCAACGTGCTCCGTGAAGGCTAAGTCAAAAACACAAATTCCCGCTCCTACCTCGGAACAGGAACGAGCAACAGCTTCTCCAATCTCTGAAGCCTGCAGTCAGAGGCGACGAGAAAAGGGTGCTCCTCTGCCAGCCGGCAAGGAACAAGAACAAAACGAATTACACGCAACAGGATGCGTGTCAGTATTACTGTTATCACTTCCCCTACTGCCGGGGAGTCTAGGAGTTGTAGTTTACCGGCCATGTCACTCCTTCTCAGTGCTTGGTATGATCTGGTTAGCAAGGCAGTGTGGGCGCATGACCAAGATCCTGACAGTATGTCCTCCCACCTAGAGCCTCCTAGGACCAGGCCACATAGGGAACCTACGATGGAAGGAACGGATGGCTTCAGGGGCATGGATGTTATGCACAGGTTCCCAGGAATCATCCTCCGCCGAGTACCCCTTCCAGGAAACCAAATACCACAACACACCCCTCCTCGACTATGAGTCCTTTATGCTCCGCACCATATACTCAAAACCCCCATCACAGAACACCGGAGGAGGAGCACGTCTCCTAGAAGAGAAAGCAGGTTTCAGCAGGCTGCAATGGAACACAGGGTGTATCTGAAGAGTACCAGGCAATTTCAATTTGAAGGCCACAGGATTGATCTTCCTCAGGATAACATAAGGTCCGATATTTCTAGGATGAAAGATACTTTGCAACTTGAACCTGATGTTCTTGGTGGACAGCCATACCCTGTCACCCACTTGATACATCGGGCCCGCTCTCCGATGCTTATCCTCCCCTCTCTTATACTCCAACTTCGCCTTCTGCAGATGCACTTTAACCTTCTTATGCACCTCTTGCATTTTCTGCATTTTTCCCAGTACCGTGGGTTGATCAGCCACACCCTCCGGGATGCTGATAGGCAGTATCCGGGCATCAAAACCATAGGTGGCACAAAAAGGAGACACTCCCACTGAACTATGCCAGGCATTGTTGTATGCTACCTCAGCCATCCACAATAAAGAGACCCACGAGTCATGAGCATCTGCCGCGTAACACCCTAGGTACTTCTTCAGGGTTTGATTGAGTCTTTCTGTTTGCCCATTCATCTGTGGGTGGAAACTAGTGGAGAGAGAGGGTTGGATGTGCATCGCCTGCAACCACACTTTCCAGAACCTGGCGACGAATTGTGGGTCCCTATCTGACACTATGATATCTGGCACTCCGTGTAAACATATCACGTTACTCAACAGCAATTGTGCCGTTTGTCCAGCTGTGGGGAGATTAACACAAGGAATGAAATGTCCCATCTTTGTGAGGCTATCAACAACCACCAGTATGGCTGTCTTGCCCTCATCTGGTGGTAGACCCGTAATGAAGTCTAAGCTGATGGATTGCCATGGTCTTTTTAGGTGTGGGCAGAGGCATCAACATTCCTTTGTTTTTTCCTGTCTCGTTGTATGCACGAGCACGTTCTTCACACTGCCTTACCCAATTGGATCAGAAAAGGGGGTGGTGATGAACAGAGTGTCTGAATTAAGCAGACCACTCTAACCCAGTCCAAAGATCAGGGCTTGATCCATCACCGTTATTTATCTCACTGCACCATCCCAGCTCAGAACCTGGCTATATGCAAATCAGTCTGTCCCTGGCCCAGTGCATCATGGGAACTGGGCAGACTAAACTACCAAGCCAATTCTTCACCAGAAAGGAGACAAGCTACCGGGGACCGGTTTCTGGCATTTCAGCCGTCTTCGGCCCGGCTTGCTTGAATCCTGATGGTGCAGTGAGAAAGGGACTCATGTCTGAGTATACCCTGCCACACCTATAGTGGCCAAAATCGATTCAGAAAAGGGGGTGGTGATGAACAGAGTGTCTGAATTAAGCAGACCACTCTAACCCAGTCCAAAGATCAGGGCTTGATCCATCACCGTTATTTATCTCACTGCACCATCCCAGCTCAGAACCTGGCTATATGCAAATCAGTCTGTCCCTGGCCCAGTGCATCATGGGAACAGGGCAGACTAAACTACCAAGCCAATTCTTCACCAGAAAGGAGACAAGCTACCGGGGACCGGTTTCTGGCATTTCAGCCGTCTTCGGCCCGGCTTGCTTGAATCCTGATGGTGCAGTGAGAAAGGGACTCATGTCTGAGTATACCCTGCCACACCTATAGTGGCCAAAATCGATTCAGAAAAGGGGGTGGTGATGAACAGAGTGTCTGAATTAAGCAGACCACTCTAACCCAGTCCAAAGATCAGGGCTTGATCCATCATCGTTATTTATCTCACTGCACCATCCCAGCTCAGAACCTGGCTATATGCAAATCAGTCTGTCCCTGGCCCAGTGCATCATGGGAACAGGGCAGACTAAACTACCAAGCCAATTCTTCACCAGAAAGGAGACAAGCTACCGGGGACCGGTTTCTGGCATTTCAGCCGTCTTCGGCCCGGCTTGCTTGAATCCTGATGGTGCAGTGAGAAAGGGACTCATGTCTGAGTATACCCTGCCACACCTATAGTGGCCAAAATCGATTCAGAAAAGGGGGTGGTGATGAACAGAGTGTCTGAATTAAGCAGACCACTCTAACCCAGTCCAAAGATCAGGGCTTGATCCATCACCGTTATTTATCTCACTGCACCATCCCAGCTCAGAACCTGGCTATATGCAAATCAGTCTGTCCCTGGCCCAGTGCATCATGGGAACAGGGCAGACTAAACTACCAAGCCAATTCTTCACCAGAAAGGAGACAAGCTACCGGGGACCGGTTTCTGGCATTTCAGCCGTCTTCGGCCCGGCTTGCTTGAATCCTGATGGTGCAGTGAGAAAGGGACTCATGTCTGAGTATACCCTGCCACACCTATAGTGGCCAAAATCGATTCAGAAAAGGGGGTGGTGATGAACAGAGTGTCTGAATTAAGCAGACCACTCTGACCCAGTCCAAAGATCAGGGCTTGATCCATCACCGTTATTTATCTCACTGCACCATCCCAGCTCAGAACCTGGCTATATGCAAATCAGTCTGTCCCTGGCCCAGTGCATCATGGGAACAGGGCAGACTAAACTACCAAGCCAATTCTTCACCAGAAAGGAAACAAGCTACCGGGGACCGGTTTCTGGCATTTCAGCCGTCTTCGGCCCGGCTTGCTTGAATCCTGATGGTGCAGTGAGAAAGGGACTCATGTCTGAGTATACCCTGCCACACCTATAGTGGCCAAAATCGATTCAGAAAAGGGGGTGGTGATGAACAGAGTGTCTGAATTAAGCAGACCACTCTGACCCAGTCCAAAGATCAGGGCTTGATCCATCACCGTTATTTATCTCACTGCACCATCCCAGCTCAGAACCTGGCTATATGCAAATCAGTCTGTCCCTGGCCCAGTGCATCATGGGAACAGGGCAGACTAAACTACCAAGCCAATTCTTCACCAGAAAGGAGACAAGCTACCGGGGACCAGTTTCTGGCATTTCAGCCGTCTTCGGCCCGGCTTGCTTGAATCCTGATGGTGCAGTGAGAAAGGGACTCATGTATGAGTATACCCTGCCACACCTATAGTGGCCAAAATCGATTCAGAAAAGGGGGTGGTGATGAACAGAGTGTCTGAATTAAGCAGACCACTCTAACCCAGTCCAAAGATCAGGGCTTGATCCATCACCGTTATTTATCTCACTGCACCATCCCAGCTCAGAACCTGGCTATATGCAAATCAGTCTGTCCCTGGCCCAGTGCATCATGGGAACAGGGCAGACTAAACTACCAAGCCAATTCTTCACCAGAAAGGAGACAAGCTACCGGGGACCGGTTTCTGGCATTTCAGCCGTCTTCGGCCCGGCTTGCTTGAATCCTGATGGTGCAGTGAGAAAGGGACTCATGTCTGAGTATACCCTGCCACACCTATAGTGGCCAAAATCAATTCAGAAAAGGGGGTGGTGATGAACAGAGTGTCTGAATTAAGCAGACCACTCTAACCCAGTCCAAAGATCAGGGCTTGATCCATCACCGTTATTTATCTCACTGCACCATCCCAGCTCAGAACCTGGCTATATGCAAATCAGTCTGTCCCTGGCCCAGTGCATCATGGGAACAGGGCAGACTAAACTACCAAGCCAATTCTTCACCAGAAAGGAGACAAGCTACCGGGGACCGGTTTCTGGCATTTCAGCCGTCTTCGGCCCGGCTTGCTTGAATCCTGATGGTGCAGTGAGAAAGGGACTCATGTCTGAGTATACCCTGCCACACCTATAGTGGCCAAAATCGATTCAGAAAAGGGGGTGGTGATGAACAGAGTGTCTGAATTAAGCAGACCACTCTAACCCAGTCCAAAGATCAGGGCTTGATCCATCACCGTTATTTATCTCACTGCACCATCCCAGCTCAGAACCTGGCTATATGCAAATCAGCCTGTCCCTGGCCCAGTGCATCATGGGAACAGGGCAGACTAAACTACCAAGCCAATTTTTCACCAGAAAGGAGACAAGCTACCGGGGACCGGTTTCTGGCATTTCAGCCGTCTTCGGCCCGGCTTGCTTGAATCCTGATGGTGCAGTGAGAAAGGGACTCATATCTGAGTATACCCTGCCACACCTATAGTGGCCAAAATCGATTCAGAAAAGGGGGTGGTGATGAACAGAGTGTCTGAATTAAGCAGACCACTCTAACCCAGTCCAAAGATCAGGGCTTGATCCATCACCGTTATTTATCTCACTGCACCATCCCAGCTCAGAACCTGGCTATATGCAAATCAGTCTGTCCGCTAAAAAACGGTGTTGGATCTAGCCCTGATCTCTTGACTGGGTGAGAGCTTTCTGCTTAATTCAGAGACTCTGTCCCTCACCACCTCTTGTTGTAAATATTTTTGTCCACCCTAAGCGTGGAAGGGTATTCTCAGATGTGAGACCCTTGCTCATTGCACCATCAGGATTCAAGCAAACCGGGCCGAAGACGGCTGTAATGCCAGAAACCGGTCCCCGGGAGCTTGTTTCCTTCCCAGTGTAAGAATTGGCTTTTGTAGTTTGGTTTGCCCTGTTCCCATCATGCACTGGGACAGGAACAGACTAATTTGCATACAGCCAGGTTCTGAAACTGGGATGGTGCAGTGAGCTAAAAAACGGTGTTGGATCTAGCCCTGATCTCTTGACTGGGTGAGAGCGTTCTGCTTAATTCAGAGACTCTGTCCCTCACCACCTCTTGTTGTAAATATTTTTGTCCACCCTAAGCGTGGAAGGGTATTCTCAGATGTGAGACCCTTACTCATTGCACCATCAGGATTCAAGCAAACCGGGCCGAAAATGGCTGTAATGCCAGAAACCGGTCCCCGGGAGCTTGTTTCCTTCCCAGTGTAAGAATTGGCTTTTGTAGTTTGGTTTGCCCTGTTCCCATCATGCACTGGGACAGGAACAGACTAATTTGCATACAGCCAGGTTCTGAAACTGGGATGGTGCAGTGAGCTAAAAAACGGTGTTGGATCTAGCCCTGATCTCTTGACTGGGTGACAGCTTTCCGCTTAATTCAGAGACTCTGTCCCTCACCACCTCTTGTTGTAAATATTACCCAATTGGAGACGTCATCTTTATCAGACTCCCACCAGAAATGTCGTTGCAACAATTGAACAGTCTTGCTCACACCTTGATGACCTGCTAAAGGAGAATCATCACACCACTCAAATTCCTTTTTCTGCAAGGCCTTGGTAGGTAAAAACAGTTTGTTATCGTGAAAAGGCAGCCCTTGCTTTAACACACGACCGCTACCTTTAGTGGCCCACAACACCCATGCATCCTGATCTTTAGCTCTGTGGATCATGTCCAAAAAACTGTCTGCCTGAATCACACAAACCACCTTTGCAGGATCCACAATTGCCTCCAATACTTCCTTGCTAGTGGCCTTGTCTGCCTGATCCTGTCTGGACAGCGAGTCCGCTTGCCAATTTTCAACCCCAGGTCTGAAAGTGATCACAAAGTCATACTCCGAGAAGAAAATCATCCACCTCATTTGTCTCTGAGTGAGGTGTTGTGCCGTCTTCATAAATTGGAGATTTCTATGGTCAGTGTATACAGTTATCGGGTAAGCTGCTCCCCACAGTTATTGTCTCCACTCCTGGAAAGCCCTCTTTATTGCCAACAGCTCTTTATCAGCAATGGTGTAGTTCTTTTCTGCCATGCTCAGTTTTTTGGACAGATATGCTACTGGATGCAGTTGCCCTGTGATCTGGTTTCTCTGTGACAGAATAGCCCCTATCGCTTCGTCCGAAGCGTCAGCTTCCACTATGTAAGGGTTTTCTGGTTTTGGATGGGCTAGAATGGGAGCTGTGGTAAAAGCCTCCTTTAGTTTCCTAAAAGCTTCTGCTGCCTCGCTAGTCCAAAGAAAAGACACCCCTTTCCTAAGCAATCTGGACAAAGGCACGGCACCTGTGAGAACTGGAGTATAAACCTGCGATAGTAATTCGCGAACCCTAGGAAGCTCTGGACATCTTTCACACAGGCGGGGATAGGCCACTCTTGTACGGCCTGCATCTTTCTATCAGACATTTGTAAACCGTGGGGCAAAGCATCACCCCCATAAATTCCACCTTGGGCACACTGAATTCACACTTGCTCAACTTACAGTAAAGCCTATGTCCCCTCAATGTCTGTAATACATTAGAAACATGCTTTCTGTGCATTTCGATCTTTTCCGAGTATATCAAGATATCATCTATGTAGACGACCGCACAGATGTCCACAAACTCCTTCAAGACATAGTTTAGGAAGTATTGGAATGCCGCAGGGGCATTACAAAGCCCGAACGGCATGACGGTGTACTCATACAACCCATAACGAGTCTTGAAGGCAGTTTTCCACTCATCCCCCTTCCGCACGCGCACCAAATGGTATGTGCCACGAAGGTCCAGTCTGGTGTAAATCTTTGCATCCCGCACTTGATCCAAGAGTACTGATATGAGAGGTAAGGGGTATCGGTTTCTTACGGTATTCTTGTTCAACATGCGATAGTCCACACATGCTCTCAAATCACCATTCGCTTTCTTGATAAAAAACAAAGGAGAGGCAGCAGGAGATATGGATGGCCTAATGAACCCAATCTTCACATAGTGATCTATATATTCCTTCAAATGTTTGGTTTCTGGGACTGAAAAGGCATACACACGACATGATGGAATGGTGGCCCCCTCCACCAGATCTATACGACAGTCATACATCCTATGTGGTGGCAATTGCTCTGCCTTGCTTTCGCTAAACACATCCTTATAACACAGATATTCAGAAGGCAATGTAACCATTTTCTCAGCTGCAGTAGCCACTACCACTGGTAACAACAAAGCTGCAGTATGAGACGTCTTATGAGCTTCCAAGTGCTCCCTGCATTCATCCGACAGAAACTGTATCTGTTTGGCCTTCCAATCAATAGTAGGATTGTGATGGCTTAACCAAGGCATTCCCAAAATGACCTCATACTGAGGGGCCTCTATGATGTTCAACGACAATTCTTCTCTGTGTCTACCCTCGGGCACTTCAACAGACAGTACCACTAAATCAATCTGTTCTGTGAGGAGACCAGATTTCAACGGTTTTCCATCTACTGCTAATATCTCTTCAGGCGTAATTCGAGGCACTTGGTCTAAGGATAAGGTGGACACCAAACCACTGTCTATAAAATTGCCCGTGGCCCCCGAATCTATCAAGACCTTAACCTGATGGACCTGTAGCTTACTCTCAAGTCTCATGGGAAGGATGATATGGGTTTCTGAGTCTTGCAAGGTCAAAATGGTTAGAGAAGGGATCTTCAAAGGCTGTGTCTCTTCTCTTTCCTGCGGTATCTCGGATTTCCTCTCGGGTGTACCTATGACAGAGACCACACAATTTTTGCTCCGATTCCATACCCCGAGGTCTTAAGTTTGGTGGGGCACTCTTTTACAAAATGCCCCTTCTTCCCGCAGTACGTACACAACCCCAATGCTCGGCGGCTCTCTTTCTTCTCTCTGGATAACGGCGCTCTTACGGCACCGATTTCCATGGGTTCGCTGCCAGTCTCTGATGATGGTAGGGCTCTACGAGGGTTGCCCTCAGAACTGAAAGAGACTTTGTCCCAACGTCTCCTATCGCCCACTCTGTCTGCTAATCTACCATCCAATCGCAGAGTCAAATTTATTATATCCGTGCAGGTAACGGGTTGTGGGTCAATTTGCGCTATTACATCCTTTAGGCCATCTCTTAGCAATTGATAGAAAATAGACATTCTTTTTTCTTCAGGCCAGGCAGTCTCCGCTATCAATCTATTAAAATCAGTGAGATAGGACACTAAATCACGCTTTCCCTTTCTAAGAGTGAGAAGTTCTCGGTCAGCACTAAACGTGGTGGCCCTTCGATCGATCATCGAACACTCTTTCGAACTCGGCGCGAAACGCCGACCAATCCAATAGAATAGCGTTGTTCTTCATTACTAGAGGAAACACCCAGTTGGCTGCATCGCCTACGAAATAGGAAATGGCAAACGCCACTCGGGAGTGGTTATTGGGGAAGGAAGCTGGCTTGCAAGAAAAGTGAAGCATAATTTGAGTAAGGAATACTTGTCTCTTAGCCGGGTCTCCAGAATAGCGCTCGGGGCTGGCCAAAGGGATAGGAGGAGGTACTGTAACCTGTACCTGGGGAGAGGATGCATCAAAGGGTTTTCTATTCAACTTGCCTACTTCTCCCTTAACGCTGCTGTTTCTGCTTTAGAGGAGGCTAACTCCTGCTGAACCATGACTAATGCCTGGAGAACATCCTCCATAGTATCCATTATAATGACAACCGAACCGGGCAGAGCTACATTCTTGGGCTTGTAAATCTGTCAGATTCAGCTCTGCAGAATCCGGTTGTAGTATATAATGGTCCACCTCCCAACGTCACAAACACTCTACTTGTACTACACAGAGTATTTGAGCCATTAGGAGAGGGAAAAAAGGCAAGGGAGGGAAAGGGAAGGGACCGCAGGGAAAGGGAGTAACCTGTAACGACAAAAAACATGCACTTAAAACATTTCCATATACATTGGCTACTCTCAAATGGTCTCACTAAAGGATCATTTGTACCTGCAAAATAAAGGAAACAAACTTCTGTGGAAATCCTCCTCATTCACCACCAGCCTTGACTGAGTTGCGTCTAAATGAAACATAAACAATGCACAAGGATCATATAGAAAAAGCATATGGCCTTCACATAAATAGGAACATCAACCACTAATACGCCTGCCATGCCTATAGTGCGAGGACGTCTTGCAAAAATGGGTTCTGATGAAGGAAATAATATAACGATCACACAGGCCAATATTTCCTTAGGTAAGGTCAGGAAAGAAAATAAAGGATAATTGAAAATGATGCCCAGGCCTTACGGATACGGTAGTGTGTAGGGAGCAAGAACCACAACACTCCCCTCTGTCTTGGAGAAGGAACAAGAGTATAAGCGTGGTACACAACAATGAAATCCGGAGGAAGAACCAAGGTGTCCTGGAACCTCAGGCACTAACAGTACTCCACGTTAGTCACCGAGTTAATGAAAAAGTAAAACCACACGGCAGCGCGTAGTTGAGACCACTACCGCGCTCCGCCAGTAATCCTCCTGCACCGAGTCTGTCCCAAAAACAATATCACCAAACCTCCAGAAGATGAGCTCTCTTCCGGAAACTGGATAGAAACGGCAACGCGTAGCAGATTACCACCGCGCTCCGCTTCCATAAACACACCCAAGGGAAAGCTCCTTTTAGTACGGCAACGCGGCTGAAGGCAACTCGCTCCGTGAAGGCTAAGTCAAAAACACAAATTCCAGCTACTACCTCGGAACAGGAACGAGCAACGGCTTCTCCAATCTCTGAAGCCTGCACTCAGAGGCGACGAGAAAAGGGTGCTCCTCTGCCAGCCGGCAAGGAACAAGAACAAAACGAATTACACGCAACAGGATGCGTGTCAGCATTACTGTTATCACTTTCCCTACTGCCGGGGAGTCTCGGAGTTGTAGTTTCCTGGCCATGTCACTCCTTCTCAGTGCGTGGTATGATCTGGTTAGCAAGGCGGTGTAGGCGCATGACCAGGATCCTGACATAAAAGCGCTTACCTCAACCACTGCTAAACATTGCTCTAGGCCCCTTGGGGCATATCATCAAGACAGGAGATAAAATTATTGCTGCTTTAGTGGCAGAAAACTGCCACTAAAATGACAATAATGGGCTTGAAAATTCGCTCTATGGAATTCCAATTGAAGCCCATGTTAGATGTCCTTCACATCTAACATGGGCTTCAATTAGAGCTCCAATACAGTGCGCTGCAAGGGGTTGGGCTCCGAACTCCGCCACTACACATGGTCTTTGGCTGTAAAAATTGATCACCAGAATGTCACCAAATTTAGAAGCACGTTAGTTATTGGATGTAGAAAACATGCTTCGTGTGATTTGTTGTAAATCTGTTCATTAGTTTTTGAGAAATTAAGGTTGAAAAGTAATTGTATATCTGGATGGCTGGGTTTGAGGGACTTTCGCAAGAGTCCCACAAACAATACTTCAAAGTGCGTTTATTGGCCAAGGTTTTTTTTCCCTGAGTCATCTTGCAGGAGAGGGTGAAGGGCCCAGAGGAGCGAGTGCTTTGATTGTTTGGCCTCAAAGTGAAATTAAATGTTCCCGCCATTAGAGGAATCCAGGGACTAAATACCCTGTCCTGAATTTGAAAAAAAAAATATATGGGGCAGGGTAAAAAAAACCCTCACAAAATAGCAGGGGCTATTTGTTTTTACGTAAAATGCCCCCAGGGCACAGGGGTCAATCAAAATGTATATGGGGGGGGGGTGCATGGGACCTCCCTCCCTGATCCTGGCCCTGGGACCTTGCATGATAATGAAAAGGGGTGGGTGTGCATATACATATAGATATATGCATCAAGAACACCAGTGGTGCTCCTAAACGACAGTGCCAGGGCGTATTCAATAGTAAACAAGTACCATACCCAATTCAAAGTACAGACTGGCACTCCTAGCTGAGTTGTTATTCTTGTTTAATTAGCACTGAGCACAGCGGTGAATTACAGCATTAAATGCGTTTCGGCTTTCCCAGTCTTTTTAACTACGCTTGCGTATACAAGAGCTTACTGTTTATGAATCTGTGACTATCGACACTGGAAATAGGCTACTAGTCATACAATAAAAGCAGCCATCTTTAAATGTCTGTGATTGTTATTATAGACAATCCAAATGCATTGTGATATAAATGCTGTGACTTAAAACTTACCATTTATAAAATAAACATGAATCCTCATATCACAAGGGCATACTGGTCAAGTACCCAATTTAAATGACATCATACATGAACATAACTTGCTTGGCAAGCGCCAAAATATCAAACCAACTGGATGCACATTATAACTTCACCATGCAGCCATAATGTAGTACTCCATATTTGTCAATCCACAAATATCTTAAACAAATAATTAAACAAATTCAAACCAAAGATATTAACACAAATAAATGACTACCCTGATTTGACCTGTATTATTAAAAACATTAAAAAAATATTGGTAAGGAATATACTGCTCATAAAAGAATTCTATATCTGGTGCATGCTCCCATATCACAAATCCTCATATTACAACACCATAGTGGGCAAGTGCCCAATTTAAATGGCACAATGTGTAAACATAACTTACTTTGCCAAAGTATCAAACCAACTGGATACACTTATTAACTTTATTAGGCAACCATAATTTGGTACTCCATATAGTTAGTCCACAAATATCCTTAAGCAGATGACAGAAAATTCAAACAACAAATCTGAGCACCAATATATTCATAACTCACTGCCCAATTGGACATATATTGATAACAAAAACAATTGACAAGATATATAATGCTCATGAAAGATGTTTGCATCTTTGCTCTTTTGCGTTCCTTATATTCTTGAGTGGGCTTGATGTATGTTCCCATATAAGTGCCTGTAAAAAATAAAAAATGAATGTCCTGGAATGTGAAAGAGATTTAAAGCCTTCAAGCCAATAAACAGCTAAAAACTTACAGACCAAGATTGCATATTGTTAATACAAAAACGTATACATTTCCTTGTCTGTAGTCAAGCCACGGGATTCCAACTTTTAAAGTGTACCTGGTCTTTAATTGTCCCAGTCTGGTTTCTCTATTGTCTCCTCTAGAAGATTTCAATACCTGATCTAAAACACTATGTCACTGAAAGCTATTTATTCTCAAAAGAATTAAGATATAGAGAGAAATGTATTCCTTGCAAATTTTTTTTCCATTAACATAGGTCCAATACACACACTGATTCACCAATACACTCACAGTCACTAGATGATGTCATCAGTGATGTCATTTGTGATGTCACCAGTGATGTCACTGACCTTGTCATCAGTGAAATATTATGTGAGGTCACAAGCAAAACATTGCGGAGGCGTGAGTTATAGTTAGGCCAACTAACTATAACTGCTGAATTTCTCTAGTCTTGAACGAGTGAAACCTGAGCCTAACTATAACGTCCCTGCAACCTTTGTTGTTTTTTGTGAATATACATATATAATCGTCTTTTTTCTGATGCACTGATTGCACTTTGCACTTCATACTGAAGAAAACAATGTGAAAATAAAAAAGATTTCCAAGGAGCTACAACCTGGTGTTGTATTGCTTTGTGGAGTGCTGCTTTACTGTGCCCCGTGGTAATAGCAGTTGAACTAAGACAAGGGTAACATGGGATACCATATATGTGGATATATATCTCCCCAGTAACTGATGCACAATTCACTGTGCGTTTACAATGCCCAGTGCGATTCGGTCTGCTCCTCGCACCTTAATCACTGGTAGCCCGTGATCAAGGTCCGCGGAGCAGACCGAAATGCGTTGAGCATTGTAACTGCACAGAAAAAAAGAGACGAGCAGATTGAACTTCCTGAGAGAATTTCATGTGCTTTTTCATCAGTAACTGGGTATATATTGACTGGTATGACCCTGCCGCCTGAAATGCACTACCATCAACAAAGAGCACAATATCCACCCATTGATGAACCAAAAAGCAGTATATATATATATTCACTGGAAAAAAACCATAGGTTTTAGCCCATATATAGTTAGGGATCAGCATTTTCAAAACCTTAATTTACTCGCACAAAACCATAGAAATTCGCATATATAGTTAGATGCAATAACTATATATCGCGCACCCGCAACCCACTGCTGATGATGTCACATATTACATCATTCATGACATGGTCAGTGACATCACTGATGACATCACTGATGACATCTCAAATGACATCACTGATGACATCACTGATGACAACATCCAGTGACTGTAAGTTTCTGTAAAGTTAAAATATGTCTTAGATATTGAAGAATGAGTGGATGTATAAGTATTTGGATGAAGGATTTAGTAGGTGCATGACTGACTGTATGAGTGAGTGTTTAAATGTGTCTCACTGAGTGCATGGGTTAGTGACTAAACTGTCTGTAAGAGTCTGTTTACACTGATTGTATCTAAGGTTATATTAGAGTCTGAAGAGGTTGATCGTATTATCACATGAATGATATCATCAGTGATGTGATCAGTAATGACAAATGAAATGTTATCAGTGATGTCATTAGAGATGTCATCAGTGATGTCATCAGTGATGTCACTGACCATGTCATGAATGATGTCATTTGAGATGTCATCAGTGCACAAAGTCGCAATACTCTGTTTAGTCTTTGCAGATTGTGAAAAATCGTGTAAAAAAATAAAAGTAATCGAGCAAAATCAGTAGGCCACTAATGGAATCTCTTTTTGACCTCGCTAAAATAGAAACATTAGGAACAACCCTTCTTGAGAAATACGAAAATAGTGAGATGAACTGAGCTCCACACCATGAGAACTGCAATACAACTCGGCTCCGCCACCCACCCCGCCCAAAATAACGATAAACTCTATGCAAATATTATAAATATATACAACACACCAGCAAAGTAACAGGGTAAAACATTTTATTAAATATCTATTTACATAACTATTTTATACTTGTTGTTGCCTGATCCGGCTAGCTCAATCGATCGAGTATGAAACTCATAAACTCTGATAGCAAGCGTTGCTGCTGATGCTAAGCAGACAAAAACTGGTTTTCAGTTTGTACATTCATCAAGATTTTTCCATCCAAGGCTGGTTGAGAGTTTGTAGAACGATAGCTTCAGATTTTCAACATACGGTGTGGTGGCGCGGACTGGGAGGGGGTGCTTGGCTCCTGCCCCCTCCCTAAGTCGTGTTGCCCTGATGTGGCCTAAGATCGCCCCCGACATAGGCGGCCGGCTCCCGGGGTCCGGCGGAACTTTTTGCCTTTTGATGACTCATCCATTCTGGACCTTGTCCCACAATCCGTTTGACCTGAAGACACGCTGTAGTGGGGCGCCCCTTTACCGTTTCAGTTGCCATTCCGCCCGCTTTTGCTACACTGTGCCTCTTCCGCCATTCAGCTGTTTACCGCCCGCTCTTGCGACTACAGCGTCTCGCTCACCATGTAGTTGAGTTGCGCCCACTCTTGCGGTGCAGCGATAGGCGGCTGCCACAAGACTCTCAAAATGGCGGCCGGCTCTTCAGATTTGGGCGTGATCCACTAAAATGGCCCTGGGACACCATGGAACTCGGACGCTTGTCTGCTAGGGCTTGGGCCCCCTTCTCGAAAGCGTCCCCTGAGCCTTGAAGATTCTACAAAAGTCTTGGGGGCCCCGACTCCCGCAGGCTTCTGGTGGGGAGCGGCTGCCATGATTACTCATAGAATGGCCACGGCTAAGCTACGAGATGGTGGTGCTCTCATGCTGACGCCAGCTTCAGTCTGAAACATCCAGAAACACTGTAGACTACCAATTCGATCAGTTCCGGTAGCGCCCCAACGTGACCCGGTAGGGAAGAACTTGCCCTCCCCTCTTTGACTGATGGTTCTTGTTGCCTGTCCCTTCTGTTGTCATTTAACAGAACTTTTTAGACTACTGAAAGGGGTTGTGTTCCGACCGCTGATTGGTGGAGACATTTTGACTATATTCTGAACCTACGTTGTCGCGTAATGCGTTATATGACACGCCGCGTTAGCGCACCCGGAAGTGCTCCGGTGCGCGAAGCGCAGCTTCCCGGAAGCGATCCGGGGCACGGCGCGTAACGTAAGCATAACAGGTCATGTGACTTGTTTATTAAAATTTTCATTGGTTCATTTTACTTTTGTTATTCTAATGATGAAAGGCTAGGTCATATGACCTAAATATTACGCTTTTCATTGCTTTCGAACATTATTTTTTCTTAAACATATATGTTATAATGTTCCAGGCTAATGTACTTTCCCGGAAAATTTACGACTGTCCTGCAAGTAAAATATATTCCTTTTTTAGCAAAAGGGCGTTTCTTCGTCCCATGACTGAGCCGTTGAGCAAAAGATGCTCGGCCTGCTGTCTTAGTCGCCGATACGCCTGAATATCAGATTCTTATCGATCACTTTATGTTGCAGGAGTAAAAAACACAACAGCCCTTGACCATTTATCTTAACTGCGTTCCTGCGTATTATACCTTTTATCCGTCATATAATTGGACTGCTTTATTTCACTTGCCTTTTACTAATTCGAAAACAGTGACTAAAATTAAAAACTTTACCAATGTAAATACTACTACCATGTTTTGTTTTAAAAACCTTTATTGTGAAAATGTCAGTATACAAATACGGGCCTATAACCACGTGGGATCTGGAATCGTATATGATGAGGAAACATTTACACTGTAGAGGAACGTAACGAGCGGGCCATTAGGTTGCAAGAACTAAGGTGTCTAACAGTTGCGGAATCGGTGGACGTACATTTTGTAATTAAAATACGACAGGGCCACTTACAATAAAATTTTCAAGATATACATTTGCGGGCAAGTACCATGAGTGACGTTAATTCGAACTTACAATAGTACAGTAATCTTTAACACATCAGAACTTAATATCAATAGGGATGTTCAAATGTTCAATCAGTACTCGTCCCCGCCCGTCATGTGCTTCAAAACTGCATACGTATCTCGTGATATCAAGGTTGTTCAACCAGTACACAACAAGGAGTTACGAGTCCCATTTATACCGGCGCCATTTTGGGCGAGGCCGGGCAGGTCCCGGATATAGTCAAAATGTCTTCACCAACCAGCGGTCGGACCAGAACCCCTTTCGGCAGTCAAAAAAGGTTCAGTTAAATGACAACAGAAGAGATAGGCAACAAGAACCAACAGTCAAAAGAGGGGAGGGCAAGATCTAAAGCCATTGTTCTACAAACTCTCAAGCAGACTTGGATGGAAAAATCCTGAAGAATGTACAAACTGAAAACCATTTTTTGTCTGTATAGCATCACCAGCAACGCTTGAGTCAGCTTTGTGTGAAGCCGCCATTTTGATTCAATCAATAGCGTCCCCCTGCACACATTCAGGGACCTGGTCGTGTCTAAAGGTCAAACGGATTGTGGGACAAGATGCAGAAAAGAAAAGGAAAAAAGTTCCGCCGGACCATGGGAGCCGGCCGCCTATGTCATGGGCGATCTTTGGCCACACCAGGGCAATAGTGAAGCTGCAGCAGGTGCAAATAAGCTTCAGACAGTGTTACAAGCACTGCTCAGAACTCTCAACTATGACACCCAATATCCAGGACTTGCCATCCGGATCTTGGCTCTCAACTATGGCACCCAACATCCAGGACTTGCCATCCGGATCTTGGCGCCTTGTGCTGGTTCCGACCTATTCACACATCGGTCCGCTACTGACACCACCTCATAAGCCAACGGGACACCCCACGCCGACTTTCGGTGCAGCATTGTAGGATGGCCACACCAGTGCGGCAACTTGCTGGACACCACCTCGGTGCCATCCAGATCTCGGTGCGTTGTGCTGCCTTCGGTCTACTGTAGCCGCAAGTGCGGATGCAACTCAGCTGGATAGCGAGTGAAGCACCAAGGGGCGCCCCACTGCAGCCAAGGAGCCTCTATCTTGGGGGCGACGCACAGCATCACATTGCTTTCTCAAACAGCCCCCACTGACTGACGCGACCTTACAGGCCAACGGGGCGCCCCACGCCGACTTTCGGTGCAGCATTGTAGGATGGCCACACCAGTGCGGCAACTTGCTGAACACCACCTCGGTGCCATCTGGATCTTGGCGCGTTGTGCTGCCTTTGGCCTATTCGCACATCAGTCCGCTACTGACACCGCCTCACGTGCCAACAGATTTTCTACGCTTTTTATACCAGCGCGTAACGTAAGCATAACAGGTCATGTGACTTGTTTATAAAACTTTTCATTAGTTCATTTTACTTTTGGTTTCCTAATGATAGAAGGCTTGATCATATGACCTAAAAATAACACTTTTCGTTGGATTAAAACATTTTTTTTTCCCAAACGATGAAAGCCCCACCTTGTTTCTGGATGTTTCAGACTGAAGCTGGCGTCAGCATGAGAGCACCACCATCTCGTGGCTCAGTCGTGGTCATTCCGCGAGCAATCATGGCAGCCGCTCCCCACCGGAAGCCTGCAGGAGTCGGGGGCCCTCAAGACTTTTGTAAAATCTTCAAGGCTCAGGGGACATCCGAGTTCCAAGGTGTCCCAGGGCCATTTTAGTGGACCAGGCCCAAATCCGAAGAGCCGTCCGCCATTTTAAGAGTCCTGTAGCAGCCGCCTATCGCTGCACCGCAAGAGTGGGCGCAACTCGACTACATGGTGAGCGAGACGCTGTAGCCGCAAGAGCGGACGATAACCAGCTGAATGGAGGATGAGGCACAGTGTAGCAAAAGCGGGCGGAATGGCAACTGAAATGGTAAAGGGGCGCCCCAGTACAGCAGACGAGCCTCCACCTGGGGAGGCCCGTTCACGCCGCCTCCCCCCCCCGGGCGCCCCACGCCATTTTTCCGAGCAGCATTGTAGGATGCCAAAACCAGTGCGGCAACTTACTGGACATCACCTGGTTGCCATCCACATCTCAGCGCGTTCTGCTGCCTTGGGACTATTCGCACAACAGACCGCTACTGACGAGGCCTCCCCCCGCACCACCCGGGACGCCCCACGCCATTTTTCGGAGCTGCATTGTAGGATACCAAAAACCAGTGCGGCACCCAGGTAACATCACCTGGGTGCCGTCCAGAACTCAGCACGTTGTGCTGCCTTGGGACTATTCGCACAAAACACAGCTACTGACCATTGTTGCTTCTTTTTAAAAAAATGTTTTAAATGTATTTACTGTTTTTGTTGAGTTGTATATATTTATAAGTTATTAAAGTGTTATAATCCTACAACTTTGTTGGAGTGCTATATATTTTTAATGTGACACATAATTGTGAAGACTTTGATGTACAAAAAGGCATCCCTGGAATCTTCTGCTTCAGGCTCGGACCCACACACCCTCACAGTGAGAATCCCCTCCCCAAGCACAATACAGGATCGTTATCAGACAGTAGGAACGCATGTGGTGTGATGGATCTCATGAGGTGGGGGCCTTGATCTACTGTAACTCCTTTGAAGAGGGGTGATTCTCTACAGCTGGGGCCATAAACTACACCTGCAGGACTAGGTGATAGCCTGGGACCGGCCTGGACAATCGGACACAGAGGAAGAGGAGTGTCAGAGGGTGCGGTAGTGAATAGGGTGAAAGGGAGGTGTCGGGCGGGCACAGGGTGTGATTCTCAGAGAAGAACAGCGCAGATGGGAGGAGGTTTCTGGGCCATGCATGAGAGAGAGAGCGGGGGTGACCAGTGTGTGGGGGAGATGCTTGCGAGGGAGGGAAGCCATGCTGAGGATCAGCGACGTGCAGAGAGTGGGTCTGGTCAAGGCATCTAAAATGGCTGCCGTGCTCAACAAAAGTGTGGCATTGCAAAAAAGGCAAGATGGCGCAGACAATGTTTATCAATAAGGATTAATTTATAACAATTATTTTTAACAAAATATTTAATCGCAGTGACAAAATAGCGGTCAACAGTTCCTGATTTCCATTGAATCGAACGTTAACAGACGTCACACAGCAACAAAAAAAAAACGCTCACGAACAGCGCAGATGGGAGGAGGTTTCTGGCCCATGCATGAGAGAGAGAGCGGGGGTACACGCAGCAAAAAAAAAAAAACGCTCACGAACAGCGCAGATGGGAGGAGGTTTCTGGCCCATGCATGAGAGAGAGAGCGGGGGTGACCAGAGCGTGGGGGAGATGCTTGGGAGGGTGGGGAGCCATGCTGAGGATCGGCGGCATGCAGAGACTAGGTCTGGTCAAGGCATCTAAAATGGCTGCCGTGCTCAACAAAAGTGTGGCATTGCAAAAAAGGCAAGATGGCGCAAACAATGTTTCTCAATAAGGAATAATTTATAACAATTATTTTTAACAAAATATTAACTCGCAGTGACAAAATGGCGGACAACAGTTCCTGATTTCCATCGAATCGAACGTTAACAGACGTCACGCAGCAAAAAAAAAAAAAAGCTCACGCACAGCCGCTGGAAGACATGTATCAACATATATGAGCCTCCTCAGCCACCCTCGGAAAACATAAGGAGTCAGGATACGTCTCCCGTACCCCCTTATACCTAGTAATTTAATTAAATCGAAACACAAAATGGCAAATTCCCGTTTCGCTACCAGTTTGCGGCCCGGTTCGCGAACCGAGAAGCGCTTCTACCGTGAAAAATCTAATTTTAATTATTTGCCCCACGGGACCCTTTAATAACCCCAACATCATTCCTAGGGGGTCAAGAGGAGTCTACCTTGCCCCCTTTCATTAAATTCCCTCTTCGTTTTTCTCCTCCTCTTGTCTCTCGATCCTACCGAGAGACAAGATGGCGGCCGCACCAGACTGTTTAGAATGTTGACAGACACCGGAGAGCCAATCAGCTTCGCTACGCAAATCTCCGTTACGCGAAAAGTACGCGATCTGGTACGCTATCTAGGACGCTGTCACAGATATATCTGTTTTTTTAAACGTTAATTTCTCAAAATCCACTGGAGCACATATATTGAGACCCAGCAAAGGCACATCGGGCTAACAGTCCCTATAATTTTGCCAAGTTTCGTGTAAATCCATTCTGCCGTTCGAGCTAAAAGTGAGGCCAAAGGCCCTATGGAAAAATTAAAAGGGAAAAACGCGTTTTGGGACCCCCCTTTTTTCTCGGCCCCCCCTTGTCGAAACCCCCCCCAAATATTCAGGGGCTGATCAGAAACAAAATGTGCCATTTTCCTGAAAATGTCAGCTGATTCCGTCCACAAACGCCAAAGTTATTAGACATAGAATTTTCAAAAGTTCCATAGAGAAAAAATCCTAACTATATATACCTACTGGCGACCGCCAGTAGGTAATATATATATACATATATATATATATATATATATTTTACCTACTGACAGTAGCCGGTAGGCAGTAGGTAGTTATAGTTAAAACCTGTTTTTTTGATTTGCTAATAACTTTGTAGTTGTTTGACGAATCTTCACAAACTTCTCACCAAAAAAAGACTACAACCTGCAACATGAAAGGGAGCCGAGCTCAGAGCCACACCTGAATGAGAACAGATGCAATGGAGCCAATGATCATGCAGCTCGGACACCCAACACTGCTCAGACAACCCCCCCTGCCACCAATCGCTTGTCCGCCATCCCCCCTCACCCCCATCCCTCATAACCAAATGTGAAAGCAACCTTAGGAAATCTGGAACATACCTAATTGGTTGAGGTCACACAATTCTAATTAAGAAGATGCATGTGAATTTGGACACATGAGAATCTCAGTCATGTATGGGTTAACATATGAAACATTTCATTTAAACAAAACAACAAAGTAAAAGTAGGTACAGGCATGGCGTGTCATCTCTTGACAATTTGTGAATCACAGCCTGCAAGACAAAGAGAAAGATAAGATTGTGTGTCATGCGCCCATCAAAGGAGAGAGAGAGAAACATTGTGAGAGAGAGGAAACGAGAGAAAGAGTGAGACACCCAGTGGTGACGTACGAAAAGCACAATAAGGTGACATTTTTAATTTCTCTTTATTATTTTGCACTATACATAGAAAGAGGAAATTGCCTGAATTGATTGATTTTGTACAGGAAGGTGTCCCTTCCAGCATAAAATTAATATAGCCTTAGAACCTGACATATCAGGCTCTACCTGCCATTAAAGGCCTGCTTTACTGTTAACGCCCCAAACAAAGGAGAAGGTCTTTAGCGAGGGAGAAGGCTTTTATTGAATTGTAGTGCCCTCTAATGATATTAAAACATTCTCCCCGTAGTGGGAAGAATGTTATAATTACTTAAAACAGAGGCCTCTCGGAGCCCAAGGTTTGAATCACCTCGGAGTCCGAGAATCCTTTGTTCACAGGAACACCTGTGAAAGGAAAAAAAACATAGGTATGTTCCTGCTTTGGGATTCCACTATCCAGTACTTATGGCAACATGTTTAAAGCTCACTTTTCTTTACCAGTTTTAATAGAGAGTCGGAGCTTGCAATGCCAGAACTGACCCAAAATGAAAGGCCGACTCCTGTCAAGCCACTCTTGTGAGTCTCATCATCTTTCTTAAGACCTCAATGAGTGTGTCAGTGCCTTTTAAGGGTGAGATGACAAATATAAAGTAGCCTTTTATTTGATTGCCTCTGTTTCACAGTGCATGGTCTCCAAAAGTGTGTAGTAGAAGCTGCATGGGTCACTTTCTTCTCATTGTACAGGGCAGCAGGGTATGAAGCTGTGTGTTCAAGTACTTCCGAGATGCCTGCCTAACTAACAGATCAGTGCTTTTGAGAGTGAGTGCTGACATAATTTTGACATCATTTGTGCTGGAGTATGATAAACTATATCGTTTTTAAATTAGGCTCATCAGCTGCAGCATACTTGTCAAACTACGCATACAAGTAGAGACACACCCGAGACATGGCAGCAGTCAGACATTCAAATTTGACAGAGTACGCTTTCAATTTAAAGCACACACTTCAATATCTACAGCCTTCTTGCAATGTACCTTTGCAGAGACTTATATGGACTCGGTTAGAGGTTAATACATGTGGCAACATGTTTTAAACCTCAGTTTCATTCGAGAGGCATTGCTTGCAATACCAGGCCTAAGACAAAGTGAAAGGCTGAATCCCGTTATGCCAATCTTATTAGTGTCCATATAGGAAAACCTAACCCTCAATGTGTATCTTAACTTGACACCAAGATCAAACAATAATTTACTAATATATGATCTTTTTTTATTACATTTTCTTTTAAAGAAGATTCAAAATATTTTTTTCAAAAGTCATAATAAAATGACACAATGTAATCAAAACACATTCTGGTTCTAACAAAAAACATTTTTACACATACAAATACCACATTAATAAAAGAGTATTCGAAAACAACGAATAACAAACAAAAGGCAACACTTTTTTAATACATCTATCAATTTTGCATAATCCTGTATATTGCGTACAAACATTTATTAATCTTACAGCACCTTAAGCTAACAAATACACGGTGTATAGGGAAAACATTGGGAGATTCCTAAAGAGTACTCCTCAAGGGGTGTATCTAATTATGGTAACACCCTCAGGGGAAAAGAGAAATCAGTTCTATACTCCTCAATGTTGCATGGATTGCCAAAGTTTTTGGAGTCCCAGGCTATAATTCCAGGGACTCTCTTCAGGGCTTCTTAATTTTGAATGGATGGTGTTGTCTATCGTAGGCAAACAAATATAAAAATGAGTTCTAATTTGGTCGATGGCAGGGCTCTCACCCTACTAGATATTCTCACAATGTATTAAGTATTGATTTTACCCAGTCAAGAGGGCTAGTGGACGGATTCTCTGTTTGCTACTCCAGTTTTCATTTGAGGTGTTGACTCTGTGGAAGACAGAATCAACTCATTCATTAGCATATGACCATTTTGCTCAGTTTATTTCGTTTAGGCTAAAAGGTCTCATGTGGCCTACCTTTTTATTTCTTTGTGGAAACAGTAAAGCTTTGTTTTTTTAAAGGGATGCAGTGTATCGAAGGCCCTATAATAAAGGTTGTAATTTATTTTTTACTGTTTAAAAAGCGAGCCTCAACTTGGTCTTTTCTTATGATTTTACATAAAGCCACGTACCTGGCGGTACGCGTTTGAAACCTCCGCCCGTAACGTTTATTGGCAGCAGAGTATGTATAGCGCGACTACGGCTTCTGGTTCCCGCTACAAAAACAAGTATTTGAAAGCACTTGTTAGCAGGGCTTATGCCTAAGTGCAGAAAGTAACCCCTTACGTCTACCGTCATTAAAGACGAACCCGTTAAAATGAAGGGCAAGCACACCTTTCACAAGCGGCAAGTGCACTTAATGCGTGGGGCCCAAAAGGCGAATTAACCCCTAAAATTCCAATCAAACGCGGTGTGCGCCAGGGGTGTGTACTGGCCCCCACACTGTTTTCGCTATTTGTAAATGACATTCCTTCACACTTGGAAGGTTGTAACAACGAGCCTCCCAAGTTGAATGGTGAAAAACTTACTTCCCTATTGTTTGCGGACGATACCATTCTAATTTCCCAGACAAAAAAAGGTCTCCAGTCTCTCTTAAATTCCTTTAATGAATACTGTAACAAGAAAGGATTGGAGATAAATGGGAAAAAGACAAAGTGTATGGTCCTAAATCCAACTAAAATTGACAAGGGCTGTCTAACTTTAAATGGATCAAAACTGGAATCAGTCCCGCATTTTGGATATCTGGGGGTAACATTAGACTCCAATTTTACATGGAAAGCCCAATTGGAAAAATGTAAGATGCTGTTTAACCAGAACACAAAACCCATTCTTAGAGAGCAAGGCCAAAGCACTAGCAAGGCCGTGTCTCCTGCAGTTGAACTTTTTAAATTTAAGGTTCAACCTGCAGTACTACACGGTTCAGAAATTTGGGGCCCAGGGTCCAAAGATGCTTTTAGGGTCTTGGACAATAACTTCCTGAGAAGTTTGGTTAGAGTCCCTAGAAGTACTCCTCTGGTCCCACTCCAGCTTGATTTAAACTTTCGTAGAACGGACCATCATATCATTCTTCGTCCCTTACTGTTATGGATCAGGCTGCGGCGTGTACCCGAGTTGCAAGTATACAAAAATGGGTTAATAGAAATCATGGAGCTTGATAGCTTCAAGGTGATATCCTGGTTTAAACATGTTAAATTCTGGCTTACCTTACTAGGTCTGTCGCACTACTGGGAACAACCAGATCTACTTCCACCACATTCAAAAACCATGGTAAAAAAGTGCTTTTGGTCGTATATTACGGGTATGATCAAAAACGCTTCATCTAGTGGGTCACTTGTAACAAGATTTCTTACCTTTAAAGATGATCCATTCATCGAGTCCTTTTTGGACGAAATAGAACCACCGTTAGCAAAGACATTATTTCTGAAATTCAGATATGGTAATCTCCAAATCGGTTCAACACTGGCTCGTTGGTCTGGTGGTGTAAACTCGGAGAATCATGCAGAGGATGAATTTTGTACCATGTGCGGATGTAATCAAAAAGAAAATGAGTTACACATCCTCTTCTTCTGCCCAACATATGCCCAGGCTAGAAAAAGATGGATCAAACCCATATGTTTAACATTAGGTGTAAGATCATGTACTCAGGCCCTAAGGATTTTCTTGTCTAATACTAGTCAACCTATTGTATTTAGCGTTAGCAGATTCTTGCATAGTATCTTTTTTTCAAAGAAGAAAATTGGGTTATAAATTGTAATAAGTTGATATACTAAAAGTGTTGTAGATATGCCAAAATTGCTGTGTAGTAATAATTGAGGGACAACTGATGAAATTCTATTCCTGTCGCCCGTATTCCTGATGAAATTTTATTCCTGTCGCCCATAACTGTTCCTATTGAGTTTGAATAATTATTATGAATGTTTAAACATCTTGACCCTTAATTTTAGAATCGACATGAAAATTGAATGAATTTTATAGTGTGTTAAGCATTTTTAATGAATGTTTTATTTGTTGCAATGTATTGTTCTTTTATGGTATTCATGCCGAAATAAAGATTGAAAAAGCAAAAAGCAAAAGCACTTAATGCGGCATTCAGTTTCCTTAGTACATGAGCATTTCAAACATCTTTACGGGACTGTTGGCAAAAGAAAAAGAGTTGCACATAATTCATGCTGCCAAAGTTATTTTTTTGAAAAGATGTATATGTAATGACTCAGTTTGAGCTCATACCTGCTCGTGAATTCTTTCACGATACATCAACGCTTCATCTCCGGTATCAATCACGGGATGGTAGGGGCGCAAGCATGCCAGTTTAGCATGATATACTTTGGAATTGTAGTTTGAGAGGTTCAGCCAATAGAATCGTTCTGATAGCTTAATCATCATCAAAAAGACTTTATTTCGGCTATTACAGCCATAAAAGCACATTTAAATTTACATCACAATAAAATCTCAAAACTCATAAATACAAGATCAAGAACCTGTAAACATAGGAAGACCACTATAAAAGATGGGAAATACAAAATCGGCATTATGGGAAATTCAAAGAATTTCCGTGGTTGGCCTATCTCCTTATGTGGCAGGACCGTCTCATAATAAAGGCCACACGCTTGACCAGATTTTTTCCACCGTTCCTATCTGTGTCGACCCTCCCATGCCAGTTCTGTGGTCAGATCATTTTCTCATCACTTTTTCCATCTCTGACATGGCTCCATCACGGTCCCAACCAGTAGGGTCGCTAAAGCCTCTCTCCAAACCTTTCCATCTTCTTACCAGAGAGATGCTATCAAATGTTTTAACTAGCCTCCCGTGTCCCACCTCTAATAATGTAGAGGAGTACATCGATCTCTTCCATAATTGGTTCACAGACAGTCTAGAGAGCTTGATTCCAACAAAGAAACATACTTCTGCAGACAAGAGAACATCTGCTCCTTGGTTTACCCCTCACCTGAAAAAAGCACGACAAGATCTCAAGAAAGCAGAAAGAGCATGGAGGCGATCCTATGATCTTTCTGAGAGATTAAATTTTAAGACGCAGACTCGGGCCTACCATAAATTAATTTGGGAAGGTAAAAAGTCTTATCTGGAATCCAGAATCAATGAAGCGGAGCATTCTAGCAAGGAAATTTTTAGGGTGGTTAAAGACTTCACCTCTCCCTCTGCTTACACTCCGACCCATGTTCACTCTGAAACTTGGTTGAAGGAATTAGCTGTCTATTTTGTACAGAAAATTACCTCTATTCAATCTTCCCTCCAGGCCACTTTCCAGCAGCATACGACAAGTCTGGGATGTCCCCTTCCAGATCATGGCCCCTTTCTGTCCAATTTTCCCCCATTAGATCTAGAGAGTTCTCTTGCTATTCTGACAAGTCTCAAATCTGGATCTCCACAGGATCCTTGTCCTGCCAAGTGTCTAGCAAACATGGCACCTGTTCTTAATGACTTGATAAACCCCATCTTGAATCTGTCACTCTCTTCCGGGATAGTTCCCAAAGCTTGGAAGAGTGCCATGATCTTACCACTTATAAAAAAAACGGCGCTCGACCCTGCAGTTCACGCAAACTACAGACCCATCTCCTTACTCCCTGCTCTGGCGAAAGTGACAGAAAGGTTTGCTCACAGATCTATTTCCAATTTCATCGAAGAAAGGGGTCTGTTGCATGGCACTCAATCCGGCTTCCGTGCAAATTTTAGCACGGAGACCGCGCTCCTTGAAGTCACAGATGCCATCAGGGAGGAGTTGGATGCTGGCAAAAAAGTGGTATTGATTATGCTGGATCTGTCGGCGGCGTTCGACACCGTTCCCCACGCACTTCTTCTCTCCAGACTTTGGGATTTTGGTCTGCGGGGAACGGTGTGGAACTGGCTCAAGTCCTTCCTAGCCGACCGCCGGCAGACAATCTGGGCGCCACCTTTCTCTGCTGAAATGTCACCGCTTGAAGTGGGGGTCCCGCAAGGTTCCATCTTAAGCCCCCTCTTGTTTAACATCTTTATGGCCCCCCTGGCGGTGACGGCGGAGTCTTTTGGCGCCCGGATTGTCAGCTATGCTGACGACACCCAGCTCCTCTTTGTAAGTAACAGGGATGGTCAGTTTGATGGTGTCCAGGTCAACGGATGTTTGAGTGCTATCTTTGAGTGGTTTGGATGCCATGGGCTGAAGTGCAACGCCGACAAGTCGGAGTTGCTCTTCTTTGGCTGCACATCTGAACCCGATTGGAAAACCTGGTGGCCGAAAGACATGTCTCCTCCCACTAGCTCGTCTGCGAAAGCCAAAAATCTGGGAGTGGTGATTGACAACAAGCTTTCTTTCGGACCACATATTTCATCTCTCACTGGGAAATGTTTTGGCATCCTGCGGATGCTTCGCAAATTTCTCCCCCTAGTCTCTATCCAGCACAGACAAATTATTGTCCAGGCACTGATTTGCTCCAGGCTGGATTATGCAAACATTCTGTTTTTGGGACTTCCCAAATATCTGGTCAGGCGTTTGCAAATCGCCCAGAATTCTGCAGCCCGAGCCATTTTTGGCCTTCCAAGGAAAGCCAGAGCTACGGATCTTCTTGCCACACTGCATTGGCTACCAGTTGCAAAAAGGATTTTATTCAAAACACTGACCACGACTTTCAAGGCCTTGCATGGCATAGGCCCCAAATATATCTCCAAACGGCTGTCTTGGTATACCCCTCTCAGATCTCTTAGATCCTCGTCCTTATCAAAGATGAGTGTTCCCACTATCAAACGGGCAAGAGTAGGAGGACGGTCTTTTCGGCACTTAGCCCCTCATGCATGGAATGATCTTCCTATCTCTTTAAGACAGACCTCCAGTCTTCTGTCTTTCCGTAAGGCCCTTAAGACTTGGCTCTTCCCGTAATCTCTGAGACTGTTTTTATCTCTGTATGCCCTTTTGGTGTTATGTTTTTTTTTTCCCCATCTTCGGTTGGGAGTCTTCGTCAAAGCGCCGGGATACTCCAGTGGAGTGGCCGTGCGCTATAGAAGTGTACAAATAACATAACATAACATAACAAAACATACGTTAAGAATATAATTTAAGCTAAAATATATAAAAAGTAGTTAATCACATAATTTTTTTTATAAAGCCCAGGATCAAAGTGCCAGCCAGCTGGGAGGAATCTCTATCTCTCACATAGAATTAACTCCCAATACCTGACTTACAGGTTTAGTTTGTACATACTAAATAATCAAAGCAGGTAACCGGAAGGAGCTAGGTATTGCTTGAAATCAGGTCATATTTTTAGTAAGTACCTTTGTTTAGACCACATAGCAAAAAGAAATGTCAAGATTGCAACAACATAAACCGGGTTAGTATCAGATTTAAGGATCCTAGAGAATTCACAATAGTTCCTAATACCCTGGTTTCTACAGAGTTGTATAACCCATTTACACCTAGCCTGTTTGTATGCTGAGCAGAAGAACAAAACATGAATTACTGATTCTTCCTCCACTAGGCATCCAGGACATAGGCGATGGGTAAAACCCGCCCATTTATTAATTATGGCGTGAAGGGGGAGAGTCCCATACCAAAATTGAAAAAACAACTTCTTAGCTAATAGCGGTTGTATTAAGTCCAACACCAGCTTAATGGCTCTTGACACCACAAAAGTGCATAGTGGTATTGGTAGTTTATGATAGTTTTTGACCCTTGAATCAAGATAAAAACAGTATACCCCAACAGTTCTCCACAATGTTTTCAAGAGTTGCAATTAAGAAAAATAGGGCCATCAATTAGTCTGAGTGTCAATTAGACACTCGTCAATCTGTATGATGCATTGTAGTTTATGGAGTTTTTTAATTATTATGATACTCTAGAAAGCTCAATCATGCTATTCAGGCCAGTCAGTACGCAATTAAATTTAAGAAATAAGTATGCTTCTTTTTGAAGTAAAGCATTCTCAATATCAAAAAATTGTTGTGATGTATTAAAATATGCCAAGACTGCTCATTTAAATTGATGTTTTGCATGACATTTTTCAACAAAATTCTCAACCATGGGAGCAGTCATGATTTTTTTCTTGATCCTGGAGCGGTGTTGTGTAATTCTTGTATTGATTTGTTGGTTTGTCTTCCCTATACAAATCTTTTGGCACGGAAGGACAATTGCATAAACCATGTTTTTTGTTTTGCAGTTTGTAAAATCTGTATGTTTCCATTTGATCATATTGTGGATGAACTCAGTGCCTTCAATCATAGTGGTACAAGCCATACAATTTGCACATTTCCTGTGTCTTTCAATTGGTTTTAAATTCCATTGCGATATGAGGTAATTTTTGCTTTTTGTAAGTGAGCTACCAGCCCGTACAATCTGTTGTCCTATGCTCTTATTCTTCTTCATTGCAAAAAGCGGTTTTCAAAAAGGGTATTCTAGTTTTTCAAGCAGATGCCAGTTTATCAAAATAATCTACTTGAATTTATTAGTATCTGGAGTAAATGTGGATACACACACAAGTTGCTCAAGAGTAGATTTTTCTTTGGTCTGTAAGGGTGCTTCCCAAGGGGTATATCTAGCTCTTTTGGTGGAATGTTTAAGCAACTTTTTGGGATACCCTCGCTTGATCATTTCATTACAAAACAATTCTGCATGCTCTTCAAAATCAATGTTCATAGAACAATTGCGTTTAATTTTTAACAATCGCCCATAGGGCAAGTTTTCTTTGAGGCTTTTACGATGAACACTTGTGTGGTGTAAGATAGTGTTCTTATCTGTCTTTTTGCAATAGAGTGGCGTTTTTTGCTCATTCTCAATCGGGAAGATCTCAACATCCATGATGGTCAATAAAGTTTTACTGTAATTGACAGAAAACTTGATGTCTTCATGGCGTGCTTTTTGGCAAACGTGGAGTGCTACTAACTTGTCCATAACCCCTGCCACAGGCACCAGACTTCGTCAATGTCACTGTTGGATTTTGTTTCTGAAAGGCTTGGTATTAAAAATGAATTTCTCCTCGTACTGAGCCATGTAGAGGACTGCCATTTCCGGAGCAAAAGGGCATCCTATGGCGGTCTCATTGACTTGAACATAGACCTGATCCTCAAACTTAAAGAAGTTTTTTATAGGAGCGACCTCTGCTTGTTGTAAAATGAAGCTTGCGTGTACCCTGTGGGGACGTTCCCTATTCTCAAGATAAACTTCAATCACTTGTAGTGCTTCTACTTGCGGTATCTGAGTGTATAATGATGTCACAACAAATAACACCATCATCTGTGTGGGCTCATCAAATGGGGACCCTTCTATTTTATGAATGAAGTCTGTGGTGTCTTTCAAATATGAAGTGACATTGGTGGGGAAGGGTTTTAAAAAGAAATCGATGTATTTAGAGATGGGCTCTAAAACAGAGTTGCACCCTGAGGCTATTGGTCTCTGGGGGATCATTCAATCTCTTATGGATTTTCGGTTGAAGATTCAAAAAAGGTGTTCTCCAAAATTTCTTTTGTAAAATTTTAAACTCCTTTGGCCAAAGGATGCCTTCCTGCAGGACCCATGATGATATTGGTAATATCAAGTCTTGAATCGCTCGTGTTGGATCCTCACTCACCTGCCTATACCAGGTTTGGTTGTTGACCTGATTCCAGCCTTCATTAAGATACATATCTCTGGGCCAGATAACCACAGCTCCCCCTTTATCTGCCTGCTTTATAACCATGGAGGTATCTTCCCTAAGAGCTTTAATGGCACCCTGTTGTTTTAATGTGATGTTTCTCTTGAAAAATGTGTACATTTTTTTGAATTGACTGATTGAAGATAGCACCGTCTGATCCAACGCATAGATCTCTTTGGAGATGTTAGTAAATGGAACAAATTTTGGTTTGTTCTTCAACCCTGTAACCTCTTGGGGAGTTTCAGAATCTTTCCCTGCAAAAAACGCCTTTAGTTTGATTTTCTGGCAAAACTCGACAGCCTCCAATTTAAGTCTTGGGTAATCAGTTTTTTGGTTAGGAACAAATTTAAGTCCAAGGCCAAGTACTGCTTCTTCCTCTCTAGTCAATTTCTTTTGAGACAAGGTGACAATCAAACTTGTTTCTAAGATTTGAGAAACTGGCTGCAGGTTCAGAGTGTCAGCATCTTTCTAGAGACTTGAATGAGTGTGTCAGTTCCTTTTAGCAGACAAGATGACACATGTAAAGAAGCCTATAGGTAGTAGACTACATCTGTTTCGCATTGCATGCTCTCCAAATGTGCTTGGTAGAAGCTTCATACATCACTTGCTGTTTATTATAGAGGGCAACCATGTATAAAGCTATGTGTTGGAATCGAGGAGCCACCAGGAGAAGAGAAACTGATTGTGTACCTCTCGGACCACCCTCTTTCCACTGCAGAAACCACCAAACTCATACGAGGCTTGGGCTGCGTCCCTACTCCCAAGATACACCACTTACGCACCAACTGCGAAGTACAAAACCTATTCAGGGAAATCTGCATCAAAGCTTACTTTGGGAACCAACTGGAATCTACACCTACTGATTCCGGCTTACGCAAACTTTCTACCTTCACACCCAACTCTAGCATGGTTCCACCCGAGATGCTCACCTTTGAGAGAGCTCTCCTGAAAGAAATATCAAACAAAGGGTCACACCCCAAATTTTTCAACACCTTCAAAATAGAAACTGAGGCTATTAAAACCTTAGTCAAAGACCCTACCATCACCATCAAGGAGGCTGACAAAGGTGGAGCAATTGTTATTATGGCCACAACTGACTATCGCACTGAATGCCTCCTTCGCCAGCTCGATAACCATAGGTACTACACCCCATTCAGACAAGATCCCACCCAGCATCTACTCACAAGCATCAACTCCATGGTTACAGCGGCACTCAAGGTTGGATAACCAAAAATGAGGCTGATTTCCTGATCTACCAGAATCCAAGACTGCTCTATTTCTACACGCTGCCCAAAATTCACAAAATAGTCACACCTTCCCCTGAGAGACCAATCGTCTTGGGCATAGGGTCACTCTTGGAACCCCTGTCAAAATTCCGTGACCACTTCTTTAAACTGTTGGTCCGCATCACACCCACCTTTTTACAAGACACCAGAAACATTCTCAAATTAATTAAGGTGACCAACCAAGAGGGCACCCAACCCGATGTCCTACTGACACTAGATGTACATGCCCTCTACACCAACATACCTCAACAGAACACTCTTAAGGTTGTGGAAGAGATACTGCACAGCAACACCTGGTCCTCCCCTTCCCCCATCAGCTTCATGATGGAATGCACGCACATTGAATTAACTGAAAATTTCTTTCAGTTCAAGGACCTCCTCTTCCTCCAGATTCAGGGCACATCCATCTGTAGTACTTTCGCCCCTAGTCTGACATGCATCTATATGTCGGATTTCGAGGCTGGGCACGTGCTCACGGACACCAACCCCTTTTCAGACAATGTTTAACTGTTGCATCACTATATTGACGTCATTTTAGTCTTCTGGAAGGGCCAGATCAATGAGATTCCCACCTTCCTTACATGGATCACTAGCCTCAACCCCTAGCTAAAGTTCACTGCCAACAGCTCTGAGCAGGAACTTTCTTTTCTGGACTTAATGATCATCAAAAAACCAGACAAACTCGAGATCGTTATATATAAAAAAACAACTGACAGCCATTGTCTGTTCCTCTACCACAGGTTCCACCCAAAGGCTCTGAGAAAAAATCTGCTATATGGCCAGTTTTTACGTATTCGCAGAAACTACAGCAATGAGGATGACTACAAGAGACAAGCGTCAGAATTAAGTACCCACTTAGCCAAAAGACAATACTATCTTCGCACCATAAACAATGCCCAGAAATGAGCCCTTAATACACATAGGCTGACCCTCTTTGAAAGACATGCTAAACCTGACAATGACATCATCACATGTGTTACCACGTACACCTCTGAATCCAACATGCTGAAAAGGGTGATTAACAAACACTGGAGAATACTTCAGATGGGAGAACTCTCCCTGCAGAAACCATGGTTCACATTCAAACGTACCTTCAATATCAAAGATCTACTCATTAATACTAGACCCAAACCGACTACTCAATCAATCACTAATACAATTTGGAGTCTTCCACCAGTAACAGGACAATACCCATGTGGACAATGTATTGTCTGCCCCCTCACATGAGCTACCAAGTCCATTCAACTCACCAGTAATTGGACATGGACGCAGAACAAACACACTAACTGCAACACACAAAACTGTGTATACTTGATCACATGTCCATGTAACATGCAGTATATAGGTATGACCACCTGCCCCGTAAAAACAAGAATCACAGAATAAAGGAGTAATTTCCAATGCAAAAAGACCAATATCAAAATGTGCGCTCACTACATAGAACAGAACCACACACCCAACGATCTGCAATGGACCATACTTGAAGCTTTCCCAAACATCAATACAGAAGCACTGTTTAGGAAGAAATCATGCTGGGTTTTTAAACTGGGGGGACACACCAGGGGCCTCAACAAGGACATTCCTTGGGCTGAACTGAACTATTAGGGTATACCAAAAAACCTACCCTTATAGCACTCTGGGGGGTTCACCATCACCCGCCTCTCTTTTATCCCTGCCCTACTACCCAGACAGGCACATGACCCACAGTATCCACCTACTAGGAGCCCCATCAGCAGTGACTACATCATCATCACCAGTTCCAACTGTCCCATTATCCAGATGTTGTTGACACTTTGATACACTGCCAAGGATCATGCTTTCCAGTACACCAGCACCCCTGCTTAACCAGACTTACTACACTAGCCCACAATCTTTTTGGCTCACCGACATCTTAGCCTCACTTTTGTTCCTCTGGCCAGTCAGGATTGTCTCAATAAGTAACTGCGTTCTTCCCCCAAGACGGTCACCGCAGTTTACTTACTAGCGTTTTCATGATCCCCTCGTCCCTATAAAGAGCTAGTGAGCATTACCGGCCTGGAGCACAGGGTAGGAGAACAGCAAGTCGCCAGCATCCCACTGTAAGTATCTGGAGACACGGAGGTTCCAGCCTTTCTGGTAAGCGAAAGACCTCTGACACAATAGGGCACTGATACCCATTATTTCCTGCAGCTACAGAGCAACGATGTGCTCCGCCTCCCTTGTTGGCCCTAGGCTTGGAATCTAGGGTTAAGTACCTACAGTAATGTTGTTTGCATACCAGTATTTGTGCCTTTGTGTTTTATGCTTTGACTTTTCTCACGGCCACCTTGGCCCGAGTTGTTCCTCTCACCTTTTAGCCGACATTGACAGACCACGTGCACGCTAGCCAGTACACCGCTGCAACAATTTCAAACAAGTCCTAGGCAGGGTGCTCAGGTCTGTTCACCTCCAGGCATGTTTTCTGGAAATCACTTGAGCACTTGGCAACAACTATTTAAAAAAACCAAACCGGTGCATGCTCTGGCATTTACTCTATAGATGGCCACGTGCACTCATTTAATGCACGCTTTGGTAGCACTAACTACGGCGTCAACGGCTTAGACCACCTGGTAACGTTGCCAGAAATATTAGTTCACGCCATGGTGCTACCAGTTCACTTTGCTACGGAGAACCACTCACACATCTCTTGGCTTTAACCAGTGACTCAATGTGTACAAACTGGCCAAGCAGTGCATCATGGCCCTGCTGCACGATGGTCTTGGCATCTCCGAGACCGACACACGGAAGTATGTTATGTCCACCATTAGGTCTGACGGGTGACCTTGACTTCCATAAGCTCACATATGCCATCACCGGTGGGCAACCGCACGCATGAGCTCACACGACTGGCATGACCCGTCACACTGTGTGTACCACCATGGGCCTCTACAGTTTTTTCACCCCAACGAATGCAGCGCTCTCTACCTCTCCTACTCGCTGACCAAGGCCACTAGCTGACTATTGTTTAGTTGCTAGTGTTCTTAGGATACATGATATTCGATGAGCACCCACACTTCACCAATCAGGTACTGTGCTTCATGACAAACGCACTATAACACACCATAGTGCCCTTTTCATGTCTGACTGAAATTTTTACCAAATGCTTGTAATCATTGTTGCTCCCCTAGTTTATAGGCTTGTTTTTAATTCTCACTTGGTTGTCCCATTCTCCCTTTCTCCCCTTTCCATCAAGGTCTACTTATCACCCCAGTACAAGCCTACTAGGGTATTCCCTGCCGGATCTGGTTACTAGCCACAAGTTTAGCAGAACCTGATGGTAGTGCACCACTCACATTTTAGTTTTTTGGACCTGACGAAGAGCCACAAGTCTTAATAGGCACAAAACATGTTGACCTATTAGCACCTTTTGCAGCCCTTGAGGAACATCAAATCCACGTAAGGGCCCACACACCGTCTTTTAATAAGGTCGAGCTACCTAAACCAGTAAACTTGACCAGAGTAGGACTGCTCCTGACCATTTTTATCTCACCTACCTGTGCACTGCCCAGCCCTCACACCCACTCGCACCCTACAGCTTCTTCAAAAGATCTCCGACAAAGAGCTCCGTTTACGGGAGCCCGTCAGACATTGCAGCGCCAGCCCGACTAGGAGCAAGGCCCAATGATGAAGCATGACATCCTCCGGGGTGTGTGGGCTATCACGAAGAAAGACCTCTCCTTCCCACACATCCAGTTAGGAACTGTACACCTTGCTGATACACAAATACCTCTCAGATGCTCTCAACAATACTTTATAAGAATAGTTTCAAAGTCTTTATAAATAAGAGCTCATCGTCTGAAGTGAATAAACAGGTTGTAATGTTGCATTATATCAAACCGAAGCTGTGTTTTTTCCCTCACCTGACTGGACCATGTAGAGGAGAAAAGAGGAATCTCAGAGATGAGAGTCACTCTTTGAAAACCCGTCCTCTTTTGACAGCTAAAAAGAAGTGGTAATCAGAAACACAAAGTCTTCGCAGATGCTCCTGTCAGACAGCAGCTGCGCACTTCGTTCAGAGGTAGCGCAAGCCCCTACCAGTCTGTCTCGTCAGAGCTGCAGCATTGTATTAGGTTACAGACGCTCCTCTACTTTATGTGTCTAGAAACAATTATTCAGTTCCAAATTCATCATAGCCACCTTTCTAGCTGTTCAGTCAGCTTTTAGCAGTAATTTGCTGTCGTTCTCGCTCCAGGGAGTACTTCTCTGCCGTCCAGGGCTCCCCACAGCACGGAGTTCCGAAATTAAGCGGCCAGACCTCTCCCCATTAGGACACATTTTAAGTGAGTTCTCAATTATCATCCTCTTTTGTTTCAATGAAACATTCTGACATGAAGGTTGAAACATGCACTTTCAACACCAGCAGCAGAATGGCAGTTAATTCCCTGGTGATCAGCAGTTTTACTACAGTGTTCTATTGAGCAACTAGAGTGCTAACTTTCTGAATTTTGCCAACAGTGTGGCTCATATGAACGCCATTTTGATGGAATCAAAGTAGAAAGCTGAAAGAATTTTCTACTGAGGATACTGCAGTAAATGATTACATATGGGAGCTTCATAACAATTAAGTCTCCTAAGATGGCCACCGGGGAAAAATGAACCCAAACATAGCACAGATAAAACTCAAATGTAGCCCAAGTTTAGCCCAATGATGGAAGTGTGCAAAACACTTAATTATTTTGTTTTTTCACAGTTTTATAGAGCACTGACTTAACCCTAAGGTATACCATGTGATTTGCCCAGAATCACAGGATATCGAGCTGATGTCAAAACTCGAACCTTGTTCTCAGTTGCAATGTGTGCAGCTCTACAGTAACACCACATTCTCTCCTGTTGCAGGGATTCTGCACATACACGTAACTATGCACAGGATAATGGGTCCTCAGTGTATAAGGGCTAAGCCTTCCCACCACCTTAGTGCCCACGAACGCAGGACTGACTTGCTATAGTGTCTTACTTGCTCGTTTACACTCTCACGAAGAAGCACATGATTGGACGCCCCAGAACAAAACACTCCCAGATCTCTTAGGAATCGTGGTAACAAGACTCACCTTTTCGCTCACACTCTTCTACCTGTCCACAGTAAGTTTTGACTGAGGCATGTGAATAGTTTAAAACTTTTATTTTAACTATACATGCCATAACAAGCAGAAAAATGCATAAGGATATAGTTAGCATTACAGCTAGGCCATACATCATAAAGGGAGATATCATCATATAAAGACAATGGAGAAAGGACTATGATGCATAACCTCCCTCCCCTTGGTAAGAAGAGGTATTATATATTAGGAGATCTCTTGGCTTTGTCAGCGGAACCCTTACCATGGACCATAGATGGTATTTCCACATCATAGGTGCATGTTGCTCTTTTCCCTGGAAAGGTCCCTCTCCAGGTGTGTGTTACCTAAACATGCCTCCTCATAATATCAGAGTACGAGTCTCCAGCAGAAGCTGCATTAGTATGTTTTGTCAAGGTGCAAGGGCCTGATCAGAACAGAATAACAAGGGGCATTGTTTATCGACTGTGTTACCAATGTTCAGATTAAACTCCAGGAACAGGCAGATAATGAACACAGCAGACAGTTCTCATGTGAAAGGCATAAATAGAATCTTGCAAAAATAAAGCTGTGTAGTAATGTGTGCAAAAGCTGCATCATGGCTCCAGGGCTCGTACTAACATTGTGATGGCGACAATGTTCCCAACGGTCATCTGACACTCCCTTAAGTGTAACATATAATCAAGTAATCAAATGGATAACAAAAAATATAAAGATAGCAAATCATTTTAAAGTGCTTTGTTGCTATTTGAGAACTCAGAAAATATGTCTTCATATTAGTTGTTTTGAGCACTAACCATAATTTCTATGGGAATAATTCCTTCTTATGGAGGAGGGTGCAGAGGCAACAAGATGACCATGCTGTGCAGGTGAGAGGGGCAGTGGTAGTACAGCAGACCATGAAGGGCTGAGAAAAGGGGAGCATGGGAAACAAATCAACCATGCAGTACAGTCAGGAGAGGCTGTGGAAATATAAAAGACTATTGAGGGCAGAAGGAAGAGGCACAGGCAGTACAACCATACATGCCAACAGGCATGATTCACACAAGAGACTCCCAATGTTTTTAAGCCCAAGAGGCCTTTATTTTATTTGTCTGCTGCCTAAAATCTACTCTTTTGCAATGTAAGTCAATAGGAAAAATCAATTCCCTAGGCTTTTTTCAAATCTCCCTCTTACCAAGCTCAAAATGTTGGCACATTTGGTACATTGGATTAAGAAGAACAGGAGGAATAGGGTAGGGACATAGGCTCAGATAAGAAAGGGCAGGAGGGAGATGGGCAGGGGCACCACCCTGACCTTACAGGGCAGGCGTCAGCGGTTGCAGCAGCACAATACATCTCACATGGCAAGCTGGACGGCAGAGTAGCAAATGGACCATGGAAAGTAATAGGGAGGGAACAGGGCCATGCACATGGACAACATAGGATATATTATATAACAAGAGCAACCCATATGTCCTTGTGAGCTGGGTAAGTAAAAAAGTATAAAAAACAATGTTCACAAGGAACTCATTTATCATAAACCATAAACAATCTGCAATTCAAATAGTTGTTCTGACTAAATCCTAGTCAATTATTCATTAAATCATTGATGACCCTCCCTTGAGTCACAGTGTATTATAATATCACAGTTAGTATATATCAGGCATATTTAATTTACACGCAAAAAGCCCAACAGACCTTCAATTGATTAAATACCTTACTTCAGTCGAAGAAGGTAAGGTTTTTCTGCAGTTTTAGTTAGTATTTCCTTAGACAAATCATTCACATATTTACATTTAGTTGCACATTTAACGTGGTGTTGTGAACTAAGGACAGTTCAGGCTCTTTCTTTTGTAATGGTGTCTACGGCGTTTCGACCGTCTCTAGATACGAGGTCTCTTCAGGACTGTTTGTTCTGGGGACAGTACAACACTGACAGTATTTCCTAAACGGTCCAGATGGTGGGGTTTCTGTTGAATGTAGCACTGGGTCTTGGGAAATTCAGAATATTTGTATGATTCTCCATTCATGGATATAAATTCCAGGGTAGGTACCTCACTATTACTTCAAGTGTATTTATTAACATGATAGGGCTGATAACCCACGTTCGGTATCGCAACCAGCACTCGAGCATGATATCTCTGCTGTGTCTGGACAACAGAGAGCAGTGGTGAAAGAGGCAAGGGCAACAAGCTGACCAAAGCAGATAGACAGTAGAGATAGCATAATCGACCATGAAGGGCATGAGGGAGGAAGCAGGGGAACAAATGTGGACCAAGCTTGGCAGGAAGAAAGAGAAATGGGTCTGTACATGGAAAAGAGAGATCAGGGAACAAGGGTGCAGGGCAGGAGCAGCGAGCTGACCAAGGAGGGTAGGTGGAATGGGCATTGGAAGCGCAATACACTTTAGAGGGCAACAGTGAGACTTCAATGGCATACAAAGAGACAACAGAGTGATGGTGGGAGGGGTTCAGGGGCAGCATGATGACCAGACAGGGCAGATGGGAGTGGCTGTTGCAGCACCGAAGACCATGCATGGCAAGTGGGAGGATTAGTGGCAGCACAACAGCCATGGTGGGCAAGAGGGAGGGGGCAGGTGTCTGCACAAAACACCTTGGAGGATGGAAGGGGCGGGGTAGGGGCTGGCCACAGACAAAAGAGGGCAGGGGAAGGGACTTTGCTACAGTCTATGCAGGGCAGACACGAGGCGGAGCAATTTCAGCACAACAGAGCATGGAGTTGAGAAGAGAGGGCCAGTAAAATGGACCAGGGAGGAGAGGTGGGAGGGTTAGGTGCACATCACTTGGGCAGATAGGGTGGAGGTGGCAGGGACAGGTGGCAGCCATTTGAACATGTTAGGCAGGTGGGAGAGTCAGTGGTAGCTCAATAGAACACTCTGAGTAAAGAGGACGTGACAGGGCCATGGAATATGGTGGGCAGAAAGGAGGGTAAAGGGGCATGCACACATACATAGGAGGGCAGGGGGAAGGAGAGAAGGAACAGCAAGATAGGCACAGAGGCTAAACAGGAGAACAATGATGCTGCATAGAATTGGGGAGCAGAGCGCAGGAGGAGTGGGCAGGGAAATGGAAGGCAGTGGCAGCACATTGGACCATGTAGGGCAAGAGAGAGGGGCTGATGCATGGACTCAAACAACAAAGGGTCGACAGAAGGTCGATGGGACAGCAAGCTAACTGTATAGGGCAGGCAGGAAGGGCAGTGAAAGAACAACACCCACACACAGCTGTAATGAAGGAGCAGGGTCATGGACAATGGATGGCAAGCAGGAGCAGCAAGGATGGACGGAGGCAGCACAATGCCATGCCAGGCCTTGCGTTCAGCCCCACCCGGACTGTGCATTTTGATGGGCATCTTACTTCAAGTTTAAAATAAACTTCGAAATTCACTGAAAAAATAAAAGTTACATGGACTTTATAATTAGGAAATAGAATTAAAAAACCTATAGAATTTCACTGAAAAAACAATGGTTACTGAGGCATTATAGTTAGGCTCAGATTTAACTCATACAAAACCGGAGAAATTCAGCAGCTATAGTTAGATGAGCTAACTATAAGTCACTCCCCTGAAAATCACTGCTTATGACCTCACATATTACATCACTCATTCACTCATAACATGGTCATTGACATCACTCATGATATCACTGATGACATTACTGATTACATCATCTACAGAATTACTGATGAACCCACTCACACGTCCTTAGAAACCTTCATACACCCACTCCCACACAACCATTCACAAACCCATACATAGACCCATACCTGTACTTACACACCCGCTCATTGATTCATAGATCTGCAAACACATCCACTCACTCACCCCTACACCCACTCAAACACCCATTCAGTCACTAATAACACCAGTGAAATATCTGCTCATACGCCCATACAACCATTCACACAGTCAGTTACCCATACAGCTACTTAAACACCTAGTCTCTCACCCAAACAGTTAATCACACAGCCACTTATCCATACACACACACTCACTCACTCATACAGATACTAACACATACTCACCTATACAGTCACTAACAGAAGCACACACTTACCTGTACAGCCACCCTCACATTTACTCACTCGCCCATACAGTCACTCATATAGACCATCACTCACCCATACTGCCTTTCACATACCCAGTTACTCACCCATATACCACTTACACATCCATTTACTCACCTACACAGCCATACACACACTCACTCATACAGACACCATACACATACTCACTAACCCATACAGACACTGACTTACCCTCTCACTCATTCATACAGGCAGTCATACACTCTATCACCCACCCACAAAGACACTCAAATAACCATACAGGCACTCAAACAACCAATCACTCACCAATATAGACATACATACCCACTCACACATCCACGCAGCCACTTAGACACCAACTCACAGACTGATACAGAAATTCAGACAACCAAACACTCACCCATACATTCACTGACACACATATTAACTCACTTATACAGCCAGTCATGCACCCACTGAATCATCCATACAGACACTCATACACCCACTGATTCGCCAATACACCTTGTATATATATTTAACACTCAAAAACGTTTTTAAAACACTCTCAGTCACTGGATGATGTCATCAGTGATATCATTTAAGATGTCATCAGTGATGTCACTGAGCATGTCATGAGTGATGTAATATGTGAGATGATAAACAGTGCACTGCGGTGGCAGAGTTATAGTTAGCTCAGCTAACTATAACTGCTGAATTTAACTTGTTTTGTATAAGTGAAATCTGAGCTTAACTACAACGTCCTTGTAACCTTTGGTTTTTCAGTGACTCACCTCCAATTCCTGTCTACCTTTACAGCCCACCCTATTGTACACTGGTGAGCCAGGGTCTCACAGCAGCTGTTAGCAGCACAGAGCAAGGCACAACTGGAGTCGTGGGAAGAGCCAGGCAGCAGCCCCTGACTTTTGTTTCAACACAGTGATGACATAGTCCTGCAGTGTATAGAGCAGTACTGGTACTGCTTTACAAAAAATATAGAAACTGTGATTGTTAAAGAATGGTGCAGAATGCAGTTATTTTATTAGAACCAGTGTAAGTGTTTGTAATGTGATAAGTGCATGGAAAACGAAGAGAAAGCTAACAGGCATGCAACCCACAACACGCAGAACATGGACCTTGTGAGAGAATTGCAAAAATCTCACATTTGGGTCCATCTTATTTAGTTACATCTTTTTACACTTGCCGAAGTATGCAAGGTGATCAGCTATCCTAGTATGGACATAACGACGGAGTGTAGACAATTCCATCAATGCATTTGTGCCTGTCTGGGGTTATAACATGGGTGGACCCAGCTGTTTGCAGGTTATGTAGCATGCATGCATGTCCTCATGATAAATTTGAAGCCTATGGAGTGAAGCTGAAGGTGGTGTCATATGTGGACTTCTTCAATGTTTTCTGTTGATTTGTGATTTTCAGGTGTGGAAACAAAGTTGCAATAAACCCATGTTAAACTTGATTTCAGATACATCCTGGGCAAGTGGAGGAGAAGCTGTCAAGGTCACTGGGAACACAGTTGGCCACAGCTTATCAAGACGGGAGACCTCAGACACGGAGGGACACAGGGTGTGAGGAATACCCCAGTGTTGACACTCCGTAATGGTGGCAGACCCAACAGGATTTGATCCAACTTCATCCTTGTCCACCATCCCCAGTTCCATCACCATCCTCCCTGTGTCCCACCACAAGTTGACCTTTTCCGCTCCCCTAAGAAGGGAGCAATCTCCTTTGCTCCAGGCATCCAAGTTCCTGCCCCTGTTAGCCGTGCTGCCCTGAGGCTATTGTCCTCTTGAGGAGCAACTCTGTGTATCAGACTACAGTCCTGAATGCCATCCTGGGGCAAAGAAACCAGCTGACTAGTTGGTTGCATACCTGTAAGGCATGCACACAGCAATGTCTAGCCAATGGAGATCTTTTCAGGCCCTGGCCTTCACCCTCACGACAGCCATTTACCCATCCCAACCTTCCACCCCCTCCTGCCCTTTCCCTATCCAAATTCCCCATTTCCACTCCTATCCCAAGCACACAAACACCTAAGCATGCACCCAATTAATCAGACACAAGAACCACGTACAAAAGCAAGACATCAAAAAACTCAAACAAACATGCACACAGCAGACACTTATCTCCCTCACCACTCCCACACCCGCAGCATACTCCCAGGCACCACAGCAACACATACAGAACCCTCCACAGACACACCTATACCTGCAGACACCAGACCAACAACATCCTCTACAATACATAGCATTCCTGCAGGCATTGCCTCAATAGCCACAGACCCCTCCACAACACCCAACATTCCTGCAGACTCCAAACCAACAGCCACCGGCCCCTCCACAAAACCCAGCTTTCCCACAGATACCACACCAACAGCCACAGACCCCTCCACAACACCCAGCACATCCACATCGCATACACCAAAAACACACAAATACTCACAGTCACTCACACAATAGACACCAACAGAACACACAGTGCAGAGAGCAGACTCAGCTCACACTTCCACCCTGTCTTTCTCCCAACACAAACTCCATCCCGAACATCCTACCCATTTTCCTGGGTGGAAGTCCTTTTTACCCTTGCCCTTTTCCCTGTCCAGTGCACATTGAGTTTGTCAGGGATGTGCAAAATGTACTGTGCCCAGAGGTCCCAGCCCTACAGGGTTCCCCCTGATAGAGGCCTAGCTATCCTACAGAGAGTGTTTCCATTGTGCCCTTAGAATGGTTCTCACACTGATTTTATGTAATCCCATTGACTGACATTGCCTTTTCATTTGGGTTTTGGGCGAGAATCCAATACAGAGAAGTTGTGTTTCACTTTAATGACACATCCATACAGATGATTCTTTGACATCAAAACAGGACTTGGGATGTGTGCAATGTGAGTGTGTCACATTTACTATAGCATCTTGGTTAGAGTTGGAGTGAGAGGGCCTCATTGTAATTGTAGTCCCTTCAATCTCACTTCACCAGCACTTGAGAAATGGTAACCTACATGACTAGTGAAGATCAGTAGTGACATGACAGACAAGTAAGAAGGCCCAGGAGGGCATGCAACAGATGTATTTTTGATTATTTTTATAAAACAATCCCAGACAGGGCACTGTAAAAGAAAACATTACTTAGGGAATCCATCTCCCTTGCCTGATCCATGGCATGGCAGGGCAAGGTTTTTCTCAGGAGTCTATGGAAACTGGTAGTTGTATGATTTACCGAAGATTTCGTCTATGACAGAGTGAGTTTTGAACATGGTCGAACAGATACAGCAGCGGCAGCATGTGTCCAATGGGCTCCATGACAGCAAAAGATGTGTAGAGGTGAGTTTCAGCCTTATATATGCAGTCTCTGATGGGCTGGTTGGACCGCCATGGTCATGCCGGCTTTAAAGCTAATGGTAATTGGGTTGGCGGTTGCAGTGGCAGTCTGAGCATCTTTGGTTTACCGGCGGTCTTTACAAAGGCAATCCGACCATCTCGTAATACTGCGGTCAGATAGATGAGCTTGCAGCGTTTGGAACGCAACTGGTTCATGGACCATAAAACTACTAATAAGGCACTGTGTTTCAGGGTGGGTGAAGTTCACCGAGTTCCACTATGCGGAATTTTGTGGGGTTACATAAAAAATCAGTGGAATTCCGCAGAGTTCCGCTCCACTCTAGTTTTATTTTTATTTAAAGCCCATAATAAAATATCATCCATCAGGTCGGTTTCAATACATCTGTAAACAGGTGATTTCATAATAACAGCAATAGTAATGTCACAGCAGAGTGGCCAATAATTGACTGGGTACAGAGCCCACAATCTTCCCTTTCTTGGTATTTTTTTATACCCATCTGAAGAATTCAAAATTACCCCCACATACACTTAAAATTCACTTACATTTCACCTTAAGTTTGCAACAGAAAGCCATGAGTTTGCAATGTCTTCTGGGTCCTGCAACTTGCACACATATTTAGTACAGATTTTTTATGAAACTCTAACAAGCACACAAATTAATGGACGGGGCTGCCGGCCATGCTCGCCACCAGAGTCAGGCCCCCCTTCTGCCAAGACACTGAGCCCAGCATGCACAGTCTTGGGCCCTTGGATATGGGTAGGCCCCACCACAGAGGCTGCTACCACAACCCCCTGATGGTACGAGCACCCGCCGTGGATCACAGTACCTCTGCCTGACTGCACAGCTGTCCTTCAGTCTGTGCATGCACCAACTGGCCATCCTGCAAGTCTCCTTGCACAGAACCACTCTCTCCTCGGCTGCCTCTGCAGCAGGCGGGTGGGGGAGGGGAAAATTCAGCCTGTGCGACCCGTGATGTGGTGGGCACCCTCTTGTGTTAGTGGCAAGTCCAGGTGTATGCCTCAGCAGTTTCCTACTTGTGGGCAAGGGGAGGCGATGTGCAGCAAAGTGCTGCCCGACTATTGTAGTGCTGAGTTCGGCATCGCTCCCTTGATGTGCTGCTTGATCTTCTCCCTCCTCCCTTCATGGAGACATATCTGCAATGGTGTCACATTCGGTGTATCAAAAAGCATGCTGCATCCTGAGTGCTGGTTGGTTGGAGCAGCTATTTGGTACTGTTCAACACCTGAGCCTGGGCCTGTATGCCACTGGCAAACCCATTTCCTTCCCTAGATCTAGCTAGGGGCAAATAATGTTAAAACACACCATGATCAAGTGCTCTACTAGTCCAAAACCATGTTTTTTATCCATTGCGGTGGTATAAAAAAAACAGTGGCAGTTCTGTGCACATATGTGTTAATATGATACAGGACAACAAAGCAATCTAAAGAGAAAGGCATAACGGTCCACACATTGCAGACATGAACAGGCAACTGAATCACTCTAAAATGTTCTCCCGCCTTGATGTTAACTAAAGCTACTATCAACTAGAACTGGAAGAAAACTGTAGATACATTAACATTTTTTCAATTCATGTTGGCTTGCTCATATATAATGTACTCAGTTTTGGTGTGTTGTCAGCTGCAGAAATCTCTCAAGATATTTGTCGAATAATTCTGACTGTGATGATATATTGCTGTTTGGGGCAACACAAAAGGAACATGACAAAGCACTCAATCAAGTATGCCGTCTGCTTGTTGATGCAGGTTTGTTACTCAATGCATATCAGTGTGAGTTTCCCCAAAACAGACTTAAGTTCTTTGGACATATTTTCTCAGAAAATGGAATGACTCCCGACCTCAAAAAGGTACAAGCATTGTCGTCTACTTGCCAAATAGAAGATGTGACCATGCTATGATCCTTCTAAAGCATGGCCACCTACTGCTTCAGGTACATTTGTGATTTTGGCAATGTGAGTGACCCTCTAAGAGAACTAACAAAGCAAGATATTCAGTTTGAATGGTTATCTGAATGTGACTGAAGTTTGAAGAAAATAAAGCACACAATTGAAAATGCAACTGAAATGGTTTACTTTGATCCGTAATCTGCGCACAGAGAATGTGCTTGATGAAAAACATGTGGGGTTGGGTGTGATTCTTGCCCAACACAATGTACAGATGCTCAGAGACATGTTGTGGCCTATGCTTGCCGGAGTCTCTCTCAGACTGAATGTGCTTATTCTCAACCTGAGAATGAAAGCCTAGCTGTAGTACGGGCGTGTGAACTCTTCGACGTGTTTCTGTAAAGAAGGCATTTCCCCTTGTCACGGATCATCAGTCATTGCTCACCATTTTTATAAATCTGTACCCCAAGATGGTTGGGTTTGTGTCTGCCAGAGAAGGATTACACTATTGTGCACAAACCAGGAAAGACCAAAACCCACAGACTACTTTTCATGAGTGCTGCTAAAGCATCATAGTCCAACGTAAAAAGCCGCAGACGCCTGTATCAATTTTAGAGCAAAGTCAAGTGTGCCGGCAGCTGTTTCTATTGAACAGATTCTGACTGCTACTAATACTGACAAAGACATTCTTTAGCTAGAGAAATAATTCAACACAACCATTGAGGAAACATACTCAACCTCTTACGGATGATGTTGGGTGCCAGAAAATCAAGAATGTTCGGAAAGAACTTTCTGTTGCACATGATGCTGTCATACTAAGAGGAACAAGAATAGTTATCCCTGCAAACCTGTGGCAGTAAGTTATTGAGCTGGCAGATGAAGGAAATTGTTCCACTGAAAGAGCCCTCAGGGATCTAATGTGGTTCCTGCGCTTTCATGAGCGAGTTGAAAAGGAACTGAAATCTTGTCATCTATGCAACTATATGTCTCCCTAAACAAATCAGCATCCGCTGAACATGTCTCAACTTCCTAAGCAGGCCTGGGAGAATATTGCAGTTAACTTCTTCAGATCTCCTAATAGCAGACATCATCTCATGGTATATGTCGATGAGTACTCACGTTTTCCTCTAGTGGAAGACTTATCATCAACCACACATGACAGAGTCATCAAGAGACTGAATGACATATTTGCAATATGAGGTGTCCCTTCCATTCTCGAATCTGACAACATCTACCCTTCAATAGCAAAGAGTTCAAAGATATGCTTTATTGTTTGAACATCAAACATCACAAAAATACACCTCTTTGGCCACATGAGCAACTTGAATAGAGTGGTTCAGAATTCTGCGCTGGAAGGAATCGACCTCAAGTCCGCTTTACAACCAGCCCTCCCTGCCTACCGTTCCACTCCTCATTCCAAGCCAGGAGAACGTCATGCCACCTTGCAGTTCAAGAGAGCTCTTGGAATAAAGATACCACAGTGGACCACCAGTCAGTAAATAGATCCTTAAATGATTTGTACCACTGACACCTCTCACAAATATAAAATGAGAGCTTATGCCAATATACACTGATACACTGAATACACAGTCTTTGATGAAGGAGACCAAGTTCTTTTCAAGGAAAAGTGGACACTCAAGACTGACGCTTCGTTTGATGCTGATGCGCCAGGAGTTGTGGCAGGCAAAGGACATATGGTAACTGCCAATGACCTGAAAAATATATAACCAGCGACTCATCACTCTCTCAGCATTTGCCTCAATGTTTGTTAGCTCCATCGGATTTCCCAAATAAAGCATCCAACTCTTCTCCAGAGATGACTAAGGCATCCTTCCTCTATCTCATACAGCTAGATCTTGAAGCCTGGTGTGAGCACCTTGATGACTCATTGAGGAGTGATAATGTGTAAGTGTGTATATATTTGTTTGTGCTTTTTATTTAACAAAGGGGGAGATTTCGTGCCCTGTGTTTGCGTATATTGAAGTCTATAGTGGCCCTCAGCAGACTCCTTACAAGTTTTACTTAATCTGGTGGGTGTGACTTGGTGTGTGTTGTGGGCATGGGGGGATATTGTGTAGGCTGCAATGTGTCTCTATGGGGTTTACATGTATGTGTTCTACTTATGGCAATTGACGCCTGCCTAATAAGGAGATTGGAAGTTTTGGCTCCAACTTGATTATACTTGGAATCGAAGAAGTTTAATGCACAAAGACTTTCATGGTGAGTGGTGCCAACACGAGTTCTGCTGAATGTTGGAAAATTTAGATTTTTGTCAGTAAGGGGTCATGAGGAAGAGGTGGATTTGGTGTCCTGTAGGCAAGGCTCGTGACAGAGTAGGAGGCACGAGAGAGTGTGCATGCAGCTGATGCAACGTGCCTTTTCCACATGCAACTTGAAGTGCGTGCTGCATATATTGTTACGAAGTATGAATTAGCACAAGAGATTTATGCAAGAAGTCGCAACCACAAGTCTATTACTATGTGCGGCAGGAAGGACGTGATGCATCCTTGCTCACACTTACGAATATAGTGTGGGAGCCATATTAGAATTGATTTTGAGTTACAGCATAGTGGTTCAGGCTGAATCACTGACATGGGACATTTTTGCATGCCGGCATCTTGGGTGCACGATTGTTTCACTGTCTGCGGTCCGACGCAGGGGAGTTTGTGCACTTTTCTGATCCTGAAAACTTTGATGCGACTTTGCCTCCAACGTGGAATTTTTGCATAAGTTTTGGGTGGAAGTAACTGTTTTTGCTATGCTGCATCTTACACTGAGTCCAGAGCGTAATAGCCTGCAGGGACGTTTCCAGTAACAGATTTTGACTCTAATTTTTTTCAATTGAAGGGAGGATCATGCATAGCAGGACAGTGCTTCGTTCAAAGGGAAAGTTTTTTTTTATAAAAGTTACTTTTGTTTTGCTGTTGAAAGGTAGTGTCTGCACTTAAGGGTTTTAAAAGTAATTTCTTTAGCGGTGTACTTATATATTTTAATATGTGTGCTTCTCATACATTTTCATTAACACCTCCTCAACCTTTTCTGACAGGAGTAGCTGATCCACCTATTAAATGGAATGAGTGAAACCAGTATTTTTTTAATTATTTGGATACAATAGAGGAGGAGGAGTTGACACAAGGTACGAAAAAAAATCCTGAGGCATTATACAGGACCTCAAGATATTGTTGTATATAATGCTATGGAAAAAAAGCACGTTCGTCGAGTGACACTCATTTTTTGAGAATGCCTTAGAAAACCTGGACAAGTGCTACTCTACTTCTGTTCAGATTGCTATAGATAGGAAATTTTTCTTTAGGCGTAAGCAGAATAAGAGTGAACCCATTGACGAAGATGTGTTCTTGAAAGGTTTGCTTTGACTTGCAGATTTGGTAATTTACATGATGAATTGATAAGGGATCAAGTCATCCTGTATGTAAACAATGAGCACGTTGAGGGAAGGCTCTGGATTTATAAGGAATCATCTCTAACTAAAGTAATTTCTGTAGTGAAGAAAGCAGAAGTCCCATAATATGTGTCAGCGACACTGCTAATTCTGCAGAAGATCAGAAGGATGTTGTTTGCAAGGTCAAGCAAAAGTAGAAGAAAGAAACATCTAAGGAGGAAGATAGTAACAAAAATTTTAAGAGATAGCCAGCTAAGCTCCAAGAAAAAAAGTGTTATAGGTGTGATAGCAAGGATTACTTAGCCTATAGTATAAAGTATCCTACACGTAATAAAACAATTGGGGAGTGTGGAGTGTTGGGCATTTTGGCAAAGTTTGCAGGGAAGGTACATTTGACAATAGTCTGAGTCAGATTCAATAAATGTGTATTGGTGTTGTGGAAACACAGGAGGATGGAAGTGTTAACCTGCTTTCTGAATTGTCTCGGTGTAAACCAGTTTGTAAAATCAATCTTGGTGGGGTGGATGTTATAATTGTAGCAGATTTGGGCACTCCCTACACCATTGTGGATAGGACGGTTTGGGAGGAAAAGTTTATGGGAGCCTTGGGGGATACATTGAATCCCTCAGATGCGTCTAAGGAGACTTTCACTGGTGAGCCCATTCATATGGTAGGGTGTTTTCAGATAAAGGTTTGAATTTAAAGGGATCAGAATGATTGTAAACTGTACGTAGCATAGTATGGTCCATCTGGTTTGGGTTGGTTGTACCAAAGAGCACTTGGGATTTTCCATCCCAATTGGCAGGATCAAGTTTTGGTCATTGAGAAAAAGGGGGAAGAGAGAGGTGTATTTAAAAAAAGTATCCCACATTTTTTTCTGGTAAAATAGGTACTTTGGAAAGGTAGTCGCACAAGATTATATTCAAACAGGATGCATGTCATAAGGAACACAAACTTAGCGAAATACCAAGGTTTGCAAGTAAGGAAGTAGATCAGGAGAATGAGAGATTGATGAAGGAAGGGATTATTGAAGAGATTGATGCAGCAGAATGCATTGTTCCGATTTTCGTGGCATGACGTTCTAATGGGAAAATCTGCTTATGAGTGGAATTGGGACATCTCATCGATAATATTGTAGTGGAAATGTTCCCTCTGCCTAAAGTAAGTGAACTCTTGGCTCGTACTAAGGGAAGGAAGTGGGTTTCGTCAATTGATCTATCTTTGGCGTACCACAAGAGATCATTGCGTAAAGAAAGCAAAGATATCATGACTCCTTCTGGATGTTATAGATATGTACGGATGCCATTTGGCATAGCTTCGGCTGCTGCAGTGTTTTCAAAAAATTGATGCATACATTTTTTAAGGATCATACTAGAATTTTGTTCTTACAGGATGATATTTTAATCACGCTGGAAAATAAAATGAGGAGCAGCATAATGTCAGAGTGAATGATTTGTTGGAAATTTTACCGGAAAATGGGCTGATAACTGAGTTTTCTGAATGCAAATGCAAAGTAAAAAGTCTGGATTATTTGCGACAAACTGTGGTGAGTGAGGGGGTAAACCCTAGCAAGAATTGTACAGGTGGTAAGGGAGGCCCCAGTCTCACATGTAGGATGAATTGAGGTCCTTCTTGGGGCTAGCCAAATTTTATGCAAAATTTGTGCACATATTTTCAGAGAAAACGTACAATTTGCGATAAATATTGAAAAATTTAGTAAAATTCAGTTGGTCAACTGAGCTGCAAAGTGATTTTGAATGTATAAAATGGAGTATTTGTAATAAAAAGAACTTACAAGGTTTTGATTCCAGACTAAAATATATTTTTACTACCAATGCCAGCATGACGGGAATTTTTGCAGTTTTCGGTCAAAGGAATAGGGAAGGCAACAAGGTTACTGTAGCATTCAGCTCTAGAGCATTGACCCCATCAGAAGATCGCTATTCAGTCCTTGAAAAATAAACTTTGGCAATTTTCTGGATTTTGGAATTCTTCAGAAGTATTTTAGGGGGGTTTGAGGTGGAAATAAGATGTGATCACAAAACTCTTCTGAATGTATTAGCTCCTGAGGGGAGATTGAATGCAACTCTTCCAATTGCCAGAATGTGGGTGAGGTTAATGGACTACTGGTACAAATGTTGCTACTTACCGGGTGTGAAAAATAGAGTTGTGGACTGTTTGAGCAAGCTGCCCCTACCTTTAGAGGTAGTTTCTAAAGGGGGTGGTGATGATATGAGTATGGCATCGATTGGATATGAGGAATCGGATAAAATCCATAAAGTTAAATGGAAAGAAGCTATGGAGGGGATACTGTGCTAATGGATGTAAATAAATTTGTGGTGAAAGGATGGCTAAGTAACAGGTTTTTGAAGGGTGTGCAAAAGTGTTTATGTATAGTACGAAATTAGTTGACTGTGATGAATGGTTGTATATTGAGAGGTAACAGAATTGCACCTCCTTACTCTTTGTGGTCTACCATTGTAAAGCCATGCCATGAGGGATATTTGGGCATAATGAAGATAGTTAAGAGTAAGATCAAAGTTAAAGAGTTGTGGCGGTGGCCGAGGATGGACATGGAAGTTGAGGGAGTGGTTAGGGAGTGTGAATAGTGTGAGGGGGCTGATACATCTCAAGTAGTGATGAGACCACATGTAGATCCTCCACCTTGCCCGGACATGCTGTGGGAGATTATTGGTGTGGATAATAATGGGCCCTGTGAGTGGGATGGACGGTAATTGGTGGTATGTTTTAGTGGTAATGGGCTACTTTTCTAAATAGCCTACAGTGGATTTTGTACAAATGGATTATATTGTTGCATTTTTAGATTGTTGCATTTTTAGATTGGATTTTTAAAAGACAAGGTTTGGCCGAAAAAGGTATTTTGGATAATAGGATACAGTTTAGGAGTGACCATATGAAAGATATAATGGTATTGAACACACTTTTGATTCTCGCTATCATCCTGGTGGCAATGGTGAATTTGAGAGGTTCAATAAAGTGCTGAATGTTTTTTTGCAAGCAGCCAGAAATACGAGGTTGAACTTGGAAAGTGAGTATCAAATGCACTGTATGGATGTATCACACTACTCCTACCCTTACAGGGTTCAGTCCTTTCAATATAATGAGGGGTAGAGTGCCCTTTATGAAGGATAATCAAGGTTAGTTGGTGAATACGTGATTGTCATATTGGTCTCCTACTGTGGTTAAAAGTAATATTGAGAGGGTGCAAAGGAAGTACAAGGATTATCAAGACATAAAGAAGGGTGCGAGAGGTTGTCAGGCAGTAGTGGGGGATTATGTGAGAGTAAAGATACATTTTAAGGTTAAGAAGTGGGACTTTTCTAAACCTGTGATGATGAAGGGAGTTTTTAATAATTCAGCCAAACTGAGTGATGGCAAGGTTTGGCATCTGAGTCGGTTGGTGAAGTGTGGGAAAGGTAGTGTGGAAGAAAGTGAAGATGAAATGAACCATTACGGATTGGATGAATTAAGGATGGGTGTTAATGGAGACCTGAATTATGATCTGTATGAAGGAGGAGTTGTGGAAATTGATGCAGACAGTTCTAATGGATGTGGTAGTAAATGTATGAATGATGTGGGTGATACTGAGGAAGAGGTGGTTCATGATAATGGTCATCAGGATATGGAGGAGTGTGGTGGCACTAGAGTGAATGAAGACATTCCGAGGAACAGCAGATCAGTGAAGGGCAGTAGCGGTCGGCAGTAGGTGTTTCTATAGGGCGGTGACGTGGGCAGGAGGAGGGGCAGGGTGGGGGGAAATAATGTATGGATTACGGAGTTTTACAGGTAAGTAAACATTTAAATACATAAAACGAATTTCGTTGCGCACACTGCATCGCATTTGGTGATGCAGTGTGCGCAACGAAATTCGTTTTATGTATTTAAATGTTTACTTACCTGTAAAACTCCGTAATCCATACATTATTTCCCCCCACCCTGCCCCTCCTCCTGCCCACGTCACCGCCCTATAGAATCACCTACTGCCGACCGCTACTGGTGAAGGGTGATCAAATGCCAAGTATACCTACAGGATTATGTTCCCTGAAGTGTTATTATTCAAACATCCAGTATACCTAATGGACTTTGTTTACTGAAGCACTATTATAATTTTCTCTTTTTTGTAGGTTATTTTTTTAATTTTAATTTATTTTTTTGGGTTCGGGTTTTGTTATTATTATTTGCATAGGGGAAGATGTGTTGTGTTTGTTTTATTCTTGTGGGCACAAGGGAGTATTATGTAGGCTGAATGTGTGTGTGTCATTTTGGGATTTACGTGTATGTTTTCTACTTATGCCAGTTAATTCCTGCCTACTGAGGAGTTTGGAAGTGTTGGATCTAACTCCATTATACTTGGAATAAAAGAAGCTCTACTTACCAGTGTTTCCTGCTTTATTGAACACCACTGTGTGATTAATAACATGTGTGAAGCAGTGCATCCAGTTACTGGTTGAATGCTGAAGAATAAAAGCATCCAAACCAGAGCTCCTTGAGGGCGTAGCCGGATCGGAAATCAAAATGGCTGCCTAGCACTGCTGCTCCATGCCAACCCTGCACATCACAACACAGAACAGCGTTTCAAATTGCTCTACCCCCCTAGAAAACGTAAATATTGAAACAGGAACACCTGCAGATGCTGGCGAGCAACAAATCGCGCAGAACAATGGTCAATTGGAGCTTGAAACATCTGCCGAGCACTCTGAGCCCACAGCTCAAAATGGCAACCAAATGTTATGAGCAGAGCCAGAAGAACGCTGCGATCCAATTGAGACGCTCCTGAGGTAGGGACATGGCTTGCGCAGACTACTAGTGCATAACTGAGGATCTGCAGTGAGGGTGACTACTCGTTCACCCCCTAAACGCTGGGCTGCACTGTAAGAAGCTGGAGCGGGGCGGGGCGGAGGAGCCCGATCTCGCATCACCGCGCTGGGCGAGCAGCGATCGAATCGGAGATGGCCTGGCTCTCACTGACCGAGCTGAGGAAGCTGCGATCTTCGTGCGGTCTCTGGGCAGCCTCATCGGCCTTCAACGCCCGCGACAACCCCAACACCTTTGACGGAAGGAGCACTGCGTATTGGGGGACAGACCAAGAGAAAATTAACTATTGTTAAGGAGTCGAAGCCCCTCTGCACTACCACTCCACCGGAGCAGAACATGCACCAAGGTCCCCTCAGTGCAACTCAGTGTCTGCAGCATGGAAACCTGGTGGACGCAGACTGAGGCCCATCACAAAGGCATGCAGCAGTGGCACACTCTGCCCCACCCTGCAGATGTGAGAAACACAATGCAAGTCTGGGCAGGATCACTAGTGGCTCGCCAAGATGCAGAAACAACGTCCATCCACATAACTGGGGCACATCTTTCTTGGATCAGGTGAGTGGGCCCCCCCACCTGGCACAACAGTGGACTGTGGGAAGTTTTAATACTTCTACAAATGGAGGGGTGCAGGCCTGAGAGCGGAGGGCCTGGGTCAATTTAAATACACTCTATGGCCCCCAGGTTGCAGTGAGCACACGTCCTATACATCAGCAACAGGCCCTTCAACTGTGAGAATTTGAATGGTAAATCAACACGCGCCTACCCATATCATACATTGCTGGACAGGGCGTAGACACAAATTGCTTCCCCTTCACACTACCAAGCACCACCCTGATCAAAGCTCATCGCACCCACTGAAAATAGTGAGAAAAGACCCCAAGCAAAAACAGCTTAATTTCGCACACATCGCCAAGACGACTATTCAGAAGCCCGTCTCCATGGTTGCGGAAGCTGCACTTGGCGCCGCTGGCGGCATGATACCTACGGATTACTCGGCCCTGCTGCTAGAGCTAAAGTCTGTCTGCAAGGCGCTCAACACCAGATTTGATGCCCCAGACTGGTGACTTGACTGAATGGGAGAACGCATCAACCATCACAACACTAGATTAGACACAGTGTAAGGCCGTACTTCAGATCTGGAAGACGGAGCAGCCCAAACTACTAAGCGAGGTGACCGATTGGAATGAATATTGAAGTCAGTTGCAGCAAAGAATGATGATTTAGAGGCAAGGCGCTGGCACAATAATGATTGAAGCATAGGAGTTCCGGAATCAACCAACACTGGAAAGCTGGATTGCTTTGTGGAGCAATTAAAAACAGATCCTTTCCGTACAGAACCTTTTTCGGGCACTTTTACTGTGGAGCGCGCTCACAGAACACTTGTTCCTCGCCCTAACCTGGGATTACTGCCAAGGCCAATAATGGCACAATTGTTAAATTCCAAGGATTGAGACACTGTACTTCAACTTGCCAGGGAGGTGGTGACAGTATCATGGCAGGGCTCCACTATTTCATTTTATCCGGACTTTACAGCTATGGTGCTGGAAGCCAGGTGCAAGTTTTCATGGGCCAAGGCGGCTGTTCCAAAATTGGGTCTCCACTATGGCATGTTGTATCCGGCACGGCTCAAAATCGATGTAAAGGGCAAAGTGAAAATCTTCAACACCCCAGAAGAGGTCCACCACTTTTGTAAATAACATGCAGGGGGAGGTGCGGACGGTGGATCTTCTCCGTGAGGGACTTCTCAAGTAACATTGTCAGGAACATGTGCGTTTTTTTTCACAGCAAGCTAGCTGAAATGTTTTGATAGTCAAACTGATATGCAACTGTTCCCATACTGTAAGAGAACTTTGGATGGTAACTATATGTCAAAAGACATTTCGGCAAATCAAGAATAATATGCTTTACGTAACTCGACTTTTTATTTACGGGGAGTTATTGTTAATAAGTGTTGGGGTGTGAGGGGTCCCACGTGGCATAGCCATCTCCCGTTGTGAGATCACAATGTTACAGATTGGGGGGTATATGTCAGTTGGCATTCCCAGCAGCACCAGTTATTGGGAGGGAAATTTTTACCCAACTTTGCACATACCTCATAAGATTGGTATGGGGAAGTAAACAACCCAAGATTCGGAGAGACGTCTTAACCCTTCCATATGAAAGGGGGTTTTTGGGGTGCCGGATATGTAGCTTTATTTTTTGGTAGCACAATGGGGGTACTGATACCACTGGTACCACCCAGACGCGTCTATACCCTACACTAAGCCAGAGGGAGACTTGGCAGACCCCACTCAACTGAATTCAATTCTCCCGGTAGCAATCTCATGAGATCCACATGATATCCAACCAATATCCACCACATGTTGGGCATGGAAAATAGTGCTTATGATTACGAGAGGATCAACACTGTGCTCACCTGACCTACCACTGTCTGGTAACCCTTGGATCACCCCTATGACTGACACCCGGACTAGATGTACACTGTCCAAATAAGGACTAGAAACTAGAGGAGATTTATTCCCGGGGGGACATGCCATTATTTGTACCGAAGATACACGTTTAGCAACAGCCACATTCATAAATCACTTCTCATTGACGCGTATACAAAGTGCACTCAGAGGAGAAATTCCCACTTACCCACGAGAACAGCAGATTTTAGCCCACTCACATCAATATTTACAGATAATAGTGGAGAACACATTACTTCTAGGCTACATAAAACTTGCCTTGCGTTACTACCACAGTGAGACACTAAAGTCAGGGATGCTTGGGCTGCGGCATAGGACAACCACTCACAGACGATGTCTGGAAAGGGTGCTGCAAATGGACCAAGTTGGTTAAACAGTATGTCGTACTGCGACACTACAAGCAAACTATATGCAGAACTGCAACCCCCCACCTCGTGACCCAAAGACATATGGCAGCCTCTCTGGGAGTACCTCCAGTTACAAGGCACACAGAGCACACCAGCCGGCCAGGAAAAACAAGACTCGAGCCTGACTGCGCAAGCTGAGAGAGGACACACTTAGGTTCCAAAAGATCGTACTGGACTTAACATACCGCGCAGGTCCCAAACCGGAAGCAAGCACACACAAGTGAAGTATTGGGGAACCATGTCGCACACGTCAATGATCACCGCACACTTTAAAGGAAGAAATATCCCATCGTGCCTATCTAAGTTTTATGATGCCTGCAATTTTTAGGTTTTTTCTTTTGAGGCTGCGGGAACTGTACCTCCACATTTTTAAATTGTGAATTCATGTATGGTGTTAATAAAAATAAATATAAAGTTTTTAAAAAAAGAGCTCCTTGTGAGATGTGGTCCGTTAAATGTTCTTGGGCTGGGTAGGACACTACAGATGCCAGGAGAATTTTGATGCATCCCCTTTCAAGTGCTGAGTGACCCTGTTTTTTCCTACTGCACCTCTGTCTCCTTTTTCGTTGTGGGTTTAGGGCCTGTTTCAAACTGGATTTTTGTGTTAGTTGTGGCTGGACACTGGTGATTTTCATAGTTCACTACCCTTTTCCCTCTACACAGCCTTCAGATCCCAAGTTTAGAGAGACTGAACATGTTGGCTATCATGGCATTGCCCTATAAATTTGGGAGTGTTTACAATAAAGCAAACAGGACCAATTAACAACATGGGTAGGGTTGTTCCCAGGAACTTTTGCCCCATTAGTAAGGGAGAGCCCAGGAGTAACCCCACCCACTAGCTGGTGCTCATATAAATGTAACACTCCGATGTACCTCCACAGAATAATTTCTGGATCAGGAGAAGAACAGTAGATGAAACCTAATGTCTGTCACCTAAAAGGAGCCATGAACGTCTAGCCTACTCCTGCTTGTACTCGGGACAAAGAAGTTGACTCAACAACAAGCTGCAAGAAGAATTCTCCTGCAAAGTCCAAGCTGACCAGTGAAGACTGGAATTTGGAATTTGGACTGGACTTTGCTCGTAGCATCCAGCTAACACGTAGTGAGTCTATAAGTGCACCCATGAACACACTAAGGTCCTAGAGAGGCCTACAATTGTACACATGTAGTTGTATTATCACTAAAACACACTTGGAATATTTTCAAAACGTTTCCCTGCTGACCTCTAGAGTTTTAGGGAGACCTGCAGCAAAACGTATCAGATGGATAGTTCCATGACTTCAGATTGAATTGTAGATTTGTCCGACATGGAGATCCGAAAAAACCTAAAAAATACCTTTTATAATTGGGAACTAAAAATGCCATCAGCTCCTCAGCCTCAGTGAGATGAACTGGCTTCACATATCAGACCTTTAGTTCCACTGCAATGGCTATAATTTCAGTTTTTCCCATACAGAAAAGTTAATTTCTTCAGAAAGACAACTTGGTCACGTTTTGGATTGGGGCTTTTTTACTTTAAGACTTGTCCCAGGACCAATCCGTGTTATGTAACCAGCCCACAGTCCATTTAATTCAATCTCAAACCACGCCTAGGTCCCAGTCTACAGTGACCATTGACTACCATTAATGTTTTACGATTTCTGGCACTTTATCTCCTTTGAAACATCCTTTCTCTAGTTCTTATTGGAGTTTTGCCATTTTCGTGCCATTTTGCTTGTTAAATATTTTTCTATTTTCATAATTTGGAGTAGAATGTAACTGTTTTTTGTCTTTGACTTATTACCTGTTGTGGTCGTTTTTAAATGCTTTAGATTTTTTTCAATTAGTCTGCTCAGTGCGAGAGTTACCAGGGACTGGGCTCATGTTTAAATTATTGAAACCTTTCTCTGGACCTATCAGATTGCCATCCATCCCAATTAATAATTCACTTTCTAACACTTTTCCTCCGAAGTCCAAATCTAAAGTGAGGTAGTATGGCACACTGGTTAGAGGCGGCAGACCCGAGAGCAGAGGACGGCCCGGGACCAGGGTTCGATTCCCGGCGCGGCAGGTTTCTGGACCAGGGTCAGCGGACTCGCTAATTCTCTCGCCTCGGTGCCCACTCTGATCAGCGATCACACTCGGCAACTCTGGGCATTAGCTTGCCTCATCTTCACTAACGGCCCCACCAGACCGCCGGGGATGCCCATTAAGGGACCATCTCTCAGGGAAGCCAGGAAGGGTTTCGCAGCGGTCTAAGCGCCTTGGGACCCTCCGGGTAAGTAGTGTGCTATATAAATGCCTATACATACCCCAATACACAAAGTGCAGAGCAAGCAGCAGGACGAATCTTTAGAACAGAAAGAGGAAGTTGCTACTGTATGTACAGAAGCCTCCCAGTCTCTATGGCATTTTCCAACTGAAATAAAAATTTTAAAAAATTGCGTTAAAAAAAATAGCCAAACAGTCTGGTGGGGTACACCTTCAACTTGAAATGTATGTTTGAGTTCACTTTCGGGCGCCTGTGCTAAACAAGCTGTTCCTCGTGTTCAGAACTGCAGTTTCACGGTGAAATATTTACCCAAACTGTTCGCGCAGGTAAAACAAAATCAACTTTAAATGTTTGTTGACTACCTGCATTGAAAAAACTGCCACTCACGTTGAAAATGATGCTGATCATGCCCAATATGCCTATCAGGGCCAGCTTTAGCACTGCTGGCACCCAGTGTGACAATGTTAGTTGGCACCCCCAATAGCCACCTCCACCAGGTATCTCTCGCTAGCACCCTTTAACCGGGACCAAGTCTCCATACCCACTTTCTCTCAGATGCATTAAAGAAGGTATATAGCGGCACTCATACCAGTAATGTTTGTATGGCAGAGATACCCGCCACCCCCTCTCGACGCAATCCCCAAGGATGGGAAACTGGAAACTGTTCTGGACTTTTGGAAGGCGGGAGGGAGTGACCCTCCCGGACGTATTTATTAAAATATGAAACAAAATTAAAACATTAAAATAACAGTTTCATATTATGTACAATTTCATTTCCACATTACGATGTTTGGCTAACCTTAACAGATCTCTAATACAAAGGTTCTCCTAGCCGAACTAACATCCTACAAAACATTTGACTTGAAATTGTACATCCTAACGTTAAGGGCCAACGGCAAGGTCGTAACCGGTGTCAGATCCCTAAACCAGAAAATACCCCCCTCACTTGTGAGGGGGGGCGACCGCACAGAGGCGTACCTCAAGTGCATCTACCAATTTCCCTTTGACTTGACGGGGGCCCCAATGGACTCGACGCCATTTAACGGTCGTACGAGGACTCGTGTGAGGTGTCTAAAAGGTAGCGTAAACCCCCTCCCGAACCCCACACAACTTACCCATCTGCCGTCGCAGACGTCCTGGCCCCGGGAAATTCCCCAGGAGGGCCCGTAGCCCCTCCTATCCAGGAAGGGGCCTTGACCGCCTTTCCTTTCCTTCCGGCGGCCCATCCTTAGAAGGGACCGCCTCCCCGTTGAGGGGCCAATGGCCACCTCCCCCGAGCGCTCCCATCCGTAATGGGTGACGCCCCCCCATAGGGATCTTCCAATTACTGCTCACCGATCATGACCTTACCGCCCGACCAAAATAAATACGACAATTTAACTAAAATCACTCAATTACAAAACAACCATAACCATTTCACGTATGATTACTGATCAATACTAGTGCAGAATTACTTTATTTGAAAACACATACTGTAGATGACCATTCTTTATTGCATACTCAAAATAACACGACAATCATCACAACCTGCAAGAAATAGAGTTACCACATCAAAGCTTTATTCAAAACAACTGGCTGTCCTCAGGGGCTGGTGGGTGGGTCAAAATTGGCTCTTCGTTCCGTCTCGAGCTCACGTGCAGCGGGGAGGTGCAGCTTCAGAGCATAGGAACAAGAGGATGCTTTCTTGGCTTGTTGCTCCTTTTATCCGTCTTTGGGCGGGCGTAAACCCGCCTCCGCCTGCCCCCCGGGGGCGTGGCCGGCGGCGTCAGCGTCTAGGACAACCCCCTACAAGGCGGGAAAAGGCGCGCCCCGGCTACGCCGCTTCGGGCATACCAGCCGGGACTCGCCCCCCGCCCAAGATGGCCTCCCGGGGGGATCGGGGTACTCCACCATACGTTCGGGGGGACCGAGTGGTCGCCCCTTTCCATATGGCAGAGATACCCGCCACCCCCTCTCGACGCAATCCCCAAGGATGGGAAACTGGAAACTGTTCTGGACTTTTGGAAGGCGGGAGGGAGTGACCCTCCCGGCCGTATTTATTAAAATATGAAACAAAATTAAAACATTAAAATAACAGTTTCATATTATGTACAATTTCATTTCCACATTACGATGTTTGGCTAACCTTAACAGATCTCTAATACAAAGGTTCTCCTAGCCGAACTAACATCCTACAAAACATTTGACTTGAAATTGTACATCCTAACGTTAAGGGCCAATGGCAAGGTCGTAACCGGTGTCAGATCCCTAAACCAGAAAATACCCCCCTCACTTGTGAGGGGGGGCGACCGCACAGAGGCGTACCTCAAGTGCATCTACCAATTTCCCTTTGACTTGATGGGGGCCCCAATGGACTCGACGCCATTTAACGGTCGTACGAGGACTTGTGTGAGGTGTCTAAAAGGTAGCGTAAACCCCCTCCCGAACCCCACACAACTTACCCATCTGCCGTCGCAGATGTCCTGGCCCCGGGAAATTCCCCAGGAGGGCCCGTAGCCCCTCCTATCCAGGAAGGGGCCTTGACCGCCTTTCCTTTCCTTCCGGCGGCCCATCCTTAGAAGGGACCGCCTCCCCGTTGAGGGGCCAATGGCCACCTCCCCCGAGCGCTCCCATCCGTAATGGGTGACGCCCCCCCATAGGGATCTTCCAATTACTGCTCACCGATCATGACCTTACCGCCACAGGCCGGATAGTTGACCGGCTATCCGGACCCCCCACAAAACTCCTACCTAAAGGTCATGTTTCAAACTCTTCAGCCAAGCAATGAGGTCTCCTATGAGTAACTCATTCCCCACCCGGGACAAATGGACCCCATCTCCCAAATACATACTGTCCCCCTTGATACAACCATGCGGGATAGAATGCAGTGTACTTGAACGAAACAATCTACCCGACTTGTTATTTACCTTCTTCACTGAGTGGTTCAGAGCAGAAACCGAAATCGCCCCCGCCACATTTTACGTGGAATCATATGGGACCATGCAATGGTGCACCCCCCTGGAACTCTTCTCGCCAACCAACTTACAGTGGAAAGCATTGCCTCGAGAAGCAGTCGTCTACCAGTGGTCACCAAATCATTACCCCCAAGATGGACTATGATTATAGATGGCGGTGACCTTGTCCGCCCTAACAAACCCTCGAAAAAGGATTGAAACTGGTCAATACAGAGCCCGCCCCTTCCGTAGAAGGTTACCCTGTACCCGTATTCCCCAGCCATGTGAATCATGTCACCTGCCTTGAATACGTCTGCGGCACGTCTCACGTATGAGTGGCCCACGACCCGCACCTCTCTTTCCGCAGCCGGTGATGTCTGACCGCTGGTTCCCAGGTGTCGGGTCGACTGCACAGTCCGCCCCGCCTTGTAAGGTTGCGCAACTGAAAACCAAACAAAAACAAGAAGCATGAGTACATCATTACAGCTTCACAACATGTGCAACCGCACATACCTTTTGTAACAGTTCGAGGACCAACGCCCCAAACGCTTTACTTTTTCAACACTCAGACCCCTGGCTGTAGCCTCAGTAGCAGCCCCTATCCGAAAGGAGTGGGTCCCAAACTCGCCGGGGTTCAAGCCCGCGGCCGAAATTGACATCGCCAGCACCCGCCGGAACTGAAACCTCGTCAGTGGGGTGGCGTCAGCGTGTCTCAACAAGGTCCCCCCCCATGATGCCACCCTATGCGCTAAATATTCCTCTACGCAAACAACAGGGCACATGGAAGACCCGGGAATCCTCTGAATGATTATGCAGTCCCCAATCGCACCCTGATCGGTTTTTGACCTGAAAAACGAGACAGTCATCGTCTCGACCTTGACCCGGATATGCTCCCGGCACAGTCCCCCCATCGTATCCCGCTTGTTCTTTGCCACTAGTTCGCTTACCCGCATAGCCCCATGGAATGCTAGCGCAAATGCGGCTCGGAATAACACAGTTTCATACTGGGATGAACATGTTGCAGGGAGTACGGAGAATAACAGGGCCAACCTATCCAGACCTATCGGGTGCCTCTCATCCACTCTGCGACCCTCAAGGCGTTGCCACCCACGTAGCGCTTTCTGCACCACGAAAGACGCTGTCGGGTCCTGAATCCCATGAGCCTTTGCCATAAAGGAAATGGCGGCCCGATGCCTCTGAGCCGTAGCTACTGATTTGCCTGCCTGATGTAAAGACAGCAAGAATTTTACGACAAGCTCTTCCTGTCCCCAAAGCTCCCCCCTAGCAGAACCCAAAAAGGACCAATAGGAACGGAACGCCCCTTCAAATGCCTTCCTTGTCCTGGGTGCTAAACTCTCTCCCACGAGGTTTTGTAGTTCGGGGCACCGAGAGACCAGAGAGCTTCGGGAAAGGGCGCCGCCACGGGTCCACTGTGGGCAGAAAACCCCAGAAGGCCTGCATACGGAAACGAGAAAGTGCATCAGCCGCTTGGTTCAGTACCCCCGGGACATGTCTTGCCCTAAAGAGCACATTCAACTGCATACATAATAACACAATTTCTTTGAGCAGTCTCAGAACCCATTTGCAACGTGCTGCCTGACTATTGATACACTCAACCACAGTCATGTTATCAGACCAGAACACCACAGAGTGATCCCGGAACCCCTCCGGCCACGTTTTCAAGGCCACCAGAATAGGGAAGAGTTCGAGAAAAGCAATGTTACTCGTCAGCCCGCACTCGTGCCACCATGACGGCCATTTTTGAGCCGACCATTGTGTCCCAAATATGGCCCCAAAACCTATACTCCCCGCCGAATCTGTCCAAAGCCCCAGCTCCTCGGAGGACACCGCTGGTTTGTTCCAGACAATTCGACCATTGAAATCCGCCAGAAATGCCAACCAAATGCGCATGTCCTGACGAACCTCTGCCGAGAGCCTCGTGCGGTGATGTCCTTCCTTCAGGCCGACCATGGCTTGTGCAATCGAGCGGGAAAAGGGGCGGGCCATTGGCATCACTCTCAGGGCAAATTTCAACTGACCCACCACTTGTTGCAATTGATGCAGGTTTACTTTCGTCGCACGAATACATGTTTCAAGGGATGTCCCAAATTTTAACACTTTTTCCCTGGGTAATCTAAAACAACCTTCTACTGAGTCGAGCTCGATCCCCAGGAACTCGAGCAAAGTTGAGGGACCGGACAACAATCCAGAGCACACTTTGTGTATCCAATCAGGTATCAAACTTCAAACGGTCAAATGATTAAAGTGATGGGATAGATCATACACGCATAAGTCTTTCACAATGTATTTTATTGTTCAACAGTGTTCTTTCTTCAGAATCACTGTGTATGTCACTCTAGCCTACACGTGTTTCATCACAGCATGTGGCTTTGAATCTTCAGGGCTGATCTGAATGATCAAGAAGCGTTATCGGGAGACCGGTGATAATTCCGTCCCGGTCCTAATCGGGATGTTTGCGTGTGGTTGGAGGACGGTACCGTAAGTAATCGGTTACCGTTTCATCAAAATAGGGGATCGTGTGTAACAAAACACACAGCGTCGGTACTTTTAGGCTGTTAGCCCGAGGGTTGAGCCGAATGCAGCTCCTGTTTCCGGATGCGGGAACCTAAAGTTGAGGGACCCACAGTCTTACCTGGCGCCAATGGCACACCAAATTGATTCATTAAGACCCGAAATTCATGTAAGGCCTTACCACATTCAGGATCCCCGGCTGCCCCCAAAAAGAGAAAGTCATCGAGATAATGCATAACATGCCGAAAACCCGTTTTCCTTGTAAATACCCATTGCAGAAAACAACTGAATTTCTCGAAATAGGCACAAGATATAGAGCACCCCATTGGCATACATCTATCCATGTAATAGCGACCCTGAAACATAAAACCAAGGAGACGCTGATCGTCTGGGTGTACCGGGAGCAACCGGAACGCTGACTCGATGTCCGATTTTGCCATCAGCGCCCCGGGCCCCAGGCGATTCAACATGGCGACGGCCTCATCAAAAGATGCGTACCGCACCGAACACACTTCCGGGTCTATCGCATCGTTCACGGAAAGACCACGTGGGGCTGACAAGTTATGTATTAGCCGAAACTCACCCGGGTCCTTCTTGGGGACCACCCCTAGAGGGGAACAGACAAAGTTAGCAACCGGTGGCAAATCAAATGGACCGGCAACACGACCTCGAGTTACCTCCTTCCCAATCTTTACCTGAACCACCGCCGAATACTGCAAGGCCGACAGTTGGTTCTTACAGTTTGCTACACCCTGAAAATCCCCCACTGGGATGCGGAAACCATATGAAAACCCGTCCCGCAACACCCCAGCGGAAGCATGATCCGGGTATTCGTTGAGCCAAGGAATCATTGCCATGGTATCAATCGGAGTAGGTAAAGGCGCCCCTCGGACTATTTCAGACCTGTTTGGCGCTTCCCTTACCACCGTTATCACCCGTCTTGGCTCTGCACATGGACTCAGGATGGGATGACTGCCCACACCCCCCGTATTCATGTCTGAACTTGCATGACCCCTGGGGCCTTGTACATTTTCCCCTGTTGAAATTCCAACAAATCCCCTTTTTACCTGTGTTGCCACTCGACTTCGAGTGGTGTTCGTTACCTGCACCTGTCCGAAAGGGTGTCCCAGAGGATTGGCGGGAAGATTCACCCCCATTACTCCCTGACAATGGCACTTTTAACATTCCTGAACTCTCCATTTTCTGCCACGAGACAGAGTCGAAACAATCCCATGTTAGAATTGGGTTGTGCTCTTTAGCCTTTCTAAAAAGATTGTCATAACAGAACCACTGATTGCCCCCGTACGTCAAGGAATACTCCATGATACGTGACTGATAAATAGGCAACTCGGTCAACAACTCGGGCCTGCGCTCACCCATGATGGAGGTAAAAATGCCCCACGCTCTGCCCCAAGTACCTATGTTTTCGTCAACCTTAAAGGCGGCCATTTTTGCGCGCCAAACACTCGGATGCATGAGCTCCTTTTGGCTCTTCACATGCTCTATCTCGTAATGGTCAATAAGCAATGAAAACATGTTTACATACTTATCCGCCCAAATCATTTCCTTAATTTCCAGTGGAACATGCTGGGCAATCTTCTCCCTTCGAGAAGGTACAGACCCCTCCCCCGCAATCGGCAATGGCCGCTTACCTGAAGTAGCTCCCGCACTTGCCGCCGAACTTGGGCCTGCTGCACTTTCAGCCGCCGGCACCTGTGGGGGAACAGAAGATGGTGCCTTCGCAGCCTCTCTGGATTCCCGCAGCTGTCTCATTACTGCCCGGGCGTCGTCAGCCGTGGCGCCCGTACTATCTTTCCCCAACCACGCTGCCAATTGCGCCGCCAACTCGGGAGGCATATCTTCCCCGTTCACGGGGGTGACCACCACGGGGATCGGATGCCCCTCCTTCGGAACCGAGGTTGGCTCCTCACGTGGAGTATCGGGAACCGGGGTTTCCCCCCCAAGTGCCCCCCTTTTTGACCTCTTGCCTCTCCCGCTAGGGACTACTCCCGGCAAAGCTGGTCCGATGACTCGCTTCGGTCCTCCCTCCCCGTCTTTAGCCGCCATCTGCTTCTTCAAATCGGCTACCTCCTTTATGAGCATGCGTAGCATCTGATCGGTACCGACCCGCTTTCCGACCTTCTTGCCCGGCATTCTCAAGCGAAGATATCTGTAAGACAAAGAGAAAGATTACAACGCTCAAAATTGGCTCTTCGTTCCGTCTCGAGCTCACGTGCAGCGGGGAGGTGCAGCTTCAAAGCATAGGAACAAGAGGATGCTTTCTTGGCTTGTTGCTCCTTTTATCCGTCTTTGGGCGGGCGTAAACCCGCCTCCGCCTGCCCCCCGGGGGCGTGGCCGGCGGCGTCAGCGTCTAGGACAACCCCCTACAGGGCGGGAAAAGGCGCGCCCCGGCTACGCCGCTTCGGGCATACCAGCCGGGACTCGCCCCCCGCCCAAGATGGCCTCCCGGGGGGATCGGGGTACTCCACCATACGTTCGGGGGGACCGAGTGGTCGCCCCTTTCCATTAGAGCAGTTTGCATCACACACGCATTACACAGAGATACTCAAGCATACGTGTGTAAATCAGTGAATAGGAATTGTTACCTAAGCCAAAGGACTACAAGGGTAGGAGTCCCTCGTCGTCCATATTGGTAGTCAGTAGAGTTTAGGAGTGCTTGGTGTGGAGAAGCACTAACAAACTCAGAATCGAAAAAGAAACAGCATAGCAGGGAGTTTTCTTTAATAATAATTATTAATGTTTACCCAAATGAACCCTTTTTGAAACATTAATCTATACTCTAATGTACACTTGAAGGTGTGGATTCAGTTCTATGATCAAAGTTAATAGCTCACTGTCCTATATTAAGTCTTTAAGTTATAAATTGCTAGCAACAAAAAAGATGTTTCTTTTAAAAGCACTAACCTGCTGTCCCATTTACGTTATATGCAATCTGTAATTTACATGGTACACGTTCTTTGCAGCAGGCATATTAACCCTTTGCGCTACCTTCACATAAGTCAGAACCGCAACTATTCTAAACTCCACTGGCCTTATTTATGAAGCACTTGCGCCGCCGATGCGTCACTTTTTCCCATGTTAAAAGTGACGCACCGGCGGCGCAAGTCCTTCATAAATAAGGCCCCACGTTTTTGTGATGCCTGTTAATTGCCGGAGGAAAGGAACGCGGCAGCAGGTGCTTTAAAAACATAATAAACTTGCAAACATGGCGCCCACTCGAAGCCAGCACCCGGTGCGGGAGCACCGGTCTCACCACCCTAGAGATGGCCTATCACGTTGCTTCTGTGCTTTTTGCGCTAATATTTTTTTACTGTACATAATTCTCATTTCTATGATGTAGTGTATTGGCGTAATCTCGGCATTATGTGTACATTTTGTTACGCTTAGTTACTGAGATTATGCCAAATTACACCGGAATAATGAAAGATTCACCGATGCCTAATTGAAAGCCTGCCACTGACATCGGCTGTGACCTGCTGGCCCCATGTTTGAATCCCTACAGAATCAACCCAGCATCCCATCGTGTTGAGATCGTTTGAGTTAACGTGCAAATATACCTATTACTAACATACTCTTCCTTACCAGAATAGATGGACTGGTTTTATGAAATTATGGGTAAATGTTAGATGTAGATATCTAAAAATCCTATGCCCCTGCAGCTAAGGATGAAGTGGCAATACATTTCTCGCTGGGATTATGCCATTAATATTAGAAACTATTTTGAGACAACCGGGGTCTTGCGCAATTCAAATGTATGCCAATTTTGTATATATATATAGAGATGTAAGATTTATTATGTTATGGGAATTTGATAAACAGGAAGAAAAAAATCAAATGACATATGATCACTTTCTGTTCTTGTATATATTGTATATAGTTTGTACCTCATATTTAAATGTTGTGCTATGTGATGATATTTATTGTACTTCAATTAATGTTGATGCTGTCACAATAAAATAATAAAAAATGTCTGTCCACGTTTAAATGGTGGTGTGTGATGGTATTTTTTTTTCTTTCCTGTGGCTGTTTTATAAGGGCCTAGGTACAAATCTATCACTGATCCTAGGTTCTCATTGAAAATAGACAAGAAATCTGGAATGAATTGTTCTTGTTTCCTAATTTAGCTGCTACAAGATCAAATAAACTACAAGCTAACACGTCCGCTCTCCAAATAGGAAGTCAGCTACTTTTAGTAAGTCAACACCAATTAACCGTTTTGTGGTTTAACATGCAGTGCCCTGGGTATTCCCTTGTTATCCTGTTCGGCATCTGATCGGCACAAAGCAGCTTACGCTAGGTCCTAGTTCACCCCTAATTAAAGCGACGATATTGTCAGCTTAAAGACAATTTATGGCAAGGGGCGACCAATCGGTCCCCCGGAACGTATGGCAGAGTACCACGATCCCCCCGGGAAGCCATCTTGGGCGGGAGGCGAGTCTCGGCTGGTATGCCCGAAGCGGCGTAGCCGGGGCGCGCCTTTTCCCGCCCTAGAGTGGGTTGGCCTAGACACTGACGCGGCTGGCCACGCCCTTGGGGCAGGCAGGGGCGGGTTTACGCCCGCCCTGAAGACGGATAAAAGGAGGAACAAGACCAGAAAGCATCCTCTTGTTCCTGTGCTCTGAAGCTCCACCTCCTCGCTGCACGTGAGCTCGAGACGGAACGAAGAGCCATTTTTGAGCGTTGTAATCTTTCTCGTTTGTTTTACAGATACTCTGTCGGAGAATGCCGAAGAAGGCGGGAAAGCGAATGACTACCGAACAGATGCTGCGTGTTCTCATGAAGGAGATGACCGACCTAAAGAGGCGGATGGATAAAAACAAGGAAGGGGGCCCGAAACGTCCTTTGGAGGGAACGGCCCCGGGAGGAAAAGGCAAGAGGCCCAGGAGAGGAGCAGCTGGGGGAGATACCCTGGGTCCCAGTGCCCCGCTCGAAGCACCCACTCCTGTGCCGGAGGAAGGGAATCCGATTCCCGTGGTGGTCACCCCCGTGTCCGGGGAAGACATGCCGCCCGAGCTGGCAGCACAAGTAGCAGCGTGGTTGGGTAAAAGTAGCAAGGGCGCCACGGCTGTCGACGCGCAGGTGTTAATCAAGCAACTGCGGGAAACTCGTGAAGCAGCGAAGGTATCCACGCCGGCTGCGGCCGTAGAGAAGCCACAGGGGACGGTTTTAGTCGCAGAGACAGCGTCCAGTTCAGGTAAGCGGCCATTGCCGATTGCGAGGGAAGAGTCGGCTCCCTCTCGAAGGGAGAGGTTGGGTCAGCATGTTCCTTTAGCTATTAAAGAAAAGATATGGGCAGGGGAATATGTAAACATCTTCTCGTTGCTTACTGATCATTATGAGATGGAGCATGTTAAAGGTCAGAAGGATCTCATGCATCCGAGTGTTTGGCGTGCAAAGATGGCCGCCTTTAAGGTTAATGAAAACGTTGGCAATTGGGGCAAGGCATGGGGAATTTTCTCATCGATCTTGGGAGAACGGAGGCCCGAATTGCTACCCGAGTTGCCGAGTTATCAGTCACGGATCATGGGGTACTCGATATCACACGAGGGTAATCATTGGTTTTGCTATGATAATCTTTTCAGAAAAGCAAAAGAACATGATAAAAACTTAACTTGGGATTGTTATGATTCTGTGTCCTGGTCCAAAATGAAGGAGACTGGTATGTTGAAAGTGCCATTAGTAGGGAGTAATGTGGGCGAATCCTCCCGTCAGTATGCGGGGACGCCTTTTCGATCAGGTACGGGTACCGACAATCACTCGAGGCCTACCGGTAATACAGGTAAAAAGGGGGTTTGTTGGAATTTTAACAGGAGTAAATGTACTAGGCCCCAGGGATCGTGCAAATTTAAACACGAATGTAGTGGGTGTGGGCAATCATCCCATCCTGAGTCCACGTGCAGAGCCAAAACGGGTGATAACGGGGGTAGAGGAGGTGCCAAACAGGTCTAACATAGTCCGAGGGGCGCCTTTACCTACCCCGATTGATACCTTGGCAATGATTCCCTGGCTCAGTGAATACCCGGATCGTGCTTCCGCTGGGGTGTTGCGGAACGGGTTTTCATATGGTTTCCGCATCCCAGTGGGGGACTTTCAGGGTGTGGAAAAATGTAAAAATCAGATATCGGTCTTGCAGCATACGACCGTGGTACAGGAAAAGATCCTGAAGGAGGTTACTCGAGGTCGAGTCGCCGGTCCGTTTAGTGTACCCCCGGTGGCTAACTTTGTCTGTTCGCCTTTAGGAGTGGTCCCCAAGAAGGACCCGGGTGAGTTTCGGCTGATACATAATTTGTCAGCCCCACGTGGTCTTTCCGTAAACGAAGCGATAGACCCGGAAGTGTGTTCGGTACGGTACGCATCTTTCGATGAGGCCGTGGCCATTTTGAATCGCCTGGGGCCCGGGGCGCTGATGGCAAAATCTGATATCGAGTCAGCGTTCCGGTTGCTCCCGGTACATCCAGACGATCAGCGTCTACTGGGTTTCATGTTTCAGGGTCAGTATTATATGGATAGATGTATGCCGATGGGATGCTCAATTTCTTGTGCCTATTTCGAGAAATTCAGTAGTTTTCTACAATGGGTCTTCACAAAGAAGACGGGTTTTCAACATGTGATGCATTATCTCGATGATTTTTTGTTCCTGGGGGCAGCCGGGGATCCGGAATGTGGGCAAGCTTTGGCTGCATTTTGTGTTTTAATGAATCAGTTTGGCGTGCCATTGGCACCAGGTAAGACGGTGGGTCCTTCGACTTGCCTCGAGTTTCTGGGGATCGAGTTAGACTCCGGAGAAGGTTGTTTCCGTTTACCAAGTGATAAAGTGTTTAAGTTCAGGGCATCCCTGCAAATGTGTTTGAGTGAAGCTAAGGTTAAGCTGCATCAGTTACAGCAGTTAGTGGGCCAGTTGAATTTTGCCCTGAGAGTTATACCTATGGCCCGCCCCTTTTCCCGTTCGATCGCTCAAGCCATGGTCGGATTGAAGGAGGGCCATCATCGCACGAGGCTCTCGGCCGAGGTACGCCAGGACATGCGCATTTGGTTGGCATTTCTGGCAGATTTCAATGGTCGAGTCGTCTGGAATACACCAGCCGTGTCCTCTGACGAGCTGGGGCTGTGGACGGACTCGGCAGGGAGTGTAGGTTTTGGTGCCATTTTCGGTGCTCGATGGTCTGCACAAAAATGGCCGGCATGGTGGCATAACAGTGGACTGACAAGTAACATTGCTTTCCTGGAACTTTTCCCCATTTTCGTGGCCCTGAGAACGTGGCCCGAAGGGTTCAGAGATCACTCTGTGGTATTTTGGTCTGACAATATGACCGTGGTTGAGTGTATCAATAGTCAGGCAGCACGATGCAAATGGGTTTTGAGGCTGCTCAAGGAAATCGTATTACTGTGTATGCAACTGAATGTGTTATTCAAAGCAAGACATGTCCCTGGGGTAATGAACCAGGCGGCTGATGCCCTTTCTCGTTTTCGTATGCAGGCCTTCTGGGGTTTTCTGCCCACAGCGGACCCGGAGCCGGCACCCTTTCCCGAAGCTCTTTGGTCTCTCGGTGCCCCGAACTTCGTAACCTAGTGGGAGAGAGTTTAGCACCCAGGACGAGGAAGGCATATGAAGGGGCGTTCCGGTCCTATTTAGCCTTTTTGGGGACTGCTAGAGAGGAGCTTTGGGGCCAGGAGGAAGGGGTCGTGAACTTTCTGATGTCATTACATCTGGCAGGGAAAACGGTGGCCACGGCCCAGAGGCATCGGGCTGCCATTTCCTTTGTTGCTAGGGCTCATGGGATCCAGGACCCGACAGCGTCTTTCGTTGTGCAAAAAGCGCTACGTGGGTGGCAACGCCTTGAGGGTCGCAGAGTAGATGAGAGGCGCCCGATAGGTTTGGATAGGTTGGCCCAGTTATTATCCAGACTCCCTACAACATGTTCGTCTCAGTTTGAGACAGTGTTATTCCGAGCCGCTTTTACGCTGGCATTTCATGGGGCTATGCGGGTAAGCGAATTAGTGGCAAGGAACAAGCAGGATGTGACGGGAGGACTGTGCGCAGAGCACGTTCAGATCAGAGGGGAGACGATGACTGTCTCGTTTGTGAGGTCCAAAACCGACCAGAGTGGGATGGGTGAATGCATAATTATACGCAGGATTCCCGGGTCGTCCATGTGCCCAGTGAAGTGTTTAGAGGATTATTTAACACGAAGGGTGGCATCATGGGGGGGGACCTTGTTGAGACACGCGGACGCCACCCCACTGACAAGGTTTCAGTTTCAGCAGGTGCTTGCGATGTCGATTACAGCTGCGGGCTTGAACCCGGGCGAATTTGGGACCCATTCCTTTCGGATAGGGGCTGCTACAGAGGCTACAGCCAGGGGTCTGAATGTGGAACAAGTTAAACGTGTGGGGCGTTGGTCCTCCAACTGTTATAAAAGGTATGTGCGTTTGCACATGTTGTGAAGCCGTAATGATGTACTCACGCTTCTTGTTTTTGTTTGGTTTTCAGTTACGCAAGCCTACGAGGCGGGGCGGACTATGCAGTCGACCCAACACCGGGCCAGCGGTCAGACATCACCGGCTGTTAAAAAGGAGGTGTGGGTCGTGGGCCACTCATACGTGAGGCGTGCCGCGGACGTATTCAAGGCAGGTGACATGGTGCACGTGGCTGGGGAATACGGGTACAGTGTGTCCTTCTACGGAAAGGGCGGTCTCTGTATTGACCAGTTCCAATCATTTTTCGAGGGTTTGCTAGGGCGGACGAGGTCACCGCCGTCTGTAGTCATAGTACATCTTGGGGGCAATGATTTGGTCACCACTGGTAGACGACTTCTCCTGGAAGCGATGCTTTCCACTGTAAGTTGGTTAGCGAGGAGAGTTCCAGGGTGCACGATTGCGTGGTCCCATATGATCCCACGAAAAGTGTGGCGGGGGGCTTTTTCGGTTTCTGCTTTAAATCACTCTGTGAGAAAAATTAATAACAAAGTAAGTAGGTTGTTCCGTTCCAATGCACTGCATTCTATCGCGCATGGATGTATTAATGATGACAGTATGTACTTGGGGGATGGTGTTCATTTGTCTCGGATGGGGAATGAGTTACTCATAGGAGACTTCATAGCTTGGCTGAAGACGTTAAACATGACCTTTAGGTAGGAGTGTGGTGGGGGGTCCGGATAGCCGGTCAACTATCCGGACCTGTGGCGGTAAGGTCATGATCGGTGAGCACTAATTGGAAGATCCCTATGAGTGGGCGTCACCCATTACGGATGGGGGCGCTCGGGGGAGGTGGCCATTGGCCCCTCAACGGGGAGGCGGTCCCTTCTAAGGATGGGTCGCCGAAAGGAAAGGGAAGGCGGTCAAGGCCCCTTCATGGGTAGGAGGGGTTACAGCCCCCTCCTGGGGAATTTCCCGGGGCCAGTACGTCTGCGACGGCAGATGTGGTAAGTTGTGTGGGGTTTGGGGGGGGGGTCTACGCTACCTTCTAGATACCTCACACGAGTCCTCGTACGACCTTTAAGTGGCGTCGAGTTTTATTGGGGCCCCTGTCAAGTCAAGGGAAATTGGTAGTTGCACTTGAGGTAAGCCTCCGTGCCGCCCCTCACAAGTGAGGGGGATATGTCTGGGTTAGGGATCTTGACACCGGTTACGACCTTGCCGTTGGCCCTTAAACGTTAGGATGTACAATTTCAAAGTTAAGTAAATGTTTGGTAGGATGTTAGTTCGGCTAGGAGAACCTTTGTACTAGAGGATATGTTAAGGTTAGCCAAACATCGCAATGTGGTAATGAAATTGTACATAATATGAAACTGTTTATTTTAATGTTTTAATTTTGTTTCATATTTTAATAAATACGGCCCGGGAGGGTCACTCCCTCCCGTCTCCAAAAACTTCAGAACTGTTTCCGGTTTCCCATCCTTGGGGATTGTGTTGAGAGGGGGTGGCGGGTATCTCAGCCATATGGCAAGGGGCGACCAATCGGTCCCCCCGAACGTATGGCAGAGTACCACGATCCCCCCGGGAAGCCATCTTGGGCGGGAGGCGAGTCTCGGCTGGTATGCCCGAAGCGGCGTAGCCGGGGCGCGCCTTTTCCCGCCCTAGAGTGGGTTGGCCTAGACACTGACGCGGCTGGCCACGCCCTTGGGGCAGGCAGGGGCGGGTTTACGCCCGCCCTGAAGACGGATAAAAGGAGGAACAAGACCAGAAAGCATCCTCTTGTTCCTGTGCTCTGAAGCTCCACCTCCTCGCTGCACGTGAGCTCGAGACGGAACGAAGAGCCATTTTTGACCCACCCACCAGCCCCTGAAGACAGCGAGTGTTTTTAAATAAAGTTTGATTGATAATTATGATTTTCGTTTACAGGTTGCGGTATTATCGTAAAGATTTTGAGTATGCAATAAAGAATGATCGTTTTGTGTTATGTTTTGCGAATAAAGTAATTCTGCTTTAGTGTTCATCAGTAGGCATGCTTTGAACAAAGTTGTTGTTGCTACTGTCGGTTATATTTAGTCTTTAGCTATTTAGTTAGCATTGTCGTATTTATTTTGGTCGGGCGGTAAGGTCATGATCGGTGAGCACTAATTGGAAGATCCCTATGAGTGGGCGTCACCCATTACGGATGGGGGTGCTCGGGGGAGGTGGCCATTGGCCCCTCAACGGGGAGGCGGTCCCTTCTAAGGATGGGTCGCCAAAAGGAAAGGGAAGGCGGTCAAGGCCCCTTCATGGGTAGGAGGGGTTACAGCCCCCTCCTGGGGAATTTCCCGGGGCCAGTACGTCTGCGACGGCAGATGTGGTAAGTTGTGTGGGGTTTGGGGGGGGTCTACGCTACCTTCTAGATACCTCACACGAGTCCTCGTATGACCTTTAAGTGGCGTCGAGTTTTATTGGGGCCCCCGTCAAGTCAAGGGAAATTGGTAGTTGCACTTGAGGTAAGCCTCCGTGCCGCCCCTCACAAGTGAGGGGGATATGTCTGGGTTAGGGATCTTGACACCGGTTACGACCTTGCTGTTGGCCCTTAAACGTTAGGATGTACAATTTCAAAGTTAAGTAAATGTTTGGTAGGATGTTAGTTCGGCTAGGAGAACCTTTGTACTAGAGGATATGTTAAGGTTAGCCAAACATCGCAATGTGGTAATGAAATTGTACATAATATGAAACTGTTTATTTTAATGTTTTAATTTTGTTTCATATTTTAATAAATACGGCCCGGGAGGGTCACTCCCTCCCGTCTCCAAAAACTTCAGAACTGTTTCCGGTTTCCCATCCTTGGGGATTGTGTTGAGAGGGGGTGGCGGGTATCTCAGCCATATGCAAATGTCTACAACCTGCATATTTTATCCGTTGATTTACACTAGTCAAAAACATGCTTTTTCTCAGAATGATTACAACTGCAATGCAATTCACGGTGCACTAAGGTCACAAATATTTATAAAATATGTATCAAATGTAGGATTCTTAGGTGCATCAGGTACCTTACATTCCAGTGCATGGTCAGTGGTCATGATTTGAGAACAGTTTACAAATAAACGTAAATAATTTACAAAATGATCATACAGCAGCACTTCAATTCTGAGGGTTAGTCTGGACATAGAAAAGGCATACATTGGGTAAATCCACGGCTAGCTTTTTAAGGGAATGGCTGATAGAGGGCGCACCAGATCCTTCAACAGGGGAAGGAAGACAAAGCATGGCGTAATGGTACTGGGTACAATGACTTCTCACACACACACTGAATACGGAAGGTTCCATCATGAGAGCTAAGCATTAAGGTAAGGAAGCCTAGAAAATCACCAGTGAGAAGCAAACACTGAGCTGTCCTCCACCATCAGCAAAAACATGCTCATTTATGATCCCAGCAATATGTGTATCGAAGTTTTCAAAAACCTGGGAGTATTTAACATGTATATACTGCAGCTAACTACAGTACTGAGTATTGGGGGGCATTGACACAAATGTTTAAACTAAGGGCAAGGAGAGATAGGGGAGTAGTCACATTGTTAAAACTTTTGAGGTTTGGTCAGGTCAAAGACAGTCATATTTTAATAATTATGTTATGTTTCAAGTGTGGAAAAGATGATTGATAGCTGGAATTCATATTCTGGTTCCTCTTCAATTCTGATGATGTTTCACCAGCATACCCTCAAGTGGCCCATGTTTTTTCCCTATGGAACTATTTGGTCTTGAAGGATGCATAAAATGAGGGACTGGTTGTTCCTTAGACTATAGTTAACTCTGTTAGAACAGCATTCTTGGATTCCTTCTCTGACTGAGCAAAAGGTTAGTTTTGATGTTAGAGAAGGGTGGGTGTTTCCTCCCCTGGCTCCTTTCGAGTAGAGGGGTGTTTTCAACTAATCAATTGGGGATTTGTAGAGTGCACTACTCACCCATGAGGGTCTCATGGTGCTGGGGGGACGGGGGGTTTCAGCTGCTCCGGTCATTCAAAGCGCCAGGTCTTGAGGCTCTTCCTGAATGCTTGCACTGTCTGGCTTCGTCTGATGTTGAGGCAGAGTTTGTTTGAGGTCTTGGACGCAGTGTAGGAGAAGAATCTGCCCCCTGTTCTGGCTCTGAGGATGAAGGGGATTTCGGCCAGGGTTAGGTCAGTGGAGCAGAGGTTTCTCTTCGGGGCGTAGAAGGAGATTTGTTCGTTGAGGTATTGGCGTTCAGTGCTGTGGCAGGCTTTGTAGGTGGGTGTGAGCTGTTTGAAGGTTACTCATTTTTCAACAGGAAGCCAGTGAAGGTCTCGTAGGTGCTGGGCAATGTGGTCTTGTCATGGGATGCTGAGGACTAGTCTGGCTGCGACGTTCTGGATGGCCTGGAGTTTGTGGAGTAGAGATTTGTTGATACCGGCGTAGATGGCATTTCCGTAGTCCAGCCTGGTGGTGATGAGTGAATGAGTGAAGGTCTTCCAGGCTTCGGGGGATCCATTTAAAGGTCTTTTGGAGAATGAGGAGGGTGTTAAAGCATGTGGAGGATACAGAGTTGATCTGTTGGTTCATGGTGTGGGAGGAGTTAAGTATGATGCCGAGGTTTCGGGCGAGGTCCGTGGGAGGATTGCAGAGGGCGGGGCGGAGGGGCACTAGTGTTTTGGTAAAAACCTTTGGTATCTATTCTGGACTCCCTTCTAAGATTTTCCTTTTTTGAGCAGAGGCACAGTGAAGCAGTAATTAGAGCATTGGCTGATGGAAAATATCATTTCATGTGATTGAAATGCTGAGTGTCCATGACTTGACTTTGATGATCCCAAGAAAGGCTTATGCAGGTTTTTGGACAAAACATCGGAAAAAAATATTGTAATAGAAAGATACTGAGTCAAGAATATTGGGATAGCAAAAATATATTCGACAGGAATATCCATGGTACAAATATCAATTTCATTATATTTTAAATATATAATTTAAAAATGTATTTGGTTAGATTAATATTTGTAATACAGTATAATTTAATAATAAACACAATATATATATTCATGCTATTACATTTATTTTTTAATACAAATTGTATAACAAGTCTATGCAATAAAGTAAAATAATTGGAAATATTTTAATATAACATTTTTCAATTTTTTATTTTTGTGAAACACAGTTAAAAAATATAGAAAGTTTAATATTTTTTATTTTAAAATGGTAATTTTACATCAATTTTTAAAAAATATTTGTAAACATAAAATGCATTGACATATTTTTTATGTGAATGTCATTAATTATTTTAATTTCGAATTTATCGTTTAAAGTCAAGGAAAGTTTGTAAATATTTTATGCATATATTATGTATTATTTTTAATAATCTTTTTAGATATTTTAATATTCAAATATGTAGATATAGGTTTGTATTTTTGGCTAGTGTGCCTTCAGATTAAAGTGTACGTAATTTCATAGAAAAAAAAGTTTGTGTGACTATGGATTATTAATTGTGCATTTAAAACAGTTAGGGCCTAATTAGGATGCTGGGCTGATCATCACCAACAGGCCGTCGGTGGCAGTCTGCCCGGCCGTCAGCCCTTCGGTCCTCCACCACACTGAAATATTGCAGGCTGTTGGACCCTTGTTTGACAGGGGACAGACCAGCCGCCCCTGACAGGATCTACTGAGCCTGAAGGGGTGGCTGTCAGAATCACAATCCCTAATGAGGGTGATGCTGGGGCAGGCACCTTTGTCAGGATTATGATGTCCCTTTCCAACAGACTTTTTATGGCTGTCCCACCGCCATGAAAAGGCTTTTGAAAATGGACTTTGGGGACCCCAAACAGGGCCCCGTCCCTCTTAGGCCACTGTAAAGTGGCCCAGGGTGCACATACAGTGCCCTAAAACACATCTACGCACCATGTGCCATGCACCACATGGTGCATGACACACAGTGCATGGATGTGCATAAATTGCTATTTTACACTGCAGCGTGTGTTGCAGCCATTTTCCAGGGCCGCAGCACAAGCTGCCCTGTTAAAGAGCCCTTTTCCAACCACCAGCTCTGCGATTGCATCATAATTGGGCGGCAGACCACTGCCTGCTTGTCGGTCGATCTCCTGACAGACATGCTAGTATGCAGATGTCCGACCACCCGTTATCTTAGTAAGGCCCTAAATTTGTATAACCTTGTTTAAAATATTATATATTGTAATGAATACTATCAATGTTTGCTCTTTAGTACCCAACACTTTCTTTTAGTAGCCTTAGATTGGAGTAGAAATAGTAAATCCCATCACTTTGGTATCCAACGCCTTCCTCAAATTGATTTAGATTGAAGTGGGAATAGTAAATGTCACTTCTTTAGTGTCCAACACCTTCCCCCAATTTAGTTATACTGGAGTGGGAATAGTAAAAGTCACTCCTTTAGTGTCTAACACTTTTGAAAAAATGAGTTACGTTGGCGTGACTAATTTTAAAATATAATTTTAGTTTAAAACCTTTTTTTTTATTTTCTGAATGTAGTATAGTTTGTCTTTTTTTTATTAGTATAGTTGGTGATTACAAATATAATCCAACAATATTTAGTTGTATGCTTGCAACCTATAATATTATTAATTGCATTTTTTTTACGGAATAAAGACATGTCACGCCTTCTTCTTATTTTATTTCTGTTTTCAAAATGTATTCGTTATATGGTTTTATATTTAAAATCATATATTTTTCAATTTAAACATAAACATGTAATAAAGTTAAGTAAATAGAACATGTTAATACTTTTCATTATTATGAAAGAAATGTAAATTACATTTTAAGACTATTGTATGTTGTACATTTTCAACTTTAATAAAATAAAATTTCAAGACTATTGTATGTTGTACATTTTAAACTTTAATTTTCCATTGTTTAACAGTTTTTTAGCATTTCTTAAATTCTTTTATATACATATTCTCAACATCTTTTTAACATACATTTTTCCAATAAATATTTAAAAAGTTGTAAATATTTTATACTGTAATTTAATTGATACTTAAAAATTTATAAAAACATTTTCACAACATCTTTTGACATCCTTTACATATTTTAATTTTATTTGCATTTTCTTACACATTTTGGGTCTAATTACGATGTTGTCCGGAAAAGCTCCGAACGGCATTCAGATTTTTCTAACCCGTGTCAGAACCAATGTTTCTGACCTCTCGCAAACATTTGCGACTGACCGATTTCACTGATAGGTAACCATTCGGTCATTCCAAATAGGTTAGAACCAGCATTCGGAGACTCAAAGTTGGTCGGAGCAGAATCATACAGCTTAACGGACTGTGTTTCTGACCGACGTATTACGATGTCAGATTCGGACAGCCTTTGGGAATCGGTCTGTCCGACATGGAAGACTGCAAAAAACTGACATTGTGGACCCATAACATGCCCTGTTCACCCTGAGGCATCTGGTTGGGGCCCGTGCGGGTACCCAAGGGACCCCCCTTTCAAACCATGTACAGTGTGGCAAGCATCACGGTGTTCCCGCAGCATGGTGCAAGGTTTTCCAGAAGCACCCCTTTTTTCAATGGGAGCCTGTGATGTCGGTCAGAGAACAGGCTCCCATTGAAGTCAATGGGAGACTTTCTGAATGGTGTTTGGAACCATCGTAATGAGTCGATCGGACTCGCCGATAGCGAGTTGGTTGGAACCAATTTTGACATGGAGTTGGTAGGTTTGCTTTTCGCCCAACATCGTAATAAGGGCCTTAGTCATTATTTATACAATATTTTCTGTTTCATTTCCATAGGAAGAGGGCCTTTACATTAGTTTAATTTAGCAGTAATTTGTTTGCCGCTACCCTATAGATAGAGTTCTACCATTTTGCAAGAATCATGAATACATATGAGTATATAAAATGCATGACAATAAAAGTGTGTACTCCCATGATGCTTCCCTAACTAGATGTACCTAAGTGTATCTAGCATGTGTGTAGGTGTGAAGCCGAGAATCCCTCTTGGATAAAGTCAACCCCATTACCTGACTTGAGAGACTGTGGGATCCCATCTTGGTTGCGGGTTGGACACCCAGCGAGGGATGTTAAACCACTGCGAGCTGGAGTGTCTGCATGTAGAAAGCTCAGCGTATCGCATCAGTGTGCCTGTCGGAAGGCCTGGTCCCCTCTGGCTATCTTAGCAAGATGAGATGTATATACACCAAGGTCTCCCAGGGGGTTGCACCTCGCTCTATTACTTTGTTGGACTTAGGATGACGTTGAGAATGAACTTTGTACATAGATATTATACAGGAGATGTTAGCCCGTCTGTGCTTCCAAGCATCCTCATGCATAATGTGTGAGGTTTTTACGAGGGAAAATCCAGCATTCTGAATGCAGTGTTGTATCTAGGTAAAAGGTCAGTCCTTAAGAATTGCTATCTATGTAATGTAGGGAAGAATATGGGTGGGGGGTTAAGATGTTACCTTAGCCTATATGAGGGTACCTATATGGAATATAACAGTGTTATGCTATTTATATTTTGATTATTAACTGTGATGTATTTTTGGGAATGTTATGTGTTTTGCGAGGGAGTTTTCTAATTTACTTTACAGGCTTTGTCTACAAACATCTCCTATGGGCATTAGGGGTGGATACTTTTTTGGGCATAGGGGAAGCAAGATGGCGGCCATGTGATTCGGCCGAAGACGGCTTCCAACAAAGTGGCAGCAAAAGAATAAATGTAAAGTGCTCAGAACTAAACTATGACGAAGCCCCAACAGATTAGAAGAATAATAGAGACTGGCTGGGTCTTACCCTGGGTATGACTGGTGGCACGGCAGGCAGAGTTGCTGATCACTCGGTGCAGGTGGCTGGAGAGGGAGCTTTTGCAGACTGCGGGACTCCGGTTCTCGAGAGGAGCAGTGCCCGCAATGGGGCCAAAGATGGAGGCAAGAGGGAAAGGAGCAGTTCAGCACCTCATACCTTTTACAACCTACCAGACAGCCCTGCAGACACCAGCAGTCGATGCAGCCTCTGTGCTACTCGGGACAGGATGCTGGAAGAAGATTCGGATGGAATCCAGTCAAGAGGAAAAGGGGAGGAGCACGCAGCCCCAGCCACAGCGGACCGGTCCTTCAGTGCTTGAGCTGCTCCAAGGTGCTGGGAATGGAGCCATGACAGTGGAAGGTACAGGACAGGACTCTGTCTCTGCTCAGGTAGGCCACACCGGCCACATTAGGAGTTGGGGACAATGAGACCGGTAGGGGGGCCGAGACATTGGAGGAACCGAAAGTAGGGTCACGGGAGAGAGAGCACCGGGCACCGTAGGACTCTTGGTGGAAGCTGAAGAGGTTCAGAATCCGGGGCTAGTAATTGAGGGTAATTCAGAAGCAAACCTTGAGGCAAATGGCGGAAGCTGAAGGGACAATGGATGCTCCTCAGACCTAACTTCTCAGCTCACCTGCCAACCACAGCTGCAGGGGCAGGCAGTTCCTCAATCTGCTTTAGCTCTAGTCAAAGGTAAAGGCGATCCAACCCCAAAGGGACCCCCGAGTTTGGGCACAAGAGCTCTAACAATGTGCATGCTGGGCAGACAAGCAAGCTCACATTAGCTCCTCTCGGTTTGGATGTACATGAAGAATCAAACTAACATAGGGGACCAAGACCCAAATATACAGGGACTCGCAGTGAATGAGAGCTGGATTCAGAAGCCGATGATTTGTTCTTCTCCCTATTGGATGCCACTTTGTCAGACGTGGGCTCGGCTTCAGGGTCCAACTCAGATTCAAGTGTGTCAGAGAGTCCCCCTGGCACCAGCGGTATGGATTCTACAGCCACCACTCAGAAGTTACACGACAAAATGGGCAGAACGGACAACCAGGTGCATAAGGATTTGAAGTGGGACTGTTCACCTAGCGATCGACTAGTGGGGTATGATAATGAGGCCCCCTGTGACAGTCAACACGCACACCCTCCCACATTTAATACTATTTTGCAATGTATGATTGCACACCATGTGGAGACTTGCCTGGAGAGTAGGCGCTCGCAAACTGCAGCTCGCAAACTACAGGGGCCAGTAAGGAAAGTTGCCAAAAACTGCAACTCCATCAGTGATCGGCTAATGGACCTCAAGATTAGAACAGCTGCCCTTGAGACAGATATTGCTGGCACCAAGGACCAAGCAGAAGCCAATGACTCACATCCCATCGACTTCCAGTGGAAACTTGAGGACAAGGTGGAAAAATCTGCGTTTTTTAGGAATTCCCGAAGTGAGAGAGGGATCAGACACTCAGATGTATATGGTCCAGTTATTGCAATAATCATTTCCAGAACTAGAAGGCTGGAACTGGCTGCATGAAATGCAAAGGGCACATCGGGTTCCATTCACTCTTCAGCAGCCTGTTAACCTGACGCCAAACCACGCGCACTATTAGTGTACTTTGGTAACTTCCTGCTGCACCAATTCTTTTTTGAAAAAGCTAGACCAGAGGCACAGTGGCCTGGGGATGGATTCTCATTCTTTATAAGAACAGATTAACATGTCACTGTGGGACCCCAGGAGAAAGGGGCCCTGGCCTTCCTATTGAACCCAGCCCAGCTGAAAGTTACCTGGGGTGGCAGTACCAGAGTCTTTATTTTGGAAATCAAGGCCAAAGAGTTCTTGCCTTCAGGCCGGATATAATTGTCTTTTTCAGAATCATCGCAGGTTATTTAACTGGGATCCCAAAAATGAATGGATAGGAATCATTGGGTCATATCAGATCCCCCAAGGATTTTTTTTCTCTTTCTTCTTCTTAAGGGTGAAGGAAAAGGTGGGAAATATATCTAAAGATCTATCTATCTATCTATCTATCTATCTATCTATCTATCTATCTATCTATCTATCTATCTATCTATCTATCTATCTATCTATCTATATATATATTCACTGAAAAAAACGCAGGTTTCAGGGGTGTTGTAGTTACTTGGACATTTCACTCGTACAAAACCATTGAAATTCCCCTGTTATAGTTAGTTGTACTAACTGTAACTCACACGCCCGCAATTCACTGCTGATGATGTCACATATTACATCATTCATGACATGGTCAGTGACATCACTGATGACATCTCAAATGACATCACTGATGAGATCACTGATGACATCATCCAGTGAATGTGGTTTGCTCCGATATTTAAATAAGTATTATATATGTATATATATATATAGCAATCTGCCTTGAAGTCTGAATTGATGTATAAGTGTCCTAATGGAGAAGTTAGTAGCAGAGTGAATGACTATCTAAGTAATTGATTTAAAGTGTCTCACTAAATATTTGAAATACTGATTAAAATGTGTGAATAACTGTATCACTCTATCTCTTGATGTGTAAAGTACTACATAAGTTGGTTACTAGCTATGTGAAAGTGTATATTAGTTATTAATTAGTTAAGTGATTATTTGTATGTAATAGTGAATGAATGTGTGTGTGGTTGGGTGGGAGGTATGTGACTGTCGAAAGATGTGTAAATAATTGATCTAGTAGGTATATGAGATTAAGACTGTATGTTGAAACAGTTGTTTGGGTGAGTGAAACTCTTTATGGGTGTGATGATGAGTAAATATATTTCTCAATAATACAACAAACTAGAAAAGGCAGTGTATGTGATAGTTGTTGTATATAAATAAGTATACATAGGACTCAGTGATTGTATGAGTGTCATATGCATAACTGTATACTTGTAATAGTGATTTTATAACACACTAAGTATGAGTTACTATCTACATGAATAAATAAAGTGGTCTTTGTGAAAGTGTGGACTATAGTAAATATAAGTATGATCAATTGTTTCCATAAGTGAGTAGCATAACTGAATAACTGGATATGATGTAAGCTGGTGTGTAATGTTGATGTAGGTGTATAAATATATTTGATAGTGTTGTATTGATCTTTGTTACCATGTATGAGTGAATCTATAGGTAAGTAATTAGATGTATATGTAGATCTAGGAATCACTAAGTGGCTTTTCAGAAACTTGCATTCATTTGTCAATGCTATAAAGTATGGAACTTCATATTTTATAATGAGTGTTAAAAAGTTATACTATTGAATGATAAAATGTATCAGACTGTCACTTGGATGATCTCATCAGTGATGTCATTGACCCTGTCATGAATGATGTAATATATGTGACATCATCAGCAGTGGATTGCGGGCGCGTGAGTTATAGTTAGTACAACTAACTATAACGGGGGAATTTCAATGGTTTTGTACGAGTGAAAAATCCTACTAACTATAACACCCCTGCAACGTGTGGTTTTGTCAGTGAATTTCTGAGGTTTTTTAAATGCTAATTCCTAACTATAATATATGTCTGAAACCTATGGTTTTTCAGTGAATTTCAAAGGTTGTTTTTATTGATAATTCCTAACTATAACATGTCTGAAACCTATGTTTTTTTCAGTGAATTTCAAAGGTTTTGTGAATGACAATTTTTAAATATATTTATTCTTACATATTTTTTTATACTGAGCTACTAATTTTTTTTAACTATTTATTTTTTGATATTTTATTTTTAAAAATTACATTACAAGGTGTGGCCCCCATTCCCTTTACTTTTTTTGGGCCTTGGACACCATTCCCTAGAGCTTGATCCGCAAATCTAACTTTATTCATTTTTTTTTTGGAAGGGGATTCCTATGGAAGAAAATACAAGTTACTTGTAAGTATACTTAGAACTACTTTTTAACGTCAGTGCTGGGCTAAAAGATGCAGCACTGGTTTCTCTCCTGATAACACGTGAGTAAATGGGAATTCGTTGTTCAGACGATTTTAGGTGAATATTTTAAAGTTCCAAAACTCCACACTTAGAAGAATTTGCAAGTGAAACCAGTCAATGTTAGCCTATGAAAGGAAATTCACTTAGCAGGTAAATAGTGTTATTGTTACCTTTCCTTACTCAATGGTGCATCCTGCATCCAGCACTGCTGCATCTCCTCTAAACAGTTAAAAGAATGCAAATTACCAAAAACGCGCTGAAGCTCATGTCTTTTTGTTTAATATCGCTAAAATGAGCAGGTCATGCACGCACCACGCGATTTTACCAAAAATAAAGAAATTAGGGGCACTGGAGGTCCTTGTAGGATGCCCTGAGCAGACCTAGAGGATCAGGGCGTGTCTACCCTCCCCCTTTTCACATTTGAAACACACATTTCACATGCTTCTTCAGCCTCCCTTTACCTAGGCATAAAATGGCTGCCAACAGTTCTAGTTTCGAATGTTGACAACCACTTGAGAGTCAATTAGACTTCAGCGAGTGATCGGAAGGGTGCGCTTATGGTACAATGACAATGAGCGTAGTATCCATATTACATTTTTTTATGGGAAGGGGCCGCATGGTCCACCTCCTGTGGCCAATTCCGGGTACCGGGATCCCCAGCCCCCGGGCATGGCTAATTATATATTATTATTTTATGGAGGAGGGCTGCATAGCCCCCCTCCTGAAGCCACTTCCAGGCCCCGGGGACCCCATTCCCCGGGGCCGGCATCTTCCTTTTATTTATTTTGGCTGTCACCATTGGGGACCGTAGGAGGGTCTTCAATTCCCCCAATGTCCCGCCGGTTCCCTGGCTCCTGCGGGAGCCAGTGTTCTATCAACATCCGAACTAAGCATCGGATTGGTAACGGGAACACTCGGTCAATGCCGAGGGGCCGATGTCCAGTTCCAGCTGTGGGCTGCTGATTTGGCAGTTTCTACGTGCTGCGGATGCCGCCAGCGGGCCAGTGGGCTCCTGAGGGGCCTTTCTGGAGGCAGATGAGCCTCAATTACTTCTCTTTTATCAATGAGCAGAGGTGTCATTCCCTTTCTCTCTCTGGGGCCAGCCCATTAACATATGCTTATTGAGCAGGGGCAGGGAGAGTTGCCAATAGTGGCCTTACTTGTATACAGGTGTGTTTCACCAGTGCAGGCTAATCCGTGCATTTTTCTTAAACCCCCTTTTTTTTAATAAAACGTCTTCGAAGCAGTGTTTTGCAAAGGCAATATGCAAATGTGGGCCACTTTTTTTTATCGTGCTCGGGATGATTTTTAATCCCAATCCAACCCTGTCTGAACTCCATCTGTGTATGTAACCCCTAGGAGTTGCCTTCACTTTGCGCATGCATGTTTGTGGTAGCACATGCGTGTTAATGTTACGCATGCGCACAATACGTCACACCGTCTGGCTATGTACCCCTAACGTATTTCATTTTATTTGCGCATGCTCAATTACAATATGCCCAATCACAGCTCTCACACCCAGTGACATCATGCTCAACCAATCATCCTTCTGCAAAGCATTTATAACCTGCCAACCTTCTTGAACTTTTCCTATTCCGCAGTCACAGCCATTGATAGTGTTCGTATCCTCGTCTTCGTAGGTGAGCATTTTCTTTAAAACTAATTAGAATAATTAATCTGAACGATCTTTAAATACAGAGTAAATGCAAATCTTTGTTCGATTTGACCATGTTGTTTTTGAGGACGATTTCCTACTTTTTTTATATCGTTAAAGTTTACTTCGTAACTTTCGTTTCTGGGAAAATCACTTAATCCTGCCGCGTTTCTTTAATTTGGCAATCTCCACGTGGCCTTTCCCGCACCAGTGTGCTACGTGCTGTTCAAGTCAATGCGATGACGTTTTTCTCATGTAAGTAGTGCGTCAAGTGCCCCATGCATTACAAAAGTAATATTTTCGACAATAGTGTATTTTAGCAAGATTTCCAGCTCTTATACCTCCAATATCTTGCCTTGGTAGGCAATGTTTCTGGGCAAATCACCTAATCTTGCCACCTTTATTGTTTTTTAAGTAGTCCGCCACATGCTGCTTCCTCCACATGCACTGCACATGTAATTGATTGGTCAATGTTGTATTTTAGAACGCCCTCCATGTTATTTAATGATGTTAAACTAGATTTGCTATCCTTTGTTCTGTGCACATCATTTAATCCTGCCACGTTTCTTTAATTTGGCAAGCACCACGTGGCTGTTCCCGCAGCAGTGTGCTACATGCTGTTCAACCTAATGCGATGTAGGTTTTCTCATGTAAGTAGTGTGTCACGTGCCCCATGCATTTCAAAAGTAATGTTTTCGGCAGTGATGTATTTTAGCACGGTTTCCAGCTCTTATACTTCAAATATCTTGCCTTAGTAGGCAATGTTTCTGGCTAAATCACTTAATCCTGTCGATTTTAACTTTTGAAAGTACTGCCCCACATGCTACTTCCTCCCCATGCACTGCACATGTAATCGATTGCTCAATGTTGTATTTTAGCATGCTCTCCATGTTTTTTAGTAACGTTAGACTTGATGTGCTATCCTTTGTTCTGTGCAAATCTCTTAATCCTGTCACGATTCTTTAATTTGCCAAGCACCACATGGCCGTACCCGCAGCAGTGTGCTACGTGCTGTTCAACTTAATGCAATGTAGTTTTTCTCGTGTAAGTAGTGCGTCACGTGCCCCATGCATTGCAAAAGTAATGTTTTTGGCAATTCTGTATTTTAGCACGGTTTCCAGCTCTTATACCTCCAATATCTTGCCTTGGTAGGCGATGTTTCTGGACAAATCACTTAATCCTGCCGCCTTTAATTTTTGAAATAGTGCGCCACGTGCTACTTTCTCCCCATGCACTGCACATGTAATGGATTGGCCAATGTTGTATTTTAGCACATTCTCCTAGTTTTTTAATAACCTTAAACTTGATTTGTCCCGTGTTCTATCTCATTATAGAGATAACTCAACCATGGGTCATACTGGTCGCCACAAGCTGTTTATTCCTGCCCACGCACTCTACCATATGGTGGTCAACCACTCAACATACCAGATCCACTGACTGCTCTCCATGTGCTATCAGCCGAAAATTGCACTGGACCTAATGGAGTTATCAGGTTTGACTTTAACATTTCATGATTGAAAAGCATTCTGAGATAAGCATTTGTGTATTTCATGTGTTTTCAGACAGATAACTGTGCTGTTCTCATGTTTTGGTAGAATTAGTGGGCATTCTGGTATCAAGAAAACTAATAAAAACATGTCCTCTCGATTTTATTGGCCAAATATGTCATTTGAAATTTAACAATGTGTGTTATAATTTTTTTCTTGCTTGTATAAATATTTTTTATAAAATGTAAATCACCATTGTGATAGTCTTATAGACGTTTGTTTCTGAAACCCATATGTTTCTCATTTAAATGCTCGTTACACGTTTTCAGCCTGCACCTGAGATACAAAGTGCAAATGTTTAATGTTGTTTTGAATTTGAAGACGTGTCTTTCAATTTTTCTTGATGTTTATTTATCAATTTCTAAATCATGGAAGACCAAAAATGGTTCTATAAGATCAAGGCCAGGAGTTTGTAAATGAAGTGAGTGACCAATCTCGGCCTAACATTTGTATAACGTAATGCTATTTCCTATTTTGCTTGCCAAATATAACCTCTGATGATTGCTTTTCAACCCCAATCCTATTGAGAACAAATGTTTGTATGTACATTTAAATTAATCTTGGACATATGTACAACATATACATTTTTAACTCTTTTTTCAGTTTGCAGAAAGTTACATAAATCAGCAGCAAATTGCTGAGGTTGAAGAAAAGTATATCCTCCTGTTCCAGCTGATTACACCGATGTCTCAAATATGGCATGAACTAGTTGTCTGAAGCCAACCAGATGCACACATTTTTAACGGATAACATTAAGGTAAATACTCTCAATATGAGTAGTTGACAAAGTAAAAAAGTAACAGATATAAGTACTTGAGGGGTTTTTGGTGTCAGATAATGTCCAATTCACACTTGTACGGATGAGTCTGATACAGGGTGGATCTCTGTATAACTAATGGATGATTAGGTATTAGGATGACATACAAAACTCCCAACCATCTTACTTTTTCTCTTAAAGGGTTCCAAATTGGGGACGAATATTAGGCTGTGCAGTAGAGGTTGGCGGTTTTGCTCCACTGGTACTTGGGCATTCTCGTGAAACAGAAGGAGCCTCTCTCAATATCCTTAACTCTTCCCTTCCAAAGTTGACCGGAATGTTAGTCTGCAAGTTCTTCCGCATACTTGCAGTTCAACACCAGTACTCTTTATTGGGGGTCTCCCCTTGAAAGCAGTCTTGCATATCCGGCAAGTAACCAACCAAAGCGGAGTTCAAGTTGTGAAATCTATTGGCCACAGTGTTTACACAAGGTAAGCAGAGCGGCCTATATATACAATACCTCCAATTAAATGCATTACAAATAAAAGAGCTTATTTACAAACCCCTTGAGCCACTTTTGCGTCGCTTTCAACATCAGAAAAGTAACACAAAAGTGGCACACAAGTTTTGTAATTGAGCCCTAAAAAATATTGTCCTGCATCATGACTTCATCTCTCACCTAATACTGTCTCAACTGTGAATCATTTTAAAGACCTGTTCATCTGTAATATAAATATGATGCAGTAGGCACTTCTATACAGACACCGTTTGAATGCAAGCATATAAGATGAGTGAAATTTAATGTGTGACCTCATTTAGTCACATCGATCTAATTTTAATCACTAATTTTATTTTTTGTTTTGCAGATTAACTACAGTACTTCTATTGGACTCCATATTATATGTTATTTGTTATATTGTTTTGTTAAAGTTATGGTTCTAGTTATTTATTGTATTGTTATCATTTAGTTATATTTCCAGTTATTTATTGTTTTAACAAAAGTTAATTAAAAAAATACATGTCTTTTCTTTTGTGGGGGTAGAAGTCCACAGTAGAAATGATATTTATTATTTGAAGTATAATTCTGAGGCTAGCTGAAATGAAATGAAATGAAAAAGAGACTTGGTAAAGCGCACTGCGGCCAAGCGGCTTCCTGGCGCTGAGGACTCATCAATACTTACAGAGGGAACCCAAGGGGACTAGCTCTTCCCCAAATCTTTACCAGAGTGTATAGCTACAACGTACGGTTCCAATTCAAAAGAATAAAAAGTACAACGCTATTAGCAACATAGTGTGGTGAACTTCTAACCTCTGTGCTCACGTAAGTGTTCCATGAACTGTTACTATAGTAACAGGCAGAAAACTGTTTGGGGTAGGGTTAAAAGTTACTGGCTATACAAAAACTGTTATAATTACCCTGGATCCTCTACATGACAGAAAGGAAAGCAAAGTAAAGCAAAACACTGTGTACCAGTTTTACAACCCCCTTGCACCACTTTCGAATCCAACTCCCCGTACAAAATTACAACTATGTGGGCCTCAACGACCCCCCTCAAGCTCCGGAAATCACCACCCCCGGGAATTTGTGTATTGCGGGAGGCAGACTGCGTGGCCCTCCAACTGGTGCCCTCGAGGGCCCTGGAAACTACTACGACTGGCTCCTGCAGTGTCCCGGGGTGCCTACCCCCGGTATACTGCTGTTTGCTTTGACAGAGCAGGACTCTCCCGACTCCCGCCCTCCCATAGCAAACATAGTTTGCATTTTGAAAGACAGAGCAGTGAAATCTATTCTCACTTTCAAAATCCAAAGCAGATTGCATTTCCATATACAAATTAGCATCTACCCATGCAAAAAAAGCAATATTGGCTCCCAAAGAACGCAAAAGTTCATCGCACAATGTTGCTAAAAAAAACAGCAAGTGTGCTCGACTTCTCAATATACTACCTTATCCTTCGTAAGGTTATTTTCAATCACATTCTGATAACCAATAAGAATCATTCTTTTATAAAACAGAAACATGCACCCTAGTTTTCTGTGTAAAATGTTGTCAAACAACCAATCATTTCTTTTCTGTTTTAATTTCACTTTTCCCCCAAACTTCCTTTGTCTATTCTAACATATGCCACAGGCAGAAATAGAAATACTCCAATCTATTTTGTCCACAGATTGAGAAAGCTAGGAAAATGTTTTAATAAATCTGTTTCTACTTTTCTCGAAGTCCATATACCACAACAATCTACGTTTCAATATGCATGGCATCTATAGGAGAGATGCTGTACATTTTACAGATGAAGTGAACAGAGTCTTTCTCATGAACTTTAGACTCTGCATCGGTACTTACTTGTAAGTACTAAAATCCCTCAATAAACACAAGGGCTGTTTTTAGAGCCACCCAACATCTATACACATAAGCTTGATCTATATCTCAAAAATACATGCTTCTTTTTTTTCAGAGGCGAAATGCGCGGATCCTACACGCATCACGTGACTTTAAAAAAAAAACAAAAAAAACCTACTATCTTACTTTTTGGGCCTTACGGGTCCTTATGTGACCCCCTGAGCAGGCCTAGGGGGTCAGGTTGTATCTACCCTACCCCCTTTTCACATTTTGCACACATATTTCACTGACTTCCTCAGCCTCCCTTCTACCGAGGCACAAAATGGATGCCAACAGTTCAGATTTCAAATGTTTACAACCGCTTGACAGCCAATTAGAATTCAATGCTTCATCGGGATGGTGCGCTTATCCTACGAGGCCAATCCTGCATAATCCGCGGATCCTCTGTGCCCATTGATATATAAATGACTTTACCTGTAATTTTCAAATAAACTACTGAACAGATTGACACTAGATATGCGAAAGGCACAAGTCAAAGCCGTGGTTAAAGGTCCAACAGGAATTTGCATGGGGAAAACACGTTTTGGGACCCCCTTTTTTTCTCTGCCCCCGCTTTACCAATCAAATGGAAAATTTCAAGAAGATTCATCTTTCGAAGCCAAAGTTATTGACAATAGAATGTTGCAGTTTTACTATGGATTATAGGTCCTAACTATAACAACCTACTGGCGACTTTATATATATTTATTGTTTTTTGTAATTTGTCTCTGGTTTTCACGGTGTAGGAATTCATTTTTTTTTTTTTTTTTAGCATGCCCAAGAAACCGGCAATAACTTACCGGAAAGCTTTTTCATTACAGGACGCGCTGGTCAAATCTAGTCCTGAATTAGAAATAAGAAAAGATTGGCTGGCAGGCAGTAAAGGCTTCAGGAAGATTGCTTCTTGTAAAGCCTGCATACATGGGTTGAATAAGACAGAATACTGTACCCCTTTTTCCGATGTTCCATGTAAGATCAACAAAAAGCTCACATGTAAAAGTGATTTCTCAGTATATGTGCTGGAATGCCCGTGTGGGTTAAGATACGTGGGCAGTTCCAAATTACAGGTACACAAAAGAGTCTTACAACACCTAAGGGCCATAAAAACCAATGACCCAGTGTATCCTGTGGCCAGGCACTTCAGGGAAAAACACAACAGTAATAGTGCATTACTGAAGTACTATGCCATTGATTCCATCGCACCCATGAGAAGGGGCGGCAATAGGGAAGCCGCACTATGAAGATTGGAAACTAGGTACATCCTCATGTTAGATAGTAAGGCACCTAATGGGCTTAATGCATCGGAAGACTTTTACACCTGTCTTTAGATCATTCTAACATACTCCTTCTGTTGTATTGTTGTTCTTTAATGACACCACACAAAAGTCAACTAAAACAAACGCACTATACGGCTTTTTGTATGTAAATCCAGCTTGGCCGGGGCGTTTTTGACTCTCTTGTTCGGTGTCACAGTATTTAATATAATGTTCAGTTATCCTGCCATTCCAATAGACAGACTTGGTTACAATCAGTTTAACATCTGTGTTGTATTTATTGATAACATCAGGTTTTTGTCTTTTTAAGTTACATATCACCCAGCACTTTATTTCACATTCATTCATTACACAACGGAGCGATATGACTTTTCCAATATTAGCCAGGAAAACCACAATTGTACATATCTTACCGATGAGTTTATTGGTTGTGTATTAACGGTTTTCCATTCCTCCTTAATAATTCTCACATTATGAACAATTTCGGTAAATATATGGGTTTCTAATGCGAATGTATGTTGGTCAAAAGCATGTACATGTTTCTTTTTTTTTTTTTTAAGTTTTTATTGAGCATGTTCGAAAAATACAAAGTTAAACACATATTGAATTACAAATACCAGAAAGCAAAAGCTCTAAGAATTTCATAATATAGAATAAACATAGCATACACATAAATTGTGGCAGTCATATAAACAGTTAGTATCAGTACTTTTGATAGAAAGAAAAAAAAAGAAAAAGGAGAAGTAAAGAAAGAAGTTATAAAATCGCATTTCAATTCTCAGAGTTTTTATAACCATGATTCCCATGGCAAATTTGCCTAAATAAATTTTAATTTTAATCCCTCTGTCGCTCATACCATCTAGCCACTGAAGACCAGATCAATTCCCCATATATTCTAGATTTTTTCCCTCTAACTTTGTAGATGGCCGTTTCTTGTTTATATGTAGCTAATAACCTGTTAAGCCATCCCTGAAATGCTGGGGCCTCAGAATCCTTCCAACGAGTTGCTAAAATGATTCTATATATGGCAGTGCATATATAAGTTGTATAGGTTTCTGGGTTATTAAATTCTAGAGAACTATCATAGCCAAGCAGGAACAGAGTTGATGAGGTTTTAATTTCGTGACCGAATATCTCAGTCCAGAGTTTTATAATGCTTTCCTTAATTGGATCTAATTTGGGGCAATCACAGAACATGTGTATCAGGTTTGCAGGGCTGAGTGCACATCTAGGGCATTTATCATGATCAATCTTACCCCAAGAGAATAGTTTTAATGGTGTGTAATAAAGGTTGCATATTGTTTTATAGATCTGAGCTTTTAAGTTGCTAGCTAGTATGACTTTGGAAGATAGCTGTAGAGTCATGTCTATGTCGACGTTAGGATTGTTTAATTTATTCGCCCAGCTAGTTTCTAATTTTTCTAGGTCATCAGGGTGATTATTCAAAAAGATCTCATATATGTCACTGATTCTAGTTGATGTTTTTTGTATCAGGTCTATGAATGGTATCGTTTTTACTTCTATATTTATGATGTGTTGTTTTAGTGATGTATATATTTGAATAAATTTCAGATATTCGGTAGGGTGAATTTGGTATTTAACAATCAATTCATCAAATGTTGTTCTTCCATCTTGGTTTAGAAAGTCCTCAATAGTTACTAGACCTAGGTTCTCCCAGCGTTTGGATATATTATCATTGAGGTATTGAGGTATTACTGAGCTGTGCCATAGGGGTGTATATTTCATGTATTTAGGAATTAGAAGCGTTTTAGTACTACAAGTCCAAGTTTTAAAAGCGTCAGTAATGATTTTAAATTTGATCTTTTTAAAATAGGAGGGCTCAATTTGTCTTAATAATACGGTGTAGGAATTCATATGTTGGATATAATAGGAACACTTCCTTTGGTTGCTTTAGCCAGTTTAATGCCGATACACGGCAGTATTGTATAGTTCTCTGGTGGTGGTAAATAGCCTTAGCGAAGACTAAGAATCGTGTACATAGAAATTCAAAATGATTTCATATATGATTTGTTATTAACGTTTTACATTCAAGATAAATGTACAATATGGCTGCCACGTTTAACCTACGTATAACATCAAACGTTTAACACCATGCATCTTTGTAATTAGTCCGTTCTCAGTTTTCATGGGGGCGGGTACAAAAATATGGAGCAAACAGTGTGAGATTGACACTGAGGAAGGACTTTTTGTCTGAAACGCGTCTGTCATCTTTGCCGTAGTCTGTGAATAAAATCTTCTGTCATACCCGGAGTGCTTTAAGTCTTCTTTCTGAGTCGTAAGGGAGACCAACGAGCTGCAATATATATATATATATATATATATATATAGTGGGAGGTCAGATTGAGTAAACACCCAACATCCGAACTGTATAATTAGAGGGAGTATGTTTATGAAATCTTCATGGTAAGGAGAGGGTTTGAAGGGGTATAAATTTGGAAGGCAAAGGAATGATTAAGAGAAAGATGAAAAATTATTAAATAAGTGGGGGAAAAATAGTACATAAGGGGGAAATCACAAATAGGTAGAGAAGGGATCCATGTGGCCAAAATACATAATCTCTCTTATTTCTTATGTTTGTCTCCGAGTTCACTGATGGGGTATAGATACACTAGATATGCTCTTTTATGTATGCATGCACATTAGGCCACTTGTTGGAAGAGGCCCTGCCTTTCATCATTCACAGACCAGTACAGGTCTGTTCTTCCCCTGTTTGGGGGGGCAGGGATGGGGGAGGTTGTGGTGTGGGTTTGGAGGTGGTAAGGGTAAGGGGGATGGGAAAGCGGGGGGTGGGAGGGAGGAGGTTCAGGGTAGAGGTGGGGGGAAAAAAACCTGAAAAGCAGAAGGATATCAACAACCGTAGGAAAGAGATTTGTTACACTATTTTCTCATAAATGCAATTGATTTAGGTGTACCATCTGCCTCAGCAATTGGTCGGCTAACTATTTGTTCAATTAATGTTGGGGGACTAAATGATAGGGGCAAAAGGGCTAGAGTAAATGAGGCACTTAGATCACTGGGGGCAGATGTAATCTGCCAACAAGAAACCCACATCCCATGGCTGCAAAGAGGGCATCATTTAATCCTAGGATACACTCAAGTAATCTGCTATACCCAGACTACCACGACTCGAGGTGTGGAAATACTTATTTCAAATTAACTACCTCCTGCAAAACATACGCTATGAGATAAATGGGGGCGACGGGCAATAGCCTCGCCTCACTATCAACTGGGCCTATGGTATGTACGGTCCATGGGACAAACCTACATGAAAACGGGATGCGCGAGAACTAGAGGTGTTGCAATACATATTTCAAATTAATTACCTCCTGCAAAACTTGCGTTATCAGATAAATGGGGGCGATGGGCATCAGCTTTGCCTCTCTATCAGCTGGGCCTATGGTAGGTTCGATCTATGGGACAAACCTAGATGAACCGGGGTTGCTCAAGGAACTGGAATTAGATCTAGCTTCCTGGCCCTCACCCTTATCATGTGCGGGGATTTTAACATTCATTTGGATGCGAGTGATCCCTTTATCAAGGAATACCAGGGGATAAAACCCCAGGCAGTGACGGCTGGTGAGGGTTGTGAGTGGCAGGGCTGGGCTTAGTCAGGGGGAGACTAGGCACGGCATGTTTCGGGACGCAAGTCATAATTTCCTGTGCAAATCATATTTAACAAAAATGAGATAAATAGCTGCATTTTTTATGTTACTTACCTGTGAACAAAATGTATTCTCACTACCTGGACAGGATGAGTTGACAAGATTGAAAACACTATTCAAAAGAAATTGACAATTATACCCAAATGCCCTATATGCTTAAAATCCAAACACAGTATATGCTAAATACCAGAACCATGAAACAGGATGAATGCAGAACAGGCTATTTTATTGAGAACTGATTCAGTCATATAACGGGTTACAAACATGCTCTATGAAAGATCCAAGGGCCATATATACTTAATCACAGGGGCTCAAGTATTCCAGTTTTCACGAGACCAGAACTGATCGCATTAATCAGCCCTTACAGGCCATGACAACTAGCCTTAAATAAAATGTACGATTGGTTCCAGACCAGGCAGCTTGAGAGAAGCTAGAGCAGCGTATACTAATGAGAACTGAAAAGGCTACTGTGTTAATTTGAGTCAGTTATAGTATACATGGAATACATTTTTTCCTACACTTGACCACAATATGTGCACGATGGAGCACCTATCATTTATATATTAGATATATCTTGCTGGGTCACCCTTTCTAAAGTGGAGCTACCCTTCGAGTTAGAAACTTTATCCACTTGGGTATCCAACATTAGAAAAAACCTTCAGATATTTTACATACTTATTACATTGATTTTCGTGCTATTGCTTAGTTTACAGACAACTTAATCCAGGCCTCTTACAGTTGAGCTATCCCTCTGATTAGACAGACTTTTCTGCAACAGGCCCTGTGATGCTGAATTATACTTCTGGTTACAGAGATCATCCAATGACTTGCCTTGGAGAGTAGATCTCCCAAGGTCTTACAGGCTGGTGTCGCAAATAGCAGTGCTATCCTTTAGGATACCCTGATAGTGCATGCTTACACCTCAGAAAGCAGACCTGCCCAACTTATTGCACAGATCTTACTTGCAAAAAACACTGAAAGAGAAGCATTTGCAATCGCAAACACCTCAGCTCGAGCTGGCATTACCATAAACTAGTAACTCAGTGAGAGCCTTCTCTTCAACGACCGTACTTCCTCCTTTATTACTGAAGATTTTGCAGGCTCAAACTCTCCCTCGAAATTTAGGAAAAAAATCTATGGATTCTTTGGAAAACGTTCAACATTTTATATGAAATGTCCTAAATGTCCTGCGCATAGAACACTTGTTAAACTTTCCAAAATTAGATTTTCTGTAAAAAAAATAATCTGTTTGCCATTTATACAGTCCCCCACAATGAAGTTAATAAAAAGTTACAGACAGCAGAGTTATTGTTTTACAACAGTCTCACATAATCAAGAATAGTCAAATGTATCTTTCAGATTACATTACACCGATTTTACAAATTCGAGTATGACTTGGCACTTGTCATAACTAGAGCAGGCCTCGGAAGCAGGGCTATTGCTCCACTCTCACATACACTAATCGAGTCATATGAGGCTGTGCATCCTATATGCAGCTCTGACTATTTGTGGGATTAGGAGCTGGCACCCTGTTGGTCTGTAACATCCCCCGGAGCTACTTTTGGATATACACATGAGGTTCTCAGCACTGCCCCCTCCCATCACTATTCCTGTGTACGAGCTGAGCTCTTCATCATTACACGAGCACCTTGTGACAGCAGGCCTATTCCATCGCTGACCCATGCAACACCGGACTGGAACCATTCCCTGCCATACATCTCTCTAAGTTTACTAAACAACGTTAATTCTATTGGACTCAGACTTAGCAAGCTCCACGTCACTTGACGGACTGCAAACTCCCCATCACGTGAAAGGAATAATGGTCAGTCAGTCCTGAATATTTGAATTTTTTTTAACCAAAACGCACAACTGGCTGAATGTTTCATACAGGCTTGATGCGACAACTTTAAATCGTGTTCTAGTTCAGTAGGGAAGAGAGTAACTAACGGAATTTTCTGATTTTTCTGCCACGATTCTGCCACGTTAAAACCGATTTTCTATGACATCCTGCTCATTGCCAGTGAAATGGGACTGGCCTCACATCGTCTAGACTCTGTAAGGTGCTTAGCACTGGGACTAGCCTCGCATCCTCAGCAATGGCCTTTGCTAGACAGCTTTACTCTGTAATGGGCTTTGCACCGTCATGGCGCAGGCAGAGTCAAAAACAGCTGCGGATAGACCCCTGTGTGATGTGACCCTCTCTGCACTCCTTCGTTGTGGAGATAGTCATAACAGAGCATTAGCCAGTCTTTGCAGCTATGCTCCGATCCTAGGCTAAGTGAGTGTACAGGTGTGACACAGTTTACTCAGATGAAAAGGCACTGAGCTAACAACGAAGGCTAGGTTTAGAGAGCCTTTTTATGCACAGCATCATTGTCGCAGCACACTTTGCAGTCGCTGTCATCTATCCATAATGACAGGATAAATACATATCCATGACAGGGGCTCTTCAAACCCCGCACAGCCAGGCCCAGAGCAAGACCACTGACTCATTGTCAGTGAAATTGCTCTCCCACCCTTGCAGCACCACCCTTAAGTGAGGTGCCCCTGCCCCTGCACTCTTGAGTGTTAGTGATCGAGGCCCTCCTCCACCCCCAGGTTTCCCTGCGCCTCATCCCTGGTGGTCCAGTGGACCTCTGTCTCCTTTCTCTCACTCTGCTCCTTCACTCGTTTTTCTACCCTTTCTATCTTTCACCCTTCTGCACCTTTCTGCATCTCTGCTCTTTTGTGCCTTATTTCTGCCCATTTTCCCTTTTTCTCCCTCTGCTCCTTTACTCGTTTTCACTCGTTTTTCTACCCTTTCCATCTTTCACCTTTCTGCACCTCTGCTCTTTTTTGCCTTATTTCTGCCCATTTTCCCTTTCTCTCCCTCTGCTCCTTCACTCGTTTTCACTCGTTTTTCTACCCTTTCCATCTTTCACCTTTCTGCCCTTTTCTGCATCTCTGCTCTTTTGTGCCTTATTTCTGCTTATTTTCCCTTTTTTCTTTATGTTATGTTATGTTATGTTACGGAGCATTTTTATAGCGCACGGCTACTCTAAAAGAGTGTCCCGGCGCTTTCCACAGGCAACTTACAGTGTCAAATCAACATAACAAGTGAGACAGACCCCCCCAAAAAAAAAGAGAAAGAAAGAGAAACCCACCTAAACAGAATGATTAAAAAGCCAAGTCTTCAAATTCTTCCTGAATTGGAGCAGGTTGGGAGTGCTGCGGAGTGCCAATGGAAGCGCATTCCACAGCTGGGAAGCCTTGAGGCTAAAAGAGCGCCCCCCAATACGGGCCTTCCTCACGCGTGGGACCACCGCAGTGAACAGGGATTCTGAACGCAATGAGCGAGCTGGGCGATAAAAAGCTAGTCTTCTTTCCTCCCTTTATCTTTCCCCGCCACTGCTGCCCCCGCAGCCCCTCCCCCCCCAGCGCGACAGGCCCAATCCAGCTCCTCTCCCCGCTCCCCCCTCCCAACTGTCCAGCCCTCCCTGACCCCTACTTAATGGCGGCCTCTGCGCGGCCGCGGGCTGCGGGCGCGCCGCTGGTGCACCGACGGCGCGTCAAAGGCAAGCACGTCTGCGCCCGTCCGCGATCCATCTGCGACCAGCACCAGGAACCCTGGACCTCCGCCCCGCCAACGCTACGACCCAGCAGCACTCCACGCACTCAACCCAGGCTGCAACAACAACTGCAAGCTAACATCACCAGCCGACACCCATGGACCCTTCAGCTGTCACCGCTGCCAGCACACCTGCAGCACCGCTAAGAACACGGATCCAGCACAACCCGCCCACAAGAACACAACCGAACCGAAGACCCTGCAATGCATCCTCCTCAACGTCCAATTCCTCCACAAACACGCCACAGAAATCTGGGACCCCCTCGACAGCCTCACCCCGGACGTAGCATTCTTCACCGAAACCTGTACCAACGCCACCTCAGGACCGGACATCGCCATCGCCATCCCCCAAGGATACAAGATCGACAGGAAGGACCGCCCCACGCACCCAGGAGGAGGAATCGCCATCGTCCACAAATCCAGCCTCCGCCTGAGCACACTCCCTGACGGGTCCACAGAACATATGGAACACCTTCACTTCAAGATACTGGCCAGCCCCACTGCTGCCCTCTGAGGAACCCTCATCTACCGACCCCCTGGACCCCGCGGACCCTTCGCCAACTCCATCACAGACATTATCTGCCCACAGACCATCGCATCTACCAACTACACCCTGCTGGGAGACCTCAACTTCCACCTCGACAATCAACTGGACCCCAACACCACATGCCTCCTGGACAACCTCCACAACATTGGACTCTGCCAGATCGTGACCGAGCCCACGCACTTAACAGGACACACCCTCGACCCCCTCTTCACTACAGGAAACTCCATCACCTTCAGCCACACCACCGAACTCCCATGGACCGACCATTGTTGCGTCCACTTCACCTTCAGAACACCCACCATCCACAGACACCAGCACCTGCTTCCACAAAGAAACTGGACCAAAATCACTGACGACCAGCTCATCTCCTCACTGACAAATCCACCCCAACCATTGTGGAAAACGACGACCCCAACACCGCAGCCCGAACCCTGCATAGATGGATCTCGGACAGCACCAACACCATAGCCCCCCTCAAGAAAAACAACAATACCCATGCCAAGAAAGCCAGATGGTTTACCACCGAACTTCAAGAGTCCAGGCGAACATGCCGCTGCCTCGAAAAGGCCTGGAGAAACAACAAATCCACAGAAGCCCACAACAACTTCAGAGCCGCCACCAACGCTCACCATCAACTCATCAGAGAAACGAGGAACAAAGCGATTGAAGACAGAATCTCCACCCACGCACACAAGGAGTTTGCCCAACCCACCAGCGAGTCTACCGACATCCCTCCCTCACAAGACCTCTGCGACAAACTCAGCACCTTTTTCCACCACAAAATCAAGAGCATCTACGACAACTTCGACGAAGACAACCAACACACTGAACCCTCACCAACCACCCCGACACCCGGAAAACCAGCGATTGATGACTGAACAGCCCTCACCACCAAAGACACACTGAAGACAATGAAGTCAATCCACTCAGGGGCCCCCATGGACCACTGCCCCCACCACATCTTCAACAGCATCAACAACACCATCGCACCCATGCTCTGCCACACCATCAACCGCTCCCTGGCGACCGCCTCGTCCCCCGACGACTGGAAACACACCGTGGTCAACCCCCTCCTGTAGAAACCCTCAGCGGACCCCACCGACCTCAAAAACTACAGACCTATCTCCCTGCTCGGATATATGACGTTACAACGCATACCATTACAACTACCTACCATTACAACGCGACCATTACAACGCATACCATTACAACGCATAGCGCTTAGAGGTGCTGGATAGTGGTAAGTATAATTTACTATTCCAACTCCAGTCCCCGTGGACACTAGGGAAGGTGTTGGATAGTAAATTAAACTTATTCCCTATCCTAGAGCGCCCCCAGCGCAATGCGTTGTAATGGTATGCGTTGTAAAAGTTGCGTTGTAATGGTAGGTAGTTGTAAAAGTTGCGTTGTAACAGGTGTATACCCCCTGCTCCCTTTCCCAGCGAAAGTCATCGAGAAAGCCATCAACAGCAAACTCGCCACAATCATTGAAGAACACAACATCCTCGACTCCTCCCAATCTGGCTTCAGAAAAAAACCACAGTACGGAAACCGCCCTCCTCGCCGCAACAGACGACATCCGCACCCTACTGGACAAAGGAGAAACAGTAGCCCTCATCCTCCTAGACCTATCAGCGGCGTTCGACATAGTCTCCCACCGCACCCTAATATGCAGACTCTATGACGCAGGAATCCAGGACAAGGCCCTCGACTGGATCTGCTCCTTCCTCTCCGGCAGGACGCAACGGGTCAGACTCCCCCCTTTCCTCTCACCCCTACCACCTGCGGAGTCCCCCAGGGCTCCTCCCTCAGCCCGACGCTCTTCAACGTCTACATGGCTCCACTTGCCCCCATCGTCAGAACCTACGGACTCAACATCGTGTCATACGCAGACGACACCCAGCTCATCCTCTCGCTATCCAACGAGCCCAACACCGGCAGACGCAACTTTCGAGAAGGCATGGAAGACGTCACCAAATGGATGAAAAACAGCTGCCTACAACTAAACACCAACAAAACAGAAGTACTCATAATGGTCCCAAAGCCCGATGCCTGGAGCGACACCTGTTGGCCCACCGCCCTCGGAAACCCGCCAACCCCCACAGACCACGCACGCAACCTGGGATTCATCCTGGACTCCGAGCTCAAAATGGACCGCCAGATCAACTCTGTCTCATCTTCCTGCTTCCACACCCTCCGCCTCCTTCGTAAGACCTTCAAATGGATCCCCTTCGAACACCGAAAGACAGTCACTCACGCCCTGGTCACCAGCAGACTCCACTACAGCAACGCACTCTACGCTGGAATAAACAGAAACCTCATCCGCAAGCTACAGAACATCCAGAACGCCACCGCAAGACTGGTCCTCAACCTGCCAAAACACTGCCACATCTCCCAGCACCTGCGCACATTCCACTGGCTCCCCGTCGAGGCGAGAATCACCTTTAAGATGCTCACCCACGCACACAAGGCACTCCACGGCACCGGACCAGCATACCTGAACAGCCGGCTCAAATTCCACGCACCCCAAAGGACCCTACGATCAGCCCAGCTCTCCTACCCCAAGGTCCCCCGCACCAGAAAGACCAGATCGGGAGGCCGCTCCTTCTCCTTCCTCGCGGCCAAAGCATGGAATGCCCTTCCGCTCCTCTTCAGACAGACAACATCGCTCCCCATCTTCGCAAGAAACCTCAAAACCTGGCTCTTCGACAGACCCCCTCCTTGATGGAATGGAACCTGCACCCCCCTCCCCCCACCCCTAGCGCCTTGAGACCCTTACGGGTGAGTAGTTGCACTTTAACAAACTCCTGATTGATTGATTGATTGATGAACTGCACGCCCGTGTCTGCTCATCAACAGGTGTCCAAGCCCATTTAGGAAATTAGCCGCATGGTCTGGGCATCCCTTCCCCCTGCCTCTTTCAGTCTCAGACTGGGCTGTATTACACTAACACTGCAACCAGTGAAACTGCATGCAGACTGAGATAAACAAAACACTCAGACAAATACCAGAGTTAAAATGGCCTCTAACTTGCGCATGGGAAGCAGTCTCTCGCACCACAAGTCGAGTCTGCGCAGACTCATTTTCTTTCCTTCCCGCATGGAGCCAGTCTACCACACCCATTCCCAACTACTCACAGGGTGGTCCCACCCTACCCTGTGACGTAATGGGAAAAGGTGGGGTTACAATGCTTTCCACTCCCTGATTGACGTGGGGGATTAGGTCTACAGGGCTTGCTTCTGAAACGCCCTGGGTTAACTCATCAGGCGGAGGAGACTCGGCCTCAATGCTGAGTATTTGCCGAGCTGATGACCTCACAGGCCTCAGGGCTTAGAGAATGTCAGCCCAGGTGGAGCAATGCAATCGCTTTGAGTCATGTGTGTGTGTTATTCGTTTCCAGCAACAACGAGGTGAGGAGTGCAGAAAATGCCCTCAATTCTAGCAAAGTACAAGTGTGTATTTTGTTTTATTCACAACAGATTTAGCATTGCTGCTATGTTTAGAACGTTTTTAAAGGTAAAGGGGACGGAGCCCCAACGCCCTTAAACAAAAACCACCACTGCCCCCAGGTGTACAAAGCATGGGCTAGCCGATATTTGGGCCTGCAGGAAGCCAAGGAATTTAGGTTACACCTATTTTTCGTACCCCCACAGGAAATACGTTAGGCTCGACTAATTTTTTTGCCTCCTCTGTCCTCATGGAAGGAGCAAATATAAGGAATATGCCTAAGGTATTGTCATATCACAACCCTTTGATTTTAGAAATTATGGTGCAGGGGCACCAATGTAGTGTAACAAAGTGGACCTTCAATAGAAAACTATTAGTTGCAGAGGGGTTTGTGGAACATATTAGGGGGTGGACAAGATTTTGACATCAATAGGTTTAGTACCTATAGGGACATAGTATGGGATACCTTTAAGGCCAGCTTAAGTGGAGAGATTGCTATTTTCTTAGGGCAATGAAGGAAAAGCCAGCGGGAATAATTACGTTGATTAACAGATCAGCTGACGAAATGCGAGGCGGAGCCTACAGTCATGATCGATCAAAAACATGTGGACCTACAAGTTCAGCTGCAATTAGAGGTCATAAAGGTAAAGGCTGATATAAATGGCTTTTACAAAAAATCACTGGCAGAGGTTTTCCAAATTTATACTAGGGACAACTAAGATTATTGGGAAAATACAGGCAAACACTTAGCACTTCGCCTCAGACCAAAGGTAGTCACAAACAACATTACAAGTGTAAAAAGGAAAGATGGGATTTGGCAGCAAATCCCCAAGAAATTCTTAGTGTAGTTGTGGATTTCTATAGGGACCTCCATCAGACGGAAGATGAATTAATAGAGAACACTGGGCTTGTAGGTGATAGGAAACCCCGATTCTGGCTGAATTGGAGGCAGATATCACTATCAGATATCACTATTACCGATGCTCTACAAGAGATGGTGGCAGGGAAAGCAGCAGGTCCTGATAGTATTCCGATAGAATTGTATAAAGCACTACAATCAGAGTTATCCCCTCTGCTCTTAAATTTGTTTCTAGCTGTACAACAGAAGGGGCTCCCACCTCAATCTTGGCAAGTCACTGACATAGTCGGTTTTCTGAAGAATGGCAAACCTGCTGAGGATCCAGCCTCTTCCCACCCCATGTCCCTGACCAATGCTGATGAGAAGGTATACTCCTCATCGCCTCATTGGTGAGTCAATGGCAACATAGTTTTATCCTAGAGAGGAACACCACAGATCATGTATGCCGAGTAATCTCCCTGTTTGACTTAGCGGATCTCTTGGAAGAACAAATGGCTCTGATTCTCCTAGATGCCCAAAAAGCCTTTGATCAAGTTGAGCGGCCAAACCTATCGGACAATTTAAAATCTAATGGGTCCAGGCCCCATATTTTATCGGCTATAGGGGCTATGTATGTACAACCATAAGCAAGAATACAATCGATGAGCAGGGAGTTCGACAAGATTGTGGTAGCTTGAGGTACAAGACAGGGATGTCCCTGTTTACCAATTCTTTTTTCTTTATACATCGATCTACTACAAAGGTCAATCATGCAAAATCAGTTGATTGAACCAATAGTGGTCAGAGTGTCATATTGAGCCTCAGCAAGGCCTACCAGTGCTAGGGGTTTGCCCTTCTCTGCACAAAGTCCTCAGACCAATAGGAAGAAGTTGGCACGGAAACTGGAAAATAAAACAGAGTACTTTATTAACCTCATGAGGTGGAACTACATTCACACAACACCCTACGGTAATGTACAAAGTAGCACACTGAACAGTAGGAGCATGGTCCTTTTATACCCACATAGGGGCTCAAAAGAAGGCCGTACAAGTACAAGAAGAAGCTGTTAGGTACATATAAGGTCATATAGAAAATGTACAATCAACAAGTGGGAGGAGCTAACAGTTGCTAATTCTAGTAAACACATCCTGACAGTTACAGACTATAACAGCTGCAAAGACAGCTGCAAGCTCAACTGAGCATGTGCAGAGCAGAAGGGGCTTAATATACCTTGTCACTAGGCAGAATACAAGAGCAGATGGCAGAAATGTAGGACAGAGCACATGGTGAGCACGAGGTAGCACATGGCATACAAAATGGCTGCCGAATCCAAGATGGCTTCAGCTAGATGCTAACCCAGATCGCTGCCAAATTACCACAAGCGGGTACAATACAAAGGTTTTATCTCATGCTGATGACATAGCTGTTGTAACCCCTGACCCAATGGGAGCAATTGCGAGGATTGAAGTTTTGGCTAAAGACTTTGGTAGGCAATCAGGATATTGTTTGAATGCCGACAAAACTAGGATTGTCTGCACCAAAAATATTACTTGGCAGGATCCCCGTAGGACCGAGATAGCCACCTATCTCAGGATTGACATCTCTGCAAATGTGGGTTCTATCTGGACAACGAACCTGGCTCCCCTTATTGATAGGATTAGTCAAGATCTAAAAAGAATAGATAAACTACGCATGTCTATAATAGATAGGTGTAATGTACTCAAAAAGACCATGTTTCCAAAAATAGTACATCTTCTTCGTTGTAACCCGCTGGAGCCAAAGCCAGCGTTTTTTTATTTAAAAAGTGGATGGAATTTTTTTTCAATTTATCTGCCAATATCAGAAGGTCAGGTGATCATTGACATTCTTGACTCTACCCCAAGACTGCAGGGGTTAGCCTGTCCCCAATTTACTATTTTACTTTTGGGCCATGACACTGCAACAAATGGCTATCTTGCTTAAATCTAATATGGGGCCAGTTAACAGTTTGCGTACACAGGAAAAGGAAGCCCCCACCCCCTCAATTTTGGAGTTGGCTATAGGTGGAGCTGCATCAGGGGTCCTATTCTGGCAGCTGGAGACTAGCTAGTATACAAAAAACATGGTTCAAGCCCCTTACAGCTGCTGTGAGTGTTTGGCACAAAGCGTCTAAGCTCCTAAATATCTCCAGGCTCCAGAAATATCTATTCCTGTGGTGCTCTCTGGTTTTCTCTGCCGCTCTTTTTGATGGGAAGGGCAAACATTGGGAGCAGGCAGGCATCAGTAGAATAGTGGATATTATAGATGGGAATGGATTGATTCCTTTTGTAGAGGTACAGCGGCAGTAAAAAACTGACCCAAGATCGTATTTTAAGTACGTCCAAATCAAGGAAACCATCAGACCCTTCTTGTCTAAAATCATCTCCAAAGGTAGGATCCTGTTGCTAGAAACCCTCTGAAATGCAAGCCCCTGAATTTAGGATATATATTTCCTTTTCAGAGAAGCTTCTCAGGACAACAATGGAATCTTGGCAAGCAAGGTATCAGGATGTGGATCTAAGTAGGTCCCTGGCTCTCTCTAAGAAGGTCTTTCTCTCTGCCAACCTAAAGGCCCAACACTTCGAAACAGTTTACAATTTATATTTCACCCCGGCAAAACTATTTAGCAGGGAAAAAAGGGAAAATGATCACTGTTCAAGATGCAGGCTGGGCCCAGCAGATCTAGTTCATACGTTTTTTGAGTGTACTTTATTAGATACATTAAAAAAGGGTATTGAAACTTTTCTGTATAAGCTATTAGGACAGGCAGTGTCTATTCCGCCAACCATGATGTTATTGGGTTTTGACAAAAGAGCTCAATTAGGATCAACACACGTATATTTTTGTTTTATGGCAATGGCAGTAGTAGGACTGCTGATTGCTTTAAAGTGGAAGAGACCAATCCTCCAGCGTATCAAGTATGGTACGCCAGACTGCTTCACATATATAGATTTGAAATCACATTGTATAACTGTAAAGCAAAAGGGGTGAAGAAACGGGGTAGGCAAATTTGGGGCCCGTTAATGTATTTGGTTTGAGATATAAATTAATTCTGTTCTTTTCTATTCTTGATGTAATGTAGATTGGAATGTATTATTAATAGGTTCAAGGTTATGGTGGTTCACATAATCTCCATTGATTTCATTTTCTTTTTTTCTTTTTCTTTCTGCTTTTCCCTTCTGTTCTTATGTAAGAACAAATATATGCTCAACTATACATTATATAATTGTAATACTCAAAGTTGTGTTAATACTTATTTTCTTTAAAAAAGAAATATTTTTTGTTTTATAATAAACTAATGCTTTTTGCTTAGATTTACTTTTTTGGGGTTTTTGGGACCATTTCATTTTTTTTAATCACTCTTTTCGGTATTTGTTTATGGTTCCATGATTCAATAGCTTCAAGGGATTTCTACTGTATTCAGTTTACTTTTGCATTTTGTTTTTTGGACAATATGTACCCATTATTGGTTCATTTTTGGTTTTGACTATGTGGATACTGAAAAAGATAAGCAGCTACAAAATAATACGTTTTATTTATTTAGTTTCTTTGGGGTGGGAAAAGTGATCTTTTATTGTTTGTTTTAATATTACGAGATTGTTATTTCCAATTCTTTGGTTTATGTGTTAAAATGAATTTATGTGACGGATGAAGTTGTTTTTTAATTTCCTGGCTGATGACTGTTACATTTCTATTTTAAATAGTGTACACATCAATTTATGAAACCAGTCTTTATGAAGGTTGGAGTTCTAATAAATATTTTTGACTCATGTAATAAAAGATGATATTTATCATTTAAAACAAATAAGATTTGTTATGTTGGTTTATATTTTTTAATCTGATAATCATGTTAACAGGACTTTGATAGGTTACCATTTATTTTATATATGCTATCATTCCTATTTTGGGGCCGATTCCGAACCTGGAAAAAAACGTCCGTATGATTTGTATCCGGAGCCCTCTCCGTACGAATCGTACCCGTCCGTCCGAGTCACGTAGTACAATCCATATTTCGTCAATCCGTCCGAATCGTCGCAATCCATGCGTATTGCAAGGCTGAAACCGTGAACCGTACGACTCGTACATATGCCATACGACCCGACGAGTACGATCCGGACCGGGGTATGAGGACGCGATTCGTACGGTCCACGTCAGGTAAGGGCGATTCGTACGGGAAAGCACACAATCACATACACACCGTACAGTGCGTACACCCCATGATCGCAGGGGTACGGTGCGTACCCCTGCCATCATGGGGTGTACGCACCGTACCCCGGGATCACAGGGTGTATACACCGTACACCCAGCGAACATGGGGTACGGTGCGTACACCCCATGATCGTGGGGTACAGTGTGTACACCCTATGATCGCAGGGATACGCACCGTACCCCTGCGATCATGTGGTGTACGCACCGTACCCGGGGCGGGGCGTTCCGTACCTGTTTCAAGGTGAATTCTACTTCTCGGAATGTTTTCGGCTCCCGTAGAAAAAGCGTTGTACGGTGCATACCCCACACAAATCGTACTTACCGGGTCAGAAAAAGCAGCTGTGAACCACGCGGATGTCGCGTACAGCGGGTTCCGAGGGAGATTTGTATGGGGATTTGATTCGTACGGTCCCTGTACGATTCGTACGGAGTCCAGCTCCTGGTACGATTCGTAATTCGTCGTATGTACGGGGGACGTTGCAGGGTACGATTCGTATGGGAAAAACGCTCCGTACGGCTATTCAGAGCGTTTTTTCCCGAATCCGAATCGACCCCTTAATGTACTGATTTGATATTTACATACAGTTTTATTTTAAATTGTAGCATGTCATGCAATCTCTTAGTTTATTTGGTATGTTTAGGGGCAATGTGGTTACCAGTTTGCGTAATTCACAGTTGGTGGCAGCTTTGTTCTTTTTGTAATGCTTCTATACACTTATTGAGTGTAGGTTGTCTTCTGCCTAGTGTGGATTGGAAGTCATTGTGCCATCCTTCCACTGAGTTTATTTTTTTGCTTCATGTGCCAAGGTGCTGTCATATAAATTCCACCATGGTATTTGGAATTTGGGTTGGCATTGGTGTCCGGAGAGATGCAATCTGACAACCCAATTGCTTTGAAATAGGTAGTTTGAGGTTTTAGTTTGACTTCATTTTGTTGGTACAAAGGGCTTTCTGTTAGTAAACTATAGTGATTGGATACCTCTGTGACAGGGACATAGGCACATGCTATCATTTATATTAATTTCAAAAGCATATTGGTTGTTTGTAGAGTTTTAAATATTTAGGGCCCGATTCCGACCTATGTAGTCAGACCAACAGGCCGCAGCATCTGCCATTAGTAGAAAGCCACCAAGCTGGTGGTATCCTGACCACTGCGTTTTGAGTTAACTGCCGGTCTGGCAGTGTGCCAGCAGCGGTCTTCCAGTGGCGGTATGCTTTGGCTTACAGAGTGAGCCAGAAGGCAATGCTGCTGCTTATCATACCACATGTCATGCATGGCACACAGTGCATGCAAAACACTACAGGCATAGAGAGGCAAAACATGTGCTCCCTGCCACAATGCACAATGGGCTGACATTTGCATGGCAAAATCACCACCATGATAATGTCCACCATGAAAAAGGCAAGTCAGTATAATCACTGCAATGCTCTCATAGGCACTGCCACCATTCCCCACCACTTTCCCCACACGCAGTTGGATCCAGGATCCTGATGGTGGTGGAGGTCTTCTGTCGGTCTGGATGTTAGGGTTGGAATCAGGCGGCCAAACCGCAGAGGCTGCAGAATGTCGGACCGCATTACTCGTAATAAGGCCAGTAGTGCAGATTTTTGGAATTGCCATCATATGCTTTTATTAAGCATGGGCGAATTTTGCGAATTCGCGATCCGCGAATTTGTGGATTTGCGAATTCGCGATCTGCAAAATTTGCGAATTTGTGCGAATTTGCGGATTTTTGTTTTTTTGCGTGTTCGCAGGTTTTTTGCGTGATCGCGGGGTTTTTACGTGTTCGCGGGGATTTTTGCGTCTTCGCGAGCCGCTTGCATAGCGAAGTTACCCATGCAGTCGTTTATGGGAGAGGAGAGAGAGATAGATAGATAGATAGATAGATAGATAGATAGATAGATAGATAGATAGATAGATAGATAGATAGATAGATAGATAGATAGATAGATAAAGAGAGAAAGAGAGGGAAAGAGAGAGGGAGAGAGAGAACGAGAGAAAGAAAGAGAGGCCGGATCTCTGAAGGGCCAGCTCCTGAGTTGCCCCTACAGAACATACAGCTTTTTATTTTTAGCAAAATGCATATGAAAATTGTGCTGTAAAGGTCTCTTTTAGTTTAACCCCTCCTGACAACTCAAAATGGGTGTATTTGCCATCCTCTCCCTTCTTCCTGTTTTTTATATCTGTAAGTGCTTCCTGATGAGGTTTAATTCCTTGGACAGGTGCCTGGTTGCCTACTTGTAACTATTCTCTGACCATGCTTCAAGGGTCAGAGCAGGGTCAGAGAATAGTTGCAAGTAGGCAACGAGGCGCCAGGAAGCAATTAGCAGCAGGTGTCCAAGTTGAAGTTAATTTGTTTGTAACCCTTTTGTAAAAGGTTACAAAGAAATTAGGTTCAACTTTTGCACCTGCTGCTGTAACCCTTGCTTGGCTGAAAATTCGTCCCCGCTGATTCGCGGATTTTACCGCAATTTCGCGAGGTTCGCGGATCTCGAAATCGCGGAAAATCCGCAAATTCGCCCGCGAAACGGATTTTACGCCCACCCTTAGCTTTTATTAAAATGATTGTAATATCCCTGTGTGGCTGTGTGGGAGTACATTTTTAGAATGCTTTAAATCATGGCTTTCACAAAGTCTATGATTATTTTTTGGGGATAGAAGTTGTTTTTTATGCTTAATAAGTAAGTGCTGCTTTGTTTATTTGGTAGTAAAGCATGTTGGTGTTTTTTTTTTGTCCTCATTTGCCTCTATCACACCATTTAGGTTTTCTTACCAGCCAAAATGTCCATAACCTCATATGCTGACATGAGTAACCAGAGGTGGAGGCGCATGGAGGTGCCCCGGAATAGTAACTCACACCATCCATGACCCAGTTCACATCAATACCAAATGGAGGAAAACTTGCCACAGTGGAAAGAGGTGCTATCAGCCGAGGCAGAGAAGGGCTTAATCATGGGACCCCTTGATCTAATAAATTAAATGGAAATACTTTGATCAACTCGAAGGGTGCCCAAAATTCCTGCTTACCACGACCCTTGTTTGACATATCTAAGTTTGCCACCTTCTTTACAGATAATATCAATTCTTCATACCTTGGTGGGGTCTGAGATTCTCACAGTTTACAAATCTCTCTGCGGGCCAGTAAAATCACATAAAATACAACATTTGCATGGTTCTTATTGCTTACAATTTGAGAGTCCAACAGCCCAAAAATAACTAGCAAGGCGCTTACCTTGACTTGAACCTTGAACAAATCAGATATCCCTTTACTTACGGCCGACCTAAAGGACTAGATCTTTGGACTGAGGAAAAACATATGGAGATCGTCTTCCTTCATACTGCTACACTTTGGACACCCCACATCTCCTCTTCTCCCAAATTTCGATAACCTCTGGTGAGACCAATAGGCCCTGTGAACGGCGCAAAGATGGTTCCTTCTCAGGTATGCAGGTTTTAATTTTTATATCCCACTGGGGAAGAAAAGAAATGAATACCTCTGATGAGCGTAGAAACAGGTCCAGACATTGGGGGAACATTGATGTGTACGGGCCCTATATAATCCACTTGGAATTTATGTGATCTGCACTTTGGTGCACGGACACTTTATTTATATATGGTCTATAGTCACTTGGCTTTGAATTTGGTTACGTTTCATAATTTAATTTATTTTGTTTGGACCAACCTATCAATCATACATTATAAGGTGATATGAATATGACCATGAATATTTATCGCGATACATCTACTTATATTTTGGAAACAGCTGATAAATCCACTGGGAATATATTATTTTGAAATGACCAGCCTGTTAATAATACTATGATAAGATGGCCGCCAAAGTTACAAGGTCCACGTCCTTTGTCTATTCTTACTACTTGTTCACTGATCACATGTGCAAATTTGTAATAACTTTATTTAAAAGCTTCATTTTCGTTACACGAGTTACCGTGAGCAAGGCGAGAGTCAAATTGCCAAAACGCGTTGGGTTTTTTGTTCCATGTTTTCCGTGTATTACATGCTGGAACCGAAATGAAGAAATAAATCTATTTTGAGCACACACGCTATCTCGTTGAAAACTTTGTGAAAAAACTGGATTGGAAGTGCATTTGCACAGCGGCTGCTGTGCTTGGTGGAAGACATTGTTTACAGGGCGACCTCTGCCCCTGGTTTGCACCGCAGTCATAGGTCCCGGTGAAACGGAGGAAGTGGACTTGTTTATATATATATACATATATAAATATATATATATATTACCTACTGGCGGTCGCCAGTAGGTATATATAGTTAGGATTTTTTCCCTATGGGATTTTTGAAAATTCTATGTCTAATAACTTTGGCGTTTGTGGACGGAATCGGCTGAAATTTTCAGGAAAATGGCACATTATGTTTCTGAGCAGTCCCTGAAAATTTGGGGGGGTTTCATCAAGGGGGGCCGAGAAAAAAGGGGGGTCCCAAAACGCGTTTTTCCCATGTTAATTTCTATAGGGCCTTTGGCCTCACTTTTAGCTCGAACGGCTGAATGGATTTGCACGAAACTTGGCAAAATTGTAGGGACTGTTAGCCCGATGTGCCTTTGCTAGGTCTCAATATATGTGCTTCAGTGGATTTTGAGAAATTAACGTTTAAAACAAGATATACAGCTGTAACAGCGCTCCGGGCTGCGCTCCGGTCCGCTTACTTTTCGCGAAACGGAACTTTGCGATGCGAAGCTGATTGGCTCTCCGGTGTCTGTCAACATTCTAAACAGTCCGGAGCGGCCGCCATCTTAACTCTCGGTAGGATCGAGAGAGAAGAAGAGGCCAAAACAAAGGGGGAAATTACCATAAGGGGGCATAGTAGATCCTCGTTGACCCCCTAGGTTTTATGTGGAGGTTTTAAAAGGGCCCAGGAGGGTCAAAGAAAAAAAAAATATTTTTTTTTTTTGCGTGGTGAGCGCCAAGTTCGCGAACCGGGAAGCGTTCTGGGCAGCGTACTATAAGGATAAAAGAATGATAGACTTTTCTAATACTGTATGTTAATTGTTTGTTGTTTTTGATGTTTTTTTTGTTTTCTTTATTTTTAAAGTATTTTTTTTATTTTGATTGTGTTTCATAATTCATTAAATTTTCTAACATTTCAGCGTCAGAAATTTCAAAATTGAATATAGGGTGTAAATTGTCCTCATTTTGAAGCAGGTTATCCACTGCTTCAACACATTGTAGTAGTTCCTGGTCTCTACTTTGATCCATAAAATCATCATTTTTTTCTTGGCTGCTCTCCTCCAGTACAATTGTAAATTTAACTTGTTGCTCGCCTTCCATTTTGCCTGAAATTTTGATTAAAAAAATATATATTAGTAGAGATAGGGCACTGTTGGGATTAATTTTAGATAGGCAGTTTTTATCAGTGAATGTATCTTTTGGCAGTGTATAGTATCAGAGTGGAAATAGGACTATAAAAAAGTGTATGTGATTTAACGAAGACAAGCCTAACTCCATTCATAACTATAACAGAGAAGTCTATCTAAATCTATAACTACTAGAGAGGGATAGTATATATCTATCAGAAAAAGTCTACCATATTAAGTTATAGTGCGCAATATACTTCAGTTTTAAAAATAACAACTTACCTTCACAAACAAGTTGAATTGTTTGATAGCTATTCAAATGTGATGTACAAGTACAACAAGAAGTAGCAGTCAAAATGGCTGTGTTTTCTTCTCCTCCTTTATATATATACAGGTATATAACCAATCAAATGTCAGATAATAAAAGTAGAAAATGAAAGTAACATTTTCATTGGTTGTCAATTCCAACAATTCAGATGTGTTTTGTGAAGTAATTTACCTCACAGTACTTAGAGAGGTCTACAGGCTTAATGGCTAAATGGAATTTCAATCAAATTTGTGAAAATGAAAGGGATTGTTATGTAGTATGAGCTAATCTATATTTGGTGAGAGTGTCTCTAGTCGTTTTTCTGTAAATTACTTTCCCACCTTTTTTTTGGACCGCTTCCCGGGAAGCGGCTCGGTTCGCGAACTTTAAGCGTCACGGGGGTCCATCATTTTGTGTTTCGGTCGCATTAAGATACAAGATGGAGGACAAATAATGTTTAGAATGGGTAGAAGGGGTCATGGTAGACTTATCTTGACCCCCTAGGTTTTCTGAGGGTGGCTGAGGAGGCTTATATGTGCGGAAAAATTTTTTTTTTTTAAAAATTCCACGAGGTTAGCTTTCGGTTCGCGAACCGGGTAGCGCCCCGGGGAGCGTAATTTGTGGAAAATTAGTGAAAAAATTTAGAAAAAAATAATAATTGTGAGTGATCAGATGAAGGGTAGCTCTGAGAAGAGCTTTTGGGTTTATGGTACATTTAGGTACTTATAAGTAGGTACCAATGCAGAGTCTTAAATTCAGAATGAAAATTCTGTTGCCCTCATCTGAGAAGTGAACTCCATCTCCTCTGTAGATATCTTGCATGTAGTAACGCAAGTTATTGTTGTACAAGGAGCCCATTCCATGGTCTCTCATGTAAGCTGAAACAGATTTGTTTACATGCTTCCTCGCTTTCTCAATTTGTGGACAAAATTGGTTGGACCACCTCCATTTCTGTCTTTGGCATATATTGGAATATACCAAGGCAGTTTGAGGTAAAAGTGCCATTAATTGCTCAAAGGTGTCCTTTAAAAGCATTTCCAGACCTACTCCAGTCAAAGTGCCCAAATCATTACCTCCACAGTGCACAATTAACAGGTCAGGTTTTGGCAAATGCATAAAGGTTTTCACCAATGGTATCAATTGGTGACATTTTAATCCTCTTTGGCCCAACCACTTAATTTCCACATCTTGTAAATTGAGGTTAGGTAAATTTCTGTTCTCAGCATACCTTTGAGCCCAGTGGATGTAACTATGTCCAACAATCCAGACTTTAAACATGGTGAGAGAAGGTTGTGCTGCAGTCAGATGAAGTGTGGTAATGAAAGGGCAGTTGAAACAGTAGGAGTTTGTAAAGAAAAAAAACTGTGGAGTTTCAGTGCTAATGATTCATTAGCAGTGATTGGTGGATTTCCATTTCTGAAAACAGAAGGTTAGGGTGCATGGATGTGTTCTTTGAAAGATGCAATTTGAATGGTCAAGGAAAAAACATTTAATGAAAGATTGCACTGGATACGCAGGTGCACTGAGAGTTCAGAGTTCAATTGAAACATTGTTGTGTGAATTTGCAAACATGAGAGGTCTTCCAGGAGGTGGTTGCTATGGAAAAAAGGCAGAGAGGGCAGAGGGGGGAAGGGTTTTGATTTGAAAAAAGTGAGGGAAGAGTTATGATTGGCTAATATGAGAGATATGTGTAATGAATATCTGTATTTCTGTGCTTTCAATAGCTGCAGCCTCTGGAGTGCATCCTGTTTGATCTGCTCAAAACAATTTGGTGTATTTCTGAGACTGTTTTGAAACTCAAAAAGTATTTGCTAAGGTGAGAAAAGATTTATTTAATTTAGAAAGAGAATAGTATGATTTAAGGAGAAAATGATGAAGAAAGCTGTGTTTTTAAAATGTGGCTTTGTCTCAAGTGAAATACAAATAGATTTTGTTTCTTTGAGAAATTGTAATTGCATATTTGGTTTAGCATTCTGGCATGCAGTAACACAAGTTATTGTTGTACATGGAGCCCATTCCATGGTCTCTCATGTAAGCTGAAACGGATATGTTGTGTTTAAAAACGATTTTTGAAAAGAATTACATTTTTGGATATGTTCTGCTAGAGCTTCATAGGTTGTTTGGGTCATATTTATAAGGCATTTGAGTGTCTAGGATGTTATTTTTCCCTTTTTAAATGGAAAGCGTTCTTCATGGGGCAAGTTTGTTGTAAATATGCTCCCACCTGTGCTTTGCAAATTTAGATTTTGAATATGGGAGTTACATAGCCATGTTAATAATGTCCCAAAAATGGTGCAAGGGCATTCAATAAAACGCTTTCATGTGTCTCAAGGACATTTTCAGTCATTTCTTCTTGAATGCAGGTATACAATTGATTTATATGCTGTGTTTAAAAACGATTTTTTCAAATCAATTACATTTCTGGATATGTACTGCTAGAGCTTCATAGGTTGTTTTGGGTCATATTTATAAGGCATTTGAGTGTTTATGATGTTATTTTTCCCTTTTTCAATGGAAAGCGTTCCTTATGGGGCAAGTTTGTTGTAAATACGCTCCCACCTGTGCTTGGCAAATTTAGATTTTAATTATGGGAGTTACATAGCCATGTTAATAATGTCCCAAAAATGGTGCAAGGGCATTCAATAAAACGCTTTTATGTGTCTCAAGGACATTTTCAGTCATTTCCTCTTGAATGCAGGTATACAATTGATTTATATGCTGTGTTTCAAAACGTTTTTTTGAAATCAATTACATTTCTGAATATGTACTGCTAGAGCTTCATAGGTTGTTTGGGTCATATTTATAAGGCATTTGAGTGTCTATGATGTTATTTTTCCCTTTTTAAATGGAAAGCGTTCTTCATGGGGCAAGTTTGTTGTAAATATGCTCCCACCTGTGCTTGGCAAATTTAGATTTTGATTATGGGAGTTACATAGCCATGTTAATAATGTCCCAAAAATGGTGCAAGGGCATTCAATAAAACGCTTTCATGTGTCTCAAGGACATTTTCAGTCATTTCCTCTTGAATGCAGCTATACAATTGATTTATATGCTGTGTTTAAAAACGATTTTTTGAAATCAATTACATTTGTAGATATGTACTGCTAGAGCTTCATAGGTTGTTTTGGGTCATATTTATAAGGCATTTGAGTGTCTATGATGTCATCTGCAACCGTGTGTTGGCCTCACCTCAAACAAACAAAACAGGTGATGGACCGAATGTGGATCAATGACACCCATTTACCCAGTCCAAAGATCTGGGCCCAAACAAACCTCTAGATAGGCCACACTTTATCGTCAACCTGAATAAATCATTTAAAATGTTAGGGAGAGATTTATGATTGTTGTATGCCTGTTTTATACCACTGTGTGTCATTTTTGTGACGCAGTGGTGGTGCCAAAGATTTGCTATGTTATATAATAAGTAGGGTGTTAAGTTTATGATGACTGTTATTCATTTACTGTTTGGTAATAGTGGTTAATAACAGTTTTTTATTATATTTTTCCACAGATTCAACTGCACATCATTTCTAAATTGAAAAAATGCTAACTAAAAATCGTATTACAAAGGCGAGAAAACGTCAAAGACAGCAAGATCATGTATTATTGCAGCAGTCCTCTATCCAAAATACTCGTGAAATCACCAAGAAAGCTCCGGGTAAGAGCACGAAATCATTCATAAGAAATATTTGTAGTAAAAAAAGTATTTCTTCCAAAAATGTTTCAGTCCAGAAAAAGAAAAGCAATTTAAATGGAAAGGAAAGACCCATCAAAAATGTTACTGGTAGAGGAAGAGATAACTCTGTGCATGATAGTAGAAGGAAACAACAGTTTAGGGACATTCGAAAACGAATGTTCCTCAACAGGATAATAGTTAATTTATTAAAAAATATTAAGAAAGGCCAACAGAAAGTGGCATTTTATAAGAAGAAGAAAAATGTAGAGAAAATTATTGATCATGCTTTTGAAATTAAGCGAAAGTTGTTTATTTTGATAATCAATAGAATTAGGAAACTAAGCAAGGTAATTTCTGATTTCAAATCAAATAGTAGATGGAAGAGAGTAGTAAATCGTAGTAACGTTTGTGAAGTTTTTTCCGGAGAATGGATGCATAGTTCAAGTTGTGAGGCATTTTTTAATGAGGAGAGTTATTTTCAGGATAATGATTTGGTGTTTGCAGTTGACACCAGTGGTCGAGCTTATGAAGTGAAGGATGGTTGTCCAGTTGAAAAAGAAAAACTTGTGACAACAGAGACAGACGAGGTGTTAGGTAATGAGGTTTTAGGAAGACGTCCTAAGCGTCCTGTGTACACCTGGAAGTGTAGTTCTATTTGCAGTGTGCAACAGGATTCCATCAATTTGCTTTGTGATTTTGTACGGACATTTAATAAGAAAAGTTTGAAGCAGAAAATGAAGTTGTTGCAAGAATTAGATCCTTGCAGAGTGAGAGAAGCGACAGGTTTGCATGGTCATTCACTGGCTTGTCTTTCCAGGAGAGTATGCCAGAGTGTTTTTCATCATTTCAGGATGCTAGCAGTGCATCATAATAAAGTCAGGAAAATAGTGAGAATGTTGTATCATGCTAAGAGTCCAGCAATTATGCTTAAACAATTATGTGCTGCTCTTTTGCATGGTTCTGAAATAGATGTCAAGAATATTTGTGAAGAAATTGAGTTTTGTTACTTTGGAAATAAAGATGAGAATGTTCAAATTGACCCAGAAGTAGAGGGTAATGTTGAAGATAATGTACAGGTTTCTAGTACAGATAAATTTCAGAAGGAAATTGCCACGTTTCAGATGAAATCAAGTGAGAGGCCTAATTTCACTTGTGTGTGTTGTCGACGCACTTATTATGAGAATCAAACTAAGTTAGTGGATTTATATGCAAAAAGTGAAAGGGAAATTAATAGTGAATGGAAGGATTTTGCCACATACTTGATGGTAGAAAATTGTTTTGATTTGGGATCGGATCAACGTGTGTGTACTTATTGTTGTAACAAATTAAACCAAAACCAGATGCCTGCTAGGGCGGTTCATAATAATCTGGAATTGGTTGAGGTTCCTTCTGAATTGAAGGTTTTAAATACTTATGAATCTATTTTGATTCAAAGTATCCATCCCTTTCAGGCAATTGTAAGAATGGAGCCAAAGACAGGGAAGTTGCCTCCATCAGATTTACAGAGAGGATTAAAGGGAAGAGTTGTTTATTTGCCTCTAGATTTGAACAAAAACATTAACACAATTGGAGTAGAAAAAGTTGAAGAGGAACCTTTGGTTATCTTGGTTAATGGTGTTCCGACAAAGAATAAGAAAATATGGCAAGATTTAGTGGATGTTAGGAAAGTCAAAAAGGCAACATTGTATTTGAAGAAAAATAATAAGTACTATATAAATGTATATGTTGCAGAAGAGGAAGTAAGTGATGAAGAGGATAGCGATTTGTGTGCTGGCCAAATTGAGAAGGTAGAGGCCTCTAAAAGTGAAGAAATATATGAACATTATAGTGTTCATCCTTTGCATTCCAAGGAAGTCATGGGGAATGCAATTGAGTTGTTTCAAATGAAACAAGCCAAAGGGAGTCCCATTAGTGTTTGGGAGGAAAGTTTGGAAGCTCGGTGTTTCCCACAGCTATTTCCAACAGGTCAAGGAGGAAGATATGATGAGCGGCCTCATCAAATTCCTGCTTCTGAATACCGGACTTTACGATTGTATGCAGAAGATCCTAGGTTTCGTCAATGCATTCCCTATTTGTTTCATCTCTTGTTTGAAAGCGATCTGTCTGGACTGTCATATGCAGTGAACCACATCTTAAAAAGTGGTATACAGATGCGAAATATCTCGGCAAGTGACTTTATGCATAAAGTCAATGTCCAAGACAGTATTTTGGATTCTCACCTAATTAATCTCATGGCGTGTCAGTGTGGTACTAATGAGTACTGGTATCGTCGTCATGGTGATTTAAAATGTATGCTGAGGAACTTAGGAACTCCAACATGGTTCCTTACTCTGAGTTGTGCCGAGTATGGCTGGGAAGACTTACTTGAATTTCTACGAGAGGCAAATGGAAATATTGAAAACATTGAATTCAAGACACCAGGAGAACTGTGTTCTTTGGATCCAGTGAATGTATGCAGGTACTTCAATCATAGATTTGAAGCTATGATGTCTTTCATCACAAATAAGAAGAATCCACCTCTTGGGGGGGTGTTGGATTTCTTCTGGAGAAAGGAGTACCAAGCAAGAGGTGCTCCTCATATACATATGTTGCTGTGGATCAAGGATGCACCTAAATTTGGAACAGATCCGGATGAGTTAGTGATGAACTTCATAGAACAGTATTCTACGTGTGCTGTTCCAAACGCAACGGAGAAGAAAAGCCTAAGAGAACAAGTTCTACGTTTCCAAAGCCATCGTTGTGGAAAGTACTGTCGTCGTAAATTCAGAAACAAGGACAAGTTCTACACCAAATGTCGTTTCAACTTTCCACGACCGGTGATTTCTAAAGGAAGAGTGAACAGTTTGATGTCTTCGCTGCGACATAATGTCACGAGGAAATCACCCAAAAATACATACAGTTTGAAAAGGAACGAAAGTCCAAGTACATCAACGACTACAACCCAGTGATTTTGTCCATGTGGAATGCTAACATGGATATACAGTTTGTGGCTGACAACTGTATGGCTGTGGCTCGGTATGTGACATCTTACATCACCAAAAAAGAAAAGACAGAACTGAAGGATATGTGGGAGGACATTTCCCATGAAAAGAGCCTCAGCAAGAAGTTGTACAGTTTCAGTCTGAAGATGTTGTCGCATCGAGAAATTGGAGCTTATGAATGTTCTGACCGGTTGTCTTCAGCAAGTCTCTATGCCAAATCCAGGAGTATCGTTTGGGCGAGTCTTGGTCTTGCTGCAACACGAAATCGAGTTCTAAAACCTGTCTGGGAAATTGAGTATTTGGCAGAAAAGGAACCAAACAGTACCGACATTTTGAAGACCAACATGTTGGATACATATTATCCAAATCGAAGCAGTCACCTTGAGAATGTTTGTCTATATGAGGTTCTACAAAATTATATATTCAAGAGGAACATTAAAGAAGATATTGAGAATGGAGTGTATGCTGTAATTGGAAGTGAGGGATGTCTGGTCAAGCAAAGAAAATGCCAATTAGTAAACCATCGAAAATTGAGTGGCGAATCTCACGAAAAAAAGGAGTTTTTCTATTTAGCACTTTTGCAACTTTTCAAGCCTTGGCGTGCAGAAGAGGAACTGCTTGGAGATTTCCTCTGTTATGAAGACTCTTTCACTGCTGCTAAGGAGACCATAGAATGTCCTGCTTTTCCCAAATATCAAGAAATGCTAACTTTGGAAATTGAGCAGGAAGCAACGATTGCAGCCGAGATTGCCAGAGACAGTTCTCAGGACAGTCAGAGTTCTGTTTCATTGAGTCAAGATCCACTTGGAGGACCTATTATCGAAAATGAAGCTGCCACTGCTATGAATGAAGTGGAAAGAGCCATGGCACATGCTCAGGAGGATTAAGTTAACTTAGAAGACTTGGAAAAACAACTCAACGTTGAGCAGAGGAAAATATATGATGAAGTTACCAAGCAAATTGAGCATGGATTAAGTCATGAGAAGAAAGAGTGCTCATGTACATCGTTGAAGCCTGTCCGACTGTACGTGAGTGGAGAAGCGGGAACTGGAAAAAGTTTCCTCATTAAAGCAATTTCTTGTTATTTGCAGGAAAGGACTGAGTCATCGCTGTCTTGTGTTGTCACCGCTCCAACTGGACTGGCAGCACATAACATTAAAGGTATTACTTTGCATCGTCTACTGATGCTGCCAGTGGAGCATGACAACAAATTACAATACCACAAGTTATCTGGGGATGCTTGTTGTGAAGTTTCAAGAGTCTTGAGGAAAATGAAACTTCTTATCATTGACGAAGTAAGCATGGTTTCCAATGTCATGCTTGCCTTTGTGCATTTGAGAATGCAAGAAGTTCTTAAAACTGAGTATGATGTGTTATTTGGTGGCAAACACATCATTGTTTTCGGAGATCTTCTGCAGCTGACACCAGTAAAAGGTCAACCTGTGTTCAAAATACTCACGCATGAAGATACCAAGAAGTGCCTAGGGAGCATTGGCAACGTCAATATATGGTTAAATTTCAATTATGCTGAACTGCATGAAAATATGCGTCAGGCGAAGGATGAAGATTACAAGAATATTCTACAAGATATTAGAATTGGAAAAGTGACCGAGCATGGAAAAGAAGCTTTAAATGCACGATTACTTTCAAATTTATATCCCGAACAAGACATTGTGCCTGAGAATATTTTTCAGAAAATTACTGAGAAGAAATCCGGAATATGTTTGATGCCAACTCTTGCAGAATGTGCCATCTTCAACAACAAAATGTTGAATTTAGAAAAGCAAGAGATTGTGAAACTTGAAGCTATTGACAAAATAGAGCATATGGGATCAACAATTATTTTGTCAGAGAATTTGAAATCAAAATTGGATTCATTAGAGAAGACTATATCTAAAACAGCGGGTTTTGAAAAGACTTTAAATGTGTGTTTAAATTGCCGAATCATTTTGAGAAGGAATTTACATGTTGAAAGAGGTCTGGTAAATGGATCAATGGGTAATGTTGTTGATTTTGAGAAATACAGAAATAGAGATGGAATAGAATTTTTAAAAATTAAATTTGATGGCATTGAGGAAGTACAGCTAATTGGTCGTTGTTCTGCTAGGTTTTTGCTTGTTAAAGACTTATATTTTCGCCGTAAACAGTTTCCTGTTTGCTTGGCATATGCGGTGACAATCCATAAATCGCAAGGTTTAAGTGTAGATACTGCATTGGTGAATATTGGCAGTTCTGTGTTCAAGGAGGGTATGGCATATGTGGCATTGTCACGAGTTAGAACTTTATCGGGATTGTACTTGATTGACTGTGATGTCACAAACATTTGTGCGGATCTAGATTGTGTTAAGGAATACAATAGGTTAAGAAGAGAGTATGCGCCACATTTGCCTCAATATCCTTTGTTTGAGAAACGTGTGGTAGGCCGTAAACGAAGAAATATCAGTAATAGTAGGGAGGTTGTAGCAAAAAGACCAAAAGTCGATGAACTGAAAATTGTTAGCAGAAAGAAAGTGGATTCTGTTGAAGATGTTGTCGGTTTTCAATTTGAAAACAGTTCTGGTGTCAACTGCTATGCAAATGTAGTGGTTAATGTTCTCTTTTCACTAGAGACTTTAAAAGAACAGATTGTGTTCAATTCGGAACAAAGTTTATGCTGTTTGTTGAATTCTGTGTTAGAGAAATGTAGCACTGATCGAACAAAAGTAGAAAGTGTGTCTGAAGTTCGTTATCTGTTAGATGAATGTTCAGGTCAAACAGACTTCTCTGAAAATAATCAGCAGGATTGTCAGGAGTTTTTAATGTATATGCTTGATGTATTGCAAGATGAGGGTGTAGATGTAGATCACCTGTTTGGGCTTTCTTATCAATGGCAGCATGACTGCGAGAACTGTAGGGTATCAAGTACTACTAGTGTAGACTCAGAAAGATTTATATATTTAACTTTGCCAGACAGTAAATCAGTCTCCTTTAATAAGCTAGTAAATGCAGCGGATCACAACATGGAGTGTAGCCAATGTAAATCTGAAATGATGTCAACATTATTTATTCGAAGATATGGCCAGTATGCCATTTTAATGATCCAACGATGTAGGCCTGATGGATCAAAATTGTCAACTTTAATAAAAAAATGTGTTGCTTCTCAGCTGTCAATATCAGGTAGGACTTTTGTAACTGTAGCAATTATCTATCACGATGGTCCTTCAACAACATCAGGACATTACACAGCTTATTTAAAGTCTAAAAACGGCTGGTCATTCTGCAACGATTCTGTTGTAACTTTCAAAAAAAAATTGCAGTTTGACCTTAAAAATTCTTATCTGGTGTTTTTAAAACCAAAATTTTAAAGAAAGAATCTCGGGATTTCCTCTGAGGAATTGCAAAAGGTTCATCAAGTAGAGGGAATGTAAGTCTGCAATGCTGTCTAGATTATTGGTCCAAAACTTTTAATTATAATGTCAATTTAAAAATCCAACTATATAAACCTGATGCAAGTAAGTCTGCTTCATAGTAAGCAGTATCAGTGTCATAGGAAAAGGAGAACATGAGTGAGAAAGAAGGGTAAGATATTAGTAGTCCAGGATTGTGAAAATAATCTTAAATGTTTTCTTTTTGAAAGTTGCGAAAATAGAAAATGACGGGATTTGATTGGAAGAATTACAAGAGTTGTGAATCGCTGCAACATGATTTGGCCAAGTGGAAACATGTGGTAGAATGTGAGAAGTCTTTTCTTGTATGTAACATATTTTTCAAAACGATGGAGGTTTTCTTTCAGAAAGTGGCGGGCTGAAAATATTTATAGCACAACAGAGTGGACGCTGTTCATAGGACATCCTTCGACGTCATTGAAAGTAAGTTAATTTTAAGGAGTTTTGAATTCAGATTTCTTAGGTTGAATGGGTTTTTTAAACACAATCATTTTGATTGTGTTTTTTTCCCCCGCTGTTACATGATGAATACCTTCAAGTCACTGATTTAAGTGAAATTTGATACATTCTGAGAACAGCAAAAATAAACCATTTAACATGTATAATTAATGTTCTGCTTTTTGTACTTATGATATACATTTAGAAATGTGAGGTAGATATGAAGAAACTGAGTCTTCTGTAAGTGTCAAAGTTAATGCTTACAGTGCAGTACTTCTGGGTACTGTTTTCTTAAAAAAAACTGAATATGCTCACCTCAAAGAAACCTCTTGAAAGGACACATCTTATTTGCATCCTGAAATAATCATTTACAATGTTAGACACAATTTTATGATGGCTTTACATCTCTTTTGCGCTGCTATTGCATCACTATTGTGAGACATCAGCAATGCAAAAGAAGCACCATGTTCCAAAATAGGCCTCACTTCATCAGCATGAAGATACTGTTTGTTTAAAATAAATATCTTTAGGATTGTGTAGGGGACGTAGAGAAGCAGAGGCTTCTGTAAATGTCAAAGTTGTTGAAAAACTGTTTCTTCTTGAACCTTTTCCCTTCTTTTTTCTAATTTTTAAATACATGTTTTAATATTTTTGGAAATGTTTGTTCTCTCTTTTACAGATTGAAAGTATGAAAAAATATTTTTAAAAGTTAACAAGAATTATAAGGTAAATGTTTTCTACTCTTTTTACCCGCAATGCACTGCTGATGATGTCACTTACCATGTCATGAATGATGTAATAAGAGGACATGACTTACTTCATTGATAGGCCTTCACATGTATTATCTCCTCTGTATTCTTCAACAAGCGTAAAATTGATATGCAACCCCTGAGTAGGCCTCACCTTAAACAAACCTCAGGAGAGACCACACCTTATCGTCATCCTGAATTAATTATTTAAAATGTTAGGGACAGATTTATGATATATGTATGCCTGTTTTGCGCCACTGTGCGTCAGTTTTGTGACACAGTAGCGGTGCAAAAGATATGTTATGAGGCGTCGAAATTACAAATTGATGCATTTAGGCAAATGTGTCATGCTGTTTTAAAACCGTGCCACATGAAACCGATGCAGCACTGATGAAAAAGATGCACCATGTTGCAAGACAGGCCTCACAAGGAGTCATATGTATCAAGCTAATTAGAATGCTTTGGCGACATATTTCTGCTGATAAAAAAAGCAAAACTTTTATTGCCTATGTTGATGATATGGCTCTATGTTATTTACATTTCTTTGCTGTTTCAATTAATCTTTTTCTGTTATTTCTTCTTTTCTGTTTTCTATTTTTTCTCTCTGTTATTCCACATGTTTTAATCTTATTTTGAACATTCACTCACATTCTCCAAGAAACTCTTCTTTGTTATTGTTCTACTCTTCTTTCACTTCCTTATCCATTTTGTTTTTCGCAATTATACCCTCTTCCATCTTTTCTTCGTTAAATAGATCTATTAAACAGTATCTCTGGTTTACTCCCTATAGCTGTCCTTCTTTTAACATTACTCTCTGTTTACTTCCCTTATACTAACTCTTCTTTTTTTTTTTTTAAATGTTTTTGGTTCGCTTTTAGTTCGCGAACCGGGCAGCTAACTGGAAAGCGAACCAAAGGAAATAGAGCTTGCCAGAGTGCTAAACATTCTAGCAATTTTATTTGAAAGGGGAGGTAGTTCTGAAAAGAACTTTTTTTATGTTTTTGTTGTTTTATTTTATTTTTATTTTTTTCTAAACATTTTTTGAATTTTTTGTATTTTTGCACAGTTTTATATTTTTTTTTGTTTTTGATGGAGGGGAAACAACAAAAAACAGGCATTGAAAAAGGCTCAACAGGAGCAAAAAAAAAATTACTGTTTGGGTGGGTTAGGGCAATTATGAATCTCGTAAGCAATGTTCATTAAGTTTACGCTCATGTTCCCACATGAAAGTAATGCCCCACAATACAAGCAGGTTAGTTTCATGTGTTTGAAGTTCTTTTGAATGTTTGGCACGGTTTCCTGTGCCTCTCCGCCAGTCAGAGAGATATGCAAGGTTGACCTGGCCACAGGAGTTGTTGGGGGATTATCCTGCAGGTCACGCAACTCTGCACGGCTGTAGTTGAGTGGATGCCACCTGGTCATATGGCGATGCATGGTATAGTTTCCCATGCTATACTTTTTTTCAGTGCTTCTTGATAGCCTTTTTTTACAGATAAGGCAGGTGGCATATTTTGCATTGACTTTCTTCTCCCCTCGAGGGATTGAAAAAAACTGCCAGATAAAACTAGTTTTCCGACGGGAAACACGGGGCAACTCCTGTAAGAACTCTTGTTCTTCTCTCTCCTCTTCTTCAAGTTCATCCTCTTCCTCCTCCTCTGTGTTGGCGATGAACCGAGATGATGGTCCTCTCTTCTCATGAGGAGGTGGAGGTGGTGGTGGGGGTGCACCAGGTGAAGCAAGTACAGAAGCCATTGCTCAATTATAGGTAAATGGTCTTTCTCTCACCAAGATGAAAGTCAGAGTGAGGAAAGAAGGAGGGGTTTTCATCATTTGGGAAAAGCAAAAGTTCTAAACCAATGAAAAGTGTTAATTTTAGATCACATGACCTAGTATTACATTATTAGGAAACCAAAAGTGAAATGAACCAATGAAAAGTTTTATAAACAAGTCACATGACCTGTTCCGCTCACGTTACGCGGTGCGCGCCGCGTCCCGCATCGCTTCCGGTTCGCGGTCCGAGCACTTCTGGGAGAGCTAACGCGGCGCGTCATAAGACGCATTACGCGACAAAGTGATACGTCGCGCTTCCGCAAAGCATCACATTTGCGCAAACGAAACGTTTACCGGTTCGCGGACTAGGTCGCGGCATCAAGATCAGCTAACGGAAAGCTTCCCAGTTCGCGAACCGAAAGCGAAGCAAAAAAATATTTTAAAAAAAATTATTAATAAACATCTAAAATATATTTTTGGATTTAAAAAAGAATACATTTTACAGCTTCAGATGTTAGCTTTTAAAAAACCAATCAAATTCACTGAAAAAACCATAGGTTATAGACCATATATAGTTAGGAATTTGCATTTACAAAACCTTGAAAATTCAGTCATTTGAGATGTCATCAGTGATGTCATCAGTGATGTCACTGACCATGTCATGAATGATGTAATATGTGACATCATCAGCAGTGGATTGCGGGTGCGCGATATATAGTTAGTGCAACTAACTATATATGGAATTTCAATGGTTTTGTGCGAGTAAATTAAGGTTTTGTAAATGCTAATTCCTAACTATATATGGTCTATAACCTATGGTTTTTTCAGTGAATTTTCAAGGTTTTGTAAATGCTAATTCCTAACTATATATGGTCTATAACCTATGGTTTTTTCAGTGAATTTGATTGGTTTTTTAAAAGCTAACATCTGAAGCTGTAAAATGTATTCTTTTTTAAATCCAAAAATATATTTTAGATGTTTATTAATAATTTTTTTTAAAATATTTTTTGTTCTGTTTGGATGTTTCACAGTTTAGCAGCTTTTCAGTTTGAGTTTTTATAATGTGGACCGGGCTTTTTCTTTTCTGTGTGTTGAAAAACAAAAACGTTTATTTTACATTTTAATTTGTTGGTAGTTCTTATAGGTTGAAGTAATTAGGTTTAATTGTACTTGCTCTTTGGGCTAGTTTATTGTTTTTATCAACTTATTTATACTTACCATCATATCTTTTTGCTGGGTTGTGATAGTTATTATTTTTTGTCAGTTTATCACTTATCAAGGCACAGTTTTTTCATTTAGGAAGTCTCTGTAGAGAGATAGAAGTTAGAGAGCATTTTATTATTAATTTCATATTTTAACTTTATTAGCAAGTGAGTTTTAATTTAAATATAATTTTACTTGCTTGGTTAGATAGTTGTTGAGATGTATATTAGGAATGTATGATAATGCAATGCATGTCAGTACAACACAGGCCATTACAAAACGGTTATAACAACACATTTGCCATTACAAAGCACAATTTTACAGTGCAAATGCCTTTGGAATGCACACTTTTACATAACATTTTGTTGTAACAGCATAATTAGTAAAGACATATGCTTGGTCAAAATTGCCTTTGTGAACGTATTTGTTTTACAGGTAAGTATAAACACTTTATATATATATATATATATATATATCGAAAACACACGGATGGCGTGCTTCTGCCTCTTTCGCAGCAGGCGCTCGGCAGGGTCGCCAAACCTTCAAATGTTCAATTCCTGGCGTATTCCTCATATATTAAAACACCAGAGTCGAGGCCCAAGTTCTATTTTCAGTGCTCAGGTTTATTGGCGAAAAAACAGCCCCTACGCGATTCGAGGTAAGCCTACCTCTTGCTCACGGGCAATATATATATATATATATATATATATATATATATATATATATATATATTTTTTTTTTTTTTTTTTATTCACTGAAAAAAACCTAGGTTTGAGGGACGTTATTGTTAGTTGGACATTAGATTCATATAAAACCAGAAAAATGTGCCAGTCATAGTTAGTTGAGTTAACTATAACTCTTGTGCCCGCAATGCACTGCTGATGACATCACATATTACATCACTCATGACATGGTCATTGACATCACTGATGACATCACTGATGACATCACTTATATATGAACGTCTCTGAAACCTATGTTTTTTTCTGTGAATTTCTAAGGTTTTTTAAATGCTAATTCCAAACTATAACGTCCGTAAAACCTATGGTTTTTTCAGTGAATTTCTAAGGTTTTTTTCAAATGTTAATTTCATATTTTAATATTTATAAAACCTATATTTTTCTAATTGTTTTTTAATATTTTGCAACTTTATTATCCTTTTTAATGATGTCATGTTTTAAATCTTCCCCCCAAAAAATGTATATCATTTTTTTTGTTGGGAAAACTACAGTCCCGTACCGGTAGTCTACAAAGCTCGATCAGCATGCGAATCCTATCCACCACATTTAAATGATGCGCATTTCCTATCCGACGGGTTTGTGGCACCGCGTCCTGTGTAACAACATATGCATTTGAGGTCGGGCCAGCGAGTACTTTGGTATGCGACGAGTACACACTACCAAGCTGTGCCTTACGACATATACATATGGTGTTGCGCCCGCTGGGCGTTGCGTATGCGACAAGTGCACGCTGCCACAACCTGTGTTATGTCATAGATGTACAGTGTTGCGCCACTTATGTCATTCCCTCATTTTGTTTTTGTCTCAAAACTTTATCTAAATACATATAAAGTGTATATGAGAGCAAGCAATAATCAAAAATATTTTAAACATTTATATATTTTTAAATGTAATAAACTTATATTGTGGTAAATATATTTTCTCAAAATCACGTCGGGTGCGGTCTCCTTGCGCGCTGGGTGCGCGATAGCCATGGGACCATAAAAAAAAGCATTTAATTTGTTCACAACATTTCCCATTGTAACAGTTGGAAAACGCCACCCATTTTAGTCAATCTCTGTACTGCATTTGATGAGACACACCTCTTCTGCTTAAAGAGCTTTTTTCTAAACTTTTTGCAATGTACACATATCTTACTCTACACACACAGCAACCATCATCTTCATCAATATTCATACTTTGTAAAGTAGCCTTTCACCTGTGATAGCCATACACCTAAAAGTTACATAACCAAAGTTTTCTCCACTACCAGAGGTAACATGCTTGCATACCCTGTCCACAGCACAATCTAATGTAGTACGGACCAGAGGCAGTATCATGCATAGATAATGAACACACGGACACAGATAGATAGTGGAAGTGGGTACGGGCACGTGCGCTTGACCCCTTCTTTATTACCAGCGTCACATATTCAGTAACATCTGTGCTTGATGCGTGTGGGTGAGTGTAAAGCAGCCCTCAGGGAATGGTTGCTGCTAGCATCAACTATAACAGTAATCATTGGATCACACACAGAGACTCAATATTAAAAGAATCAATAACTTGTGCTGCAGTAAGGTAGGGACAGTAGATGTGAAATAATACAGAAACAATTCTATCATAAAAGAACCACAACTTGTGGTATACTGAGGCACAATCAATAGATCTGAAATAATACACAAAAAGTTTATATCATAAATGCTCCATCAGTTCTTGTGCACTCACATAGCCACATCAAAAGCATTCAGCATGTGCACAGTCAGTGATGATGTGTGCTGTGGGCAGGCCGTACTAGGACCAATATCTGTTGCCATCAACACTGTCTCATCTGCAATAGCAACTCGATCTGAATTGGGAACACTGCTGTCTGCAGTGTAGGCCAGACAGAGCGGTCACAAAATGACCACAGCCACTTGGCATTGACTTGAGCTCCACAGTTTGCAATACGCAAAGCAACAAAAAGGCATGTGCGGAGCCTGCAATGATGCGTATGAGTGATGCAGACAGAGCACACTTCAGCAATGTCTTTTCCTACAGGACTGCATCATCTACAATACGGACTCAATCTCAAATGTGAACACTGCTGTCTGCAGTGTAGGCCAGAGAAAGCTTTCAGCAAGGGTCCACAGCCATGTGACATTGACTTGAGCTGCCCAATTTGTCATACGCGAAGCAACAAAAAAGTGTGTGTGGAGCCTGCAATGATGCCTATGCCTGGTACAGACAGAGCACAATGGAGCAATGTCATTTCCTACAGGACTGCGTCATCTACAATAGCGACTTGATCTGAATTGTGAACACGGCTGTCTGCAGTATAGGCCAAAGAGAACAGTCAGCAAGGGCCCACAGCTACGTCAGGAGGACTTGAGCTACAGTTTGTCATGCGAGAAGCAACAAAAAGCATGTCCGGAGCCTGCGATGATGCGTATGTGTGGTGCGTACAGGCCGCACAGCAGCAATGTTTTTTCCTACAGGACTACCTCATCTTCAATACCGACTCGATCTGAAATGTGAACACTGCTGTCTTCAATTGAAGTCAGTATTCACAGAGACATCCATGAATACTTTTTCTCACTTCCCTTTCACAAAATACAACAACATAAATCACAGGAAACTCTCCAATAAATAAATCAAAACAATTCGACTTCTGATTTCTGCTGTCCACAGAGTAGACTATTCAGTGTTCCTTTGCGCTTGCAAGATAAATTTGGTCATTGTAGTAAGTCATCAAAAACAATTCTTCCAGCAAGTATACTTAAAGGATAATGTGTATATTTCAATAGATGTTGTAGTTACTTGACTACTGGATTCTGTAATTAAACAATCACCACTCGATCTGAAATGTGAACACTTCTGTCTGCAGTGTAGGCCAGAGAGATTGGTCAGCAAGGGCCCACAGCTATGTAACGTGGACTTGACCTACCCAGTTTGTTATAAGCGAAGCAAAAAGAAGCGTGTGCGGAGCCTGTAATGATAAGTATGCATGGTGCAGACAGAGCGCACTGGAGCAATGTCTTTTCCTACAGGACAGCGTCATCTACAATAGCGACTTGATCAGAATTGTGAACACTGCTGTCTGCAGTGTTAATTGAAGGAAGTACTCACACAGACAACCATGAATACTTTTTCTCACTTCCTCTTCACTAAACATCCATTACAGAAAACTCTGCAATAAATAAATCAAAACAATTCGAATTGGGATTTCTGCTGTCCACAGTGTAGACTATTCAGTGATCCTTTGGACTTGCAAGATGAATTTGGTCATTGTGGTACACCTATAAGTCATCTAAAAAAAAAATTCTTCAAGCAAGAATACTAAAAGAATATTGTGTATATTTCAATAGACATTCTAGTTACTTGACTGCTGGATTCTGTAATTAAACCATCACCACTCAATCTAATTTATGAGCCCTGCTGACAGCAGTGTAGGCTAGAGGCACCATTCATTAACGCCTCACAGCCACGTACTGTTGAATTCGAAAGCATGGAGTTGGTTGCACCAGATCGGAGGGGTTACACAGAAATAATCACAGACTTGAACTTCTGACAACCTCTATCATAGAATCAAGACCCCGTTTCACTATTCGGACCTGCTGTACTGCGGTGTACTCCACCGACTGGTGTCAACCAAGCACAATAATCATGTGCAACAGTTAGCTACGCAAGCACAGAGTCTGATGCACCTCAACAGAGGGAGTTCTATGAAAACCAAGCAACAAGTAATATCAGACATCTTTCATTGTGGAATCAAGACACTGTTCCACTTTGGGACCTAGAGTTGGTTGCACCTGATCGGAGGTGGTGCACAGAAATATTCACAGACTTTAACTTCTGACATCCTCAATCATAGAATCAAGACCCTGTTTCACTGTTCGGACCTGATGTGCCACGGTGTACTCCACCGACTGGCTTCAACCAAGCATAATAATCATATGCAATAGTTAGCTACGCAAGCACAGAGTCTGATGCACCTCAACTGAATGAGTTCTATGAAAACCAAGCATCAGGTAATATTGGAAATCATCCATTTTGGGATCAAGACACCATTCCTCTTTTGGGACCTAGACTAGGTTGCACCTGCTCGAATCGAGAACCTTCATCTCCACTCTCAGATGCAGTTCTAACATCGACCATTGTGGGATCAAAATACCGTTCCACTGTTGGGACCTACAGTTGTTTGCACCTGGTCAGAGGGGGTACAAAGAAATTATCAGAGACTTTAACTTCTGACATCCTCAACTATCGAATCAAGACCCTGTTTGACTGTTCGGACCATGTGTACCACGGTGTCGTCCAGCAACTACAGTCAATCAAGCCCAATAATCATGTGCAGCAGTTAGCTACGGAAGCACAGAGTCTGATGCACCTCAACAGAGGGAGTTCTATAAAAAGCAAGCAGCAGGTAATTTCGGACATCGTCCATTGTGCAATCAAGACACCTTTCCATGGTTGGAACCAAGAGTTGGTTGCACCTGGTCGAAGGGAGTACCTTCATCTCCACTCTCAGATGCAGTTCTAACATCGTCCATTGTGTGATCAAGGCATCGTTCCACTGTTGGGACCTACAGTTGGTTGCACCTGGTCAGAGGGGGTACACACAAATTAACACAGACTTTAACTTCTGACATCCTCAATCATAGAATCAAGAACCTGTTTCACTGTTCGGACCTGCTGTACTGTGGTGTAGTGCAGCGACTACAGTCAATCAAGCCCAATAATCATATGCAGCATTAGCTACAGAAGCACAGAGTCTGATGCACCTCAACGGAGGGAGTTCTATGAAATCTAAGCATCAGGTAATATTGGACATCGTCCAGTGTGGGATAATGACACTGTTCCACTGTTGAGACCAGGAGTTGGTTGCACCTGGTCAAAGGAAGTACCTTCATCTCCACTCTCAGATGCAGTTCAATCAATCAATCAGTGACACTTGTAAAGCGCGCTACATACCCGTAGGGTCTCAAGGCGCTGGGGGGGGGGGGGGGGGGGGGTGCCGCTACTGCTCGAATAGCCAGGTCTTCACCTTCTTCCTGAAGGAGAGGTGGTCTTGGGTCAGGCGCAGGTCGGTCGGGAGGGAGTTCCAGGTCTTGGCGGCCAGGTAGGAGAAGGACCTTCCTCCTGTAGTCGTTCTTCGGATGCGGGGGACGGCGGCGAGGGCGTGGTTGGCTGATCGGAGGTGGCGTTTGGGAGCGTAGAAGTTGACTCGGCTGTTGAGGTAGCTCGGGCCTTGGTCGTGTAGGGCCTTGTGTGCGTGGGTGAGGAGGCGGAAGGTGATTCTTTTGTTGACGGGGAGCCAGTGAAGGTCTTTCAGATGTCCGGAGATGTGGCTGGTTCGTGGGATGTCGAGGATGAGTCTGGCTGAGGCGTTCTGGATCCGCTGGAGTCTCTTCTGGAGCTTGGCGGTGGTACCGGCGTAGAGGGCGTTGCCGTAGTCCAGTCGGCTGGTGACGAGGGCCTGGGTGACGGTCTTCCTGGTCTCGGTGGGGATCCACCAGAAGATCTTCCGTAGCATGCGTAGGATGTTGAAGCACGCCGAGGAAACGTTGTTGACTTGCCTGGTCATGGAGAGGGAGGAGTCCAGGATGAAGCCCAGGTTTCGTGCATGGTCTGTCGGTTTGGGTGCGGTGCCCAGGGCGGGAGGCCACCAGGAGTCGTCCCAGGCGGAGGGTGAGGAGCCCAGGATGAGGACCTCCGTCTTGTCCGAGTTCAGTTTCAGGCGGCTGGTTGTCATCCACTCGGCTACCTCTTTCATCCCTTCGTGCAGGTTGGCTCTGGCGGCGGCGGGGTCGTTGGTCAGGGAGAGGATCAGCTGGGTGTCGTCGGCGTAGGAGATTATGCTGAGGTTGTGTTTGCGTACGATGGCCGCGAGGGGGCTCATGTAGACGTTGAAGAGGGTGGGGCTCAGAGATGATCCTTGGGGGACGCCGCAGATGACTTCGGAGGCCTCTGACTTGTACGGTGGAAGGCGGACTCTCTGTGTTCTTCCGTCGAGGAAGGAGATGATCCATTCCAGCGCCTTGTCCTGGATGCCGATGTTGCTGAGGCGCCGTACTAGGGTGCGGTGGCAGACCGTGTTGAATGCCGCGGAGAGGTCTAGGAGGATGAGGGCCGCTGTTTCTCCCTTGTCCATCAGGGCTCGGATGTCATCGGTGGCAGCGATGAGGGCGGTCTCGGTGCTGTGGTTGGCTCGGAAGCCGGACTGTGAGGGGTCGAGGGATCTGTTCGTCTCGAGGAAAGCGGCCATCTGCTTGTTGACGGTCTTCTCAATGACTTTGGCTGGAAACGGGAGGAGCGAGATGGGGCGGTAGTTCTTGAGTTCGGTGGGGTCCGCTGTGGGTTTCTTGAGTAGAGCGCTGAGTTCGGCGTGCTTCCAGCTCTCAGGGAAGGTGGCGGTGTCGAAGGATGTGTTGATGATGTCTCGCAGGTGGGGTGCGATGACAGCGTCGGCCTTGTTGAAGACGTGGTGAGGGCAGGGGTCGGTCGGTGATCCGGAGTGGATGGAGTTCATCGTGCGGATGGTGTCTTCGGTGCTGATCGGGGTCCAGGCGTGGAGGGTGGTGGTGGGGGGCGGTTGTTCGGTCATGGTGTGCGTTGGTTGGTTGTTGAAGCTGCTGTGTATGTCCGCGATCTTGTTGTGGAAGTATGAAGCGAGGGAGTTGCAGAGGTCTTGCGATGGGGTGATGTCGTTGTTTCCTGCGCTGGGGTTGGAAAGCTCTTTCACGATGTTGAAGAGTTCCTTGCAGTTGTGTGCGTTGTTGTCCAACCGGTCCTTGAATGCTGTTTTCTTGGCGGTGCGGATCAGCTGGTGGTGTTTCCGGGTGGCGAGTTTGAAGGAGGTCCTGTTGTCCGGTGTCGGTTCCCTTCTCCAGACTTTCTCGAGGGCTCGGCAGTTCTTCTTGGAGCTCTTGAGCTCGTCGGTGAACCATGGGGCCTTCTTGCTGCCGGGTCTGCTAGGCGGGGTCCTCAGTGGGGCGAGTTCGTCCGCGCAGTTGCTGATCCACTTCGTGAGGTTGTCGGCGGCCTGGCTGGGGTTCGCTGAGCTGGCAGGAGGGTGCTGGCTCAGGGAGGTGGCGAGCTGGTCTGCTGTGATCTTGTTCCAGCATCTGCGGGCGGCCTGTTGCTGGTGGTGGTGGGTCGTCATTCTCTTGAAGGTGAAGTGGACGCAGCTGTGGTCCGTCCATTGAAGCTCAGTGGCGTGGCTGAAGTCGGTGTCTGTGCTGGAAGAGAAGACTGCGTCGAGTGTGTGTCCGGCGAGGTGGGTGGGGGGTGGACACCAGTTGCTTGAGTCCCAGGTTGGCGAGGTTGTCGAGCAGGGTGCTGGTGTTGCGGTCGTTGTTGTTCTCCAGGTGGAAGTTGAGGTCCCCCAGGAGGATGTAGTCAGCGGAGGGGAGGGCATGCGGGCTGACGAAGTCGGCGATGTCCTCGCTGAATTGTGTGCGTGGTCCAGGGGTCGGTAGATCAGGGTGCCTCTGAGGGTGGTCTTTGGGTTGGTGTGGATCTGGAAATGCAGGTGTTCGGCGCTGGTCAGGGTGTTGTCGGTGCTGGTCGTGAGACGGATGGTGCTCCTGTGGACGATGGCGATGCCTCCTCCCATCTGGTTGGCGTTTCGGTCCCTCCGGACGATCTTGTAGCCCTCTGGGATAGCGATGGCGATGTCGGGAGCTGAAGAGGCGTTCATCCAGGTCTCTGTGAGGAAGGCAACGTCTGGGGCTGTGGCGTCTAGGAGGTTCCAGAGTTCGATGGCGTGTCTGTGGACGGAGCGGGTGTTGAGCAGGATGCACTTGAGGTGGGTGCTGCTGGTGTTTGACTTGGCGGGTGTTGGTGCGAGGCAGGTCCGGATGCAGGAGAACTTGCAGGCGTGGCAGCTGAAGGGTCCGTGGGAGTGACGTGGTGTGGCTTGGTGGCACTCTGGACGTCGGCCGGTGTTGAGTGCGTTGAGGGTGGCGGCTGAGTACGTCCTGCGGGTCGGTCGGGGTCTTCGAGGACCAGGGGTCCTGGCGCTGGTCGCGATCCGGTCGCGGACGGGCGTAGACGGGCTTACCTTTGGCGCGCCTTCGGCGCACAATCGGCGCGCCCGCTGCGCGTGACAGCTGCGCGTTCGCACGGTCGCCATTTAAGGCGAAGTGCGCGGGTGGGCGGAGCAGCTGGGAGGCGGGAGCGGGGAGGGTTACAGAAGAGAAAAAAGGGGCGGGGACAAGCGGCGGTGGCGGGAAGGGAGGGCGGAGGGCGGCGAGGTAGGCGGACAACAAGGAAGGAGAGCCTAAAACACGGGCAAAATGAAAAATGCTAAACAGGCACAAAATACGACAAAACAAGGAAAACAAGAAGTTAGACGAAGTAAAACAAAAACAGGCACAAATGATCGTCAAAACCGGGCAAAACAATCCCCGCAGCGGAGGCAGTCGGCAACCGGCAAAACGAGGCGGCAGCGAGGCAGAGGGCAGGCAGGGGGCACACGCAGCAGCTGGTGGCCGTGCGGCGCGGGGGTGTCCCACAAGTTCTAACTTTATCCATTGTGGGATCAAGACACCATTCCACTGTTGGGACCTAGAGTTGGTTGCACCTGGTTCGAAGGGAGTACCTTCATCTCCACTCTCAGATGCAGTTCTAACATCCTCAATTGTAGGATCAAGACACCGTTCCACTGTTGGTACCTGTTGAACTACTGTGTTATTAGTATACAGAGCACTTTACGGTGCTGGGTTTCAGGCTGGGCACTGTGTGCCGTGTCGTGGTAGCCAGCGTTGATCTCAGGACCCTTCTGACCGTGAAAACCTCGGCCCGGAGCTTCCTTAGGCAGGTGGTGGGCCCTCTTTTACATAATGCGGTAGCGAAAGGGGAACTGTGGTGCATTTATCCGTCGCAGCGGCCATGACAGTTTCTGAGTACCAGCAGGCTGAGAGCATCATTCACGCAGCCACCTTCACTCACGGGGTCAACCTCATGGCGGTGTAAGCTGCGCAAACCTGGCAGACACGTTTGCCATTCCTGAGAAAAACCACACCCACAGAAACATGCCTTTTATTCATACCGCTAAGCTAGCCTTGCATATGCCGAGGCAGCCCACTACGCTAAAGATTTTGTAATCTTCCCTACTGACTGTACTATCATGGTTGCGTCCACTGTCTACTTCACTCAATAGACCATCAGTGTATGTTCACATGTACATGTCTGTGCTCTGCATACTCAAGTCAGTCCGGTACATCCCCTCAACACTTTGCATTGTATACTTTTATAATCGAGAATCACTTTTCACCTTTGCACATACTTTGCTCCCATCTCTTCCCGCATTCTGCATTGTGTGGCAGAGGTGCCATGGCATGTTTGGTTTGTATACATGGCTAGCCACGCTTCCCACTGTACGTAGTGTCGTTGTGTCTGCTAGGTGTACATGTTGTTTCTCATGTTGCATGTGATTATATAAGGTAGCGCATTTATTCACAAACATTGTTTTCTCACATTTACATATCGCTGTCTTAAAGAGGATACATGACTTTTTCTCACAGGTGAAAAGTTCGACCACAATGGCACTCACTCATTACTATCCAAGAATGTCCAACTGCACAACGCTTAGAAGCTTACAGCCCCCAATCTTGTGTGCTTTCTTAAAACCACGCCAACTCCCACAATCAGCCCAACATTTACACAGCTTTTTAACAGCACTTATCTGCTTCTCAAGAACATGCACTCCTACGGAATATGAGCTTGCATACTGTCTGTCCTTACTGTGTAAACTGAGTAACTTCCTGTGGCAATGTCTATTCCCACCCACACAAAACAGCTCCCAAACTTCAACTTTACCTTCAAAACCTACTTTAAAAACAAATTTCATTAAGTTAACCAAACGGAAACAGCTTTTGTTCAGAACAGAAGTGTCCCTCACTTCTGCGAAAGAAATGTATCGACTGCAGGTAACAGAAAATTTCAAGTACAATACAGTCCCTTTTAAATACAAACCTCCCATTACACTTTTTGAATTGTTACACAATTTTCAACAAATCACTTAAGGTCTGGAACACTTTTTTAACACGGTCTCCTCTGGCCTTCTCACACTCTTTCAAACTGTTTTTTTGATATAATACCAGACTTCATTTATTCGATCATCTGTGGAATAACACAAACAGTGTCCATAATTCTCGCTCTCTATGTGGCCATCCTACTACTATTTTTGCTTGTAAAAAATGGCTGCACTCCCTGTGCTAACAACCATGTCCGACAGAATACGCCGCTATGTGAAGCTACATCAATACTGTCGAAAAATGGAACAACTTTTCGGCTGCCTGCCTCTATCTGTTATTGGAGCCAGCTACAACATGACATTTATTTACAAATATGCAAGCTGCATACAACCATCTTTTTATTGCAAAACTTGCCCATTCGACTGGCAAATGGATCTATGCCCTGCCAACATCCCAACAATCGCTCCTAATATCCAGCAGGTAATGGAGTATCTTTATAACCATGAACTTGATTGTTCAGACAGTGGAGCAATGGCAGATTCAACGCAAAATGGTATCAAATTGCAGCTCCAACATTCGAGGAACATTACTGTCCCTTCGAGGATATGAATTGGATTGCTTTGCTTTTCTCACATGATGGCAATAATGACTTCTTGGAACATTATGCATCTCAAGCCGCTGAAGAACCTCCGGATTGCAATCTCCAAGAATTGTAAGAAATTCACGATATTCTTGGATTGATTTTTTCCAACTTTTTTTACTTTTTGCTTTACATTTTTTTAATACACTTAAATTGAATAATTTTCATATAACTTTCTAAGTATGCTCATTCATTTGAACTCTGTTTTGATTATTGCCCCTTACGTCTTCACTCTAACCAGGGATTGGTGATGTATGGCCTATGCAAATATGCTATTTACTTGCTAAATTAGCCTAAACCCGACATCCATTTTGAAACCATGTCTATTCTTTGTGCATACGTCTCTCTGCCTGCCTGTTATCCAAAAAGCCCTTTCCCACAAATGTATTCTTCCTCAGCCTGGGCTCACAAGCTGGCGATCATGATCAAAAAACACAATATTGTTTAGGAACTTGTTGGCACAGTGTGGACATCGTATCCTACCTTTATTTTCATTATACAATTTAGTCATTCATGTCTAATAGCTATTGTTCATATCACATGGAACTGTAACCTGTAATGTGGATTTCACTGATGCAGGAGCTTCGGTTTAAATACAGCAGAAGCAGTTGGAGTTTGCCTCAACTCGATGCCTTAGCTCTCTGCAAAATATTTTTTTTTAAAGAGCTGAAGACAATAATGTATGATTTGACAGAAGGATACTGAATGTGCTTCTCAGAAGTGCAATGTTTGTATGCCTCCTGAAAGTTCCAATGTGGGTAGAACTATTACCAGTTCTGACATGCACCAGATTGAATCTACTGTACAACAGATTCCTGACTGTTTCACTGTTGATAATTTTGTGTTACAAAAAAGCAGTACCGGGGTACCTAAAAAGTGTGATGATTATATTTTGAAAAATCTTTTTCTTTTCTTTATTTTTTTAAAGGGTACATGTCGTAATCGTATCCTAACTCTATTTTCCTTATATAATTTAGCGTCATTCAAGTCTAATAGGTATTGTTTATGTCACATCGAACTGTAACATATAATGTGGAATTTACTGATACAGGAGCTTACGTTTAAAATCCAGCAGAACAGATTAGAGTTTGTCTGAGCTGGATGCCTTAGCTTGAGGTTCTACGATTTCGTCCCGTATCTAGCCGCCATTTTGTGGTCGTCGCCATTTTGTGTTGCCCTCCCTCGGCAGCACGGCGAACGATGTGCTTTTGCTTTTCCAGCTGCTACTTGTCCTTTCAGTTAAAGTGTAACTTCATTGCCCTTGTCTACGAAACCTGATGTCAGGGCCTGGCTGAGTTCGTTAATCCATGTCTGGCTCTATTGATCCCTGTCTCGGCAGACTATTTACCTTCTCCTATTCTTCTCTCATACTATCTTATCCGACTGGTCTTCGCTATTCTCTCCTTATGTTCTCTTGTTACACAGCTATCCTTTGAGGCACACAAATATGTCCTGCCACCTGCAAGAAGGGATTGTGGACGCCATCACTGATTAATTTGTTGGGAGGGGTAGCACACGGGGTCTGAGAGAGGGGCGTATCTGAGATACCTGATAGCTTGTTTTCCAACTTTTCTCATTGGTCCGTTCTATATGTGAAAGGAGTAAATGATTGTAAATATGTTTTCCTATAAAAGACTGTGCACCACGGATTGAAGTGGCAGTCTCCTTAGAAACCACCTTGAGTGTAACTTCTAGGACAACTGTGCTTAGCTGCAGCTAATAAACCTGGCTTCCACGCTCAACGGAGTGTCTCGTGTCTCTGTTTTGTACAAGGCAGGTGAACTCGGGGATTAAGGCGTGCCATGCGCCGCCCGGCCCACAAGGCCCGGTTCTCCAACTGGCGCCCACGTGGGGCAGTTTCAGTGGTAGCGGTTCAGCCCGAGGGTCGTGAGAAGCCCCGCAGAAAATTCTGGAGGATTCACGAGCCACGTCAAGCGACCCCTGTATGTAAAGTGGACAGAAGGTCTTTTACAACGCGGCTACTCCTTTCTGACAGCTGCTGATGACTGCTGCCCTGACTACCGCCCTGCCTTGGACCCTCTGGTGATAATTGGTATCGCAAGACGTTAGACGGACCTCTGTTGGTGTGAGAAGACCATTTAGTTAATTATTCGTGGGTAGCGCCCACTTCTTTTTTTTGTTTTTGATTTTTGTTATTCGTCTGTTGCAATAGTCGAAGCCGAGGGGTGAGTACCTTTGTACTGTGTTCTATGCTTTCACTCCTTGAAGTTAGTAAACGGATCAGTGTGCTAAAGATGCCTGGTCTGAGCGGATTTAGGAAATGTTGTTTTTGCTGTTCTAGGGATTCCCGGCTTGAAGATTCATGTTCGATTCTTGCGGTTGGAACTCCCACTTATGAGCTCTATTCCAAACATGGTGTTGGTCCCATTGCCTTTAATGAGGCATGGATCCGAAACAGAAGAAAGATGGTGTTTTGCGGTGGCCACAAAATGGTAGTTTTGAGCCTGACATATTAGATCATTTGGAAGGAATTCTGTTCAAGAGAAAAGCCCGGCCGGCAATGTTCGACTCTTTCCACCTTTGGCGTAAGGAAGGCAAACAGAGAGAAATTAAACAAGCAAAAAGAGATATGAAAATGAAAGATATGACGGTTATACAGGCTCCCCAGCAATTTAAAGACGATGAGACTGATCATGCGATTGAGGTCTCAGATAGCAATTGATAGGTGCTATCCCGTGTTACCTCCACAGTGCAAAGATCTTGATGACGATCATTTAATGTCCCATTTGTTGAAATTACCTCGCCTTATGCGCCAGGTGCTAATGCACCTGTATTATTGCCACCTGTGCAGCAACCTGTAAATTGTAAATTGATACTTGTATAGCACAGTACTTACCCGCAAGGGTCTCATGGCGCTTGTATGAATACCGCTGTGGAACCCGTCCTGGCTTTCCCTGTGAGGCGTCCACTCCTGGGCACCCCCAGGGTGAAGGCCAGGCATCCTTAGCGTTGTGGGGGCCATTGTGGAGATTAAGCAAGCTATTGCCCAGAGTTGCAGAGTGGGACTCTATGATTGGAATAGGCACCGAGGCGAGAATTATCAGGTCCGTGGAATTTTGAGCCCAAGACCCACCAAGGCGGGGAATTGAACCCTGGTCCCCGGCTAGACCTCTGCATCAGGGTCTGATGCTCTAACCATTGAGCCACACTTCTCCACCTGTTGAGCCACACTTTTGAACCTGTTGTTCAGCCAGGAGCTCCGGCTCCTACACAATTGCCTCTTCCCTTTTTTCCTCCTGCTCCTCCTTTGCCACCAACTTCTGTACCTCAGTCTCCTTCGCCTTCTGTTTCTCTTGTAACAACTAGTTCTTCTCTCCCTTTGCTTAATACTGCATCTCCAGTTTTACTCCCTACTTCTTCTCCGATTCGTAATCGGTTGGTTGATACTGTCTCTGGTCTTTTCTCTCCCCTCTTTGGACCATTTAATAGGACTCCTTCTTTTTCCCGAAGGCAATCCCGTAGCCAAATTCCAGATTCTGAGGAACAAGTTGTATTTGACTCTCTCGCTCATAAATGGATGATGAATGGACCACTGTATAGTGTACCCAATATATTGAGTACCTTTCTCCAGTGGAATGCGCCTAGGCAGAGATACGTTTTTAATGTCATGTGTGACACACTTGTTAAAGGATGGGAGGATATGGAGCTGGATCTAACTCCTCAGGGTCTGTTGGATATTCAGGAAAGGTTTGATAAAGGACTTATTGTGGGTCCTGATGTTGAGGGCGCTATAAAGACACTTGTTACTTTTAGGTCCTTATATTCTTCCCAGACTATTCCTGAACCTGATCCTTCAGTTAGACAGAGGACGAAAAATTATCCTATGAGGGAAGTACCTAATATATAGAGGAGCAGTTCCGCAAGCGGCACTGTTCCAGGTATCCCTGCTCATTTCCAGCGTATAGGGGTACATGTTCCTTGGAAATTAGCTGAGGTTCTAGCACTTAAGCAGTCTTTGCCGGACCCTCGTAAAAATCCTGCTGGTTATTATAAAGAGCTGTCCCAGACTGTTGATGCATGTATTATGAATTTGGCTGATATTGATATGCTGATGGGGAATGTCGTTCCACAAGTATTGTGGGCTAGGATTCGTAGAGAGGATCATGACCAAGCCTTAGGTGGTAGTTGGGCTGATATATCTGCCGCAGATGCAGCACAAGTGGGTGGTGCTAAGCCAGATGATTTGATTACACAGTTGCCTGGTAGGATCATTACTTTAATGAAGACGAAGATGTCTGCCTTACACGCTAACTGGGATAAGTTAGCTACGTGTAAGCAGAAGAAAGATGAGAGTGTCTCTGATTTCTTTACTCGGTTTGAGGAGACATTTATTAATCATAGCGGTCAGGATTTGAGTACTGAAGATGGACAGCGATTATTTGTGGATACATTTGTATTTAATCCGCTTCCTGAATTGTCTCATAAGTTGAAAGATTCGGAAAGCTCTTTGGCTGTTTCTTCATCTGCCCAAATATTAGCCACTGCTCAGTATGATGAGAATAGGGACAAAGAAGAAAATGATAGGGCTGAGAAGAAGACTAAGGATTTAAAGACGAAGGTTCTTCTTCAGCAGGCCAGCGTCAGCTTCAGCAACCTACTCAGCCTCAGAGGTTGCTACAGAAACCTGAGCCTTTTGTTCCGCGACCTTTGCTTGGTCCTAATCAGTGTGCCTATTGTAAAGAAGAAGGCCATTTTAAGAATAGCTGTCCAGTTTTATTGCAGCGTACTGGTGGATTGCAAGGGTCGCGAGGCCGTGGGGTAGAGGGCAAGGGCAAGGTGCGTTGCCTCAAGGACAGTGTTCCTTTCCCCCTCAGAACTCTTTGAATTATTTTGATCAGCAGAATATTCAGTCTGCACAATATTACAATGATGATTATTGTGTTGAAGGTGAGCTTCAGGATTTTCATTCTAGTTAGGACAGCCATGCACAAAGTAAGGGAGTCGTATCAGTTCCAGTGGATCAGAATGGGCCTTATGTTGAGGTAGTTGCTTTGGGTGTTAAAGAGCCATTTCTTTTGGGCACTGGTGCAATGAGAAGTTCTATGATTCATTCAAAACTCCCTGGGGCACCTTTGTCTGGCTTAACAAACGTTTCTGTAGGATTTTCTGGCGCCCCAGTTGCGAACCCAGTTTCATTGTCCTTTGCCTCTTTCGATTGGTCCTTATGATTTGGAAGCTCCACTTATTTTAACGACTGGTTGCGGAGAGAATTTGTTGGGTTTGGATCTGTTGAAACGTCTTCGTGCAACGTTGTATTGTTCCCCTTCTGGTGTGCGTCTTACTTTGGGTGAGGAAACTGGCTTCTCCTATATATTTATCAAAAGATAGCTTTCCGCCTGAGTTGCAATCTCTTCATGCTACACTTTGGGCTACAGGTTCGAATGATGTTGGTTTGTTACGGATTCCTCCTTATGTGGTTATTATTAAGCCTGATGTTAAATTACCACGTATTCCACAGTACAAGATTTCTAATGATGGCGAACGAGCTTTGATGGCTATTATCTATGATCTGGTTCAGAAGGGTGTGGTTGAAGAAACAAGAGGTAATGTTTGTAACAGTCCTGTTCTCCCCGTTCTTAAACGCAGTGATCCTTCTCAGCCTCCTGTGTATCGCTTTGTGATTGATCTTCGGGAGGTCAACAATATTGTTGTTCCCCAGTTTCCTGTTGTCCCAGATATCACTGCTTTGCTTTCTATGATACCCGCCTCAGCGGCATGGTTTTCTGTTATCGATCTAAAGAATGCTTTCTTGAGGGCAAGATGGCGCCTGCACGACAGGCGTGCGTGTGAGGAGCTCCGTTTGGGCGATCCGACCGAATACCTTATTGGGGGTCCAACGGCTGTCCTCTGGGCTGTCTATGATTCGGTTTGATCTTCGGGATTGCTGCGGTGTGGAGATGTTGAGATAGAGCCATAACGGAGTCGGCGCCCGTGCAGGTCGTGGTGATTTGTGATCAGTGAGCTCCGGTGTGTACCTGCCGATCCTGCCGATCCTGGGAGGAGCAGCGGCTGGGACGCTGAGAGACGCTGAGTGCGAGCGAGCAAGGCGAGGCAAGGCGGTGCAGCTGAGCGGTTTCAAACGGTTTCAAACGGCGTTCGGAGACAATCTCTCGAGAGACGAGAGATGCCAGAACTTGTGAAGGGAAATTGGAACCTGAGCAACGCTAAAACAAATACACGAGAAATACGGAGACGCTACCAGCTTAGTGACTTCAAAAAACGGAGCAATTGAAAGGTGAGGCGAAATTGAAAAGGGCTCGTGACTCCTCTATTTTCTTTCTTCAAAAGTGTTACAGGGTGTTACAAAGAGCTGGACAATTAGTTGAAACAAACTCGTGTTAACACTAACACTGGCATTGACATTATTTAAAGGCAATATACTTTGGAACTGGGAACATTGCTATACTGCTATACTGCTACACTGTTGCTCAGTACACTCTGGTTATTAACCCTAGATTGAAAGACTGAAAGACTGAAAACTGAAAGTTTCCTTTCTACAAGCACCGTTCTGCATTCAGCAAATTAATCTATTATGGGTCCTAAAACAGCCCGCGGCGGAAAAACAAGACCTAGCGGTGAAAACCAGATTGGGACACGGGCTGCCCTTGCGGCAAAGTCAAAACAAAATGGGAGTAATAATGATCTTGATGTTAGTCAAACAGGCACCCTGAAAATACTGCAAATGTTTAATACTAAAGCGAAAAACCCAGTGGTAAAGACTTTGACAGCCGGAGGTGGGGGTGATAAAAATAAAATTATTGATGATTTGGAGGTCTTGGATGCTGATAATGATCAAGATAAGACCTTGGTGGAAGCACTTGAACAGCTAGTAGTCTCTCCAGTAATTTCTTCAGCAGCCTCACCTGTGTTTTCTGTATCGCAAACTACCATGACTAAAAATTCTATTATCGACTCTGCCACTGATGGTGACATCGATGTTGAGTTGGATCTCTGTAGGGCTGAAGGGGCAGAAGGTGATCCTATCAGTAGCAAGAATAGCGAATTCTACTCACTTTCAGAACACTCTGAGAGCTCTGATTTGGAGGGCGACTTAGAGGATGAAGTGGAGACTTCCTCTTTGGAAAATACCAGCAAGGAAGCTTCCGTTATTGCTACAGCAGATCTACAAGTAGATAGAGATTGGAGTGAGGAAATCTCCAATGGGGACACGACTACAGTAGATCAAGAGGCTATATTAGACCAATGTCACCAAGAAGATCAAGCAGACTCTGCTGAACAAATTAGCTTTAGCCCTGGGTTTGCAAGCCAGGCCCCAATAGATATTATTCTGAAAGCCATCTCAGATCAACGCCTGGAGGCGAAAGCCGAACATTTGAAAACACACAATGCTTGCAAAAAACTTCAAAATACTGTGCGACGGCTGGTGAAATCATGTAATGATTTCACAGATAGAATGGTAGAAGCTGAAGGACGCATCTCTTCATTGGAAGATCAAGTAACACATATTAAAACCGACATCGATGGTATTAAGGCTCAGAAAGATGATGTGAATATAAAATTGGTTGATTTGGAGAATAGGTTACGTCGTAACAATCTGCAAATTTTGTGTGTACCCGAAGGACGTGAGGGACAGGACATACGACAGTTTGTGATCAAACTTTTAGAAGAATCTTTTCCAGAGGTTAAAGATTGGCAGTGGTCTCATGAGATTCAAAGGGCACACCGCTTTCCATTTCGCAAGCGAACAATACGGGGTACCCAAAGTCATCAATATCCTCGAGCTATTTTGATATCTCTAAACAACTTTCTGGGAAGACAAAAATAATATGATCTTGCAAGACCAGACAAAAAGCGCTCTGGGAAGGGTATTGAATTCTTTGTACGCCCTGATTACTGCCATGCCACCGTAGAAAATCGCTGGCGATTGCGTCAGCTGATTGATCCTTTTAAAAAGAAGGGCGCTCAAGTTTTTCTTCTTCAACCATCTACGTTAAAGACTGTATATAAAGGGCAAAATCGGTTCTTTACCGCTGAGGCTCCAGCAAAGGAGTATTTGAATTCATTAGCATGAGGAAAAAGTTATAAACTTTAAATAATTATCTTTCTATATGTTGTATAACTCATGCTCTTTTTTTTTTAGGTTAACGGATACGCCCAAACTTGAGAGGTGCTCTCAAACACATCAACGGGGTGATAGGCCCCTTTGCCTTAGTTTTGGGGGAGGGTCACAGGGGGTGGGGAGTGGGTGTGCTAGGGGAGGGGCAGGGGGGACACAGGGGTGTGCTGGGGAGAAAAAGGGGAAAAGTTCAGTCAAAGCCATAGAATGTCATGTTTAAATATACTGTTTTTTTCATTTTTGGTGCAATTGTGTAATGAACCTATTTAGTAGCCATGGCTAGCTATAATTTGCGTATGTGTTCATTCAATGTATGTGGCCTTAATAATATTCACAAGTGAAAACGTGTGATGCATGAGATCTGCCTGATTCAACCGGATATAATATGTCTCCAGGAGACGCATATACCATGGGCAAATAGAAAAGTTCTGAATGATCTTGGGTATATAGTGTTAGCGGCCTCACAACAATCTACTATGAATCGAGGAGTGGCTATATTGGGGCGACAGTCCATAGTAGCAACAGGGAAAATCAAAGTGGATAGTCTAGGATGCTGGGCAATTGCTGAATGTGTCATAGGGAATGTTGTTGCTACGATATGTACAGTATATGGATCTAATATCGATGACACTGCAGTGATAGAATTTTTAAATGTAGAGTTGGCTTTATGGGGTACTCCATTATTTCTACTTGGTGATTTTTTATATTCACGGGGATTTGAACACCTGGGACTTGAGGTTTAGTGGATACCAAGGTAGGAAGCCCAAGGTATTTAAAGAACTACGGCAATTTCTAAGTCAACATGGGTTGATTGATGGGTGGCCTTTGGCAAATTCGAGGGATCCAGGCTTTACTTTTTTTTCTTCACCTCACAAGAAATTTGTGCGTCTAGATTATATTTTTGTACCTAGGCATATGGCAGAAGGATCCCGAATGTCTGTAAATCCACGTATTACATCTGACCTTGCTCTGATTGCTATAGACATGCCTTTGCTTAAAATCCAGCGTATAGAAAGGTCTTTTACATTTAATAAGAAACTTCTTTCAGATGAAATCTATTTGCAGCAAGTTTTAGACTGGGCTCAGCAGTTTTTTGATCTTAATAGGGGCTCCACCTCCTATGCAATGGTATGGGACTGCTTTAAGGCAGGATTACGTGGTGAAACTTGTAGTTATGGCTGGAATCTTCAACAGGAAGGAAAAAATATAATGGCGCAACTTTTGCAGGATTTAACAAATGCAGAACATGATCTAACACACGATATTAGTCTACACTGAGCTAGTAGTGCCACACAACATAAAGTTGCAAAATGTTAGGCTAATATAAACAGGGTGTGGAGCCAGGACATAGCACGCCAATATAAAATTCATCGCGCTGAGAGATATGAATATGGGGAGAATGTGGGAAGAATACGGGGGCGTCAGACAGCACAGCGCATAACCTCTATAGAAAAATTTCCATTTTGCCAAAGGTTTTATATTATTTTCGGTCAATACCATTGGAGATACCTGTATTACAACTGAGGAAACTACAATCTATAGCTGATAGATTCTTATGGGGTTGGAAATCTGTGTGAAGGGCGTCCAAATTTAAGGCACTACCAATTTTACGTGGGGGATGGGGAGTTCCAAATTTTGCACTATATTACTTGGCGTGTCTTATGCAAAATATTAAATATTTTGCGATTGGTGGAACTCCGCCTATATTTGAGAGACCTGATATTTTTTCTCTTTTACTTGGCCCACAATCTCTACAAACGTTGCTTCGATTTTTAGAACTTAGCTACTATAAAAGAACTAGATTTAAATTAGTATTGTCTGCCTTTAAAGGATGGCGGACGTATTAATTTTTATACTCCTTCTAATTCTATAGAACTGCTTACGCCATTATTTAGGGATCGCACTATGTGTACATGGCAGGAAGAGGGCATGATAGCTATAGGTACTATGGTTAAGGATGGTACAATTGCTTTATTTCAGGAGTTAAAAGATATATATAGTCTCTCCCAACATGACTTTTTTAAGTATTTGCAAATACGCAATTTTATTCTCAAACATCCAAACGCTCTACCGCTTTGTCATAATGACTTCTTTGAAATACTTAAAAAACCATCACGTATAGGGACTCTATATAATCATTTGTTGAATATACAGCAGGACGATATGGGATTGCAGGAATCTAAATGATGTATTAGATTGGGCACATTGGCAGTACCCTTTCAAGAGTCAATTTATACAGCTGATAAAATTATCCACCTTGCCAATTTATATTCATAGCATTACAAAACCTTATTTAATCTTTATCATACGCCATTTAAAATGTTGAAATGGGGTAATGCTAATAATGGGAAATGCTATAGGTGTCAATCTGATCAGGCAGATATTGTACACATATTTTCAGACTGCCCAGTATTAAAAACTTTCTTTATATCTATAGAAAATTTTCTATAGTGTATTACAAAGTGTGATGTGATAATCTCAAGAGAGATGATTATTTTTGGTTTATCTAATGATAACAATCTGTTTCCGGGGTTTCAAAAAAACAGATATGTTCTATTTATGGCTATGGCGGTAGCTCGCCTATGTATATCTTCAATGTGGTTGAAGCCTGAAGCACCTATATATGAAATGTGGCGAGCAAAGTTTTATAATGTTTTTTATTTAGAATTTAATCTCTATCGGATCAAATCAGTTAGGAATATGCAAAAGGGGTATAACATTTGGCAGGCAATGATAGACCATTTAGATCCCTAAAAATTACCTTTCTCTTGGTTAAATATGGTAGTACTGCTGCTTATATAGTATCTCTGATACTAATATTGCTGTTATTCTCTGTTTCTTATTTTTTCTTGTTTTTGATTATTTTTGATTATGTACTTGCACCATAAGTTTGTTTGTTTGTACAATGTTTGGATATGATATAATGGGTCTGTATGTTTTATTTATATATATGTGAACTTAACTGAACCAATAAAAAAAATAAAGAAAATAAAGAATGCTTTCTTTAGTATTCCTATTGCTGAGGAAAGTAGAGATATTTTTGGCTTCTAACTCGGAGGCCGAAGTTTTCGGTTCAAGCGTGCACCTCAAGGCTATTGTGAAAGTCCCTCCATTTACAGTCAGGCTTTGAAATTTCAGCTTGATGCTTTCATTCTGCCTCCAGGTGCCACTTTAATTCAATACATTGACAATTTGCTGATTGCTGCTGATTCGGAGGATGTCTATAAGGGTGTGACGGTTTCTTTGTTGCATCATTCGTCTGACCTGCATCATAAAGTGTCCCCTTCTAAGTTGCAAAATTGCCGTCAAGAGGTTACCTACTTAGGTCATCTTTTGTCGAAGGAGGGAAGACGCTTGGCCCCAGAAGGAATTCAAGCGATTGCACAAATGTCTGAACCAACCACACAGAGAGAGGTACGTTACCTCATATTGTAGACAATGGATTCCGAATTTTTCTTTGTTAGCTAAACCTTTGCTGGCGCTTACATTGAAAGATGCGCCACAACCTCTCCCTTGCACTGATGAATGCCAAAAGAGTTTTTCTGATTTACGTACTGCTTTGTGTTCTGCTCCTGTGTTAGGTACTCCAGATTACAGTAAACCTTTCACACTCTACGTTCATGAAAGAGAAGGTTGTGCGTTGTCAGTTCTAACGCGATCATTTGGAGACAAACAACGGCCATGTGCCTATTTTTTGGCGAAGTTGGATCCAGTAGCCAAAGCATTGCCTAGTTGTCTCAGAGATACAGCAGCGGCAGCGATTTCTATTCGTCAATCTGCTGGATTGGTATTGGACAACACTCTTGTTGTTATGGTACCACATGCAGTAGATACTCTTTTGAATAGGATTAAAACACAACACCTCACGAGTGCTCGTTTGTCTGGATATGAGCTGACACTCCTGGCCAGCCATATACACATCAAGCGGGTTAATACTTTGAATCCAGCAACATTGATGCCCATTCCGGATGAGAAAGGCATTCAAGAACAGCATGATTGTTTTCTCCGAACTGAGGAGGAAACGAAAGGCAGAATAGATCTGAAAGACACACCACTAGTGGATCAGGACGGGATCCTATGGGTAGATGGATCTTGCTTCAAGCTTCCAAATGGCGAGACAACTGCAGCTTATGCTGTTACTACTTTGCATATGGAAGTAGAGACAGCGCGCATTGCACAGAATTCAGCCCAAGCAGCTGAAATAATTGCTTTGATGAGAGCATGTGTGTTGGCAAAAGGAAAGAAAGTGAACGTCTACACTGATAGCCAATATGCTTTCGGTGTGGCTCATAGTTTCGGTCGCTTGTGAAAGGAAAGAGGATTCTTTACTTCCATGGGACTAAAATACAGCATGGTCAGTTGGCGACTGACCTTATCGAGTCACTTGCTTTGCCTACGCAAATAGCAATAATCAAAGGGGGCTGCCAACTACGGTGGAGTTCCATGCCTCCACGTAGTTCCTGGGCTTCCTGTTCCTCTGCTCCTCCCTCCTACCTCGAGGCTGATGGCGGCAACATTGTTTCAGCGTTCTGAAAGAGCCTGCTGAGTTCCTCTGAGCGGTCCCGAAATCCCGTACTGATGTGCGCTGATTGCGGTGTGCTGATTGCAATTTTGCCGGAATGTGAGTCACGGCTACCGGCTCCTGCTGCCATTTCTTGCATTACCCGCTTATCGTTTGAGGAGATCGGAGGTGATTGATCTCGGACAGCGTTTAGGTTAATCAGCGATAACGTTTCCTGTCTTGTTAATTCACTGGTGCATCCTTCTGCACTTCTCAATTTTCGTTATCTCTGCTAGTCCTCCCCGCCGCCGCAGCCTTCTGGACATTAGCAGGCCGCAGTGTGGGTAGGACTACATGTTCCAGCATTCCCAGTGATCTCGGTCTTACCATCTGGAGGTCCCGGGGCCGGGGCTGTTTCAAAATTCATTGACTCTCGCCTTTGTGGGTTGTACGGGTCAGATAATGATATCTCTGTCTTTTACTGAGATAATACCCTGTAGTGGATTCGTGATGGGGAAGCCATTAACAGCTCGGGCAAAGGCGAGAATACGTCGCCAACAAGTTAAAGAAGTTAAAGAAGGGGAAGTAGTTGCTAAACGGGCTGGCATGACTGCGGATAAAGAATGCTCCTCTGTAGAAGTGTCTGTGAGTTCTGGCGAGGGAGAGGACGAATCCCCCGATGTTATGTCTACCTCGGTCTCTCAGCCTAATATTGGTGACCTTGCGAATAATGTGGCACAGGAGGTGTTAGAAGTGCCCGTGATGGATACAGATAAGTTAGTGGCTACAGCGGCAATATTTGTTGGGTATCCCAGTCAAAAGGGCTTACAGGCATCTAAAGAGGTGAAAACACCTGGGGCTCCTAAAGTCTCTAAACAATTCCCTTTATTTGAGAGGAAAACCACGATACCTGCGCCTAACAACACTGTTCTCCCAGCTACAGGACTGATTTCCAGTTCTTGCGTAGATATACCAGTTGCTTTAGTCACCACACCCCCCTGAAAAATTTGGAAAACTTGGGTTCAGGGTTAAGCTCTGCTGATATAATTGACTTAACAGCAGCTAATTCCTTATTTACCAACGAAAGAATTTCTTCAGCTGTCGGTAAAGGAACCTTTGTCTCAGTCTCCTCTGCAGTGGTACAATCCAACTTAACTCCCGTTGGTGTCACTAATGTAAAAGCTCGACTCTGGAGATGGATACTGATACAACCGGTGACTTTCAGATATCGGTAAAAGACATGTTAAACTTGATTCTTGGTAAGGTGAGAGAGATGAAGCAATTTCAAAAGGCGGACCTGGTTGTCATTAACCAATGTCTGGACAAAATTGAAGATTCAATCGCCTCTTTTCCCACTCGCCTGCAAGAGGCTGAGACCAGGATCTCGAGCCTGGAAGATAATATGTCTGAAGTGAAGAAGGATGTCTCAGGTATCTCAAAATCTTCAAGAGATTTTGAATCTAAACTTGATTAGATGGAAAATTATAATAGATGGGCAAACCTTAGAATAGTGGGTGTGACAGAAAATATTGAGTGATCTGATATGAGGCAATGGATTACCTCTTTTTTTCTTCATGAGGTCATCCCTGAGTTCAAAGGAGACTTAACAATCACCCGGGCACACCGAGTTCCAGCTCGTCAGTTCTCCAATTCTACGTTCCCCGTACCATCTTGGTGAACTTTTCTGATGTCCGTGTTAAAGAAGCAATCCTTTCCAAAGCTTTTAAACAAAGACAATTTGCTGCCAACCCCCCTACTAAATGCCGGATTTTTTCGGATATGTCTGCTGTCGCTGCTAGACGAAGAAAGGAATTTGTTAAGATCCTTCAGTTATTCAAAGATAAAGATAAAGGTGCACAAGCCACGATTGCATAGCAATCAAAGTTAAAAGTATTGGTAAAGGGTAAATTCTATATGTTTACTGATGTGGATGAAGCACGGGAGCTACTTGTTCAGATTTCACAGGGCTAATATGACTTGATAGTTTGACTTTTTCTGTCTTTCTAATCTGCTATAATTATTAGCGGTGGGTTGCCTGGTCTCTTTTGTTTGTGTTTATTTAAAATTTACGGGAGTAGACTAGGAACAGGGGTGCCATGGGGTTAAGTGGTGCAATAACAAGGCACCTCCATGTTAGGGGTTAGTACCTTGTGGCCAGCGTGGTGGGGAGGAGAGAGTGTAGAGCAGGGCCACTGGGCTGGGTGTAGGATATTGTGGGGGGGGGTCACTGGTGTTGTTGGGGAAAAAAAGGGGGAAAATTAAAGTGTTTTTGGGTAGTGGTGGAAATCTATCTCGACAGAAAAGGTGCATGATGAAGGTTGCAAATTCCCATATTATGTTGCACAAACTGTTTGTTCGAAATGTCTATTAGGGGGCTGAAAATAATTTCTTTTAAGGTGAACTGGTTAAATTACAGGAAACAAATGTGAGCTATTGAGTCTTAGATTAAAACAGCGAGTCCAGCAGTTGTAATGTTGCAAGAAACTCATATCCCAGCCGCAAAAATTGACGCTTTCTCTATGTTTAAATTGTGGGCATCATATCGCGGGTTTTCATGCTCCTTAGAATCTAAATGGGGAGTTGCTCTTTTTTTAAATCGGAATCTGGATCTGGATATTATTCAGTTTGAAGAGGGTGGTGCAGGTCGGTGGTGCTGGAAAAACAACAAGTGATGGACCGAATGTGGATCAATGTCACACACTCCCCCAGTCAAAAAATCTGGGCCCAAATCCATCGTTTTTTTGCACTCCACACCACCCTGGGTTAGACAATGGCGATATGCAAATCAGCTCTGACCCTGTTGCCCCATGGGAACAGTCCAGTCCGAACTACAAAAGCCATGTCCTTCCCAGAACGGAATCAAGCATCCGAGGACCGGACCGGTTTCGAGGTAACACCTCTCATCAGCCCGGCTAGCTTGACTCCAAGTGGTGTGGAGTGCCTGGGACCCACGTCTGGGCATCCCCAGCGCACTTAGGGCGGCAACTGCAAAAACAACAAGTGATGGACCGAATGTGGATCAATGTCACACACTCCCCCAGTCAAAAGATCTGGGCCCAAATCCATCGTTTTTTTGCACTCCACACCACCCTGGGTTAGTCAATGGCGATATGCAAATCAGCTCTGACCCTGTTGCCCCATGGGAACAGTCCAGTCCGAACTACAAAAGCCATGTCCTTCCCAGAACGGAATCAAGCATCCGAGGACCGGACCGGTTTCGAGGTAAAACCTCTCATCAGCCCGGCTAGCTTGACTCCAAGTGGTGTGGAGTGCCTGGGACCCACGTCTGGGCATCCCCAGCGCACTTAGGGCGGCAACTGCAAAAACAACAAGTGATGGACCGAATGTGGATCAATGTCACACACTCCCCAAGTCAAAAGATCTGGGCCCAAATCCATTGTTTTTTTGCACTCCACACCACCCTGGGTTAGACAATGGCGATATGCAAATCAGCTCTGACCCTGTTGCCCCATGGGAACAGTCCAGTCCGAACTACAAAAGCCATGTCCTTCCCAGAACGGAATCAAGCATCCGAGGACCGGACCGGTTTCGAGGTAACACCTCTCATCAGCCCGGCTAGCTTGACTCCAAGTGGTGTGGAGTGCCTGGGACCAACGTCTGGGCATCCCCAGCGCACTTAGGGCGGCAACTGCAAAAACAACAAGTGATGGACCGAATGTGGATCAATGTCACACACTGATGAGAGGTGTTACCTCGAAACCGGTCCGGTCCTCGGATGCTTGATTCCGGTCTGGGAAAGATATGGCTGTGTAGTTCGGACTGGACTGTTCCCATGGGGCACAGGGTCAGAGCTGATTTTCATAAAGCCATTATCTAACCCAGGGTGGTGTGGAGTGCAAAAAACGATGGATTTAGGCCCAGATCATTGTACTGGGGTGAATGTAAGACATTGATCTACATTCTGTCCATCAAATTGTTTTTTGTCATTTTCCCCCTGAGTGTACTGGGGTAGCTCAGACGTGGGTCCCAGAGCCTCCACACCACTGGAGTCAAGCTAGCCGGGCTGATGAGAGGTGTTACCTCGAAACCGGTCCGGTCCTCGGATGCTTGATTCCGGTCTGGGAAAGATATGGCTGTGTAGTTCGGACTGGACTGTTCCCATGGGGCACAGGGTCAGAGCTGATTTGCATAAAGCCATTATCTAACCCAGGGTGGTGTAGAGTGCAAAAAACGATGGATTTAGGCCCAGATCATTGTACTGGGGTGAATGTAAGACATTGATCTACATTCTGTCCATCAAATTGTTTTTTGTAATTTTCTCTCTGGTCGGTGGTGCTGGGTCACATGTTTAGTGAAAAATAGGCATAGCCCGATTACCTTTGTTTCTTTCTATGCCCCGGTTGATGATCGCCCCCAAATTTATGAGGATTTGTTTCAATCATTGCTAACGGTTAGAGGGGATATAGTTATTGGGGGAGATTTTAATATTTTCATGGATACAACATTGGATTCGACTATTTCCTCTAAAAAACAACCTAAACCCAAATCACGAAGATCTATTATTCAGAACATAACAGTTCTTGATCTTTGCGACCCATGGCGCTTACAAAATCCACAAAAAAAAGATTTTACTTGTTGGTCCGGCAGGCATAAATCTTCTTCACGTATAGATTTTCTTTTGGCCTCCAGGCAGTTAAAATTTTCTTTTGCTTTTGTTTAAATGGGTTTTCAGACCATGCAATGCTGGCTATTGAATTTGTGATTGGAGAAGATACTAGAGCTCCTAAAAGATGGTTATTTAATAAGGCATATTTACAGGATGGTAACTGTATTACTCTATTAAAACTGGAGATTTCAGAGTTTATAATACGTAATTCTGGCACAGCCCCTCTTCACATTTTTTGGGACTCACTGAAAGCATTTATTCGTGGCATTATAATAAGCAAGGATGCAGCGGAATGGCTTGTTATTAGGCAAGCTAGAAATTTACTTTATCAAAAAATACATACCTTAACTTTGTTACGGCAATCTGATCTCTCTAGCATCGTTCAAAGTAAATTAAATGAAGCAAAACGTGAACTTAGTGCACATTTTTTTACACAGACCAAAGAGCAGTTCCGAAGACGATCTCAGAAAATTTACGAGGAGAGCAACTTTATGCTTGGCAAGCAAAAGAACAAGCCGCTGCAAATCAGATCCGCTTAGTAAAATGCCCTACTTCACACATAGAGACATCGCAGTCTGCAGCAATTGGTACTATAATGCTTTCCCATTATCAACAGATATATAGTAAACATCAAAATATAGATTATTTAAAGCTCTCTAATTTTTTAGGTAGATATGAATTGCCTCTTCTTTCACAAATGGATCAGAAAGCAATGATGAGCCCATTTTCTAAGGCTGAATTAGAACTGGTGGTCAAGAACTTACCAATCGGTAAGGCTTGTGGCCCTGATGGCCTTCCAGCTGAATTTTTAAAGGTTTTCTTTAGCTCTTTTTCTGATTTATTACTTCAATTAGTTAATTCTATGTTGGATGGCGGGCAGGTTCCAGAATCTTTTGGTGTTGGCACAGTTGTTAGCTTTCTGAAGAAGGGTAAAGATCCTAAAGATCCTAATTCTTAAAGGTCCATCACATTATTGAACACTGACTATAAGATTACTACTAAATTACTATCAACACGTTTTTAACACCATTGCCGCAGATCTTATCCATCCCGGTCAAAATGGCTTTATTGCTGGCCACCAGCTAATTACTAATACTCACTTTTTGATTGAGGCATTAGATTATTTTCAGATTAAAAAGATTCCTGCTTTAATTTTATTGTTGGATGCAGAAAAAGCTTTTGATTTGGTGGTTTGGACAACATTATTTGTTCTGTTAGCACACTTTGGAATTCCTTCACAAATTATTAGTTTAATCCAAAATGTATATACTGGTGCTAAAGCCAATATAATGATTAATTCTGTTATGGTAGGTACAGTGTTGGTTCAGCGAGGCACCAGGCAAGGTTGCCCTTTGTCTCCTATTCTTTTTGATTTTTTTATTGAGCCATTAGATATAGCAATTCGTAATTCCGTAAATATTGCTCCCCCGATTACCTCTATGGCCAAAACTAACCTGTACGCTGACGATAATATGTTAATAATTAAACCAGATATTCAATCTCAGACTTTTGTTTTACAGCTTTTTGAAGAATTCGAAGCCTTAGACGGCTATTGGATTAATAAAAAAAAGACCGAAATATTAGTCTGTGGAGGTGTTGATTTAGATTTACACTCAGATTTAGCTGGCTGTATTATTCAAGACCTAAGAGGTATTTAGTTTTTTTTTTCTCTGTTTCAGTCTCCGATCTGTATCAACGTAATTTTTAACCCCTTCTTCGGATGGTTCACTCAATGTTCCTCAGATGGAATCCGTGTGGCCCTGATTAAAATGTCTGTACTTCCACTTTTTAATTTTCTATTTTCAACTATCCCATGTTTCTTGCCCGGTACTTTTTTTTCAAAAGTAGAATCTTTGTTTTCAGGGTTCATATGGGCTAAATAAATTCCTAGTTAGGCAATATTGACACTTTATGCAGATACTGAACAGGGAGGTCTTTCGTTACCTAATATTAAAGACTATTATAGTGCATATTTTGCTCAATATTTACACCGATTCAAAACTGATATACATTGTCCAAATTTATTTATTAACTTTTTTTTAATCAAATTTGCTGTGAGGCTCAAATTCCCTCTCCTTTGCAAGTCCCTAAATCTCCGAAACTTGTCCGATATTGCTGTGAGGCTCAAATTCCCTCTCCTTTGCAAGTCCCTAAATCTCCGAAACTTGTCCGATATAAGATCATTATTTGGTTCTTTAAACGACGGGACGCTATTCTTAAAAGATATTCTCTCCCGCAGTCGAACTCTAGTACTCCCTTAATGTATGTTTTTATTCATACTGGGATTAAAATCGGATCAGATATCGTTATGCAATGGGATCGTGCTGGGTTTAATATCCTAGCAGATTTTTTAAGGGGGGAAGCATGGCTAACTCCGGGGGAGATGCAATATTTATTTCAGGGGAACTTTTTGTTAATGGGCTCTTATATTTTGATTTAAAAGATATTGGAACAACTGGACCCTAGGCATACCTGTACCACTAATCAGTTATGGGATGATTTGTTTTTGACTGTTCGGACAAGGAAGCCAGGGGAATGGAAACGCTGTTTAGCTCATCATATTGGGCAGGATTTGAGTCTGAAAGCCATTAAAAATGGCAGGAACAAGAGAACCATGCTCTCTCCGTTAACATCTGGAAAAGTTTAAATAAACTGAATTTCAGTGTGCTGCCTGGTTCTAACTGGAGAAGAATGCTATTTTTTAGCAAATGGCTTTTATATCGTACCCCGGCTGTCATTGCAAGAATTTACGCTAATACCTCTGCCAACTGTTTTAGATGTCAGCATTTTACCCCAGCCAATTGGTCCCACATTATAGTTCAATATTCTAAAATTGTGCCCTTCTGGAATGAGATCTTTCTATTTCTACAAACTTACTGTGAGATTCAGGTCACTTACAATGTTATACTAATGCTGTTTGGTTATGATTCCGACCTTGAACTAGCAGATCAGATGGTTAAATTGTTGTTTATTGCAATGGCAGTGGCTAGGTCCCTGATATTACAGAATTTGAAATCAATACAGGTCCCTTTGTTCTATGCATGGCTCCAAAAAATTAGTTAGAAAGAGTGAATTTTCATATGCACAACAAATTGGAGGGACGAGGAAGTTTGATAAAATTTGGAGATCTTATTTTGAGTAATTATGGATTAATGTATTAATGTTAAAAAATAGTGCCCTTTCATCTCTGTGAATGTATTGTTCGATAACTCTATTTGTGACTGTTAAATTGTTTTGTGTCTGTTCTTTATTTTCTCTTTGTTTTATTCAAAGAACTTCAATAAAAAAATTAAAAAAATTAAATAAAATAGCAATAATCAAGTGTAGTGCTCATAAAAAGATTACTGATGATGTGGGTCATGGGAATGCTTTTGCGGATGAAGTAGCAAAGGAGACAGCGAGAGATGTTACAAGTCGTATGTATGTTGCGGGCCCTGCAAGATGGGTCAGAGATGGAGGAATGTGTGAGGACACACGAGAAAGTGTGAGGATGATTCAAGAAGAGGCTACTGAGAAAGAACTGAGTAAGTGGAGAGAAAGTAGGGAATGTTGGACGCGACTGGGTGTTGGACGGAATTGTCAGAACATCAACAATGGCTGTTACCAGACGCCTATGTACTACCTGTAATTACAATGGTGCATGGTCAAGCCCATATTAGTGCTAAAGGCATCTGTAAAATTTTGGCTCCAGTATGGCAGAATTAGGGAATTCCTAAATGTGCAGAAAACGTGGTGAAGCATTGCATTGTTTGTTTAATGCATAATCCAGGAAAGGGAACTCCAACTCCAGCAGGGCATTTTGCTTCCCCTACGTATCCTTTCTAGGTATTACAAATCGATTATATTCATATGGATCGTTGTAATAACGTCAAGTATGTTCTCGTGGTGGTCTGTGCCTTTTACAGATGGATAGAGGCCTACCCCCTAAAGGACAATACTGCTTTATCTACAGCCAAAGTTCTTTTGAAGGAGTTTTTCCCGAGGTTTGGTTTGCCGCGCATTGTCTGGTCTCACAATGGGAATGAATTTGTAGGCCAAATTATGCAGAAAGTGTGTACAGGTCTCAGTATTAAGCAGAAATTACATGCGGCAAACCACCCTCAGTCAGCAGGATTGGTAGAGTGTTATAATGGCACTCTCAAGCTTAAATTGGCAAAGATTCAGGCGAGCACAGGTCTCGCCTGGCCTGATGCCCTACCATTAGCACTTCTGTCTACGAGAACTACTGTGCACTCTCGTTTAGGTCTGAGTCTGTATGAAGTCGTTTTCGGGCGCCCAGCAAATGACTGGGGAGTCCCTCTACCTAAAAAGTATTCTGATATTCCATACTCAATGCTGATTGACTATTTGCATGACCTCACCTCTAAATTACGTGTTCTTTATCAACAGATTCAATACGCTTTGCCAGAGGCCTCCGCAGACCCAGGTCATTCCATCCAACCTGGAGACTGGATCTGCGTGAAAAACTTTCAGCGGAAAAAGAATTTGGAACCTTGTTGGGGCCCACCGTGACAAGTGTTGTTGACGATTAAGTACGGCAGTGAAAGTCATTGGAAAAAAGAACTGGATCCATGGCGTGCACTGTAAGAGGGTACCTTTGCCTTTACCCTTTGACCAATGGGTCCGTGACGGCATAGGTGATAACGAAAGTGAAAAAGAACCTAGATTTGTACCGTTTAGTAGTGCACTCCTGGAACAAACAAACTCTGAGAAAGAAGACGACGACGTGTTACAGGAGGCAGTCCTAACACATCTGCGTTTGAACATGGTGAATCCAGAAGCCTTGTTTAAGGACCAGACGATACCTAATAAGACTCGATATAGTTTAGGACCAAGAATGAACAAAGACAATTTACATTTTCTTTCTTTTTCCAATTTTTCTGATTATACTTTTTGAAAGACAGTAATGTTTTCTTCCACTATCCATAAAGTTGCAGGGTAACGGTAGGAGTCTTAAGCTGTGACCTGAGTAGTGATAGGTCTGCAGGACTTGCAGTGTCATAGGACGGCTAACAACCACAGCTAAGTGATCTAGGAAGATTATCGTGAGCAACGCTTTAGAGTAATGGATATTAAAGTGGAAATTAATGATCAGACTGTAAATATGAAAAATAGATTTAAGAAATTAATGGTTAGTCCATGTGGAATAACCTTATGTACTCTGATATGTTTATGTATTTTATTAGCGTGTGGAAGTTGGGCTGTTTACGTTATACAGCCATCACCTGTCCCTACCTCTGTCTCTTTACCTTTTCCTACTACTACCTCCCCACATCGGTTTTATACACTTTCAGAACATGAACAGGTTAGGAGAACTGAATATTTCAACAATTCGTTTATTCAGTTATTACATCAACATCAACTGGTGATGAATATCACTGATTGTTGGGTTTGTGGGCTCATGCCTCATAATACAGAGAGAGGTATAGCGTATTTAGTTTTTCCATTCTCCTATGAAGGTTCCCGCTTGAGCATATTTGGCTATGTTCTCTAACATTTATCAGAATCAGCTACGGTATCCTCATGGTAGTCCATATGGTGGTGGAGCAGACTTCAGTCACAGTTCCGTGCTTAAGGGAATAGTGACTATGGCTAAAATTGCTCAGATTAACAAGATTCCCATAGATGAGAAAAGAGCATATGATGGATGGAATATAACACGATACTAGCCTCACAGAGAAGGCTAAAAGAAGGAGCTCTCCACCGATTTGGATTGCACCTCATCGAGGTAATTTCTGTTTACAAATTAATGTCCAGAATGTTAAAAATCAACAGCAGAAGAGTGTCTGCTCTCATACTTATGTTTATACACCTCAGATTCCCTCACCGCTAGTGCCATCACTAGGTACATATTTTATTTGTCATGACAGAGCCTATACATGGCTTCCTACTTATTTCTCAGGAACCTGTTATGTGGCTTTCCTTCTTCACCCAACGTATACTGCTCCTTCAGGTCATTTCAGGAAAAGACATGGCAGGGGAGTTATTGATCAGAAAGACACAGCAGGACAGGAGGGAGGTGACTTTATTAAAGGGTTACTTCCTTTCTGGGGCCCAATGGCCAATAACAGAGACATCAGACAATTGGTTCGTGTTGTACAGGCTACCATAAATGAAACTTCTGGAGCCTTGAGTAATCTGACAGCCGAACTGCAGGCGGATCGTCTTATGACGTTGCAGAATCGGATAGTTTTAGACATTATCCTTGCAGATCGTGGAGGAGTCTATAAATAGATTGGGTCTAGTTGCTGTGTTTACATTCCTGATAATGCCCCTACAGTATACCAAGCTATCTCCAAGTTACATATCATCTCCGAGTCCATCCATCAGGACACGGGAGATTGGTCTGTGATGGGATGGTTTTGTGGACTACTGTCTACATGGGGATGGAAAATACTAATTTTCCTTGAAATGATCTTGGACCATCATTTTCTCTTGTTGTCTCTGTGTACAGTGTGGACCTGCAATATGTGGTCTTTTGGCCACTATGTGTGTCCCGAAGCCTGCGTCACAGAAAACAGAGAATATTAGAATGATGCTACAGCAACAGCTCGATGACCTCATGGCCATTTACATTGGTTCTACGATTTCGGATTTTGTCCCGTATCTAGCCGCCATTTTGTGGTTCGTCGCCATTTTGTGTTGCCCTCACTCAGACAGCACGGCGAATGATGTGCTTTTGCTTTTCCAGCTGCTACGTGTCCGTTCAGTTAAAGTGTAACTTCATTGCCCTTGTCTACGAAACCTGATGTCAGGGCCTGGCTGAGTTCGTTAATCCATGTCTGGCTCTATTGATCCCTGTCTCGGCCGACTATTTACCTTCTCCTATTCTTCGCTCATACTATCTTATCCGACTGGCCTTCGCTATTCTCTCCTTGTGTTCTCTTTTTACACAGCTATCCTTTGAGGCACACAAATATGTTCTGCCACCTGCAAGAAGTGGACGCCATCACTGATTAATTTGTTGGGAGGGGTAGCACACGGGGTCTGAGAGAGGGGCGTATCCGAGATAGATATAGATATATATATATTATATATTGACTTGAAAACCATAGGTTTCAAGGGCGTTATAGTTAGCTGGACATTTCTCTCATACAAACCCATTGAATTTCCACCGTTATAGATAGTTCAGCTAACTATAATTCGCGGGCCCGCAATGCACTGCTGATGACGTCACATATTACATCACTCATGACACGGTCTTTGACATCACTCATGACATCACTCATGACATCATCCAGTGAATGTGTGTTTTTTTGAAAACTAAAAATGTTTTATATATGTATATGTAAAGGTCGTTGGAAGAATAAATGGGTATATAAGTGTCTAAATGTATGATTTTTTTATTGTATAACGCATTTATTAAGAGTATCTTAGTGAATATATGGGTTAGTGAGTAATGTTCAAATATATATTAATCAGTATCAGTCTCTCACTTTGTACATAAGTTACTGCATGGGTTAGTGAGTAGCTACACGAGTGTCTATATGAGTTATTAGTTGTTTTTTTTAGTATCTGTATGAATGTCTGACTGTCTGTATGGTTCAGTGGGGGGTCTTACGTAGTGCATAGTTCCATGAATGAGTGCCTCACTGCGTGTATGTTCTGAAGACAGCATGTTTGCAGGACTGTATGGGTTTATGAGTGTGTATGGGTGTGTTAGTAAACAAATGACTGGCTCAATAGTGTTTTTATGAATAACTACATATGTTTTAAACTAGTATGTCAGAGCATTGGTAAATATAAGTGTGTATATGTGAGAGTGAGAGAGTTTTGAAGAGTTCCTGTATAAATAAGTATGAGTTTATATAAGTGATTGTTTAAGAGAGTAAGTATGTGTATGTTTCTGTGGAAGTTCAAGTTCAAGTTCAAGAATTTATATAGCGCACTACTCAACCCAGAGGGTCTCAAGGCGCTTGGGGAGGGGGTTCATTATTTATCGAATAGCCAGGTTTTAAGTTCTTTTCTGAAGGAGATGTGGTTCTGTGTAAGGCGGAGGTGAGTAGGGAGTGATTTCCAGGTCTTGTCCACCAAGTAGGAGAAGGATCTACCTCCCATGGTGGATCTTTGGATACGCGGAACTGCAGCGAGGCCTTGATTGGATGATCTTAGTTGGCGGGTCGGTGTGTAGAAGGATATTCGAGAGTTAAGGCATTCGGGCCCTAGTTTGTAGAGGGCCTTGTGTGCGTGAGTGAGGAGACAGAATGTTATTCTCTTGTTGACGGGAAGCCAGTGGAGGTCTTTCAGGTGGCCGGTAATGTGATCTTGTCGAGAGATGTCCAAAATGAGTCTTGCTGATGCGTTTTGGATGCGTTGGAGTTTTTTCTGTAATTTGGCTGTAATTCCGGCATAGAGGGTGTTTCCGTAGTCAAGTCGACTCGTAACCAGTGCGTGGGTGACAGTCTTTCTTGTCTCGGCAGGAATCCAATGGAAGATTTTTTTGAGCATACGAAGTTCGTTGAAGCAGGAAGATGAGACGGCGTTGACTTGATTGGTCATCGAGAGTGAAGAGTCTAGGATGAATCCAAGGTTACGTGCATGGTCCGTGGGTATGGGTGCTGAGCCCAGATCCGAGGGCCACCATGAGTCGTCCCAGGCAGAGGGGGTTGGTCCCAGAATGAGCACTTCCGTTTTGTCTGAGTTAAGTTTAGGGTGGCTTTCTTTCATCCATACGGCTACTTCTTTTATGCCTTCGAGAAGATTGGTTTTGGCAGTGTTGGGGTCTTTGGTGAGGGAAAGAATCAGTTAGGGTGTCGTCAGTGTAGGAGATGATGTTAAGTTTGTGTTGACGCGCGATGGAAGCGAGTGGACTCATGTAGACGTTTAAGAGGGTGGGACTGAGTGATGATCCTTGTGGTACACCGCAGATGACTTCGGTGGCCTCTGATTTGAATGGGGGAAGTCGGACTCTCTGAGTTCTCCCAGCTAGGAACGAGATGATCCAGTCCAAGGCTTTTCCTTTTATGCCGATGTTGCTGAGGCGTTGTATGAGTGTACTGTGGCAGACAGTGTCGAAGGCGGCAGAGAGGTCGAGTAGGTTGAGGGCCACTGTTTCTCCATTGTCCAGTAGTGTTCGGATGTCGTCTGTTGCTGCGATGAGGGCGGTTTTGGTGCTGTGTTTGGCTCGAAAGCCGGACTGTGAGGGATCGAGGGAGTTGTTGGATTCGAGGAAGGCGGCGAGTTGGCTATTGACGGCTTTCTCAATGACTTTGGCCGGGAATGGGAGGAGGGATATTGGGCGGTAGTTTTTAAGTTCAGATGGGTCTGCTGTGGGTTTCTTCAGGAGGGCGCTGACTTTGGCATGTTTCCAGCTTTCTGGGAAGGTGGCAGAGATGAAGGAGCAGTTGATGACATCGCGAAGATGGGGTGCGATGATGGAGTCTGCTTTGTTGAAAATGTGGTGGGGACATGGGTCGGTTGACGATCCAGAGTGTATGGAATTCATGAGGCAGATGGTGTGTTCAGTGGTGATTGGGTTCCAGGCGCTAAAGTTGTTAGAGGGTGGTTTCGGGTCTGAGGGGGGGTGGAGAGGATTGTTTGTTGGAACTGTTTTCGAAGCTGTTGTGTATGTCGGCAATTTTGTTGTAGAAGAAGGAGGATAACGAATCGCAGAGGTCTTGGGAGGGAGTGATGTCGTTTGAGGCTGCGGTGGGGTTGGTGAACTCTTTGACGATGTTGAATAGTTCCTTGCTGTTATGGGCGTTGTTGTCGAGTCGATTCTTGAATGCTGATTTCTTAGTGGATCGGATCAGCTGGTGGTGTTTGCGGGTGGCTGCCTTGAGGGTGGTCATGTTGTCAGAGGTTTGGTTTTTTCTCCATGTCTTCTCAAGAGTGCGGCATAGCTTTTGGATTTCTTATGGTCGTTGTTGAGCCAGGGGGCCTTTTTGCTGTCTTGTTTGGTGAGATGGTTTTTTAAGGGTGCTAGTTCGTCAGCGCTGTGAGTGATCCATTGTTTGAACTGCAGCGAGGCCTTGATTGGATGATCTTAGTTGGCGGGTCGGTGTGTAGAAGGATATTCGAGAGTTAAGGCATTCGGGCCCTAGTTTGTAGAGGGCCTTGTGTGCGTGAGTGAGGAGACAGAATGTTATTCTCTTGTTGACGGGAAGCCAGTGGAGGTCTTTCAGGTGGCCGGTAATGTGATCTTGTCGAGAGATGTCCAAAATGAGTCTTGCTGATGCGTTTTGGATGCGTTGGAGTTTTTTCTGTAATTTGGCTGTAATTCCGGCATAGAGGGTGTTTCCGTAGTCAAGTCGACTCGTAACCAGTGCGTGGGTGACAGTCTTTCTTGTCTCGGCAGGAATCCAATGGAAGATTTTTTTGAGCATACGAAGTTCGTTGAAGCAGGAAGATGAGACGGCGTTGACTTGATTGGTCATCGAGAGTGAAGAGTCTAGGATGAATCCAAGGTTACGTGCATGGTCCGTGGGTATGGGTGCTGAGCCCAGATCCGAGGGCCACCATGAGTCGTCCCAGGCAGAGGGGGTTGGTCCCAGAATGAGCACTTCCGTTTTGTCTGAGTTAAGTTTAGGGTGGCTTTCTTTCATCCATACGGCTACTTCTTTTATGCCTTCGAGAAGATTGGTTTTGGCAGTGTTGGGGTCTTTGGTGAGGGAAAGAATCAGTTAGGGTGTCGTCAGTGTAGGAGATGATGTTAAGTTTGTGTTGACGCGCGATGGAAGCGAGTGGACTCATGTAGACGTTTAAGAGGGTGGGACTGAGTGATGATCCTTGTGGTACACCGCAGATGACTTCGGTGGCCTCTGATTTGAATGGGGGAAGTCGGACTCTCTGAGTTCTCCCAGCTAGGAACGAGATGATCCAGTCCAAGGCTTTTCCTTTTATGCCGATGTTGCTGAGGCGTTGTATGAGTGTACTGTGGCAGACAGTGTCGAAGGCGGCAGAGAGGTCGAGTAGGTTGAGGGCCACTGTTTCTCCATTGTCCAGTAGTGTTCGGATGTCGTCTGTTGCTGCGATGAGGGCGGTTTTGGTGCTGTGTTTGGCTCGAAAGCCGGACTGTGAGGGATCGAGGGAGTTGTTGGATTCGAGGAAGGCGGCGAGTTGGCTATTGACGGCTTTCTCAATGACTTTGGCCGGGAATGGGAGGAGGGATATTGGGCGGTAGTTTTTAAGTTCAGATGGGTCTGCTGTGGGTTTCTTCAGGAGGGCGCTGACTTTGGCATGTTTCCAGCTTTCTGGGAAGGTGGCAGAGATGAAGGAGCAGTTGATGACATCGCGAAGATGGGGTGCGATGATGGAGTCTGCTTTGTTGAAAATGTGGTGGGGACATGGGTCGGTTGACGATCCAGAGTGTATGGAATTCATGAGGCAGATGGTGTGTTCAGTGGTGATTGGGTTCCAGGCGCTAAAGTTGTTAGAGGGTGGTTTCGGGTCTGAGGGGGGGTGGAGAGGATTGTTTGTTGGAACTGTTTTCGAAGCTGTTGTGTATGTCGGCAATTTTGTTGTAGAAGAAGGAGGATAACGAATCGCAGAGGTCTTGGGAGGGAGTGATGTCGTTTGAGGCTGCGGTGGGGTTGGTGAACTCTTTGACGATGTTGAATAGTTCCTTGCTGTTATGGGCGTTGTTGTCGAGTCGATTCTTGAATGCTGATTTCTTAGTGGATCGGATCAGCTGGTGGTGTTTGCGGGTGGCTGCCTTGAGGGTGGTCATGTTGTCAGAGGTTTGGTTTTTTCTCCATGTCTTCTCAAGAGTGCGGCATAGCTTTTGGATTTCTTATGGTCGTTGTTGAGCCAGGGGGCCTTTTTGCTGTCTTGTTTGGTGAGATGGTTTTTTAAGGGTGCTAGTTCGTCAGCGCTGTGAGTGATCCATTGTTTGAATTTGATGGCAGCTTGGTTTGGGTCCGATGAGAGGGTGGGTGGGTTTTGGTTGAGCAATGTGAGGAGTTGGTTGGTGGTGATTTTGTTCCATTTTCTTAGGGGGATAGGTTGTGGGGGGTTGTGGGTCGAGGTGGTTTTGTAGCTGTGGTCCATCCAGTGGAGAGCTGTGGTGCGATCGAAGGAGATCTGTTTGCTGGAGGTGAATATTGGGTCGAGCCTATGTCCGGCTACATGGGTGGGGGCGTCGACAAGTTGATTGAGGCCAAGATTGGCCAGGTTGTCGAGAAGGGTGGTGGTGTTGCTGTTGTTTTTCTTTTCCAGGTGGAAGTTGAGGTCTCCTAATAGAATGTAGTTCTCGTAGGCTAGGGCATGTGGACTGATGAAGTCAGTGATGTCTTCGCTGAATTGTTTACGGGTTCCTGGAGGTCTGTAGATGAGGGTGCCTCTAAGTGTGGTTCTAGGGTTGGTGGGGACCTGGAAGTGGAGGTGTTCGGCGGTTGCAAGTGTGTAAGTGAGTGTAGTGGTTTGTGTATAACTGTACATCTAAGTAAATGAATGTTCAATTGTTTATTAGCATGACTGACTATGTGTGTAAGTAACTCTATGGATGAGTGGAGGTGTGTAACAGAATGTATAGGTGTATGAGTACATATAATGAGTGAATACATATATGAGTCACTATATAGGACTGTTGGTGAATGAGTGGATGTGTATTTAGATCTTGGAATTACTGAATTGGTTAATGTAACTGGTATTGGTAGGTCCATTTTTTGGAAAAATGTTGTTTCTATTTTTAAATGTGTGTATCAAAGGTTATATTAGGGTAAGAGAAGGTCTGCAAATTCATCACAAGGTTGATTTCATCAATGATGTCATCAGTGATGTCATGAGTGATGTCATCAGTGATGTCATGAGTGATGTCACTGACCATGTAATGAGTGATGTAATATGTGACATCATCAGCAGTGCATTGCGGGCGCGTGAGTTATAGTTAGCGGAACTATCTATAACGGGGGAATTTCAATGGTTTTGTATGAGAGAAATGTCCAGCTAACTATAACGCCCCTGAAACATATGTTTTTTCGGTGAATTTCTAAGGTTTTTTAAATGCTAATTCCTAACTATATTGAGCCTGAAACCTATGTTTTTTTCAGTGAATTTCTAAGGTTTTTTAAAAGATAATTCCTTAGTATAACCTGCTTGAAACCTATTGTTTTCTCAGTTCATTTATAAGGTTTTTTAAATGATAATTCCTATTTATAATGTTCAATAAGCATATCTGTTTTTTCTACCTTTTTTAATTATCATCCCATTCTCAACGTAGTAAAAACTGCAACTATTACCACTCTTCAATATATTCCTTCCTCCAAGTAATTCGCCACAAACCAGAACCACAACTAACGTTAAAGATATATAAATTAGGCGTTCTCGTAGAAAAAATAAAAAAACACCACTTCTCAAACTTTAAAAAACAAACCAAATCTACAATGCTATCCAAAAAAAGGTGATAGTTCAATTTACCACTAATAAATTAATATCAACATTTAACTAGTGTAAGGGCGTCGACTATGTACTGTGTAACTTACATCTAACTCACACCCATATCTAAAGACAAATATGTAATAGAGGTACTAATTATACACTTGCAAGACCCACCAAAAGAGCCACCCCTCCTGACCGCTCCCTCTCTACTCCTTCAGACGCAGCGCAAAACAGGACAACAGACCTTCCCAAAATTATATATCTCCTCAGCAGCACACTAGCTCAATGTTCAGAGATGTGGCAATCAACTATGTGTAAGGGAAGATCTCACACATCAACAATAATGTACATGCTGGTAATACAACGGATGATATGCTATACACAACACACTATAGAAACCAAAAATGTTTTTGTGTGTAGATAAGCCATTGATACGTGTAGTGTACTGCACAGTGACCGCAACCATTTTATCTCAGACAATGGGGAATATTTCGGTCATGTAGCTGTGTTGTCTCTCCCCCTCCCTTGAAGGAGCAGTGGAGTAGGCTACTCCAACGCACGCAGCATCAGCATAAGACTATAAATAATTAGCCTATACCTTGGGATTGGTTCACTTCTGCAAAGAGAAGAGACTCCTCCACAGCGAAGGTCCGCACCCTGCCACGTGGCTGCCACCATGACCACGTGCCTCCTCGATACAAGCCCATTCCGAACTCAATGTCACAGCACCGCAGACTTATGTCTGTATCAACTTCTGTCTTTGATCTCCACTGGGGTCAGCAGGGTTCACAACTTGAATTCAGCTGTGCATCTGCACCGCGGACAGCATTGAATCCAGCCTTGCTTTATTTAAGGTAGAGACAATTGTACTCTATGTCTTCCGATTTTGTAAAAGGATCTGACAAAAAGCATTCATCTATAACTGTGCTGACTACAGCCTTCGATCTACACTGCAGACAGCAGGGTTCACAACTTGAATTCAGCTTTGCATTAACACTAAGGACAGCATTAAAATTAGCCTTGATTTATGTAAGACAGAGACAATTTTGTTAAATGATGCGACAAAAACATGCCTCAATGTCTGTACTGAGTACTGCCTTCAAATGTACAGTGCCATCAACAGAATTCACCATTCGATGCCAGAAGTGCAAAAGCACTCCAGACAACATTGAATTCAGTCTTGATTTATTTAAGGCAGAGACAATTGTACAATGTCCTCAGATTTTGTTAAAATAAGTGACAAAAAGCATTTCTCAATGTCTGTGTCAACTACTTCCTTCGATCTTCACTGCAGACAGTGAGTTCACAACTTGAATTCAGCTTTGTATCAACACTACGGACAGCATAGGAATTAGCCATGATTTATGTAAGACAGAGACAATTTTGTTAAATGATGCGACAAAACATGCCTCAATGTCTGTACTGAGTACTGCCTTGAAATGTACACTGCGATCAACAGAGTACACCACTTGATAACAGAATCGCAGAAGCACTACAGACAACATTAAATTCATTCTAGATGTATTTAAGACAGAGACAATTGTTCTGTCTCCTCAGATTCTGTCATCTGTGACAAAATAGCATTTATCGATGTTTGTGTCGACTACTGCCTTCGATCGGCACTGCAGGCAGCAGGGTTCACAACTTCAATTCAGCTTTCCATCTACACTACGGACAGCATTCAAGTTATCCTTGATTCATGTAAGGCAAAGACTATTTTGTTAAAGGATGCCACAAAAAACATTCTTCAATGACTGTACTGAGTTCTGTTTTCAAATGTACACTGCGATCAAAAGAGTTTACCACTTGATAACAGTGGCGCATAAGCACTACAGACAACATAAAATTCAGTCTCAATTTATTTAAGGCAGAAAAATAGTACTGTGTCCTCAGATTTTGTTAAAGTATGTGACAAAAAAGCATTCCTTGATGTCTGTGTCAACTACTGCCTTTGATGTACTCTGCGGACAGCAGGGTTCACAACTTGAAGTCACCTTTGCATGTATACTCTGTCGCACCCTCGAGAAGGCCTGGAAAAAAGACCCAAACACCAGCACCAGGGACGCCTTCAAAAACGCCACCCGCATACACCACCAACTAATCCGGTCTGCCAAGAAAGCCGCATTCAAAGACCGACTAGATAACAACGCCCACAACAGCAAGGAACTATTCAACATCGTCAAAGAATTTACCAACCCCTCAGCCAACTCCAATGACATCACCCCCTCCCAAGCCCTCTGCGACTCCCTAGCTTCGTTCTTCCACAACAAAATCGCAGACATCCACAACAGCTTCGACAACCGACCCGGAGACCAACCCACCCAACCTTCTGCAGAACCTTCACCCCCACTGAACATCCTTAATAGCTGGAACCCAATCTCCACTGAGGACACCATCCGCCTGATGAACTCCATCCACTCAGGATCCCCCACAGACCCTTGCCCTCACCACATCTTCAACAAAGCAGACTCCATCATAGCACCGCACCTCCGAGACGTCATCAACTGCTCCCTCAACTCCGCCACCTTCCCGGAAAGCTGGAAACAAGCAGAACTTAGCGCCCTTCTGAAAAAACCCACAGCGGACCCAACCGAACTCAAAAACTACCGTCCCATCTCGCTCCTTCCATTCCCGGCCAAAGTCATCGAGAAAGCTGTCAACAACCAGCTCGCCGCCTTCCTCGAAACCAACAAATCCCTCGACTCCTCACAGTCCGGCTTCCGAGCCAAACACAGCACGGAGACCGCCCTCATCGCAGCAACAGACGACATTAGAACTCTACTGGACAACGGAGACACAGTCGCCCTCATCCTCCTCGACCTCTCCGCAGCCTTCGACACAGTCTGCCATAGCACCCTTCTTCAGTGCCTCAAAAACATCGGAATCCAAGGAAAAGCACTGGAATGGATCACCTCGTTCCTCACCGGAAGAACCCAGAGAGTCCGCCTCCCACCATTCAATTCAGAGGCCACTGAAGTCATCTGCGGCGTACCACAAGGATCCTCACTCAGCCCCACCCTCTTCAACGTATACATGAGCCCCCTCCCGGCCATCGCACGCCAACACAACCTCAACATCATCTCCTACGCCGACGACACTCAACTGATCCTCTCACTCACCAAAGACCCTAACACCGCCAAAACCAACCTACATGAAGGAATGAAAGAAGTGGCCGAGTGGATGAAGCACAGCCGTCTGAAACTAAACTCAGACAAAACAGAAGTCCTTATCTTAGGTACCTCCCCCTCCTCCTGGTATGACTCTTGGTGGCCAGAGGCCCTTGGAAAAGCACCCATCCCGACGGACCACGCACGGAACCTGGGCGTCATCCTCGACTCCTCACTCTCTATGAACAGAGAAGTCAACGCCGTCTCATCATCTTGCTTCAACATTCTTCGCATGCTCAAAAAAACATTTCGCTGGATCCCCACCGAAACCAGAAAAACGGTCACCCATGCTCTGGTCACAAGCCGCCTGGACTACGGAAACACCCTTTATGCCGGTATCACCGCAAAACTCCAGAAAAAACTTCAACGCATCCAGAACGCATCAGCTAGACTCATACTAGACATCCCGCGTAAAGACCACATCTCTAGTCACCTGAAAAACCTCCACTGGCTTCCCGTCAATAAGAGGATCACTTTCCGCCTCCTAACCCACGCACACAAAGCACTGTACGAACTTGGACCTGAATGCCTCAACACACGACTTTCCTTCTACACCCCCTCCCGCCAGCTACGATCCTCCAACCAAGCCCTTGCTACCGTATCTCGCATCAACAAAACCACCATGGGAGGTAGATCCTTCTCCTACCTCGCAGCTAAAACCTGGAATTCACTCCCCACTCACCTTTGTCTCACTCAGAACCACCTAGCATTCAGAAAGCAACTTAAAACTTGGATATTCGACAAGTAATTCCCCACCCTCTTCAAGCGCCTTGAGACCCTCCGGGTATGTAGTGCGCTATATAAATCTTTTGACTTGACTTGACTTGACTAGATAGAAAGACGATTGTACATGACGCATTCCAGTAGACAAGAGACATTACACCACTGCGACCCCCCAAACCACGAATTATCACAGGGTACGCAGACGCTGATTTCTTTCGGTACCACTAACTCACTGCACCACAAGTTATTTCCCTATAGCCTTATTAAAGCAGAATTCACTAGGCAAAAAACATTGCTCCCAGTAGAGCCCCCCTGCATTAGGCATTATCGCAGCGTATGTACAAGCTCAGCGCCAAAGATACTACTAACTCAGTGCACCTTAAATCATCTTAAAGAAGAGTGAACAGGTTTATGTCAGCAATGAGGCATACTATCACTTTAAAGTGGAATTCATGCAGAATCCAATCGACAAAAGACATTACCCCTATTACTGTGCCACCCTCCCAGACCACGCATCATCGCAGGATATGGACACGCTAAGCACCAAAGGTACTAGTAACTCAGTGCACCAAAAAAGATTATCACGTGGCCTTACTGAAGAAGCATTCACAACACAAAAAACATTACTATCAGTATGGCCTGCCTGGATCACCCATCATCGCAGGCTCCACAGAACCTTGTTGTTTTACATACCACTAACTCAGTGCAAACCAAACTAAGTATAACACCTATCAAACCCCACACAATATCCCTTTATTATGCTTCCTTGAAAAACTTATTTTATATCACTTATAGTTTAGTTGAGTAATAAAATGTACTTTAATCATGATTGCAGATGATGCAGTCCACCCTAAGATTACAATGAGGACAACAGGGTTTACAACTTCAATTCAGCTTTGTATCTACACTACAGACAGTAGAGAATTTAGCCTTGATTTATTTAAGGCACACACAAAAAATACTCCTGTGGCACTGCTAGTATGCACAAGCACCTTTAATCCCTACATCCTCTGAACTATGCTTACAAAGATAGTACGGTACAAAAGGGGGTGGTAATAGACGCTTTTGGCAGCCATAAATGTGGCAGGGTATGCTCAGACGTGAGTCCCTTGCTCATTTTGCCATTGGATTCAAGCAAGCCGGGCTGAAGACGGCTGGAATGCCAGAAACCAGTCCTCGGAAGCTTGTTTCCGGTCCAGGGACGGCATGGCTTGGAAGTTCGGGCGCAACTGTTTCCATGAGGCACAGGGTCAGACTGATTTGCATATAGCCATGTCTGAACTGGGGTGGCAGAGTGGGCTAAAGAACGGTGATGGATTAAACGCAGATCTTTTGACTGGGTGTGAGTTTTTGATTGGTTCAGATGCTCCATCCATTACCACCCCCTTTTGTACAACAAAGATAGTACAATACAGTGCCAACATGTACCTCCACCACTAGTAATACCAAGTACCTCTGGGGTATCACCCTTAACATCGCAACCAGAAATACGCCCTCATTTTGAGAAAGTTAGAATGCTCTGCGTGAATGCAATCATTTCATTTCTTATGGAGAGCAATCAGTAGACATAGTTTGCAGAGCAATTGATAAACATTGATTATAGTTTTTTTTAACCTCAAAATTCATGCAGAACAGTATGCAACACTCAATATTTTGAGTACAGAACGCTCGAACCACGCATCATCGCAGGGTGAGCACACGCTGAGCACCACACGTTGAGCACCACACGTACCACTATACACCATAAATAATCGCCACTTGGCCTTAGTAAGGCAAAATTCAGTTGTCAAAAGACATTCTTACCAGTTCGTTCTGCTTGAACCACGCATCATTGCAGGCTCAACATAAACCGCCCCTACCTCAGTGTACCACAACTCATGAACACTTTACGATAGAATCTTCTGTCTATTATTTCACATATAGTACAGCAGAAGTCATAACCCGTTTACAATTGAATAACTGTGTATGATATCATGATTACTATTCTACTTGTTACCAACAGCAACGCAATAAAATGAAGTTGAGCGCATGTGCCCGTACCCACTTCAACTAGATATCTGTGTCTGTGTATTTATTATGTTTCTACAATGCTGCTCCTGTACCCTACTACATTTTTTGTGCTATAAATAGCGTATGCACCCATCTTACCTCTGACAGTAAGTGTGGACTATTCCTCCCTTTTTATTGGCGTATTTTTACACCTCAAAATCAACCCAAAACTATATCAGCAATTTACTTGAGCACCGTATTTACAGTACATTTTCAGGCACTCATAGATAATGTAATTACTCTACAATATCAGGATGTGGACGCAATTCCAAGCCTCGAACACTGATTTCCTGCACCAAGTTCGACAATGTACCTGAATGACCACATACGTACATATATTAGCTGCCTTCGTGTGCCCAAAACTGCAACTTAAACCTTTCACAGCCCTGTATTACTACAGCTACAACACTCCACTGAATGTACAACAAACATTTATAATAACAGAAATGCGCCATCCCCCCATCTTTTATGTGTGCAACTATGAATGAATATAGAGTCAGTGATACCCTGTACACATTTATACCAAATGGGAGTTCAATGGTGACTCATAGTGACGTGGATGTCGCAGTACAGAAAGGGAAGAAATACAACAGCGCTACTACAACAATTAGGCAATAAGGTAAAAGAAATGGGAGAGTAATATAACAGAAGCTATAACACAGTGATACCCCATATTTTTCATTTTGGCCATGTAGTGGAAATTTACAGACATAATGATACATTTGTGTTTAAGACCCGGGTGACGTCAGCACTACAAAATGGACACCCGATTCAATTGATTTTTCATATAACTAACAACTGAACCACGCCAATATCTCTGGAATCATGGTTCAGATTCTCACGCAGCACTGCCATACGTCACACCAGACCACTCCGCTTACGCTTCCAGGAAACAACAAAAACACAAGATTGCCCAGATTTCCATTTTACTGATTTCTTAGTTCCAGGCCTAGTTGTCAAAATGGCACACATACAGGTATACACCCACACCACCCCCATCTAGCTCATGCGTCACTACACACGTGACCCTACCAATAAAGAAGACGGAGCGCACCTGATCTACGCCATTTTAAAGTTGCTCCCATCGCAAGCGCTGTCATGGTCTGTCCTGGTGGTTCAGACACCTCATGTAGGCCCGAACCACGTAGTACAAGGGACCTTCACTACATGCCTGGCCTCTTCGGTCACTGAGTTAGTGGTACTGCAAGGACTGAGCAGGTGAGGAACCTGCAATGATGATGGGAGCACAAGTATGTTGTTAGCCATACTGATATCAAGACTCAGCACCACATATCAGATTTCTTGGTGACAGAGTGGGACTGCATGATGTGGAAGGTGTCCTGTCCACGAAAAGGTGAGCAGTGAGGCCTCAGTGCGTATCGGAGAGGGCTGATGGGGTGCAGCAGACTAAATACAAAAAAGTGATGCAGCGATTTAGGCGTACGCAGTCCTATATACCGTATCTTATTGCATTGAATCTTTTTTTCCAATAGCAGGAGCGTTTTTATAATCGGTCAAATGTCCGGTATATAAACTCTACAAATTGTTGTTTTTAAATTCGAGAGGGAAGGTCTGTGACAGGGCGATGTAATTCTACTCCACATTAGGATAGTAACAAATACCAATCATAACACCTTTCTTTTACTATCTTTTAGATGTAGAGCTTTAGGATGCATTATGTCCCGGCACGTGGTGAAAAACACACCGATGACAGAAAGGTGAGCTACGAATATTCTTTGCAGTCACTCTCTCACTTCCTCTCTCCTTTGATAAACGAATATCACACAATGTTAACTTCCTTTTAACTTACAGGTTGTGTTTCACAAATTGGCGTTATCCCCCCCAAACACCTCCAAAGCTCTACGTTCCTGCATTCTGCGATGATGCGTGGCCATCATAACAACGTCTGAGAAGGCTGCTTCGACACGTGGTGCACCATCTTTAAATCACGCCAATGGCACAAGGTGAGCGAAGAAGCTTGTTTCTGAAACAACGACAAGTCATCTGCGGACCGAGAGAGTGGATAGTGTGCAGCAGCTTCACTGCATAGGAATGTACAATTACCTCGGAGCTGTGAGAATAGATAGGTTACAACAGTCTGAGGGGCGGATTCACAAGCCCCTTGCGTCACTTCTGTTTCACTTTTAACATGGTAAAAGTGGTGCAAGGAGCTTGTAAAACTGCCTCTGAGTTTGCAAGAAAAAGCACTCACCTTCAGACTCTGCGACTCAATGGGGTGCAAGAGTCTAGGTACCCAAAATTGAGAACTCACTGCTATGCAGTTGGAGTGCATGGGATATAGTACTTTGGAAGAAAAACAGCACACAGACACCTCCTTACAGTGGAAGTTGATGAAATACACTATCCTGAGTGTACAAATAAATAAACAAAAAATATACTTGTGCAGTTGCATGTACTATGCTATTACTAACTCTATATACTATCTTTCAGATCACTAATTCTGTCTCATCTCTGAATCATTTTAAAGACCTCTGATGCAATAGGCACTTCTGTACGGACGCCTCTTGAACGCGACAAAGATATGATACTGTAGCTCTCCACTTATCACAATATATTAAGTCTCTTAATTATAGACTCAGCAATCCAGTAATATCAAATAGTCCCAAGGCTCTTCAATACTTCTTCTTTTATTTACAAATCCGATTCCAATCCCATGCCAACACGTTTCCCCGAGGTTAGAGATAACCAATCGGCTTCATCAGGGCTGGAAATAATACAAAATAAATTTTTTACCATCCCCACTTCAATTAGATTTGACAATTCTTATTCACAGAGCCTTTTAAGACCCCAAACAACAACCATGTGCTCAATAGGAACCTCTCCATAGTGGTATACATCATGCACATAATATACATTTTATCATATGGTGCACCGTGCTTTTCATAAAATTATAGTCTCAAAGGTTTAAACAAATAACAACAAACAATTCATTATCATGATACATTTAAACAGTGCCGTAATCATTTCATGCGTTTAAAGTGAAAGGAAAATGGTTCATTACAACTGAGACCACTCGTGATATATTCACTGCACTCATATGCATGCTATCCAGTTATCATAAATGATATTTACCTCAACTTGACTTTACAGTGTTACCTATTTGGGATAGAGAAAACACATCCTCAATCTCTACCCATTGGGAGCTAGGGCTGCACTTCGGATCAATGCGCTGCATTTACATAAAGATATCTTATAAAACCTACCTCCTGCTCTTCTACTACTTTCTTTATCCAGTAATCTCCAGTAGCCTTCATATCAATACCATATTCAAAATTAAATCTGTTACCCTAAAATAGATAGAGGCAAATCTTACTACTTTGTTTTAGTCAAATCATCACGTTTACTTGGTGACTGCTGCCACTTCTTACCTGTTTTACTACAGGTTGATGCGACGTTATCACTATTTTTCTAGGTGTTTCACTTTCCCTTCATACGGTGGTTAAACAACCTAAAAGTCTATGAAAATCTTACTATACATATACTGCCCATCCTGCATTGCTCGAGTTCTATTTAAATTTAAAACAGAATTTGTACCTTGTAAAACACCGATTCTGTCAATGCCACAGCATCACCGTTAAGTCCTATGGTTACGCCTGCAAGATTATAGCTTTTCATTACTGATGGGTTCTATATCGGATTTAACAACTGAAATAGCCTCAACTCGCATCTAGCTTACCTTGCTCGCTAACTCAGGTCGCTTCCCGAGTACAGGAAAGGCCATGCTCACTCCTACTTCCGATTATACAGCCGCTATTGAACAACAATAACGGACTACTCCATGGAAGCTGGAAGTCGCATAGGTATATCGCGGCCGCCATTTTAGAACGGTTTGGTTCCCTTATTATTTACTTATGTTTTGAAACCGGTTACTTGACAAATTATTCATCAATCTACGCAATTTGAACGTAGATTACGTATTAATTTTACATTCATGCTTATTTATTTATTAGATTCAGCAGTCTGGACAGTGAATCTATTTTGTGCGCCTCCCATTTTAATTCAAAGTTGCACATTAATGATTTTACCCTTAGTCTTTAAAACCAGTCTGCGCAAATTGAACAAAGATTAGGTATTAGTTTTACATTAATACTTGTTACTTCATTGAATTCGTTTTTTGGGCAGTAAATCTATTATGTGCATCTCCCATCTTAATCCATAGTTTCACATTAATGATTTACCCTTGTTCTTTAGGACCAATCTTTTCAAAGGTCAAAATTAATCGCCTAGGAAAAACTGAAGCTCCTGATCAAAATGTAGTCCTTCCTCTACCGCCCTTAATCGCATGATCCATCGTGCCTCCTGCCTCCTCAATCTTAATTCCCTGTTCCCGCCTCGTGGGTCAGCAGGTATGTGGTAAATGCCATAAAATTTGAAACTTCTGTTGTAGTCCTGTTTCTCACAATTATGTATATGTTCCGCTATCGGATAACTCACATCCTTATTTTTCACAGCTCTTAGATGTTCGCTCATTCTTTCCTTAAGCATACGGATTGTGCTGCCCACATACACCCTCAAACATTTACATTCAATGATATAGATGACATACTTGGTGCTGCATGTGATGTTCATTCTAATATCATATTGTTTCCCATCCTTGATTTTAAAACATTTAGTTCTGTCCTTTGCACATCTACACATACCACAATGGCCACATTTGTAAAATCCTTTAGAATGTTGGTCTAGCGAGGTGACATTTCGTTGTGATAATGGATAACTGGGGCTTAGAAGAGAACCCAAAGTATGACCTCTTCTGTAGATACTTTTGGTCTGCCCCCTATATGCTCTCTCAGTGTGTTATCCAATCTCAGAATATCCCAATGCTTATTCATGCTTTGCAACAATGTATTACTTATTGGGGTATAAGTTGTGACCAGTCTAATGGGCTGTTCTTCCTTATTGTGTTTAGCTGGGGGTCTTAGCGTCTCACTATGCCCCACTTTCAAAACCCTCTGTTTAGCCAGTTTTACGTTTTGTTTGTTATATCCTCTTTGTACAAATCTTCTTTCCATGTCACATATGCAATCATTAAAATTGTCAGTTTCACTACAATTTCGTCTAGCTCTTAGCATTTCACCAAAAGGAATTGCTCTAACTTGGTGACGTGGGTGAGCACTCTTCGCATGTAAAATTGCATTACATGAAGTTGGTTTCCGGTACATTTTACTTTCAATGCGCTCACTCTTTACATACAGTTCAACATCTAAGACGGTAATATTCGTTCTGCTGTGGCAAGTGGTGAACCTAATATTCATGTCATTGTTATTGAGATACTCGAAAAACCCCTCTAAGGATTGTACGGATCCCGTCCAAATCATGATGCAGTCATCAATCAATCTACCCCAATAGAGGATAGATCCATTCCATTCATTAGCTCCAGGGCCCCAAACATACTCTAGCCACCCATGAAAATATTCGCATATGCTGGGGAAAATTTGGAGCCCATAGCCACACCCTGTATTTGCTTAAACCAATCACCTTTAAACAGAAATTAATTATTCTCCAAAATCAATTCGGTCATAGCCAGGGTCATTTGAGTATGTTGCCAATGACTGGCAGGTCTTCTAGACAAGAAGTGGTCTAAGGCTTTCAGCCCCAATTCATTCTTGATACTCGTATATAACGAGATCACATCAAGAGTAACCAGTATCATTCCGGTTTCCCATTTGAGATCGCCCAAAATATTCAAAGTATGGCGTGTATCTTTTATATAAGATGGTAAATTGGGCATTATCGGTTGAAGAAACACATCAACAAATTGGGACAAATGCTCTGTTGGCCCCCCAATACCCGATACTATCGGCCTACCTGGTGGGAATGGTAGGCCCTGGTGAATCTTTGGCAGTGTATAGAGACACGGGTATCTGGGGCAATTCACCTTAAGAAAAAGATATTCATCCTCATCTAATAAACCCTCATCAAACCATTGCTTAAGATGAGTTTTTATCACAGTAATCAGAGAGAACATTGGATTATGACTCACTCTTTCATAACATGTCTTGTTGTCTAGTTGGGAGTAAATTTCTTTCTCATAGTCATCTCTATCCATTACAACTATGTTCCCCACTTTGTCCGCTTTTCTGATAATGACCTCGGTATTGTTCTAGTGCATTAAGAGAAGCCCTTTCATCCCGTGTTAGGTTATCCTTTAAATAACCTCCTGGATTGGCTTTTCTCTCATTCGCATCTAAATCAGCAATAACCATTTTATGAAAAATGTCTATGTTATTACCACTTGTTAGATTAGGAGACCATTTGGACTTATTCCTTAGACCACTAGATATTGATAGATCTGGACGGATTTCAAGATCATCTAAGACTTTTGCCATTGTCAAAGGATCTTCCTCCATCTCAGTAATGGAAAGAAGAAACACTGTGTCCTGTATATTGTTTATTGTAATTGAATCAGACACTATGCTCTTTGCTTGCAGAGTTTTATCTTTATTCTTCATCGGATTTAAAGCAAAATGCTTAACCAATTTTAGTCTTCCTATAATTAAGAGACTTAATATATTGTGATAAGTGGAGTGCAGCAGTATCATATCTTTGTCAATTGTACCTAATCGGTTGATTAGGTAGGGGGAAGTGAGGTGCTATGTTCCCCAAATTTATTGCAGGCACCCGTACGCTATATAGTAACAGTGAATTGTATATGTAGTGTATTCCTTCTAGAGCGCCACAAAACTCCTTAGCACCTAAACCTCTTGAACACAAGCTATAATAGAGTTGGAATATATCAGGCACACTGCAGACGTGCAAATTAAAAAATATCGCTAAGTATTACCTTAACTTGTAATGTTTGACCTCATTTAGGGGCAGATGTATCAAGGGAACTTTTAGTTCCCAACGTTGCGATTCGTAAAAAAGCAGCGTTTGCGACTAAAAATTTGCTAAATGGAATGTATGAAAAAAAAGTATAGCAAAATTAAGGAATCGCAAATTGCGATTCCTAAGATGCTATGCATCAAGCATTTCAATTTTGCGATTTTTCCTTAAGAAATCGCAAATTACCACCAAGTTGCCATGTGGCGCACATACATGCCCCTAGGGCATGTATGTGCGCCACTAGGGCATGTATGTGCGCCATATGCGCACACATGTGAATTTCAGGGGTGCAGCAGGGTGTCCTTAGGACACCCTTGCACCCTTGAAATTATTCTCAATTTGCGATTCTCCAATTGCAAATCGCAAATTGAAAATAACTTCCCATTCATTCCTATGGGCCTCCTGGCCCATAGAAATGAATGAGAAATTATTCCTTAATTGCGCATTTGCAATTTGCTATTCGCAAATTAGGATTAATAAGAAATCGCAAAAAAATTGCAATTTTTTAGATACATACCATTTTGCAATTCCTAAATAGCGATTCTCAAAAAATCGCTATTTGAGAATCGCAAATAGGTATTTTGAAACATCTGCCCCTTAGTCACATCAATCTAATTTTGAACACTTATTTTTATTTTTGTTTTGCAGATTACCTACCCTTCTTCCATTGGAGTCCATATCACATTTTGTTTACTATATTGTTATCTTGGCTGCTTGGAACGTTCTGCGCCAGTGCTGAACATTCGAAAAAACGGGTGGGGCCGCGTCGGCCGTTGGACGGGCGCAGCACTAGGAAGGTAGTGCTCGCGATGTCCAACGGCCAACGGCAGCACTTAAGGGGTTAAAGTTTTGTTTCTAGTTATTTATTATATTTTTATCTTAAAGTTACGTTTCTAGTTATTTATTGTTGTTTTAATAAAAGTTAATAAAGAAAAGTATATATGTCTTCTTTTTCTGACAACATATACTATTATTTAGTGTGATAACCATATAGTTATAAAACATTTAAAAATAGAAATGATATTTATAACTAGAAGTATAATAATACTGAGGCTTACTCATTACCAGCTCTTTACCTGAGTCTAATGCTACGACTAACAGTTCCTATGGAAAACATTTAAAACTCCAGCACAGTAACTGTTTCGATTAGCAGCATTGTGCGGTGAACTTCTAACCTCTGTGCTCACTTAAGTGTTCCATGAACTGTTACTATGGCAACAGGCAGGAAGCAGTTTGGGCGTATGTTTGAAAGGTACTGGCTGTACAGAAACCGTTATATTTACCCAGGATCCTCCACATGACTGAAAGGAAAGCAAAGTAAAACAGAATACTGTGTACCAGATTTACAGCCTCTTTGAGCCACTTCTGCATCCAAGGCCCCCCCCTGCAGAATTAGAAGTGTTTGGTCCTCAACGACCCCTCTTTAGCCCCAGGGATTTGTGTATTGTGGGAGGCAGGCTGCGTGGCCCTCTGCCTGGAGCCCTTGAGGGCCCTGGGGACCGCCACGCCTCAGGGCTGGCTCCTGCAGTGTCCAAGGGTGCCTACCCCTGGGACACTGCTGTTTGCTATGAGAGGGCGGGAGTCTCACAGTTCCAGCCCTTCCCATAGCAAACTTCATTTGGATTTTGAAAGACAGAGCAGTGAAATCTGTTCTCATTTTCAAAATCCAAACCAGATTGCTTTTCCACATGCAAGTTAGCATCTCCCCATGTGGAAAAACAATGCCGGCTCCCAAAGGACACAGAGCCGGCAGGACCGTGGGGGCATTGTGGCTCCCTCAATGGTCCCCAACATGTTTTATAAGACCCGGGGATAGGGTCCCAGGGGATAGTAGAAATTACTGATGGCTATTTTTTTTTACGGTAAAATTAGAAGTCGCGCACCCAGCGCAGCGCTCAGTGTGGCCCCCTGGTGTGCAAGCACTGAATGCACGACTAATCTGCAGGGTGCGCAACTCCCGCACCTTTGGTGCACAACTTCTACAAGTTTTGGAGCCTGCATTGCTTTTCCACATTTGGAGCTACTAACATGCAACTCCCCATGTGTAAAAGCAATCTGATTTAGATTGTAAAAGAGAGAACAGATTTCATTGCTGTAGGAGGACGGGATGGACAGCCCGGGACTCTACAGGAACCGGCCTTCCCACAATACATAAAGCCCCAGGGAATGGTTGTGCCCTTGGCTTTGGAGACCTTGCAACCCCGCCCAACCAATTTTTTTTAAAACCCCGGGGGTGATGGGACCCTCCTGTGCTCCAGGAGAAGGTGATGGGACCCTCCCGTGCCCCAGGAGAAGGGCTTTGGGGACCTTTGACCCCTGCCCCACCATTTTCTTTTTTTTAGCCCCAGGGGGTGACGATCCCCTGGGCTGGAGGTCCCCTCTGGGCCCCCATAAAAAGTAATAATTTTGCCCCCGGTATTTACCCCCCCTACCCCCGGGCTAATTATAAAAAAGTCGTTTTTTAAAATTAATTTATTTTCCGCGCACCCTACACGCACCTGCCAGATCTTTTTTTTAAAAAATCTAAAAAAATTGTGGGCCCTGGGGGTCCTTCTGGGACCTCCTAAGCAGGATATTTCCACCCTGCCCCCTTTATACGTTTTGCGCACTTGGTCCACTGACTTCTTCAGCCTCACTTCTACCGAGACACAAAATGGCTGCCAACAGTTTCTGGTTTCGTAAGTTGACAACCACTTGACAGCCAATTAACATTCAGCGTGTGTTTGGAAGGGTGCACTTATGGTGCACTCATGGTGCGCTCAGGGTGCATGGATCCCACGCGGCCATATATATATAAATGTTTTTAAATGTAATTTTCTCAGGAACTACTGAACAGACTGACACCATTTAAGCAAAAGGCACAGGTCCGAACTGAGAACTACGGGCATATTATTAAGGGGGTTTATCTCCGCTTTTTTGGCTTTAAAAGCCAAGAAAGCTGAGATAGAATTATCTCCCTATTACCTAGCTGTTGCCTACACCAGTTAGCGACAGCTAGTAGGAGATAGCGACCATCTTGGGCCCCACTTTGCATGTCAGAGAAATTTATCACTAATGACATGCAAAGTGGGCGTGCCAAGATGTTAGCGACTGGAAACAGTCGCTAACATCGCTATCTCCTATTACCAACTTTTGAAGATATTCGTGCTAAGCGCGAATATCTCCAAAAGCTAACACCTTCCCCGAGCAGTTCTTAGCCATGTTATCCAATGGGAGGTGGATAACATGGCTAAGAGCATTAGCTCGGTAATGCATGAATATCGCTGACTTTTCAGCGATATTCATGCTTTGCGGCCTATTTTTATCGCATTTGCGATAAACCTTGGTAATACCAAGGTTTATCTGCGATAAAAATCGCCGCAGGTCAGCGATGAATTTTTGTCTCTAACCAAGCAATAGCGATAAATATCGCTATTGCTTGGTAATATGCCCCTACATCCTTGCCAAATCTGGTGTAATTCCGTTCAGCAGTTCGGGCTGTAGCTCTGGCTAAAGGTCCTACGGGAAATTGCATGTGGAAAACATGTTTTAGGACTCCCCCTTTTTCTCGGCCACCGCTTAATGAATCATTCCAAAACTTTCAGGATAAGAGCAGACCAGAGCTGGCCAAAAGTTTGGGAAATTTTGCAAAGATTCATCAATCGGCGTCAACGTTATTGGGAATAGAATGTTGCGGATTTCCTAAGGATGATAGGTCCGAACTATATCTACCTCCATCTCCACATCTCCCACTACCAGACCCCCATTACAGTCTCACCATTAAAATTACTTTCCCCATCCCCATGGTGCACCTCCACTCTCCAAGTTGAGCCATCTAGCGTACCCATATTTTCTCAGTTCATCAACCTCAGTAGGCTGGATTCTACGTTAGCCTCCCCCTTAGACTATGGCGTACCTCATCATGCTCCCCTCACCACATTAGTCCCAACCACCTCCTAATTGATCACCATAATAACCTGTCTAGAACATAAAATCATCACTATTCTGGAAGACATTTCGTCAGTACACATAGACACAAAGATTAGCCACATACCGCCCCATCTCAGCATATTCTGCCACAAACACTTACCTTGATGCCCCGTCCCTCACCCCTACCCAAACCATCCCCTACATTCATCACCACCTGAAATCTAGATGCACCACGGCTGGAATGTCGCAACGGGAAGCTGAAATGCTGAGCAACACCTATGACAGTGACCCCTGCCAACCCTGCCACTGCAAGATCTCGGTCATCCTTGGCATGAATAGGATCCTGAACACCACTCACTCACATAGGCAGCCCACTCAACTAACTAGAATTCAACCCAGTTAGCCTGAGCAGAGATCATTACCCACGCTTTGCTGCATGCTTTGAACTATTGATCAGCAGTCAAGCATTCCACAGAAATAGCTGAAACTATCTTACAATACAATATTGACATCTGCTTTCTAACTAAAACCTGGCTAAATGACCACCAGCCCCTTATATCGACCTCCACACTCCACCAGGCTTCTCAATCATTTGCGGTGACCACAAGGATTGCAGTGGTGATAGAGTAGACATATTACACAAAAATGAGCTTTGCCTAACTCTCTTCTGCACTACCAAATATCCTACATGTGAATAAGTAGGAGTCCAACTCTCCCCATAGTCCCACACCCCATCATACTTCATGCCATCTATCTCCCTCCAGGTGACCACCCACACTTTCTCATTGACCTATCAGACCTAATATTGCAAAACTCCCAAAAATGGCAGCACAGACATTATATTAGGAGCCTAAAACTGCACCAGAAAAATCCTAAAGACCATACAGTACAAGCCCTATTTACCCTCCTGGAAATGAATGATCTTACCCAACACTGTAACAAACTCACAACAAGGGCTTGACCTGTGATGCCATCATCTTTGCACGTAACACCTTATACCTCCACTCTGTCCTACCATCTAACCGGACTGATCGCCATCTAATTGTTTTTGCTTTAAATACCATCCAACCAAAGCCTCTGCATCTAAACATATACCAAATGCCACATGCAGAGTTAGAAACGATAGTCAGTTCTCAAATCCTATGTTTGTATGACCTCTCCTCCACCAAAGACCTTACCAACCACTCCAACACAAAAATGATAGAACTCATTAAAACAGTCAGCTCCCTGACACTCAAGTTATCAAGAAGCATACCCTCAGGATCCTGGTTCAGAAAAGACTTTAACAATGAAAGGGGACAGCTCCGATTGGCTGAAAGAAATTGGAGAGAGCAGCCATTGCTAATCAATCTCTCGATCCTACGGGCTGAATGGCTAGATTACAAATAACACATCTTCGGAGCAAAAGCCTCCCTTTTCCGAGATCAACTTGACTGTTCTTGGAACAGACCCCAAGACCTATTCTGAATCTTCAAAGAACAAACATCCTCTTTCACCAATCACTTTTATAACTTTGCTAAGCACTGCGAAGAATTCTCACTATTTTTGTCTGAATAAATCTCGAACATCAAACTCTCCCTTGAGCAACCCACCAAAGATGCCCCTTCTACACAAAGTGTCTACCAAAGCCCTACCTCCAAATGATAGCTGTCTCCCTCCCTCAGCAACTCACTTAACTAATCTCATTCCCTTGCAATTGAAACATGATGCTACCTGGACTGAATTCAACTTATCACTGAAGATGAAATCCTCATGTTACTTGCTAACATAAAGCTAACATCCCACAACTCTAACCTCCTCCCGGCGGCACTTATTAAAAAACTCAGTCACATCATCTCTCCTAAATGGACCAAAATTGTTAATTCTTTCCAATTGATCGGCTTCATGCTGGTCCCCTCAAAGTCGACCAAGTCATCCCCCACATAAAAAATAAGATGTGAACTAGCACAAACATATTACCTACAGGCCTATAACCAACCTCCTTCTCCTCTCCAAAATCATTGAAAAATGTTGGGTTAATAACTCAACAACCACATAGAAAAATACAACCTGCACGACACCTTCCAATCTGGTTTCAGGAAAGGCTGCAGGACAGAAGCTGCAATACTGGACATCATAGATGACCTACACAGATCTCTGGATGATGGCCAGGCCTGCCTTCTAGTCCCCCTGGACCTATTGGCTGCCTTTGACACTGTCAACCATGACATCCTCCTAAACACCCTATCGCAGCGCACAGGTATCAACGGAACTGTCCTTAAATGATTTGAATCTTTTCTGAACCATCGCTCACAGCTAATCAAACTCAACCACTCGACCTCAAAAGAAACACCAATACCACAAGGAGTCACCCAATGGTCAAACCTCTCTCCTGCCCTATTCAACCCCTATATAGCACACCTTGAAATGATCCTGAAGCAAGTCAAAATTGCCTAAAATCTCTATGTAGACAGCATCCTACTTTACATGAAAATATTGTCAATCAAAGATATCCACCACTTAACTAGCATCCTTGCCACGTTCAATCTTGGCTGACCAGCAACTCTCGTAAGCGCCACACCAATAAGACCAAACTCCTTTTTATCCATTCCAAAGAGAAATCCTTTTTCATAGCTGTCCGGTTCGACAACATCACCGCTTGAAATTGCAAACTATCATTTTGCAACTCTGTTAAATCTCAGTGGGATTACTCTTGACAGACATCGGAGCATTAAAGAGCATATAAATGCCTCTGATAAAAGTGTCTTTTGCACGTTAAAACACATTAATTCCCACTGAAGACCTAAAGACTGTGGTACAATCCTTAGTCCTCCCCAAGTTAGACTACACTAATGCAATGCTTACAGGAGCCCCAATTGCAAAAACAACAAGAGATGGACCGAATGTGGATCAATGTCACACATTCCCCCAGTCAAAAGATCTGGGCCCAAATCCATCGTTTTTTTGCACTCCACACCACCCTGGGTTAGACAATGGCGATATGCAAATCAGCTCTGACCCTGTTGCCCCATGGGAACAGTCCAGTCCGAACTACAAAAGCCATGTCCTTCCCAGAACGGAATCAAGCATCCGAGGACCGGACCGGTTTCGAGGTAACACCTCTCATCAGCCCGGCTAGCTTGACTCCAAGTGGTGTGGAGTGCCTGGGACCCACGTCTGGGCATCCCCAGCGCACTTAGGGCGGCAATTGCAAAAACAACAAGTGATGGACCGAATGTGGATCAATGTCACACATTCCCCCAGTCAAAAGATCTGGGCCCAAATCCATCGTTTTTTTGCACTCCACACCACCCTGGGTTAGACAATGGCGATATGCAAATCAGCTCTGACCCTGTTGCCCCATGGGAACAGTCCAGTCCGAACTACAAAAGCCATGTCCTTCCCAGAACGGAATCAAGCATCCGAGGACCGGACCGGTTTCGAGGTAACACCTCTCATCAGCCCGGCTAGCTTGACTCCAAGTGGTGTGGAGTGCCTGGGACCCACGTCTGGGCATCCCCAGCGCACTTAGGGCGGCAATTGCAAAAACAACAAGTGATGGACCGAATGTGGATCAATGTCACACATTCCCCCAGTCAAAAGATCTGGGCCCAAATCCATCGTTTTTTTGCACTCCACACCACCCTGGGTTAGACAATGGCGATATGCAAATCAGCTCTGACCCTGTTGCCCCATGGGAACAGTCCAGTCCGAACTACAAAAGCCATGTCCTTCCCAGAACGGAATCAAGCATCCGAGGACCGGACCGGTTTCGAGGTAACACCTCTCATCAGCCCGGCTAGCTTGACTCCAAGTGGTGTGGAGTGCCTGGGACCCACGTCTGGGCATCCCCAGCGCACTTAGGGCGGCAATTGCAAAAACAACAAGTGATGGACCGAATGTGGATCAATGTCACACATTCCCCCAGTCAAAAGATCTGGGCCCAAATCCATCGTTTTTTTGCACTCCACACCACCCTGGGTTAGACAATGGCGATATGCAAATCAGCTCTGACCCTGTTGCCCCATGGGAACAGTCCAGTCCGAACTACAAAAGCCATGTCCTTCCCAGAACGGAATCAAGCATCCGAGGACCGGACCGGTTTTGAGGTAACACCTCTCATCAGCCCGGCTAGCTTGACTCCAAGTGGTGTGGAGTGCCTGGGACCCACGTCTGGGCATCCCCAGCGCACTTAGGGCGGCAATTGCAAAAACAACAAGTGATGGACCGAATGTGGATCAATGTCACACATTCCCCCAGTCAAAAGATCTGGGCCCAAATCCATCACTTGTTGTTTTTGCAATTGCCGCCCTAAGTGCGCTGGGGATGCCCAGACGTGGGTCCCAGGCACTCCACACCACTTGGAGTCAAGCTAGCCGGGCTGATGAGAGGTGTTACCTCGAAACCGGTCCGGTCCTCGGATGCTTGATTCCGTTCTGGGAAGGACATGGCTTTTGTAGTTCGGACTGGACTGTTCCCATGGGGCAACAGGGTCAGAGCTGATTTGCATATCGCCATTGTCTAACCCAGGGTGGTGTGGAGTGCAAAAAAACGATGGATTTGGGCCCAGATCTTTTGACTGGGGGAATGTGTGACATTGATCCACATTCGGTCCATCACTTGTTGTTTTTGCAATTGCCGCCCTAAGTGCGCTGGGGATGCCCAGACGTGGGTCCCAGGCACTCCACACCACTTGGAGTCAAGCTAGCCGGGCTGATGAGAGGTGTTACCTCGAAACCGGTCCGGTCCTCGGATGCTTGATTCCGTTCTGGGAAGGACATGGCTTTTGTAGTTCGGACTGGACTGTTCCCATGGGGCAACAGGGTCAGAGCTGATTTGCATATCGCCATTGTCTAACCCAGGGTGGTGTGGAGTGCAAAAAAACGATGGATTTGGGCCCAGATCTTTTGACTGGGGGAATGTGTGACATTGATCCACATTCGGTCCATCACTTGTTGTTTTTGCAATTGCCGCCCTAAGTGCACTGGGGATGCCCAGACGTGGGTCCCAGGCACTCCACACCACTTGGAGTCAAGCTAGCCGGGCTGATGAGAGGTGTTACCTCGAAACCGGTCCGGTCCTCGGATGCTTGATTCCGTTCTGGGAAGGACATGGCTTTTGTAGTTCAGACTGGACTGTTCCCATGGGGCAACAGGGTCAGAGCTGATTTGCATATCGCCATTGTCTAACCCAGGGTGGTGTGGAGTGCAAAAAAACGATGGATTTGGGCCCAGATCTTTTGACTGGGGGAATGTTTGACATTGATCCACATTCGGTCCTCACTTGTTGTTTTTACAGGAGCCCCAAAGCACACCTAGTACAGTTGAAATCCACACTCCATGCAGCGGCTAGACTACTGTTGGGGAGAGTTACTTTGACCACATGACTCCAACTTTCAAGAAACTCAACGGGCTACCATTTGAGGCTACAGCTATACTCAAAACTGCTTGCATAACCCACAAAGTGTTCTACACCAAAAAAACAAAAGCTGATCAAAAGAAACCTCTCTGAAGCTCTAACAGTCTACTCTTGATACTCTTGATTCCACCAAAATTTAAGAAAGGGAATTCTGGCACCCGTTCCTTCACTGGGAACACCGTCAGAATATGGAACTCGCTAACTCAAGATTTATGTTTTATCATTACCTCACTTCAAGAACAAGCTGAAACTTCTCTTCAACAAGTACCTGGAACACCACCCGCCCCTTAAACCATTAGTCTGAACTGTTTGCTCTCAGCTCAGACCCTCTAAACAAATCTCAGCATCACTACCCCGGGGAAGACTGTGACCCGTCTGCTTCACCTTCACAACACCCTACCATAGATACCTCAGAACCTATATCGTTCATCTATAATACTGTTTGTCATTAATAAGGAAGATACCTTTCTTTTATTTCTTGTTATAATATATTGGTATTTACTCTACATGTAACTAATGTATTTGCAGCTGTATTAATTCTTTAAAGCGCTATATATATTTACATATACCTTATCCATCTCCATAATACATGTCATATAAATACTGTCACTATGTATCTATATTTACTCCAATTTCAACTCATGTCATTGCTGCTATATCAATTCTGTAAAGCACTCTGATACCTTTGTTAAATAAAAAAATAAACCATGGATGGTTGGGATATGCTGAGTGTCCAAAATGGAAGCCAGACATAAGTGCAACAATAAGTTACACACTTTCTGCTTCTACTACCTGACATTACCCACACAAACTTAGGACAGACTATATTTACCAATAAGCCAGGCCCTCTCCGGTAGTAGTTGTGATATCAGCTGGGGTTTGGTGCTGTTTCACAGTACGAAGGAATCATGGGCTGATCCTGAGAACCGGGCACAGATGCTTTTGATATACAACTCCAGTTAACAAACAACTTGGATGTTGAAAGAATTTCAGTGCTTCCTGTTAAGGTAAATTTGTTACCTGGCTTGTGCTGGTATTAAGGCAATATGGGAGCTATGAATGCCTCTAATCGTATGCAGGACTCAAACAAATTCTTAGAACTCAAACTTCACAGTGGGTAAATACTTCCGGGGATGTAGATGTCAATGTGCCTCATCATTGCTGAAAGCACATCCTGTAGTACACCACTGAACATTGGTTGTAACTTACCACCAGATATGGCCACAGTGTATTGGAAAGAACCTGTCGTCAGAAAATGCAATACTGCCATATGTTTCACAATTGGTGGGATACATGTTGAATTAGTGTTTTGAGGAAGGAGATCAGGCTCCAACTGATGACATAAATCCAGCAATGTTTGCCTATTCAAATGAAACATCGTGATGTTATGCCTTTCTTCCATGGTCTGGAAATGAGTGGTATACTGGTGGCTGTCGTCTCCTCCTTCTCCCAGGGTACCTATGTATGGAGTGAAAAGAATTTTGAACAGTCTCCAGATTAACATATATGAAGAGTATGCCAAAAGTCATGTGACGAAACATATCTGGTTCTGAAAGCATTACACATTTTTTACATAATAATTGTCAACTGTCCAACATCCACCTAGAATTCCCATTGTGGACTTCACATGTGTCTCTGCAACAAAAATGTGCACATTATACATCCAAAAATATATTATGAGTACCGTAATATTGTAATTTTAGAATTTGGCTGTCAAAATGACTTCAAAGCGGTGTACAGTGCACTGCGCTGATACAGCTTTTATGAACAGTAACGCACCACACAGATGTTTGTTTAATGGACATTACGTGGCAATGGAGTAGTACATATATACAAATGTAACTCCTTGTTTGGAATTGTGGTGACACGCCTAGCAGTCTCCATTTCTGTACTTCCAACCACTAAAATGGTGGATGCCTGACCTCGCAAATTGGACACTCAGAATCTGCTGCTGCCTACAGAAGTCGACAGCGCAGTGGGAGTTTTCATCCACAACAGACACAGGCGTGGCTAACATTGGTGAGTGTGATAGTAGAAGGCTAATGGATCTGTCAGTCTACACTGATGACAGGGTATGTGGTGTACCTGTACGCCACAGTTTGAAAAATAACTCTCTTGCCTCCTGACACTGCTATCACCAACCCTCTACTTTAGCTGCTGTTTGCCACCTCCAAGAGCAATCCTGTCAGGGCAAGCAGATGAGAGGGCCAATACCGTTTCTCCGGAGTAGCTGGAGCTACTGGCTGAATAGGTCCATTCACTGTGCGTCCAGCTCAATAGCTCAAAAGAACAGACAACTATCTTACATACATATATTACTCTGTTTAACGCCATAATATTCATTCCGATAGGCTACATTGTGCATCTGAATTCCAGAGTGAAGTCTGTTTACTGTTGTAACATTTTGTGGTCTCTACATAGGACAATCATGTAATGGATTGTTGAGCACAATACATTGTGTACTTAATTTCACCATTGTGATGTGTGATGTGTGGGATGCTCCACGTTCTACTTGTGGTGCATGCACATATCTATGCATGTATACATGTAATGGTAGCTATGATATACTTACTAATCAGATCATGGTAAATGTGCAAACAAATGTATAGCCTTTATACCATGAGCCTTGCATACATTCCATAAGAAGCAGGTGCGGATGATGTTAACTATATGTACAGTCCCATATATCACTCAGCCCAGATGAGGTCTATCCCTACAGTTGTCTGGGAGCTAGTTATACCTCACAGACACCTTCAGAGTGCCACATAACCTTGAGGTCACATATTGGATGGCCGCAAGATGCACTTTTATGTATTGGAGTGATGAAAATTTGATATTCATGGTGGAACAGTATGCTTAGCCTGCAGAGAGCAAGGCCTGCCAATGAGTTATGCTCAGTATGAGCCATGGGGCAGACTAGAGTGGAGTTTCTATAGCAATACAACTGATGCACAGATTAATCTTCCTGTTGACCTACATGTCATTGTATTATCCCAAATGAGTTTTCAGAGCCAATATTAGCGGTCAATACTTTTACATGGACTACATTTGAAATGGTGACTGAGGTGACCCCCTGACCTGACACTTCTTTTCATTGACCCACATTGTCAGTGTGTGTCATTACTTATGACAGGCCCCTTTTGTACACAGGCCTGTTTTCACTGTTCCATAAGTCAGGCTTGCGCTGTACAGGTCAATTGCATGTGTGACACATTATCAGTGCAGATAGTTGTTTACTTTAGAAGAGCTTTTGATATGTGAATCACCAGCTTTGTTACATTCAACCAATCAAACAAAGAATTCAATGGTATGTTGATGTCATCCCTGTAACAGTGCTACATGTGACAAATGGTGTGTCCTCTGATGACAGTACATACCACACAAACTCAGTCGGACGTAGTATTATATCCCATTAGTTAGTCCACATGTCCACACATCCCCAGAGTGGAAGCTCTTAGAGACAAAAATGGCAGCCCTTTCATAATGACCTACGTCTTAGGATGTAGTCTATACTATGGTACAAGGCTAAATGAACCTTATGCACTAAATCAATGGGCCTGGCTGTAAAGGTGTCTGAACAATAACGCACAAGTAGTTTACCCATAAGAAGGTCACAATGGGGGGTTGTGTTTCATAGAAGCTCACATCACAGTACATGCTGGATGGCCCTGGGCTACATGATGTTAGTGGGATGGCTTAGTCAGTATAGGACATGACCAGGGATGAGGATAGTCAGCAGGTGAAAACAAAAGAGGGTATTCATGTCTTTGTAGTGCTCTGCATGTGAGAACTACACATGTTTTATGTTTTCGTATTATTTATGCAAGTGTCGGATTATACAATTTGTGCCTGAAGAACAGAGATATCAGAAAACTTGCACTGATAATCTGTTTATCCTTCTCTTGTATCCACACAGGTCAATGCCCATTAGAAGCAGGCCATTTGGAAAGCCATCGCCCGGAAGGTACAGACCCAGGGGTCTATGGCTGCTGTAGTGTCCACTGCAGGAAAGGGTGGGAGAACCTGAGGCACTGGACACGGAAGGTCGTGGAGGTCCTTTCTGGGGAAGTCCTCCCAATGTGGATGGGGTGGACACCACACCCTGACCCTGTAATGGTCTGCATACTGGCGGTGGCCAGTTGAAGGGCCGACAGCAGCTACAAGGGAGTGAGTCCTGGATAGAGTTGTACATGTTACCATGGCAACTTTTTGAGTTACAAGCAGGCGTTTCACCATCAATATTGGGGATGACCCATATGCGAAACACAGGAACGATTCTTGTTTTTGTAGGTCTGGTTTTAGGTGCATGATGATGTGCTTTGCGCACTGTCTGTATGAGCAGGAACATAGCAAAGTCCAGCCCACTACCAATGTACTTTCTTGAGCAGACACATGGCTAAGTAAAGGGATGAATTGCCTCATGTTCTTTGGTGTTCTGGGTATCAATTGTACCATGCCACTTGTCTTAATTGTGTAGGGAGTGATGTTCCCTCACTACTGTGGAGAAGTGTGGCTCAATGATTAGAGCGGCAGACCCTGATGCAGAGGTCTAGCCCGGGACCAGGGTTCAATTCCCCGCCTCGGCGGGTCTTGGGCTCAAAATTCCACAGACCTAATAATTCTCGTCTCAGTGCCTATTCCAATCATGGAGTCCCACTCTGCAACTCTGGGCAATAGCTTGCTTAATCTCCACAATGGCCCCCACAACGCTAAGGATGCCTGGCCTCCACCTTGGGGGTGCCAAGGAGTGGACGCCTCACAGGGAAAGCCAGGATGGGTTCCACAGCGGTATTCGTACAAGCGCCTTGAGACCCTTGCGGGTGAGTAGTGCGCTATACAAGTATCAATTTACATTTACATTTACTGTCTCTCATGTGATGGTATCCCTATTACTTGTGACATGGCATGCACTGTTTATTCAGTGACTGGACAGCACCTCCTATTGGTAAGGTGGGACACTACATGGACATGGATGTGAAAATATCACTGGTGCCCTCAGCCTTAGTGTCTACATGTTGCCCAGTGTACCTTTTCTGTTGTTATTTCATCTGTAATACTGTTTAAAGATTCATTCACTGACTGGTGGCATGCGTCAGGGAGTAATATGTAGAAAGGCAGATAACATATGTGAATGTCTACACTCAGTTTTAGGAGTCACTTTGTGTTTGCTTTCCCAAATGGTGCTGTGATGTCCCATCTCATTAGGACTATGGTGATCCCCCTCTTCATTTCATAGATAGTCACACACAGCAACCTTCAAAGGTATATTGGCTTGTAGGAATGTAATCTAACAATTGTGTTGTCACAAGTACCAAGCAATGAAGGAGAAGGGGCCAACATTGTTGAGGACACAGCTGGCCTCAGTGACGTCGTTCATGACAGTGTACCCAGTGACAGAGCTTGTGGGGGAAGTGCCATGGAAGACAAAAGCTCAACTTCATCATCTACAGAGTCATCCTCCAGTGGAAACTCCAGAAAGGTGGTGGACCCTACAGGATTTGTTCCACCTTCATCCTTTTCTGATACCCCCAGTTCGATCACCACCCTCCCATTTTTTTCCCCAACCAGTTGGCTGGTATCCTTCGTCCAGACAATTCACCCCCTGCTCATGTCCCAATCCACTGTGCAAAGTGAAGATGCTACTGTCTTAATGAGAAACATCTCTGTGGGTCAAACTGCACTACTGAATGCAATTCAGGGGCAGGGCAGCCATCTGCAGGAAATGGTGGCCCACCTACAAATCATTCACAGCGCAATGTCTGGCCTACAGAGATCTTTTCAGGCTCTGGCCCTCTCCTCCTCCTCCGCACAGCCTTCCATTCCCACCAGCATTGTTTCCCTCCCCAGCAGTTCACCCATACCAATAACCTATTATTAAACCTATAAACAGCACTCACAAACATTTGCACACACACATACACAGATACAGACAAAAGCATGGACACACAACACCCCCGCCACCACGTCTACAGACAGCACAGACAACACCACTCCTACTCCCAACCACCATCACTTCCATACACACACAATTACACCCATTGTCACCACTACATCAGCATCCACGTCACCCTCACCCAGTAGGTCCACTACCTAAACATCCACAGATACATCCGTCACAGTTTACACACCTAAGAAATACAGACACACACAATTAAGTACCAAACAGACACCACAAAAACAAGATACATCCCAACTTTAACTGCATATTCCTGACACACATGCACCTGGATCCCTCCATGATTTAATCAGGGCTCCCTTGATTTTAGCATAAACACATTTGTTAGTAGTGGGGTTGAGCAGATTGGGGAATGGGGAGGGTCTGAGGTTTTTGAGTTGGAACTTGGCTTGTTATTTGGGACAAAGATGAATGTAAAATGAAATGCCCAATCCTTCACTGGGATATAGTAAAACAGTCTTGGTTGTGAGACTCCTTGAAAAAAGGGGCAATAAACGACTTCCCCAAAAAAATCTGTTGTTTCTAAATTGTAAGGCCAATTCCTAGTCAGCCAGGCCTTGGATCTAATTTCTTTTCTTCTTCTATCTTAGACTGTTTTATGTTCTTGTCTAGCTGCTCTAAATACTGCTACATTAGGTGGCAATGTATTGGTAGCTTGCTTAAAAGTTTTTAAATCAGCAGTCATGTGGAATCAAACCATTTCTGGGGAAGTGGACCCTTGCGGGGTTTCTTTGTGGTCGGCATACATAACACAAAGCCATCCTTAACCTTATTGGACTCCGCCTCTTCAGACAGGCAACACATTATATCCTCATTATTTTTTAGGATAAGGGCTTTAAAAAACTGGTTTGGGTCAATGCTATCCCACATCATACAGGTTCCCTTATTCAGTTGGTAATGTACAAACGGCCTGCGCCTGTTCTTAATTGATGGGCCATTCTGAAATGATGGGAGGAAGGAGCTGGACCCAGCCTTATTCACACCTGAATAGGATGTGTCCTGTCCCACCACACAAAGGGGTGCATACCCCCTTTAAGTGAGTCTGGAGCCAGAGCACGATGGGAGGGCATCTGGGTACTTCATATTAATCTTTTTAAAGTTTAACCACTTCAAAGGCACCACTGGGTATAAGAACTGGGCCTCTGACTCTACCCCTTCAGTACACTTCTGGACCTGTGGATACTCTACTAGAAAAAGGTACTGCTGTGCTGCTGAATGGACTGCCACTCTGATGGGTTCCTGCCTTGCTGTGCTGACTTACTGCCTGCTGCCCTCGTGCCTAGCTGAGAAGCACTGGACCTGAACCACTTGAAGCCAGAACCCAGAGTCACTCCAAGGGCTTGCTGGTTGGCCTCCTGATCTGAAGCCTGAGGGACAAACAAGACTTCCAACCCTGTGTCTGCACCTGGACTCTGCCATCTGTGAGTCTTCCCTGCCAAGTGGTGGCATCTCTGTCCTATACCCTTGAAACTGGACCTAAGGTGCTTGCCCTGGCAGAACCAAAGCATCCACTGTCAAACCGATGCACTGCTACTGTTGAGCAGCTACGAACCTGCCCATTGCCAATGTTGTACGGATCAAAACTGGTACATTGCCACTACTGCATGGAGCAACACTGTCGCATCGCTGCTGTGTGGATCAGACCTGACCCATTGCCTTTGGAACCACTGCGCAATGCTCTACCCAGCACCCATACATTGACAACAGCCTCGATGATGACACCAAACCTCTGCTCTGCAGCCCCCACTCATCGTGCTGTTACATGGATCAGGACCAGCGTATCACCTTGTCTGCATCAAGCATCCTTCAACACATCCAGGATCAAGGTACTGTGGTTCAGCAGGCCAAACTGAGTTCCTGTAGCTGGCCTTCGCTCCATTGTAGTGGGCCTGAAATGTTCACTTTGTACCAGTCCGGCACGGCCAGATATCCCAAAGGGAGTTTTTGCTTCTAGGCATCAAATTTACTTACAAACTTTTAAATTCAATATGTCAAGATCTGCTTATTATATTTGTGTTGTTTTGGTCTTGCTTTATGCATTCCAATATTCTCTATTTTTCTATACTGCGGTGAGATCTTTTTGTGTGGTTTGTCACTGTTTGAAATGTTGCTCAAATACATTACACATTGCCTCCAAGTTACCCCTCATTGCTCTGTGCCAAGCTACTAGAGAGTGAGCACAGGTTATTTTGGGGATTGCTGGTTCTTTACCCGTTCTAGGGTTGTGGTTACTGCTTAGTCAGGGCTCACATCCCAGTCAACCACCCTAATTTCTAATACATATTTACAATGCACATGTATGCAAGTGATGAAGGGGAAACCCTACATTGTTGTGGCGATCTGAGTTATTGCAGAAATACAAAAACTGATTCACAAGGAGAATCTTTTTGAAAATAGGTTTCATTATTAAAAATGTCAGTAGGGTAGTATCTACAGATTACAACAATTATTTGCAATGTAGAATGTTCGAGACAGTGAAACAAAAATATTTTTATATATTCAAGTTAAAAGAACTTGGCTGTTTAACCAATAATTCTCTCTTCTTTCTTTGTTCTATCAGACTGGCACTGGGAAACCCTCTGGGGTAGCTGTGTGCCTTATAAACTCATTTAACATAACATAACATAACATAGATGTATAAAGGGTCCAGGGATATTTTAAACACAGCAAATTTCAATATGCAATTTTAATATTCCTCTTTTACCCTCTCACATTTATCAACTAAACCATCTACTACAAATTATTTCTCTTTGAAGCAACACATTTACAAATCCCATATTTTGCACACACTCATCTTCATGTTAAATGCTCGTATGTTTGGAATATTTTATGCAAAGTGCAGGGCAAACTAGTATGTACCTCGCGTGATGTAAAGTTCATGCCCTTTTTAGTATGAAATGCCCTGCTGTAGACCAGTACTTAGCAGCAGTGTGAAAGTCTCTGCTAAATGTAAGACAATGCCCTTTTTTGGGTGGTCATCACCATTGTTTGTTTTTGTTTTTTGAATCTGCATACTTGGAGACTGCTGCTCAGTGCCGAGTGTATGTGATTTGACTGCTAAGAATATTTAACTGACCTATAACTCCCTAGTATATGTAGCTAGTGGACCATAGCACATATTGTGCCACCATTAAAGTGGCAATGCAAAACATGCCTGCAGGCCTGGCACCAGTAACCTTGTTGCGCAGGTTTAACCTGCAAATTCAACCTGTCAAAATAACCCTTTGTCAAGTCTATACCATCCTTTTAAATATTAAGTAGTAACTTCTATGTAGGCTTTAAATGCTCAAAAAGCAGGTACATGATATTGCAATGAAAGACATGTAAATGTTTAGCTTAGTGTTAAACATGTCCTTACGGTGAAAATGCATAGTTAGCTATTTGCAATGCAGCAGGGTTATCTGTTCCACAGAAAAGCATTAGGATACTTTTATTAAAGGAAATAAAGGCGTCTCAATCTAGTTAATTATTTCTTGGAGTTTTCAACATTCTTTAGTAAAGTCGGATTTGTAACAAATATTTTCAAAAGGTACTTTTAAAAACTTACCTTTAGCCTGTTTAAAGGTTCTAGAAGCCCACATGCCTGAGCTTCCAGCTGTCACCATTGAGCTGAATAGTTCCTTAATTAGGTGTGAATTGACTCCCAGAGCTGAGACATAGGGAGCCGGTGTGGGGTGGTGTCCTTTTTCCTTGACAGGATTACCATCTGTGCAGTGCCCAGGAATGCAGTCATTTTCAAAAAGGAATTCTTTGTCACATACAGATGTAGCTCACAACCGTGCCTACCACTCTCTATTGTCTTTCTACCAAACAGGCGCCAATCACAGTAGGAGAGGTGTTGCCCCCAGAATCGGTTTTGAGTGACCACAGTGGAAGATTAGCTCATTTTCCTGATACATCTCTAAGCTGGACAGAGAAAGTATGCACAAGGAAGGAAAGATCCTGCCATGTTCGATTGAGATTGAGAGGAGCATTGTGGGATTGTTTGGATCGTGGCAGACAGGAATTGCTGCAAAAGATGATAGGGTTGTCTGTGCAACCTTTTCCTTATTGGTTAGGGATGGGCGAGGAGTCAAACCAACCCGCAAGTTAGTGGCAGACCTAAATGTGGCACCATGGGTACCTTCTTCACAATGCTACTGGACCTACGGAAAACAGACAAAGCAATGCACCTGCTGTTGTGACCAGGGAGGCTGAACCTGCTCCTATTCGTACCTTGGAGAAATATGTTTATTTCAAAGGTCAGTTAGCTGGCCTCCTTTTAAGCTAAAAGGATCCAAAATCTGAGAAAGACCACTTTCCTGAAAGAGCCCAGCTCAGCAGTTTCAACTGGACCAGCTCTCTAACCTGCTTATGCCTTCTTTTGGAGTGAGTCCTGACTCCTAAGTGCTTCTTTCTGAGGTCCAGTAATCATTAGCTAGTGTTCAAATTTACTCCTCCTGCATAAACTGCAAAAGCAGGACTTGGAAACTTTTAACCAGATTTCTGCCTGAAGATGCATTGAGCATCTGATCAATGTCAAGGCCGTCCTAGGCATGGACTTCAGATTTTGCCCTATCACAGCCTTACCTCTTTTATTGACGTTCGCACCGGGAACCCGCACTTCAGCAACCGGCCATCGTTGATCCTCACTTCAGTTTCAGCTTGCAGCTTGCTTTGTTGAGGACTCTTTGACAACGTTTCTCCATAAAAGTTTCTACTTCCTTTGATAACTCTTTGGCCAGGACAAACCTGGTTCTTGTATCTGACCCGCATTCCATTGTGGTCACCCTCAAACCATACCATTGTTTCAGTCTAGCGTGACCAGTTACTGTTGGTTGTTTTTTGGTGCTGTTTTTATTTAATACTTAAAGATTTAATCGCTTCAGTATTACTTATTAGAATTTTGTTGTTTTGGTGTCATTTTGTTCATTGAAATATTCTCACTTTTTTATAAATTTGAGTGGGATTTTTATTGTGTTGTGTATTCTATTTTTTAACTGTTTCGGTACTTCTAAAGACTTCTCTTAAGTTAAGCCTTAGTGCCATAGTTATCAGGGGTTAAGCAAAGGTGGGAATTACTGAAATCTTTACTTGACCTAGCAAAAATAGGGACAATATTACTTGTGGTGGACACCATCCATCTCAAATGATAACCCACTTCTCACCCAACCTTCTTCAAGAATGCATTGGAGGCTCACTTGGACCTTAAAGGGCCCATTGAGGTCCCCACACGGATTAATTTGAGGCCATATGTATGAAGCTTTTTTGGGTGTGGCAAATGGCCCAATTAAGAAAATCGAGATATTTGCACCCAAAAGAAAAGCAATTTTAAATGTACAAAAGTCAACTTGAGATTCAGTAACTTGTCACTTAATCTCACTTGGGTTTGTGATTTAGTATATGGAACAGGTGAAATTAGGGTGTCTCTTCCAAACTCTGATTTGCAGTGGTATTTTTTAATGTTGTGTGACTTAACTACAGTTGCAAAACATTATTTGTTTACAAACTACTCAAAATAAGTGGTAACTATTTCCAAATGGAATTGGGCCCTGATGCGGCCCCTTCCCGTTCGAGAATTAAAAAAATTAATATTTTCAGGAGCTGATAATGGTCTTATGGACCAAAGCCTACTCTTAAAAAGATAAAACTTAAGTTTCATTTTTATTTTGAAACACATCCGGGTTTCCTATAAGGACAATAGACTGCATTTCAAAGAAAAAACAAGTTTACGTTATTACACAGTGATCACAGACATAGTGGTCTACTGACCCTAGCAGGCCACCACTCCTGTGATTCCTAGAGAGTCATACATTGCGACCAACCTAATTAATATTCATGATGTAGGTTGATTTGCATTACCACTAGGTGATTGCTGTTATAAAATATATTCTTTAATGCATTATAATTTGCGATTTTCAAATTGTGATTTAGTAAGAATCTCAATTTGGAAATCACAATTCCTAATTAATTAATCCTCACAGTCTTCATTGTAGTGGGTGCATTCCGGCCTACACTTGATTGTTTGGGCATGGGTACCAGCATGAATACAAAGAGCAAAATGTACCTCACAAGCTTCCGTCATGCCCGTTCTATTGCCGGTGACCAAGAGCATTATTGAGCATGTTTTTGCAACCTGGCTCTTGCGGTTTGTGGAGGTGGTGGAAAGCCTGTGGAATCCTGCACTCCCCCGGTTACTTGAAGCAATAGATCTATTACAGGTGCAGTCTTCTCATCAAGAATGTATTTCCCCCAGAAGGCTTCTTCTGAAAGACAAGGGCCCTGTAACTCCAGGGCGTACAGGAGGACACAAACGTGCATGAGAAAGCTGTGGGTAGAAATTGTATGCCAAAGTCATCAGACATTTTAATGTGCATCTTTTGGAATAGTTTAATATATCAAATTATTTCACAATACTGCTAAATGCTTTGCTTCAACAGAATAAATAGTAGCATACCACTGTTTCCGAATATAATCATATTTTCCTATAAAAACATAAAATTATACTACGCACTGCAGTTAAACATTGGGAAATTGATTGCACTGGCTACTGAACCCTAAAATATACCACATAATCTACACAGGATTTAGAAATTCAATTTAATTGCATCTTGAAGTTAATGTCTCATAAACAGAACTAATGTTTCTCAAGCAGGAAAATGCATATCTCGAGCATAATCTTTCCAATTACTGGATTTATTTAGCTTTTTCAATTACACTGATTTGTGATGTCGAGCGTCTTAGTACAAGAAGAAAAGCAGGTATATTCTCTTATGATCTAACGCAGTACATACTGTGACATTTACCCTGTACAATGTTTTAATGGTTTGCAAAGTCTTTTTTAGGAATTTGTAAAAAGAAGAAATAATCAACCCTGATTTATTTGGTAGTCTATGTTTTTCTTTTTACTTTGTCCTAATCAAACATCTAGCTTTGAGTAAGGTCTGACTTGTGAGCACGCTGTCCAGACCATATGTGACAACAAGAAAAAAGAGTATTAAGAAGCAGTAATTGTGAGAAGTTGGCTTGGCATATGATGTCCACTATTCTAGTGGGAACCTTGTAGCAGTCCAAACGACCCTTATTGACGGTAGGTTTAAGACAACCTTTTAGAAAGCTATCCTAGTGGTAGCTGTGCAGAGCAGCCTTCAGGCTACGTCTTGAAGGAATGTAAAGCAGCTTGTTTTACCAGTCTATAATCTCTTGAATGATCAAATGAAAGTATATCACACAAGGTATATATAAAATATATATGTATTTATTCTTAACACAACCCCTCTAGTCTCTTTATGAGGCTAGAGGCAAAAGTACAACACAGTAAATAGCACAGTATACGTTTTGCCCTAGGGGCCTCACAAACCATACACTAAGAGCGTGGTATAAGAACCATGTGAGGGATAGTAGTGAGGCCTAGGGCCTGTAGAACCGCTGGGGCAACCAGGAACCACTCAAGGTAGGGACGCAGAAGACCCACGGGGGACGTGTGCAGTGTCTAAACACAGCCGCGAATCACTATAGACTTCTATGAGGAAAGTTTAAGTTACAATTTTGAAGATTAAGGACACTTAGGAGTGGACTGCAGTGAAACCCCTTTAGACTAGGACACTTCGAGATTCAAGACCCATGGGATGACCAGAGTACTCGTGTGACCTCACCCAGCGAAGCCGGGTGCATAGGTGTCTTTTCGTGTCGGGTTTCGTCGTCGATTCCAATGGAGAGCTGCGAAGAAGTGCTTCAGGCGACCAGAGGAAAAGTATCTGGGTGGATCCAAGGGTTGATCGGAGATCTGAAGAACCTGAAAGCAAAGGGGACAGAGTCTGGATCACTAGCCAGTGACCATAATGGGGACAAAAAGATGCCAGCCGATGTCGGGTGCTTTCAAGTGGAGTAGGTGAAGCTTGACTCTTCAGCCACGAGGACCAGGAGGCATCGACGATGACCAGTAGCTGGATTCGAGCTGTCCCACGAAGGATATCGAATGCGGAAGCGTCGAAATCCGGATTGAACCCACAAGCCTTGGCATTAGCAACCCACACGAGATGCAGAGATTGGCTTTGGTGCAGACCAGCAAGGTCTGAGGGACTCACCCTTTGAAGGGGAGTCAGAGCACGTTTGGAGCAACCAGGAAAGCTAAAAAAACAAAGGATTGTCCTTCGTGGGGACCCACTAGTCAACGGACTAGAGATCGCAAATTAGCCTCGAGCTGAGGTGAAGAAAACCGGCCCACGGAACACTTGTGGAGTGTAGGCCTCTCAGCTTCGGTGCAAAAAGTGCTCGGGCAAGGGCAACAAATAGCCCAATGCAAAACTTCGGGAAACTTCAGGAAGTAGGTGCTCTTGCAAACTAGCAGGATGTCCAGGAGTTCCAGTCCCACGTCTCTCATCTCAGCTGCGGGTCTCAGCTTTGCTGGGATCTCGTGTCAGCCTCAGATATGTCTAGAAGTCTGTGTCCTGTGTCTCAGATTTTTCGGGATCCGGCGGGAGCCTCGAAAATGCAGACCGGCAAGATGCTCTTACGTGCCTGTTTGAACAGGGAGGTCACCCCTTGACCTAAAGGGAGATTTCTTCCATCTTCCAGTCGATACGGAATGTCGAAGGTCCAGGATTTCGTCTTCAAAGTTTCGTCCAGGGTAATCTAAAGTCTCAGTGACCGGGTTACTATACTTATACTAAGTTTAGGGGATGGACTAGCTTTAGAGTCTCACCTAGGGGAGGACCTGGGGAGGCGGTGGTTACACCCCTTCCCCTTTGTCCAGTTTCACGCCAGAGCTGGGGCTGAGTGCCCCAGCAACCGGTTTGAATTGGAAATGCATGGAGCACCTTGTGTGCCCCAGGCAGTGTCTGAAAAGCATTCACTGAATGCAAACCACCCTGCCCCAATACACTAAAGCCTGTCTGGGAAGGTGCTAATACTTCCCCGGGCAGGAAACCTATTGTCCAGACCTCCCCTGAGTTTCGTCCAGCAGCAGGAGGTCAGAATCGTGTCTGTGGTAGCAGCATCCCCTTTGTGATGCTGAGGCTCTTTAAAACATTTACCGGGTGTACCAGTGTGTAAATGTCTTCTCCCTCTGAAAGGGTGGAATTCTACTCCCACCACCAGAACTGGCAGGGGGTAGGATTCCAAAGTGTTTGAAACGAAACACGACATGTTTTTATAAAGCCAAACCAAAGTTACCATTAACAGCAACGATTATAATGCACTTAAGAGTATATGGTATGGCCATATCACAGAACAACTATAAGGAAGGTATTCCGAAAGCTGCAGAGGGGCTCAGCTCATGCTAGGGCACCCTCTCACACAAAACCAAGCACTCTGCCTTCAGAATTGTCAAGGCCTGCTAAAGGAGTTATAGGTTAATACGTGTCTGTTTTAAATGGTGGATATAGGTATACTATATCCCAGTAAGGGGTGCTTACACCACCTTGCCCAGGCTGTAATTGCAAACCTGTGGTGTCATTTTGGAAGGCTTCCCAGGGGTGGCATAATACTTGCTTCAGCCCCTGGTAGGCCTCTGGGGTACCTATGCCCTTGGTACCTATGGTACCGTATACTAGGAGCTCACAAGGTAACTCGTTAACCAATCTGGTATGTACCTAAAGTACATGCAATCAATTTAGAGATGGAACAGCTAGGCTGTGGTTCTGATTAGCAGGGCCACAGCTAGACTAAAGTTGAAAAACCGGTGAAACACAGCACAAAGTGGGGGTGACCATAGGATGCAGACCCTACTCTCCTACACAACCCCCCAAAATGCAGGGACATTAAACTAACCTTGACCAGTTGAGTCTTCATGTTCTAAGTGGAAATATCTGGAGAGTCCATTTGCATTGGCATGGTTACTCCCAAGTCTATGTTCCACTGCATAGTCTACCCGCTGTAGGGAAATGGACAACCTGACTAGTTTGGAATTTTCACCCTTCATCTGTTTTAGCCATAAGCGGGGCGTATGGTTTGTCTGAACTGTGAAGTGAGTGCCAAGCAAGTATGGCCTCAGCTTCTTCAGAGCCCAAACCACAGCAAAGGCCTCCCTCTCAATAGCTGACCAACGTTTCTCTCTAGGAGTCAGCCTTCTGCTATTAAAAGCTACTGGCTGGTCCTGACCTTCATCATTCAATTGTAACAGCAGAGCCCCTAATCCCCAACTCAGATGCATCTTTTTTTGACAATGAATTCTTCGGAGTAGTTAGGACCGTCCTGACTAGTTCAGAAACGGTCGCTCCCTGTGCCCTGCTCCTGCGAGGTATCGTTTACATTTAACTCCTCAGCTGTTTTGTGTTTGTGCTCTGCCTCACTAGCGCCTAAGCTCTCTACATAGCGCTGCAGCGCGAGTGCCATTGCGACGCAACTGGGACATTTAAAGAGCTCCTGGGGGACTATTTACACAGCGCTTCTAGATCTGGGCATTGCAACGTTCTGGGGGCATTGTAGTCACGGCGCTTTGATTTTGAACCCTGATTCGAGGAGCGCTATTGTGCAACTAGCGTAGTCAATTTCCTGAGCCCCAGCCTACCTCCAGTTTCGTTTTTCCCTACGCTGACGCCATCTTACGCTTGTTGTTGTTGGTGCCTCAGAGCCTGGCCCCCACAGCCCGCCCCGCCTCCCTGCTGACCCTCCCTCCCACGAAGTACATTGCTTGCTCTGACCCCGCCTGCGCTGTGACCGTCCTGTCTAGTTCAGAAACGGTCGCTCCCTGTGCCCTGCTCCTGCGAGGTATCGTTTACATTTAACTCCTCAGCTGCTTTGTGTTTGTGCTCTGCCTCACTAGCGCCTACATAGCTCTCTACATAGCGCTGCAGCGCGAGTGCCATTGCGACGCAACTGGGACATTTAAAGAGCTCCTGGGGGACTATTTGCACGGCGCTTCTAGATCTGGGCATTGCAACGCTCTGGGGGCATTGTAGTCACAGCGCTTTGATTTTGAACCCTGATTCGAGGAGCGCTATTGTGCAACTAGCGTAGTCAATTTCCTGAGCCCCAGCCTACCTCCAGTTTCGTTTTTCCCTACGCTGACGCCATCTTACGCTTGTTGTTGTTGGTGCCTCAGAGCCTGGCCCCCACAGCCCGCCCCGCCTCCCTGCTGACCCTCCCTCGCCCCTCCCTCTCCTCCATCCATATATGACAGATGCATTCTCGCGCAGCGTTCACACGCAGCGGTCGCGCCCCAGTTGCGCCGAAGGTGCGCCAAAGGTAAGCCCGTCTACGCCCGTCCGTGCCAAGCCCGCGCCCAGCGCCAGGCCCCCTGGCCCCTGTACCACCCACCCCACCCACATCACATACGACGCCACCACCCTCTTAGCCCTAAACCCCGGCCGTCTCCCCAACTGCGTCAAAGCCGCTCCTGGACACATCCATGGACCCCTCTCTTGCAACTCCTGCAAGTTCGACGGCACTAAAACAACTCCTCATCCTCGGACACAAACCACCTAAAATGCATCCTGCTCAACACCCGCTCGGTCCACAGGCACGCCATCGACCTCTGGAATCTACTTGACACCATCTCTCCAGACGTCGCCTTCCTAACAGAAACATGGATGAACGCCACATCAGCCCCAGACATCACCATTGCCATCCCAGAAGGCTACAAGATCATCCGTAAGGACCGCACCGACCAAACAGGAGGAGGCATCGCTATCGTCCATAAGAAATCCATCCGCATCTCTACCAGCTCTGACGTCAATCTCGCTAACGCGGAACACCTTCACTTCCAGATCCACATCGATCCCAAGACCACCCTCAGAGGAACCCTCCTCTACAGGCCACCAGGACCCCGTGCACAATTCAGTGAAGACATCACAGACTTTATCACCCCACACGCCCTCCCCTCCGAGGATTACATTCTTTTGGGAGACCTCAACTTTCACCTGGAAAAGAACAACGACCGCAACGCCACCACCCTTCTGGACAATCTCGCCAACCTCGGACTCAAACAACTTGTCACTACCCCCACCCACACTGCAGGTCACACACTCGACCCATTCTTCACCTCCAGCAAACATGTCTCCTTCAGCCACACCACAGCTCTCCTTTGGACGGACCACAGCTGCGTTCACTTTACCTACAATAATACCACAACCCACAACCATCCTCAACCCACTCTGCGAAGAAACTGGAACAAAATCACCATCGACCAGATTGCCTCATTGCTTCTTCAAAACCCCCCTGCCCACTCCTCAAACCCCGACCAAGCAGCCATTAACCTCACCCAATGGCTATCCAACAGCGCCGACATCCTAGCACCGTTGAAAAAACGTCAAATCAAACTAGGCAGCAAAAAGGCCTCCTGGTTCAACGATGATCTTAAGAAATCTAAGAAACTCTGTCGCTCCCTTGAGAAGGCCTGGAAAAAAGACCCAAACACCAGCACCAAGGACGCCTTCAAAAACGCCCACCCGTATACACCACCAAATGATTCGGACTGCCAAGAAAGCTGCTTTCAAGGACCTACTAGATAACAACGCCCACAACAGCAAGGAATTATTCAACATCGTCAAGGAATTCACCAATCCCTCAGCCAACTCCAACGACATCACCCCCTCTCAAGCCCTCTGCAACTCCCTAGCTTCATTCTTCCACAACAAGATCGCAGACATCCACAACAGCTTCGACAACCGACCCAAAGACCAACCCACCCAACCCTCCGCAGGACCTCCACCCCCCTTGAACATCCTCAATGACTGTAACCCGATCTCCACTGAGGACACCATCCGCCTGATGAACTCCATCCACTCAGGATCCCCAACAGACCCATGCCCTCACCACATCTTCAACAAAGCAGACTCCATCATAGCACCACACCTCAGAGACGTCATCAACTGCTCCCTCAACTCCGCCACCTTTCCGGAAAGCTGGAAACACGCCGAACTCAGCGCCCTTCTGAAAAAACCCACAGCTGACCCCACCGAACTCAAAAACTACTGCCCCATCTCGCTCCTTCCATTCCCGGCCAAAGTCATCGAGAAAGCTGTCAACAACCAGCTCGCCGCCTTCCTCGAAACCAACAAATCCCTCGACTCCTCACAGTCCGGCTTCCGAGCCAAACACAGCACTGAGACCGCACTCATCGCAGCAACAGACGACATTCGAACTCTACTGGACAATGGAGACACAGTCGCCCTCATCCTCCTCGACCTCTACGGAGCCTTCGACACAGTTTGTCATAGCACCTTAATACAACGCCTCAGAAACATCGGAATCCAAGGAAAAGCACTGGAATGGATCACCTCGTTCCTTGCCGGAAGAACTCAGAGAGTCCGCCTTCCACCATACAAATCAGAAGCCACCAAAGTCATCTGCGGCGTGCCACAAGGATCTTCACTCAGCCTCACCCTCTTCAACGTATACATGAGCCCCCTCGCGGCCATCGCACGCCAACACAACCTCAACATCATCTCCTACGCTGATGACACTCAACTGATACTATCACTCACCAAAGACCCTAACACCGCCAAAACCAACCTACATGAAGGAATGAAAGAAGTAGCCGAGTGGATGAAGCACAGCCATCTAAAACTGAACTCAGACAAAACAGAAGTCCTTATCCTAGGTACCTCCCCCTCCGCCTGGGATGACTCTTGGTGGCCTGAGGCCCTTGGAAAAGCACCCATCCCTACGAACCACGCACGGAACTTAGGTGTCATCCTGGACTCCTCACTCTCTATGAACAGACAAGTCAACGCCGTCTCATCATCTTGCTTCAATATTCTTCGCATGCTCAAAAAAACATTTTGCTGGATCCCCACCGAAACTAGAAAAACGGTCACCCACACACTGGTCACGAGCCGCCTTGACTACGGAAACACCCTATACGCCGGTTCCACCGCAAAACTCCAGAAAAAACTCCAACGCATCCAGAACGCCTCAGCCAGACTCATATTAGACATCCTGCGTAAAGACCACATCTCTGGCCACCTGAAAAACCTCCACTGGCTCCCCGTTAACAAGAGGATTACTTTCCGCCTCCTAACCCACGCACACAAAGCACTTTACGAACTTGGACCCGAATGCCTCAACTCACGACTTTCCTTCTACACCCCCTCCCGCCAGCTACGATCCTCCAACCAAGCCCTTGCAACTGTACCTCGCATCAACAAAACCACCATGGGAGGCAGATCCTTCTCCTACCTGGCAGCTAAAACCTGGAACTCACTTCCCACTCACCTTCGCCTCACTCAGAACCACCTAACATTCAGAAAGCAACTTAAAACCTGGATATTCGACAAGTAATTCCCCACCCTTCCTCAAGCGCCTTGAGACCCTCTGGGCATGTAGCGCGCTATATAAATCACTTGACTTGACTTGACTTGACTTGACTTTGCAGAATTGGTGCAGTGCACATGACCTGCTTCATGGCATCAAATGCCTTTTGACAGCTGATTCTCTACTGAACTTTCTTAGGCATTCTTTTAGAAGTTAAGTCATTCAGGGGTGTCACAATGGAACCATACCCCTTGACAAATCTCCTATAGTACCCAGTGAGGCCAAGAAAGCTCTGACCTGAGTCTGGGTGGTTGGAGCAACCCAGTCCATTATGGTCTCAATTTTGCTCTGCAATGGTTGAACCTGGCCTCCACCTACAAGGTGGCCCAGGTACACAACCTGCCTCTGCCCTATCTGGCACTTAGTAGCCTTGATAGTTAGGCCTGCTTTTTGCAGGACCTCCAAAACATTTTTCAGGTGGATCAGGTGATCCTCCTAGGTACATCTAAAGACAGCAACATCATCAAGATAAACTGCACAGTATTCTTCACGGCCTGTTAGGACTGTATTCACCAACCTTTGAAATGTGGCAGGTGCATTTTTCAGACCAAAGGGCATTACCACAAATTGATAATGTCCACTAGGGGGTGACAATGCTGTCTTTGGCTTTGCATCATCAGCTAGTCTGATCTGCCAGTAGCCAGCTGTTAGATCAAATGTTCTCAGAAACTTGACATCATTCCCAGTGACTGCCTTGAGACCTCTGTAGTCTACACAAAATCTCATCTCTCTCTTACCACCCTGGGTATGAGGTTTTTGGTACCAAGACTACTGGGCTAGCCCAAGGGCTATCCGAGGGTTCAATAACTCCTAGCTCCAACATCTTCTGGACTTCTGTCCTGATACAGTCCATGACATGATCAGGTTGCCTGTAAATATTACTTTTAACAGGCAGACTGTCTACAGTGTCTACCTCACCAGCTAGTCTTACATGGAGTCAGTGAAAACATATGTCTAAACTGCTGTAGAACATGTCTGCAATCAGTTTGCTGTTTGTCAGTGAGGCTACCTGCCAAGGCTACTCCATAAACTGATCCATCTTCAGGGTCGGAGTGAGCAGGTCTGGGAGAGGGTCACTCTCTTCATCCTGTCCTTCATCAGTAGCCATGAGCAAGCCCATGTCTGGCCTGTCAACATATGGTTTCAATCTGTTGACATGAAGCACCCTACTGGGGCTCCAGTAAGTTCCAAGATCTACCAAATAGGTAACCACTCCCTTCTGTTCAACAATAGTATGGGGTCCACTCCACTTGTCTTGGAGAGCTACTGGAGCCACAGGCTCCAACACCCACACTTTCTGTCTTGGCTGGTAAACAGTCAGAAAAGCCTTTTGGTCATGCCAGTCTTTCTGTAATTCCTGGCTAGCCTCAAGGTTTTTGGATGCCTTTTTCATGTACTGAGCAATCCTGGAGCGGACACCAAGTACATAGTCCACAATATCCTGGTTAGGGGTTTTGAGAGGTAACTCCCATCCCTCCTTCACCAGGCAAAGTGGGCCTCTAACAGGGTGCCCAAACAGAAGTTCAAAGGGGCTGTAGCCAAACCCCTTCTGTGGAACCTCCCTGTGTGCAAACAAAAGGCAGGGTAGCAGGATATCCCATCTCCGCTTGACCTTTTATGGGAGACCCTTAATCATTAACTTTAAGGTCTTGGTGAAGCTTTCAACTAGACCATTGCACTGTGGATGATAGGTTGTGGTGAACTTGTAGTACTCCACACTCCTTGCACATTGCAGTCAAGTAGCTAGACATAAAGTTTGCACCTCTCTCAGATGCTACCTCCTTAGGGAAACCCACTCTTGAGAACACTCCCAAAAGGGCTCTTGACAAAACAGGTGCTGTAGGGGTCCTAAGGGGAATTGCCTCTGGGTACCTGGTGGCATGATCCACTACCACCAGGATAAACCTTTGCCCAGATGCAGTTTTGGGATCAATTGGTCCAACAATGTCAATCCCTACACGTTCAAAGGGTACCCCCACCACAGGTAGTGGTATAAGGGGCAGTATTTTTAGTGCCACCTGCTTTACCACTGGCTTGGCAGGTTACACAGGAGTGACAAAACTCCTTTCTGTCTTCAGACATGTGGGCCAGTGAAAGTGAGGGACAATTCTGCCCCATGTCTTGTTCGGGCCCAGGTGTCCTGCTAAGGGAATATCATGGACTAGTGTCAATAGGAAGCCTCTGAATGCCAAAGGTATGACGAACCTCCTGGCTGTACCAGGTTTGGGGCCTCTACTCTCTGAATACAGGAGCCCATCATCCTAAAGGATTTCCTGGGTGCCACTAGCATTCCGAGCAGCCTCAGCATCAGCTTGCTGTCTGAGGGGTTCAAGAGAAGGGCAGGTCAATTGCGCCTGACTCAGATCTGCCCTGGAAGGGCCCCATGTCCCTAAGAACTCAACCCGATCAGGCTCAAGCTCCTCTGGGACAGTTCCTTCTTCAGGCTGACAATCAGCTTCCTCAGAAGACTGATCCTCACTCTGAGTCAGGGGGAAGGCACTGCCTTAACCTTACTGCTCCTTTCCTTGTAGGCAACTGGTACATTATTCCAGAATCCACTGCCTGTCCAGTGTTAGAGTTTCTGACCTGTGACCTAGTCACTGCAAAAAGCCTTATTTATTTACTGAAAATAATGCCAATTGGTCCGATCTGTTTATTATGAATAGTTACAATTGCGGATTAATGTTAGATTGCTTTGAATCTTTTATGGCCATAATTTACCAGTACAGTTTTTATTGAAATAGAAAATGTAGGGGGCCATTATGATGTCGGGCAGATCGCCACCGCCCAACATCTTTTCCTGCCCACAATCTATTAAGCCCCCGCCATATAACAATGGCGGGGGTACAGAGGCGTACGGAAAACTGTCTGCCCCTTTACCGCAGGCAGGCAATCGTTATGATTGCCTGCCATGCGGTACTGGGACATATTATGGTGGCGGTGCCTAGCAGGCACCGCCCGCCATATCATGATATGTGCGGATTTTGGCCTTTCTATGTCGGCAATGCTGCCATGGAAAGGCATGCGATCTGTGACTGTGGGGGCCCGTTGTGGGCCCCCGGGGAGCTGGGTACACTTGGGGGGTACCTATGGTACCATTGGCATACACAAGGTGGCAGGCACTGCGCGGTGCCTGGCACATTGGGCATGCCAATGCATAACATGCATCTTTTGCATTGCCGCGGGTACTGCTTACAGCATCGCTAGCCGCAATGCAAAATATGCGGGATGCGACCGCCAGGGTGTCACTTGCATCCTCATGGGCATAGCGGGACCGCTGCACCTCTGTCGGTTGGTCCCGTTTACCGTTATGGTGGCGGGTGGACTTTATCTGCCCGCCATCGTAATGGGGCCCTAAATTTTTACAACTATGTAGTGGGCTTGAATTTTTTCTCCTGAAAGTCACCATTAAAATCAGTAAGCTCGCAAACATGGATTACTATTTTGATGTGTTAAATAGATAGATATATTCTAATTAGTACTAGGCATAAAATTCTGCTTCGTTTGTGGAGTTTTTCGAATTCGGCAACTCCAAGTTCCACACTTCTCAACAGAGAAGAAGTTATTTTTCAGTTGGCGCACTTGTGAGGTAATTTTGCTCACGCAGGGTGCACGGTGAGACTTGATGGGTGCTTACGAGTGCCCATGAGAATTGCTTGCCACTCGCAAGATATTGATAGATATTGATAGATCTCCCACTGGCCACTCTCATATTGGGAGGAGACTTCATTATGATAATAAATGAAACAATCGACAGACAACCCCCAAACCATTCACGTACTTTGAAGATATAGGCCATTTCCAACATCCCCAGGGGCTCCCAAGAGGCATCTCTGACCACTCTCCCCTTAGGGCTGACCTTACCTTTCACCAACAGAATACTCAAGGCCCCATAATCATCAATCCCTGGATTCTTACTATTGCGCCCCTAACACAACTTTAGGCTACACCAGTGACTTCCAGCGTAGGCAAGCCTGATTGAGCGTGAGTAAAAGTGTCTGCAACATGTAGTGCACCAGGATGTTCGCTCTGTGGGATTTAAGTTTGGCAACAATAGCAGTTCTTGGCCCCCAACGAAACTCAGCAGCCAAGGGGACTTCATCCCCCAACCAGTAGTACTCCAGGAGGCCCATATACAGAGTGGTTGAGAAAGGGTTTGGCCTCCAATGATGTCCCAGCAATCCCACTGTGGGGGACTTACTTGTGGCAACAATGGGGGTTCTTCCTCCCCAAAAGACCCTCAGCAGCCAAGGGGACATCATCCCCAACCAGTAGTGCACCAGGAAGCCCCTTTCCAGAGTGGTTGAGAAAGGTGTCAGGACCTCCAACAGCGTCTCAGCAATCTCCCTGTGGAGGACTTACCTATGGCAATAATAGGGGTTCTTGGCCCCCAATGACCCATAACAGCTAAGGGGACTTCCTTGGGATGGCTGAGCAATACTGCACCTGGTCACAGAATTTGGTGGAGTTTTTTGGTAACCCCGCTGAATTCCAAAATCTCTGCCCAAGCTTAGTGTTTTTTGAGCAGGATATCCGCAAAAATTTGGAATGAAGCACTGTATGAAAAATAAAGTCATAATATATTATTAAAAGGAAGACATGGGTGTCATGTTGCGTTAATGCAACTACTTGTTAGGTGCCAAAAGAGTGAAACACCAGTGTAGGAGACATGCTGATTCATGGTTTAAAGAAGAGCTTGAAGTGACGCACAAGGTGGTCTAGTGATTATTGAGGGGGAGTGGTCCATGGCAAAAAAGACAACATGTTTCTAATCCTGCCATTGCAAACTTTAATTTTGTTCACTTAAAATAAATGAGGACTACAATTTCCATAATGCTTTAGATTATTACTGAAAGACTAGAATTGGAAACTTAGCTTCTGACTGGTCTGGCAGTTGTTCAACACATTGACAGGAACCCCCGTCACGGCAAATCCTAACAACAAATTGTTCTTTTTCCAAATGGCTTTCTCAAACAAGATAGAACCGTATGGCAAAGGTGTATTTTTTTTATCTTCAAGACAAAACCCAAAAGCAGGATTTGTTTCTGAAAATAAATAAAAAAGTTATGCCTACCTCACCATGGGAGTTATCTCCCATGATGAGGGGGCCATTTTTTAATTTTTACTGTCCCTTACCGCCAGAGTTTAACATAAACTAAATTATTATATCTAATAAATGGCAACAGCAAAACTTAAAATGTAAACACAAAAATGTATATAATTGTTTCTATTTATATTTCCCTAATAGAGGAAACAACAGTAAGTAAATCTGAAAATCTAAAGATGAAAATAAAAGAATCACCTTTCTAAACTACAAACTCCACAACCACACCTTCACAACTAAGACCCTTTTTACGATGTCGGTCCGTCTGCGGACTGGAACTGCTCAACCATAGTTTGGTAGTTCTACCCGCAGAATTTGGATGCCACCTCCCCTAGGTCGGAAACATCCATTTTTCAATTGTAGCTTGTGCAGTGGGGGAAAAGGCCCACAGCACAAGCTACAATTGTAAAATTTATATTTTTAAACATGCCTGCCACAAGGCGCAGGGATGTTTAAGGGGCACAGGCCCCATAGCAGACGACCAGGGGGGAAGGGGCCCTGTAGTGTTAGGGGTCCCCAAAGTCACTTCTCAACAGCCTTTCCATGTTGGAAAGGCTGACATGAGAAAGGCTGTGGTAAAGTGACATCATAAGCCTGACTGCAGGACCGAGGCTGGCTCTCCAGTCATTATGGCAATAATGTGTCATTCAATTGCTATGAAAGGCTCTAAGAGCCCATCAGGAGTGCAGCAGAATCACCAGTGTATTTTGCTCCGACCACTGGTATTGTAATCCAGCGGTCGGAGGGAAACCATTGATGTCTGGGGGAAAGCCTCTGACAATCTGTCAGATGACTTTCCGCCCAACATCGAAATTGGGCCCTAAGTAAATATAACTTTGCAATGAAAAAGTCTTGCCCTTGTATAGTTTAAAACAGCCTGCATAGAATAAACCCTAGAAATCAACCAAACAATTTTTTAAACATATCATTCTGACAAACCTTCATTTCAAACATGTAAAAATCAAGCATCTGACCCATAACTAGCAAAAATAAATAAATGCCTTAACCACTGTTGCTACAAAATAAAACAACATCAATCTGTAAGTATAAATGTAAAAAATAAAATGTGGATTGAAATATTAATGCTAATTAAAAATGCAGTTTCTACACATAATTAAATAAAATATATAACTATAATTCACAGATTTAATAGTGGAAAGAACCACTTGCATCTTATTTGAAAAAGAAAAAACTGTTATGGTCTCATATGGGATATATTTACAGCAAAGAGAGCATCAGATTCGACAAAACGCCCTGAAAATGCATAAAGTCTTATTCAAGAGCATGTCATGCGAGTGTAGGACTGAATGTTAGAGAACAGAAGCACCTGCCAAACATGGCAAAGTTAGAAGCTAGAAATGTATTATAAAACTTAGGGAAGCTAGCACTACTTCCCCATTACCTGCAGAAACTTTTTTTAAAACTGTCATGCCAAAGGTACCTGATTATACCACAGGGCAATTCCCAAGCATGCCAAATTTAAAAAGACGTATAGCACATCCCAGGAAATAAACACCTGAAATCCTTGCTGCTCCAAAAAATATTCCAAGACATATCTATATACATACATTTACTTGTAGGAAAGTGCCTCTTTTGACATGGTTAAACCCATTTTTTTGCCTGATGTCTGATGTGATTTCGAACTGTAAGTGCACTGGGTCCCTGTTAATCAGGTTTCCAGTGCCAGATCTCTTTCTCAGAAACTGTACCATGATTGGCATCACTTCAATTACTCCTGTAAGTCCCTAATAAATGGTATCCCTGGTACCTAGGGCATCAGTACTGAAGAGGGTTCTCTGGGGCTGCAGTACTGGCTGTGTTACCCCAGGGCCTCTTAACCAAGATTACGCACTCTGCCATTGCAGACTGCGTGTCTTGGTGCAGCGAAATTCAAAGAGTCAACAAGGCACCCAGCCCTGTGTACCATTCCTCCATATACTGCATGGGATATTGGTCAGTCACCCCTACTACAGGCCTTCAGCCCTAAGCCAGGCTGCACTACATCCTGTGTGTGGGCATATCAGCATGAGCAAATATGCCCCTGCAATGTCCAGTGCATTCTGAGATGTTATAAGTGCACAATCAATCAATCAATCAATCAATCACAGCATTTATATAGCGCACTACTCACCCAGAGGGTCTCAAGGCGCTAGGGGAGGGGGGTCAGCTACTGCTCGAACAGCCAGGTCTTGAGTTGCTTCCTGAAGGCGAGGTGGACCTGGGTCAGGCGGAGGTGGGTCGGGAGGGAGTTCCATGTCTTGGCGGCGAGGTAGGAGAAGGACCGTCCTGCTATGGTGGCTCTTCGGATGCGGGGGACGGCGGCGAGGGCGTGGCCGGTTGATCGAAGCTGGCGTTTGGGAGCGTAGAAGTTGAGGCGGCTGTTGAGGTATCCCGGGCCTTGGTTGTGTAGGGCTTTGTGTGCGTGGGTGAGGAGTCGGAAGGTGATTCTCTTGTTGACCGGGAGCCAGTGCAGGTCTCTCAGGTGTCCGGAAATGTGGCTGCGATGGGGGATGTCCAGGATGAGTCGTGCTGAGGCGTTCTGGATCCGCTGGAGTCTCTTCTGGAGTTTGGCGGTGGTTCCGGCGTAGAGGGAGTTGCTGTAGTCCAGACGGCTGGTGACGAGGGCCTGGGTGACCGTTTTCCTGGTCTCGGTGGGGATCCACCAGAAGATCTTACGTAGCATGCGCAGGATGTTGAAGCATGACGAGGAGACGGCGTTGACTTGTCTGGTCATGGAGAGGGAGGAGTCCAGGATGAAGCCCAGGTTGCGTGCGTGGTCTGTTGGTTTGGGTGCGCTGAATAGGGCGGGGGGCCACCAGGAGTAGTCCCAGGTGGAGGGTGAAGATCCTAGGATGAGGACTTCCGTCTTGTCCGAGTTCAGTTTCAGGCGGCTGCTCTTCATCCATTCGGCTACCTCTTTCATCCCTTTGTGTAGGTTGGCTCTGGCGGTGGCGGGGTCGTTGGTGAGGGAGAGGATCAGCTGGGTGTCGTCGGCGTAGGAGATGATGTTGAGGTTGTGCTGGCGTGCGATGTCTGCGAGGGGGCTCATGTAGACGTTGAAGAGGGTTGGACTGAGCGAGGAGCCTTGAGGAACGCCGCAGATGACTTCGGTGGCTTCAGATTTGAACGGAGGGAGGCGGACTCTCTGTGTCCTTCAGGCGAGGAAGGAGATGATCCACTCCAGTGCCTTCTCCTGGACTCCGACGTGGCTGAGGCGCTGTGCTAGGGTACGGTGGCAGACAGTATCGAAGGCCGCGGAGAGGTCTAGGAGGATGAGGGCCGCTGTTTCTCCGTTGTCGAGCAGGGCTCGGATGTCATCGGTGGCTGCGATCAGGGCGGTCTCGGTGCTGTGGTTTGCCCGGAAGCCGGACTGCGAGGGGTCGAGGGATCCGTTTGTCTCGAGGAAGGCGGCCAGCTGCTTGTTGACGGTCTTCTCGATGACTTTTGCAGGAAACGGGAGAGGCGAGATGGGGCGGTAGTTCTTGAGGTCGGTGGGGTCGGCTGATGGCTTCTTGAGTAGGGCGCTGAGTTCGGCGTGCTTCCAGCTCTCTGGGAAGGTAGCGGTGTCGAAGGAGGTGTTGATGATGTCCCGCAGGTGGGGTACGATGACAGCGTCGGCCTTGTTGAAGACGTGGTGAGGGCAGGGGTCGGTCGGAGATCCGGAGTGGATGGAGTTCATCGTGCGGACTGTGTCTTCGGTGCTGATTGGAGTCCAGGCGCGGAGGGTGGTGGTGGGGGGCGGAGGTTCGGTCGTGGCGTGCGCCGGTTGAGTGCTGAAGCTGTTGTGTATGTCCGCGATCTTGTTGTGGAAGTAGGATGCGAGGGAGTTGCAGAGGTCTTGCGAAGGGATGATGTCGTTGTTTCCGGCGTTGGGGTTGGAGAGCTCTTTGACGATGTTGAAGAGTTCCTTGCTATTGTGTGCGTTGTTGTCCAGTCGTTCCTTGAATGCGGTTTTCTTGGTGGCGTGGATGAGTTGGTGGTGCTTTCGGGTGACGAGCTAGAGGGCAGCCATGTTGTCCGGGGTTGGGTCTCTGCGCCAGGTTCTCTCGAGGGCTCGGCAGTTCTTCTTGGAGCTCTTGAGTTCGTCGGTGAACCATGGGGCTTTCTTGCTGCCGGGTCTGCTAGGCGGGGTCCTCAGGGGGGCGAGGTCGTCTGCGCAGTCGCTGATCCACTTGGCGAGGTTGGTGGCCGCCTGGCTTGGGTTCGTTGTACTGGTGGGGGGGTTCATGCTCAGGGAGGTCGCGAGCTGGTCGGCTGTGATCTTGTTCCAGCTTCTGCGTGCAGCCTGTTGCTGGTGGTGGTGGATCGTGGTCCTTCCGAAGCTGAAGTGGACGCAGCTGTGGTCCGTCCAGTGGAGTCCGGTGGCGTGGCTGAAGGCGATGTCCTTGCTGGATGAGAAGACAGGGTCGAGTGTGTGTCCGGCGTAGTGGGTGGGGGTGGTGACCAGCTGCTTGAGTCCTAGGTTTGCGAGGTTGTCCAGCAGGGTGGTGGTGTTGCGGTCGTTGTTGTTCTCCAGGTGGAAGTTGAGGTCCCCGAGGAGGAAGTAGTCAGCGGAGCAGAGGGCGTGCGGGCTGATGAAGTCGGCAATGTCTTCGCTGAATTGTGTGCGCGGTCCTGGGGGTCTGTAGATGAGGGTGCCTCTGAGGGTGGTCTTGGGGTTGATGTGGACCTGGAAGTGCAGGTGCTCGGCGGGTGCGAGGGTGTCGTCGGTGTTGGTCGTGATGCGGATGGTGTTCCTGTGGATGATGGTGATGCCTCCTCCGGTGTGGTTGATGCGGTCCCTTCGGATGATCTTGTAGCCGTCAGGGATGGCGATGGCGATGTCGGGCGCTGAAGAGGCGTTCATCCAGGTTTCCGTGAAGAAGGCGACGTCTGGGGCTGTGGTGTCGAGCAGGTTCCAGATCTCGATGGCGTGCCTGTGGACGGAGCGGGTGTTCAGCAGGATGCATTTCAGGTGGCTGCAGCTGTTGCTCGTCTTGGTCTTGGTCGGTGCTGGTGTAGTGGAGGTCCGGATGCAGGTCAACTTGCAGGAGTTGCAGCAGAAGGGTCCGTGGGTGCGTCTCGGGGTGGCTCGGTGGCATCCCGGGATTCGGCCGGCGTTGAGTGCGTTGAGGGTGGCGGCGTCGTACATCCTGCGGGTGGGCTGGGGTCTGCGAGGGCCAGGGGTCCTGGCACTGGGCGCGGTCCAGGCGCGGACAGGCGCAGACGGGTTTACCTTTGGCGCACCTTCGGCGCTCAGTCGGTGCTTCCGCTGGGCGCGTCCGCTGCGCGGTCGCTCTGGGGGCGTCATAAATCTGGAGCCGGGAGGGCGGGTCAGCTGGGAGGCGGGAGCGGGGCGGCCAATGGGCTGGTCGTGGGCGGGGCCGCAGGGAGGCAGCGGCGGGAAATCGGCACCACCGGGCGGCTGAGCGGCGGCTGGGTCGCTCGGCTATCGGCAGCAGGCTATCGGCAGCAGGCAGGAAGGTGAGGGCAGCAGGAGGGGTGACCCAGCCTAATTAAAGGCACAGTGGTCACTCAGGGAAACAATGAAGAGTACATGGCTGGATACTTGTCAACACGATTTTCCTAGTTCCATGATGGCTTCACTGATTTCTAAGGAGTTTGGTATCAAACATCTTGTCCTAATAAACCTCACTGATGCCAGTCTTGTATTTAGTAATACATTCACACAATAGACCCTTTTAAAGGGTCCTCTGAAAATCTACCAAGCAATGGTGTGGTTCATGACTTGTTTTCATCAACCTGCCACTACCAGACAAGTTTCTGACCTCATGGGATGAGAATAAGCACTCTCAGAGGACAGAGACAAAGCCTGCTCTGGGTAGAGGTGCATCACACCTCCTCCAGGACAGGAAGGCCTTCCTGGGTGGAAAGCTTTAAAGGCAATGTCGTCATTGAAGTCCAACCCAGGAACCTTAAGATAGGGAGGGAGGCCAGGCCCCCTTTCCTGCTCCACTTTTGGCAAGAGGAAAGGCAGCAAAAGTAGCTAGATTACGAGGAGTATCCCTACTTAACCTACACCACCCCTGGGGGGGGCAGGTGAGGAAGTGCTCACTGGAAGTTGTGGGTACCCTAAAGCTAAGTATCCCATTGGCTACTACCTGTCTGCTCCTTATAATGCCCCTAAATTCAGTATTTATGTGGCACCCCAAGACCAGCACATCAAATTCAATGTACAAGAGAAGACCCGGACAAAGGAGACATGCTGCTCGAGAACTGAAGCTATGCTGCAGAAGATAAAGGTGCCAAACCCTGGCTACTGCTCCCAGGATCAATAATCGATGCTGCAGTGTCGTCCTGAAACCTGAAAGGAACCCCAGAGCACAACCAATCTTCAAGAAATAACTATGAAGCTCCCTTCGATTGAAAGAATCAGTCCCCTGCCCACCAAGTTTGATCACACTGGGACCTACCGGAGGTGGGGCGTACTAGTACCTAAGGTACTGGACCCTCAACAGCAAAGACCAAGAAGAAGAGTCTCTCCGGACTTCCCAAGCATCAGAAACAGGCACCCAGCAAGGGGTGTTGAAACATCTGAGACCTACCTTCTGAGTGGACCGGCTGTCCCGAGATTGCCTCTCCAAGTTGCCTGCTCCTGACACACGAGGACCTCAAAGACACACAACGCCTGGCTGACCTGTTCGCTCTGCACCCAGCCCCATTAGCCTCAGCACCGACCAACAAGATTTGCTCCCATTATCACCAGACACTTGCGACCTCCTCCCTTCAAGGAGACCCATTGGCTTTACCTGTAAATTCCTCTTTGCAGGGCTTTTTCAATAGGCCATCTTTGGGCATATGCTTCCCAGACTTCAGCAGCTCTGCTCCTAGCTGATCCTGGACGCTCCTGACCTTCTCCTGCTGGAACTTTTGACCCGGTCCAGACATCCACCTACAACAAGAAGGTGAACTTTGTGAAAACATTCCCTCAGTTTATATGCATTTTTCTGCTTTTTCCCCATTGTTTCCTATGGTGTGTAATTGCACACAGAAGTGATATATTTTCTGAACTTTGAAAACATTATACATAAATCAACATTATTTTTATGAATTTGTTTCTGGAGTGTGTGTCAAATGTTTTGCCTTTGTGCGTACAACAAATGCTTAACACCACCCTCTGATAAGCCTAACTATTCGCCCACACTACCACAAAAAGGGAGCTAGTATTATGTACTTGTACCTCTTTCTCCCTTTAGGGGATTTCTCACATAGTATACTTCATTTTAGTACACTGTACAGAGAGATAGTACAGTACAGATAGTTTCCTACAGTACAAGGTAACTCAACTACAACAGTGAGTAACCTAAACTAATAATTTATGCAACAGAAATCAACCTTCTAAGACTAACACCAAGTTGCCCTCCATCATTCACACAAATTTACACCATACACGATGAGTACCACAGCACAAACATACCATTAGTGTATAGACTTCAGTCTAATGAAGTGCTACATGCCAGGGACTACTTACTCAAATAAAATTAAAAAGTAACAATTACTTTACCCAAAAAATTATCTCTGACCTTGAACAGGAAAGGGCTAGATCCATATTGAAATATACCACTATACAGAGCTATTACTCTCACTTCTATCAGAGTATTCAGAAATATCGCCAACATTCTACACTAAGGGCCTGATGACGAGTACAATTGTCCCAAGTATCTTGTGCCCACTGTGACAATCTGACAGCCGCTTCCTCTGTGGTCCGACCACCCAATTACGAGGTTGGCGGTCAGACCAGCACAAACCCTATGCAAGACCGCTGCCACTGCCAAAATCCTTGATTATGACGGGGTGGAGGTTAGGGAAAGTATCGGTCTCTGGTAGATTATGACATGCCTTACCACTGACCTTTTCATGGCAGGGCCCTGCCATGAAAAAGAAGGGAGGTGGTCCCAAGCAAGGCCCAGGGTGTTTGTTGTAGTCCATGGGGGTGTGCATGGAGGCACAAGTTGTTTCTCTCTCTTTTTGCACTATTGTTTATGCACCGTGTTCCATGCACAACATGGTGCATGGTACACAGTGTTCCGATGTGCAAGAGGCGTCCCACAACAGTGGCATGTGCTACAGGCTTTCTATGAGCCAATGCTTGCCCCAGCTGTGGCACTACCACCACTACACTGGCAGCCTGATTGCTAACTTGTAATGTGGTGGTCAGGATGCTGTCAAAGCCATAATCGGGGTCTAAGTGTGCAGCACACAATATGCCAATGAAATAAAAATGAATTGACATTCCATACATCTAAGCTGCAGAAATCGCAAACCAATATTACCTCCTCAGATATTCTCCCCAATACCAAACACACAATCTCAAGCGAAGTCCCCTAACGGGCTATTTAGAAATACTTGAGTTAGCAGTCACAGATACCAAACCAAGGGAAATATTTACAACAAAGTGAGGTTAGCCTCCTTGGCTTAACGCCATGCTTCGCGCCTTTAGAAATGCAGGGTTGCACCATATTTACAACTATATGGTGCATCCCTGCATTCCCCCTGTGCTGGTTCTTAAAGTTAGCAAACTAGCACCAACCATGCACCCTTGCACCATAGTGCAAGGGTGTCTGCGATGAGGGGCTGAGTGTTCATGTGCAGGAAGGTCTCCCTTCCTGCACATAAACAATCTTTAAATGGCGTTTTGTATTTTGCAACTTCTATGTGTGCTGAATTAAGCAGCACACATAGAAGTTGCAAAAGTTCATTATTTTGTAAAAAGCAAATTATGTGCTGAAAGGGTCACCTTCCTGCACATAAACAATCAATGGCCTTTTGCTGTTTCTATGTGTGCTGCACTATGCAACACACATTGAAATAGAGAAAACGAAGAGAAATGAAGCATGTCTCCTTGTTTCGCCTGTTAACCCCTTCCATGCGGCCGCGATTCTGCGCCTGTGCGGCAAAATCACGAGTAGGGGGGTTTATGACGACACCCAGCCGTCATCAGCACACGAGCACCGTAGTGCATGACGGCTGGGGGCCGTCATCAGCATGCAAGGGGTTAAAGACCAGGTTTTCCCTGGTCTTAAATGTGGTGCTGCCTCCTATTTACGCCACACTTGTAAATAGGGGGATGCGTCAATCAATGGGTGTTTTGGTGGAATGACCACAGCAACACCCATTGCCCTCCCCTTTTACGCTAAGTACAGCGTGAAAGTGTGCCTTGTTTACAAGGCAGCTTTAATCCACTTTAAGTGGCTTAATGCTGCCTTGTAAATAAGGCAAAGACCCTATCGCCACCTCAACGTCACTAAAAGTGAAGCTGTGGTGGTGTTAGGGGCTTGTAAATATGCCCCCCAAGTATGGGTAATATTCATGATAGCACTTTGTACTCTAAAATATTAAACTTTAGTTCTTACCTCATATTTCCATGACAGGACATTCTGTAATTTGTAATGAGCACCAAATGTTTCATCACTCTGTTTTTCTCACAGTTCTACTAATTAAAAAAGTACTTCATTGGTGTGGTTGTGCTTCTTGTAATATACAGGCTCAAGTCAAAACTGTAACTGTACTGTAAATGTGGTGTTCACATTGTTAAAATGTTGCTCAATTCTGATCCCATGCAAAAGGCATACCCATGTGGTTTGCTGCTTTATCAGGACAAGTGTAGGAAGTTTGGATGGAGCTACTTTTGCTTTTTTCCAGAAGTTATTGAGTTTTCTGTCACAGAAAATGGAAGAAATTGTGTTTTTGTTACACATACCAGGGCATCCTTGCAAATAAAACATTCTGTAATTCTTATAAGCCACATCACACTGGATTTCTGTGCTATAAAGAAAGTGTTAGTACCTGATATTTTTAGATCTAGCCAACCCCAGTATAAATATTGCAGGCATTCTCTATGGAAACTTCGAAATCAAGAACTTTTCCAGGTGTCTAATATGTGCATCTCTGCTTAAACCCATTGATACCTCATATCTGGGAGACAAAGAGGAACACCGATTGGGGTAAAAACTTGGCAGCTATATGCTTTTGTATGAAAGAGACTGGGGGAAAGTTCGAGGTTTTGATTTTAAAACATGAAAAACGTCTGACAAACATAATCTTTATTGCTTTCTACTGGCCTTCAGGTTTCTTTTTACACCTGAGACATTGTACATGATACAGACAGGTACCCTATCCTGGAGTTTTGCTCCTTTCTGATTTCCAAATTTTCAAAATGCACTTCACCAAGCTACTTCCTGTGGGCTCTCTAAAACTATAGTAAGTCCATGTATGTATAATATCCCCATATTCAGGGGACCCAGAGAAAACAAAGGTGGGGGGCTCACTTTTTTTCTATATTTCGTACCTCCAGCAGAATTGCTTGAATTTTGGCCACTTCACACTACACTTGTAATGCGGAGTTCTGGCCAAATTTTGCGGACCTCAGCGTTGTGGAGGTTTATCTCATGTATGGCTTGAAAATGGTCAATTGGTGAGGGCGAGAAATCTTTGGCATCCCCTAGTGCAATTTTCAGTTGCTAGGAGGACAACTGGCAACATTTCCCCAACGCTGCCTATAACGGGTGGTTGCAGACATTTGCAGTCAGAAACCTGCCGCTCTAGTTGAAAATCTGCACGAGAGTCAGCAAAATACATTTGAGAAGCTGCGGCCTCTGGTCCACTGTGAGCTGCTGTTCGCACTGATTTTTTGGCGCCCAATGAGCTGCTGCCACTAAATAATAGTGCGAGCCGCATGATGTGCCTATTTCCACCCATTCATAGAATCTCATGAAGTAAAACTCCACGTGTTCTGCGGAGCCTAGAAATTACAATGTTTTGGAAAAAGACTGTCAAATGTGGTACTCATTGCAGTCTTCCAGCTAGGCAATCAGGGTGAGGGAGGAATATCTTCAAGCAATGGAAACCTTAAGATGTGTAGATGTAAAAAATACATTGTTGTGGTATGGTATATGTTCCTATATAGTCCAGGGATCATCATATCTGCCACCAAAAGACAAATAATCTGAAAATGCATTTCTGTTTCAATTTCTTTTCAATTTTCTCAAGTGCACTGCATCTAATTTATGATCTGTGGGCATCATGAACCCATCGAAAACCCATACATATCTGATACTCGGAGGCGCAAGAGACCCAGGGAAATTAGTGGTCAAGCCTTGGCCTCAATAGATTCCTGCCCAAGGGATACTGGAGGAAATTACCATGTAATTACAAAGAATGCTAAAAATCTGACTGAGGTCATGTTCAGCCTGACCTTGTGTCCAGCCAATCATATTGATGGAGGGGTCTGACACTCAGTGGTAGAAATCTTAGGATATGTAGAAGATAAAAATATATAGTTGTTTTATTTTTCCATACAGCCTTGGATCCCACATCCAACCAAAGGCAGGCATCCTGTTGCTACTGCTTTCTAAATTTCCCAAATGCACTGCACCCTGTTTATTCCATATAGGTACCCCAAGCCCACAAAACTTTCTAACATGTCTAGACCCCACACTCAAGAGACCCAAAAAAACACAGATACGATCGAGCCTTGGCAGGAATATATTTTTGCAGGAGAGAGACTGAAAGGAATTACAATATTTTGGAACAAAATGACCAAAAATCTCACGGTTGTAATGTTCTACTGGATCTACCAAGGAGCCAGTCAGAGCACGGAAGATCTGACTTACACCAATACATTTTCTTTAGGTCATAAAAATTTAGGAAATACATAGAGGCAGAATCACGAGTTCTTGCGCATCTCTGCAAATCAGCAGGGATGCGACAGAACAGATGGGTGTTCCCATGCAACTCCCAAGGTTTTTGAAACATTCCGTGATTTGCAAGACCTTCTAAACTAGGAAATGCACCGAAAAGATCCGCCTCTGAGGAGTGGGGTAACTAGGAGAAATATCTTTGTTTCTCCTCGCTTTTTACTCTGTCTGTGTGTGGTAAACCATTGTTATCTAATGGGTGAGGTGTGCCTGGTATTAGTGAAAAACGAATTCAAGAGATTTTCACTATCAGGACATGTGAAACTTAAAAGTGCATGTCTCACCTTTTTAAATACAATGCACCTTACACATTTGCTGTCTAGGGCCTACCCTAGAGATGAATTATAGGTATTTGAAAAGAAAGGTTTAGGTCTTGTAAAATGCTTTATTTTACCTGGTGGTATTGGCAGTTTAAAACTGCACTACAGACTTAAAGCATTTTTTAAAAGGCTTCTTTTAGTGGGTGGCACAATCAGTGCTGTTGCCCACTAGTAGCATTTAAGAAAAATGCCCTACGTGCCAGTGGTACCATATGCCAGGAATTTACCAGTAATATAAACGTACCAATCATCTGCAAGCCAATTGTACCATGGTTTAGGGAGAAAGCACAAGCACTTTATCATTCATAGCATTAGTAAAGTGCACGGAGTCGTAATCCAACAAAAATAGTTTGGAAGACAGGACGGAGTAAAAGCAAAAGGTTTGGGGTGACCACACAGAGAGAGTCAAGTTCAACAACAGCATTACACTTAGATTTCATATGTAGAAAGTGTTTCACTTTTATTTTCAACACCCAGGCATTGTCCATGTTTCCACGTATTTCCTGAGCTGATGTTATAGTTTGTGCCTCAATTGCAACTGGCAAAATGTCCCTTCAGGCTTTCAGTCGAATTTGACATTTCATCTGTCAGCAGCATTTGTACACATTGTACAGTTAACTGTGAAAAATTTTAAATGTAACAATTTAGTCATGAAAATTGTTTCCATCTTTCTCTTAACGCAAGGTCTGCATGACAGGCCCAAACTAACAAGTGGTCAAAAGTTCCAGCTATCTATCTTCTGGCTGACAGTTGTTCCTGACCCACTTAATCCCCTTACATTTTTTATTTGGACCTTTGGAACTCGGACTTCTGCAGAAAGTGAGTCTCTCCAATTGAGTCTCACTCACTGGAAGCTTCTACTAACATGGATTTGAGTGCTAACCAGCAGTGTCCTCTTTATAAAATAAGGCCTAATGTTCTACAGCTGGGTAAGAGACTCCCATTTGATTACTCAAGAAATAGTGTGTTGTGTACACATGTGTAGACTGAGCAAGGAGGACCTACTATCTGAATCAGCCTAGTATCTGTGCACAGGTTACATATATGATCTTAAATAATTAAATTATGGCCTCCGCAGGCCTTGTAATTTAATTGGGGATTCAAAAATACCACGATTCTTGTTTAATTAAGTGCATCTCTGTAGTGCTTCACAGGAATTCAATTTTGTGAAAAAAATGTGCAAAACATAATTCTGAAATGGTTCAAAGCAAGGAAAGTATTTTTCGTTTGTTAAAACTTCCAAAGTGCAAATATTTATTTGACCACATTTTCACTCCTTCATGCTTTTTGATTTCCACAATATTTTCTTGAAGCAACCCAAATTCGCTTTAGGTTTTAACCTGCCCTGCTGACACAATTCAATCAACCGGCTGGATAGTTGCCAGTTCTAAGCCACTGTTAGATGGTAGGGTAATTTAGATTGGATTAGCCTTCTTTTTGTAAAAAAGGGTAGCAGGGGAAAAATAAATTGCAGTACTGTTATTTGCTCAATACTCACTCACAAGCCTGTACGTGCTGTTCACTTAGGAAGTCTCAAAAGGATGTAAGTTGGAGGTCAATTACAATTAGCACAGTTAATTGCTGAGAAATAAATCAAGAAGGGGAGAAAACCAGGGAGACAAGATTCTTTGCAATGTAAATTCTATTAGTGCCTCTACACATTTGACATATTCAGGGCCATATTATCAAGAAAGGGTGATACATTATTGCCTCTTTTATCGTCAGGAAACTGCCGCTAAAGGGGCGATAATGGGCTTGATAATATGCCCTTGTGAATTCCCATAGAAGCCCAGGTTAACACCAGAACCTGGGCTTCTACGGGAATTCACAAGGGCATATTATCAAGCCCATTATCGCTGCTTCAGCTGCAGTTTCCTGCTGATAAAAGGAGCAAGAATGTATCGCCTTTTCTTGATAATATGGCCCTCAGTTTCATATGATCAAACAGATTAAAGGGTTGTACTGCGTTACATTGAATGACATGTAACCAGTTGGATGGTGTGCACAAGTGCTCGTGAAGGATTGTGACGGCGCAAGTGACATGTGAGGTAGTACGTACAGCGACGGTGAAGGGCGCAATGAAGAACAAGTGAAGTTTAAAATTATCCAGTGTGAGGATAACCAAACAATTAAATGATAATGAATACAAAAGTAATCAAGTAGGGTATTCTTGAGGGGAGCGCCGAGAGTTCCGCTGTAAAAGTCGACGGTGTTTCAGCCGGAAGGGGTGTTAGGCCATCATCAGGACCAGGTTACGATCATTTATATGGCAGTGCTGGGGATAAGGGGATATACACACATCTGTATAGAAGCGATCATTCCGGAGTGGACCAAGGAAAAAGGGTAGAGAGGAAAAGAATATAAATTATAAAAATTGAAGGCAAAGTAGGGGAGAGGACAGAGGAGGGGATGGGCGCCGCAGAACAATACCATGTGTCTATACTCAAGGAAGGAGAGTGTGAAAAAAGCGCTAGTAACGGAGCAGGAGGACTACTTATGCATGGGGGCGCACCGTCAGAAGTCCGGGGGGAGCAAGGTCCAAAGTGAACCTGGTAGAGCCAAGATTTCGTCTGTGGAGAATTAAGGCAAGAGTGAGAGGGGAAAGAAAGAAGGGCGGAGGAAGGGAGGGAAGACGAATGTGAGAGACTTACTGTAAGGGGAAGTGGCGGTCCCAAGGAGTAGAGGGGGCGCACAGAGTTGCATATGTAGTTGAGAAGGAACCACATCTGCTTGTGGGGCGATCTGAAAAATATATGGGAGGGCCCGGTGAGTGGGGGGTCAATGACCAAGTAATGGAGTAATAAAGGAAACTGATTAAACCTCAAAGACCAAATAGGCTGCCTGTTAGAGGGAAATGGGGTTGCTGAGGGGAAGGGGTTGTTGCTGAGATCGGTCAGTCAAGAGAGCAACCCCTGGGTAGGGGCGGCGGTGATGTAGGACCGGCCCGGATAGTCCGGAAAGGAAGGAAAGCAAGTGGGACTGGAGTAGGTTAGTCACGGAGATAGAGGGACGAGGGGCCACTCTCAAGGATACCCTACTTGATGACTTTTGTATTCATTATCATTAATTGTTTGGTTATCCTTACTCTCATTATAATGTTAAACCTCACTTGTTCTTTGTTGCGCCCTTGTCCGTCGCTGTACATACTACCTCACGTGTCACCTTTACCGTCGCAATCTTTTACGAGCACTTGTGCACAGTATTCAACAGGTTACATGTTATTCAATGTAACACAGTGTAACTCTTTGATATGTTTGATCATATGAAACTGAATATGTCAAATGTGTAAAGGCACTAATACAATTTATATTGCAAAGAATCTTGTCTCCCTGGTTATCTTCCCTTCTTGATTTATTTTTGAGCAATTAACTGCGCTAATTGTAATTGACCTCCCACTTACACCCTTTCGAGACATTGTTGTATGTTACAGATGTTTGCCCTAGTCTCCTTAGGGTATATGGGCTTCCTAATGTAGTCTGATACTGTTCAGTTAGGAAGACCACTATAACACAGGGAGGGCTCTGGCAAACTTCAGCAGGACTTTACTATTTTGAAAATGCCCAAATGCTATACAAGGGGACAGGTCAGACAAGGACCTGCTCCTGGGAAGTGTCTGTCAATGGGAGATTGGTGATATGGCATCTCTAGAAGAGCAAATCCTACCATCTAAAAGTGTCAATATCCATTTTTAATCCCTTGAACAATGAAGAGATTTTGAGTTAGGAGGGAACTACAGAAGAGAAAAGACGGACCCCCCATGTGCACTCACAGTGCCCTGGAGAGCACTCGGGGCTTGTACATCCTAGAATATTATGGATGCAGCCTGCAGAACAAATTGCAATGGCCTCTCCACTTGCTCTGGGAGACTTGCTGGGACCCTGAAGGATAGCTTAACGTCACTCCTGTTGATCGGTTTTGAATTGAGCTGCCCTGGGAAGAGGTTTCTAAGCTCCTGCAAAAACCTAGTTGCCTTGTAAGTGACCAGTAGGCTGGGAAAGCTTGCGCTGCAGACATCTGGTGTAGTCTGTCTTTAGGGCAACGGGATGCTGCTGTTGATCCTGGCTAATACTACCAGGCATTGAGCACAGGACTACAGATTTCTGAGTCCTAAATAATTTCAAGAAAACATCACTAGAAACATCCCGACGACAGAAGGGCCAAAAATGATACTCCTAGCAGTTGAGGTGAGCCACCTAAAACAACACAGATCAGATCTCCCCATAGGGACTGCAAATATCATCTTTTGTTTCTCTCACTTGCACGCAGGCTACCTGCTGTATGTCTCTGACTGGCAAGCAGAGTTAATCCTTACGGTGTACCACGGTTTCATATTCATTGCCAGGGTTGGATAGCCCAGGGCACCAACCTAAGAAGCATGTTTCATCACATTAGGAGAGAAACCCCCTAGGGAGGGCCAGTGTCTTGCTAGACCAGCCGGTCCTTCATCAATATTGCACTCAATTTTATTTTCCCATGTAGAGGTAGTGAACACCTCTCACCATAGCTCGGTCTTGGGATCCTGTGAGACTGATCAGGGTGGCCCATGAATAGCACAGGGCTCGCCAGAGCTGCAGCGATCTTCCTGCTGCCCGCTTGCTTACACCACTGTGAACAAGTGTATTATTATTTGTGGTGGATTGTAGCCCACTTCATGTAATAAGGTCACTATTTATGTTAGCTCCAGTAAAGGTTCAGTAATTTTACTTGAACTCAACTCTTCATAGCTATTAGGCCTGAGCAAAAATGTACTGCCAGTCGAGTAATCGAGTAATTTCATAATTTTGCATTGCTCTTTTGGAACATAATTTCAGAAAATTGTTTTATTACGCCTATTTGTGTAATTATGAGTAATGTGGCATAACTACATTAGCGAGCAGCTACTGGCTGATTCTGGTGATTTTCTGCTGCATCTAGCTCTATTTTCTTGGTGCAAAATGATTCCTTTAAGTCCATTTGGATGGGGAGGGGGAATTTTGTGCTATGAGAATTTCACAAAATGCTGGGTTATGCTCTATATGTATTTCCATTTAATCCTGCATAATTTTGCATTAATTTTGCTTAATTATGCTACAGAAATTACAGAATGTATGCCTACCGTAAGAGCTATGGCACAGATTAGACAGGCTTAATTTATAAAACTGTATAAAAGCATTTAGAAGTACCCAAATGGTTAAACAGTCAAAAACACACCACAATCAAAATACCACTCCAATTTATAAAAAGAAAGAATAATTTAATTATCAAAATGACAAGAAACCAGTAAGGCGAGCCAGAGACATACAGTTTTTAATACAAAAAGCACAGAAATAGCACTAAGCTGCAACTGTAGTCATCTGGTTGTGTTGACCAGGGCCTTTTTGTGATTTAAATAAACCAAAGATGTATGAAGGAGTCTCCCTACTAGATCTTGCGGGTATCTATGGTGTTTGCATATTTTGACTGCTGTGCCCCTGGACAGTCAGGGCATTGCAGTCACCTAGTCTGTTTGTCAGAAAGGCACCCATGAGAGGCAGTGGCCACCATATGCAGCAAGGTGCCCCACATCAATGTTGTCACCCCAGGTCTACTGGTTCATATAATGATCTCAGTCTTTTGCTGGCATATTTTTAACATTGCCTTTAAAGTTTTTGTCACAGTTTTCTGTATCTCTGAGACATGGTTGTGAGATAATATGTGGTTTCTATGCAACCCTGTTAATGTGGAAATAAGGATTTAATGCACAATGTTTGTTCTTTTATTGTTGTGACACAGGCCTTTAAATGTCAAAATAAAAGTCTATACCTGATACTGAAATGAAATTTCAATTCAGTGTGTATTTTTGGTGTGTGAACTTCTTTATAATAATTGAAATGCATTATAAGGGAACAGCTTCTGTTCCGCATTTTAATATTTTGTTGGTACCCTGACAAAGCCAAGAGGCTTGACTTTTTTTAATTAATGCACTCCTCATGTTGTTGTTGGTAAATAGGGGGTATTGGGCTTCTGGGATTTAGGCCTTGCTGGTAGGTAGGCTAATACTAGACAGTTATCTTACCTGCATGATCTTCCTATATTGAGTGCTTTGTGGAGAGTCTGTATACCTGTAGATTTTGATTTTATGGTATAAATATACATATTTTCTACTGGGGGTCGGCAATAGGTAGTTATAGTTAGCACCTAGTTTCCATAGGAAAAGCTTTTTTGTTTTGCTAATATCTTTGGTGCCATTTGACAAATCTTCACAATGTTTTCAAAACTAGTGTGCCAGCCAATTTAGCTGCTGTCTGGGAAGCTTCAAGATTATTCTTTAAGCAGGGCCCAAGAAAAAAAAGGAGTCCCAAATGTGTTTTCCCCATGCAACTTGTTTTAGGGACTTTAGACACGACTACAGACCGAACAGCCTGACAGAATTACATCAAGTTGGGCAAAGAGCTAGATCTTGCTCCCAAAAAAGTGTTTTTGTAATATGGTGGAAATCCATTCAGTAGTTGTTAAGTAATTTAAAAAAAGATATATGGATATCTAGAGATGTGTAAGGTCCATGCGGAGATCTGATGGGCTGCCACATCTCCAACCAGCAAGGGGTGGAAATCATTGTCCCAAGAAAAGTGTTAACAAAAACACAAGGGGGCAGTGTAGGAATACCCTGATCCCTTAGGTCTGATGGTGGGGTCTCAAAGGGACCATGCCGGGGGCAAAAAACATTTTGTATTTATATTTGGCCACAAATTCACGGAAAATCCACAACAACAATTTTTAATAAAAACAACTGTGGTCTCCCGGGCTTGTTTATTTTGCTCTCTGGGTGGGACAGGTGCCAGAGGGGAATTCATAATAATATTTTGAGGGGAGGTTCACATGTCGCTTCTCCCTGGGCTGCATTTAGCCCTAGGGGCCTCATCCTTGGTCAATTCCAGCCCTGGGGACCCCATCCCTCGTGGCCCAGCCAAAGTTAATCAGGGGCAGGGGACATACTGCTGATGTCAGCCCCGGGAACCCCATCCCCGGTGGCTTGGCTATACTTAAACAGGAGAAGGGGAATCATGTGGTCCCCCATGACAATTTGGGCCCTGGTAACCCAATCCCTTTGGGCCTGGCCATAATTAGAATTAGGGCCGCTCCTACTATGTCCCAGCGTACCCACCCCCGATTCATAGTATTTTACATGCTCACACTGGCGCAGGCAGGGAAACCTGGGTTAGCTCTCACTTGGCGGGAGAATATCAAAACTCTTGCCAAGCAAGAGCAAAGACAAAGCCTTCTCCCAGCTGAACGGAGCGTTCCAATTTCTCCTGCCAGTTGTAAGCGGGCTTCAGATCTCTTTCTGCATTTTTAGCTGCTCCGTGTGGGCAGGAGCAATGCCAGTTCCTAATCGATTCATAGAGCCCGTTGGGGCTTTGGAGGCCTCGGGCCCCCCTCTGCAACACTTTGGCTGTGTTCCGGGGGATGAGGTACCGGGGCCAAAATCAGTCTGAGAGGGTGACCACATGTCCCCCTCCAATATTTTAATAACTTCACTAGGTGGCCAGGTCCCAGGAGATCAGGGCAGTTAGAGTTATCACAAGTAAATATAACTCATGCCCAAAGGTAACTATAATTCATGTCTTCACCATGCACTGCTAATTACCCCACATATAACATCACGCATGAAATCTTTTATGACAACATTGCTAATATTCGTGCAACATTTGCTATACAATTATTGATGAGAAACCTGCATGGCGGGGGCTTGAGTTCTAATATGAGGAAGGGATTAAACAGTATAAAAGAGAAGGTTTTAAAGGGATAAAAATGAATACCTTCAGGGTCACATTTTAGCATTTGCAAGAAAGTATTATGGAATAAGGCAGAGCACAAAAACACTGGAAGCACAAATGCAACAAGAGCAAGCCCTCGCGGGTATTGGCGAAGGATTCTCAACTGACTTGTCTAAAAGATAAGGCTTTATTTTTTTACACAGCTTCCACATCATTCACCAGGGGTTGAAATCACTGAGAAGGGCGAGGGGCAAAAAAGAGGCAGAGGAAGAGGAAAAAATAAAGGCGGGATGTGATGTAGAGGCATAAGAAGGACCTTTAGCAATACAGTTTCATGGAATTGAAAGGATGGTAACCAGACTAAGGAAAAAATAATGGGGTTGCCCTCTGGAGAAGAGGAGGTGACAGAGTCACCGCATTGAGGAAAGCAAAGTCATGCTTTATTATTTTGCTGGGCACAAAAGAACCATTTGGTCTTAATAAGGATGAGCAACTGGCTATACATCTGGAGAAAATAGAAAGGGTATGCAGAAGGCTGAAACAGTCATGTGAGATTGGATGCCATTCCACTTCCATATTTTTTTTTTTTCAGAGTTTTATATATCGTGAACTTGACCCGAATCGGGTATCAGAACGCTTTACATAGCACAAGTTACGTTACATGAGTACACACATTCATTTTTGTTAGGCACTGGGAGATTAAGTGATTTGCCCAGATTCACAGGATGTTCAGCGTCACTGCCGAAACTCGAACTGGATTTCCCAGATTCGAGTTCGACCGCCCAAGCCATTAGGCCAACTCCTCTCCCGATGTGCTTGAAATATTTTCCTCTCCCTATGTGCTTGAAATATTTTCCACTTTCCTTCAGGCCAACTCCTCTCCCTATGTGCTTGAAATATTTTCCACTTTCCTTCAGTAACTTGTTTTCAGGTATGTACATCTAAATGATTTATACTTGTGTTGATTGTCATATACTACCTTAGCTGGAAACCCAAAAAATGTGCATGAGCATAACATGAGATTATCATCATCATCATTGAGAAGGGTCTTGTTGAAGTATACATTGTCCACTGGGGCAGATAAATGCAACTAGAATGAGAGCAGATGTCATCCCATCTACTTAGGAGTATGATGTTTTCAGTTATATAGCTGATGACATTGTAAATAACCATTAGTGGAAAGGGACATGGAAGTGCATCGGCATATTACAGATTCTGTGTTATTTGCTGAGTTCTGAGTCTCTCCTGCCCACAGCACCAACCAGCCTTGAGTAAGCTTTGGACTGCTCTGCCGTGCAACTCTGAAAGTTGAATGTTAAAAAAGAGGTACTTGATCCCAGTTTGGTGGTAGCTTCTGACTCCAATGGTATCCTCCGACCCAGATTTCTCACAAGGCCCAAAAAAAGGCATTTCAGGCGAAACATGGGTTTCCTTTAGACTCAACTAACTTTCTATCTCACCTCCTTCTGCTTGAGAGATCCCTTTCAGTCTTACCCTACATTTTACTTCAAGATGGAGGCATATTCAAGCCACATATCATATCAAACTTTCATTAATTCTGTCACTTACACACATGGGCAAATGTTGTAAATGTTCCTACTTAATGGCGGGACATGGTCTTATCACCTGATCCTTGCATACCATAAAAATCAAGCTACGGTAAGAAGGCTGTGATTCAAAGTAGCTGTTTCCTTTTTGACAAAGTTGCTAAATATTTGTATGTGGTGATGACCAAATTTAAATCACATTATTATGCAGTTTGTAAATCTAGCATTGCGATCTCTTGGAGCACTACAGTAAATTAATGTTGGCACTGAGTATAATAACGAAAATGTTGAAATGATTTATGAGATCATTTTCTGGTATTACGACTTATATAACACACAACAGCCCAGTTTACGAGTACACTTGAAGAATACATATTTCACACTAAACGTGGTCTTGATGAATGTTTGGCGACTTCACAAACAATTCTGATGCATCGATGTGTATGTAATTCGTGCATTTCATTGATCATCCTTGTCAGAGCATAACATTATTAAAGAATAGTCTTTTACTTGCATACAGCAGAAATGTGGAGTTCGACTAATTTTTATTTTTATTTACTTTGGTGGTCACTTTTGATTTCAGCTAAGCAAAAGTCCAGCCTAAAAAATCATCAGTGATCCTGCCCGGCCAAAACTACAGCGCCTGCCAGCATCAGAAAGCTGTAACCTGCCAACTCACTACACAGGACTATGCCGTATTTATGTACTTGTTTTAGACCGTCACAGTGGCGCAGCTAGATGGACTACCACTGGGGCAGCCCCTAAGTTTGTCGCCTGGGTGCAGGTAAGAGCAGGGGGGTAAGATGACTTTTTCCGGGGGGGAAAAGGGCTTCGGCCGACTGACGACTGGCTCTCGGGCCCGGGGGAAGGTGGCAGTCCACAGACCCCCGGGCCCCAAAAACAGTGCCGCCTGCACTACCTGCTGGTGGATGAGTTTTAGACTTCGCTCTTGAGCCAGGACTCCTCTCTCACATAGCCGACCTCGGAGATATGGCGAGCACAAGGTAGGTGGTTTCATTTTTTATTTTTTTTTTATTTTCCCTATTTCACCGTCTATGCTTTCCTGTCCGCCCTGCCGCTCTGATCTGAACCGGCCACACCTAAGATCTACTGCATCTAAAAGTTTTTTACATGTCAATAGTTGCCTCCCGAACCCCCTACAATAGATCACTCTATATGGAGAAATGCGAAGTACCTGAAAATAATGTGAATCTGGTGAAGATTTCAATGTGGAATTTCAAGACATAATGAGAATATTTCTATAAAGAGGGTACCCACGTGATTTATTAGAAAATGCACACTTACACTAATGGCTAACACAAATGGCTCATCATAAAGTAATTTAACATGATACTGAGGTACCCTGTGGTTCACCATGCATCATACTATTGGGCACAAATGAATAAGGAATATCAGAATTTTTTTTAGCCTATTGCGTACAGATAAATATCTGAAAAGGCACCATTATATAATGTACAGAAAGGTTGCCCCACTAAATGCTCTATTAAACAGAAGCTACATACATGTCACAGAACTCACCAACACTCTCAGATTGGCAGCGAGCGAAGGACTGGTGCTCCAATCAAGAAGACCCTATTTACCCAGCGCGTGTTTGCCGGAAGAAGTATAATTGGCGGGAACATTACGGGCTACTGGTCGACGCCGTCATTGAAGTATCTATTCATGGGACCCGATGGGCCGGATAGGGCGAGGGGTGAAGCAAGAATGATGTGTCCTGTTGGTGGTTGTGCATTGTCAAGTTTGATAAAATGGCAAAAAAAGTTAGTTAAAAAATATACAAAGTGCAATAATAAACTGAAACCTTGAAGTGATCTTAAATTCAAGCTGTGTTTGCATGTGTCACGGCTGGGACTGACATATGAACTGTGATGAGATGCATTTTACGTACGTTAAAAGGTAGTCTTTCTGCTGGTATGAGGTGGCATTTATCACAAAATACAAATAGGTATGCAGGTAGCTAGTGAATAGAACCCACCCTCGTAGCGTAAGGAGAGTATATCGCTATTCGATTTTACTAGCATTCAGTCAGCTCCGAAAAGATTTTCTATCTGCAGCTGGTCGCAGTTAGCTACCTACTAAAGGATATGTTGATTTTTATCTGCAGCCAATTATACTTTAATCATATGCTGTATTTGTGCTAGCAGATTGAATTCGGTTGACCTTTTTTGTTGCACAAGTTTGCTATTTAATTATAAGTTGGTACTTTCTGGACTATGAAATGAAATAGCTCGGTAGTAAAATCTGCATGGAAAGAATTGTTGCACAGTGTGAGGTTCGCCTGATATGGCACAGTGGGATCCCTCTGCCTTTGTGAAATCATTCAGTAGAATTATAGCTTTTGGGGGAAGAGACACTTAAGAGCGAATAAGGTCAAAAAGGCAAAGAGCACGAAGAGGAGTCGGGCATTATTCATTGACACAGAAAAATAAAGCTGAGGTGTCAAATGCTAACTCTTAAATACAATATTTGCATAATGACTCACTTATGTAAATCGAGTTATTGCCAGAACTCAGCTTGAATTTTTACAAAGTCTGGGTTCCCTATGGATTCTGTGAGATGCGTGAAGCAATTGTGGGACGAGAAGCCGCGGTGATTCGTTATGGGCTTACCTTCTTAAGGTAGCACTCGCGCATTCGCACGTGGCGATCCTTCTTATGAAAGGAATATACATTCATACAGTGGGCAAATTAGTCGTCATATTCATTTTGACACCTGGGCCGTTCGGCAAAGTGGCTTTGTGATTGATGCAATGTGAGGCACATCACGTTTAAGTTTTTTTGGGGAAACATCCTTTACAACGCAACTTTTACCACGCAGTGCCTTTACGACGCAACTTTTACAACGCAAACCATTACAACGCATTGCGCTGGGGGGCGCTCTAGGATAGGGATTAGGTTTAATTTACTATCCAACACCTTCCCTACTATCCACGGGGACTGGATTTAGAATAGTAAATTAAACTATTCACTATCCAGCGCCCCAAAGCACTATGCGTTGTAAAGCCATGAGTTGTAAAAACCGCGTTGTAAAGGCATGCGTGGTAAAAGCATGCGTTGTAACATCATACATCCGTTTTTTTGTACAATGATAGTGTAAGCCTCTTGCAGGCTCTCTTCTATTTCCTATTAGTAATGGATCACGAAAACACTTTGAGCAGTTAGAAACCGTTTTCGTCCTGTCAAAGACATTTTAAATGATTCAAAATGTGTTTTACAGTCACAAACCATGTCTTTTTGCAAATTTCAGACTTGGAACCATAAACACCTTCGTACATGAGCCTGATCATGTCACCGCCTTTGGCCAGTCTCCGGTCTCCTTTCCTCGCCTGCCATTTGATTGCAAAATCCAAGATGGTGGATGAATCCTGCTCCATCAAATGGCACCAGCATTTGTTTACCCTCTTACGTGATGGGGGATTCTCCCATTGCTGAACCCTTTCTTTGACATTGGGCCAGCTTGGGTGCTAAACCTTCTAAACATTTTCATCACTAAAGATTTCCACATTAAATTTGAGCTCTTGAGGATGTAATGGTACCCAGGGGTTGTGATCCCCCCTGAAGGACCTGATAAAATAGGCAAAATGTAGAGCATGTATGTTTTACACAAAATGCGAAATGTGCTTAACAGGAAAGTGTGCTTCTTGTCTAAACATGACCCCAATAAAAAGAGTATTGTACCAAATTTTGCCCTCCACCCACTTATTGGAAGGTGACACAAAGGAAGAACAATGTCACTACAAGTTTTTGCACGTTTCTAAGTGGCTATTAACGTTTACTATTTTTCCCCCTCTACCTGCTTGACTATTTTGGGGAAAACAGTTGTTGAACCCCAAAAACTATACATTTCTGAAAACTTGGCAAAATTCTGAAGTCAGAAAGGAGTTATGTGTGTTGATCATTCAAAGTTTTGACAACAAAACTAATGATTCATATAACAAATAGTAAATGTAATTGGGGAGAAAGAGAAAAAGGCAACCAGTTTTTCAACAGAAAAAAGAAAGTAGATCTATATAGGTTATTTATTTTTACTACGTCAGAGAGTTTTGTAAAAGTATAGAGCCCTATTCACTAACAAAAATGCGAGAGAATAAGTAGAGATTAGATCTCAGGCTGAATAATCTTTCATTTTTTTTTAAATTCACAAACCTTCCCAGTATTATGTCTTGAAGTTGAGCCAGAAGCAGGTTTTCAGTCGTACTTTTAGGTATGTCTTATAGCATTGATCACTTGACTCTTCCCAAAGGCCACTGTGAACAGTTATCTGTAGCTGAAAATATTTTTCCCCATGGAGAAAGCCCTTACCATACACATTCAGCAATGTTGGGAATGATCCTTTTACTTTCCATCCTGTAAGGGAAGTTAGTTCAGCCCTTGGATGAAATACATTTTTGTATTTGAGATTACCAAAAATGTACATGGTTGTAGGCATTCCAAAACTTCCCAGGCCTTAAAACAAGCACTTCCCACCTCTTGAATGGAATTTACTTGTGTGGAGTCCTAACAGCCATAAAAAGATATCTCCAGGAATAAACCTACACTTATCACATGGGCAAAAAAGGCTCCTAGTGTATGGAGTTTGCCCAAAAGTTTGAGTATGAGGTAGAATATTTTAGTTGTGACTTGTAAGGATCTTTTTTGCATTGTGAGTCAAATAGGCATCAATCACTAATGAAAAATCTAATGAATGAAAATTGAATATAAAAGAATAATATGGATTTTTGAAATATACCCAAGAATATGAGTTTTTTGACACAATTCATTCTTGTCGCTTAGAATATTGGAATTCCTTTAATAGATGGTCATTTTGGAAGAGTATTTATTTTAAAGTGGTTTTTGGACACTTACAGTAGGAAGCTATACATATAGGACAATTCAATATGTATTAGAACATCTTCTACCACCCAGTGTTACCACACGCCTAATAAAAATGTTATACCATATAAAAGCAATCTCGACCATGTAAACGGTGTCCAAATTCCTTTCACAATGGTTTAGCTTTGAGATTTGTTTAGCTACTGTAGTTTCCCCTGGGGTCAGCCAAAATCCAGGAAATCCTATTATCAGGAATTTCTGGAAATTAGAGACACAAGAAGGCATAATATGATGTGACTTGTCTGGATCTCACCAACTTTTCTTTACCAAAATCCCCTACAAATACCAAGCTTTGGGTATAAGATCAAATTTTCACATATTTTTGTGATGGAATTTTCAGTCAAAACTGAAAAGAGCGCCCAGTAAACACGAAATTTAGGTTCAAATATCCGAGGTAGATTTACTTAGATTCATGCAACACCAGCTGCTTCAAATGGAGCGCTATACACAAAATGTGCATCATTGGAGTTACTATCTGTCACACACCACTGATGTCATTAGCCAGGCAAACTTAAATAATGCTGTGATTGATTGATGCTAAACCAGATTTAGCATTGGGCCATTGAGTGCTGCCTGTAATGTGATTTCTTACTTATAATGCCTTGCAAATATCAAACTTTGGATGAAAAAGTTCAAATTTTCCCATATTTCTACAATGTAGCGCATGAGAATTTGTGGAGATCAGCAAAAGTTGAACCAGTATGCGTTTTCCCAGTACAGGAAAGGACCAAACATGTATCATGTAATGGTTGTCAACGTTCTTTTGCAAATAGTCAGCTTTAAGGACGTGGATAGCTGTCCCATTTAGGGCCCTGAGATAGCCAGCACCAAGGGAAACTTACAAAAGACACCTCCAGAAATTAGAGGCCAATGAGAGTCCAGGGTGATCTGACTTGTGAGGATCGCAACACATTGTCTTTCTTAGAATATCCTGCCCAAATTAAACTTTGGGTAAATACAGAATTGGTTCACATTTCCATGACAGAAAGCCCTGGAATTTGTGGGGGTGTCAAAAGTCCTATAAACAGACACACTCGCAGTTCTCCCAATTCAAACAGCGCCTTGCATGTGTTGCTCATACTATATAGGCTGGGAAAAGAACTGCCTAAAAATAGGGACCTGTAAAGGGCCTGCTAGGTATTTTGTAAAAGGTTCAATTTTGGGATTTAAGTAGCTGCTCTATTCGGGAAAGGCAATGACTAAAAACATGGTCATGTAAAGAGCATCAAACTGTTTGAAAGAGTTGCAATATTAGGAGATCATGACCATGTAATGCGCCTCCATGTTGCTTTGAAAATAAATGGTAAGTGTTTAGGAAAAGTGTAGCTTGTTTCTGTGCACGCCATGCCGCCATGGAGTCCCCCTAGTTTTCAGAAATACTTGTAGTTAGAAGTGTTGCATGAGGGACAACAGACCCAGGGCCCACATGCTGCTGCCATATCCTTTGGAAACTGAGAGGAATATGTCTTTAGGCATAGTTTAATCATGTCCCCAGTGTATTCTCATAAATAATGTGGCGCGATCCATACAAGCCACATCACTTTGAAATTAACAAGGTCTATAGCTGTCAGAAATGCCGAGTGCTGGTAGGGTTACCTGAGAACCGGCCTCCCAGGCCTCAGATACTGCAGCTCTCACTATGTGGAATGTCAGACTCTATGCACCGACAGGGTAGCACGGAACAGCAGCTTTCTTTCAATCCGCATTCATTCAGTGATTGTGAATACACACCGACATAAATCGATCAGAGTGTAAGGGTTGGTAATTATTATTTATTTATTTTATTTTTTATTTCTAAATCATAAACTGTCACTCATAAAATATAGTCTTGAGGAGCAGTAGGAATTGCTATTATAGAGCATAGAGGATACTCAGGCACAAATAAACAGAACTGCCCTAATATCTCAAGAGCCAAGTTTTACATTTTTGGTTGAACTACAGATGAAGAGTCCAGCTGCAATGGTATGCAACAATTTAGAGGTATAATCCTTTGGGAAAACGTTAAAAAAGGTACTCTTTTATGCAGTATTTACATATGAAGTTGACAGGTTTCAGAGAGAGTTGTGCCCTGGGGAAAAAGAAAAAGATTGGCATCCAATTTGATTGCTGCAATTCTAATAATCTGAATTGGAGCAGTCGATTAACCCCTGAGCCAGTGCTAGTGGAAGAATCCTAAGGAGGCGATCAGAGATCCATAAGCAGGTGGTGTCTTGAACTCAAGAATAATAGAGTCTCCAGCTGCTTTTAGATTGAAAATGAAATGTGTATCCTCTGCCTCAATACATGCAGTCATTTGGAAATCGGAATTCAAGGTAGATTGAGGAAAAACCTATAGAAGGAAAAACAGAATGACACCACATGGGGTATCTCATAGGTCCTGTTTGGAGTCAGGAGGGAAGCTGACTGTTTAAATATGGCTATCTTTCTGAGAGAAAAGAACAGACACAGGGGAGAACTAATGACACAATGAGACAACCTTTGAAGAAGGATATTTTAGTTGAAGGTGTCAGATGAGGTGCAGAAATCCAAAGAAATCGGGACTTCGACACCACCTCTGATCACAGCCATTCATAGATTATAAGAGGCAAACGTGAAAATCATTTCTATCCTCCTACCCAGGCCAACATCTGTCTGGGTAAAGGTTGCATGTCATAAGATTCAATATATTGTTGAAGCGGTTTGTTGTCAGCGTTCTCAAGCAGCTTATAAATAAAGGGCAATAAAGAAATTGGGCACAATTTCAAAGTCTCTTTAGGGCAAAGCATTGCATTTTTTAAGAGGGGATGGTCAATAACTGATCTACAGCATAGCAGGACAAACCTAGAAAGAAAAGTGGTATTAATAATTTCAGTAAGGTACAGGATAGATGAAAGTATGGAGATCTGGTTCCAAATATTAATTTCTCTTACTTGAAATGGACAGATATGATCAAACGTCCGATTAACTGAATGCATACGTGTATTCTAAACAGAGGGTTATTATTCCCCAAGGTGTCATGGGAGTTATCCTCCAGTCCTGTGAAGTGTACTTTAGTGGCAGTAGCTGGAGGGTCACAGGATTTATTGCTATGGATGATAACGTGGATTCAATGGTGTGTGACCAGACTACAGGTTAAGGATAGCAGAATTGTCCCTACCAAAGGCAAGGTCTAGATAGCAAGCAGCAGCATTTCTAGGGCCAATAACATTGTGATCCGAAGTACATCACATTCTTTGGAATTAATTTAATGTATTATCCTGAATGCAGGCTGGTAGTAACTCCATACATGGGCAACACCTCACAATTTCCGTAGTTAACCATATATCCAGAGAATTGACAGAAGAAATCTACAGGGATATTAGTGCAGGAAGGAACACAACTGGCTTTGTTATTGTCAGTAGGCCCGGGCTGAGTTCACAGAGTTGTGCTACTTGGAATGCTGCAAAGTGCCCAAACAACTCTGCCATGCTACACGGAGTGCTGCAAGTGGGTGGAGCTACTCTCCCTGCCTGTTCTTGTGACGTTTTTGGTTGTATGCAGCGCAAAGTGCATTCTCGCACCAGAAACTGTGAGCAAATGGTCTCACCTGGTTCACATGGGCACGCCATCTTGTTTTCTCTTCTGTTTGTGGTGCTGGGCCTATTTTTTCAATCCTTACATAATCTTTTCAACCCTTCCCCATCAAACTTATCTACCCCTCATTTTTATCTCCTGTATTATTGTGTTTGTCTGTGTTTGTATATTTTACAGAAGCAGGTACCCTTTGCAAGAGCATCAGCTGCATTGAGGGAGGGTGTGCTGTTGTGCACCCCCATCCATAGCACCTAACAGCAGTTGACTCACTGTTGGACAGATATCATAGACTGCGAGCAGGACTTGCTCGACCTGCTAGGCTTAGAGATTGCGGGGCTTGGTATGTAGATATTTGTTGTGTTTCTGTTCTACAAAGCTAAAAAAAAAATTGTATGCTGCTGACACTCATAGGTAGGTTATGTTTATGCTAAGATTATGTGATCCAGTTTGCGCTAGCCAGGTGCTCCGCACTACTTAATCAAACTCATCGGAGCTACCTTTGGCAGATAATTTAAGAAGCCAATGCAAACACCACTGCCAACATATATGACATCAGTGAGTAAGTGTTCTCTGTGATTTTCTTTACCTAGCTTGTACATTCCCAAGCAATCTTATGGAGTTGTTTAGTATGCAGCTATGTACCAGAAAATACTAAGATGGTCCATCAAGGGGGTAGAGGAATGAGAATAAATTCAAAGACCATTCATTGAAATGCATTAGTTCCAAGTCAAGTGAATGAAGTCTTTATTTCGATTTTCATGATCATAAAAGACAAAATACCTAAACAATAAAAAGACTTAGATGATTCAGAATATCATATTTTTCTAAACAAAAATCACATATATATTTACATGTGGTTTTAAAAGCATTACTACAATAAGTTGACAATGTTGTAAGTATAAAGGATAAGAATATATTAAAAAAAAACATAAAAAGTGCAAATACATAAAAAGCAGGAAAACTTTGGCAGGACAGCTCTTTCCTTTCGACTTCCCATAACACAGGGTCCAAGGTTTCGACAAAGGGTCAACAAAGAATAATTTCTTTAATAACCAGTTATCATGGTGTAGACAAATATTGAGTCAACAGTCCCAGACCATAATGTCTACACCGTCATAGATAAAAATGGCAAGATTAGTGTACCCTCATCTTATTGGCTCGGATGACCCATATCCAGTTCAGAAATGTTGCCACAGCAACCACAATGGAATCTTTGGTGTTTGTCCTTAAAATCCTGAAAGTTGCCAGAGCCTATTCTTGTGCCAAGATTCAAAGAAATATTTTTAAGCCATTTCGTCTTAGGTGAATTATAAGCTGGGCATACAAACAAAATGAGAGCTAACGTCTCAGTTTGAGCTGGACATGAAATACATTTGTCATCCATTGGAGGGTGCCAACTACTAGTAAGTGCTCTTATAGGAAGCGAGCCCACCCTGAACTGGTGAAACAGTTTCCTGTCAGTGAGCCTGGTAATAAGGTCCCAATAGGTTTTACACATAGTCTCATGTTTGAAATCCAAAAATTCCCTTGTCAGGGTGGGCCTCGTAATAAAAGAGAACCCCTTGGTTTTGACAATATTCCAGTATGCTGCCTTGAAATTATTTTTAGATGGAAATAGATTACAGCTGGGTCCTCCCACCGGATACTCATCCCCATATTAATCAAGGTGGTTTTGATGTTGTTTAGCCAGGAGATCTTATGTAAGCGGCCCAGCCCTCATACTTCAAGGAGAGCTTCAGCATACAGAGAAAATTAAGGTGTTGTCCAAAGCCTTTTCCAAAATGCTACCGGTCTGAAGCGTGCCAAGTCCTCTATGCTGTAGCGACCCAAATCTAAGTAAAGGCGCATAAGTGTGGTGGATTGCGGGAGGCCTATTAGTGCTCTAACAAATTTTATTTGGGCTAGTGCCAGTGGGGTTTGGTCCTCAAAGCCCCAAAGTTCAGCACCATATAATATTGAGGAACTGATTATAGAGTTGTAAATCTTTAGGACGAGGACGATGGGCTTAGTCTTGAAAAGCTTCTGCTCTTTTATCAATACGCCGGTTAATTGTTTATGTTCAAAGCCAGTATATCGATCTGGGGCTTCCAATTTAGTTTCCCACTTTATGTTATACCCAGATAAGTAAAAACATCAATCTGTTCCAAGGGCAAATTATTCACGTTTACTCTCCCCAATATGGCTTTAGATTTATGAAGCACCATAAACTTTGTTTTCTCTGCATTTACCACTAGTTCATGGTTGTGGCAAAAAACCTCGAAGTGGGACAGAGCGGCCTGCATGCCCTGTCAAGGAATATCAAGGTGTCATCCGCGAACATGAGCAGGGGTATCTTCATGCCAGCTAATGTTGGAGCATCTGTAGGGTGGGTGGAAAAATACTGCAAAACCCTGTTTATAAATAAAGAAAACACGGTTGGGGCTAGAACACACCCCTGACGGACCCCTTAGGAAACAGGGAACCTCTCTGTAACGTTCCCCTGCTTTCCCCAGCGGACCTGTGCGTAATTTGAATCGTGCCATTTTACTAAGATAGCGAACAGATCTGGTGGCATCCCCAGATCCTGAAAAGCACTGCACATGTTTGTACGGGGGACTAAATCAAATGCGGATTTGAGATCAATAAAAGTCGCATAGGTTGTGCCCCTTCCAATGATAACCACCCGCCAATAGATGAGCACGGACCTAAAGACCTGACCTAAGGTACTGGTCTGTGGTCGAAACCCCACCTATAGCATTGGCCAGTAACTTTATATAAGATACCCAATGCTCTTTATCATATACAAACAAGTCTGCAGGTATACAGTTGGGGCCTGGGGCCCTGCCCCTCGGAATTGATTTTAGCACAGACTCGTCTTCTGAACTAGTGAAACACAGAGTAGTAGTTGGGATAGGTCATAGGGGTATAACCTCACTGCAATTGGTGGTACTGAACTGTGCCTCATAGTGTAAAGCCCACTGTTCCGGAGTGACATAATTAATAGGTGTCTGCTTTAATTCTCCACTGTCCAATTTAACAAGCGTCCAGAAATGAATCATTTTTTTTCTCCTTGCTGGCTGTGACCAAATCTTGCAAGCGGGTTCTTCTTCGCTTGCTGCTGGACTATCTTATACCTTACTCTAGCCTTTTTAATTTCGCCCGCAACAACTTTGGATCTAATGGCCCAGGATAACATCTTATAGGCCTTATTTACAAGAACTATTGTACCAGGAGGCCACCTTTGCTCAAAAGTTTTCCTTGGTTTGCTACTTTTAATATAAAAATGTTTTAGTTGCTTGAACAAGTCATTGTGGACCTGGAGGACAGTAGAATTAATGTCCTCCTGGGACTCGCAATTAAGAAGAGTAGTGATCGAGCAAGCAACCAGTTCCTTCATCTGTTCCAGGTCACCTTCATTGTCAATAATCCTAGCCCACTGAACTCTTCTCATATCATTAGTGAGCATGGCCTCTGCTGTTATATATTCAACAGCCCTGTTATTAAGATTTAAAAAACCAGAAGCCTGCAGCTGTAAAACCAATGGGTTATGGTCGCTTTCAGTCTGCTCCTGTACCATCATGCGGCTGCTTCTAAGACCATTATCAAAAGTGTGTGCGCCTTTCCTATCTGACTGCGACTGCCAATTGACTGTCCTCAGTCCCCTTTCCAAGCACAGCCCTTTTACCTGTAATGCGGCCTCATTCCATTTTTTAATGAAGCATAATTCTAGTTGCAGAATGTACCACTGTGCGTCCTCCTCTGAACTAAGGTTTCCGTCATCGTGGTCCAAAGGCTCGAAGCAGCAATTAAAGTCACCTGCTATTATCAAATTACAACTACCCCGTAAGCTTCCCAGATAGCTATCAAGGACGGTAACCACACTTGATCCCCTGCCACCTGGCTGCCCTCTTGCATTAATATTGATGATCAGAACATCAGGTCCACGTGCCTTTCGAATCCGTATGGCCATGATGTATGGACTATCGATAAATATTTCCTCCACTGAAATGCCCACTTGCTGCCTGACGCAGCAAGTCAGCCCTCCTATAGGTCTCCCTCTCTGTCCTCGTAAAGCAGCCTTTGAAAAATGTAAAAACCAGAATGGTAAATTTTATCCAGAGACCAAGTTTCCTGAAATATCCAGACATTATGACTGTGAATATAGTTTGACCAATCAGTTGAGGTGGTTTTAGAAGATAGACCTGCAATATTCCAAGAGACTAAAGACATATGTGTTTTTAGATGCCCTTGGATCATATATTTCTGGTATTTACTTGGGAGTCAAATACAAGATCGTGTTCCCCGTATTACCAAACTAGGAGTACTGGATGATGTTAGAGGTCTTGCTAAAGATGTGTGGGATGAAATATTTTCCCCCACCCCAATGCTGATTTTCGACTGGGTTTGACACGCACCCCCAGCAATATCAAAACTTCAGGCATGTGTGACCTTTCGAACAGCAATAGGTTCAGGTGATTCAACGGGATCAGATATACACGATCCTAAGTCCGACCCTGACTGGCCCGTAGGTACTTGTGTTCCAATTAGAGGGGGTTTATCTAATGTTCCGAGCCAATCTATGTCTTCTAACGAGGAGAAGATTTCAAATTGATTACTTTTGGTCACTTGATAGTTATGTTGGCTGTATGTTCGGGATAATCCCCTCCTCTCACTACAACTAAAAGTGCTGTTTGGTTGGTAAAAAAAAAACAGGGGGAAGATATTTATGTCGTCCTCCTTGATTAAACAGTTCCCGGCCACCTCTAGAATATGCTGAACCAGACTTGGCGACCTGAAGCTTAGGACCACGCAGTCACCTGGTAAAGACTTATGTGATTTCCCAAACCAGGGAACTCTGTGAACCATTTTAAATTCAGAAAAAGATGATCTTTTACGCCACTCCTATTACCCAGCAAATGTAGGGCCTTATTTCTTAACATTGACCAGTGCTCCAGTGCATTAGAAGAGAGCATTGGAACATTGGCCAAAACAACTGTATTTGGAGTAGCTACCGGAGGAGATGTAAGAAGGTATGATGGTTCTGGGCACTAGGAGCATAGGGTTCAGAAGGCTGTCTCCTTAGACCACTCTTCCCTTGCTGCGATGTTGATGTCAGAGACGTACTACCTTATGGTACATTAACTAGTTGGGTGGCCTCAGAAGTTGGTGCTATTGATAGTAAGGGGCAGCGTGCATTTTCTGGGAGTCCCTTTAATACTGTTTCAATTCCCCTCACCGAATAGGTCACAGTCTCGGCCCCCCTTTGCCCATTAGAGTTGTTAGGGGTGCTACTAAGAATGCCCTGCTCTATTCTGTTAAGTCTGTCTTCAATCGAAATTAGCTCGTAAGTAAGTGAGTAAGGGATCAATCAGAGCTGAAAATGTCAATTCTATCTGTGAACAGAGCTCATCCATGTTAAACGAGGGAGGTGAATAAGCAATACTAGTGGAGGGGTGTAGTGGTAATTGGCTTTTCTTTAGGCTGTTGACTACCAATGTTTCCATTGTTATTTGTAACTGTCTTATGTTTAGCTACTCTTAAAGGTAGGGGGTTTGACTTCTGTGACCCACAGGCTTTCCTTTTTTTTAAGGCGGTTTGCCACCTATAGCCCCATTGAGCTTCTTGTCCTTGTTAGGGACCATGGACATGTTTATAGAACAGTCCGAGCTAGGTGAAATGGGTGAAGTAAGCGACACTGGGTCTGGTAGTATTGTAGGAGACTAACTAAAATGCAGCGCTGTGTCATTGGTGCAATTTATCAGTAGTTGGGAGGAATGAGCTATGGAGCTATGGGTACCAAGAGAAGTTTGGGGTTCAAGTGATAACCGGCGCTTAGTTATTTGAATCTCATGCATTAGCGCTGATTCTGCCCCACAAAGAAAGGCATCAAGTGTACCCACAACCCCTGCTTCCACCTTCCGTTTACTCATATTGCTAGACCCTGACCTCCGAGTAACATAATTAAATTGTTTGTCCATTATATACAGCAAGAGCTTACTGTTCAACGTTAGTAATATGGCTTAGCCCAGCCTCTTCCAGTCGCGGATGGGCACGGCCCGGGCCGCAGGCGTCCCACACTGCGGGAGCGGGCTGCCGCTTTGCAGCGCCTCCTGGTGCTGGTTGGTGACGTAGGCGGCTGTGTGCCGCAGTTGCAGGTGAGCTGGTCCTTCCCCTGTGGGCCTAGTAGGCAGAAACACCGCAATAGAGCTTGGGGCTCAAGCAGGACACTGGAGGCAGTAAGTGAGAGCAAGTACCAGGTGAGAGCAGGTCCCTCGCTGCGGGAGCCCGCGGCTGCCTTGTAGCACCTCCTGGCGCTGAATGGTGACGTAGGCGGCCGTGCGCCACAGTTGCAGGTGAACTGGTACTTCCCCAGTTGGCCCCGTAGGCACAAACACCGCAATGGAGGTCGGGGCTCAAGCAGGACATAGGAGGCAGTAAGGGAGAGCAAGTACCAGGTAAGAGCACGTCCCGCACTGCCGGAGCCCGCGGCTGCTTTGTAGCACCTCCTGGCGCTAGTTGGTGACGTAGGCGGCCGTGCGCCGCAGTTGCGGGTGAGCTGGTCCTTCCCCCGTGGACCCCGCAGGCACAAACACAGCGATGGAGCTCGGGGCTCAAGCAGGATACAGGAGGCAGTGAGTGAGAGCAAGTTCCAAATGTAGGCTTTTATTAATGAAATTTGGAATAGGCGTTTTAGGATTAATTTGGCAAACCCAATGGTCGATATCAGGACTATAGGCAATGTGATTTCCAAAAGTACAATGTTACAATGTTACTGCTTTTGCTTAGCATAATACTTTTGGAGAGATTTACCCTACCACATTTGCCCTCTTTTTTCTTACATCAGCAACCATGGACAAGAAGAAGAGGGACAGCTTGGGGTCAGGTCTTGGAGCTGGCGTTGAGGTACCCACCACCAGCGTTGCTATCGAGGTCTCTGCTCATCCCAGTAAGTCATATTATTTATTAATAATTTGTCCCTATCTTTTACCTTTTGCCACTATTATTCCACTTCGCCATGTGTATTTTTTTATACTGTCTCCTTTTTTTCTATCCCCCCTGTCCAATTTTTGTTAAATTCTTGTTATCCTTGCATTATCCTTTTTTTCCATATTTCCTAGTTTCTTTTGTAGCTGACTTTCTCCTTCCTGTACTAGTCTATATATTTTCCATTGCTTTGTTAGTAAGCTTTCCATTTCCCCTATATATCTTGTGGTACTGGTAGACGAACAACAGATTTTTTGTACTCTACTGTCTACTGTGATGATTGCAGGCACAAGTAACCTAATATTATAATATTCACCATGCATGTTTGCTGAGAAGGCTTTCTTTACTTGCTCATGCTGTATCAGTTAATGAGAGAGTGGCCATGGTTATGGACCCTAACCCCCAATGTTGTGCTGTAAATTATTTACACAGTATACCAGCAGTTTCCATGACAGTGCAGCATGGCTGGGCCGTATGAGGCCTCATTCCATTTGCCAACCACCTACTTATGTCCTTCATTGACCATTATTCCACCCCTTCATAGCTCTTAAGTGACTCAGAGCCATCATCATAGGCTACAGCTCTGCCCCTCCATTACAAAAAGATTTGGGAGAGATCTACAAGAAACTAATGCAGCGCTGTGCGGTAAGTCATATTGCTGCACTGCAATAGTTTCGAAGAACAGGGATGCAACATATTTACAACAATATGTTGCATCTCGGTGCTTTCCCCTGCTGTGGCGCACAAACTGCTGAATGCACTGTTGCAGGCACCCTTGCACCATGGTGCAAGGATGCCTGCGTTGTGGGGTGATTGTTTATGTGCAGGAATGGGCACCTTCCTGCACAAAAACCATCAATTGAGATGATTTCCTGTTCCAATGTGTGCTGTAGAATGTGTTGGTGGTTATTGGGTGAATGGATGGATCAGTAAAAGGATAGTTGAAAGGATGGATACTGAATGGATGGATATATGAATGGATAATATGGAAATTTCAGTGACAGACTGAATGAGAGAAAGTGAAGCTTAAATCATGGTGGCAATCAATGGGTGAATATAGCAGAATGAAAGAATGAATTAATAAGTGAATTAATAAGGAAACATGGGAGCTCTTTTGGAGGCAGTCATGCTCACCTACTTCACTTACTTCGTTTTGTTATTACCAAAGCTATGGTTCAAAGTGGGGGATATTTCAATGTTGGTGTACTCACTTTACTCACAGTTTTGTTAAGCGAAGCAGATATGTGTCCCACCAATCATCATTTATCTACCCCCTTCCTACCTATGGCATTTCTCCACCCATGACCTAAGTGCAGTATGGTTCAATAGGTGACCGCAGTGGTGCTGTGCAATGTGGGTCTACAATAGTCTCGCCGGTTCAACATGGCTTTATTCCTGGTCAGGACACTTCAGATCACGTTAGGCGTGTAATTACTTTAATGGACAGAGCTGAGGCGATGAGCAGTGACCTTGGTATTACCCTGTTGGATGCCGAGAAGGCATTCGACAGGGTAGCCTGGCCATATCTGTGGGAGAAGCTAGCAATTAAAGGTTTTGGCCCCTGGATCCTCTTGGCCATAAAAGCGCTATATGTATCACCTACATCTTGCATAAAACTGGGTTAAAAAAAATCTGATTTTTTTTCCATCTCTAGAGGCACCCGTCAGGGTTGCCCTGCTTCTCCACTTTTGTTTGCGTTGTATTTAGACATATTTTTAAATCAACTGAATTCAGCACCGGGGATCCCACCTGTCATAGTAGCGAATACAAATTATAGGGCGCTTGCATATGCTGACGATATAGTGGTGCTTACAACCAGTCTTCAGGAAGCCTTGCCAGTTATAGAAGATCTTGCTACCCGCTTTGGGGCATTCTCCGGCTACAAGTTGAATATAGCCAAGACTCAAAACTTATTTGTAGGCCAGACACCCCCTTCATCGATCCCAGTGGTTTCGGTAGCAACGTATTTGGGTATTAAAATTACCTCTCCTATTTCAGATATCCCAGCTATGAATTTTAACCCGATCTTTCAAAAAGCAAATGCTACACTTGAACGGATTGACCATTTTCATTTATCCTTATTCGGCCGAAATAATGTATTGAAAATGACAATACTTCCTAAGTTTCTTTATATGTATCGTTCTATTCCACTTGAATTCCCTCTGATGTTCTTTAAGCAATTGGAAAGGATGACATCTAAGTTTATATGGAGCTATAAGAAACCTCGTAGATCCTATAAAAAGATGGTTGTACCCAAATCTAGGGGGGGGTGGGGAATCCCACACTTTTTGTATTATTATGTTGCGTCGGTCTTACAGTTTATTTCCCCTTTGATTATTGGGGAAAAAGTAAGGATCCCACAGAGTCAATCTCCCTCCATCTATGAACTTATAATGGGCGAAGAATGTCGTGGATGCTTCCTAAAAAATATAGAGCCAAGTTATTATAAAAAAACTAAATTTAAGGCGCTGAAAGCAGCCTTCCGAGTTTGGAAGATAGTTAGGCAACTTTTGGGAATTAGGAAACTCTAGATATATACACCCTTTACTGCCCGTAAAATATTTCCATCTGTGTTTCAAGATCTGGCAATGGTTCGATGGCGAAATAAAGGAATACAAGGGGTGAATGATCTATGGCAGAATAATCGTCTTCTTACTTTCCTGGAGCTTACAACTAGATATAATCTCTCAAATCAGGACTATTATAAATATCTACAAATACATAGCTTCTTTAACTCCCTGTCACCTGTGGAAGTCTCAGGTATTACCAGGATTTCATTGATTGATGACCTGTTTACCAAAACAAGGATTGGATATTATTATAGAGCTCTTCTGACATTATGCCCTGAAGATTTAGAAATCCACGCCTCAGGATGGGCAGAGAAGTTAGGGGTGGCAACTATTTGTCTAGAAGAATCAATTACACTTGCTAACACTGTGTTGGTCACTGGCAGAGCCCGCACACAGCACTACATGGCTCTTTATGACTTATATTATACACCGGTAAAAATTTCAAAATGGGGTGCGACGGTGGGCATAACATGCAATAGGTGTGGGTTTCACGCTGCTGATTCGCTGCATATGTTTTTTGTATGTCCGTTGTTAGTCCCCTTTATAGAGGCAATTCAGACCTTTTTGACTAAAGTGCTAGGGTACTCCCTTAAGTTAACGGGGGAACATGTCTTAATTAGAGTAACCTCTGAAGTCCTACTCGAGGGGCATAAAGGGCTCATATTTATATCTATGGCTATAATGAGAGCATGTATTACTCAAGAATGGATTAGTTCTTCCCCCCCTCCATTCGAAGCATGGAGAGCACGTCTATTAGCTGCATATAATAGGGAGACAGCTATATATAGTACAAAAGGTAAAAAGAAAAGAATGCTGGGAATGAAGATCTGGGACCCAATTTGGCAATGGATTCAGGGGGAGCTGATTTGATCATTATAATCTGTTACTGCATTTAGTTCCTGATAAATGTGATGGGGATTGATTCTGTGCTTATTGATTGTAGCCTGGGCATTATTTTGGCTGTATAAATTTTTGATTAGATTGGTTATTATTATTGAATTAATCCTGTATTGCTTGCAAAAAATAAATGCAAAAATGATAATATAAAGATTTTTAAAAAAACAAACAAAAAAAAAACATGTTGCATCTCTGTGCTTTCCCCTGCTATGGCACACAAACTGCTGAATGCACTGGTGCAGGCACCCTTGCACCATGGTGCAAGGAAGCCTGCGTCATGGGGTGATTGTTTATGTGCAGGAATGGGCACCTTCCTGCACAAAAACCATCAACTGAGATGATTTCCTGTTCCAATGTGTGCTGTAGAATGTGTTGGTGGTTATTGGGTGAATTGATGGATCAGTAAAAGGATAGTTGAAAGGATGGATACTGAATGGATGGATATATGAATGGATAAAATGGAAATTTCAGTGAGAGACTGAATGAGAGAAAGTGAAGCTTAAATCATGGTGGCAATCAATGGGTGAATATAGCAGAATGAAAGAATGAATTAATAATTGAATTAATAAGGAAACATGGGAGCTCTTTTGGAGGCAGTCATGCTCACCTACTTAACGTACTTAGTTTTGTTATTACCAAAGCAATGGTTCAAAGTGGGGGATATTTCAATGTTGGTGTACTCACTTTACTCACAGTTTTGTTAAGCGAAGCAGATATGTGTACCACCAATCATCATTTATCTAACCCCTTCCTACCTATGGCATTTCTCCACCCATGACCTAAGTGCAGTATGGTTCAATAGGTGACCGCAGTGGTGCTGTGCAATGTGTGTCTGCTTCAAATATTGCAGTACAAAAGGGGGTGGTGCAGGATATACAAAGTTTTTAATGCATTGCGAACCAAAAGTCTTTTTCCCTTCACCCACTATGTCACCTCTTGGTATTTCACTCCTTTATACTTTCCTAAGTTCTTCCATCCCAACCTAACTCAAAATGAAATAACTGCATTCCTAGCATGTGCTACATTTTTATGGCCATGTGATGTGATTAATAAATATATTTATTTCATGGTTTCCCATAACAGATTTACACTTGTTCATTTTTTCCCTTTTGATTTTTGCCAACTACAGTGACTGAATAAGCTAAAGCTTCGCACATGAGTGTGATTAGTGACACCCTGCTCTTTAATAGCAAAAGCTCTACCTACCCGGCCTCATTCCTTAAATTTACCCTCCGGTAGAGTTAGTTAAGTGTCCTTTCTGTACTGCCAAGCAAATAAATGTGTTGGAAATAATTTGTGGTTAATCTTGTAGACGTCTAGATTATTTCTTTTAATTTGACTCATTTTTGTATACTGTTGATTCTTGTGTTGCTAATAAAAATAAAATAAAAAAAGGAAATAATTTGTGGTGGAGGGCAAGGGCAGGAGTAAAGCGGGGCTAAGTACCTGATTTGAAGTTTGACGGATGAGATACTATGTGGTGGACATGCCAAATACAATCTACATATCCTTTTCCTTTTTCTGTAGTGCACTGCATCATTTTTCCCACTGTCTACTTACGGTGGGCTGGATATCCTTATTTTATAGTTGACATAGTATCTTATTACTTATTCATTTGCCTCTTTGGAGTCAGGGTAGATTTTGGAAGGCATTTGAAGAGGAGTAGAGCAATTGAAATTAAAGTAAAATAACTGTCCATTAAAGCTGCCTCCGCTGCAAACTCCAGAGAGCAGCAAAGTACCTGATGCGCTAGCTAGCATGCCTCCATTAACAATTTGTACTCCATACTGCATAATGACTTACTCATTAATGACAGGTAATTTTTTTCCACTCAAAGTGTATGTTTAGTTACTAAAAAGCATTTAAAAGTAAAAAATAAAATCACTCTTTTTCTTATCTAGTGTTATTCTGCCTGAATTCTTTTGAGCTAGACAGTCGGTCCCTTTTATGGGAGGCAAGTATGGGTAAAAAATGGCTCTGTGACTCTCCTAATCACATCAAATTCCAATGGCCCAAGGGGACAAGCAGTGTACTACTACTGTGCCACACACTCTTTCATTTCAAACAAGCGTTTTCACAGAGACGTGTATATAATTTGTTGTTTTTTGTCTGTTTGTTTTTTTCCTAGATAAAGTTGCTCCTGCTTGTCCATCACCAATGACAAGGCAGGAGATAGTGGCCCGGCAGTGGTGGCAGAGACTGGAGAACATCAAGGCTAAATACTGGTTGCTGGTGGCTCTGGTGGCCATGGAGGGAAAGATGGCTGAAGCATCTGTCTCTGCTCGGGCCCCAGTTCTCTCAGACAGCCACAGCCTCCAGCTTCCCGGCCAGTAGATCACTGGCACCACCACCAGCTGTCAGTGGCCCTAACTGCCAATGCTGCCCCTGCTCAGATCACCTATTTCAGCACTGACTCCTGCAGTGGATGGACCGATTCAAAAGCCGCTTGGGATGGATAAGCAGAGCCTGGATAAACTCCAGATTCACATTGATGACTCTCTCTTCTGAGTCCTTTAGTACAAAATGTTGTTTTGCTGGCTGGGACTTTGGGTGGGTGGAGAAGATGAGAAAGGAGTTGGGAAAAAAGTGTTTGTGACTTTCTTGGACAGTTTCCTTCTTTGGACATTGGTTGGGGGTGGGGCAATTTGATTAGGTAGAGGGATGGACCTGTTGAGGGTGGAGAGGGTGTTTTTTGTTGGTAAATATTAAAGGGAAAAATTATTTGATCATTTGTGCCTGAAGTATATTTTTGTGTTTTACTTTAACTTTGCACTGCTGCCTTTTGGCACAGCCTGTTTTTTAAAATCAGTTTATCAAAGTGTATGCCTGTTAGCTATATACCCATGTCTTACTACTATCTGTAACTATATTGACCATTAGGTGGGTATGCTGCCAAGACCTATATTTCTATGTTATACCTTCCAAAACCTTAGTTACTGCAGGGTTTCCTAAGGTGATGTTCTTTTTTTTAATGTTGGTGGTGGTAGTAGTAGAAGGTAATTGCACTAACAGGAAAGGTATCACAGGTGAGGTTCCCCATCTACTTAGGTGAGCTCCAAATGTAGGATTATTTGAAAGGATTATTCATCATAGGCACATAAATTGAAAGAAAGACACAGAGTTAGTGGGTTATATTTATATCATAGCTTTACAAAGATGGACACAGTCATCAGACTACTACCACCGTGACACAACAAAGTATACCTGTTAATATGAGAAAAACAGCAATAGTAACTTCTAAGCAATGGAGAGGTCGTTTTTTATTAAAACTAAAGATTTTAAAAAAAAAGACAAAACAGAAAAAGTGGACTCAAAGTCTGGAATGGACAAGGTTAAACATTTATGCAACACAAGGCCTGAATTACGATACTGACAAATGATGTTCTTCTATATCAAAAATATGAATCAAGTTTACACATGAGTAGGTAATTGGGGCCAGTGTGGGCTATTGCTCGAGTAATAGAAGATCCTGCAGTCAGTTGGTGTTACTTTCAACACATCTACAAGACCAAGCGTGTGATCCATTTATGGTGTAAATTAAGTCACAACTCAATCAACCACACAGCCCGGTGGAAGAGGGTTAGGGATTTGATGAATGGATGGGAATAGGGATTTGGGGAAAGGTGTGACAAACTCTACACAAAGATAAAAATCATTTGGGCGATGAGCAGCACATCATCAATTTGTTGTGGAAGAAAATGAAGGAATGAAAATGCCACAGCGACCCTAGTTATTATTATATATCTAAATATTCTGTCATCTAGGTTTGAAAAATACAAAAATTATGGAGCAGTGAAGTTAACCCGCACAGTTCTAAAAAAATATTCTTAAAAGAAAAACAATTCTGTGTTGCCAAATTGGGCGGTGCAGCTGTATTCTTCTCGGATGTCTGTTTATCTTGGATGTCTGGCTGAAGCGGTCCAGTAAGGTAAGCAGGAGTGTTATGGAGCTTTCACTTTCTGTGCAGAAAAAGAGAAGACCTGTGGATTGTTAAACAGGAATGATTTTGTAGTGTCAAAGAGAAGGACAGAAGGTAAGTTTCATGAGGAGTGCAATGAGAAGACTCAAAATCAGAGCTAGAGCATAGTCTGCTGCAATTATTCATTGTATGACTCATGTGCGATCAATTAACAGAGAAGTCAGAGCAAATTACAACCAATCACAGACAAATGGATGATCAATCTCATAATTGATATCATAACATTTAGCCATGTTTGGGCATAATGTGATGATGTGATATCACCTATCTGTCTCTATTTACTTACAACAATGGCCCCTCCCACCCAACCACATAATAAAGGAGTTTCGAATTTGAGCCCGCACACACACTCAGCAGCATTGCCTTTCCCAAACTAGCGCCCCTCTCACCAGTGCACAGAGCTGAGTAGGTCTCTTAGGGTAATTATCATGTTGGTTTCCCTGAAGTTGATAACTTCCTTCTTCTGGCTGTTGTTGAAGTAGTCCTGCCCTGAGTCCTTCCATCATCTTCCTGACTCTGAGTACTATCTGTCCAACTCTATTGCGACTCCTGACCCAAATGAGAGAGATCGACCTGTAGTGTGCTGCTGTTGATGAAGAAGAAAAGAAACATTGAGTAACTCTTGTGTGTAGATTTGTGTTTGTTAACTAAACAGACTGGTCTGGTCTTTCAAGAATGTAAACCAGAAAACAAAGGAAGGGATCCGGGAAGCAAATCACACTGAGGGACATGTGTAAAAAGACATTACAGCGGCTATATTTTTATCGCCTTATTTACAAGTTGCTGCTAACTTGAGTTAGCAACACTTTTCCAGTGAAAACATTATTTTTAAAGATTGCCACTTCTGTTAGCGAGAGTTAACGAAAATGAGATGCAAGGTGGGCATTCCCGTGCAAAAACTGCAGCTAACCCCACTTTGGAATATTTACAAGGAATTCCTTGTATGGTGTAAAACAAAAGAAAACTGCCTCTAAGTTCATTTAGAGGCAGTTTTTTAAGAGCAGACAATAGCTGATCTTAAAATTAGTGCAAACATTTGGGCCTTCATTTCAGAGGTTTTGGTGCTGGACAGTGCAGCAAAGAATATTGCTGTGCTGCCCCACGCCAAAACAAAAGTTCAGGAATGAGCCCCACAATAAGATAGGGCACAGTCCTGGGCCTCATTCACTGCATCCTCCTTGAGACACCATGGATGCTTCATATTTACTGCATGGCCCTCCATGTCGCAAGGATTTGCAGATATGTCAGTACTCCTGATGTATCTGTTGGCGCTAAAGTCAAACGAGGCTGCAATTTTGTCACAAGCATAACGCAACTCCAGCAATTAATGGGCCAGGCCTATCGCTATGGCACTGCATCACCCTTATGCATGCCATGAGGCAGGTGTGAGGTTTAAATGCAGTGGCATCCTAGAGTTGTCATAGATTTCCCTGCACCACTCCTATGAGACTTTGTTGTGTGGGAACACCCAACATGGATACATCCTACCTAACGCAGGTATAATGTGGCACAGGGGTTCACAAGGTCATGCATATGCCTAGATGGGTCACTTTGTACAGAGTCTAGTTTGGCATCCAGGGTGTCTGCTGTCACCTTCCCCGGCTGCCAGCAACCCCCAGATGCTGAGTCCACTGACACGGAGGACCTGCCAGGGTGTCGGCACAGTTAGAGCTCCATCTGTGGAGTTTGCGAGCTGCAGTTTTGGCATCAGTAAGTGTTGGTGGAGTGGTGAGGCTGAGTGAGTTGCTCAAAGGTTCTTTGATGGCCTTGGTCCAGCTGCAGCTGGGGGGGGGCGATGATGGTGGTGATGTAAGGTGGGCATGGTGAAGGCGTGATGATTGCTATGACGGTCGGTCAAGGAGAGGCTATGGCTGAAGTTCCCACTGGCAGAGATGGGGTCAAGCATGTGTCTGGTTATGTGTGATGATGCCCTGACTAGCTGCTTGAATCTGATATTGCAAAACACACAAGATGATGGACGGAATGTTGCACAATGGCAAAACATTCACCCCCAGTCACAAATCTGGGTTTAATCCATCATTATTTTCCTCACCAAGCCACCCCAGGTCAGACTTGGCCATAAGCAAATCAGTCTTGACCCTGTGCCTCATGGGAACAGTCCAGACCAAACTGCCAAGCCATGTATTCCCTGGACCGGAATCAAGCATCCTAGGACCGGTTTCTGGCTACCAGCCTTCATCAGCCAGTATAGCTTGACTCCAGTGGCCTAGTGAGCATGGGACCCATGCCTGGGCATACCCTTCCCACATAGGGTGAACAGCAAAACACACAAGATGATCGACAGAATGTTGCACAATGGCAAAACATTTACCCCCAGTCACAGATCTGGCTTTAATCCATCGTTATTTTGCTCACCAAGCCACCCCAGGTCAGACATGGCCATATGCAAATCAGTCTTGACCCTGTGCTTAATGGGAACAGTCCAGCCCGAACTGCCAAGCCATGTCTTCCCTGTACCAGAATCAAGCATCCTAGGACTAGTTTCTGGCTATCAGCCATCTTCAGCCTGGATAGCTTGTCTCCAGTGGCTTAGTGAGCACAGACCCACGTCTGGGCATACCCTTCATACATAGGGTGAACAGAACACAGGATGATAATAATAATAATAATAATCTATTTTTATAAACTTGTGTGGAGTCTTTTTGTGGTGTACTCACTGTGATACTGTGTGTATATTGCACACATACTTTACACATTGCCTCTTCAGATAAGCCTATCTCATCTGTGCCAAGCTACCAGAGGGTGAGCACAGGCTATTTTTTTGTGTGTATCTATCTTACCCTTACTAGAGTGGTTGTTCCTGCCTGGCCTGGGTACATACCTCAGGCAATCAGGAATCCAATTTCTAACACTGGTGATCATCATTGAGGATAAGACATAGGTTTTTGTATCATATAGTAATGCATTGTTTACTCCAACTCTATTCCTAGATCAATTTGAATATTTTACAATTCTTCCTGATCTGACATCTTTTGAATTTTCCAAAGTCCCTTCGCCCAAGTCCCAATTGTTTCTGCAATGTCTGTAGTCCTTTCTGGCAAGATGGAATTTGAGCTGCCCAGTCTGGTGGCATACACATTGGCCCAGCTCCCGGGGGTTTTGACAGGAGAGAGGGGTGTTCCATAAGGTAGGTGCCAAGAAGACAGAGCTTCAGGAAGCCTTAAGAGCCCAGGAAGAAGTCCAACCAAAAGGAGAAATGGATGATCAGAATGGATCTAGTCTGAGGAAGGATCAGCTCGGGAACTGACAAAGGGTTCTAGTCATGCAGCCTACGGACGGGGTAGCTATTTCTTCTAGGACTTGAAGTCCACTCTAGACTAGACAGCAGCTTGTCCTCAAAGAACCTGTACACAGAGGAGCTAGCTGACAGGAGGGAGGAGAGGAAATTCAAACTAGAGCTTGTCAATATTATATACCACATTTACTGGGATGACAACCTCCTTTATAGTGCACCTCAGGCTCTTGGGCAGAGGACAGTAAGGACATTGTTGGTCCCCCAAAGCTGCAGAGCCTTCCTACTGGAGTTGGCTCATGAGATTCCCCTGGCAGGACAACTGGGTCAAGACAAGACTTTTGCAAGGCTTGCCCCCACACTTATATTGGCCTGGGTTCAAGAATTCCTCAGATGTACTCTATAGGACTTGTATGACCTGCCAGGCAAGTGGGAAGACAGGGTGAAGGTTTAAAGTCCCCTTAATCTCTTGCCTGTCATTGACATACCCTTTGAGATGGCGGGCATCAACATTGTAGGACCCATGGATTCCCAGAATGCTTTAGGTCACAGGTTCATCCTAGTTCTGGTGGATCAAGCCACTAGGCATACAATGGCAAACCCTCTGAGAACCATGACTGCACCTGCAATGGCAAAAACCCTGATGGGGATTTTTACCTTAGTGAGTTTCTCCAAAGATGTTTTATCTGACAGGGGCACATATTTTATGTCTGCCTATATGCAATTAATGTGGAAGGTGTGTAGGTTAAAGTGTTAGTTCTCCACAACTTACCATCCAGAAACCAATGGGCTTGTTGAGAGGTTCAACGAGACCCTGAAATGCATGATCAGAGACCTCTCAGAAGCCCAGAGGAAAAAGTGGAATATCCTCCTACCATGCCTGTTATTTGCTTACAGAGAGGAGTGGGTTTCAGCTCCTTTGAGCTGTTGAATGGGCAGACAGTCAGAGGATCTCTGAGTCTAGTGAAAGGAGGCTTGGAGTCAGCTCCCAGAAAGGTACCTCAGGATGTAGTGAGCTAAATGCTGGCCTTCAGAAGCCAGATGGCTTGGGTATTGAGGCACATTTCCAAAACCCTTGTACCTAGCCAGGAAGAAATGAAGGAGTTGTTTGACAACTTTTCTACCACTGTAGAGTTTCAGCCTGGTCAGAAAGTGTAGGCAATGGAGCAGGTAGAGCCCACGGCTCTCCAGGATCACTGGACTGGGCCTTACGAGGTGTTTGAAAGAAAGGGTGAGGCCACCTATCCAGTGGACCTCAAAACCCCTCGGCAACGACACAGGGTGCTAAGCAAAGATCACCTCAAACCTCACTTTGAGAGGTCTAAGCTCACTGTGCTGTTGGTGACAGATGGAGAGGAGGAAGAGGAGAGCAAACCTCTCGCCAACCTCTTGGACTCCAAGGAGAAGGATGGGTGTGGGGAAGGAGTTATTCCTTCTTCCACTATAGCTCCAGAACGACAGAAAGACTACCGACAAGTATTAGGACAGTACTTTTCTCTGTTCTCCCTTATTCTTGGGACTACCCACCTGTTTACCCATGATGTAGACACAAGGGACAACCTCCCTGTTAAAAATGCATCTTACAGGTTATCAGATAAATTGAGGTCTAACATTAAGGCTGAAGTGTCCAGAATACTGTAGTTGGGCGTGATAGAACCCTCCAGTAGACCATGATCCAGTCCTGTGGTTCTGATACCAAAAGCTGCCCCATCAAGCACCACATCTGCACTGTGGTGCTCTGTGAATTACAGAGGACTAAACTCAGTGACTGAGACAGATGCTCACCCCATCCCCCAGCTGGTGAGCTGATAGACAAGTTAAGGGCTGCCCAGTATCTCAGTACCTTTGATCTTACATCAGGGTACTGGCAGATTGCCCTAACAGAAAGAGCCAAGGAGGTATTAGCCTTCTCCACTTCAGAGGGTCACTATCAGTTTAAGGTGATGCCCTTGGGACTAAAGATCCCTCCTTCCATCTTCCAGAGGCTGGTGTACCAGGTTTGTTACAGTGGCTTTCTGTTTCTTACCTGTTTAGTTGCTTTTAAGACTCTGGCAACTTTACCACTGCTGATCAGTGCTAAAGTGCACATGGTCTCCCTATGGATTGGTGTTTCCATAATTGGCTTATTTGATTTACTAGTTTGTCCTAGTACGGTGCACTGTGTGTTCACAGGACCTGTAAACCAAAAGCTGCTTGAGGGCCTGCAGCACTGGTTGTACAACCCACATAAGCAACCTGTAAATGTTACTCAGGCCTGCCATTGAAGTGCCTGTGTGAAGTCTAATACTGCCATGTGAACTTGACAAGTGCACCCACTTGCCAGTCCCTAACCTTGCCTTTTCTTACATGTTAGTCACCCCTAAGGTAGGCCCAAGGTACCCCTGTGGGCAGGATGCAGTGTATGTGAAAGGTAGGACCTGCCCTGCTGTGTGTGGCATGTCCTAATAGTGTAATACTGCCAATGTCATTTTTCACTGTTGCAAGGCTGTCTGTTCCCATAGGATAGAATGGGGAGTTTGCTTATAACATCTTATAACCCTAATTACCCATGGGAACACGGTAGGAAAATAAAGTTTAGTATTATTTATTATTTATTTGTGTATTTTATAAAGCGCTCAGCTACCCCAACGGGGTGTCCCGGCGTTATTGAACAGACAGCAAATGGTCCAAAGCGAGAGCTTACTAGCAGAACAGAAAAGTTTTAAGGGATCTGCAGAATTCAAGTTCCGACTGAGTCATGCGGAGGTGAAGCAGGATTTTTTTCCAGCGACAGGTGGCGCACACTTCAAAGGTTTTACCTCCAGATCGCGCTTTTTTAAATCTAGGAGTAACTAGAAGCAGTTTGGTGTTGGAGCGGAGAGTTCTGGAGTGACTATATGGACGAAGTCTCGAAATGAGATAGGCTGGTCCTAAGCCTTTGGTAGTCCGATAGGCCAGGGTTTATAGCTGTAAACTCAATTCTTTTTGAAAGGGGGAGCCAGTGCAATTTCCGCGGATAAGGGGAAATGTGTTGTCTAAGTGAGATGCCACCGACCAGAAGGGCAGCGGCATTTTGAACCGTCTGGAGTCTGTGACACAATCCTGCTGACATGTCCAGATAAAGTCCACTAGCATAGTCTAAGTGTGAAGTTATGAGCGCATGGACTATAGTTTTGCGAGTATTGCTGGGCAAGTAGTTTATAAACTTTTTTATGATTTTAATTTTACAAAAGCAGGCAGCAGAGACTGTTTGTACTTGATTAGCAAAAGACAGGCGGTTGTCCCACCTGACACCCAAGTTTCTAACCGAGTCTTTAGGGGGAGAGGCAATGCTCAAGTCTTCCGGCCACCAGAGATTCGAGGCTAGGGGCGAAGGTTGGTTGAAAAACAGGACCTCGGTTTTCCCAGCATTGAGTCTGAGAAAATTGAGATCCATCCATTTCGCAATGTTCCTGAGACATGTTTTTAAAGAATCAAAGCGCTAAAATGCATCTTTCAAGTGAGGGTGATTTTTACATTATGTGTTTGGAATACCTCTTTTAGAAAGTAAGTATTTTCTTACTTAGCCATCCAGTGGGCCTCTGCTAGGATGTGTATTCACTGTCTGGCTTTGGAATGACAGGGGCAGGATGTGCAGTGGCTCCAGAGAGTCTGGATTAGTCAGCGCTAGGCTGAATAGGCCTGGTCTGCATTTGAAGTGGTGGGAGGAATTGCAATTGCACCTAAATAAGGCTGTGCCTGCCTGTTGTCACGATTGCATAGGGACGGACCGGGAACCAAGAACTACTATCATGGCCGCCGATGCAGAACGCACATGCGTGGGGACAGGTCAGGCAAGCTAAAGCCCAGTCTTTTCCGTTCAGCAGCACTTCGCTTTCTAGTGATTGTGGAAGCTCTGACGCCTTACCTGTTCTATTCCTGGTCATCGCGCTCCTCGCGTCGGACTCAGCATGGGCATGGCGATTCTCATGTCGGTCATCTTTCCCTAGCGTCCTTTTAGATTTTGTTCTGGTCATTGGTTGCCTGCATATTTAAAGATAAGAAAAGAAAGACAAAGACAAGCAGCATAATTGATTTATGCAGTAACAATGCTCTGCGCTGATTTATTATTTCAAGTCTATTTTTGTATGTTACTTACCTGATCCTGTGCTCTCAGTGCTGTAGGGATCCGCGCCGCCCTCTAGTATCTGGAAGAATTAGTGAGAACAGTCTGCATATATAAAGAAAGAAAGAAGAAGACAAAGCAGCATTATCGATTTATGCGGCAACAGCGCTCTGAGCTAACATATTATTTGAAGTACATTTTTCTATGTCACTTACCTGACCCTGTGCTCTCTGCGCTGTGGGGATCCACCCACCTTGCTGGCCACACGCTCGACCCCATCTTCTCCGCCAGCAACCACGTCTCCTCAGCCGCTCCACCAGACCACACTGGACAGACCACAGCTGCATCCACTTCACCTTCAAGAAGGCCACCTCCCACCAACAGACGCTACAGATACCCCGTAGATGCTGGAGCAAAGTCACCACAGACTAGCTGACCACATCGCTGAGCCAGAACCCACCTGTCAACACCCCCGACGCCAACGACGCAGCACACAATCTCGCACAGTGGATCACCAACAGCGCCGACGACCTCGCTCCTCTGAAGAAACCCCCAGGCAAGACGAGCAACAGAAAAACCTCCTGGTTCACAGACACCCTCAAAATCGCAAAGAAATCATGCCGAACCCTCGAAAAAGCTTGGCGCCACAAACGGACATCAGAAAACATGACAGCCGTCAAGAACGCCACCCGCGAATACCACCAGATGATCCACACCACCAAAAGGACATCATTCAAAGAGCGACAGGACAACAACGCCCACACCAGCAAGGAACTCTTCAGCATTGTCAAAGAGCTCTCCAACCCCAACGCCAGCAACAAGGACATCAAACCGTCGCAAGACCTCTGCAACTCCCTCGCCACAATCTTCCACCGCAAGATCGCAGATATACACGACAGCTTCGGACCCCAGACTCCGCCTCCAACCACCAAACCAACAACCCCCACCACCAGCCTCAGTGCATAAACTCCCGTCAGCACTGAAGACACCACCCGCGTCATGAACACCATCCACTCCGGCTCCCCCTCCGACCCGTGCCCTCATCATATCTTCAACAAAGCCGACACCATCACTGCACCCCACCTCCGAAACGTCATTAACAGCTCCTTCACATCAGCCACCTTCCCGGGAAGCTGGAAACACTCAGAAATCAATGCCCTTCTGAAAAAACCAACAGGGAACCCCAAAGACCTCAAGAACTTCCGCCCCATCTCTCTTCTCCCCTTCCCGGCGAAAGTCATCGAGAAGACCGTCAACAAACAGCTGACTGCATTCCTTGAAGAAAACAGCTTGCTCAACACATCCCAGTCCGGATTTTGAGCCAACCACAGCACCAAGACCGCCCTCATCGCAGCCACCGGTGACATTAGGACCCTGATGGACAACGGAGAGACAGCCGCTCTCATCCTCCTGGACCTCTCGGGGGCCTTGGACACCGTCTGCCACCATACCCTAATAACCCGCCTCTACAACACTGGGATTCAAGGAAAGGCTTTGCCTGGATCACATCATTCCTCTCCGACAGAACCCAGAGAGTCCACCTCCCTCCCTTCCGCTCCGAGGCCACCAAGATCATCCCCAGGGCTCCTTAACCACCCCAACTCTCTTCAATATCTACATGAGCCCCCTCGCCACCATCGCCCGCAAGCACAACATCAACATCATCTCCTATGCCGACGACACCCAACTCATACTCTCCCTCACCAAAGACCCTCTCACTGCCAAAGCCAACTTCCAGATGGAATGAAAGAGGTCCCAGAATGGATGAGGCACAGGTGCCTGAAGCTCAACTCAGACAGGACGCAGGTCCTCATCCTCAGACAATCCCCTTCTGCCAGGGACGACTCCTGGTGGCCCACCGATACCCACAGACTACGCACCCAACCTGGGATTCATCCTCAACTCCTCTCTCACGATGACCAAGCAAGTCAATGCAGTCTCGTCCTCGTGTTTCAACACCCTGCGCATGCTCCGAAAGATCTTCCGGTGGATCCCCACCAAAACCAGACAGACGGTCACCCAGGCCCTCGTCACCAGCCAACTGGACTACGGAAAAGCCCTATACGCAGGAACCACAGCCAAACTTCAGAAACGCCTTCAGGGCATACAGAATGCCTCCGCACGACTCATCCTCGGCATCCCCCGCCACAGCTACATATCCGCCCACCTGAAAAACCTGCGCTGGCTCCCAGTCAGCAAGAGGATCACGTTCAGGCTGCTCACCCACTCTATACAAAGCGCTCCACAACATGGGCCCGAATACCACAACAATCTCATCTCGTTCCACACCCCCACCCGCCAACTCCGCTCCTCCAGCCTCGCCCTCGCCACCGTCCCACGGATTCGCAGAGCCATCACCGGAGTAAGATCATTCTCCTACTATGCAGCGAAGACATGGAATTTCCTCCCCGCACACTTACGACTGACCCAGGACCATCTCACCTTCAGGAAACACCTCAAGACCTGGCTGTTCGAGCAGTAGCAGCACCCCCCACCTTTTCTCCTCAGCGCCTTGAGACCCTCACGGGTGAGTAGCGCGCTCTACAAATGTATTGATTGATTGATTGATTGATCCGCTCCGCCCTCTGGGATCTAGGGGAAATAGTGAGAACAGTTTTTACCGGAGCATCAGGTGTATTTAATTTACCATTTTCACATTGTTTTGCGTGGGGATTTTTTCCATGAACAATACGGGTTGAACAGTTAGGCACATATACAGACCCTTGCATATAGTGTCTGCCCATACACAAAAGGCCCTTTCACTTACCTCACTTTATTGTCTTTTCTAGCACCAGACGCAAACCCTAAAAGCCATTATATCACTGCCCAGTTATTGAAGAAGGGATATCATAAGGTAGGAAAAAGAAAGAACAATAAATACAAACAAGTTAATATATGTTTCTATTCTTTTACTTATGTACTGACTCTTTCCTGCCTACAGCTTCTTGCCTTATCCTGATGGATCCTGTGGTTATCTGAGTTACAACATGGAATTTCTTACTCCTTTTTCTTTGTTTTGTTTCCCTTCTTCCCCGGGTTACCATTTGCCACCTTGTTAGTCTCAGGTGCAATAGGTGATTTGGGGAAGTTTGTGGACCTTACTTCATTTCCATGACGTTCCTGCAGAAACATAGGTGAGATTCTTACACCTTTCACAATTTTGGATCTGCCCCCCCTGTGATGTGTCTGAAGCCAGGGCTCACTCTGACAATGGAGGTTGTTGTGCACTTTCAAAGCGCCCCCCATAACTGGTATGGACTGGGCTCAGAGCTCTGGGCCAGGAAAGAACAAAGATATTTACTGTATAAAAAGAGGGGCCCAGACCCCAGAACTTTAGATCACTTCTGGGAATCAAGAGGAACCTTTGCCAAAGAAAAGAGCCAAAGAAGCTGATGAGGAACACTGCCCCTATGCTGTTTGCTGTCTGGGGTTGGCCTGCAGTGGTTACTTGCTACCAAGGAAAGGCGAAAGGACTTTGCTGTTTGCTCTGTGCCCCACTTGAGGAAGATCTCCAAGGGCTTGAATTGAGCTTGCCTCCTGTTCTGAAGTGTCAGAGACACAAAGACTTCGCCCCCATTTCCCCCTGAACTCCTGTGCTGGGAGTTCTGACCTGCTGCGAGGTGCCTGCCAGTGTTAAGGGCCTCTGGAGGTTGTTTTGGGCCTGGAAATTGCAAGAACTGTAAAAATTGCTGCATCACCTGTTTCTGACGAATCTCAGCGTTACACGGGAAAAGTTCTGATGCATCGCAGCCGCAGAAGAATTGACACAGTGTCTGCTCGTGGCTGAAGTGTCTGCTGTGTGACGAATCCTGTGCATTGATCTCCATCATCTGAGATCACCGCTTCGAACTTGACGCAGGGCTGGTAGGTGAAGAAGTGACACATCGTACAAGATCATCACGCATTGCTTCTTAGCGCCAAGTCTGTTGCATCATTGGGGAGGCAGTAAGAAACCGATGCATCACCTCTCCATGCAGTAAGAAACCAACACATCTTCTCCTCTCTGGTAAGGAACCAACACATCACCTCCCCTGCCCAACAGTAAGGAACGAACGCATTATCTCCCCAGGGGCAAGGAACCTATGCTTCACCTTCCCTGAGTGTAATTAACTGCTGCATCACCTTCCATGGGACTCTTTTTCCTAGCATTTTTCGACACACCCAAGGGACTTTGAGTAAAAGTGTTGCATCTCACATTTTCTTGGAACTGAACTGTTTCTACCTTTCAAGAAATGTATTTTTAATATTGTATAGTGGATTTTTGTCATTTGGTCTTGTTTTGGTTTAGATAAAGATTACTTTTTTCTAAACTGGTGTGATGTTCATTAGTAGTGTTTTCACTGTATCACTGTATGTGTTCACAAATGCTTAGATAAGCCTGTCTGCTCGTGCCAAGCTACCAAGGGGGGTAAGCAGGGGTTATTTTGGAAGTTTATCTCTCTTACTCTGACTAGAAGCAAGGATCCCTATTTGGACAAAGATACTTACCTTTGACAACTAGAGACCCTCCTTTCTAACAGAGGCCTTCTCTGCTGCCTATCTGTATGATTTGATTTGATTTAAAAAAAAAAAAAATTGTAAAATACACCATAAGTCTGGAGAGGCCATGGTGTTACCAATGACAGGTGGGTAGGTGAACAGATGATAACTAATCATGGCTAAACAGCCAGGTCTTCAATGCTTTCCTAAACGCTAATAGGGATTTGGCTGTTTTTAGCTCTGGAAGCATGTGATTCCAATTTTGAACAATGCAGATGACAACGCTGCTGCCTCGCCAGGTGAAAAATGTACAGATGGGGGCTATGAAGTTTCTGGCAGAGCTTGAATGAAGAGTCTTACCAGGGTGATACCATCGGAACTTGTCTCTAAAATAGTTGGGATTAAGACTGTGAAGTGCTTTAAAAGTGGAACACGCTTCTTTAAAGTTAGCCTATGTAGTCTTTGAATAGCTTGGGAAGGCAAGCAAAATGTAGAGACCTTCAGCAGCATACAGGCTTCTGAATTTTGCAAAACTTGCAATTTATTCAAAGATTTTTAGGCAGGTTTTGGTACAGGCCATTACAGTGGTCTAGCCTGGATGGAGCTTGTGCAATACCTACTGCCTTTATCATGTCAAATGGTATGAATTGCGTGATTTTCTTCACAATGCACAGTGAGAAGAAGGAAGTGGCAATTACTTTGTTGACTTCTTTAAATGTAAGTCTGTCACCAACTAGGGCTCTGAGATTTTTTACCTTCTTAACCGGTGTTGGAAGGATTGCTAGTTCATCAGGCCACCATGTGGAATTCCCGGAAAGTGGGATTATTGCCAAACAGGATGATTTCTACTCTGATGAGTTTAGTTTGAGACTATTTTTGTCCATCCAGCGTATCACTGCACTCATGCAGATCTGGAAGGTGTTGCACCTGTCTGACCGCTTGTCAGATAGTGACACCACAATCTGGGTGTCATCAGCATAGGAAATTAGTGCTAGTCCAAATAACTTAATTAACATAAAGGTTGAATAGCGTTGGGCTAAATGATGAGCCCTGTGGTACCCGTCATGGCAGTGTAAAAGGTTCAAATGTGAAGTCTTTAAAGGAGACCGATTGAATATAATTAGGCTATCCTGTTTTATGTTTAAACCTATAATAGCTGATAAAAACCCACCGAAAGGGAAATGGTTTTACTGGTGTGAACATATGAACACTGAAAAAACACCTGTACAACCACAAATTAACTGCCATTTAAAGAAAGGGGAAGGAGAGTGAAAGAGTCAATTTTATTTATTCCTGAATGATCCAATACAATGAAATTTTGCTATACAAGGAAGCAGCAAGAAAGACTGTGTTAATATTTTTCTTCTTTTGTTTTGTTGTTTAACGATGTCTCAAAAATGCTGTTTCTTCTTCTTTTTTCTTTTTTCATATTTATGGTCTTTGGTATAAAGATGCAGGGTTTAGAAGCATGTTATAACTCTTATTTAATTGTTTTGTAAAATGTAGAGCATCAGGAAATATTCAATCATTTGATATGTTGGCTAGTCTGATTCTTTCACTGATAGGTAAAATGGCTGGTTTCATAAGAATCTTTCCCAATATGTACCATCAAATGTACCTACAGACCGAGAATGGGTGAAACTAGTCAGTATTGATAGTAGGTGATTACCAAACACCCCAGGCTTTAAACATTGGATGCAAGGTGTAGTGACAAGTACATGTAAAAAGAGTGCTGTCACCAAGCATCTGGGATAGAGGTGAAAATATGACACCAGACTTTTGGAAAACACGGAACACAGTGTCACTTGGATTGCTGCTGCAAAAAGTTCTTACCAAGTTAAACAAAGACTGGAGTGATATTGTTTTTATTTGCAGTAATCCAGCTTCATATGTGAAACAGTTGTGTGATGACCTGTCAAAATCGATATTTGAGCAGAAGTGCTTCCCTGTATGAGATCCTTGCCACTTGCTAGATGGTATGATGAAAGCATCCTTACAATCTTCAGAGTTAATGAAGAATGCTATTGACTTTGTGGGCCATTCTTGTGCATTGTTTTGTTATGTGCGGCAACTAAAACACACATATTTCTCACTACGTGAGGCATCAAAGAAAGAGGCATTCCAACTGTGTCATTTAGCTGGTGGTTCTCAGTCGTAGAGGCTGTGAATAATATATTATTTATATGGCCACTGTTTACAGATTATTTGCTTAGTGATGATGCTAAAGGCAAGAAATATGAGAATCTTCTGCCGCATATTGATACTGATTTAATATAAAGTACACTCCACTGCATTATTAGATATTTACAGGACAACATGACAGCTGTAGTGGACATCATAAAAAACTAGAGTCTGAAAACACTCTTGTCTACCAAGTGTTCAGAGTAATTGGAGTAGATGTTGATCCAGCATGACCCAATACCTGATCAGGGATCAATACTCATATGGCCGAGATGCCCGCCACCCCCTCTCAACACAATCCCCAAAGGAGGGAAACCGGAAACAGTTCTTGAGTTTTTGGAAGTGGGATGGAGTGACCATCCCGGCCGTATTTATTAAAACAAAATTAAAAACATTAAACGTTTCATGTTATGTACAATTTCATTACCATAATGCGATGTTTGGCTAACCTTAACAGATTCTCTAATACAGAGGTTCTCCTAGCCGAACTAGCATCCTACAAAACATTTCTTGACTTATTGAAATTGTACACCTAACGTTTAAGGGCCAACGGCAAGGTCATAACCGGTGTCAAGATCCCTAACCAGACTTACCCCTCCCACTTGGGCTGGGCGACAGCACGGAGGCGTACCTCAAGTGCAACTATTACCAATTTCCCTTGACTTGACGGGGGCACCTAAAGACTCGACGCCAGTTAAAGGTCGTTTGAATACTCGTGTGAGGTATCTAGAAGGTACCGTAGACCTTATCCCAACCCCACACAACTTACCGCATCTGCCGTCGCAGATGTCACTGGCCCCGGGAAATTCCCCAGGAGGGGGCTGTAACCCCTCCTACAAAGGAAGGGGCCTTGACCGCCTTTCCTTTACTTCCGGCGACCCATCCTTAGAAGGGACCGCCTCCCCATTGAGGGGCCAATGGCCACCTCTCCCGAGCGCTCCCATCCGTGTTGGGTGACGCCCACTCATAGGGATCTACTAATTAGTGCTCACCGATCATGACCTTACCGCCTACCAAATAAATACGACAGTGCTAACTAAAATTCAGAATACAGTGGCCACTATGACCGAAAGGGCATGCATAAAATTCAACACTAAATCTGAATCTCCTTAATGGTAAAACGTACTCAAACAGACCATTCTTTATTAACTCAATATCAACATGATACTCCAACCTGGAAACGAGAACACCAACAAAATTAATCAACTTTATTAAAAACAACTGGCTGTCTTCAGGGGCTGGTGGGTGGGTCAAAATTGGCTCTTCGTTCTGTCCCGAGCTCACGTGCAGCGAGGAGGTGCAGCTTCAGGGCACAAGAACAAGAGGATGTCTTCTGGTCTTGCGTCCCTTTTTATCCGTCTTCAGGGCGGGCGTCTACCCGCCCCTGCCTGCCCCGAGGGCGTGGCTGGCTGCGTCAGTGTCTAGGCCAGCCCACTCTAGGGCGGGAACAGGCGCGCCCTGGCTACGCCGCTTCGGGCATACCAGCCGAGACGCGCCTCCCGCCCCAAAATGGCTTCCCGGGGGGATCGAGGCACTCAGCCATAAGTTCGGGGGGACCAAGTTGGTCGCCCCTTTCCATATGGCCGAGATGCCCGCCACCCCCTCTCAACACAATCCCCAAAGGAGGGAAACCGGAAACAGTTCTTGAGTTTTTGGAAGTGGGATGGAGTGACCATCCCGGCCGTATTTATTAAAACAAAATTAAAAACATTAAACGTTTCATGTTATGTACAATTTCATTACCATAATGCGATGTTTGGCTAACCTTAACAGATTCTCTAATACAGAGGTTCTCCTAGCCGAACTAGCATCCTACAAAACATTTCTTGACATATTGAAATTGTACACCTAACGTTTAAGGGCCAACGGCAAGGTCATAACCGGTGTCAAGATCCCTAACCAGACTTACCCCTCCCACTTGGGCTGGGCGACAGCACGGAGGCGTACCTCAAGTGCAACTATTACCAATTTCCCTTGACTTGACGGGGGCACCTAAAGACTCGACGCCAGTTAAAGGTCGTTCGAATACTCGTGTGAGGTATCTAGAAGGTACCGTAGACCTTATCCCAACCCCACACAACTTACCGCATCTGCCGTCGCAGATGTCACTGGCCCCGGGAAATTCCCCAGGAGGGGGCTGTAACCCCTCCTACAAAGGAAGGGGCCTTGACCGCCTTTCCTTTACTTCCGGCGACCCATCCTTAGAAGGGACCGCCTTCCCATTGAGGGGCCAATGGCCACCTCTCCCGAGCGCTCCCATCCGTGTTGGGTGACGCCCACTCATAGGGATCTACTAATTAGTGCTCACCGATCATGACCTTACCGCCACAGGCCCGGATAGTTGACCGGCTATCCGGGCCCCCCACAAAACTCCTAGCTAAAGGTCATGTTTCAACGTTTTTAACCATGCTAAGAAGTCTCCTATGAGTAACTCATTCCCCACCCTAGACAAATGCACACCATCCCCTAGATACATACTGTCATCATTAATACAACCGTGCGAGATAGAATGCAATGTCCTGGAACGAAACAACCTACTCACTTTGTTATTAAGTTTCCTAACAGAATGGTTCAAAGCAGGAATCGAAACAGCCCCCCGCCAGACTTTTCGTGGGATCATATGAGACCACCCAATTATGCACCCCGGAACTCTCCTCGCCAACCAACTTACAGTGGAAAGCATTGCCTCCAGGAGAAGTCGTCTACCGGTGGTGACCAAATCATTACCCCCTAAATGTACTATGACTATAGACGGCGGTGACCTCGTCCGCCCTAACAAACCCTCAAAGAATGCCTGAAACTGGTCAATACAGAGACCGCCCCTTCCGTAGAAGGACATTCTGTACCCGTATTCCCCAGCTACGTGAATCATGTCACCTGCTTCGAATACGTCTGCGGCACGCCTCACGTATGAGTGGCCCACGACCCACACCTCCTTTCTCACAGCCGGTGATGTCTGACCGCTGGCCTGGTGTTGGGTCGACTGCATAGTCCGCCCCGCCTCGAAGGCTTGCGTAACTGAAAACCAAACAAAAAACAAGAAGCGTGAGTACATTATTACAGCTTCACAACATGTGCAATCGCACATACCTCTTATAACAATTGGAGGACCAACGCCCCACTCGTTTTACTTGTTCCACATTAAGACCCCTGGCTGTAGCTTCAGTGGCAGCCCCTATCCGAAAGGAATGGGTCCCAAACTCACCCGGGTCCAAGCCCGCTGCGGTAATTGACATCGCGAGCACCCGCTGAAACTGAAACTTCGTCAGTGGGGCGGCGTCCGCGTGTCTCAACAATGTCCCCCCCCATGATGCCACCCTTCGTGCTAGGTAATCTTCTAAACACTTCACCGGACACATGGAGGACCCTGGAATCCTGCGAATGACTATGCAGTCTCCCACCCCACCTTGATCGGTTTTTGACTTGACAAAGGATACAGTCATCGTCTCACCCCTGATCTGAACGTGTTCCCGGCACAAACCCCCCACCACATCCCGCTTGCTCCTTGCTACCAGCTCACTTATCCTCATTGCCCCGTGAAATGCAAGCGTAAAAGCAGCTCGGAACAAACAGGCCTCGAACTGAGACGAGCATATGGCGGGGAGTGTGGCCAGCAACTGGGACAACCTATCCAGACCTATCGGGCGCCTCTCATCTACTTTGCGACCCTCAAGGCGTTGCCACCCACGCAGCGCTTTCTGTACCACAAAAGACGCTGTCGGGTCCTGGATATTATGAGCCCTGGCAACAAAGGAAATGGCAGCACGATGCCTCTGGGCTGTAGCCACCGACTTCCCAGCCTTACGCAAGGACATCAGAAAATGTACTACCCAATCCTCATGCCCCCAAAGCCCCCCTCTCTCAGTCCCCAAAAAGGCTAAATAAGCCCGAAACGCCCCTTCGTATGCCTTCCTCGTCCTTGGTGCTAGACTCTCTCCCACGAGGTAACGAAGTTCGGGGCACCGAGAGACCAGAGAGCTTCGGGAAAGGGTGCTGGCTCTGGGTCCGCTGAGGGAAGGAAACCCGAGAAAGCCTGCATTTGAAAACGAGACAGTGCATCAGCAGCCTGATTCATCACCCCTGGGACATGTTTTGCTCTGAATACCACGTTCAGTTGCATACACAGTAAGACAATTTCTTTAAGCAGCCTTAAAATCATTTTACAACGTGCTGCCTGACTATTGATGCATTCTACAACGGTCATATTGTCCGACCAAAATATGACAGAGTGATTTTTGAATCCATCGGGCCAGGTTCTGAGGGCCACCAAAATGGGAAACAGTTCAAGGAAAGCAATATTACTCGTCAGCCCCTCTTCATGCCACCATGTTGGCCACCTTTGTGCCGACCATTTTGTGCCGAAGATGGCGCCGAAACCCATGCTTCCCGCTGAATCCGTCCATAGACCCAGCTCTTCAGAGGACAAGGCCGGTTTGTTCCAGACGACTCGACCATTGAAATCCGCCAAAAATGCTAACCAAATACGCATGTCTTGGCGGACCTCGGCCGATAATCTCGTGCGATGATGACCCTCTTTTAGGCCGACCATCGCCTGGGCAATTGAACGGGAGAAGGGGCGGGCCATCGGCATCACCCTCAGGGCAAAATTCAACTTCCCCACCAATTGCTGCAATTGATGCAGCGTAACTTTAGATGCAGTAATACACATTTCCAGGGCTGCCCTGAATTTCGACACTTTGGCAGCTGGTAAACGAAAACAACCCTCACTAGAGTCCAACTCGATCCCGAGAAACTCGAGGCAAGTCGTGGGACCCACAGTTTTACCTGGTGCCAATGGCACGCCAAATTGATTCATTAAAACACAAAAGTCAGTCAAGGCCCGGGCACATTCATCATCCCCAGCGGCCCCAAGGAACAGAAAGTCATCGAGGTAATGCATCACATTTCGAAAACCCGTTTCCTTCGTGTAAACCCATTGTAGAAAACTACTGAATTTCTCGAAATATGCACAAGATATAGAGCACCCCATCGGCATACACCTATCCATGTAATACGAACCTTGAAACATGAATCCCAGAAGACGTTGGTCGTCCGGGTGTACCGGGAGCAAACGGAACGCTGACTCGATATCTGATTTCGCCATAAGCGTCCCGGGCCCCAAGCGATTCAAAATGGCTACGGCCTCATCGAATGATGCGTACCGCACCGAACATACCTCTGGATCAATTGCATCGTTCACAGAAAGGCCATGAGGAGCTGATAAATTGTGGATCAATCGAAACTCACCTGGGTCCTTCTTGGGGACCACCCCTAAAGGAGAACAGACAAAATTCTGTACCGGGGGAACACTAAACGGGCCGGCAACCCGACCTCGGATAACCTCTTTCCGGATCTTATCCTGCACTACAGTCGTATGCTGCAAGACGGAAAGTTGATTTTTGCACGTCCCGACACCCTGAAAGTCCCCCACCGGGATGCGGAAACCATATGAAAAACCGTTCCGCAGCACCCCAGCAGAAGTACGATCTGGGTATTCGCTGAGCCAGGGAATCATCGCCAGGGTATCAATCGGGGTTGGTAAAGGCGCCCCTCGGACTATATTAGACCTGTTTGGCGCCTCCTCTACCCCCATTTTCACCCGATTTGGCTCTGCACGAGGACTCAGGATGGGGTGCCCCACAACCACTACATTCGTGTTTGAATTTACAAGATCCCGGGGGCCTAGTACATTTACTTCTGTTGAAATTGAAACAGAAACCCCTCTTCCCTGTATTGCCGGCGGGTCTCGGGTAATCGTCTGTACCCGTACCCGACCGAAAGGGCGTCCCCCCATTTTGGCGGGAGGACTCACTAACAATACTCCCCACCAACGGCACTTTCAACATCCCCGACTCCTTCATTTTATTCCATGTCAAAGAATCGTAACAGTCCCAGGTTAAACTTTTGTTATGCTCCATCGCTTTCCTGAAAAGGTTGTCATAACAGAACCATTGGTTACCTTGGTGCGATGTCGAGTACCCCATAATTCGTGACTGATATACTGGAAATTCAGGGAGCAATTCAGGCCTACGTTCCCCCAAAATTGACGTAAAAATTCCCCAAGCATTACCCCAGTTGCCAATATTCTCATTCACTTTAAAGGCGGCCATTTTGGCGCGCCAAACACTCGGATGCATCAGATCCTTTTGACCCTTAACAGTTTCAACCTCATAGTGATCAACGAGCAGGGAGAAAATGTTTACGTATTCCCCCGCCCAAATCTTTTCCTTTATTGCCAAAGGAACATGTTGCCCCAATTTTTCTCTACGAGAGGGTGTTGACTCATCCCTTGCGATCGGCAATGGCCGCTTACCTGCACCGGACGCTACTTCCGCCCCTCGTGGCTTGTTTATCACCGCATCCGGCGCGGGCACCTTGGCTGCATCACGTTTCTCGCGCAACTGTTCCATGAGTGCTTGCGCTTCGGCAGCCGTGGCGCCCTCGGTACTGTCCCCCAACCATGCTGCTAGCTGTGCCGCCAACTCGGGAGGCATACCCTCAGCGGATGTCGGGGTGACTACGACCGGAATCGGGTTCCCTTCCTGCGGTACCGGGGCCGGTACCGGGGCTGGCGGCTCGAGCGGGGAACAGGGAACCGGGACGTCTCCCCCGACCGGCCCCCTTCTCGGCCTCTTAGGCCTCCCTCCGGCCGGTGGACGCCCCGATCCCTCCTCGCCGTCTCGCCCCGCCAATTGCTTCTTTATCTCGGACATTTCCTTCATGAGAGCCCGAACCATCTGGTCAGTCGACATTCTCTTCGCGCCTTTCTTGGGCATCTTTCAAACGAAGTATCTAGAAGACAAAAAGAAAGATTAAAACGCTCAAAATTGGCTCTTCGTTCTGTCCCGAGCTCACGTGCAGCGAGGAGGTGCAGCTTCAGGGCACAAGAACAAGAGGATGTCTTCTGGTCTTGCGTCCCTTTTTATCCGTCTTCAGGGCGGGCGTCTACCCGCCCCTGCCTGCCCCGAGGGCGTGGCTGGCTGCGTCAGTGTCTAGGCCAGCCCACTCTAGGGCGGGAACAGGCGCGCCCTGGCTACGCCGCTTCGGGCATACCAGCCGAGACGCGCCTCCCGCCCCAAAATGGCTTCCCGGGGGGATCGAGGCACTCAGCCATAAGTTCGGGGGGACCAAGTTGGTCGCCCCTTTCCAGTAACATCACAGAACAATTGCCCAAACACATTCACCCAAATCCCTGATGCGCTGGGGTCAATTTTTATAGACGTTCAATTCTTTTCCTTCACAAACCATGTGTGACATAAAAAAATACATATCTAACTTAAACATCAACATTCCTTCTACTTGGTCCATGAACCAATTAGTTGAATAGTTGATGGTAATGATAATACTGTCTAACCAAATATTCAGTCAGCTAAATAATCACAGGCTCTTGGTAAAGTTAATAAAGCTATACCTCATATTAAATTCTCAATGCATATGGTTACTAATGCAAACAATGAATTTCACAAAAGGGAGAGAAAAAATAAGCAATTTCAAATAGAGACAAACTCATCATTCAAACTTGACATGCGCATGAAGGAGGGTATACATTGAGAAACATCAGTTTTAGCAAAATGAAATGTGAAACAAAAATACATCTAATGGAGGGGATAGATGAAGAAACATAAGTTTCGTCTAAATATTACTTGACAATACACCTATGATGGAGTGGATAGGTGAAGAGACATACGTTTCAGAGACAAACTACATTTGCAATTAATTTTGCAAGAACGAATCAGAATAATACAAACCCAAAAGATCTGCGGAAAATCACCCCCCTGGCCGAGGAAGTGGTGGGGGTCCCCTGAAATAGAATCAGGGAACAAAGATTTCAGGACCCAGGAGCAGGACTAGGACAGAAACAGCTAGACCTCTCTGAAAACCGACGAACAGCGACGCATTCACTCTTCTTCTTTTCCTCTCTGCAAGTCTAAACCACACCCCTAAAGCCCCCCCAGCTATACCCTAAAACCTAAATGCCCATCCCAGATCAGTTGAAACATTTCACGAAACTCGACAGTTGATTGGTGAATTTAGGAGGTGGTCTGTCACACCACTGTGACTTCACTCATATTTTAGTCATGTTATTGTTCACATCCTTTCCTTTAGCCTAATTCTGACTCAATATTACGATTTTAATACTTGATATATTTTAATATTTGTATTAATAATTTTCAGCAATGTCCGATAAGGAGTGTTTAGTCCCACGGTCAGTCACATCCTTTGGCAGGTACTCAAGAACCTCCTTTAGCATATTGGCCTTGAACGTTTATGTCTCATCTGTGGTGCTCGGCGGCGCCTCTGTCTGTTCAGACAGGTCAGTTTCACTCTTTTCTCCAACCCCTTCTTTATCCAGCCAATTGAAGGGAAATGGAATCTCATTCGGCTCTCTATAGCAAATGGAACATAGACAATCATTAATTATATGATAATGCACTTTTCACTGTTTACCACCCACCTTTGCACTGTTCCCTATTAGTGTTTTCCTAGCATAAGCTTATAGCAACAAGCGGCAGTATTTATTATTTCAATCTCGAAGCAACATGCAAACTACGAAATGCACATGCAGCCTAGTCATGCATTATTTTTTGTTTCTTTCTAAGCTCAATGTAAATACGGTTTTAGTTCTTTCACGTGTTATCTCACATTAGTGCCTACATGAGCAAAGCATTTTTCCTCGTGTTCATGTAAGGTGCGCATTAGTTTTCTATTACTACTTACTGATAGTACGTATTATGGGGGTATTCATCCAAGCAGGTTCCTTTTTGGAAAATTCTCCTCCATCAATGTGTAAAATCTCCATGAGAGTAGGCAGGGCAACACCTTTAGTGACTTTAGCATTGCAACATGTTTCATGTTAGAATGCTTGCCACTTGGAAAGCAAAGAAATGTCGAGGAGCAATTCAATTTTTCCTCCCGGTGAAATTTTTCCTCGTTTGCGATCGTCAAGATCAAGTTGGTGAGCGTGAGCAGGAAAAATAAAGCACCTGGTGAGTTTTCTCAATACGGGGGTGGGCAGATTTCTCATTGCGAGTGGTCGTGTATGCTCGGGACCACTCGAGTTGAGAAACTGCCCGTTCGTATTGAGAAAGCTTCCGCTCAAGTAGGAATCTGCTTGAGCGGCAGAAAGGAATGCAGCGCCTGCTTGTGCTGTGTATGGTGCCGTTCGCGATGATTGCACAGTGCGGACAAGCATCCGGCATCAAAAATCACAGCGAATAGCATTTTTCTATCGCACTCTGCTGCTTGCGTAGCTTGGCATAGTGCTGCAGAGTTTTTTTTTCACTTCGCAAACTCTGCCTAGGGTTAGAATTTTCTCCGAACTTTGAAAAAGATTGCTTAATTTTTTATAGCTTCAATAACTCTGAGGGCATATATGGCCAGTTCAATGCATATGTTTTGCAGAACCTGTCCCAGAGAATCGCATCTTTGGGTGCAAAAATATTGTCATGGAAAGCTATGTCAGTAGCTAGAGTTAGCAAATTGCGTACTGGCTGTTTTAGCATTGCCTTTCTCACTTGGCGATGTTGAGAGCGTCTTTTCACAGATAAAAATTTACATGGGAAGGTAAGAGCGAGCGTGCTTGACCAAAGACTCTCTGAAGATTTATTGTATGGTGTACTACAATAAGTTTGATTTGTATAAATGTATTTGGACCTCATATGCACTGTCTATATAACATGCACTATCAGTGCCAAAAGAAAGCAAAAATATAGGTAAAATGTTCCATAAATACCAGAAATCCAATGTTTCTGTTGTTTTAATTGGGTGAAAATGTGTAACCGCTGATAATCACTGTTTTTTTAAGGTATTGAAATCACTGAACAACACTGAAAAATCCCCACAAGAATTTATGAAAAATTGAACCTGAAAACAGGAAAGCCTAATCTATGAGGAAGGAACACAGTAAGGCAAGAGCTACACCGTGCATCCCTAGGCTCTGTAACCGGTCATGATTGACTGTGTCTAATCCCGCATTTAGGTCAAGCAAGATAAGGGTGTCATTGGCACCCCTATCCACTGAGGCCCTCATTTCCTCCATGGCCACAATGAGTGCTGACTGCGGCCATTGCAAAAGCCAAACTGTGTCTCATCAATCAGGCTGTTGTTTCCAAAATGAGGCCAAATAAGTAGCTGTTTCCAGTAGCAGCTGGAAGAACCACCTTTTCACCTCCAGGTAGTGCTTCCTGCTCTGCAACAGGCAAGCCTGACTAGCAAGGTAAGTAAGTCCCCCAGAAAGGGCAGGAGTATGTGGTACACTTGAGACACCTCATGGACAGGGGGAAGGTACAACCCCTTCAGGTCAAGATAGAAACCATCATGGCCTGGATGCCCCCCAAAACCTAGACTGAAGTCAGAGCATTCTTGGGTCTTACTGGGTACTATCGACTGAGCTGACTTCAAAGAAGCAGCCGAGGAATGTAATTTGGACAGAGGCATGCCAAACTGCATTCGACTCCCTCAAGCAGGCCATGTGTACAGCTCCTGTGCACAAGGCACCTTACTTCTCCAAGGTGTTTATCATTCAGATAGAGGCCTCAGAGCATGGCATAGGCACAGTACTATTCCAACTTAATAAGAAGGGCCTAGACCAACCTTTAACCGTCATGTCAAGGAGGTCACTCCCCAGGGAACAGTGGTGGAGTGCTATAGAGAAAGAAGCTTTTGCTATGGTCTAGGCACTGAAGAAGTTGAGCACATACCTGTTTGGCACTCACTTCCTGATTTAGACTGACCACAAGCCCCTTAGGTTGCTCATGCAAATGGGGGTGAGAATCCAAAATGGTTGAGGTGGTCCATGTCCCTTCAGGATATGGAATTCATGGTGAAACACAGACCTGGGGTAGATCATGTCAGTGCTGATGGCCTATCTAGGTTTTTACGCATTAGTGATGAGAACTCCACAGAGGTTGGTTAGATCTCACCACTTTCAGCTGAGTGGGACATGTGTTAGACCTGACTTCCTTAGGGTGGTCTTCCCCCAAATGTTTTACCTGCTTACCTCCTCTTTCTGCAGGTTCTTTTTGTTGGATTTAAGCCACTTAATCAAAGCAGACCAGTTCTAAAGTGCATGTGCTTCTCTCTTAAACAAGGTAACATAGGTTCATACACAATTGACATACTTAGTTTACCTATGGGTCACTTGTAAAGTGGTATACTATATATTTGGAGCCTGTACCTTAAATACTACTAGTTGGCCTGCATCACTGATTGTGCCACACACCCACGTAGCCTTTAAAACCTGTCTCAGCCTTCTATTGCAGGACTTGTGTGTGCAGTCTATTGCCACTTTGACTTGAAATTTAAAATCCTTAGGGTGGCTGTTTCTCAGCCATTTTGCCTTTCACTTCCACATTTTGCTGATTCTTTTTGTGGGCCTTACATCTCTGAGCATGAGTGCTAAAGTGCATGTGCTTCTCCCCTTAACATGATGATAGTAATGTATACCAGTTTGGCATATTTGATGCTCTGGTAAATCCCTTGTAAAGTGGTAAACCATATACCCAGGGCCTGTACTTCAAATACTACTACTTAGCTGCAGAACTGATTGTGCTACCCAGTAGCCTTTGAAACCTGTTTCAGGCCCGCCACTGCAATGCCTGTGTGTAAAGTTACTTGCACTTTGACTTGACATTTAAATAAATTTGCCAAGCCTCAAACTCCCCTTTTATTACATATATGTCAACCCTAAGGTACGCACTAAGTACCTCAAGGTCAGGGTGGTATGTAAGTAAAAAGTAGGATATGTAACTCTATGTTTTGCATGTCCTGGTAGTGACGAACACCCTAATTATTTTTTCACTACTGTGACGCCGACTCCTCTCATAGGCTAGCATTGAGAATTCCTAAATGCACTTTTAAGCTGCAATTCCCGATCAGAGAGAAGTTGCTTTTTCATGTTTTGTATGTTTGGAATGGTAATGAAAAATCATCCTTGCTGGTGAAGTTGGATTTAACCTTATTGTTTTAGAAATGCCACTTTTAGAAAGTGGACATTTCTCTGCACTTACTGGCCTGGGTGCCTGAGAGCCTGTCTACAATACACATCTGGGAAGGGTGACAGCTACACTTTGTGCATTCCCTCTATACAGTCACAATACATGAAGGATAGGTGTGACGGAGTACCAACTTACATACATTTGCATTCTGATGGCCTTGCCTGGGCATGATGGAAGGGAGGGGTGGCCTTTTTCCTGGACTTGTTGGGGATCCAGTTGAAGAATTTCCAGAGCTGGCAGAGTGTGTGGAAGCAGGAGGACGAGAAGGCATTGATCTGGCAGTTCATTGAGAGTGAAGAGTCCAGAAGGGATACTGAGGTTTGGTGCATGGTCCGTTGGTGTCTGGGAGTTTATGAGTGCTGCATGCCACCAGGAATCAGCTCAGGTTGAGGGGGTGGGGCCCAAGATGAGAACTTCCGTCTTATCTGGGTTGAGCTTGAGGTAGATGTCCTTCATCCCCGTATCTACTGCCTTCATTTACCTGTGGAAGTTGTTCTTGGCAGCTGTGAGTTTGTTGGTGAGAAAAGGACTGCTGAGTGTCATCGGTGTAGGAGACTATATTGAAACTGATGGTTGCACGTTTAAACATGTAAATGGGTGGGGCTGAGGGAGGAGCCCTGTGGCACTCTGCAGCTGATTTCTGTGGGTTCTGAGAAGAAAGGTGGAAGTCTGACTTTCTGTGTTTGTTCGGAGAGCAATGAGCGGGTCCAGTCAAGGACTTTGTTGCGGATACCTGTGTAGTAAAGTATAGCACAAAGGTTGTCATGGGAGATGGTGTCAAAGGTGGCTGAGAGGTCCAGGAGGATGAGAGCTGTTGTCTTGCCTCTGTCGAGGATGATGCGCATATCATCTGTGGCAGTGAGGAGAGCGGTCTTAGTAATGCGGTTGCTTCTGAACTCAGATTTGGAGTGATCCAGGATTTTGTTTGTTTTGATGAACTTGGAGAGTTAGGCGCTGATGACCTTGTTTATGAAGGGGAGCAGGCTGATGGGTCTGTAGTTCTTGAAGTCTGTCAGGTTGGGATAGAGTTTCGTCATCAGGGGGGTTTCTGTCTTCAGGGAAGGTGGCGGATTTGATGGAGCAGTTACGGCAGAGTTTGGGTGCAATGAAGGCACTGGCTCTGTTGTAGAAGTGGTGGGGGGCAGGGATCCAAGAGGCTCTGGAGTGAATGCTCTTCATGATCTTGAGGGTCTACTCAGTGAGGAGGGAGGACCAGTTGAGCATGGTCTACTGGGGCCTGGATCAATTGAGTGCAGTGGTTGCGTGTTAGGTTGGTGGGTCTTGGTTTGTGAGGCTGTCATAGATAGCCTTGATCTTGCCGTGAAAGAAGGAGGTGAGGTTGTTGCTGAGGTCTTGGGAGAGGGTTGTCTGCTGTCTTGGTGCCGGGATTGGTACATTCTTTGACCACAGTGAAGAGTTGTTAGCTTTTTTGTGCCTTCGGTGTTGAAGCGATCCTATATGGTAGTTTTCTTAATTGTTTTGATGAGGTGGTGGTTTTTCCTGACTGAGGTTTTGAAGGCAGCGTGACCTGTTGGACCCTTGCTACTTCTCCATCTTGTATCAAGCAGTCTACATGTGTGCCTGGACTCATGGAGGACAAGAGAGAACATCTTGGCTTTATTGGAGGTTTGCTTTCCTGAGAATTTCCAGAGGGGGACCAGTATATTGTCACAGTTTGAGATCCATAGGTGGAGGTTATGTGCTAATGCGCTGGAGTCCATTTATGTCGGAGGTGGAGTTTTGCTGAGGGATGGGGAGGGCTGGTCTTCTGTGACCTTGTTCCAGCTTCTATGTAGAGAGCAGTGGACTTTTTCACAGTGGGTTTGGTGATGGAAAATTGGATGTAGCGGTTGTCGGTCCACTGTAGTTTGGAGGTGTGACTAAAGGAGATGAAAGGGGACAGCGTCTAGGAGGCCTGTAGATTAGGGTGCCGTGGACAATGGTGTTTGGGTTGGTCTGGATCTAGAAGTGGAAGTGCTCCCTAATGGTTGAGTTGTCATCTGAGGTGGTTGTGACACAAAACGCATTTGTGTGTAAGATGGTGATGCCTCCTCCCAGTCAGGTGGTATGGTCCTTGTGGATGATTTTACAGCTATTGGGAATGGCGGTGGTAATATCTGGGGCTGAGGTAGAGTTCATCTAGGTTTCCGTGAGAAAGGTGATGTTGAGAGACAGAGTCAAGCAGGTCCCTGATCTCCTCTGCATGTTTATGGAGGAAGCATGTGTTGAGCAGGAAACAGCTGAGGTGGTCAGGCCTGTTTTTTGTGGGTGGGATAATTGTGTTGTGGCAAACAAAGGTGTGATTGCAACAGGAGAAAGAGCCAAGGGTGTTATTTGGCAATTCAATGTGACAGGCAGTGGCAAGTCCAAAGTTGAAGTTGCAGAGGGTGCTGGAGTCATAGTTGTGAATGGTCCTTGGATCAGGTTCCGTAGCATTGGGCACGGACGGGCGCAGATGGGCTTGTCTTTGCAGCGCCAGTGGCTTGGCCGCGCAGCGTCCTCCAATAAGTAATGTTCAAGGAAGGCTGGACAGCTGGGAGGCAGGAAGCGGGAATATAACACTAGAGGGGTGGGCCATGGGGGATGAGCAGTGGCAAGGGCACAGAAAGGAAAAAAAGTGCAAAAAAGAGGAGAGATTAGAGAAAGTAAAAAAAAAGCAATAATAGAATAAAGGGAGGTGAAAAAAGAGCACAGGAGAAAAAGGCAGAAAGCAGAAAACAGAGTGCAGAGAGCAGCAGCAGAGAAGAGATGCTCCCTACTAGACCATCAGGGATGAGGCGCAGGTGGGTGCCTGCAGATGGAGGAGTGCCTTGAACTTAGGACCTGAATGGGTCAGGGGGCAACAGTTACTAGACAAAGCTGTACGGTGATGGAAGCAATTTACTGATGAGGCCAATAAGATCACTCCTTCACCATGCAGCGGGTGCCATTAAGTAGTGTTTGGAGAGGGCAGGATAGCTGGGAGACGGGATGCAGGAAAATGGTGTGGGATAGGGAGCAGGCTGAGGGTAATGGAAGCGGCAAGGTTAAAGAAATGGAAAAAAGGCACATAAAAGAGGAGAAATTAGAGAAAGTGAAAACAAATTATAATAGATAAATGGAAGGTGAAAAAGAGAAGAGGAGCAAAAAGGCAGAAACCAGAAATCAGAGGGCAGAGAGAAGCAACAGAGCAGACATTCTCTTTACTTGACCACCAGGGTTGAGGGGCAAGCTGGTGCCTGCGGGTTTAGGAGGGCCTCAAACTAAGAACCAGAAAGAGCTAGGGGGAACAGCACCCAGGCGGAGCTGTGTAGTAAGGAAAGCAATTTACTGACAAGGTCAGTAAGATTGCTCCTTCACCGTGCATCGGTCGCCATTAAGTAGTGTTTGGGGAGGGCTGATCACAGTGAGTCAGGAAACAGTGAAACGATGCTGGAGGGGGCAGGCCATGGTGGACAGGCAAGGACATAAAAAGGGATAAAAGGCTCAAAAAAGAGGAGAAATTAGAGAAAGTTAAAAAAAATAATAGAGAAAAGAAAAGTGAAAAAAGAGCAGAGGAGTAAAAAGGCAGAAAATGAAAACAGAAGGCAGAGAGCAGAGCAGAGATGCTCCCCACTGGACCACCAGCGATGAGGTGCAAGTGGTTGCCTACGGGTGGAGGAGGGTCTCAAACTATGGACCTGGAAGGGTCAGGGGGCAACAGCTACCAAGTGAAAATGTGTGGCAAGGGAAGCAATTTATTGACAATGTGAATTTACTGACAAAATCTGCTTTGAAGTCACCCCAAACATCAAAGGTACTTTTGGGCAGAAGTACTGGATCTCTGACCCCTTAACATCAGACTCGAAAGGACTTGCAACTAAGCTCTGCCAGAATAACTGCTGTGCTGCGCAAAGGATTCAACTGGACTGCTGATCTGGAAGGTCTGCTTTTCCATTTGTAGCCCTGCTACCTGCTGCTCTCTGATTCTGCTGAAGGAGAGCTGGACCCTGCCTTCACTCCAAGGGATCTCCATGGGCTTGTCGGCTTGCCTCCTGCTGCTTTAGACTCAAGTATATCAAAGTCTTTACCCTTGCTCCTGTGCCTAGCTCACTGGAAGTGGATCAGATTATTTCAACACGTATTTGGACACATCGCCTCTCTGCATGTAGCAGAACAGGTGTTTCAACCGGGTTGTGAGAGTAAAATCGACACATTGCAATGGCACTAGCACTTTGACTCCAGAGATCAATGCATCAGACAATGTATCACTGCCACTTGGTGAAATTAATGCATCTCCTTGACTGGGTGGCAGAATGTGGTACGTTGCTTGACGCTTCTCGCTTCTTTGGAACTGATGCATTGCTTTCACCGCATGAAGAAGATCAACACATCTCACTATTTGCAACTTGGAAAGGTAATTGTTTAATGGAGCATGTGTGGGTCATGTAGCACTGCCAGCGCTCCATTGATGTCAGCCTGAAGTTTGACTTTGCTGTAGTCCAGCGTGACCTAAAGTAACTTTTATTAAGTACTACTTGCTTCTAAACAGTTTGCTGCATTTATTCCTTTAAAATTCAACATCTCAACTTCTATACATTATATTTTTGTTGATTTGGTCTTCTTTTGTTCAAGATAAAATAAACTATTTTTTATAATCTGAATGGAGTCTTTTTGTGGTGTATTCATTGTGTTACTATGTGAGTGTGTTGCACAAATAATTTACACCTTGCCTCTGCTCTATGCCAAGCTACTAGAGGGTGAACAAAGGTTATTGTTTAGAGTGTATCTAGCTTTCCCTAACTAAAGTGGTGGCTGCTGTTTGGTCTGGGTGCATGCCAGAAATCCCATTTCTAACAGTATCAAACTTATTAGCGCCAGGCAGAGAATTGAAATCTGAACGGGTAATTCCCTCGGTGCCCTGGTTTTCCTATACACTGACGTTGCTAAAACAGAAATACTGGAGACAAAAGCAACAATGGAGGAAAGTATATGACCCTGTAGTAAGAGATTTATGCAAAGAAATGATTTGTGGTTACAAAATTTTATGAAAAAAACAAAAAAAACATGATAATGTTCAAAACCTAACCAAAGGGCTCTTTTCTGTGATTGACTCACTTTCTCAGCAGGTCAGTACCTGGAATAAAGATTGCATTTATGCTTTCTGCAAAAATATGGAATATTTCTTTCAGACAAAGATTAGCACTTTTTATCCCACAAGCTGGCTGTCCTGTTTTGAATCATGATCTTATGGTAGTTGACAAGCCAGGAGTTAACCAGATGTTAGAAAGGTTTTCATATCTCATGGAACATAAGTAACTAATTCTCAAAGTTAAATCTAGTTCACCAATAGACACCTGGCCTGCTCGCATTGTGCAGTTGCTTCTTGATATTAGTGCTAAACATGTTATGGGAGATATAACCTTGTTATTGGTGCAGGAATCTTTCCAAGTGATTAGGCAGAACCACAGTGGTCCCACTCATTAAAAAACCTTTGACTAACCTAAGGAGCTAAAATCCTATTGTCTCTTCTCCTTATTGCCTTTATCTGCTAACATTTTGGAGAAGGCTTTGTTTGAATGGAAAAATGACATCTGTGCTGGAAAAGCATGGTTTATTGGACCAGTCCCACTCAGATTTTAGTAGTCCTCAAAGCACAGAGTCAGATCTGCAGGGGACATCTGATGATATAAGAGGCATATTTGACAATGGAGGTTCTACTGCACCAATGTTAGATCTCTCTGCAGCTTTTAAAACTGTCAACCACTGTGTACTAGTAACCTGCCTTGTTCACTTAGGAATTCAGAATAAGGAGATTCAGCTGCTACACCATTTCCTATCTTGTAGGTCACAGACTGTTACCTGTAATCAATTCACCTCCAAACCATTTTCTTTTCCATTTGGGTCTCTGCATGGTTCTTCACTGAGTCCCACTCTTTTTGATCTGTATTTCTTTTCATTAGCAGCTTTAATCAGTGGATGATATTCAGATAATCATTTCTCTATCTAATGATATTCAATTTGCGGCAGTCAACTTCCACAATTGTATGCAGAAAGTTGGCATCTAGATGAGACACACCTTCCTGAAGTTGAATGCAGAGGAGACAGAAATCCTTATCTGCAGAAACAAATCATTCATCTTGTTCAACTCTTGGTGGCCAGAGAAATTTGAGACATTACCTACTCCATTAAAATGTACAAGAGAACTTGGGGGATATTTTTGGTGACATAGTATTTAGTTGTGTGGAAATTAAAGAACTTTTATGTTTTAGGAAATAGTGTGTGTTGACTGGACATTGCTTTGTAGATTGGTAATGAGTTCTAAATGTATGTCCCTCCAGATGTCCTTGAGTTAGCCTTGGACTGCTCATTGTCAATACCCGCTGAATCTAAGAAGGAGGCACACATTGGGAATTCTCTGGCAAATGCAAGAGGATAGGGTTTTTAGGCTGAGAACTCTGTGAAGCTACAATCCAAAGACATTTCTGCTGAGAACTCATTGATGAACACTACAGGAAAGCTCTACATTGTTTAACAATAAGATCTCAGACATTTCAAATTCTGGTGGTGCTAGCAAGGTTTCGTTTTCCTTATGTACACTTGTAATTTTATGTTTAGTATTTAGTTATGGTGAATTGAAGTATTTTCCTTTTTAAAAGTTAAACAACTGTGCACTTTGTGGAGGTCCTTTAACTTGTTAATTGCCTTTACTTTTTAAATTATGCTATTGATGCTCAGTTCCTGATGCAGTAAGTGGTAGTAACACTGACTTTCTGCCTGAACTTTGTAATGGGTTACTTCAGTTGCATTTGTGATGACCAGAAACATTTTAAGGTTTACTGTAGATAAAATGGAGGTGTTGGTTGTAGGAAATCATCCTTAAACAAGGACGTCTGTTTGGTGGTCACTGGCTCTTGGCCCAGTGCCGTCCTCTGCATCTATGACCAAAAATGTTGGTGTAACTATCAGTGCAATCTTATCTACTGCCCACATGTTAACAAGATCTCTAGTATGTGTTCCTTCTTTTTGAAGAACTTCCGTAAACGTCTTCCTTCACTTGCTGGCAACTGACCTGAGCATCTCGGCTTCAGCTCTGTGTGTGGCACAAACAATTCCATACTCTTCTCAGGCCCCCTTGAATGTGCCAATGTTCTACCACATCAGAGCAAGCAGATCCTCTTCCTTGGGTCGGGCTCCTATTTCAAGGACACCAATGTAAAAAAAATCTACTCATGTGAGTACAGGGTGAGCAGTGCACTTGCAAGAGTGCACGGTGCAGCACATTACAACCAGACCTACTGGTGTAACCAATGCTTGTTTTAATTGCAGAGACACTTCACTGCCTACGTTTGGCTCCGTGTTTTTGTGATGTGTGATTGCGTTTCTATTCCTTTTGAGTTGGAAACTTGGACAAAATTGGGCCCAAGACCCTGGATAAGCATTCTAAGCTTAAATTATATAGGAAATCAATGTTATTGTCTGGCTAATTATGGTTCTTGGTCTGGTAGTAAATTCACAACTATGTCTGTTAGGAAAGTAACAAATCAGTCACAATGAAGAGAAATTCAAAATGAAAACAAAATAACTTGCCAAAGTAATGCAATCAAGAAACTATCTGCTTAAGCACCATCTGCTCTAGTAGGTTTAGGACTTGGTTTGTCAAAACCCTCCAATCAGATAAAAGTGGAAAAGCCAAATGCTGGAGTATGCATGGCATGTGCTGAAACATCTCTTGTGCCAGGATCAAGAAAAAGCTGTGCACAGGTGCCAGGTAAAAAAGTAAGGGTGAGAAAAGTTCCCTACGTATATGGCCGCCAGCAGCACTAATGCTATCTGCCTACCTTGGAGGGACCTCAACAGGAAGACTTTTGGGTGGGAGAGGCCCAGAAGCGTGTATTCTGGGGAGCGGGGCAGCGCAATCTGAAACGCAGCATCAATATCATCAAGAACCGCTGTCCAATAGCAAGTCAGTTTCGGACAATGCCGGAGCAGGTGAGCTAAGGTCTTGGATAACCCACAACCCCTCGAACAGAGGTCAGTTTTGTTCTTGTCTCAGCAGTGCACGGGGGCAGGGGTGTAGTACCAGTACATGACTACTTTAAAAGCGGACTCCGCCCAGCTGTGTTTTGTGCACTATGGTGTGTTTTGTATAGAATGGGCTCCCATTCCTTAGGGGTTAAGGGCCTAGCCTGTTCCATTTCCCAGCGCACCTGAGCTCTCGTATGATCTCCAGAGGGGTGTGTCATAAGCATGGAATGTAGTTCAGTGATAAGCCGGCGATCATCCGTCTTGTGCACCAACCACCTTTCGAACGAAGTGATAGTCTGGACATGCAGGTGTAATTGGCGAGCCTGGTAATCTGACATATCTGGCCATAGGGAAATGCGTCTGTTGCTAGCAGATCATAATCCTTCCACAGTTGCTCGAAGGGTATCAACCCCTGCAGCCTTCCACCCACCACCTCTGAAACATAAGCCGATGCCTGCCCCGATGGGAAATCAGGGTTGTTTACAATGGGGACCTAGGCGATGGAAAGGATGTCCAACCTTTCGATAAGGCTACTCTATCTCAAACCTTGAGAGTAGGCGAGGTAACAGAGGAGGAGCATACCCCCATGCTCTATGATTGAGGTGTAGCCACAGTTCCCTCCAAATGTTCACACCAGCGACTGATTGAGCCATAAAATTCTAATGTTTTCTGGACAGAGGCCTATTTAATTCCACTTGGTATCAAAGGCACGATGCTTGGTAGTAGCCGTCTCTGAGGGGGAGACCCAATCCACCCTGAGCCTTCGTGTATGTCTTTTGAGCAAGAGAGAGATATGGCTTTTTCCCCTCCCAAACAAACCTATTAATGAGGGACTTTAGTTTCTTGAGTGATCCGGGCGGTGGGGACATTGGGATCATCTGGAAGAAATACAGGATGCGTGGGAAAACAGTCATTTTCCCTGCTGCTATCCTCCCGAACCATGCCAACCGCAGGCGCGACCAGGCGTCCAGTGCCTTGGTCGTGTGTTCCGGTAACAGGGCATAATTTTATGAGAACGTCTTTGTAATGGTCGGAGTCAACTTAAATCCAAGATATGTTATATAAGTCTAAGTCCAGTGGAAGGTGAAACTCCTTTGCAGGGTCTCCACGTAAGCAGGGGAGATTGATAGGTTCAGGATCAGCGATTTACCTAGGTTTACTTTAAATCCAGTTACTTCCCCAAATGCAGTGAGTTTGTCAAGCAAAATGGCTGGGGCTGTGTAAGAGAGAGGATCACATTGTCTGCATACAGACTAATTTTATGTATGACCGCTTCGAACTTAAGACCAAAGACACTATGGTTAGCTTGGATCCGCTGAGCGAAAGGTTCCATATAGAGCACAAATAAAAGCCGGGACGGGGGTAACCTGGCGCGTCCCCTGGGCGATGGAAAAGAATGCCGACCTGCACCCATTAACCCCGACTAACGCCTTAGGCGCGCGATATATGAATCTAATCCATTGCAAGAAATTATAACAGAGCCTATAGCTGTGCAGAACTGCGAATAAATAGTCCCAGCACACGCGATCGAAGACCTTTTTGGCATCTATTTAATAGAAAGGCCTGTTGTATTCTATGGATGAGGTATAAAAACCTTTTAGCATTGTCTTCCCCTTGCCTTGTGGGAATTAAACCCAATTGATCTGGATCTATAATACCGGCCATAAGGGGATAGAGGCGCGCCACTAGAATCCCCGTGAAGACCCTTGCGTCAATGTTAAGGAGCAAAATAGGTCTGTAGGACCCGCATTCCGTGAGTCTTTACCAGGTTTCAAAATAACGGAGATCATCGCTTCAGACATAGAAGGAGTCACCTCCCCTGTTGTTAGAAAGTAATTAAACAATTTGGTTAAAACGGGAGCCAGCTCCGCACAAAATGTTTTATAAAAGGAGGCCGGGAATCCAATTGGACCTGGAGATATGGCTAGTTTCAATCTAGTGATGGCTGAAATCACTTCCTCTATGTGGATTTCAGAATCCAGTTCTTCTGTGTCGGTTCTGGGAAGAGGTGTTATCCCACACATGCTCAGGTATGCGCTCGGGTCTTGCAGCGGCGGGTCCTGCTTTGTGGATAGAAGGTTATAAAAACTATGGAAGGTTTCCACAATTTGCTCTTCGGCACACTGTTCTACTCCGGAATGACCCCGCACCACGTGAATTAAGGATGTCTGTGTCCTAGCCCACAATCTATGGGCCAACATTTTCCCACATGGAACAGTTCCCCAGGTTTTCTGCATGAGCCTGAAGATCGATGTCCTGCTCTCTAAGGCACATAATGTCTAGCTGTAGGTGATGAAGCTCTTCATCACAGCTGACATGCTGTTCCTCGAGGGTCACCACTCTCTCCCTGATTTTATCCACAGCACGATGCACCTCTTTCAAGTCCGCCGCCATGTGGGACCTGAGATTCTGGATGTCATCCTTTATGTATGTATGTATTTATTTTTTATAAAGCGCATATATCACCATTCGGTCTCATAGCGCTGACAGAGGGTTTGGGAGATCAGAAAGGAAGGGGTATTACGTCATTTCCTTGAATAGTAGTATTTTGAGTTCTCTCCGGAAGATTTTATGATTCTAGTTAGATCTTAAGGCTGTAGGCAGGGAGTTCCATGCCGTAGGACCAACCTTCGAGAAACTCCTATCTCCATTTCTAACAGTTCGAACTCTTGGTATTTTTAGGAGATTTTTGTTTGAAGAGCGCAGTGTTCTTTCCGGGCAGTATCCCTGAAGTTTGTTTTTTAGATATTTGGGGCCTTGTCCATTTATTGATTTATGCACTAGGCAGCAGATCTTGAACCTTATGCGTTTTCTGACTGGGAGCCAGTGCAGTTTCTTCAAGCACGGGGCAGAGGGAGTACATGGGGGCAGGTCGAGAGTCAGTCTAGCTGCTGCATTTTGGAGTGTCTGCAGTTTAGTTAGTGTGTCTTCATTCGCAACTGCCAAAAGTGCATTGCCATAATCAAGGCGGCTGGTGATTAGGACTTGTATCAGTGGTTTACGGTAGAGCAGGGGTAGCCATTTGAATATTTTCCTTAAGCTTCTCATAAGACCTATGCAGGTGTGAACTACTTTGTCTATGTGGGGAGCCATGGTCAGCTTGTCGTCTAGGGTGATGCCCAAATTCCGAATGGTGCTTTTTAGAGATGGGCAAGGTCCGAGCTCCTGTGGCCACCACTGATGAGGCCAGATGGATTTGGCAGCGCCGAAAAGCATTATTTCGGATTTACCTGCATTCAGCATCAGGAAATTATTGGTCATCCAGGCCTTTATCTCTAACATGCAATTCCTAAATCTCACTCTTGTCTCTGATGGCTCGGGCCAAGGGTTATGAGGATTTGAGTGTCGTCGGCGTACGACACTGTGTCGAAGCTGAAGTCCCTAATTATTTTGGCCAATGGTGATACGTAAGCATTAAATAGGGTCGGGCTTAGAATTGAGCCCTGGGGCTCTCCCTTATCGTTATCAATTGCCCCTGATGAAAAAGGTCCAGACTTGACCCTAGAGCTTCGCCCTGCAAGATAGCTTTGGATTCAGCCTAGGGCTTGGCCCTCGACACCCATACCAGCCAGTCGCTTTAGTAGGACTCTGTGGGATATGGTGTCGAAGGCCGCCAAAAGGTCTAGCAGGATGAGGATAGCCGACTGTTTGGAGTCCAGTGCCAGCCGGACGTTGTCAACCACCTCTATCAGTGCGGTCTCTGTGCTGTGGGAAGCTCTGAATCCTGACTGCGAGGGATACAAGAGCGTATGTCCTTCCAGGTATTTGACTAGCTTCGCGTTGATAATGGATTCCATCGATTTACCAAAAAGTGGTAACAGAGATACGGAGCTGTAATTTATCGGTTGCTTAGGGTCTGCGTTATTTTTCTTCAGGATTGGCCTCACAATGGCTTCTTTCAAGGGAGTAGGGAAGGTGGCACGTGTTAGGGACGCATTAAAAATAGATGTTAGTGTGGGAACCAGGGCGGGTGCTAGTTTTGCTAAGATCTGGGCAGACGCTGGGTCTTTAGGAGATCCAGATTTAGCTTTTTTTAGTTGGTCAGCTACCTCGTCCTCAGAGATTGTTCCAAAGTCCGATAGGTTCTGCTTTATGGGGTTTGTGGTGGAGAGGTCTGCATGGCATACTTCACTTGTTGTGCCTGTTTCTGTGGGGAATGATTCATGGATTATATTTATTTTATCTTTGAAATAGGTAGCTAATTTATCAGCCCAGTCCTGAGACTCCTGTGCGACCTTTTGGCAGGCAAGGGGGTTTGAGAACTCTTTTACGATAGAGTAGCGTTCTGTGAATTTCCAGCTGCTTGAATTTTTTCTCCAAGATAGGTTTTCTTAGCAGTGGCTATTTTGCTCATGTATTCTTTATGTGCAATTTTGTATTGTAATTAAGAATGGGCGAATTTAGCGAATTCGCGATCCGCGAATTTGCGGATGTGCGAATTTGCAATCCGCAAAATTCGCGAATTTGTGCGAATTTGCGGATTTTTGTTTTTTTGCGCGTTCGCAGGGTTTTTTGCGTGTTCGCGGGGATTTTTGCGTCTTCGCGAGCCACTTGCATAGCGAAGTTACCCATGCAGTTGTTTATGGGAGAGGGAGAGAGAGATAGATAGATAGATAGATAGATAGATAGATAGATAGATAGATAGATAGATAGAGAGAAAGAGAGGGAAAGAGAGAGGGGGAGAGAGAACGAGAGAAAGAAAGAGAGGCTGGATCTCTGAAGGGCCAGATTCCTGAGTTGCCCCTACAGAACATACAGCTTTTTATTTTTAGCAAAATGCATATGAAAATTGTGCTGTAAAGGTCTCTTTTTGTTTAACCCCTCCTGACAACTCAAAATGGGTGTATTTGCCATCCTCTCCCTTCTTCCTGTTTTTTATATCTGTAAGTGCTTCCTGATGATGTTTAATTCCTTGGACAGGTGCCTTGTTACCTACTTGTAACTATTCTCTGACCCTGCTTCAAGGGTCAGAGCAGGGTCAGAGAGTAGTTGCAAGTAGGCAACGAGGCGCCAGGGAGCAGTTAGCAGCAGGTGTCCAAGTTGAAGTTAATTTGTTTGTAACCCTTTTGTAAAAGGTTACAAAGAAATTAGGTTCAACTTTTGCACCTGCTGCTATAACCCTTGCTTGGCTGAAAATTCTTCCCCGCTGTTTCGCGGATTTTACCGAGATTTTGCGAGATTCGCGGATCGCGAAATCGCGGAAAATCCGCAAATTCGCCCGCGAAACGGATTTTACGCACACCCTTAATTGTAATTTGTCATCTGTGTTTCTTGATTTGCGCCATTGTCGTTCAGCTTTCCTTGTAGATTGTTTAGTGGATTTCAACTCATCAGTGAACCAGGGAATTTCATTTTGGGGCAGTTTATTTGGCGTTTAGGGGCTATAAGATCCAGAGTCTTATTGATTGCGGAGTCAAAGTCTAGTACCGACTTATCCAGCTCTACTTCCTCGCTTACTCTCGGGGGTGCAAAGATTTTGGAGAATGCTTCTAGGTTAATCTTTTTTCCATGGGCGGCTCATCTTTTTATCTTTAAGGCCGTGTAGACCACCACCATGAATGCTTTAGTCAATGGGGACTCGTCACCGTCCATTGTGCTTTCCCCCTTCTCAACCTGGGTCGCAGACTGCCCGGACTACTTCAGGAGGAGCTCCTTCAGCGACTTCTCCTTCCTAGCGCACGCTGCTGCCATGTTGTGCACCTTCCGTCGTGAGCGCGATGAATCCCAGCTGCTGCACTATATACTGATGTGGGTGCAGGAAACCCCAGTTGTGCGAAAGTACTCTGTAGGGCTGGACACGCTGCCTCTTGCGCCACCCTGCATTATCGTGATGTGGTATAGAGGCCTATCAACAACCGGGTCTGCGAGGCCACAGTTCCGACCCACTACCCACGTCGTAACCCGTCGATTAGCACGTAAGTCCACCCATGCACTGGGGCACCAGTACGTTGCTGGAATCTCGTGTGCCCCTCTGGATATTACCTCTTCGAAACAGACAATCCGCCTATCCGCCGACCGCTAAGGCCCAACACCAGGCTCACTCTCACTGCTGCTTGTCTGTGGCAGCACACAAACATCTGATCTGGCAGCCCACCGCCCGCTTGGCCCGCTTGGCCCACTGGCCAGGTGTCTTCAGTCCCACTCTCCGTGGTCGCAGTCCTGCCGGCGCCGTCAAATCATGTCATCCAGAGACAGGATCGATAACGCTGAGCCCCTGGTGCTGTGATTCTCAATCACGCTGGTGGGTTGTCTACATACCGGGGCGGATATCCAGAGTCCACCAGCTGTAAGGGCTGCACTTGAGCAGTACCCCATCCGCCGATTTGCAGACTGCTTAGGACCAGTCTAGGCCCGGCCTCCTTACTGTGCTCACAGTCCTTGTAACTGCTTAGCCAGGGCTGTCAGCTGCTGGGGGGGTCAAGTAATCGGGCCACCTCCCTGACCATGCGCCGCTTAAGATATCGCCAGTCCCCGCTAAGGGGGAGCAGTCAGGAGCCCCTTAGCAGCCCGCCGGTCGAGTTCACCTTCAGCCGGATTTGTTTGCTGTGTTCTATTTGCTAGGGTTTTTTGTGGTCAATCAATCAATCAAAGCATTTTGTATAGCGCGCTACTCATCCGGAGGGGTCTCAAGGCGCTTGGGGGAGGGGGTCCGCTACTGCTCGAACAGCCAGGTCTTGATTTGCTTCCTGAAGGAGAGGTGGTCTTGGGTCAGGCAGAGGTGGATGGAGAGGGAGTTCCACGTCTTGGCAGCCAGGTAGGAGAAGGATCTTCCTCCCGTTGTGGCTCTTCGGATGCAGGGGACGGCGGGGGGGGGGCGTGGTTAGTCGATCGTAGCTGGCGGGTGGGAGTGTAGAAGGTCATGCGGTCATTGAGGTATCTTGGGCCTTGGTTGTGGAGAGCTTTGTGTGCGTGGGTGAGGAGTCGGAACGTGATTCTCTTGCTGACGGGGAGCCAGTGCAGGTTTCTCAGGTGTTCGGAGATGTGGCTGTGTAGGGTAATGTCCAGGATGAGACGTGCAGAGGCGTTCTGAATGTGCTGGAGTCTTTTCTGGAGTTTGGCTGTTGTTCCAGCGTAGAGGGAGTTGCCGTAGTCCAGTCGGCTGGTGACGAGGGCCTGGGTGTCCGTCTTCCTGGTTTCGGTGGGGATCCACTGGAAGATCTTAAGTAGCATGCGAAGGATGTTGAAGCATGACGAGGAGACGGCGTTGCCTTGGCTGGTCATGGAGAGGGAGGAGTCCAGGATGAAGCGTTGCGTGCGTGGTCTGTTGGTTTGGGTGCACTGCCCAGGGCAGGGGGCCACCAGGAGTCGTCCCAGGCGGAGGGGGAAGATCCCAAGATGAGGACCTCCGTCTTATCTGAGTTCAGTTTCAGGCAGCTCTTCATCATCCACTCGGCTACGTCTTTCATTCCTACATGTAGGTTGGTTCTGGCGGTGGCTGGATCGTTGGTGAGGGAGAGGATCAGCTGGGTGTCGTCGGCATCGGAGATGATGTTGAGGTTGTGTTGGCGTGCGATGGCCGCAAGGGGGCTCATGTAGATGTTGAACAGTGTGGGGCTGAGTGACGAGCCTTGTGGTACGCCGCAGATGACTTCGGTGGCCTCGGATCTGAAAGGGGGAGGCAGACTCTCTGTGTTCTTACGGCGAGGAAGGAGATGATCCACTCTAGTGCCTTCTCCTGGATTCCAATGTTGTTGAGGCACTGCACTAGGGTGCGATGACAGACTGTGTCGAACGCCGCGGAGAGGTCCAGGAGGATGAGGGCCGCTGTTTCCCCGTTGTCGAGCAGGGCTCGGATGTCGTTGGTGGCTGCGATGAGGGCGGTCTCGGTGCTGTGGTTGGCCCAGAAGCCGGACTGCGAATGGTCGAGAGATCCATTCGTCTCGAGGAAGGCAGCCAGCTGTCTGTTGATGGTCTTCTCAATGACTTTGGCAGGAAAAGGAAGGAGCGAGATGGGCGGTAATTATTTTTTTTTTTATCAACATCTGTTTTATTAAGCCCCCATACAGGGGAACGCACGTGAAAAGGTGACACTTACACAGCGTTAAGCCTACAACCCCCAAGGGGCCGGCCGCGACATATCACTGGAGGTACAATAGCTGCTTGTGTATGCAGGACCCGTAATTCTGTCGGTCACATAGTCAATGTCCTGCTGGCAACCAGCTCGGGCAGTCATTTGAAAAGAGCAGTACGTGCAAGCGATCATGCCCAATTGTCACCGCGCTTTAAACGCAGCCCAGAGGGGTGGGCAACAACAAGTGGGGCAAACAGGGCCCAACAACAGACAAAGGCGGTCCAACACATGACCAGAGACTAACGAAAAGCAACAGAGAAAATAGAGACAGAGTCCAGGGATAGCAGAGAGGAAGGTGGGAAAGAGGGAGAGCCAAGCTAGGGGGAGCGATAGGACCCAGGGAGTAACAGTCATCAGGATTCACAGTCACATCTCCATGACGGGTTCACAGGCCATCAGTCTAGGGCGTTACGGGGAGCAAAGGGGCGGTAATTTTTGAGGTCGGTGGGGTCTGCTGATGGTTTCTTCAGTAGGGCGCTGTGTTCGGCGTACTTCCAGCTCTCTGGGAAGGTGGCGGTGTCGAAGGAGGCGTTGATGATGACCCGTACATGGGGTGCGATGACGGAGTCGGCCTTGTTGAAGACGTGGTGAGGGCAGGGGCCAGTTGGTGATCCGGAGTGGATGGAGCTCATCGTGCGGATGGTGTCTTCGTTGTTGACCGGGGTCCAGGCGCTGAGGGTGGTGGTGGGGGGCGTTGGTACGGTTGTATGTTGCGTCGGCTGTGTGCTGAAACTGCTGTGTATGTCTGCGATCTTGCTGTGGATCTTGCTGTGGAAGAACGCGGCGAGCGAGTTGCAGAGGTCTTGTGAGGGAGTGATGTTGTTTCCGGCGCTAGGGTTCGAGAGCTCTTTGACAATGTTGAAAAGTTCCTTGCTGTTGTGGGCGTTGTTGTCTAGTCGTTCCTTGAATGCGGTTTTCTTGGTGGTGTGGATCAGCTGGTGATGTTTTCGAGTGGCGAGCTTGAGGGTGGTCATGTTGTCTGTAGTTGGGTCTCTGCGCCAGGCTTTCTCAAGGGCCCGGCAGTTCTTCTTGGAGCTCTTGAGTTCGTCAGTAAACCAGGATGCTTTCTTGGTGCTGGGTCTGGTGGGGGGGTCTTCAGTGGAGCAAGGTCGTCTGCGCAGTTGCTGATCCACCTCGTGAGGTTGTTGGTGGCTTGGTTGGGGTTCGCTGAGCTGGCGGGAGGGTTCTGGCTCAGGGATGTGGCGAGTTGGTCGGCTGTGATCTTGTTCCAGCTTCTGCGGGGGACCTGTTGCCGGTGGTGGTGGTGCGTGGTCCTTCTGAAGCTGAAGTCGACGCAGCTGTGGTCTGTCCAGTGGAGTCCGGTGGCATGGCTGAAGGAGATGTCCTTGCTGGAGGAGAAGACGGGGTCAAGCGTGTGGCCGGCGTAGTGGGTGGGGGTGGTCACCAGTTGCTGGAGTCCGAGGTTGTCCAGCAGGGTGGTGGTGTTACGGTCGTTGTTATTCTCCAGGTGGAAGTTAATGTCCCCAAAGAGGATGTAGTCAGCGGAGGGGAGGGCGTGCGGGCTGATGAAGTCATGGGGTTTTCTCAGTTTTTCTGTTTGTGTTTGTTTTATTTTATTTTGTAGTTTGTGGAGGAGTGTGATATGGTCACCGCCATTTCTGTAACCCGGAAGGGGTAGCGATGGACCGCCCTTTGTATATATACTAGGTGTTAATTGTTCATTCATAAGGGGTGGGGTTTATTGACTAAATAAAAGAGGCCTGGTGTGACCAGGATATGAACAGTCTACTTCCTGTGTTTTGGATTCATTGACCTCCAAGTAGGTTCCACAGAATCGGACTCACGCCGATCATGGACACTAGTCCTGAGAGGATCTGGCCTGGTCCTCTGAATTGTAGCCCCCGCGAGGATTTAACCCTCTGGTAAGTGTTTGCACGTACCTCTATCCCTAGTGTAAAAGGTAGGGCCGATTTCGACCGAAAACCTTAAAGTATTGCCCGGCGTTAGCCGCCTCTCATACCACTCGAAATTATCAAACAAAGAGGCAGGCGCTGGAGACTGGAAGGCAGGAAACAGGAGTTTATTCCGACGGAGCAGAACACGTCAAATCAGACAACAGGGTATCTTCTCGAGGTGCTCTAAACGCATCTCTGAGGACTGGCCTCTTATACACAGGTTTATGGTCTTTATTACAGTTTATTACATGTGGCACATCCTTGCAAATACTTTGAAGTACGGAAAGACATCCTCAGAATCCCCGCTTCAAGCCCGTTCCCACACACATTCACAGTAGAAGTCCCCACCCCGATCTCAGTAGGTGATGACTGTTGCGCAGCTGGACATTCCGCCGGTTCCCGGAATGTGTGCGGCTGATCGGATCTCATGGGGTGGGGGCTTTGATCAGTCGAAGATCCTTTGAAGTGGGGCATCTTCCTACTGTATGGGGGCAATAAACTGCATCCGCAGGGCCAGGTGGTGGCCTGGGAACGAGCAGGACAATCGGGCACAGAGGAAAGGGGGTTCATCAAAGGATGTATGATCATGAAAGGGATGGAGGGAGGTGTTGGATGGGCACGGGATGTGGCTCCGAGGCAGGGTCGCACTGAAGGGGAGGTTTATAGCCCAAGCATGTGAGAGCGGGGGCTGTCAGCGTGCGGGGGATGCTTGCGAGGTCAGAGGGAGAGAGAGAGAGAGACGCGCTGGCTATCGGCAGAGGGCAGAAAGGCCATGGCATTCAAAATGGCTGCTACTTACGCGCACATATGAGCCTGAAAAGGGACACGATGGTGCCGATAATGTTGATGTCACAAACTAGATTTTAACAGTCCTCCCTTTTCAACATATCTAGCCAGCTTGTCCGTCTATATCTATCCCCATTATATTTCGAACTTCTACTCCATACAAACCTTTCATGCGTTCAGCTTCAAAAGTCCAAAGTCTTGGGGTAGATACAGTTAGCGCAAAGTAAGCACAGGGGTGGCAAGCATTGGACACCCAGGCAGAATCCACAAATTACGACAATCGGTATCAATACGATCATAAACAACCTCCATCCCCAGTCTTTTACAGTACTTCGGTATGTAGATGAAACAGCTGGACCCAATGATATGGCATGCTCCTCCACGATACGCTAGAACCACATCTAGAACAAGGCGGTTCTGAAGAGCCACCAGGCGGACCGCCTGAACCTCGGCTGTTTTGTTTGTGAGGATGCCAGCTGTAATGTTCATTGTCGTTTTAACTGCCTGGGTCAAATGTCGGATAGCAGGGCTGTTCGCCATTGGACCCCAGAGTGGAACAAGTCCCTTCATTGCGTCCAGGAACTGTGCTCCGGTGGAGTCGGCTTGCTCAATGTCTTTTGCTTGTTTTTGTCGGTGATGGTCTGCTGGAGCCACATAGGTCGGAGGAAGGATGAAGGCAATGTAACAGGTACCCCCCCAGCCTTTGGGGAGCCAACTGTAGGCTTTCGTACCACAGACAAAATACATATTCGGAGAAGTGACAAAAGAGGGTGGATCAGTTGAGTCCAACGTTCTGGTGATGCGGCAAGCGCTGTGGCCTACCAGCTGTGTCTCAAGGCCTTCGATGCATACAAGGCCCGAGACATTGACGACAGATAGGGCCACAGTCAGGGTGGCAGCTGTTCGTTTCCGGAGGTAGGAGAAGGTGGGTCTGGCTGGGTTGTTGAACACCTGCATTTCAATCCGTTCTTTGGCAGGGATCTCCATATGAATAGAGTCGTTCGATGTCAGAGGGCAAAAGGGGGCAGCAGTTCTTCCTGTTTTGTTCTGCCAGACCCCATGATAGAATTGTGCCATAGTTCTGCTGGAAGTGGCGTTATCCCTGTAGCTTTCTTGCAAGAGGATCAGCCAAGCAAGACAGGAGCTGTGAACGGAGAAAGGTGAAGGAATGAAAGGGATAGAATGTCCAGTGGCGTGGGGTAACAACCCACAGATCCAGCAGTTTGTGGCATTGGCGGCAAGGTTGTGCTGGTGTAGCAACTGCACGAAGGAGGTGTTCCAAAACTCCTTATGTCTCTCTCTGAGTTGAGGTGAAAGAGAGACCAGGTAGTGTTCTTTCATTGTGGTAGGCTGTGCAGTAGTTAGAAATGTCTTATGAGCTGGTGCGCTCTCTTCCACGATCCAAAGGGTGGTAATGAGGAGGAGGCAAAAGAGAAGGGCGATAAAGAGAGCAATAGTCTTTGAGCTGTGTATTTTGTCAGTCTTTGGGTTTCTGTAGTGGGTCTTCGGATGTCTGGTTGCTTCCATTATCTTCATGTCGTGTGCTTCCATCATCTTCATATCGGGCACTTCCATCACCTTCAAGGGGCTCGGTAGTGGGCAGAACCACAAACTTCGTTTGGCTTCTCTCCTGGCAGCCTTAGTAGTGTTAGGCCACCGCTCTGAGAATTGTAACTTAGTCAGTGGTCTGCTTAGCCGAAGCTCCCTCCTTTGGTCGCAGGTTATACCCTTCTCTGGATGGCACAGTGGGATCGGGGAATTCTGCCAGTTCAAGTGTCTCTTTATCAGGGTAACAGCTCAGGGATGGTCGATTGTTGTTCAGGAGCTCTTCTCGGGTGGTCACATCTACGGTCTTCGTCAGGGTTGGGGAGATCTTCTTGCAGTGGTGCGCATGCAGCCAGTTACGTTTCCCTTCCACTCGAAGAGCTGTTCGGGTGGTGATAAAAACTTGCCAGGGGCCCGTCCACCGGGGTTCCAGACTCTTTGCACGCTGGAAGTTCCGGACTAATACATAGTCACCGGGTTGGATGTCGTGTCCGGGGCCCCTGGAAGCATCAGGAATGGCATGCAGCACCTGTTGATGGATAACAGACAGTGTCTTAGTCAGATTGTACAAATAGTCAGACATTAGGACGTCCGGGACGTCATGAATGGATGTCGGTTTCGGTGCGGACCAAATGCTCATTGGTCGGCCGAAAACGACTTCGTAAGGGGTCAAATGGTGTTTGGTGGGGGTGGAACGCATTGATAGCAATGCCAGTGGGAGGGCGTCTGGCCATTTCAGTCCCGTGGTAGCCACTATCTTAGCTAGTTTGAGCTTCAGTGTGGTGTTATGTCGCTCAACTAGTCGAGCAGATTGGGGGTGGAAGACTGCATGGAATTTTTGTTTACACCCAACCCCTTTAGGATGAGTTGGATAACCTCGGCTACGAAGTGGGGGCCATTGTCGCTCCACAAAATTCGACAAAGGCCGTAGTGAGGGAAGAATTCCTTCAGTAGTACCTTTGCAGTGGCAATGGCAGTGTTGTCGCGAGTTGGATAGGCTTCCACCCACTTGCTAAATGCACACACGACAACAAGTATATATTTCAGACCTTGGCATCTTTCGAGTTGGATGTAGTCCATCTGTACGACTTCAAATAGATGATTGGGGACCCCAAACCCTCCCCGGGGTGCTACAGTTCCTTTCCCAGGGTTGTGTTGCAGACATATCAGACATTGTTGGACCAGACTTTTGGCTGAATCTGTAATCTTGTCATTGTGCCAAACTTTGGAGACAAGTTCGGCCATAGGGGCAGATCCTATATGTGCAGGGGAGTGTGCCATGGTCAGTATGGGGATCAGGTATCAGTTGGGTAGCAGCCATTTGTTCGTGTCTTTTGTCCGCCAGCAGCCTTCATCGTCTTTCAATCCCACCCGTGCCCATTCAGTTAATTCGTGTGGTGAGCTGGCCATCTGGATGTCCCTAATAGTTTCCCTAGCGTCCGTCCATTTTTCTGCTTGTGACCTGGTCATGTACATGCGTGTCGTCGTCCTATTCTCGGCTGTGGTCGGGGCAGGGATGTCGGCCAGCGCATTCCCCTGCCCAATGATGTCTGTCACCTTTTTGTGTGCCTGGCTTTGATTACTGCAAGTTGCTTGGGAAGGATGACCGCTTCAGTCAGGGCGGAGACTAGATCTCCGTGTAGGATGGGTGTGCTGTGTGAGGTCAGGAATCCCCTCTCCTTCCACAAGAGCCCGAAATGATGAACCACCCCGAAGGCATACTCGCTGTCGGTGTAAATGTTTGCTGTGGTTCCTGCTGATAGGATACATGCTCGTGTGAGGGCAAACAGTTCTGCTGCCTGTGCAGATCGTTGTGTGATGCGGGCTGTCTCTACTACAGTTGGGGCTGTGGTAACAGCATAAGCAGCTGAGGTGGTGCCATCGGGGAGTTTGATGCAAGAGCCATCCACCCACAGTTCTCCGTCAGGGTCTGGGAAGGCAGTGTCTTGGAGGTCAACCCTACTCCTAGTCTGTTCGTCCGTGAGGGTCACACAGTCATGTATAGGGGACACATTGGGGTCGTTCTTGGGTAGGGGCAACAAAGTGTCCGGATTCAGTGTGGTGCATCTTTTCAGTGTGATGTGGGGTGCAAGCAGAGTCAGTTCGTACCCAGACAGTCGTGCACTAGTCAGATTTTGCATCTTAGTCTGGTTCAGGAGGGTGTCGACCCCATGGGGTACTAACACCGTAAGGGAGTTCAAGAGCACGATCCCCTCACTTTGTCGGATAGAGATAGCAGCAGCAGCTACAGCTCGAAGGCAGGCAGGCAAAGCTCTGCCTACGGGGTCAAGAGTGGCAGAGAAGTAGGCACATGGGTGTTGCTTGGGGCCAATGGACTGAGTCAGGACAGACAAAGCACACCCCTCCCTTTAGTGAGTGTAGAGGGAGAAGGGCTTTGTGTAATCGAGGGTTCCTAGGACGGGGGCTGAGCAGAGGGCATCTCGTAGTTCTTTGAAGGAGGATTGACTTTCAGGGGTCCAAGGGAGTGGGAAGGGGACATCTTTAGCCAGTAAGGAAAGCAGTGGTTTTACAATGAGGCTGAAATTTGGCAACCACTGTCGGCAGAAGGAGATGAGGCCTAGCAGGGAGCGGACTTGTTTCTGAGTCTTAGGGACAGGGGTTTCGAGAATGGTCTGAATTCGATCGGGTGTAAGCTTTCTCCCGTCTTTGGACAAGAGGTGGCCTAGGTAAGTGACCTGGGGTTGTCAGAATTGCAACTTCTTCTTGGAGACCTTGTGGCCATTTTCCCCAAGGAAGTGCAGGAGTTGGATGGTGGCTGTGACAGCAAGTGGAGTGGTGTCGGCTGCCAAAAGGATATCATCGACGTACTGTATCAACACCACTCCATCCGGTAACTGGACTGCGTCCAGTTGTCTCCAGAGGGCCTGGCTATAGATGCTGGGACTTTCAGTGTAGCCTTGGGGTGCTCGACAGAATCTATATGAGCGGGCTTTTAGGGTGAAGCCAAAGAGGTATCGGCTGTCTGGGTGGATGGGGCTAGAGAAGAAAGCGTTCTTGAGGTCAATGACAGTGAAGGTGGTGGCAGTGGAAGGAATCAGAGTCAGGATAGTGGTGATGTCTGAGACTACGGGGTACTGAGGTACAACTACTTTGTTGACCTCTCGTAGGTCGATGATGAAGCGGTACGCTTTCTCATCTCCCTCACCTTACTTCTTTATAATGGGTAGTGTAAGATATGAAGCCACAAACTTGTAGATGAAAGTTCAGGTTTTATTCAGAAGTAAGATCCCATCCACAGGTGGACATCCAGCCAGCATCAATGTAAGATAGCAACTGCTTAGTGATCAAAGGATAACATTCCATATGAGAATCCAGTGCCTCATGACATCAGCGCAGCTATGTCATGAGGCACAGACACACAGAGCCAGGATGCCACACATCTCCCTTCTAACAATAAGAAGAAAATCATAAGGGAAAAGTAAACAAAAACCAAGAGAAAACTAAACAATACTAAAGCATAGATCACACAGTGACATAGTCTTTCAAATACTTAGGAGAATGAGGAACCCTTGCAGACTTGCGAAGAAGTGGAGAAGACTCAACTCCAGGAGTTTGAGAATGACGATTGCAAGAAGCCTCCACAAGATCATTGCTAACCACCACTACCCTGTTCAAATTCCAAACACGATGATCAGCAGTTTTGATGGCGTTCTTAAAAACTTTGATAACACGAATAGGCTTCTTAAAGGTAGCAGAAAGAGCCTTATTGTTTTTGCAGGGATTCTTAATAAGTACCCAATCTCCCACTTTAACAGGTGTGACCTTAACAGAATGTCTCGCATCAAACATCCTTTTTCTAGACTCAATTCTAGAAAGTTCACGCAACATCCACCCATCACAGTCGTCACGAGGAGGTGGTTGCAAATCATTGACCCATGCGGGTACCACAAGGGTATTAGGAGTGCGTGATCTAAAAAGTTCAAAAGGGGTTTTCCCAGTAACAGCATGGGGAGATAACCTGTAAACCTTAATCTTCTTAAAGACATCTGTCCGCCAATCTGTGCCAGCAGACTTAGCCATTCTGATAGTTTCTTTAAGAACACGGTTAAATCTCTCAACCATACCGTTGGTTTCTGGGTGGTAAAGGGAAGACTTTTTGTGTTTAATACCTTGCTCTAACAGAAAATTTTCCATCTCCTTAGAGACAAATTGGGGACCATTATCTGTGAGGATGGTGTTAGGGATGCCCTCTCTAGCAAAAAGTTTGGTCAAAAAATTCACCACATGCCTAGTCTCGATACCACGAGTTATGGCAATTTCTGGCCATCTAGAAAAGAAATCAACAAGAACATACCACTCACAACCAGCTGATGTAATAGGCCCCAAAATATCCAAACCCACTTCTTTCCAAGGCGCATCCGGTCTTTCCCTAATCACCATGGGTTGGACTTTAGGTTTTGCTACCTTCTCACTAAGAGCACAGTCAATGCAATCCCTAACTTTGCGCTCTACTTCCAAATCCATATTTGGCCACCAATATGAGCTCCTTAAAATCTCCTTAGTTTTAGAGATTCCTAAATGGCCAATATGTGCTAAAGACATAAGCTCATCCCGAAGAGCTAGGGGTGGAACTAATCTAGTCCCTCTAAAAAGTAAGCCATCTTGTTCAGAAAGCTGATCTTTGACATGCCAAAATTTCTCAAGACCTTCATTACATTTAGGTTTAATCTTCCATCCTGCCATTAGGAGTTTAAGTACTTCTACAAGAGTCGAATCCTCCTGAACCATCTTCAACCACCTCTCTTTATCAATGGCAGCCTCTTCTACAACACAAACCATCTCATCATCAACATCACAATCTTCCTCATCCTCAACCTCAGAACTGGGAACAAGGCGAGACAAGGCATCTGCCAATTTGTTTTCTACACCAGGTAGGTACTTCACACTAAAATCATAATCTTGTAAACCAACAACCCATTTTGTGATCCTACCAGACACCGCATCTATACCTTTTTTCTTTAAAATTTCACAAAGCGGCTTGTGATCTGTCCTGACCTCAAAGTTGGTTCCCCACAATAAGTTTTTAAGCTTCTTGACTGACCAGTAAACAGCAAGAGCTTCACGCTCAATCACTGAGTATCGAGTTTCAGCTCCCTTTAAACTCCTTGACAAGAAAAGAATGACCCTCTCAATGCCCTCAAATTTCTGTACAAGTACCGCACCTAAACCTTTCAAGCTTGCATCAGTAATCAAAATGGATTTCTCAGAAGGATCAAAACTGCTCAATTTCGGAGCAGAAGCTAGCCTCTCCTTGACGACAATCTTGACAGTCAAACCTGCATCACACAACCTTCCTAAAACGGCAAATAGCCTAAAATCATGTTGAGAATTATCTATGCCAAACACAAGAATATCGTCCTGATATACTCTAACACCATGTAAACCTTTTAAGACCTTCTCTAATGCCCTCTGAAAAACCGATGCGGCTGACACTAAACCAAAAGGTAGTCTGACGAACCTAAAAGTGCCATAAGGTGTCACAAAAGAGGTTAAGTCTTTCGAATCTTCTTCCAACCTAATCTGATGGTACGCGGACCTTAGATCAATGGTACTGAAAATTTTAGCACCTTTAAGTAGCATAAGCATGTCCGCAATCTTGGGTAGAGGATAATGATCAGTGACCACACACTTGTTGAGTTCTCTTAAATCAACACAGAGACGGAGAGAGTTGTCCGATTTCTTGGCTGCGACAATCGGGGCAACCCACTCCGTTCCCTCTACTGTTTCTATAATGCCTCCCTTGACCAGCTTATCAAGTTCATCTTTAACTTGTTCTCTGACTGCTACAGGTACATTTCGCACTTTGCAGCAGACAGGTACAGCATCCTTCTTCAAGATGATGCGATGACAATAGTCATTAAGACATCCTAAATTTTCCGAAAAAACTTTAGGAAATTTGGCTTTCAGTTCACTAGTGAAATCATGAGAAACTAATGAAACAATTTGAGGTGTGCAGGGAAAGGGCTGTTTTAGAAGAATAGGAGGTGTCGAGTTCGGATCAAGCATAACACCCAAATCTTTGAGAGCAAACCAGCTTATTATGCTATCTCCTTTTTGAGAAACATAAATTTTTGCCTTGGCTAATCTATTCTTATAATTAATCATACCTTCAAAAACCCCAAGTAGTTTAATGGGTTGACCAGCATAACCAAATGGTCTTATATCGGGGCGTAAGAGCTCAAGTTTATGTCCCAACTTACTCAAAAAAAAATCTTTTGCTACAATAGTAATTTTTGCCCCAGAATCGAAAAAGACTTTGGTGGGGTAACCTTCCACCAAAATTTCATCACAAGGGGAATTCTTTGCTTCCTCAGCACTTACAGTTTGAATATAAATTTGCCCACAATCTAGGTGTTCATCTAGATTATCTTCATTTTCAAAATCATAAAATATTTCATTCACTCTACCTCTATAGTTTCCCCCTTTACAACATGAGGTGAAGTGTCCTTTCCTTTTGCACTTACCACAATAAGCTTTCCAACCTGGACATTGTCTATCTGTGGCAAAATGCCCCATTTTACCACATCTGTAACATCTTACTTGGGAGAAATCCAAACTGTTCTCCTTTTTTTTATAAGGAATTTTGTTCGAAACATTTTCATTTTTAGAGTCTTTTTGCTGATTTTCACCTGTTCTAGCAGTAGATTTCACAACATTCACAATTTCTTTCGTGGTTTTGTTGTCACCATTCTTTTTGATGACTTCTACACATTTAATAGAATGTTCTATCCTCTTAGCAATAGTAAGAACTTCCTCTAAAGAAGGTTCATCCTTTTGCCACAATTCTTCTCTCACCTTTTCAATATAACACCCAAGCATGAACTGATCTCTAATATGCTCATCAAGACTTGCCCCAAACTTACATGAGGAAGCAAGTTTCCTTAAAGCTGTAATATAGTTCTCAATCGTTTCTTCTTCCATTTGTGTTCTTCGACCAAAATGATATCTTTCTAAAATTGTACTGACTCTAGGAAGATAATGCTCATCTAGTTTTGCAATACAAATTTCATATTCATTTAAAGTACCGTCATCAATGTCAGGCAAATGATCGAATACCTCTTGTCCTTCTGCCCCCAGACAATGTAAAAGTAATGCTGTCTTTCTTTCAGCACTTAAACTAGAACCACACACCCTTGCATACCTTTCAAATACTTTGCGCCATTTTTTCCATCTAATAGGTGGATCTCCAGGTGAGGACAAGAAGAAAGGGGGGGCAGTTACATTTTGCATGTTGAAAGAAAACAAAAAAAATGAACAAGAGAAGTAAAACAGGAACACAAAAGAAAATATATGAGTTAATTGTGTGTGTGTCACAGTAGGTGGACACACAAGAACAGCTTCTAGTGATAATGCAGTCAGTTCAGTGTGTGTGTATCACAGTAGTGGAACACACAAAAAAAAAAAAAAAAAACGCGGAGAAGAAGGAAGCTGGTTTGTTTACCTGAAGCTTCGAGGTTCTGCGAAGGCTTGGGCGATGGTGTTCTGTTGAAGCTTGCGACGATGATGGTGTTCTGCAGCACGCGAGGACGTTGTGGTAGGACTTTTTAAAAGATGCAGAACGAAGGCGCTATGTGCAATCGCGGTAGATTGAATGCCACGAAGGTTTCAAATTGAATGCCACGAAGGTTTCAAATAGTCGCGCTGGTAGATACCGGCAAAATAAGGGTTAAAAACAAAAGGCTGTTTTGTTTCTTACCAAAGTAGAAGTCTTCTTTTCGAAATTGAAGTGTTCATTTAAAGTTGAATAAAGTTGATGTCCATTTAAAGTTGAATAAAGTTGGATCCCACGGAGTACCTCAGGAGAGTTAGGTTTTCCAGTTAAAGTTTGTAGGAGCAAAGTCCCAATTTCCAAGTAAAGTTTGTGAAAACGTTTCTCCTTATTTAAAAAAAAAAAATATTAGAGGTAGGTGTTGAGATCTTTTCTTCTTCCAATGAATCCCATCCTGCGTCGCCAAATGTAAGATATGAAGCCACAAACTTGTAGATGAAAGTTCAGGTTTTATTCAGAAGTAAGATCCCATCCACAGGTGGACATCCAGCCAGCATCAATGTAAGATAGCAACTGCTTAGTGATCAAAGGATAACATTCCATATGAGAATCCAGTGCCTCATGACATCAGCGCAGCTATGTCATGAGGCACAGACACACAGAGCCAGGATGCCACAGGTAGGATAGGGCTGTTGCAAACATTGCTAACTACTTCCTCTACCACTCCTGCATCTATCAGGGACTGGATAATCTTTACCAATGCCTTCTTGCCCTCGGGCGATATCAGATACTGTGGAAGTTTTGGGAGTATTGCATCTTGTCGAACAGTTATGTGCACCGGGTCGATCATCATGCGTCCTACGTCCGAGTCAGTCTTGGCCCACAGATATGGAGGTAGAGTGTCAAGTAGGGACAAGTCAGCATCAGTGATGGAAAACATGCGTCGGGTGGGACAAAGTCTGAGCAGAGTCGGGTTATCATACAAAAAGACTCGAACTCCGTCATGCGAACACCTAATAGTAGCTCGGAAATGCTTCAGTAAGTCAAGTACCATAATGGCATCAGGGGTTTTGGATGAGAGCAAAAACGTTGTGTCAGTGGTGTTATTTTCCAAGTCAAAGGAGATCGGTGTAGACAAGGGATTAGTGGAGGGCGTTCCATCGAAACCTATCGATGTTACTTGTGAGCCAGACAAGGGTGCCCTTGGAATCAGTCGTTTAGATAACGCACTACGTGTTGCGCCAGTGTCTACCAAAAATGGAGACTTCGTACCCAGGACCTTAGCAGTGACATAAGGACCTTGCTGGTCAACATAGAGCTCGACTGGATCCCTCCCTTGCCCTTGACAGTTCTATGCGAAGTCGTGGGTGTCGTCGCAGTCAGACTGCTGGTACTGGTTCTGTCGGGGAAGGTCAAATGTGTTCGGTCTGCCTGGCCTGTCATTTTTGGTGTCAATCGTGGACCCTCGTCCCTGTCCTCTGTTTCTAGGCCCACCCTCTACATCTCTTGTGTCCCTATTCTTGTTCATTTCTAACAGTACCGGACACTGGGATTTCCAATGGCCAAATCCCTTGCAAAATGCACACTGGTTCTCGTCAATGTCTTTACGTCCAGCGTAGGGAGCGGGTGTACGGTCTCTAGGGGGTGGATTTCTAGGGGCATTTGACTGGTAATTTCCCTTGTACTGTTCTCTTCCTATAGTCACCCCCTGCAACTGTGCGATCGTCACCCTTTCCTTCAGGTCCTTTTTCTTTTTCTCAGTCGCCCTATCATTCTTGTTCTTCTGATACTCATAATACTGGGCCATCTGAAGGACAGCCGCAGGCTTGGAGGCCGCCCAACTACTCTCGCTAGCCTGTAGTTTCTGTGAGACCTCCTATGACAGACCTTTAACATAGTTCCGGACAAACAGATGATATCCGGTTGCAGTGGTCATGTCCTGGCCACTGTAATCTGAAAACACCGTTTCAAACCGGGAGAAGTATTCTGATACGTCTTCCTGGGGTTTCTGGCGGCAGGCCGTTACTATCGACCATTCCACCTTCTTCTCTGGGATCAGGGTTTTCAATTTCTGCACGATCCTGTCTGGGAGTTCTAAAATGGATTTCAAAGGTTTCTGTCCAGGCTCTCGTTGTCTGTCTATGCCATCGAGTTGTGACCAGGTATGTCCAAACAGCTCAAGGTGGTCGACTTAACAGATTTGCTTCCACACATCAGCTGGCAGACATAACCCAAAAAACAAATCAATATCAGCTAGGGTCATAATTGTTGAACCTAAGGCGGTACCTAATTCAGTGTAAAAGGCAGTGGGGTTCTTCCGTAAATCAGACAGGGATTTTCAGAACGTCAGGATATCTGGTCGATCCCATGGTTGGTAGACCCAGTTATACACTACCCTCCCTCTCGCATCTTGATGGTTAACGTCATCATGCGTTCCCTGTCCTCGTTGGGGAACCCAGTAAGGAGCGGCCTCCCTTATAGGCATCATTGTATTAGTTTGTTCTATTTGAGGTTCGGTCGCTACAGGAGTCGTAGTTTTAGCTTCCAACCTCTGTTCAGTGAGGTGGTGGAAAACTTCAAGCGTACGCGTGAAGAGGTCCATCACGTCACACTCGCCCTCATCCCCAATGTCAACCTTTCGATACAGAGTCGTTAGGCTCTCTGGACCTTTGTTTTGGTATCGGTCCTCATAAGCATTGAGGGTGTGACAACAAAATCGCACAACAAAGTGTCGTCTGTTGCTATCGGCATATGAATTGTACATATCCATTACGTACTCCTCGCTCTCTTTCCGTTCCACCAGTGTCTTTACTACCTTATCGATCCCTGCTCGCTCATCCTTGCTCAACCTGTTCATTCTAGTGGAATCTTTCTTTCGGGTCTCAGGGTTGTCTAATGCTGCTGCTTGCGCTGTGCTGAGTACGAGGGGTTCGGCCGGCGCGGAGGCCGTGAGGACCGAGGGCCTGGCACCATTCTCATCTGTGCTTGGGGGTTGCGGGTGTTGTACTAAGGGTTGAGAAGGGGCATATGGAGGGGGCATGTAGATGATTGGAGGACCTAGTAATAGATCATCGTTAGCTCGCTGTTTTGAGGGTAACTCGGGGTAGAGCGTAGAGGGTGTTTTAACAGGACACTGGCTTGATGTTTCGGACTCTTGCTTCTGCTTGGCTTCCTCTCTTTCCTTAATCTCTTCCTCTAACTTTTTGGCAGCTAGGTGAGCTGCTTTTCGTATCTCCTTCTCTAATCTGACTTTGTTTCTCTTTTTCCGTTGTTCTGCTTCTTTGCGCCACATGCCAAGGCTATCAAGCATAGTGGGCGTTGTCTTATTGTTTCGAAGGGCTGTTTCCAGCATGTTTATCTTATCATCGTCGAAGTATCCTATCAGTGGCCACTGACCAGGGTTCGATTCCTTTCTGGACCAGGGTCAGCGGACTCGATAATTCTCTCGCCTCGGTGCCCACTCTGATCAGCGATCACACTCGGCAACTCTGGGCATTAGCTTGCCTCATCTTCACTAACGGCCCCACCAGACCGCCGGGGATGCCTGGTCTCACCCTGGAGATACCCATTAAGGGACCATCTCTCAGGGAAGCCAGGAAGGGTTTCGCAGCGGTCGAAGCGCCTTGGGACCCTCCGGGTAAGTAGTGCGCTATATAAATGCCTATACATTTAAATTTACATTTACATAGGCTACGGCGACTAGTCCATACTTGGTGTACATATCTTTATTAGGGGTGCCTTCCAGTGGAGCTGGATGGTTCATCTCCAATAAGCGGTCCGGGCTGAACCAACTACCAATCAATGGGGAGAAGATAGGCATGACAGATTACAACGGGGGACAAAGGTCCGCACTACCTATCCTTCACTACTTGCATAGACTAGACAGAATATTTCTATTCTACGCTATATGCAAACAGAGAATATCTTAAAGAACCAACATCAAACAATCAATGTTCGGATGGGACGCCAATTTGTAAAAGGTAGGGCCGATTTCGACCGAAAACCTCAAAGTATTGCCTGGCGTTAGCCGCCTCTCATACCACTCGATCTTATCAAACAAAGAGGCAGGCGCTGGAGACTGGAAGGCAGAAAACAGGAGTTTATTCCGACGGAGCAGAACACGTCAAATCAGACAACAGGGTATCTTCTCGAGGTGCTCTAAACGCATCTCGGAGGATTGGCCTCTTATACACAGGTTTATGGTCTTTATTACAGTTTATTACATGTGGCACATCCTTGCAAATACTTTGAAGTACGGAAAGACATCCTCGGAATCCCCGCTTCAAGCCCGTTCCCACACACATTTACAGTAGAAGTCCCCACCCCGATCTCAGTAGGTGATGACTGTCGCGCAGCTGGACATTCCGCCGGTTCCCGGAGTGTGTGCGGCTGATCGGATCTCATGGGGTGGGGGCTTTGATCAGTCGAACATCCTTTGAAGTGGGGCAGCTTCCTACTGTATGGGGGCAATAAACTGCATCCGCAGGGCCAGGTGGTTTCCTGGGAACGAGAAGGACAATCGGGCACAGAGGAAAGGGGGTCCATCAAAGGATGTATGATCATGAAAGGGATGGAGGGAGGTGTTGGCTGGGTACGGGATGTGGCTCCGAGGCAGGGTCGCGCTGAAGGGGAGGTTTATGGCTCAAGCATGTGAGAGCGGGGGCTGTCAGCGTGCGGGGGATGCTTGCGAGGTCAGAGGGAGAGAGAGAGAGAGACGCGCTGGCTATCGGCAGTGGACAGAGAGGCCATGACATTCAAAATGGCTGCTACTTACCCGCACATATGAGTCTGAAAAGGGACAAGATGGCGCCGATAATGTTGATGTCACAAACTAGATTTTAACACTAGTCACTTTTATTCACTGCGATCCGCTCCTGATGTTCGCCTCTCTCCTTTCCTTTTACCAAGCCCTGGACACCTCCATTTTATCGCCAGCACCTGATTGCACTAGACTGCCGTAACAATGCCTTTTTCCAGCTGAGAGCATTTTCATTCTCCGCGCTCACTACTGGATACCATTCTATGTCCACTCATGCTCCTTGATCTAATTCCCACAGCCCCTGGACACCCCATTGCACAGCGTACCTCTGGTTTCCTCCTCCCACTCCCTCAAACACAGTTCTTGCACTGCTCAGTTTATTAATTATTCCTTACCCTCTCTCCAAGCTCTTTCCAATTGTACTCTGGCTGGTAGTACAATTGCAACATTAGGCTCTGACCCGTAACCAGTGATTCATTCTTCTTGGTCCTCCACCCTTTCAGGTACTTTTGATTAGTCTTAAATATACAATTTCGGTAAACTGTTTCCACACACGTCTCCTTACTCTCTCCTCCTTACTTCCCTTTAAAAGCACCTACACAATTCTTACCTGGTAATGACGATGACCCTGAGTCTGTAAGGGTCGAAGTGCCATTGGCCTTCCAGCACAACTAATTTGTTGTGATTCTAGAAGTACCTTATAAATATTCTCACAAATGTTCTCTCCGCACTGTTCATGGATGTTTCACTTGTCACTTGCACCGTCCACCTAGTGTGTCGTCTACAGACTTCTATTCTGTGTATACAGTGCTGATACAACTGTTCTCAGACACTTTCTTGAAATACATAGTGCTTCTGGCACTTTCTTTAACCTTGGAGACTCCCATGTCTGTCCTTTTTGCAACTATATGTGAATGCTTATTAAATAGCCTAATTGAATATCACCTGTTGAGAAATTGTTCTTGTTACAAACGTTCTTCACCCAGGTGTCAACTAGGTATACTAGTGCACTCATGTCGTTTTGGTCTCTCAAGCCTCACATACAAGCAGCAGGGTTACATAGCACACAAATATCTACTGGATACTCCCACCCTCATGTAGTAAAGGGCTGCTCTATATCGGATGTATACATTGGTCAGAGAAGGCCATAGTTCTGAGCCCATTTGCGTCACTCTTGAACCATGCAATGTGATGCTGGAGCGACACAACCTAAAAATGAGATTTATGAACCCACGCAAGGCAACCTTACATGGCCCTGAGTAGCTTGATAAATCTCAAGCAATGCAACACAGTACAAATCACTGTGTTACATTATTCTGCCCTAGGGAGATTGTTCCATGGGTATTGCTTGGGTGTTCTCACACAACATTAATGGATTTTTAAGCATTCCCAGATTTACTGGAAGTGGTAGACCTGTGAATGTGCCAAAAATCTACACCTCGCCAGGTGCATTCTGCAACACACACAGAAAGAGAAAAGAAACTCAGGGGATTGTTTTGTGAAGGAAGATACCCCTTCTTGCACTGAGACAATCCTCCTTACAATGCAGGCACCCTTTGGACCATAGTGCAAGGGTGCCTGCATTGGCGCTAGGCAGCCAAAAGGGTACCAGTGCAGGGCAAAAGGCAGGAATGCACTGTATTGACATGAATGCAGCACATGCCTGCTCTTTCCCTGTCATGCATGGCAGAGCCGGAAGGTGACTTGCTGTGCTGCACTGAGTGAGTTGGCCATAAATATGGCCATGAGTGTTCAGTTATGTGCTGATGGGCAAATCTCTGAATCGTTTTTTTGTAGAAATCTCATATATGTTACTTTACTACATATAGGGCCATATGTATCATCCTCACCATTTGCAATTTCTAAATAGCGAATTTTAAGGAATCGCTATTTAGAAATCGCAAAACGGTATGTATGTAGGAAATCGCTTATTTTTAGCGATTCCTTGACATTCCTAAATTGCGATTAGCAAATTGCTAATCGCAATATTCCCATACATTTCTATGGGCCAGGAGGCCCATAGGAATGAAGGGGATATTAGCGATTAGCAATTTGCTAATCGCAAATTGCGAATATTTTCAAGGGTGCAGGGGTGTCACAAGAACACCCTGCTGCACCCCTGAAAATGACATGTGTGGGCATATGGCGCACACATACATGCCCTAAGTGCATGTATGAGCGTCATATGCCACCTTGGATTTTTAAATGAATTGCTTTTTCAAAAGAATTCGCAACTTACCACCAACTAGAAGTTGGTGGTAATTTGCGAATCCATATGGGCATTTTTGCATTAATTTTTTTTTTGATACATTGCATTTAAGGAATCGCTTAATTTGCGATTCCTTAAGTGCAATCGCAAAATAAGGAATGGCAAATTTTGTGATTCCTTATTTTGCTGCGAAAATGTTTCATACATTAAATTTCCCAAATTAGCGAATTTCGGCCTTTGCGAATGCTAATTTGCTTGATACATATGGCCCATAGTAACAGTGAATCCTTTTTTTACAAAAAGTATGTCTAGTAATGTTATAGAATAAAATGCATTCTTATGATCTTAACTAAACATTAAACATATGTTAAACTAAATATATGTCAGCCGGTGATTAATAATGATCGAAGAATGAATATATATTAACTAAGGAAAGTGTTCACAAATCTTGTGCATCCTATTTTGCATCAGCATTAAAAATGGAAAAATTGAGTCACTGAAGCTGTCCCTGCTATGTTCAATGTGTTAGGAAGATAACTGGTGTACCTATACAGAAGAGTAACATTTTATCTTGGGTTTATTTCGAGGAAAACAACTTGACAGTTTGTCTCGAGGTTCCCAGTCAAATAACCATATCATAAATTTGCTATTATGGTTGATATTTATACAAGCGAGTGATGCATCATCCATATTTCTAAAATGTAGCCAATTTTAAAAACGATAGCCTTCATTTTACTGTAAAGGAAGTGAAATACACTCTTTGACATTTACAGTGCATTTCCAAGAGATGCATGAAAAACAAACATTCTAAATTGAGACCTTTAGAATGAGAAGTGAAGGTCTGGCTGGGCCAGTGAATGTGTAAATGTAATTGGCAATAATGCAAAGAAATAGAACCGACATAAATGTGTCCATTTCTGTGCTTTGCTTTTTGCATAATGTTCATGAAAGCGAGGATAAAAAACACAGTAATTTTCCAGCGCTAGTCATATTTTACAACTATGCAATTCACATTTTCATCAAGCTCACATGGATGACATACATAGGCAACTGCTGAAAGGTGCATTTTTTCTTTCACCAACATCACACCGCCTCTGTTAGAAATAAAATCAGGCCATTTATGTATATCTAATGAGCTGAACAACCAGCTTCCTCCCTAGCTCACTTTTTCTGTTGCATCAGGGGAGCACTGGCATACCGCTACACCATTTCAGGCACAGAGGGGCATATTATCAAGGGGGTTTATCTCCGCATTTTTGGCTTTAAAAGCCAAGAAAGCGGAGATAAAATTATCTCCCTATTACCTAGCTGTCGCTAATACCAGTTAGCGACAGCTAGTAGGAGATAGCGACCATCTTGTGCCCCACTTTGCATGTCAGTGATATTTATCACTAATGACATGCAAAGTGGGCGTGCCAAGATGTTAGCGACTGGAAACTGTCGCTAACATCGCTATCTCCTATTACCAACTTTTGGAGATATTCGCGCTAAGCGTGAATATCTCCAAAAGCTAACACCTGCCCTGAGCAGTCCTTAGCCATGTTATCCAATGGGAGATGGATAACATGGCTAAGAGCATTAGCTCGGTAATGCATGAATATCGCTGACTTTTCAGCGATATTCATGCATTGCGGCTGATTTTTATCGCATTTGCGATAAACCTTGGTAATACCAAGGTTTATCTGCGATAAACATCGCCGCAGCTCAGCGGTAAATTTTTGTCTCTAACCAAGCAATAGCGATAATTATCTCTATTGCTTGGTAATATGCCCCATTGTCCTTTATTACAATGAAAAATATATGTCTCAATTAAATCAATCAAAACCATCCATAACACATATTTAGGTGATCCAACGTGGGAGCAGGGTCTGCAGGAACAAATACAACGTACCAATATTTTCGGAATATAATATAACCATATACAAATTATTTTCTAATATGAACCTTACAAATCTTTTTTATTTTTCAACATTCAGTTGACAAAAGCAATTTATGAAAATAGAGGCAATATGTGTATACTGTGTATACTGGCGTGTAGAACTGGCTGTCTATCCGACTAACCAAACCATCAGATTTTCTAAGCCTATAACGTCATTATGAGCAACTAAACTAATAAACACACATTCCCAAACGTATCACTACAAGACAAAGGAGAAATTCAAGTTTATCTTCATAGTACAGTAAAATTGACAACAGAAAAACCATTACTTCCTCACAGATTTTATGTAATAATGGCTTTACACAGGGCAACAACTCTCACAACTAGACAAGGGCTCTCCTCAATATGCTTTTATCATACAGGACACATTTACACCCTTGCATTTGAATCCTGGTTTTTGATTAAATACTGTTTGATAAAACAAGTACACATAAAAAAGATGCCACAGCGTAAACCGTAAATGCAGATGTGTAGCATATAAAATGCTATTTATTGTCATTGTACAGGGAGGTGAGGGGCATCCTGACTCCCATGAGGCTTCACATCTCATGAGCCATAGCCTTTCCTACTCTCAACCATGGTACTGATGACTTTTTTTCGAAAATTATACGTTGGATAAAAGAATGTTTGATTTCTGTATTAGGTGTTGCTGACAAAAAAGGAGAAATCTATTTGTATAGTCCTGAGGAAGGCGGTTATAATCATTTAATACTGCCGAAACGCGTCAACGCTTTTGATACAAGTTAAAATTTGGATTGGTCTCGATGTTGTCCCAAAGGTTTCTAAATTAACGGTCATAAGACAAAGTAGATTGTCTTAGGTTGCTATTTCTCCTCTGCAAATGTATGAACTCTAATGCTTTTTTAAGAAAAAAAATGTTTTTATGTATATGTATGTTTTACTACTCATTTAGTAAATGTGTTTTTAATTTTGGAATAAACAGTCTGTTTTTGATAAAATTGGGTACAGATTTTTTTTTCCTTTGCAAGGGTTTCACTATAGTTTGAATAGAGTGTTTTTATAAGTTGTATGAGTGAATAAATTGTATGGTCTCTGAGTATAACAATATATAACTTACCCTAAGGGAAAAATCTGTTTTACTATATGTAGTTTTCCAAGGCCAGATGTCTTTGGTTTAGTATGTGTCTAGGCTTTGAACATGCAAACCATCACAGATTCTTGCTGCACCATACTTCACAATGTTTGATTGACAATGCATGCAATTCTACAAATTATACTGTTCTCCATATGTTGTATGTCTTCCTCTATATATGTGGTAATTGCTTTCCTCATTCAAGTAAGGTGCCTACCTTTGACATGGGGTTGAGACACACATATGTGTCAACCAAGAATTTACTACTTGTGGAAAATATTGGTGGAAATGCATACAAGCGACAAATACCAATGGGTCATCAATTTTGTTTATGCTTTGGTGGTGTTAAAAACATCCCCAAATCCACAAGGTGGCTTAAGGCCAGTTTACGTCGCTTTATGCCAACTTGTTCATAATTGCCTTACCTCAACAGTCTGTCACAGGAAAGGGGTAGTTAATTGGTGTTGGGTTGGCCGTTCAACCACAGCATTCATACTTTTTGATGCGACTCCAGAGCCACACATATGGGCCTGTGTGAACTTTGTCAGCTCTGAAAATGGGACTTTAGACAGGCAAGACTAGGAGACAGGTGTGTAGCTCTTATGCATTTCAGCTAGTTCCTTGTGCACTGCATTCTGCAGCAGTAATGGATAAGACAATTCCCCTTTCTAAATTATTTCTGTGCTGGAAAATGCCTCTTCGTGCACAGAAAAAGAACCACACAGCGCGGTCACGCTTGCTACATGGAGAAAGTGTGCTTGCACTGGCACTGCTCAGATTTGTTGGCAGCAGGTGAAGGCACGCACAGGGTTGCACCATGATTATGGTAAATAGGCCTCATCCCTGTGTGTTAAGATAAGTCAAAGCGCTGTGCTACCCGTTTTTGCACAACAGCAGCCCCAGAGACTTCGTCCTAGAATAACCTTAACAATTCCGAATTAGATTTTGCTGTTTCAATGTGTGTAGCCACGTGCATCACACATTTGTAGGGGAAAATGCAATTATTAATACTTGTATCGCCATTTTGAAGCCTCTTTTTCTGAGCCGTTACATATTTTGGCGCAGCCTCTGATTACTAAATCTGGGTCCACATCATGAGGCTGAGTATGGTGCAGCAAAATACCCACTGCAACCCCCCTTTGTAAAAAGCTTCCACTCTAAGTGGGCATGCACATGTGCCTAAATGTAATTACAGCATTCAGCAACCTACGTAGCTTGACACCACTTTGTAAATCAGGAGAAGGTCAGTTCTCCATCAGAAAATCACAAAAAGTGATGTTCATTTGGTGGTATCCCCTGGTAAGTGTGGCACTAAGTTGTTTTGACACATTAGACATGTCCTTTTTCATGGTGAAATGTGTTGATTTGTGTACTGCATGCTGTAGCAAAATTTGCTTGTGGTCCACTATATTTTGGTGCCCATATGTGCATGAATGTGTGAGGAGATGGTAGCATAGGAAGATTTGGCACCTTTAGGATATTTGTGTGTATTCATGTGTTGTGCAGATTCCCAGTGACAGGCAACACAATCTTACATGATCATTTCCTAGGAGTGCATGCTCTTATTTGTGTTCAACTCTTCTTGAAAATATATAAATATGTTGACAAGTGTAGCAGTGGCGGCTGGCACAGGTAAGAGTGGTGTGGTGGGGCCAGAGCGTGCGGGATGTTGACAAATGACTGGAGGGGTAAAATGAAATTTAAAAAATTATAAAACCAGTTACCTTTTGGTCACTGCATCACCGAGTTGGTGATGGGGCGAGTCCAAGGCAAGTGGTTTTTTAATTTAATTCTATCCATCCCATCGTCTGTCAACCTACCCCCACCCTGTCCTGCCCCACCGCCCACCGCTCTTACCTGTGCCGGCTGCCACAGAAGTGTAGCACTAACAAATACCAAGATTACATCCATTAACCTATCAATGATTCAATTGGTTGTGGAGCATTTTTGAGCAAGGTGATGCCTCTCCATTAGATTTTAAACAATCCTGTGGACATTGTATTTCCTTTTGAGGGTTTAAAAAGTTGTACGTCACCTTGCATGTTTTGGACATGTTTGTTGGGAGTCCTGACACACTGTACTCATGAGACTTGCATCAGTTCTTTTGTTGATTGAGACACACAGTAAGTGTGCTGTGATGAGGATAGCCCCTGTTATCAAATTTGATTGCCATGGAAAATTCACGGTGGTGGCCATAGGACATCCACACATTGTTATCATTGCATTGTTATCCTATGTGGCTTACGTACACATTGTGAATGCTGTTGCTTTCTCAGTTATCGCATCGCTAACCTCTGTGTCAGTGTTTGTGATGCGTGTTGTAGGGCAATTTAAGGTTAGTACAGTGTTTAAAGAGGAGTCATACACAGTTTTGCATTATAAGACATTTACCAACCTATAGTTACAGTGACACATGTGTGAGGTATAGGGGAAGTATCACCTGCAAAATTTGACAATATCTGTATAATTGATGAATGATGTAGTCCCTCCACTTTATTGCTGCAACAGTTGGTCTTGGTACCTCATCCTTTACTTCTTCAACCTCCCTACCTTTCAGTTGATCCTGTTTACCATTGTCAACTAGCTATGGGTCATTTGTCTGCACACATATTTTATGTGAGATGCAGCACCCCAATATAAATTCACATACCATTGGCTGGCTGTGAGAAGAGACGTCTTCCCTCAGAACAATCTATGCACCGGAAGTAGGATATCTTGACTCCTAAACTATCATGAGTGATGGTCCTGGTGCTGCATAGGTCACAACACACCAAGCACATAGTATTCCCCAATTGCATTATTATTATTATTAATATGTTTCTTATATAGCGCCTGAATCGACCCCCGAAGCGGTATCTCCGCGCTTGCCTTGGGAACCCGTCCTGGCTTTTCCCTGTGAGATAGCCCCTACAGGGCATCCCCAAAGTGAAACCCAGGCATCCCGCCGCGGGGGGGGGCCGTTGTGGAGATTAAGCAAGCTTAATGCCCGGAGTTGCAGAGCGTGAACCCATGATTAGGTCAGGCACCGAAGCGAGAATTATCGAGTCCATGGACATTTGAGCTCAAGACCCTTCAGCGTCGGGAATTGAACCCTGGTCCCGGGTCTGACCTCTGCTTCAGGGTCTGCCTGCTCTGACCACACTTCTCCACTGCATTTTGTAGTTGACATGCACTACATAGTTAATCAAACCAGGTAACGTCATAGGTAGTGCTAGGATATATGACGTTACTCCGCATACTTTTACTCCGCATACCGTTACAACGCGACTTTTACAACGCATACCATTACAACGCATAGCGCTTTGAGGTGCTGGATAGTGGTAAGTATAATTTACTATTCTAACTCCAGTCCCCGTGGACCCTAGGGAAGGTGTTGGATAGTAAATTATACGTATTCCCTATCCTAGAGCGCCCCCCAGCGCAATGCGTTGTAATGGTATGCGGAGTAAAAGTCGCGTTGTAATGGTAGTGCGGAGTAAAAGATGCGTTGTAACGGGTGTATGCCGTAGTGCTATATACTCTGCTGGATGATTGGACTTAAGTGGATAAGCGTCAGTATACCAGGAGTGTAATATTATTATATGATGAACAAGCTTTCAAGATTTTGGTTAAGTGATTGTTTATTTTTTTATATATATATATATATATATATATATATATATATATATATATATATATATATATATATATATATATATATATATATATATTTATATATATATATATATTTATATATTTATATATATACCCATAAAATTAATTAGTCCATAATCATAGGTGAACATTAAATTAATGTGTCATTCTGTAAAAAATTATTGATGGATGCATCCCTTCCCCTGGTTGCTGCTGGTGCACTGGCAGTTTGCCTCTGGACCTCTTCTTCTTCCCCTCCATCCTCAGGATCTACATGTTTCAATGTGTCAGGCATGGACATAAAAGTGGATGACTCTGAGATGTTTACCGACAAGTTGGTGCACATTATCCAATGTATGTACACTATACAAAAGTTAGTAGATGTGTTGTTAGGTTGCACAGAACCATTCAACAAGTCGACTGGGCACACTGCAATGCAAGGCATGTTGGGGACAGTGTAGGCCATATCTTTGACAGTTTTCGGTATCCCTTCATTGTGTGTCTGCCCTGGCAATAGCAGTGCAGATTTTCCCTCTGGTGGGTTTTGTGTTAAAGTTGTATTTACAAAGAAGCAGTCCATTCCCATAGGTGCCATTCCGGAAATGCTGGTTGATGGCAGATTGGCGGAAGATGTAGGAGTTGTACACATTGCCAGGGTACTTTGCAACTACATTGATAAAACACCAAGCTATCCACAACAGCCTGCACATTCATAGAGTAGGCATGCTTCCTGTTGTGGTATATGTGTGATGTTTCCACAGGATGCACAAGTTGCACATGTGTGCAGTCCATTGCCCCCAACATATGCAGGAATCCAGCATAGAATAAAAGCCTTGCTTGTTGTTGAGTTGTTCTTGCAGTGTTAGGAAAGTGGAGGTACTGTGGCATGAAGCTTATAATGGCACCCAGGACAGTGGGGAGGACCTTTAAAAAGAATGCCAGTGATACTCCTACCACTCTGGTGGTGGTAGGTTGTATAGTTCCTGATGCCAGCATGTGGAGGACAACGAGTAGCTTGCTCTGTTGAGGGATGCTGCTGCAGTGCTGGGATTTGGGCTGCAGCCTGCACTGTCTGGTTCAGGAGGCAGACAGTGGACCCTCTATTAAGCCTGTAAGGGTCTATGACCTCCTCTTACTGGAGGTGAAAGAGGGTGATCCTCCAGCGGCAGATCCACTCCCTTTGCCGGAGCTGCCTCTGTGGTGGTGGTCTCCTTGGTGCTCCCACCTGCAAATATCAGAAGATCCATGGCGTAGTTGAGCTTGCCAAGGATGAATTTGGGGACTTCTAGTTTTATCCAAGTTTTTTACTGTCATTTTAAAGACCAGAAAATTCCTAGCGGTAAGAAACTGCTGCTAATGGGACGTTGTGTGTTTTGCGGGAGTTGTACCGTGGGAACGCCTACCTTGCATCTCAGGTTCAGTAAGTATCATGCTAACAGGAGTGGAGCTGTGATAAATTATGGTTAACTGAGTGAAAATGTCACCAAAGGGGCTTTGTGACAATTTGTTAATAGGACGATAAAAAAAAGCTGCAGTAGCGTCAAAGAAGTAACACTACGGTGGTGTTAAATCCTTGTAAATATGCCACCTAGTACTCAAAAGAGTTGAGTACTAGTGGGCATCCTCTACTCCACTCCACATTGATGCTGCCCTCCAGGGAAGAGATGCTTATGGGGCATACCCATTTTGTACAAACCAAAGACTCTAATATTTGACACCCTTTTTTCCGTCTGGTGCAATAAAATGAACACAACTCATCAGCTTAATGATCACAACCTCTGATTAAATAGGTTCAAGAAATAATCTTAATCACTACTTGAGATTCAATTTTATTTTTCCTAGGAAATTATCACAAACATTTTTGGGAGTAAATATAAATTTTAAATTCAGGCTGGGTGCCGCTGATAAAAGCTCCCAGCCCATCTACCACTTCCTCTTTCTCTTTACTTTTAGAGGGACTGTCTGTGTGGGTTACACATAGTATCCCAGCAGAGCAGGAGCAGAACATGGCCATGTCTGAACTGGGGTGGTGAGGAGTGCAAATAAACAATGGATTTAGGCCCAGATCGCTGTACTGGGTGAATGTATGACATTGTTCTGCATTCTGTCCATCAACTGTTGGTTTTCCATTTGTTCTTACTAACAACATTCTGCATTATCCTGGAAACAGTGAATGTTGATTCATCCAGCCACAACCTGATTGGCTGAGACTCCAAGCTTCTAAGATCCTTCAAATCTGATTGACTGTGGTTTGCTGCCCAACTGCCTCAAACTAGGAATACAAGATCAACCCCACTACAGCATTTTGCAGATCTTTACCTCAGCAAACACCTCAGATCACCATCAACAGTCACTGTTGGAATTTCTCAATTGAGACAAACAGTTCAGTCTGGGGCTACACAGGATGTCCTTAACCGCATGCACGCTAGCGGGTTTTCCCGCTGCGCGCTGAAAATTCGAAAATCGCGCGTTAAGTGACAAAGCCAGCTCGTCATGCGCGGAGCGAAGGTAACGCCCATGACGAGCTGGCTTTGTCACCAGCATCGAAGAGGTTAAACCCCGTAATAGCAATTCCTTTAAATCAGAGAAGATCACAACTGATGAATTTTATATATAAAGTTTTTTTTTACAAGAGTTTTATTGGATTTTATTGTATTTACAAAATACATACAAAAAAACAAGCAGGCGCAAGGAAACATAGTGGACATGCCAGTAAAAAGCTTTGCACAAAGAAAGGAAAAAGAAACCCACATGTAAAAACAAATGTGAGCCTAGAAATGCCCCTAAGAACAGCAAACTAACGTGCCCCATCCTACTGGAATCACCATGAGAAAAATACTGGAGAAAAAGAAAGAGGGTGGAGTAAGGTATAGAGTGGTGGTAATGCGGGAGGATGAAAGGGGTAGCAAAAGAGGAAAAAAGAGAGGTGGACACAACATAGAGGAAGGAAGATGGGGTGGATGGGAAGGAAGGGGGAAGGAGGGACACAGAGGGGATAAGAAACAAAACCACAAAAAAGGGGCAAAGGTTGGTAAAGGGTCAAAATAAACAGAAAAAAAGGAGAAACAAGAAAACAAAAGGGCTGATGACCCACTGTGTGCCCCAAAAGACTGAAGAAAAAGAAAGCAAAGAGCGAAGGCAGCTGGTCAAAACCATTAGACTGCACCTGGGACATCCAGCTCAGGCACAGGAATCCAGAAGTTCTAAAGCGGGGCAGCGTCTGCACCATGGGGTGCGGCCCCTTGGAAGTCCCCCTCAAAAATAGGATGTTGTAGCTTCAAGCGGCCCTGAGAAACTCCCCAGGCATCCAGATATGACTCCAAGAAATCATTCTGCCTAGAAATAATGTGTTTGTAGGATGCCAACTTGTGCATGCCCTGGAGCCAGAAGTCATATGATGAGCAAACACAAAAATGCCACAGCAGGAGGTTGTATACCTTTGCAGTAGCCAATGCCACAGGGAACCATCATGTCTGCTGATTATTAATGTCAGGGTACTGTACCATGTGATTGTGAAGAAGCAGCTGAGGCTTGGCAGGAACCCATAGACAGAAAATGAATAAAAAGTACTTTGTGAACTGCACAATGAACATGAAATGCAAAGCAATACAAAAATAAATTAGTATTATTTGGGTCACAAGCACATAAATTATGATTGAATCACTGTTTTAAGATATCACAATTTTAAGGTCTTTTAAAAAGCTATTCCTTCATAAAATAAATAACTGGAGAGTCTATCTTTAATGTGAGGATTACTTACTGACAATCTTCTCTATTTTGAAACCTTTTTTCCCCATTCCATTCTGTACATAATGAGGGAAGAGCCTTGCATGACAGGCGATTCAAGTCTTGTTTTCCTTTTTATTGAATAATTTCCCCCTTTATACTATAAATGAATATGTCACCTGAAATTCTAAGCCACTCATCATGGTCAGAGGCCACAGGATTGGAAGAGAGGGCAGGGACTCTAAGGAATGGGATGATGAAGATGAACCCAAGAGTAATGAAAACTATCAGTGGCTAATGCAAGCCTTACCTGTGGTGTCTTGGTTTACTATGTATTTAAGGGCCACCTATGTCAGAGTGATGTGACAGTAGCATAATGGTATTCACTGGTCATCCATGTGTTCTCTATTAGAATGTACAATGTTTGCCTTTGAACGTTGGCACAGTTGGAGTTCCTTATTCTTAAAAACATATGGCATCATCCTGGGACATCTAGTCACGCTTGAACCGGGACAAAAGCAAAGTTTAAGGCTAACGGCAATCGAGTCCTTGTCGGATACACATTATCCTTGGTCATAATTCTACCTTTGCACTTTGAAACTTTTCTGGAGGTTTTTCTCTTAATGTCGAGTGGGCCTCTCCAGGAGGTTGGATTTGCAGCGACTACGCTGGCTTGGTTCAGCGCAAACCCCCATTCAACTACTAGAAGTCTTGAGTCCTGGAGCTTTCAGCAGAGCAAACTTCAAATCTATGCTGGGTCATGGTGCAGGGTATTCGGCTTGCCTCTCGATGTGGGCAACAGATAACATTGAGACAAAAACTGTCTGGGGCACAAAGACTGTCAGGTGCAAGGTTTAGAAGTCTTATTCAGAGCCTGCATCATCCCAGAACAAACAATGTTCTTAAATGAAACTGTTCAACAGACATCTTGTCTTGGCCTGGCTAGGATAAAAGACTTAACAAACCTTCCATACATACGCCCACACCTGATAGTAATGGAACTACAGATGAGGAGGTAGATGTGAAATATATTTTGCAACAGAACAGAACTAATCCTGTCTGAAAGAATTGGTTAATCTGGCCCACAGACAAGAATAACTGTCAATATAGATTCCTGAATAAGACACAAGGGTTTACAGTAACTAGGCCAGATCCCAGATATGTCCAGAGACAACATCCAGGGAGAATAACAACATACAGTGTAGGAAAACTGTGCCTTGAGTGGCTACAAAGATCCGCACTCCCAGATATAAAACAACACTTAACTTTACTTAAAGATGCCGTTGATTTGAGAGACTTCCTATTAGGACCTCATAAAGCACGTCATAAACGTTTCATATACGCCAGTATTTATGCTGCTTATAATGAAGCATGGAAAGTCATGCAAATGGAAACAGCAGAACGAATACGAGAAATTGATTGTATTAATTTAGAGAAAGTTCTCTCTGTAGTTGACAATGGGTTAACAAGTCTGTCATCCAGAATGTATTCTTTGGACAGCATTGTATCCTCTGCCATAGACATAATGGAATAGGACTTGCTCTTGTTACAACATGGACAGTCTCAATTGCGTTTTGTAATGCTGCTAGGCTGGTCGTTACAAAATCTTCGTTAAGGCTATATGCCTTGGCGTCTAATCAACACCACGTCATTGTTTTCTGGGTTTAACCTTACTGATAAACAAATCTCTTTGGCACAAAGGGGAGCAGACTATACAGTGCTGATCATAGAAAAGCTAGAGAGATTACAATTAACCGTTTCTGAGAAACCAGCCGTAGATTGGCTAGTACATGGCACCATTAGCTTGCCAGCGACGATTTTCCAGTTTCAGTTTTGATTGAAACACATACCAGCAGGCCTGTATGAAAGGTTGGGTAAAGAATACATAAAGTCGACCTGGGATTTACCATACATACACAAATGTTTGTGTGGGGAAAATAAGGTATTTCTTAGTGGTAATAAATGCAAAAGCACACTGAGCGGTACACTTTTATGTCAGGGTATTAATTTACATGGAGCCTGTGATGGTTCTTCGACCAACTTATCCTGCCACCTGCGAGGTTCTCCGGCAGCAGTGGTAGATCCAATTTTTAGGCAGCTATCCAATGGGAGCTACATAATGTTGAATGATCACAGCTGTTGTGGAATGATGCCAGGAATAGCCTCGTTAGTGTGTCAGCCAGGGTCACTTGCTGAATGCAAATATTGTTTCCTAAAACTAAGACAGACGGGGAGTCGCCGCTATGGCCTTCCCTGAACATCTCTTCTATACGGATTGATATATTAAGCAGAATGAAAGTCATTCTTTTACAAAAAACTGTGCCACTGACCTCGTCCAAAGAGACGCATGATCTGCAAGTTGCAAGGTCCTCTGCAGAGATACATGCCCTATTATCAACAAACTGCCCCATACATTTTTCAGAAATGTTAGGTCGTAGCTTAAACATGTCTGATACCAGCGGTATTGTACATGTATTTAAGACGATTTTTTCAGGACTGTTAGCACCCTTTGAAGCAGTCCTTGGCATTTTTCCAAACTTTGTGCACTCTGTGTTCAGCTGCCTGCCTCTCATTTTGGGAATCATAGCAGGGATACTATTTTTGTTTCTTTTGCTCCAATATGGCAAGTCCAGTCACCAGCGATACCCAGATTACCATGAAGAACACTCTTCTGGCAATGCAGTATCATGAGCGCATAACACAGATTCTTTTCTTGGTTCATTTAAGAGATCTGAATATTACGTGGTTCCTATCGTTCAGACCAATCTGACAAGATTGCATCTTACCTGTTCTATGATGCCTGCTATGTGGAGAGGAATGCGTGTTGGATATTTGGCTGACACCTCCATCAGCACTGCCAACAGATGTTGACGCCTTGCTTGTTCGGTAACGGCTCATGCATTGTGTTGTCCCCAGCGGCTACCAAGCCTGATGCTGGCATTCAATAAGGTCTCACCAGCAATTCCAGCAGAAGGTGAGATACGTGGACCAACAGGCACACAGGTACCATCTACTGCGAACATTGCTAATACGACTGATGCTGACGGCGATGCTTCTCATCTGTGTACGATTGATCTACTTAATGAAGTGGTTCAACTTTCACCTATTGTGGTAGACGATTTCTTTGCCAGCTTAGAAGATTTAATGTTTTCTCCTGACACCGAGAATAATTTTTGAAATTAGCACACTGCGTTCTATCAATTTTGAATTCGACCTTAGTTATTCAAAACAAAAACTTCTACGATTTGATTTGACTTTTTCCAAAACTGAACCTTGGCACAAAGTAATCTGCTTAAAGTAGAACTATTCTTAGAGAACAAAAATTCTTTAAATACTTCCCAGAAACAATATTGACCTTATCCACAAACCAAAGCAGTTATATATTCTGCTATGGGATGGTCTCAACCTTTTTGTTCTGTATTTAAGAGCCATTTCATAAACGTAATTTTCATGATTTCATGATAGCTGGAACCTCCTGAGGCACAGCCGGGAGTAGTGATAATTTGTGTTTTTAACTTGTAATAGTGTGTGTTTTTAGAATTCAAGACTTACCGTTACCCTGGGAAGTCCAATCTCTTAGGCACAGACATCCCCGCACAGCGGATCGATCGCTGCTGCGGGTGGGTGTTTCTTCAGGCCGGACGCCGTTTGGCCAAATTACAAGACACGCCCACTTGTACCGGCCATGCCCCCCCTCACCAGGTACAAAGCACGCGCTGAATACAAGTGCCGCGCTATAGCTGGAACCTCCTGAGGCACAGCCGGGAGTAGTGATAATTTGTGTTTTTAACTTGTAATACTGTGTGTTTTTAGAATTCAAGACTTACCGCTACCCTGGCCACTCCAATCTCTTAGGCACAGACATCCCCGCACAGCGGATCAATCGCTGCTGCGGGTGGGTGTTTCTTCAGGCCGGACACCATTTGCCCGAATTACAAGACACGCCCACTTCTACCGGCCAAGCTCCCCCTCCCCAGGTACAAAGCACGCGCTGAATACAAGCGCCGCTCTATAGCTGGAACCTCCTGAGGTACAGCCGGGAGTAGTGATAATTTGTGTTTTTAACTTGTAATACTGTATGTTTTTAGAATTCAAGACTTATCGCTACCCTGGGCACTCCAATCTCTTAGGCACAGACATCCTCGCACAGCTGATCGATCGCTGCTGCGGGTGGGTGTTTCTTCAGGCCGGACGCCATTTGCCCGAATTACAAGACATGCCCACTTGTACCGGCCACGCCCCCCCTCACCAGGTACAAAGCACGCGCTGAATACAAGCGCCGCGCTATAGCTGGAACCTCCTGAGGCACAGCCGGGAGTAGTGATAATTTGTGTTTTTAACTTGTAATACTGTGTGTTTTTAGAATTCAAGACTTACCGCTACCCTGGGCACTCCAATCTCTTAGGCACAGACATCCCCGCACAGCGGATCGATCGCTGCTGCGGGTGGGTGTTTCTTCAGGCCGGACACCATTTGCCCGAATTACAAGACACGCCCACTTGTACCGGCCATGCCCCCTCTTTTCATCTACTCCACTCCCATAAAGGATGTGTATTTACCGGAAGCGCAGCGGACGAGCGCAGCGGGCGCGACGTTTGCGCGCCAAAGGCGCGCTTAAGGCAAGCTTGTCTGCGCTCATCCGCGCCGAGACCGGGCCTAGGGCCACCCTACCTGCCCGACTTATGCAGGATACAGGGACCCACAGATATAGCAGGGAAGTCCTGATAATGCTGGATCCACTGGCCGGCAAAGCAACCTGCCCTCGACTAGCCCCTAATACAACATCTACGGACATGAATCCCTGCCCTAACTGCCTAATCTGCCTGCCACATATCAATCCCCTCCCACTCAAACTACTATCTAAATCTGACCAGACCTCAGGCAACAGGCATATCCCGCTAAATAAGACATTGTATGCAGAACAAAGACAGCAGTGGTAGATCCAATTTTTAGGCATCTAAGGGAGAGTTAATAAGTGGGTTGCTAAATGTTAGATCGCTACCAAAACATGCCACAGAGATACAGCTACTGATCGAATCCAGTAAACTGGATATTCTGTTTTTAACCGAAACATGGACGGCGGCCGGACTAGAGTCAGAGCTGGGGCCGGCATGCCCAGTAGGGTATAAGATTGTCCATTAGCCCAGGACCGTGGGACGAGGGGGGGAACAGGAATCATTTTTAGGGAAGATTTGAATATTGTAACGCTGGACATTGATACGATCTCATGTGCTGAAGTTCTCGGGATATCGATCAGGCATGACTCAGGCCATTGCCTTACAGGCCTTGTCTGCTATAGGCCACCGGGACACATCAACGCCATGCAACAGCAGGAACTGATTGCCGTCATTAGCAACTTGTCAATCTCACATAGCAGACTATTGGTACTGGGAGATTTCAACTTGTGGATCAACGGCCAACTAGACACGGCCTTTCATAACATCACACAATCCTGTACTAATTTAGGGTTCAAACAATTGATAACTACCCCCAAACATAGGGAAGGAAACATTCTGGATCTAATATTCGCTGCAGAAGATCTCATAACTAAGGGTGGGCGTAAAATCTGTTTCGCAGGCGAATTTGCGGATTTTCCACGATTTCGCGATAGCGAATCTCGCGAAATCGCGGTAAAATCTGCGAATCAGCGAGGACGAATTTTCAGCCAAGCAAGGGTTACAGCAGCAGGTGCAAAAGTTGAACCTAATTTCTTTGTAACCTTTTACAAAATGGTTACAAACAAATTAACTTCAACTTGGACACCTGCGGCTAATTGCTTCCTGGCGCCTCGTTGCCTACTTGCAACTATTCTCTGACCCTGCTCTGACCCTTGAAGCAGGGTCAGAGAATAGTTACAAGTAGGCAACAAGGCACCTGTCCAAGGAATTAAACCTCATCAGGAAGCACTTACAGATATAAAAAACAGGAAGAAGGGAGAGGATGGCAAATACACCCATTTTGAGTTGTCAGGAGGGGTTAAACTAAAATAGACCTTTACAGCACAATTTTCATATGCATTTTGCTAAAAATAAAAAGCTGTATGTTCTTTAGGGGCAACTCAGGAATCTGGCCCTTCAGAGATCCGGCATCTCTTTCTTTCTCTCGTTCTCTCTCTCCCTCTCTCTTTCCCTCTCTTTCTATCTATCTATCTATCTATCTATCTATCTATCTATCTATCTATCTATCTATCTATCTCTCTCTCCCTCTCCCATAAACGACTGCATGGGTAACTTCGCTATGCAAGCGGCTCGCGAAGACGCAAAAATCCCCACGAACACGCAAAAAACCCCGCGAACACGCAAAAAACCCCGCGAACGCGCAAAAAACAAAAAACGCAAATTCGCACAAATTCGCGAATTTTGCGGCTCGCGAATTCGCAAATCCGCAAATTCGCGGATCGCGAATTCGCAAAATTTGCCCATGCTTACTCATAACCATGGGAACAATACAACCAGTAGGATGGTCAGACCACTATCTCCTAACATTCAATATCCACACTTTGGTTAATACAGGACCGATAAACACGCAGACCAGGACCATCACTAGCAGTGATTGGAAGGTTCTACTAAAAAGAAAAGAGGAAGAGAAGTCTGACCTCCTTCAAGTGGGGAATCTGTTCAATCCAGAGAACAATATCACCATGAACTATCGCCTACTATGCAATGAGGTAACCAGAAAACTTGATCATATTGCACCGCTGAAAGCAATCAGAAAAAGAGTTAACCCGTCCGCGCCCTGGTACACGGAAACATTGAAAGAGATGAAAAACCTCTGTAAAAAAGCTGAGAGGCACTGGAGGAAAAACTATCTAGAGCAGGATAGACTACTCTGGAGGCAGCCAATCATTCAGTACAAGAAAGAGATCACCACAGCCAAAGCAAATTATTATGCAGACCTAATCTTAAAAAGCGCCAGCAAGTCACGCAACATCTTTAGGATAGTTAAAGAGCTGTCCCATCCTGAATGTGCTAATAGAAAAATCAAACCCTCACAGGAACTATGCGACGGTTTGGCCTCGTTTTTCCAGGAAAAAATTACTAAGATCATTGAGGGCTTGAAGGATGCACCCATCCCCCTAGCGCAGCGTAATAGCAACATAGAGAGCGGGATGAAGAGTGAAGGAAAGGAAAGACACCCCATACCATAGGCTATCCTGGATAAATTCGAGACTCTAACAGAACAAGAGTTTGCGCAAACAGCCCTCAATATAACATCGGGATCACCACTGGACCCTCTACCTCACAAAATAGTAAAGGAGTTTGGGGATTAATTCTTCCCAGTACTTCGCCAGCTGTGTAATCAGTCCCTCGATACAGGCACTGTACCAAAAGACTGGAAATTGGCAGTTGTCACCCCCCTATTGAAGAAATCAAATTTGGACCCCAATTGCCATAAAAACGACCGACCTATATCGCTCCTACCGTATCCAATTAAGATCATGGAACGGCTGGTCAGCAGATCCCTGTCCCTCTTCCTGGAAACTAACAACATCCTCGAAGAGGAGCAATTCGGTTTCAGACCAGCCCATGGAACCGTGTCAGCTCTGCTGATGGTCCTGGACAACCTGCGAATGAGGACGGACAGGGGAGAATCAGCAATCTTAATTTTGCTGGACCTGTCCGCCGCATTCGATACGGTGAGTCACGACATTCTGCTGACAAGACTGAAAAGCCTTGGAGTAGGGGGAGTTGCGCTCGATTGGTTCCGTTCTTATTTGACGGACAGATGGCAGGCAGTAGCTCTCCCTCCATACCAGTCTGAGTTTTCTACAGTCCCACACGGGGTCCCACAGGGGTCTGCAATCAGCCCGATACTTTTTAACGTTTATATGAAACCCCTGATGGGCATCATCAAGGCTCACGGCATTAGCGTGATCAACTATGCGGATGACACGCAGCTGATGATCTCTCTCGATGGTGCTCATGCAGATCCACTCAAGTCCTTCCATACCTGCATGCTGGAAATGGTGTCATGGTTAAATAAGAACTCACTACAGTTTAATAGTGATAAAACCGAGATACTGCTCTGCAAAGTAGGCAGAATCACTAGAAGCCTGCCCGCTGATTTTTGGCCTTTGAAGCCAGGGGAGCCACTCCAGTAAAATCAGTGAGGAACCTAGGGGTCAGCTTTAATGACAGCCTGAGTCTGGAGACCAATGTCAATAAGCAGGTGAGCAGCTGCTTTGCCTTAATGTGAGGCCTTCAAAAGCTGCTGCCCCTTCTACCAGCACATGCCAGAGCCACCATAGTCAGGAGCACCATTCTCAGCTGCCTGGATTATTGTAACGCTCTACTACTGGAATCTCCTGCTTACTTGATTTCCAGACTTCAGAGCATCCAGGCGGCAGCAGCCAAAATGGCACTTTCCTGGGGACGAAGATCCTCCACCACTCTTGCACTGGCTGACCTACACTGGCTGCCCGTACATCAGAGGATCCTCTTTAAATCCCTATGCACTGTCTTTTAGGCAGTGCATGGGATGGGCCACATACCACTACAAAATAAATTCAAATGGTATGAACCCACTCAGACCCTTCGATCCTCCTTCACTAACCTTATCAGCATATCCAGGATCAGGAAAGACACTTATGGTGGTAGAGCCTTTAGTATAGCGGCAGCCCATCTCTGGAATAGCCTCCCTATTTCTATCAGGAAAATAGATGAACTGATGGCATTCCGAAAAAAAGGTAAAAACATGGCTCTTCCCTAAAGTCTAACTGCCTCATTATCAAAAGACCATCCATCCTACCCATGATGCACAACGTTCCAGTTATACTTTCATAGCGCCAGGATGCCCGTAGGGTTGCAGAGCGCTTTATAAATACCATAAATAAATAAAAAATAAATGATTCATTCAGTTAGCATTACCAATATCATAGTATATGCTTAAAATGTACAACCATTTCAAATGCATTTTTATGTATATTAGGGTGGGATTGTAAACACATGCTTGAGATATGTTTTAGTGCTTGAATTTAGTAATGTCGAACATAATAAAGTGGAGTGGGGGTTGTATAGAATTTTAGGACCCTAGTGTAATTTTACCGATTCATGCCCTTATATAGGTATAAATCACCTTGTCCTTATATAGGCATAGAAATCATAACCATATTTCGACATAGCCCATGCAGTCCAAATACAGGCATGGATACTTCCACTAGTTCCGAAAAGCCACAACGATTTCTTGGAAAACTTGGCTTCAGCGGTTAGGGACTTTCCCTTGCTTGAATATTGATTTGTCCAAGAACTAATGGAGTTTTCAAAGAACTGCGACACTTTGATGATGTTATTATGTCCACCTTTACGTCAAACTCGGCACCTTCAAGGTATAAATATGCCCACACTTGCCCTAGCAAACACAAAGTGGGTTGGAGCAGTTAGACTATCTACTTGCCCGACGCATCTTGCTACAGCAAGTGCCAAAGGAAGCCGACCCTCCAGCTGACGCACTGAGAGAGACGTTATCTTTTCTCTTGCAGAGAAATCCAGCTCCAGTGTTTCCAAGCTCACCTCGCGGGGTGTTGGGAAATCGAGTCCGGAGACAAAGAGATACCAGACCTCCTTCATTCTAAAGCAAGACCCTAAGAGTAATCTTGGATAGATTCTTGGCAAAATAATACTAAACTTATGCTACACCACACTTACTCCTTCCCTCGTACTAGACTTAGGTTAGGTACATCGGGGTAGGCATATTTTAGAAGCACCAGTTGAGTACTTTTAGTCTTTATTTATTTATGTATGTATTTTATGGCTTACAAACCATACCATGCTTTTACAGTATTATTTTATAATACACTTCTTGCTGTATGCATTATATTTTACAGCAAGTATTACAATTGTAGCAGTTTATTTCTTCTGAATGAGAAAGAAGACTGTTCAATAAATACTTTTATTGAAAACGCTTGTCTCTCTATTTCTCTGCACCTCTGGTGAAACGAAGCATGCACGAATGACTGAGTGAAATATCTATCTATTGTTTGCACGACTCTGAAGATACGTTTTATCTTGGGGAAACAAAGTTGTCATGTTTATGCGGTTGTCAAAAACTAATCCCTTCTTGTTTATTCGAGAACGTTTCTAGTGACCTCTGAGCTAGCTGGCACTCACAATTAAGTCTAATATATTTGATTGAGACCTAGTCGACCTAAGTCCTACGTCACATCCATAGGATATATTATTCCAAAGCACAGAGCCTATTGGGAATATTGGAACTACACTACGGTATGTCTGGTGTATCTATATAGGGAGTGGAGCGTGACTGTATTGAATTTTCCATTTCCTAGTAGGTGTGTCTGGTGTCTGAAAGGACTGTGCGAGTGCAGTGCAGTAGTGAGTCTCTCTGTGGAATGCTATGGGACTGAGCAAAATGGGTGCTTGGGTTATTTGTGGGGGTGCCGGTAAGTGTTCGTTAAATACATATTTTGTTTGAATGGTTGGATAGTGAGAGTCCCTGGGGTGGGGTGAGGGTGTCTTTGGGTGCTTCAGGGTATACTGCACATTGTGAGAGTGCCTGGGTGGAATTGTGAGCATGTCTGTACGTTTTGGGACGGTGTCCGAGGAGTGCTGATTGTGTCTTGGGTAGTGGTGATGGTGCCTGAGGTACATTTTAAGTTTAAGTGCATTTTGGGACAATAATTTGGCTCTCTATGCTCTGTAGTGTGTCTATCTAAGGTGTTTCATGGTTGGTGGTGTATCTAATGGTGACTGGAGGGAATTGTATGTATCTTGGGGAGTTGTGAGCATGTCTGTATAGTGCTGTTAGACTGTCTGAGCATACTGGAGGTTTGAGGGAGATGTGAGCTTGTCTGGGTTTGTTAGGATCTTAAATGGCACAATTTGCAAGGCTTACAAGTGTATTTTAAGTGTGTGTGCCAAAGACCTTTATTTGTTTTTTGTCAATAATGTGTCTACAAACTTGAGCCAAGATACACGTGTGTATGGCAGGTTGTGTTTCCTGCTCCTTTCATGCTTACCCTTTATTTTCGCCTTGGTAGATCGGACACCCATATCATTATCACTGTGCTACTTCCGAAACATTTGTTAACTAGTTTGAGTTATCACTCTGTCATACCTCTTATCACAGTCAGATTTGCATAGCATGGCAGCTGCAGTTCTGCCCTCATATCAGGGTACATCTTTTTGTATATTCTTAATTTATGGTGACTGGTGCATGATAATCTCTGTCTCTTGGTATGGGTGTTCACATTTGAACATATATCTGTGAATATTATTAGGGAGTGTTTGAGTTTATGTTGTGGTGTCTGCATGTGTGTATTTGAGTGTCTTGTGGTGTGCACTCATATCTGAAGAGAAATATGTGTCTTGTACCACCAAAGTTCATATGAGTCCCATAATGAGTGGAACTCATGTTTTGGGGGGCAGGATTTATGGCAATGTGGGCCTGGGAATGTCTAGATTTGTGGTAAGTTTGACTATGCATTTCTAGGAGTACATGAGCTCCAAGGGTATGTGTTTCTTATCTGAAGGAGGTTGGGTGTTTAGTGACTGGCCTGTTGGTCTATGGTCATATATTTTTGTCTGACCGGATGTACAGTGGTAAATACGGGTATCTGATGGCATTAGTGGATCTCTGAAAATATTAGTGTTTGTAGGCAATGTTGTATAAGGCTATACAAAGGTGTTTTACCTTCCATCACCCTTTTCCATCCTTCCAGAGAACACTCGCGGAATAGGTCCTGAAGCTGAAGATTTTGAGTCTGAAAACTGTTGTGCTTCAGCTACAGGTTAAACGCTGACTTCTTCTAGCTATGTTCAGGTAAGTAGTGCATTAGCCAGTGTGTATCACACAAGGGAGTTTGTATCCATGGATCTAATATTTTTGATTTCAAGAAGATTTTATTAAGAGAGATAATGATATCAATAATAAAACCAAATACAATATAAGTGATACATTTTGACACAAGAGAAAAATACAAACATGTACTCGACCATTAGCATTCGCTAAACAAATGTATCACCTTCTGATTTAAGGATGGGGACAAGGGAGGTAGCAGAAGAAAAGAAAGAAAGGAGGAAAGAAGAGAAAGAAGCAAAAGAAAGACGAAAGGGAAGAGAGGACAGGAAAGAGGAAATAAGAAGAAGAAGAAGGATTCCCACAGGACTGGCCCAGTGTAGAACAAGAAAAAATAGACAACAATTAGACAGACAAATCAAAAGGGAACTGAGGGACCAACCCTTTCGAGGACAACTCCATATAATCGTCCAAGGCTGTCCAGACCCCTTTAGAAATGGAAGGCGAAAGGTGTGCTTGATCAACCGAGGTGTGAGCACTGCGTAAAAAGGAAACCCACGCCCACCACGTATGATAAGAGACAGACGCAAAGGATTTCCATTCCATAAGAATGATTTTTACCGCTACAGTCAAGAGAAGATCTAGTAACTGTAATTCCAATGGGTCTAAAGGGAGAGGAATAGGAGCAGCCAAGGGACCTAGTAAAATTAAAGGAAAGGAAAGTTGGAGGTCAATGTTAAAAATAAGAGATAAGTGTTTCTGAATGAGGTCCCAAAAAGATTTAAGTAAGGAGCAATGATAAAACATATGAGGAAAATCACCCGCCACCAAACCGCAGCTCCAACAGAGATCATCATCTTTAAGGTTGAGCGAATGAAGACGCACAGGCGTCCAATGGAGGAGATTGATCGAGAAAAACTTAGATTGCATTAAGGAAGGAGCTATTTTATTACGGAGAGCTAATTTACCAATAGATTGCCAAGCTTCGGACGAAATTTGGTCCGTGATGTTGTGATCAAAATGGCGTGACCATTTTTGTTGCGCAACCGTCTGTGCGGGAAGCGAGGCAGATGACAGAAATTTATATATTTTGGAGGCAACATGACCAGATTTGAGCCAAATGCGGAAAAGAGAGATGGTGGAGGAGGAGGGGTGAAGACGGACTTTAGAAACAGCTACTTTGATTTTAAGAAAGGTATAAAAGTCAAGATTTGTTAAAGAGTGTTTGAGAGCCAAGGAAGAGAAAGGTAATGGATCACCGGAGTCACTGTACAGATGCTGAACAAGAGAGATTCCCTTTTCCGCCCAGTATGACATGAGAGTGGGAGAAATATTAAGCTTAATTTTGGAGTTTCTCCAAATAGATGACCACCTAGTTTTATGTAGGGGAATAGCCACCTTCCTATCTAATTTCTTGATCGCAGTAATGGTATCAATAATGATAGAATGGGAAAACAGAATATGTAACGTAGATGTAGTACAGAAAGAGGCAATAGGTAGAGGAGAAGCCAATTCCTGTTCAATGAGTAGCCAAGAGGGAACATGACGAGTTGGAGGAGAAAACCAAAAAGCTCCCTGAGAGGCCAAGAAGGCAATTTGGTATTTCTCCCAATCAGGAAAGTTACACCCTCCCATATCAGGAGGTCGACGCAAGAATTTATACGCTAATCGAGCTCGTTTGTTATTCCACAGGAATTTAGAAGTCAGACCATCAATTTCTCGAAAAAAGGAATCAGATAATTTAAGCGGAAGCATGGAGGAAACAAAGTTAATAATCGGCGTGATCATCATTTTTAGAGTTTGTAAGCGACCCCACCAAGAAATATGTTTTGGAGACCACGAATCCAAAAGACGACGCACTTTGAGGAGAGTCTGAGATTCATTATAAGTGACGGTGGCATGAAGAGTAGAACAGAAATAAATTCCAAGGTACTTCAGATGATTAGACTGCCACTTAAAGCCAGCCGAGCCCATATGAGCAGGAAAACAATAGGCATTCAGAGGAAACATCTCCGTCTTATCTTTATTTAGGGTATAGCCCGAGACCGTTGAAAACAAGGAAATGGTGTCGGAAATAGCAGGGATGGCCAAGGCGATATCATCCGAGAAAATAAGAACATCGTCCGCGTATGCGGCAGTTTTGAGACAGTGAGAACCAAAAGAAAAACCTTTAATATTAGGGTGTAGGTCAATCAAACGAAGAAGAGGATCAATAGATAATAGAAATAAGAGTGGGGATAAGGGACAGCCCTGTCTCGTGCCTTGGCGAAGATCAAAAAACGAAGACGTAGCACCATTGACTCTAATGTTAGCTTTAGGTTGGGAATATAAAGACATAACCATATTAATGAAACAGTCTCCGAGGTTATGCGCGTATAAGACAGCGCGAAGGAAAGGCCAAGAGACCTTGTCGAAGGCCTTTTCCGCATCAAGGGCCAAGGCCGCTGCAGGAAGCTGAGACCTTTTGGCAGCACCAATAATATGGCAGAATGTGCGTATATTGTCCCTTGCAAGACGTCCTTTTACAAAACCTGTTTGGGAGGGATGTACAAGATGGGGAATAAAGGATTCTAATCTTTTAGCCAGGATTTTAGCAAAAATCTTTGCTTCCATGTTAAGGAGAGAAATAGGTCGGAAGTTTTTAGGGTCCGAATGGTCTTTTCCCTCTTTCGGGAGTACAACTATGGTGGCTTCAGCAGCCGTGCCAGAGACAGATCCATCTTTAACAAAAGAATCAAAGACCGATTGTAACTTAGGGACTAGCGAAGGGAGAAAAGTTTTATAAAATAATATTGGATAGCCATCAGGGCCCGGAGCCTTCCCAGAACGAGTAGCCTTAATCGCAGACACTATTTCTTCGGGGAAAATAGGTTTATTTAGAAAGGAACGATCCTCCTCAGAGACCGATTGAATCGGAACCGATTTTAAAAAATCACGACAGTGGTCAAAAGAGGATTGGTTAGAAGGGGTATATAATTTATTATAAAAGTCACGAAACACTTCAAGTATTTCCCCTGTTTGGAATCGTTTAGAGCCGGTGTGGTCCGTAATAGAAGAGATCTGCGAAGACTTAAACGAGAAATCTTGAAATTTTAATGTAGCCGCTAGAAGTTTGCCAGCCCGATTCTTTAATAGCAACTTCTTGGACTTTTGTGCTTGGATACCAATATGAGCCCTCTTGGTGACAATGGTATTGTATTTGTATTTTAGTAGTTTAATTTGTTGTAAGCAGATCGGATCCTTAGAATGCCTGAAGGAAGCTTCCAGAGTTTTGATTTCAGTTGACAGATCTGTGAGCTCCTTCTTAATAGCTGAATTACGTCTAGACATACATTTAATGACCTGACCCCGGAAAGTACATTTAAAGGAGTCCCACAAGACGATTGGGGAAGAGACAGATCCCTCGTTTTCACGGAAAAAAGTATCTATAGCCTTAGAAAATTCAGCAACCTGAGGAGGGTCATACAAGACTTCAGTGTTCAACCTCCATGAACGCGCGCGTGATTTAGGGGCAAAGGATGAAAGCGTAAAAGTGACCGCAGCATGATCAGAGACCAAAATAGGGTGAATAAGCGGAGAGGTAGACGATGAAACAAGAGAAGAATGAACGAGGAGATAATCAATACGAGAAAAGGAGGAGTGAGGCGAAGAGAAGAAAGAAAAATCACAGCCAGTGGGATTATGGAGACGCCAGATATCGTGAAGATGAGAGATGGAACACATGTTAAGCATTTGTTTGTGGGATTTAGGAGGGCGAAACTGAAACGAGGAATTTCTGTCTAAGAGAGGGTCCATTGGTAAATTAAAATCGCCACCAACAATAAGATTACCAGCGTGTGGAGTGTCATGTAATTTTTTGGTAACGGATTTCCAAAAAGCCGGATCATCTACATTCGGGGCATAGATATTCATAACATATAAATCGTGCTGACCATCCGATAATTTAGATAACAACCACCGACCATCAGAATCATGATCGGAAGAGAGTATTGATAAGCCAGATTTTTTCGAAACTAAAGTGACAACCCCATTCCGTTTGCCAGAGGCATCAGAACAGGAAACATCCGAAACCCAATCTTTCTTCAAAAACAACGCTTCTCTATTAGCGACCTTGGACTCTTGAAAAAGAACCAAATCTGCAGAGAGAGACTTACAGTAATCCAAAATCTTCGACCTCTTCACCGGGTGATTCAAGCCCTTAACATTAAGGGATAGCACATTTAAACCCGACATGTATAAGAAGAGGGGTAAAGAGAAGACGAGACTGATAGTAGAAAAAGAACCAACGTCAGAAATACAAGGGAACAACCATTAAGGAAAAGAAACACTGGGGGAGCATCCATGTGGGAGGACCAAGAGAAAGGAAGAGAAAGAAGAGATGAAAAGAGAGGAGAAAGAGGAGAGAAAGAGAGCAGGAGGGGAGGCCTAAAAAAGACCAACATCATGCAAGGGAGAACGTGGAAGAGGCGAGCAAAGGACCCGTACTAGGAGCATAAGTGGGTAAAAACAGTAGCCCAACACTAAAATACCTTGGCCGATAGCAGGAATATCGGAACTGTTAACAAGGAACAGATAATATCGCAGAACATCATTATACTGGAAATAATAAAAACTGATAATGAAAAGAATACTACACTGTAGCATAGAATAAAACAATCTAGCGAGAGAAATATCTAAAATAAGCAACATTAGTAGAAAAAATAAGAAACCGCGTGAGTATGAGAGATAAAGTCTAAACAGTAGATAACTGCGAAGCGAATACAATACAGATTTAAAAAGCTAACAACATAATAAGGAGCAAGCAATAACTGTAAATGACTATACTCTGAGGATGAATGACAGAAGCAAGAAAAGAAAAAAAAAAAAAGTGATGTATGAGAAAAGAACTGATAGAAAATAGCAAGTTATATAGATAGAGAAAAAGAAAAGTAGAAAAGATATCATATATATCAAATATGAAAAGCAATAATGACGAGATTAGTGCACCCAAATGAACATATCAAAACCTTAGCGAGAGATATATGTATAATAAACACTATTAAGAAAATATTACTAATACACTAATTATATGAGGTAAATCCGAAACAGGAGATAAATGTAAGGTAGAAATGCATATCTAAAAAAGAATGACATACTTAAGGAACAAGCTATAACTGTATATGGCTAAAGTATGAAGCTGAGACACAAAAGAAAGAAAGTAGAGAAGGAAGGGAGAAGAATTATAGTAAAACAGGAGAGTAGGAATATAAAGAAAGAGAGAAAATGACTAGTAATATAAAGAGGAGTACAAATGTTGAAGAAATACATAGATGAACAAAGAAGGACAATAGATAAGAAAATAGATTAACGAGAATGCGGGTAAGAAACTTCAGAGAAGATGAGAGACAGGGACCCAAACAAAAAGGCATGATAAATAAAAGAAGAGAGCAAAACAAGGAAAAAACCAGGGACCGGAATAAAAAAGGAGAGTGAGAAGAAACTATGAAAAGAGAAAAGAAAAACAAATGTGTTTGGAAATACCTGTAGGAGGAGAACTATAGAAAGAACGAACAAGTAAAAATAGAAATGCAAGAAAGACGACTAGAACAGAGATGAATATGAAGAATAGAAAAATACCATTAACAGACTTGAAAGAGAAGAACAACCGATAAGCAGAACAAGAGAGAACAAAGCACCAGGCATACGGAAAAATATATCAATAAAGGAAAGGAGACAGTTCAAGTGCCCGAAGCACCGGTGGGCTGCGAGGTCGCTTTCTGAATCTCCATCTCTATCTCCAGTTGGTTGTCCAGGAACGTAGATAGGTCAGCCGGCTCATCGAAAATTCTGGAACGTCCTTTATAAGTAATGCGGAACTTCGATGGACCAGAAAATGAAAAAGGAATACCCATCTCAGAAAGACGTTTCCGAAGATTTAAGAAGCCTTTCCTCCTTATAACCGTGTCTCTGGCAAAGTCCTGAGAAATTGAGATCCGGTGTCCATCCCAGATGACTTGTTTAATTTTCCGCATATGAGAGAGAATCAGTTCAGTATGTTGATGCCGCAATGGCTTAAAAATGATTGCTCTTGGCTGGGTTGCCGTCTTGGATCGAAACGTTGGAACACGGTGTGCTCTTTCTATCTCAAAGTCTCTGGTGAATGAGATTTGTAAGGTATCTGGAATCCAATGGGAAAGGAACTCTATCATAGAGGAAGATGATTTCTCTGAATCTTCCGGCAGGCCAAAAATACGTAGGTTAGATCTACGATTACGGTCCTCCTGCTCAGTGAGGTCTCTGCGCAAAGCCGCCATTGAACGCTCTAAGTGGTTGAGGGATCTGGATTGTTTTTGTATACCATCTTCAGCACCACTGATTCGTGATTCAGTAGCAGAAACACGCAGAGAGAGGGCTTTAAAGTCACTCCTGATAGCAGACATCTCCACTTGTAATAAATCCGTGTTAGTTTTCGTTGACTGCGCAATATCATGCACTTCATTGAGGCGCGCCAGAATTGTGTCCAATGTGGAAGTGGTGTCTGACTGAGAAGACTCAGGTGTAGGAGACCCTGACTTAGGTCTTTTTAGCGACGTTCCAGTATCTTTGGAGTCTTTGTTGGTCAAGGTGCGACCCATATTTGCAGCCATGAAGGAACAGTCTCCAAAAGAAAGTATATAACCACTTAAGAGGAGGGAAAGCTGCGCAGCCTGTATCAAAAAAGATATAGTAGACTGAGCTCAATGGGCGCTACTTTATTAATATCGGCGGACTAATATGCAGGGCAGGCATGTAGCAAAATATCAAATAGCTACAATAGAGCAGGGGAGCACTGTAATGAGATCGTAGAAAAAAAAAAAAAAAAAAAAAAAAGACCTACACCTACATGAGAGAACTGCACTGAAAGAAACAGCGCGTGGACAGCTTAATTCCAGCCAAGCAGCAAGAAAATAACAAAAAAAAAGTAATAACTGTTACCACTTGCAGGCATCATAGACGAAACGACCTGGAAATCCACTTCAAACTGTAAGAATGTAGCCACAGCTGCGCTTCTGAGGAGAAACTGTGACAGCGTCAAGAGCGGTAAAATGGCGGCCGTCCGTGAGGAGAGAAGGTCGTCTCAGGAGGTCGAAATATAAATGAAGCAGCCGGTGCCCAAAATAGCAGGAAACCTCCGTCAAGCAGTTCCCTGCATGTTCCGCCGCTGTGGTCTGCCTTTTCCGCCACTAGGGGCAGCTAGGAAACGGAGAAAATAGCTCACCGGGCTAAACTCGCCTCGGAGCTCAAGCGCGACCCGCCATACTGAAGCGGCGCGCAAGCCACGCCCCCCCCATGGATCTAATATTATTCGTTTTGTAATACTGACCACATAAGATGAATTTAGTAGCCACCTTTTGCAATATTACTACCAGTGATCACATCAGTGCATCATGTTGCCTGCAGTAATATAAAAAAAGGCTTTGTCAATCTGGAACGCCTCTACAAGGGTAATACATAATGGCCACAACTGCAATGCCTCTGGTACCAAGGTAATAACATTTGTAAAATGTCTTCCTAATGCTACTTATTATATGATTCAAATATCAGCTTTAAATATATTTTGGAAGTCATAAATTTTTTTGTCTTCTATATGCACTACTAATTTTGTAAAGATATATAAATTCAACAAAGCAAACAATTCTAATTTAGTCGGCTGAACGCAGGAGAGCCACTTACAAGTTGCTGGAGAGCAACCAGTAGCACAGGAGCTAGTCATTTCAGAAGCATGTACTAAACCAACCACACATGCACACATCTAGAATGACATCCAAGCTACAATAGTGGTTTTAGAGAGGACATCAATGATTTCAAACTTGTTACACTTATTACATCTAGACTGGACTACGGTAACATTCTCTATCTGGGAGCCAATAAAGATGTTATCCGAAAGCTTCAGAGAGTACAAAACTCAGCAGCCAGATTGCTCTGTCGGACTCCGAGAACTGCCTCTACCTCTGCTTCTTTGAGAGATCTTCATTGATTGAGAATGGAGATTCGGATTAAGTTTAAAGTTCTGAACTATATGTTCAGAATTAAGAAGGCACGGCTCCTATGTACGTGCAAAATGTAGTTCATCTTTACTTATCTTCTCGCACTCTCCGATCTACTACTCAGGTAACATTTCAGGTGCCAAGGATCCAACTAGCCTGCATGGGCGGCCGTTCCTTTTCATATTTGGGCCCTGTTATATGGAATGCTCTTCCGCTACGATTATAGCTTTAGATTCAGCACAACAATAGAAACCCATGAAAAATATATGTGCCTTATATATATGTTATGGGATGACAAATAGCCATAAAAAAACACAACAACAAAAAAAAAAATCTGCCATTTTTCCTCTTGCATGTTAAGCATTGTGGCGGGCAGTGCTCTCAGCACCGCCCGCCACAATGCTTTTGCATTTGCATAAAAGCACTTTTGCATTTGCATAATCAAAGCGGCAGGCACTGCGCAGTGCCTGCCGCTTTGATTATGTAAATGCAGGGTCGTACCCCGTGTGCACCCTCTAGAGTGAAGTCCTCCAGAGTGAAGTCTGCATGCCTTTCGTGGCGGCATTGCCGCAATGGAAAGGCATTGAAAAATGCCCATCATAATACGGCTGGCGGTGTCTGATAGACACCGCCACCATATTATTCCTTCCGCTGAGGTCCTCCCCACCATACTAATATGGCAGGGGTGAAATCACTAGTGGATGTCGGGCGGATTGCCCCTGCCAGGCTGGCGGTGGCCACCGCCAGGCTGGCGGTGTCAATCCGCCCAACATCATAATGGGCCCCTATGTATTTTTTATTGTACTACCAACGCAGTCATTTACACCTATCATTTTTTTGTTATTTTGTTTTACATATAAATTGATAGTACAAGAATTACTGAAACCGAAAATATATAGTTTCCCAACTTTATAGTCATATTTACAGAAACTATAGCATTTTAAAGCAAAGCATGCTAAAAAGTCATTAAATGCCTTTGTACTGAAAGATTTCTAATCAGGAATAATTAAGTTAAACAGGATAGAGTTTGGCGGTAGTAGTATTTATGAAAGAGTTATTCCTTCTTACACAAGTACACACAGAGTGAACAGTTCACATTCATAACTTCAATCAATCAATCAAAACATTTGTAGAGCGCGATACTCACCCGTGAGGGTCTCAAGGTGCTGAAGGGGGAGGGGTGCTGCTACTGCTCGAAAAGCCAGGTCTTGAGGTGTTTCCTCAAGGTGAGATGGTCCTGAGTCATTCGTAGGTGTGCAGGGAGGGCGTTCCATGTTTTGGCTGCCAGGTAGGTGAACGATTTTCCCCCGGTGGTGGTTCTGCGGATCCGTGGGGCGGTGGCGAGGGCGAGGCTGGCGGAGCGGAGCTGGCGGGTGGGAGTGTAGAATGAAAGGCGGTTATTGAGGTATTCAGAGCCCATGTCGTGCAGCGCTTTGTTTGCATGGGTGAGGAGCCTGAATGTGATCCTCTTGTTGACGGGCAGCCAGTGCAGGTTCCTCAGGTGGGCGGATATGTGGCTGTGTTGAAGGATATCGAGGATGAGTCGTGCGGAGGCGTTCTGTATGCGTTGTATTTGTTTCTGAAGTTTGGCGGTGGTTCCTGCGTATGGGGCGTTCCCGTAATCTAGTCGGCTGGTGACGAGGGCCTGGGTGACCTTCTTTCTGGTTTCGGTGGGAAACCACCGGAAGATCTTTCGGAGCATGCGCAGGGTGTTGAAACATGATGACGAGATGGCGTTGACTTGCTTGGTCATCGTAAGGGAGGAGTCCAGGATGAATCCCAGGTTGCGTGCGTGGTCCAAGGGTGTCGGTGCGGAGCCCAGAGCTGAGGGCCACCAGGAGTCATCCCAGGCGGATGGGGATTGTCCGAGGAAGAGGACCTCCATTTTGTCTGTGTTCAGCTTCAGGCGTCTGAGCTTCATCCAGTCTGTGACGTCTTTCATTCCTTCCTGTAGGTTGGTTTTGGCGGTGGCTGGGTCTTTGGTGAGGGAGAGTATCAGTTGGGTGTCGTCGGCGTAGGAGATGATGTTGATGTTGTATTTGCGTGCGATGGCGGCGAGGGGGCTCATTTAGATGTTGAAGAGGGTTGGGCTGAGTGCGGAGCCTTGGGGTACGCCGCAGATGATCTAGGTGGCTTCTGAGCGGAAGGGAGGGAGGCGGATCTCTGGGTTCTGTCAGAGAGCAATGAGATGATCCAGTCCAGGGCCTTTCCTTTGATCCCAGAGTTGAAGAGGTAAGTTATTACGGTGTGATGGCATATGGATGGCATACGGTATCGAAGGCTGCCGAGAGGTCCAGGAGGATGAGGGCGGTCGCTTCTCCGTTGTCCATAAGGGTCCTGATGTCGTCGGTGGCCGCGATGAGGGCTGTCTCAGTGCTGTGGTTGGCTCGAAGTCCAGACTGTGATGGGTCGAGCGAGTTGTTGGCCTCGAGGAAGGCAGTCAGCTGTTTATTGACGGTCTTCTCGATGACTTTGGCCGGGAAGGGAAGAAGAGAGATGGGGCGGAAGTTATTGAGGTCTTTGGGGTCCGCTGTGGGTTTCTTCAGCAGGGCATTGATTTCTGCGTGCCTCCAGCTCTCGGGGAAGGTGGCAGACGCGAACAAGCTGTTTATGATGTTCCAGAGATGGGGTGTGCTGATGGTGTCGGCTTTGTTGAAGATATGATGGAGGCATGGGTCCGGGGGGAGCCGGAGTGGATGGAGTTCATGACGTTGGTGGTGTCTTCAGCGCTGGTGGGGGTCCAGTTGCTGAGGGTGGTGGTGGGGGTCGCTGGTTCAGTGACTGGAGGCGGAGTCTGGGATCCAAAGCTGTCGTGTATATTTGCGATCTTTCAGTGGAAGAACGTGGCGAGGGCGATGAAGAGTTCTCGTGACGGTGTGATGTCGTTGTTGCTGGCCCTGGGGTTGGAGAGCTCTTTGACAATGTTGAAGAGTTCCTTGCTGTTGTGCGTGTTGTGGTCTAGTCGCTCTTTGAAAGATGTCCTTTTGGTGGTGCGGATCAGCTCGTGGTGTTCACGGGTGGCAGTCTTGAGTGCTGTCATGTTTTCTGTAGTTCGTGGCGGCAGGTTTTTTAGAGGGATTGGCAGGATTTCTTTGATTTTTTTAGGGCGTCTGTGAACCATGAAGTTTTCCTTTTGCTGGTCATGCTAGGGGGACCTGGTGCGAGGTCATCGGCGCAGTTGGTGATCCACTGTGCGAGATTGCGGGCTGCGTCGTTGGTGTCGGCGTTGTCGACTGGCGGGTTCTGGCTGAGGGATGAGTGGAGCTGGTCTGTGGTGATTTTGCTCCAGAATCTGTGGGGAGTTTGTTGCGTGCGCTGGTGGGCTGTATTATTTTTGAAGGTAAAGTGTATGCATCTGTGGCCGGTCCAGTGTAGTCTGGTGGAGCATCTGAAGGATACGAGGTTGCTGGCAGAGAAGATGGGGTCGAGCGTGTGGCCAGCGATGTGGGTTGGGCTGTTCACCAGTTGTTTGAGTCTGAGGTTGGTGAGGTTGTCGAGCAGTGTGGTGGTGTTGTTGTTGCTGTTTTTTTCCAGGTGGAAGTTCAGGTCTCCAAGGAGGATGTATTATGGTGAGGCTAGGGCGTGCAGGCTGGTGAAGTCGGCTATGGTTTCGCTCATTTGTGTGCGTGGGCTCAGGGGTCTGTAGATGAGTGTTCCTCTGAGGGTGGTCTTGGGGTCGGTGTGAATCTGGAAGTGTAGGTGTTCGGCAGCGTAGAGTGTGTCTTCGGTGTTGGTCGTGATGTTGATGGTGTTCCTGTAGACGATGGCGATTCATCCTCCTGATTGATTGACGCAGTCCTTCCGGGTGATCTGTAGCCATCGGGGATGGCTATGGAGATGTCGGGGGCCGAGGAGGCGTTCATCCAGGTTTCAGTGAGGAAGGCGACGTCCAGTGCTGTTGTGCCGAGGAGGTCCCACAGTTCGACGGTGTGCTTGTGGACGGAACGTGTGTTGAGGAGGATGCAATTGAGGTGGTTGTTGTTGTTGTGAGGTCTGGTGGGAGGTCTGCAGGTTCGGAGGCAGGTGTATTTGCAGGCTTGGCAGGTGAAGGGTCCGAAGCTGTCGTGTATATTTGCGATCTTTCGGTAGAAGAACGTGGTGAGGGACTTGCAGAGTTCTTGTGATGGTGTGATGTCGTAGTTGCTGGCGCTGGGTTTGGAGAGCTCTTTGACGATGTTGAAGAGTTCCTTGCTGTTGTGCGTGTTGTTGTCTAGTCGCTCTTTGAAAGATGTCCTTTTGGTGGTGCGGATCAGCTGGTGGTGTTCGCGGGTGGCGGTATTGAGTGCTGTCATGTTTTCTGTAGTTTGTTCGTGGCACCAGGTTTTTTTGAGGGATCGGCAGGATTTCTTTGATTATTTGAGGGCCTCTGTGAGCCATGAAGTTTTCATGTTGCTGGTCATGCTAGGGGCGTTCTTCAGTGGTGCGAGGTCGTCGGTGCAGTTGGTGATCCACTGTGCAAGATTGCGGGCTGCGTCGTTGGTGTTGGCGGTGTTGACTGGCGGGTTCTGGCTGAGGGATGAGTGGAGCTGGTCTGTGGTGATTTTGCTCCAGCATCTGCGGGGAGTTTGTTGCGTGCGGTGGTGGGCTGTATTCTTTTTGAAGGTGAAGTGGATGCATCTGTGGTCGGTCCAGTGAAGTTCGGCAGAGCGGCTGAAGGATACGAGGTTGCTGGCGGAGAAGATTAGGGTCGAGTGTGTGGCCAGTGATGTGGGTTGGGCTGTTCACCAGTTGTTTGAGTCCGAGGTTGGCGAGGTTGTCGAGCAGTATGGTGGTGTTGTTGTCGCTGTTTTTTTCCAGGTGGAAGTTCAGGTCTCCAAGGAGGATGTATTCTGGTGAGGCTAGGGCGTGCGGGCTGATGAAGTCGGCGATGGTTTCGCTGAATTGCGTGCATGGGCCAGGGGGTCTCTAGATGAGTGTTCCTCTGAGGGTGGTCTTGGGGTTGGTGTGAATCTGGAAGTGTAGGTGTTCGGCAGCGGAGAGTGCGGATAGTGTGTCTTCGGTGTTGGTTGTGATGTTGATGGTGTTCCTGTAGACGATTGCGATTCCTCCTCCTGATTGGTTGACACGGTCCTTCCGGGTGATATTGTAGCCGTCCGGGATGGCTATGGCAATGTCGGGGGCCGAGGAGGTGTTCATCCAGGTTTCTGTGAGGAAGGCGACGTCCGGTGCGGTTGTGTCTAGAAGGTCCCGCAATTTGACGGCGTGCTTGTGGACGGAATGTGTGTTGAGGAAGATACACTTGAAATGGTTGTTGCTGTTGCGAGGTCTGGTGGGAAGTCCGCAGGTTCGGAGGCAGGTGTATGTGCAGGTGAAGGGTCCGTGGGTTTGCTTCGGGGTTGCTTGGTAGCAGGCGGGTGTTCGTCTGTCGTTGAGTGCGTTGAGGCTGTCGGAGTCGTATCTCAGTCGGGTGCTTTGGGTGCGGCGGGGGCCAGGGGTTCTGGTGCTGGGCACAGTCCAGGCGCCCAGCCTTTGGCACGCCTTTGCCGCTGCGCAGCCGCTGCGCGGCCTCCATATGAAGGGCAGAGGGAGGGAGGAGCAGCTGGTAGGTGGGAGCGGGGTGGCCAATGGGGGTTGAGGGGGCGGGCCGCAAGGAAGCAGTGGCGGGAGGAAACCTGTGGGGGAGACGGGGGCAGCAGGGAAAGGGGGCACACAGAAGAAAAAGAGCACAGGTGTCAGGGGTACAGAAGGCAAGAGTGGCACGGGGGCAACAAGGGAACAAAGCAATTGCAAAGAAACAACCAGGATGAGCAAAGACACATTACTTAGCCTGGAAGGCGGCTAAAGTGGCAGGAGGAGCCGGGACACGCAGGGGGCACACAAAAACTAGCACAGGGGTCAGGGGTACAGAAGGCAAGAGTGGCACGGGGGGCAACAGGGTTACAAAGCAATTACAAAGAAACAATCAGGATGAGCAAAGACACAGTACTTAGCCTGGAAGGCGGCTAAAGTTGCAGCAGGAGCCGGGACACGCAGGGGGCACACAAAAACGAGCACAGGGGTCAGGGGGGTACAGAAGGCAAGGGTGGCACGGAGGGGGGCAACAACACCATCTCTCCTGACACTGCTCTACAGGTTGAACAGTGGGTGTGAAGGGCTTTACTAATGAAGCCATATATTTCCACAAATGTTTCCTGAGTGGTTCATTCAGGTGAGAAACACCTGCCTGCCAACTGACACTTCTGGAGAGGATAAAGGATATATGTTGAAGGATCCATACACAATACATTGCATTATCACAGTTTAACAGGGCATAGATTCTGTATGTTTAAGTTTGAGGAGAAAGGTGCTACTTTTCCTATAAGTGTAAACATGCGAAATGCCTCAATTTTTTTAATAACAACATAGCCTATCTGTTTAGAGATCTATTCAGAATGACGGGTGGGTGTGATAGACTTTACTGAAAAAGTTATCCATCTCTAAACATGTTTTGTCTGAGTAAATAAGCTTTTCAATTCAATTCAAAGACAACTTTATTGCTGCCAATAGACCATAAACTTGCGAAGTAAGCAACATGTCGATAAAAGGAACATTCTCAGATAGATAATCTTAAAATACCAGAGGCTCAATAGTTACAGTTCCAAATGTATGTAATTACCCACTTCCCCAATATAAAAGAGCAAAATTCATCACAGCTCGTAGATAAAACAATATAAAAAGGTATGTAAAACACATCAAAAACAAGTGCAGATAGATTTCACGGTCTATAACATGAAATGAACGTACATAAAAACCACATAAGGGGGCATCCCAGAGAAAAAGAGGGGTGAGAGCCTAAAAACCTCCACTGGTTCCATTCAGTACAGTAATACAGCCCTCTGTAATAATTTCAGTTAGCAGAATAGAGAGTTTGTTTAGAAGCATTGAGAGACTAAGTAGAACCTGTGCTAGTATATTTCAGCATGCTATAGATTATGCATGGTACAGTTTGATTAAACAGTGATACATCTCATACTACCCTGTAACAGCCTTCTCTCTAAGTGCAACTCAACAGAGAGCTATTGCTTTGTTTAGAAGGCCTTAGAAAACTAGCAAATCCTGTTTCACATACCTTTATAAATGGCAAGGTGTCTACTGATATCTGTGAATAGAATAAAGCAAGGATGTCGAAGGCCTCAGACGACCACTAGCCCCTGTGCTACGACATGTTATCCCAAAGGAGATATGCAGGATAACAAAAGGTTGATATAAAAGTTGAGGTTTGTAATGTAATTCTAAATAGAGTGAATAGCTCCCTTTTATAAGAATATTCCCTCTCAAGTAATAGGTCTGTAGAGGTTAAAGGTTGGGTGTAAAAGGGATAAGGGAGTACTTCAGTCCTGCACAAAGGCATCTCTTCTGACATAACATGGTGTATGAATCGGTTTGCAGACAGCTTTGTTTCTATTGATACCTCTGATGAGCGTAAAGGGTTAGTATGCAAGGTTTTAGACAAACACTAGGGTCTCCCATATGAGATGTAAACAGGGTAAAGTTTGTTTGCAATATGGTTTCATGAAAGAGTAAGTACTTTCCATACAAGTCCATTTCCTGTACAAGTCCATGCATGTGCTGGGATTAAAGGCTTTTGTTAGAACCCCATCTATCTGCAAAGACATTATCTGTGAGTGAACTACATATATCATTATTTTAAGAAACAGAACACTCTGTAATTACAGCACTGAACACAACACATTTTCAACGGCTGGACATTAGAGAAGGTGTATTTTCAGAGAGTGTTGAGTGTATCTCATACACATTTATATAGCATGACTTCTTCTTTTTAATGTTAATATACACTCTTGACAAAACACCTCTGTACAGAGTGACACCTGAGTGGTAAACATTTTAGTAAGGAACTCCTTCCTTATACAAACATATTTTCTCTGAGTGAGCTGCATCTATAATTCAATTCAGTTAGCGCACACTCTCTAGTCTGAAATCATTCTTGTATACGTCTAAAAACCTTTGGTTTGGAAATAAACTTTCTCCACACACCTTACTTTCAGTAAACATGGTTATTAATGGAGTTTGAGAAAACAGCCTCAACACTAACACATCACTACAATGTAAAACTGTAAGTAGGTTTTATAACAAAATCACTATGATCTAATTGTATTTATTATAATGGTATCAGAATCTCTACATAGATTTTTATACATTAGATTCTTATCTAAGTACTCTATAGAGGGTGAATTCTTCATTGTTATGACAATACATTCTCCCAGCTGACACTTCTCTACTAACTGATACCTAGGTACTCTAAGCTTGATTGAGAAAGTCTCTCCCCTGAAACACCTTTTACATGAATGAAAACAGTTAGTTTCTCACTGTGTTTAGGACACCCACTGTCCAAAACGAAATATAGTACAATAGGTAGGATTCACATCAGCCATTCCTGGGAGACACTTAGATCTCAAAACAAAAGTATCTCAATAGCCATATCAAAGATAGAATGAGCGAAGTTTCAATAGCAAGCACTCTTAATTAATATTTGGCATTTTAAACAAATTATTAGTACTTTCTAGAACGTATATGCTATTATTTAAATATTTAATAACAGACTTCGGGCCATATGTAGGTAAATTCCAAATACCGACTCCGTAATACCGAATCATACCGAATCGGTATTAAGAATGAGGTAAACGCGATGTAGGTAAATATTCGGTAAACATTACCGATTCGTTCCTAATCGGTATTAAATACCGATTGTGACCAGATCGGTAATAAAAATGCATACCGAAAGGCTAATACCGAATCGGTTTTACCGAATCCACACCCAAAATCGGAAATACCGAATCGGTAATTCGAAAAACAGCGTTTTGGTGAATCAGCCAATCCTGATACACCCATTTACTCCCCAAACAGGAAGTTGCCACACCCAGCCAGGTGCACAGGGCCTGGAGCTCACTGTGAGGCAGGCAGGCAGGAGAGCTGAGGAGGCAGCAGCAACATAGACCAGAAAAAGAAAAGAGAAGAAAAACAGAACAAGCATTGCAATGGCAAGCCAGGACAAGGAGAAGGAGGGAGGAGACAGAAAAAGAAAACTCAAGTTCAGCGACAAGGAGCTTGAGATCCTGATTGAGGAAGTCACCCAAGTGTACCACAAGCTGTTTGGAGCCCAGTCCCACCAAGTGCCAGACGCACAGAAGAGGCAAATATGGAGTGGCATTCGGGACAAGATCAATGCCATAGGTGTGACCCTGCGCACCATAGAGGACATCAGAAAGAGGTGGTACGACCTCAGGAAAACTGCAAAACAGAGGATGGCAGAGAGACATAGGCTGGCAGGGAAAACAGGAGGAGGGAAAAATCGAGCCCCAGTACCAACACCACTGGAACAGATGGTGGAGTCCACCATCCAGCGGGAGAGTGTGAGTGGCATAGGAGACGCAGACAGCTCCGCCAGAGCAGCTAGAAAACAAGGTAAGAAGCATGCCCAGCATGCTGCCCTAACCCCTCCCAAACCCCAACCCCCATAGTGGTAAAAGTGCTCCCACTCCACACCATGTCTTACTGCTTACCTGCAATGCATACTGGGTGATGTAGTCAGTGTGAAATCATGATCAGGACTGTCAGGACAGCTAACACAATAGCATGGTAACATAATTGGACAGGTCTGGATAACCACTGTGCACTGTTGGCATGTACTTTAATGCAATGGCATTGCAGACAGAGCATTGAGAAAATTTACATTTGTGTCATTTCAGGCGAGTCATCTCGCAGTGCAGCTGAGGGCAGCAGAGGCAGGTCAGCCAGGCCAGAGGGGAGTGAGCACGATGAAGACAGCATGGCTGCAGGGAACACCAGCTCTGCGCCATCGCAGCCAGCCAATCGTTCACCACAGACATCACCACAGCGCCAGGGAGGGCCGCAATCCCCTCTCACGCAGTCACCATTGCGACGTTCACCTACACCACCACCATCACCACCACCACCACAACCCCAGTCAGGCAGGAGGCGTGCCGTGATCACTCTCCAGCAGATGGAGGAGTCGGAGGAGGAGGGCAGCCAGCGCCAACAAAGTCCCATTGTAGAGAGATCCAACAGGGAGCGGGCTGGATCAGCATCCGAGGGTGCGAACATGTCATCACGACGCCGCAGGGCAAGGCCGGTCAGTCCAGTGGAATATGAGCAGGGTGGCAGTGTGTTTGCTGGACTGGAAGGAAAGATGCTGAAGGTCCAGCGCCTGCAATGGAAGGAGATGAAGGCGTTACACAGGGAGGTGGCAGACATAAACAGACATATGCACAAGATGGAGGAGGGTATCAGTGCCATGGGGGAGAAAATGTCTGCAGGGATGGAGAGGGTAGCAACCTCGGTGGACAACCTGTGCAGCCAGCTGCAGCAGGACCGTGTTGGCATGCGCCGACTGAGAGTGAGGCTCCAAGACTATACGTCGTCGGTGAACCGGCTGGCCAGTACAACAGCACTGATGTGTCGCCGGTCCATCGCCATGCAGGAGAAGATGTCGCATTGCAGCAATGATGTGGCCAGGGGGATGGTGTCCATGACCTCAGTGCTAGAGCTCATGCAGAATGCCAATGCCTCAAATATGGAAGGGGGGGGGGACAGTTAGGAGGCTTCCAGCCGTGGTAGCGTCACGCCCTCACCCACCGAGTGCAGGAGGCGTAGTGGACGTACTGTCCCAGCACAGGAACGGTCCCACTCACAAGGCAGTGTGGATGGGGAACATGCACGTGCAGCACGGGGACGCAAGAAGTGAAGGACTCTGGCTGTCCACATGCATGTGATGGGTGATGTAACCCATGTCCAATTGGACATTGCTCAGAATGCTGTAGGTGTGCCAAATAAACACCTGTACATGTAATTGGAAATGCCTCAGTGTCGTTACTCACTCAGAAGTAGTGTGATGTTATCTCTGCCCGTCTATGTCTCCCATCATGTTCAATTGCAGCACCAGCCGCGCTGGGCTCTGGCTGAGGGTTGTCCTCGTCTTCGTCCTCTGACTCAGTCAGTTCCACTGCAGTTCCTTTTTTGGTGGCCAGATTGTGTAGCATTGCACACGTAGCAATTATCTTGCAACATTTTAAGGGGCTGTACAGACGTGCACCTCCTGTTTTGTGGAGGCAACGGAATCTGCTTTTGAGCATACCAAAAGTGCGCTCCACCACGTTGCGTGTGCTCCTATGTGCCACATTGTATCTTCTCTCCCTTCGGGTGGTTGGGTTCAGATATGGTGTGAGGAGATACGGGCGGAGGGCATATGCGCTGTCACCTATGAAGAGAAGTAAGTGGCATTGATTGGTGTGACCAACAGCTTGTGGCAGGGTGTACATCAGGGTGTGTGACATTTACTTACCTAGTATGTGTCCGTCGGCAAATTCACCAGCAAGCAGACGTGTATGTATGCCACTGTTCCTGAAGATGTAAGCATCGTGGGTACTCCCGGGGTATTTGGCCACAATGTCTGTGATAATGTGTTTGGCATTGCAGATCACCTGCACATTGATTGAGTGGGTGGATTTGCGGTTCCTGTAAATGTATTCACTTGCTGCAGGTGGGCAGATGGGAATGTGGGTCCCATCGATGCAGCCGATCACGTGGGGGAAGTGGGCAATTTGATAGAACTCCAGCTTGGTTCTCTGCAGCTCCACCTGCGTACTGGGGAAGGATATGTAATGTTCCATTCTGTCCATCATGGCATCTAGGAAGGTGTTGAAGATCCGGGAGAGGCAGCTCTGTGATACTCCACCCACTGCTGCTATCACACCCTGGAAACTTCCTGATGCTAGCAGGTGCAGGCAGCAGAGTACTTGGACATGGGGGGGGATTGCGTGGGCCCTTGGTGTCTGATGCTCCAGATAGGGTGTTAGGTCCCGTATTAGCTCCAGGATGGTGTCTGGGTGCAATCTGTATCTCTCGTGGATTTCAGCGTCTGTCAACTGGAACAGAGTGATGCGTACTCTGTACACCTGCTCCTCACGTCTCCAGATCCTCATTCCTGCTGCTCCCAGCCGTAGGCGCCTTGCTATGAGATAGAGGCCTGCCATTGTGGTCATACAGATGCATTTTGGGTGTGTTTATATAGACTCCTCCTGATTACCACATGCTCCAGAAACGTGGTAATTAGCGAATCGTTATCACCGATTTTGGCCAAATTCGGTAATACCGGGGTTTGCTACATAGCATATTTGGGGGTTTTACCGAATCGTTTATACCGATACGGATCTCATTGTTTCGGTAATTCCGAATCGGTGACGGAAGGTTTTTACCGATTCGTTATTATCGATCCTATTCGGTATTACCTACATCTCACATGGCTACATATTTGTCGGTAACACCAAAAATGAGCCTTTTTCGGTGTTACCGATCGGTATTTGGCCACCTACATATGGCCCTTCATACTTTAAATGCCCTATATTTTTATTTACCTTCAAATAAAGCTGCGTGTTGAAGGTAGTTAATTACACCAACCTCCTTTAATCAAAAATCGAAGGATCTCTGCTCAGCACAAGTCAAAGAGATTACACGTTCTTCTAATCCAAATCACTAATAGCAATCTCAGGTCCCTGAGGTTAAGCAACAGATGTAAGTATCTGACCCCTCAAGCTTTTCAGCCAATCAAATGTTTGCTTTGTTTGAATTTTGTAGAAGGAATGTCAACTATTGGTTGACCTTATATAACCTCACCTTTGCATTCATCACACAACACATGTATCTCTTTCACAATACATACACTGCATACACTATAATCCACTTTAATGGTCTTTGTATGATTTTGTTTGAGATTAATTATTAACATTGACAACCTCTGCTTTATTTGTATTGCATTATAGTTGTTTTAATCAGTTAATAGCACTTGTCCTGTGATAATACACACACTTTTCTCCCTGTGTACAATCAAGCTCGCAAGACTCTTGTGAGATCATGCAAAGTCCTCATGACAGAGTGACTTGGTACATTTTCAAGCGACTCTCACAAGATTGTCTGAGGCCCCAACAGCAAGCTTCACTTGCAAAAGCTTGTAAATAACTCTTGCAAGACTCTCTTACGATTGTTGCAAAATGTGAAAGTCACCCAATAGGAAAGCTCATACTGTTTAACAGTTAACTATGCACCACAGAAACAGCAGTTGGTCACAACCTAAACTACTTTTCTAACTGCTACAAATCTTCCAATGACATTTTTAGTCATGGGTTCTTATGCCATTGTGAGTGAGTCCCCTTTATATTCATGGTGTCTCTTGCTGTGTTCCTTGACTGCTTTTTATGGTTGTACTCAACATTGTTTTGTAGCCAGCAAAGCCTGTTACTTAACGTTCTCTGTAGCTAGTAATCATTATTTGGTCCCGCGTGGCAAGCAATGTTTGTACTTAATATATCTTGCAGCTAGCAATGCTTGTTCAAGTTGGCAGCATGCCACACGTTTAGGGCTGTAAACAAGGAGTTGCCTCATGTTTAGGGCTGTACACAACGGTTTCATGACCTCACGTGAGCGGAGAGCATACGCCCAGGACGGAGGCTATAAAAACCTTACTCTCACACAAGGTGACGCTTCGCTTCGTGATCCAGCGTCACCGCGAGCATTCCTGTCCTGCCGCTTTTGAGCCGCCCGGATTCCCTTCCTCTCTTCACTTGTCCCTCTCCCTTTTGGATGTTCTGGTCCCCGTTCCCTATCCTTATTTCACTTACCTTTCCCTTTTCCTGCCTCCTTCGTCCGCCATTCCTCGAGAGTCACCGTCGGCTGCAGCACCTCAGCACTGCGGTTCCGGTTTAGCTTTTCTCCGACGACCCGACTTCCTGAAAGCAAGTAAGAGATCTGGTTACCAAGAAAAGTCGGACCAAACAACAAGCATTGGTAGAGACAATTTAGGTTTGTTTAAAGATTCAAGGATTTCACAAACAGACTGGAAAGCTATTGTCGCTTTTAAAACTTTGGAACTTTGACATTGTCATACAAAGAAAAGCAAGCTTAATTAATGTTGAACTTAGTTTGAACCACTCTAGATCATCATAGCAGTGGCTTTAACTGCTACATCAAGAATCGGTGTGCTGGACATTGTTTAGCAACATGTAATTAGCATATATATAATAGGTACTAAAGTACAAGTATTGCTGACAGATGCAAAACTTCCTAAGAGTGGAGGATATTGTTTGTTGTTTCTTTTCTTTATTTCTCATTGCATTACAGAACCCCTTTTAAGGATTACGACATACGATTGTCAGGTAGGACAAGTTTGATGTGTGCGACGTTACTAAAAACTTACCACTAATCACTAGCCAGTTCATCCTTCTTTGTACTTATTGGCTGATTTCTTTTGTGTTGTCTTTTAAGGCAATTGTCCGAATAAAAGGCGCCTGACAATTGTAGGAGTGTTAGAATGGGCTTTAGCAGAAAGTGGTATGTACTAGTCATTGTTAAGTCATATAAATAATGATGAGATGTGAAAAGGTGTAATTCCAATTCATGTAAGTCTATTGTTTATATTGTGAAGGTGCATTCACGAAGCCCGGAACACTTCAAAAAAGAGAAACTGCAGCTGCCATCTCAGGAAGAGATCCAGTGTTGTTTGTCTTGTTTCTTTCTCCACTCCCCCTTTCCCTTGGGGATTTAACAGTTGTGCAAGTGTTTCCACCCTTGCTAGCTGGTTAGTCCACGAAGGAGTTGGGAGCGTGCATCACCAAGAAGGAAGCAACAGGAACCTCGTGAGTGAACGTTTAACATTTTTATTTTTGCCTGCCCTCTATTTTTTCTCTTCTTTTGTATCTCCATATTCCTCCTGAAGCTTACTCATTCTGCAGAGCACTCCTCTTGAGACTGACTCTTCCATACTGCACCATGTTTCCCCTCTAGCATCATCCACTGGACTGAAGAATATGCCATTAATTGTGATATGGAGTTTGACAAGAATCTTGGATTTCTGCATTTCTTTGTGACCATGCCATGGGCTCTACATATCATTACAATCTCCATTTTGATATGCCAGGTGTCTATAGCCGAGAGAGAGTGCATTTCACTGCAGAAGGGAACAGGATCTTTCTTAATAACATTAAGGAATGGTTCTGGTTCTATATGTAACTGAACACTACACACTATAAACACAAAGGCTCTTGTCAGAACCACCCTATTCCTGTATTCTGTAATTCCTTTGTGTTATAACTCCTTGTTTTGGGATAATAACTCCTGTGTGACTCTAGCGAGAGCAGGAGCACCCACACACCTGCCTCTACTTGTATATTTGTCTGACTCTCATGAGCTCAAACACTTGGCCTATTTCTCATGGATAACAGTCCTTTATTCTTGGGTGGAGGTAGTAGAGTGTGCATCACATAAACCTGTTTACTGAGACCTCTATCTTCAGACAGATATTTTTTTAGCCCTCACTACTTCTTTATGTTCCCTTAAGCGTCTTGCAAGTTTGAAAAAAGAAATTGTGGAAATAATGTACATTCTTTTTCATTACAGTATTTATACTTCATAGTTCCCACTACTTAGTTATGGGGAGAAAGTAGTCTCTCCACTCAGAGCTTTCCAACATTGGAAAGGAGTGTATAGTAGGGTGTTAGGGGATACAGGTGTCTTTACTGATACCTCTAACCAGGGTAACAGCTCTGTATAGTAAGGTGTAAAGAGTTACTGATCTCTCCACTGAGGCCTCTCCTCAAGGTGAACAGTGAGTAGAATAAAGTGTAAGGTGAAACTGGCCACTCTGCTGACACCTTTCTACAAGGTGGGCCAGTATGCATAGTAGAGAGTGAGAAAGACTGGCCTCTCTGCTGAGACCCCTCTCTCTCTCAGAAGATGGGTGACCATAGTAGGGTATGTGAACGGAATGGCCTATCTAATGAAAACCCACTCGGATGATGGGTGTGCATAGTATGGCGTGGTTAGGGACAGGCCTCTCTGCTGAGACTGCTCTGTCAGATGATGAACATGTATAGTAGGGTGTGTAAAGTGACTGGTCTCTCCTCTGAGATCTCTCTCTCTCTCTCTCAGATGACCCGTGTGCATAGTAGGGTGAGGGGAGACAATAACCTCTCAGCTGAGACTTCTCTCTGGGCTGACTGTTGTGCATAGTATGGTGTGTGGAGAGATTGGCATCTCTGCTGAGACCCCTCTCTTGAATGATTAATATTTATAGTAGAGTTGAGGACTGCCCTCTACACAGACATTTTGTGCTCATACTCTCCCCATGGTGACGGATATGCATAGTTGGGTCGGAGTGTGAACTGACACCCCTGTCTTTAATGAAGAGTACATGTAGTAGGGTATGTGGAGGAACTGGCCCCTATGCTGAAAACTCTCTCTTGGATGATGGGTATGCATAGTAGGGTGTGAGGATGGGCTTATCTGACTACTCACAACTCATCCCAGGGTGACAGATGTACGAAGAGGCTTTGGGGAGGAAATGACCTATATGCTGAGAAGTCTCTCTGTGATAACAAGCATAACGACTAGGGGATGAAGAGAAACTACTCTGCCAGCTCAGACCTCTCCCCAGAGTAACACATGTGTGTAGTAGACTGTGGAAGGAGACTGCTTCTTCTGTTACTACCTCTCTTCATGGTGATGAATTTAATTGCAGAGTATACAAATTAAAAAGTACACTCTCTGCTGAGAACTGTCTCTTGGTTAACATGTGTGGATTGTCAAATGTGAGGACACACTCACCTCTCCCTCAGATGCCTCACTATGGGGATAACAAATAACACCACTGGGTTTGGGCTCCCAACAGTAAGGCCAAGACACTGACCAATATAGAACTAAACCACTGCCAATACTGTTACATCAGTTACTTTTATATTAATACCACCACATTGGAATTCAACACAACATGGGTCTAAGACTTATAGTTCAGTCTGATTAAATATTTTTGTTTTATTTATAGTTCTCAACACATTATTTTGATTTAATTTCACCAAATTTTCATTTTAAACATCTACATCACAATACAAAAAATCCTAACATTTAATAAAAACAATCAGCATAATCAATCCATACACACTGTCACTCACCCTGATCAAACATTCAAACCCATCATTCTCACAATCACAGCACCCAATATTTATTTACAAGTCCTTTCTAGTTTCACTTTTTACAATCTTTACAAAAACCATACCAAACAATGTACCCAATTGTATTCTCTGTTTCAATAATTTGGAGCAATATTTTTGGGATTTCACGTTCTTATGGTTCAACACAAAATGGTCTACGTGTTTCGAACTCCTACTTGCTGTGGAGTTCTCATCAGGACCCAAAAGCTCTTACAATGAGAGCCTGACGTTATATGCCCGATGTTGAACATTCAAACTTACCCATACACGCTCTTCAGAATTTTCAAATGATGCAGGTGACTTGTTTTATTTCAGATGTCTCCTTTCAATAATCAGTTGATGCGAACGCTCGGGGCCCACCTCTGAGTGCTGCTTCTTGCTTCAACTGATTATTGAAAGCAGACTTCTGAAATAAAACAAGCCTCGATCGCTGGCTTTCTAGCCATGCCCACTGAAACCTGAGGGTATTTAAATGAGCCCGTTTGCCCCAGTCCTTGCCATGGGCGCCAGCCCCCTGTCCATTTGGCTTCCCAAACTCTAATGATAAAACGCTATGTGAGAGAGTAGTTTGCTCCCCTCAACGTCAAAGGTTAAATGCAGGGATGCATCTGTCTCAAAACCTTTACTGAGCTTGGCTCTCGGGAATGGACCTCCCTTTGTTCCAACTCCGGTGAGGCTTTTCCTTGGCTAAATGTAAAATGGAATGCTCTCACCCGACCTCTAACAACCACCCAATGTGCAGCCACCAGTAATCACCGGCACCTGGGGACCCATTGTCCGAGCATTCATTGTGCTTCTGGCAGCAGGAGGGGCTGATTCTGTTTTTCCTATGCCACACGCATAATGCACCTCTTCACCTGTTGCATCACGGGATGAAGAGCTACCAGTATACACCGGCACCTAGGGACTTGTTGTTGCAGTATTCCTTGTGCTTCTCGCAGCAGGAGAGGCTGATTCTGTTTTTCCCACACCACATGCATAAAATGCATCCTCACCAGGCGCACAACACCCATTGGGCTCATGGGGCTTCAGCTCCCCCCGTCGTGTGTGTCAGCCCGGGCTGACACAGCTTTGCGGGCTGGCGACAATCTAATTGCAGCCGCACCCGAGTACTTAACAGGTCTTTAAAAGACCATTTACTTGTAAATTAGCCTTTTGTTGTGTTTTCACTCTGTCACGGGGCCTCTGATGACGTCGGTGGACGGGGTGAGGACTTTAACAGCTGTTCCTTTCCGCCCCGCCCTCAGGACTCCTACGGCCCCTTTAACACGGCCTGGACTTCTCCAGTGGAGGTGGAGCCGACAGTCCTGATGTCACCCACGTCTGTCCAACCCGAAACGGAGGGGGTGGATAAGGAAGCCTGACTGGAACCAGCAAGCGCGAAAGCTGGAGGGAGAACGCGAGTAGAGACGCCGGAATCGAGCAGCCTTCTTGAGAAGCCACGAGAAAAAGAAGACGAAGAAGATGGGCAGCCCAGCAGAACCAACACGCCAGGAGGCCACCGTCACCACGAGCCACCCCGCCGCACTTCTGGAGAAGTGTGGCTGGACAAGGTACGGGGCCGGATAAGGGAACTATTTTCATCACAGGGTGGGACTGGGTAGGGGAGGCTTGAGGGAGGTCACGGTACCGAGTGTGTGTGTGTTAAACCCTTGTTCCCGAGCACGCTCCCAGTACTTATCGCTTGTGTCGGACGCAGGCCAATAACCTGGTGTAGGACCCTGGTGACTCCTTCACTCCCCGTTTCCCCCTCTTCCATATCAGAACCCCAGATAATAGCAGTAACCTCTGGGTTGTTTTTCTTTATTTTTGCATGGCTTTGCTGGGAGAACTCACGCTGATCGCCTGAGTGGAACACTGAAGGCAAGACATTGAAGCCAGGAAGGATTTCGACTCCAGTCCACTGAGACCCAGACATTATCTTTTGTATGGTTGCTTTTGCCCTCCTGAACCGGAAACTGTTTATTTGAGGGGAACTCTGTTTCCAAAGATACGAACTGTTTATTTTGACTGGTGTTACTGTACTTGAAAATAAAGCACCTCTTCCTCTGATCTTCTAAGAATGGTCCCAGCTTTTGTCCATCCTTGAAACCCTCTCCTGCATCGTTGGCACCCAGAGAACCAAGCCTTGCTGAGTGCCCTTTGTAATTCCCTACCCGACTGTTCCCCCTCACGCACCCCTTCTTACAGACACTCTGTCTATGGTTGGAAGAGTTAGCCCCCTCCGAAATATTTTTCAGCCCCCCGCCCCGAAATTTGGCTCTATTTGCCCACCTGATCCTCACCACCAGTGGGGCCGGACACACAGCCACCAGTAATCACCGGCACCTGAGGACTCATTGTCCCAGGATTCCTTGTGATTCTGGCAACAGGAGGGGCTGATTCTGTTTTCGCTGTACCACACGCATAAAGATCCTCTTCACCTGTCACTTGAGATGCACAGCCACCAGTATACACCGGCACCTAGGGACTTGTTTTCACATCATTCCTTTTGCTACCAGCAGCAGGAGAAGCTGATTCTGTTTTCCCCACACACATGCATAACATGCATCCTCACCTCCCGTGGCATAGGACACACAGCCAACAGTAATCACCGGCACCCGAGGACTCTTTGTCCCAGCATTTCTTGTGCTTCTGACAGCAGGAGGTGCTGATTCTGTTTTCTCTGCAATACATGATGAAAAACCTTTTCACTTCAATCGGTGCAGGACATAAAAACGCTGCACCTGGGTAAAGGGAGGGCCCATCCTGCTCCCGTTCACGTCAGGAGGAGACTGGGCTCGGCCACCTCTCTAACTTGTGTCATTGGAATGCCTGTAAGGTACTGTGCTCTACAAAATAGTTTTTATAACCGTTCTCAAATTGTAGGAACTCCAACTAGAGGTCTAATTCCTGGATCTACTACAGACAGGCATATTGACTGTTGGTTATCTGCTGGGTCACCTTCAGCTACATCGGACTCTTTAGTTATTCTCTATACCATAGTTTCATACTACTTCTTCTGTTTTTCCCATTTTCATTTAGTAACTGGCCAAGAGAAAAAAACATTAGATGGTTGGGTGGGGGTGGTCAAAAAGAGGCAAAAAAGAACTACTAAAGCATCTAGGCGACAACTGTGTAATGGAAAGATTGGATGACATTGTCACCCAATGTGAAGAGATTTTGGCTTCAGATGTTGCTGCCCTACTCACAGACAATAAGCCATCACTGTTTGGATGGATGTTAGCAAAAAGAAATGTATCTCTAAAATGTTTCAGAAAACGAGCAAGAAACAGGCATTGCCCAATTGCACACTACCCAAAGAAGGCAGATTTTTAAAGCTAATGAACCCTCTACCCCAGATGTCACTTGTTGCAATTGGTATATTCCACTGCAGGCTTTACCTGATAGTCTTTCAAGTGATGGGGTCAAGTATGAACCAACCCCTGGCCAGTGATTTCTCGAAGCTTAGTTTTTAAATAGATTCTCTTAAGAGTATGGTATGTGATCTTACAGCCTTAGTGAAGCCTCTTCTTGAGGGCAGACAGGGTTTCTGCACACTGGAGGCACAGGCCTAGCCGCCATTCCAGTTCTACTCCTGATCCATCTAGTGACTCTGCAATGAAGGTTACTTGTACAGCCCCAAGTGTGAAATCTGACCTGATTCCATGGAAGGCAACTAAGATGGGCAGCAAAAGTAGTGAACATCCCTGTGCAAAAGTCTTTATGGTAAATGTGCCTACCATCACAATGAACCCACAATGGGAGGATGAGGATTTGTTGACGAACAAGGTCATCCATTGGATTTGCCATGTCAGGGGCTGCAGGTCAGTTATTAGAGAAGATATTGTTGGGGCTAAAAGGTGTATAGATCCTTATAATGCTACTGATTTTATTGAATTGCTGTCAACAAACAGTAGTTTGGGTGATAATGTGGTGGCTTTAGATCACAGAGCTACCCCTCCATTATGGTCTAACATTCAATTTAAGCACAGACTAGTACATAGTGGACTTGCACCTGGCAGTCATCCCTCAGATCCAAAGCATGGGGACGTGTCAGTGCTGGGACTGGTTGACTAACTACAACAGCAGAGAGGCTAGGAGGGAGTGGTGGGAGGTGTCCCCATCAGGTGAAGCTGAAAAGAACTTCCAGATAGGATACCCTTGTGGCTATCCCTTCCATTATGGACATACCACCAGTGATATGCTCACAGGCCAGCTAGTGGGACAAGGAAGTCTGACTTTAAGTCCAACTCCGCTATCAAATATGGTTAGCCCCAGTACCCAGCTCTCCTAGACCCCACCAATATGCTGTTAGCTTCACAGCCACCCATAGTAATGGCACCCAGCCCCCTCAAAAACTCATTGCTTTCTTTTTTTAAGTTTAAAGTGAAAGTTTATTTAAATAATTAGCAAGAATATGAATTAAAAGAACATAAGAAATCATTACATGTATAATCATGAAACGTGAAAAAAAGCAAATACAATAATCACCAGTTGAAGAACATAAAAGATAGCACTAAAAAGAAGAAATGCAAGATAAACAGTAAAGTGTTCTAAGAAATAAAACATAACATCATAAAATAGAGTAAGAATAAAAACAAGACTACATCATGGAAGATTAGGTACTTCTTCAATTCGGGGATTATGAGAGGTGGTAGCTTGAGCGAATATATCTAGAAATTGTGTGACTGGGAGCCATAGAAGATCTCTTTAGCTAGTAAAACAGGATGAATGTGAGCTCTGCTTGAAAGGAGAGTTGAGACGAGTCTTTCCAAGATTTGGTAATCTGCTGGAAAGCTGCTGCTAGGAGTAAATCGATTATAGAAAAATTATCAGATTGAGTTGACCAATAATCAGAAGCACTACCTAGAAAAAGATTATTAAAATTAAAAGGAGAATGAGAGTTAAAAATTAAATGAATCTGTTTCCAAACTTTATCCAAAAATCATAAGTATGCGAACATTCAAATAACATATGTTTGAGATCTGCAACAGGATGGGCACAGGACCAACATTTGGGAGAAAGTGTATGATCTAATTTATGAAGTCTAGCAGGTGTGATAAATTCTACAGTATATATAAAAAAAATTGTTTGGGTCGTTTTAGCCGCCCCGGAAGACGTTCTTATTTTAGCCCAAATCTTATTCTAGAGAGAAGTAGGAAAGATTGATTGTAAATCTATTTCCCAACGAATTTTAACGTCAGTTTTATCCCTGTTCCTAGGAGTTAAAGTAATATGCTGATATAATTGGGATGCAGAGGGCAATGTGTCTAATAACTTGCATAAAGGAGAGGAAGAGAATAACAGTAGTTTTTCAGAAGAGATTTTGTGATATGTGTCTTGTATTATTGAAGTAAGCAAAGTGTATTTATTTTTTATATGATGCAGGGAGTGAGAAAAAGGTTTGAGCTTTGGTAAAAGGAAGACTGGAGCCGTCTTGATATAATTGTGATACATATTTTACTCCTTTAGAATGCCAATCTTTCCAAAAAATAACTATTGTTAACTTTAATCAAAACATGTACCCAAATAGAAGAGTTTAAACATTTCTCTGTAGAGGATTGGAAAGACATAAAAATGGGAGATAGAATCCTACACGTATTATTGAAAATTGGAGGGGATAAGAAAGAAGGTTTACAGTAAAAAGATATACATTCCAACAAAGACAAGGGAGTGAAACAAGCTTTCTCCAGATCAGCCCATAAAGGAACGGGTACATTTTCTTCATCTTGTAATAAGAAGGCTGATTGTTTAAGACAGAATGCTTGGTGATATTAGATGAAATCTGGAAAATTAACACCTCCCATAAGTTTTGTTTTTTTAAGTTTACATACGGACATTCTAGATTTTTTCCCATTCCACAAACATTTAGATAAAATAGAATAAAGTTTCTTAAAATAATGTTTGGGAATATTTACAGGCATATTAGAGATATAAAATAATATAACAGGAACCAGCATCCTCTTGATGGAGTCAAGACGGCCCCACCAAGATAAAAATAAGGGATTCCAAGGAGATGTAAGATCAGTAAGAGATGCAGATGAAGAACTCAAATTCAAGGTGATAGAGTTCTTAACAGATTTGGAGAACAATAATCCAAGATATTGAATTTGAGTTGGATTCCAATGAAAAGAGGTTTCACTGAAATCAGCATGGAAGCATCCTGTATTTAAAGGAAAAAATTTACACTTTTATCTGTGTTTAGCTTGTACCCCGAAACTTGTGCAAATTCATCTACTTCTAATAAAAAGGTAGGTAATGAGGATTGAGGATGAGACATAAATAACAAGATATCATCAGCCTAGGCTGAAATTTTAAGTTGAGAGTTTCCATATGAAAGAACTTTGATTAGGGAATTAGAACAAATCTTTATTAAAAAGGGTTCTAGGGCCAGAATAAATAATAAGGGAGAAAGAGGACACCCCTGATGAACACCTCTATGTAACGTGAAATAAGGAGACATTAGACCGTTAACAAGAATAGAGGAATGGGGAGAAGAATAAAGTAGGGATACATATTGAATACATTTGGGGCCAAAACCAAAGCAGTGAAGAGTAGCAAAGATAAAGGACCAATTAATCCTATTGAATGATTTTTCCGCATCTAAAGAAATCGCTGCGAGGGAGCTTTCAAAATATCTGGAATTACTAATCACATGTAGGCGTGGGCGTAAAATCTGTTTCGTTCACGGAATTTGCAGATTTTTGGCAAATTCGTGGTCCGCGAATCGCACGAATTTGCCTAAAAATCCGCAAATTCGCAAGCTGTGAATTATTTTGCTTGGTCACGCTTGAAAAATACAATATCGCGCGTGCGGTGTTGACTTACCGGGATTCTGAGTCCGCTGAGTTGTTTTTCTCCCGGTTTGCGTTTGCTGCGCCATTTTCAATCTTGCTGCTTGATCGCACGAGAATTTTTCGATCACAATTACGTCATTGCGGCTCGCCATTTTGCACAGCGAGAGTTTGACAACGCGAGTACGTCATAAGGGCCCGCGATTACGCATTGTGGGAGTAAACAATGCCGAACACGTAAATGCGGCGCACTGCTGACTTCGGGCGGGAGATTTAAACAGCTCGCTTTCCCGAAATTGCAAAAATTCCAATTCTGCACAAGAAATCCACCGCAGGAAGCATAATCCTTCTGAAAATGATGATTTTGATCAGGAGAACTCCTCAGATTGACATTTGGCTGCACTTTTTGATGCAAGGAGTCCATTTTTGTGGGGGGGGGGAGGAAATGCCCCAGAGTCTCCAACTTCCTGTTCCTGTCCAGCAGGCTCCTCCCAGTGCTTTGTCCATGTCCTGGTCACTTTTGATTTGGGTCTGGATCTGGAAGGATTACTTTTTGTGGCTGCTGCTGGATATTTGTATTTGCGGACTTTTTGGACTTTGGAGTTTGGATCACTTTTGGACTTGAGATTTTACAAGTAAGTTGGTGTTGATTGGGTCATTGCAGTTGCTGCAACTACAATTTTAAAACTTTTTTCACAACTTAAAAAATATATATATTGTGGGTAGCCACAGTATCCAGTAGGCCCAGGGTTATTCATGGGTGCACGATACAACTGTTTCTGTGATTTTTTAAAACTTAATTCTTATTTATGTCATGGAATTTTAGCTCACTGTTATATGTTGATTTTTTTTTCAATTTTGGAGTGTCTGTAAAGCCTCACTAGCCAGTAGGCCCAGGGGTAGTGAGTGGTGCATTGACAAGTCTTTCTGTGGGGTGTCTTGAATTTTTAAATTGAGGGCATGGATGGCATTGGATTGTGGTGATTTTTGTGTGTTTTTCGACTTTATGGGGTGTTGTTGGGGCCGGGCCATGTGGGTGGGGGCCATTATGAGGCCTGGTAAAGGCAGGGCCTGGCCATGTGGTGGGGTTAAGGGGCCATTTTGAAGCCAGGCAGTGTGTGCAGGCCAGCACCCATTTTGCCTTGCTTTCAACCATTATGCCCAAGGGTACTCAGTGGTACATGGACCTAGTCTTTCTGTTGGTGTCTTGAATTTAAATATCATTGAGGGCATGGATGTCATTGGATTGTGGTGATGTTTGTGTGTTTTTCGACTTTTTGGGTGCTGTTGGGGCCTGGACATATGGGTGGGGGCCATTTTTAGGCCTGGTACAGGCAGGGCCTGGCCATGTGGTGGGGGTCAAGGGGCCATTTTAAAGCCAGGCAGTGTGCTCAGGCCTGCACCTACTTTGCCTTGCTTTCAACCATTATGCCTAGGGATACTCAGTGGTGCATGGACCAAGTCATTCTGTGGGGTGTTTTGAATTTAAACATCATTGAGGGAATGGATGGCATTGGATTGTGGTGATTTTTGTGTGTTTTTCGACTTTTGGGGGTGTTGTTGGGGCCTGGCCATGTGGGTGGGGGCCATTTTGAGGCCTGGTACAGGCAGGGCCTGGCCATGCGGTGGGGGTCAAGGGGCCATTTTGAAGGCAGGCAGTGTGCTCAGGCCTGCACCCAGTTTGCCCTGCTTTCAACCATTAGGCCCAGGGGTACTCAGTGGTGCATGGACCTAGTCTTTCTGTGGGGTATCTTGAATTTAAACATCATTGAGGGCATGGATGGCATTGGATTGTGGTGATTTTTATGTATTTGCCGACTTTTTGAGGTGTTGTTGGGGCCTGGCCATGTGGAAGGGGGCCATTTTGAGGCTTGGTACAGGCAGGGCCTGGCCATGTGGTTGGGGTCAAGGGGCCATTTTGAAGGCAGGCAGTGTGCTCCGGCCTGCACCCAGTTTGCCTTGCCTTCATCCATTATGCCCAGGGGTACTCAATGGTGCGTGGACCAAGTCTTTCTGTGGGGTATCTTGAATTTAAACATCATTGAGTGCATGGATAGCATTGGATTGTGGTGAGTTTTGTGTGTTTTTCAACTTTTTGGGGTGTTTGACTGATGTTCCTCTGGCTTCCATTGCTTTGTCACGTGTCATCAAGTGTGGCCACATACAAGACAACTCTGCAACTCGTGCAACTGCGGCCTGCTGTTCTAACATCTGAAGAAGATGGGCCAAAAGAAAGGTGGCCATAGCGCCTCAGCGAAAAAACTTGCCAGAGCCACTGCCATTAAGAAGGAGCAGAAGAAGCAAGTTGCACCACCTACCAAGGAGACTGGTGTGCCCACCGACACCTGTTTTGGGAAAAACAATTACGCCTACAGCAGCGGTGTCCGCCGGGGACTAAGCTGGAAGCAGCACCTCCGCTTCATTGGGCTCGGTGCCACCACGCCAAGTTAGGTCCAAGACCATGAGTGCTGCTGAAGCAGCCACTTTACTTTCTCAATCACCATCGACCAGTGATGTTGGCTCATCACAAGAAAGTACCATCCAATCAACCCCGGGTGTAACTCAGCTGACGAGTGTTCAACAACCACAGCCGCAACGACAACCACAGGTGCCACTAGTACAAGCGCAAGTACATGGGCAAGTACAGGCGCAAGCAGAGGCGCAAGTAGAGCCAAAAGGAGAGGCGCAGGTAGAGGCGCAAGGAGAGGCGCATGGACAGGTGCATGGAGAGGTGCAACTAGAGGTTCATGGAGTGGCACAAGTGCCTACAACGCTTGTTCCTCCAGAAGTAGGGGCACATCAGGAAATTGATATTCAATAGGACTTATCACCGAGGAAGCCACTCCTCCTGATAATGAGCCATTGTCTCCCTGATCCCCAGCAAGAAAAAGGTCAAGGAGGGCTACTACTACTACTACAAGTTCTTCTTCAAGCCCCCTTCATTCTGATGACCTTGATCTTGATTGGAACCCACAAATGCAGTCTGAGAGTGAGGCATGCCATGAGCCTACAAAGGTAGCTAAGCATAAAAGGAAGGTGCGCGCAAGGCTTCGACTAATGGGTGATGAGGACGAACAAGAAGTGGTGTCTTCTGCTGCTGATGAACAGTCTGACGATGACCCAGTCATCACAGTCGTCACTCCAGCCCCAGCGGGCATGCAGCAGACAGAAATTTTCACTGTATCCTGAATGGCTGCTGAGCGGGATGTGTCAGCACCACCAACGCAGTTAACTACAACCCCAACACGACCTACAGCTTCCATATTTTTTAGTCAGAAGGGCCGGCAGGGACCTCCATCCAGCTCGACCTCAAGTAGAGGTGCTGTAAGTGAACAACGGAAACGAATTCAGCCATGCCCATCCTTCACTTCATCTGCCATTGAAACTCAAAGTAGCACCTCCACCACCAGCAGACTTCTCCAGTCCCCAGTTTGGGACTTCTTTACTGTTTTTCAAAGGGCGGAAATCATGGTCGTTTGTTCGATTTGTAAAAAATTAGTTAGTCGGGGCAAGCTTGGTACCAACTATGGTACCGGAGGCCAGAGAGGTCATCTCAGAAAAAACACACTATCGAGTGGGAGGCGCACCTAAGTAAGATCCAGGAAGCCAAAAGACAAAACAAATCCAAATATATCCATTGATATTGCATCTGATGATGATGAGGGGCTGATTGTACAGGGGCAAAGTGAAGAAGCGACAGACATTTTTTCTGGTACACCCTGTACCCCTGGCAGCAGCACTGCAGTGGTATCGCCCAGACCCTCTACCCCTGCAACATGTATGAGGCACACTAAGAGTCTGGGAGAGACACCAATGCGAAAAAGTAAATCACTGGGCCTAATTAGTTTGAAGAAGTCATCATCATCATCACGTAAAATGGTTCAGCCCACCATTAGCAGAATGTTTTGGTCGGAGGCGTCATTTGAACGCAACCACCCAACGGTACGTCTGTATAACGCAAAGCTGGCTAAAATGCTAGCGCTGGACCTTCTCCCTTTTTCTTTCGTGGAAAGGGTGGGTTTTCTAGAATTTGTGGAAACAGTCTGCCCTAAATGGAAGGTTCCTAGCCGGTCCTATTTTGCCAGAGTTGCGGTTCCAGCACTACATCAAGATGTGCTGGAGGTGATTGGGGCAGCTTTGCAGAAGAGTGCAGTTCACACTATCCACTTGACAACAGACATGTGGACCAGTTGCCAAGCCCTTGATTACATGTGCATCACTGCTCACTGGGTCTCTATTGCAGGGTTTAGAGACAAGACAAATGCAGGTGTTGACCCGGACAAAGTTTTTCAAGCTACTCGGAAACATGCAACATTAGCCATGTTTGCCATGGAGAAAACTCATACTGCACCTAACCTTTTAGAGGAGTTTGATAGGAAGGTCCCTGAATGGCCGCATCCAAGAAATCGCATAGTTGGCTATGTTTCCACGGATAATGGCAGTAATATCGTTAAGGCCATGCAGCAAGGTGGCTATTTCAGAGTGCCATGTTTGGCGCACAGTATTAACATCGTGGTGCAAGATTTCTTGAAAAATGAAAACACAGTCAGCAAGTTACTGACCACCTGCCGAAGAATCTGCACACATTCCAGCCATTCTTTTAAGGCCTGGAAGCAGCTGAGGAGCATAAAACATGAACATAGACTGCCAGTCAAAGGACTCATCCAGGAGGTGGCAACATGTTGGAACTCAACCTTTTACATGCTTGAGCGTCTGTCTGAGCAGTGCATGGTAATCAATGAGTATGTCTTTCAACGGGGTTCTATTGTGAAAGACATGAGGCTAGAGTTGGAGGAATGGAAGCTAGTTGCAAGACTGACAGACATGCTTTGTCCTTTTGAGGTCTTCACGCATGAAGTCAGCAGTGAGGACTGTTCTTTGAGCAAAGCTATCCCATTGTTGGTCATGCTAGAGCACCAACTGAAGGCGGTGTCTTCAACGTTCAGAGATGATGTTGAAAAGCAAGACGTATATATATATATTTTTTTTTTTAACTGCAGCCTATATAGCGCTGAATCACCAACAGGTCTCTAGGCACTATTTAACAGAAGGAAACAATAATGGTGAAACAACAGGAAGATACCTAGATCCAAGGTGTTAGGCAGTGTTTAAGACTTTCCTGAACAGGAATGTTTTCAAAGACTTCCTGAAGCGCAATACATTGGTTTCCTTACGGAGAGACTCAGGGAGTTTATTCCAAATCTGAGGAACCATCACTGAAAAAGATCTGCCACCCTTCGTGGCTAATTTATAGCGGGGACAAGACAACAGTTGGGTGTTAGAAGACCTTAGTGATCGTCTGGGGTTATATATCCCAAGGCGGTCTTTTATGTACGCGGGTGCCTGGCCATAGACAGCCTTATGAGCGATGCATAGGCTTTTAAACTCCACACATTGTTTAATGGGGAGCCAATGTAGCTTACACAACAGTGGAGATGCATGAGTCCGTCTGGGTAGCCTGAAAATCAGCCTGGCTGCGTCATTCAAGGCAACTTGCAACCTGTTGATGAAAGTTTTGGGCAACCCCAAATACAGGGCATTCCCGTAGTCTAGTCTTGAAATTATGGTGGCGGAGACAATGGTACGAAGCGTGGAAAAGGAGAGAAGGGGGACTAGCTTATGTAACTGTCTAATTAAATTAGAACAGGTCCCAACCACAGATGAAATCTGACTAGCCATTGACAACTCATGGTCAATATTTATACCTAGACTTTTTACCTTAAGACAAGGTTTTGGGGTAGGGCCAAGGTCTTGAGGCCAAAACAAATCGCTCCAGGGAGAGGCTTCAGTTGAAACCACCAAGACCTCAGTCTTGTCTGGATTAATTTTCAGCAAGTTTGCTGTCATCCAGCTCACTGTATGTCTGCATATCAATTGGCGGAGAGGTTATTAAGCCGCCTAGTTGACAATGAAAGGCTTAAAAACATAAATACAGAACAACATTACATTTGTACCACTATTCTGGATCCACGGTACAAAAAGACAGTGGCCAGCAAAGCATGCATTCCTTTTGATGAAGCAGATGTTTCAAAGTACAAACATTGGCTAGCTGTGTCAGCCACTCGGTTCGATAAAGATCAGCAGAAAATTCAAGGAGCCAGCAGAATCAGCAGGCCATCCTGCATCAAGTTCCACTTCTAAATCTGTGGCCGAAGGGAGTCACTTTCCCTTCAAGCCATTAACGACCCCAGCAGCATCCGTATCATCCTCACCTGCACCAGGCCCAGCCAAAATATTGTCGGAAGCGGATCGGCTAACTCATCAAGGGTTTGCTCGTTCCAGTGCTGCAAAGGCCACAGATGGTACGCAAAGTGGAACAACCGTGGAGAACCTTGAGTCGATGGTGCAGGCCTATCTGGGTGACCCAACAGAGGTCTTTGTTAATCAGAACCCATTGCTGTATTGATATAGGAAAAGGCCTCTATGGACACTGATCACCAACCTGGCTCTAAATTATTTGTCTTGCCCACTCGCAAGCGTGTCTTCTGAACGTGTTTTTAGTGCTTCTGGTGCAATTGTAACCTCAAAAAGGACCCGCCTCTCACCCAAAAATGTGGAGAGGTTAACACTGATCCAGATGAATCAGCACTTCATACCACCAGATTACAAAATACATGAATGCACGCAGGAAGAAGAGGACACCGACTTAGGTGACGGAAGTTCTTCTCTGTTAGCTGACCTACTCCCGTCTCAATTCATAGACTTTGAGGACTAGCTACACTTCCCTGACACGGAGGCCTGAAAATGACTTCCTTTTTTTCGTACTTATTCACTTTTATTCCTGTGTGTCTTTCTTTGTTTTGCAACTTTTAGCACAACAAAACTCTCACAACAAGTCCATCAGCAGCACTGTGTTCATCTTATTTTCCTTATTGATTTGAAGGTGCCGCAGTCTGCATTCCTGAGGTTCACAAGTTCACACCTCAATCATGCTCCTCTATCCTCCTCCTCCAGACTCCACCTATCCATTTCCCTCAAGGCAAATGGATGGATTACGAATAATAAAGAAACTTTGTTTTCATAGGCGAGTCCCCTCAAGTGGGACTGAAATTACTGACTGACTACATGCTTGCTGATTGCTGACAGAGTTGCTTCTGAAAATGACAGGAGAGGCTGCCCTGTGGGCCCTCACTTTCAGAAGAAGATGCAGACAAAAAGTAGAACAGGTTATGAATAATTGAGAAGATGGCATGCAGTGGACAGCAATGGCTGTCTGGCTCTGATGAAACAGTGTGAAGTAGTGTGGCTCACTGGTTAGAGGCGGCAGACCCGAGAGCAGAGGACGGCCCGGGACCAGGGTTCGATTCCCGGCGCGGCAGGTTTCTGGACCAGGGTCAGCGGACTCGATAATTCTCTCGCCTCGGTGCCCACTCTGATCAGCGATCACACTCGGCAACTCTGGGCATTAGCTTGCCTCATCTTCACTAACGGCCCCACCAGACCGCCGGGGATGCCTGGTCTCACCTGGAGATACCCATTAAGGGACCATCTCTCAGGGAAGCCAGGAAGGGTTTCGCAGCGGTCGAAGCGCCTTGGGACCCTATGGGTAAGTAGTGCGCTATATAAATGCCAATACATTACATACATGAAACCAATTGTTGGTTTTTTTTGTGCATGAAGTGAATCATATGTCTTGTCTTAGTTATTATTTAATCTTTTACACAGTATCATGTCTACTACTCTTTTTTTTCTTGTTTAATTCAAATTGTACTTCAAATTCAGGGGCCCCCTATATTGCATTTTACAATATGCAAAATGTCCTTGGAGTGGACTCCCTTGCCAAGATACCATGATGATTGATTAAATAATATATCTTTTTTCTTTACAGTCACTCACTGGGATGGATGGATCATCAGCGTCAGTTTACGGAAGAACTATAGCCAATTCGTGAGTGGCAAACAGGTAAACCAGTCTACAACAACTACTACAGCAAAACTACATGTCTGTCTATTTGTGGTATGTAGTGGTTGAGGGCGAGGCAGTGTACTATTGTTGTTATTCCAGGCAGAGTCCACTCCAGACAGCAGTTCATGTAAAATTGGGGCTATGTGGCTTGCTGCATACAATTAGATATGCTTTGTCTGTCTGACAAAGAGCCTAGGTATGTTACATCAGGTTGCTTCACTCAGTGGTGCCTGCCTTGACAGTCTGCATGGCACTGCCTCAAGCTTGGGCCAAACATCCGTTATGTGTGCGAAATTTTCTGTTTTTCGCGAATCTCCCGAAATTACCGAAAAATCACAAATTCTGGAGCGGAACGTGGCGACGCCGGGTCGGCACGAACAGCGCTTACACCCAGGCTCCAGCAACGGACACAGAAGTCCGCCTGGAGCTCGGCTACCCGATTGAAGCGCGTTAGTTACACGTGCGAGGTACATTGAGACATCCATTGCAAAGAAACAGGTTGATAATTTCCCTATTTCTCACCACTGTTTTTAGAGCACTTTATATTTATAATTTTCTTCACATTATTCACCTAGTGGTCCTGATGAACGCCCGTAAGTCCTAATTCAGGCAATTGAGGCAAAAACATGTCGACCAATTTTAAACACCCTCACTATTTTTGATTCCGATACTCTGAGTGCATCTGTTACTCTTAATAAGTCCACGATATGCACTACTCAAGAGTTTACCAGACCCGAACCCAGACTTAATAAAAAAAATTCTATCTGGTTCTCCGGGCTTTTTAAATATCCCTTTCCTCACTGGCTCACTACTGTATCAACCTTGGGTAAGAACCTCCTGGTGGAGGCTGCATAACCTAACCGACCTGATGAATATGCACACACGTGATTAGATAGCGGAGAACCAAGATATACCGCTAAGTTACCACCATACCCATCACGTGCATGAGGGTCTTTTTAACTGGGACACCCCACGTTTCTCCTGCATACCTAAGGTTGTGCAGGACTAGTGATCCTTCCCCTTTTGATTAGTACATGTTTTGAATATACCAGTATTGCATGTTTTGGGGGGGCTCTTTGGGGTGTTAGTGGGAGTGGGTTGGGGTCTTGGAGCACTCTGAGAAGGTCTAATTTTGTCACATTTTCCATGTTTGCTTTTTCCCTGTTTGGGGGTGTTCTACCTTTTTGCGGGTGGGTTGAGGTGTCTTGGGGCATTGCTGGGAAGGTCTAATATCGGATGCAAGTGTTTTGGATAAAATCCATGGTGAAAAGGTTTTTTTGTTTTTGCTCACTTGCTTATTTTTGGGGGGCTGTTTGGGGGGGGTCCTAGGTTTTTGGGGGGTCTGGGAGCACTGTTGGGATAGTCTAATTTTGATTGCAAGTGGTTTGAAGGAAATCCATGTGGGAAAGGGGAGTTAGGGCCTAGCTGCAAAGTGCATTTGGAGTGATTTGGACTGGTAGGCCGAAAATGTTCTAATTGTCACATTTTCCATTTATGCTTTTGGCCTGCTGGGGGTGTTCTACCTTTTTGAGGGTAGGTTGAGGGGTCTGGGGGCATTGCTGGGAAGGTCTAATATCGGATGCAAGTGTTTTAAATAAAATCCATGGTGAAAAGGTTTTTCAGTTTTTGCTCACTTGCTTGTTTTTGTGGGGCTGTTTGGGGGGTTCTAAGTTTTTTGGGGGGGTCTGGGGTCTGAGAGCATTGCTGGGATACTCTAATTTTGATTGCAAGTGGTTTGAAGGAAATCCATGGTGGGAAAGGGGAGTTAGGGCCTAGCTGCAGAGTGCGTTTCGAGTGATTTGGACTGGTAGGACGAAAATTCTAACATCGGGGGTAAGTGGTTTGGAGAAAATCCATGGTGAAAAAGTTTTTCCGTTTTTGCTCACTTGCCTGTTTTTGGGGGGCTGTTTGGGGGGTTTCTAGGTTTTTGGGGGTAGGTTTTGGGGTCTGGGAGCACTGCTGGCACAGTTTAATTTTGATTGCATTAGTTTTTGAGAAAATCCATGGTGTAAAAGGGGAGTTAGGGCAGCGCATTTGGACTGAATTGAAGGTAGGCCCTAAATTATCTAAGTGTGAGTTTTAGCATTTTTGCTTTTTGCCTGTTTGGGGGTGTTCTACTTATTTGTGGGTGGGTTGATGGGTCTGGGGGCATTGCTGGGAATGTCTAATATCGGGCGCAAGTGGTTTGGAGAAAAACCATGGTGAAAAAGGGGGGTTAGGGCCTAGGGTTAGAGTTAAGGTTCTAAAATCGCAGTTTACACTTTACACCTAGCTTGAGGGGAAAGATCCACAAATTTCGCCCACACTTATTTATACTTGAAAAGGAGACTCAGAGTATGCACTTTCGAAATGATGCTTGTATGTTTTGTAATACTGTCGACTCTGAAACTGAACGTGTTATTTTTGCACTACACAGCGTACCTTATATTTTTTTCTCTGTGGTGTTTTAATATCACTTCCTGTTTTTACATCAACAATTACAGGCCTGCTTTTACCCTGTGCAATGGCAAAAAGGATGACCTCAGGCTTAGCGACCCGCATTTCAGCATCCTCCAGGCAGGCAGTGGACAAGGTGTCTTCTGTTCCCCAACATTGATCGACAAAGCGTCAAATGGAATGGAGGAGTACCGTGGAAAAGAGGAATGCTGGATGCACGCAACTTCCCAAATTCAACAGGACAACTACAACAACATACAGTTACAGTATCCATCTTCATTTCATTGTATACTTTTTTCTTTGCTATTTTTTAAACTAATTTAATGTACTAAGTGGTTCTTCTCTCTGTGGGCAGATAGGCAAGTGAAATTGCGTAATTACTGCAGCCCTGTACTATCACATTGTTTCTTCATGGATAGCACATTGTAGAAAGTACTACTTACTTTTCAGTAACCTATACATTTAGCAAACAACCTCATGCATACAGTAGTGCATGCACTTCCTTTATGTCCCTTAAAAGATTTATGGATTGGTTCGTATCCAAAGATTTGTTTATCTTCATTTGTTGTTTGTCCATGCTGTGTTTTTTTCCTCCCTCCACAAAACTTTCCCCACAAACTCCATTCCAAGTTTCAAACCCTAACCCTCTTCCCCCGGGCTGTGTGGTTTTCACTGAGGTGTGAGTAAATTACAACAATAATTCCACACACTTGCTGTGGAGGATAAGGTCAAAGCAACAGAAAATCAATTTCAAGGCTAGTGAAGGAATCCGAGGAGATATTCGTACTCAGCTTTACACAGACCCAGGACTATTTGAAAATCAAATCTGATTTTCATGGGCGCCATCAACTGTATTGATCATCAAGAAAATCCTCCTCCTACATGTGATGAATGATTACGCTGCTGTGTCCTTCACCTTCAGTACTATTTCTTGTAGTAGCCAAAGCCAAACTCCACGCAAGTAGTATACTTTGGAAACTTTAGCATTTGTTAGGCTAAATTCTGGCACTGTTCTTGTGTACTATGCGATCTATCGTACTGTTGTAATGATCTACTCAGGCCACTCAAGGTTTCATTTTCTTTTTTTCATATGCTGCTACTGCCACTGTGTACCACCACTACTACCACCACAACAATACCATTTCATTCGCCCAGGATTGCCAACCTTCATCGCCAGTTGCCTTGCAGCCAGCCCTGTGACTAGCCCTGGGCCTATTCTCAAACACGAATCACAGGTAAGATAAGCGTTTGGGAGAGGAAGAATAATGGAGTAGGAGGAGAGAGGAGAGACTGATGGTAGTACTACTAAAGTAGTACGACAATTGAATTCACTAACTCTGTGAGCGGCACTTACTATTGTAAACATTTGGGCGATTACTTAGACAATTTGAATCAAGCAGCCAGTTAAGTTTCAGGAAAACAAACGAACAGTTAACCCCCCTGCCTCTCCTGCAAAACAGTAAAAACGCATATGCAATGTTGAAGTTGAAAGTAAATCAATATTTAAATCCATAACAAAAATAAAGTATCCTGCAAGACCCGACCCACCCCCCTCTCTAACCCCAAAGAATGTCTGTGAAAAAGTCCCAAAAGTCCAAGAAAAAACCCAACTCCCAATTACCCCCTCCCCCCAAAAGTATTTATAAAAGGGGCCAGGGACAGTCTCTCTTCCGCTACTGCCGCCGGCGGTGTTCTTTGGCCAGGTGGGCCCGATGTTCCCTATGGAGGTTCTTCTTGAGCAGGCTCCTCATTCTCTCCATCTCCTGCTCAAGGTTGGACACCCTGAGGGTTAGGCGGTGGATGTGGGCCTTGCATCTGCTGTGGGTGGCAGCTGATTTTTTGGCTGCTTGGAGGAGGCGGGTGGCTGCGGTACCACGGCTCTGTACCGCTGGAGGCTTGCGCTGACTGGCTGACCCAGGGAGCGCGGAGGAGGATGCAGCTGTCGCAGTGGATGTTGTGGTAGACTGCAACTGCGTGTCCTCCTCCTCCTGGGCCAACAGACGCCGATATTCGGTGACGATCACCTCCACCTTCCTTTAACGGGCCCGTCAAGCCAGCTCCTTCCGTGTCAGTTTGGAAGGAGCATCTATATGAAGAAAGAAAGACATACTGTAACCAATGCTCTTTAAGATTAACACAAAATAATTCAGCAGAAAGTTGTGTCACAGTAGAACTAGCAACTTGCAAGCAGAGTATATAACATTTGTGGCCTGTATCTATCTAACCTCCCACTTCGTCAGCCTCTGCTCTAATATTAGTGGGAGTTTCAGGAATCAATTCTACAAGCACTATATGGACTCACTACATTAGAGTCGACTATGACAGTACACCAGTCTTATTCTTCTTCTTCTCTCTTGTTTAGCGAAATTGGTACGTAAACTTCAGGAAGCGGGCATAATGCCAGCGCAGTCAACTTGCACCCGAGAAAAAGAGACGCAAGCCATGATGACACAGACTTGCGTTACTGTACCAGTCCAGTACATGCAGGTGGTAAAGCTCTTACTTTTCTTTTACGGGTGGCACTGAGAACACTCTGTTACAAGGGCTACTGCTTAATTAATTTAACTTCCACACTACAGTGCCAATGACTACTAGAAAAGGAAAATAAAGAAGATAAATAATATGATTATCTATCCCTTCACAGGATATTTGCTTACATATGGGAAGACTTTAGGTGCTTTGCTGTTTATTGAGTGAACAGTGATAGGCCACACATGAATGACAGAGTTGTACTAAAATTATTAACAGAGGTAGTGAGTGGCCCCTGTAATCGCCGGATATATGCTGTTCTTGCAATACAAACTACTGCTACTATTCATGATAGTATTCGTAAAAATTACAACTTCTTTTCCTTGCCTTTGCTACACTAGAACAGACTTGCGGGTGCGGTGTTACATCCTCTTCAAAGTAACACTTACTTCATCCAGTGACCATCTACTCTGTCTACATACACATATGCTATCTATGAGTCAGATAGTACCATGATCCAGGCATCCATCCCATTCAAATTAAATGTCAATCCTCCTTCTTAATGTCCCATCTGGACAAACCTTAGTTTTTCTCATGGAAAAACAACATTTTCATTTTATTTTGGAAACCGCAAGCCATGCATCTGTGCTTGACTTGCATTTGAATTTGGACCAAAGGATATATTGGGCACACATACAGTTTCTGTTTCACTCATCCAGGCAGTCCTCTTCCCTTTCTCCTTCCACCCATCCTTGCTTCATCCTTCAGCCGGGCATGCATCATATACCCAGCCACCTCGGGCAGCATTCAAAAACATGTATCATTCTTTGCCAGTCATCATTACTTTTAACTCGCTCGTTCTTCCACACTTAATTACACCCTTCTTTGCCTTTCCGTTCATCCCATCCATCAAGTTACTCTCTGATCTGACTTGGCTTCTCGATAAAACGTTCACAGCTGAGTTGAAGTCAATTTAGAGGAGGCTACTACTTGGTTGATAAAAACTTAGTTCTAAATTTGTAAGTCTTCTTAACAGTAAAGTATACTTGTACTGTACAACATATACACCCGTGCAGAAAGCACACTCTGCAGTCTTCAATCTCAATCAGTAAGGAATATAGGGCCCGATGTAGGTCGGTCGGTAACTGCCGAAGGTATGTGCTTTCGAGGAAGCAGTGGTCCATGAGATCAATTCTCTGGATCTGTCAAAAAATGACACTTTTCAAAATCTGTCTCTTGTTGAGAAAATGGCAATAGACACTTTGTCTAAGGATAAGACCATTACAATCAAACCGGCCGATAAGGGTGGTGTGATAGTCATTCTTGACACCACCACTTATCGAGCCGAATGTCTGAGACAACTAGGCAATGTCAACTCCTACAAATTGCTCACAACAGACCCCACGAGCAGGCTTACCAATGAGATCAAGAACCTGGTGGAAGAGGCAAATGCAGAAGGATGGATCACACCTCAAGAGGCTCAATTTTTGGTCACCTTACATCCGGTGACTCCATACTTCTATGCCTTGCCGAAGATCCATATAACAGCAAGGCCACCCCTAGGTAGACATATCATCTCTGGCATTGGGTCTCTTTTAGAACCCCTTTCATCTTTTGTTGATTTCTTTTTAAGACCTTTAGTGGAGACTATGCACACTTACCTTCAGGATACTAAAGACGTTTTACGTCTGTTACCTGAAGTGACCTTCGACATTGCGACTGACATTCTTTTCAGTTTCGATGTCAAATCACTTTATACTTGTATCCCGCAGGAGGAAACGTTGGAGGCAATACGAGGTCTTTTGGAAGCACAGCCACACGAAAGTATAACACCAGTTCATTTCATCATAGAACTGGCGAGGCTAGCTATGACTGAGAATGTTTTTCAATTCGAAGACTCCCTGTACCTTCAGATCTCTGGTACCTCCATGGGGAGTATCTTCGCCCCTAGCTTGGCCAATAAATATGTCCATCTATTTGAGAAACATCAAGTACTCGACCACAACAATCCATTTTTCCACCAAATGGTGTTGTGGAAGAGATACATTGATGACATAATGGTAGTATAGCGGGGGGATAGCGCCTCTATATTTGCATTTCAAAATTGGCTTGAACACTCAGAACCAATACCTCAATTTCACGGTGGAATTCAGCGAAAAAGAGCTTCCCTTTCTGGATCTCCTTATTATTCCTAAGGATGGCCACTTGGCGAGTAAACTATACCGCAAGCCAATGTGTAGAAACTCCTTACTTTGGTTGAACAGCCACCATCCGTGTTCCCTTAGGGAAAACTTACCATTTGGACAATTTCTGAGGGTTCGCAGAAATTGTTCTGAAAAAGCGGACTTTGAAGTTCAATCTAGAGATCTCGCCACTAAACTCAAACAACGGCTATACCCTGGAACTATGGTAAGGAAGGCACTTAAGAGGGCCTCTAACAACCATCGGAAGGCCCTATTAGCTCCTCCAGTTGTAAAACCTCCTCTTGAGCAGCTGACATGTGTGACTACTTTTAGCACTGCCTCTACGCAGGTACAGAAAATCATTCGTAAGAACTGGCGGATTCTTAGCACAGCTGGTGCTAGGATTCCACCCCCTCTCTTTTTTTTCAAGAGAAGTCCCAATCTACGAGATGATCTAGTACACACTAGACCTTGGTCTTCCCCACCTGAGCCCACGACCACACTATGGAGCACGGTGCCTGTGCCGGGTCATTACCCTTGTGGAACCTGTTCCGTATGTCCACAGATTGAGAAGACTCTCATAGTTGATATAGGTACAACACGCCCTTGGGTCCTCAAACGTCACACCAATTGCAATAGTGAAAAGGTGATATATTTAATAACACGCCCTTGTTCCCTCTGCTATGTAGGTATGATGACAAGGAAAGTCAAACTTAGGATCCAAGAACATAAAAGTACCATTAGACGGAACAAACAGGTTACACGATTGACTAACCATTTCCTCACAATGAGACATACTGCAGACGACATGAAATGGCTAGTCCTCGAACAACCATTTATCCCCAAACATGTGAGTGACGTATCTAGGTATCTTTTCACCAAAGAAAAAAAATGGATTGTCAAATTAAAATGTGATACAACAGGGCTGAACGACGAAATTCCCTGGATCCAGATTTGAAAACCATGGTTTGTTCCCACAAGACCAACAGGACGGATTGAATGGTTTTTCCTAGATACAAACCGGAGACAAATATGATGTGCGTGCATTTTCTGTCATAACATCTACATTCAGCATTCATTGTTTACGAGATGGACCGATTGGCTCTTTTAACATACTCACCTGTGGCAGACAATGTGAGTGTAGCTGTAGCTCTGGCTCTTGTCCACATTATTGAATTTTTCCTAGTGACATCCAGAGAATCTATATTATTCTTTACTTAAAAATCCTTGTACTGACGATGGTGGCTCCTCCTCCCAGGGCGTTTCTTGAGTAATGTTCATGTCTAAACCAGAAACGATTAAAACAGTCATACCAACAGAGAGTAATTGACATGTGTTTCGTTCGCCATAGATACAATCATGGCGATCTACCACGTTACACATCACATTGGTATTCATTACTCTGTCTTTGGTCTACCTAAACATTATCTTGGCATAAATTAACAATTTTTAAACAGTAATTCCCTCATGGTATACGATTACAATAGCGCTTACCAATGAGGGTATACTCCGACTCCGGGTTTCTATTTGTGTTACACACATTTCAGACCCTAACGATTGTCCAATCAACAATCGGAAAGTATCTGTTGCCTTATAGGTCCCCTATTTGTTTACAGCGGAGCTCTGCACCTTGTGAACCTATCTTTTCTGGTTCACATAATGTGTGCGTTTCTAACAGCTTCTGCTTTCCGGATTTCTAACTGCCCAATCACCACACGAGAGACTCTGGTCTTCTCTCTGGTCCGCCGTTTAAATTTAGTACAGCTGTGAAACCTCGCAGTTTTCCTTCCAGTTTCCAGCAAACACAGCTTACGCAAGCTTAACCAATTAACTGACGAATAGGACAAGAGACTCCTGTCTTCTCTCTGGCCCGTCCGTTTAAATTCAGTACAGCTGTGAAACCTCGCAGGTTTCCTTCCGGTTTCCGGCAAACTCAGCTTACGCAAGCTCGACCAGTCAACTGACAAACAGGACCCGTCCCCTTTCTGGTCCGCCACCTCTGTATTTATCCGGTGAGGCTGGATGATTTGTCACCTTCTCCTCGGCTCAGTCGGAAGCTCGAGGCAACGACGGATAGGTGGGTGACAATGCTCTCTTTACTTTAGACTACTGAACGAAGCGCTTTTTAACGTAGGAGAATAGTTCAGATTCATAGTTGGTATAAGAGTATAAAATTGGTTAGACTGTTGCGTCTCCACGCAAATCCATTTGACTTAATCCATGCTACACTGTTAGAAGGAGGATGAGTGCAGGCTATTTATTATGCTTAGCCTGTTTGGATTATACTATGAATTTGGACTTTTTGAGCCTCTGATACATATTGTAATCTAAACTTTAAACATGAAAACAACTTCATCTTCATTGTTAGTTTTAGGCTGGGGATCTTCTTGCTATCCTTCCCATTTACAACAGAGTGATTACCAGTAACTTGATAAAATACAATACAAATCTAAAAACATATACCTTTATTATATCATATTATTATCATTTTTCTTCCTCATATCCTTAGTGCGTGGCCTCTACTAACCTGAGCGAGTGCCAGGCGAGGTGAGGTGTCCTCCATACAATTTATGGGTGAGTTCATGTTTGACTCATAGTTCAATAAAAATTGCCTGGTATGTTATTAGACACCTATACACTGTTGGCACTGTTGTCTATATTTGTTTCAATGCAATTTTTCCTTGCGTTACAGGAGAGATATTCCTCACAACCACAACCTCATACCACCATTAAGTATACTGCTCATGGTAGGTTTTGTTGTTTGGTTTGAGTATAATTCCACACTATTATTATTTTTCACTGTTGCAGTAGTGGTATATATATACAGGTCCTGACGAAAGCCATTAAGGCTGAAATATGTGGACCACATAGACATCTTTTGATAGTAATATTTGTTGTTATATTGTCACCACTCTGTTTTTAACCTTGCCGTTATGATGACCTCCCTATTAAAATTTCGCTTTTGTCATCACAGCAGGCAATTTTAATCACTATTTCTACACTTACATACACCCTTTGAGCACTGCAACTATTTGACCCTTCAGCTGTAACAACTTTTCTCTCACTGGTTGACCCTATACCAGAAACCCACAATACCATACAGTGGGACATCTGGATGGTACCAGTCTATACAAAAAAAAACAGATAACGAGACTCCGCCAATGGGTGGGCTGATGGGTTTATATACCTTCTCTCCTTGTAACAGATATATTTCTCTCTACACACTACCTAATGAGTGTTTAAACAGTTAGAGTTTTTTCGAGACCCTTGTCATCCCTTGTGTGTGTTTACTAGTCTAATTGGGGGATAGGATGCAAGCAAGTCTTTAAAAGGTTCCCCTTTGACCCTTTCTCACGGTTAGTGTTTTGTGTAAATTCAAATTTAGCCTTTAACAGGTCCTGCAGAGACTTGGCAGATTGGGATTTGTATTAAGAATATTCGAACGTCTGAATCTGTGAAGTGAGAGTTTTTAATTTATGGGTAGCTGATTTCTGTTTATGAGAAACAAAATTAATAAGAAAGTCTCTACAGGGGGCCTTAAAAGTGTCCCAAACAATTTGAGGTGTAATCCCAGGGAACTCATTCTTCTTAAAAAATGTATTAGAAAAATGTTCAAAATTGCGTGTGAAAAGGGGATCCGACAGGAGAGCATTGTTAAAACACCACCGTGGAGGACCTTGCAGAGGAGGGAGGAATTCTAAATCTAGTGTGACTGGGGCATGATCTGAAATCAAAATAGATCCTATATCATCAGACTTAATAACTCTCTGAGTAAGTTTATTAGAAATAAAAATATAATCAAGCCTAGATTGGGAAGAGTGGGCAGGAGAAAAGAAAGTATATTCTTGAAGACTGGGATTACATAGGGCCCGATTCACAGAACTAACTTAAGACAAAATCTTAAACTTACTACCATTTTGGTATTCACAGAAGACACTTACTCATTTTGGTATTCACAGAAGGCACTTACTCATTTCAGTATTCACAGAAGTTAGAAGTCCTAACTTTAGGACTCCTAAATGCCTTCTGTGAATACCGAAAGTCTTAAAGTTAGGATTTTTCTCAGTTTAGGAGTAGTAAAGTTAGGACTCCTAACTTTAGGACTCCTAAAGGCCTTCTGTGAATACCGAAAGTCTTAAAGTTAGGATTTTTCTCAGTTTAGGAGTAGTAAAGTTAGGACTCCTAACTTTAGGACTGAGAAGAGTGCTGAGAACACATTAGAAAAAACCCTCATCAAAAATTATGAAAAGAGGGTAGAAAAACATGTGAAGTTTATGCCCAGAATCATGCTGCCTCATCCTGCCTCATTCTGTGAGGAGATGGCTGGATGCGAGTATTAACACCCTCGCGTCAGCACATAAAAGAGAAAAACACAATGCTGCTTACCGCAGGACCCCCACAAACAGTGTCAGATCATGCGCTGCATATTCATGAAGGCAGTCATTTTCCTCCAAGCCGTTCGTCACGGCGTTAAGCGCCGAAAAAGGAAAGAAAGCTTGCGTCGCATTACTGAGCTCACGAAAGAGCGGCCATTCTGCTCGGCGTCCAAGACACGCCCCCTCATTGGTTTCTTGAAGCATAGCTGGAGTTGAATCAGAGATAGGCATACCCTACTGAAATTGGTCTGTGTAACTCATAGAAATTTGCATTTTTGAGGAAACTTGAAGTGATGAGCCTGTACAAAGAGTTGGGTTTTTATGTTTCCACATACCCGCAACATCAAATGTTTGGGCGTCCTACTGTGGGATTGATTATTTGGTGAGGATTGCACTAAGATATGGTGTTATCCAGTTTCAGACTGGCTGCATTGACATTCTGGGATATCAAATTAGAGGGTACTCAAATTCTAATACTATCATTGATATTTACAACACCTCCGCATGTGGGGCAGCTGAGGAAGATGTAATATGGCAAATACCACGACTGGTGCTTTCTCCTGATAAAAAGTGGACAAAACTACTTCTCAGCTTAAAGCCATGTCCCTTGAGTATGGGGTCAGAGCCCTCAATGTAGAATGAAGTCTGACAAACAGGGGGAACACACTTTTAGCAAGATTAACAGCTTGAGTCGTATAGACTAATTTGTACTGAACCTACACCTAGTTAACCATATGAAAATAAGGGTAAAAATTGAAAGTGACCATAATCCCTTTTGTTTAAGTATTTTGTCTCTATGGACGTCTTTGCCCAACCAAGCTAGGCAGAATAATCTCGAAATCCGGCCCTGTCCAATGATAAACGACAACTTAAGTGGCATCATATAGTGCTACAGGCCAGGATTCTACATACTATAAAAAGGATCAGATAGAAAGCTCCAGAGAAATCCTACTTTTGAGCAAGGAGGAAGGGGGCCTAGGCTTGCTCGCTCATACAAATTCTAATTTTCTTTGCCCGGCTGCTTCAGCATTTCATGGCACCAGTGGCTCAATAGAGAAGGCAGATTGGTGCGAGCATGCCTTTTTCAAGCTATTAAGTTAAATGATGTATCTGGTGGAGTGGTGTGGCTCACTGGTTAAAGGCGGCAGACCCGGGAGCAGAGGACGGCCCGGGACCAGGGTTCGATTCCCGACGCAGCAGGTTCGTGGACCAGGGTCAGCGGACTCGATAATTCTCACCTCGGTGCCTACTCTAACCAGGGATTACACTCTGCAACTCTGGGCATTAGCATGCCTTATCTCCACAACGGCCCCCCACATACGCCGGGGATGCCTGGTTTCACCTTGGAGATACCCAGTAGGGACCATCTCACACGGGAAAGCCCAGCGGTCTATCGCGCAGAGATACTCCTTCGGGAGTCGATTGTAGCGCGTTAGAAACCGGAAAATAAATTAGATTAAATCTCTAGTAAGATTGCTACGGAACCTCTTTAAGCAGATACAGGCAAAGACAAGGAAGGAGTGGGATGAAGAAAGGTATTGTCTTTGAAAAGATGCCTGTAAAGATAGGGATTCTAATACATTTTGGTCCTTGATCTCATGGGGTGGTACCAGAGCTGAATAAACAATCGAGAATTATACAGCAGCAGAGGAGTTACAGCTCCACATTTCATCTCTTTAGTCCAAGGCCACCAACACCTGTTTTATATTCTCCGTTCCAACCAGTATATAATAGAATCTTATTTGATCTGGGAGTGTAATAGAATCTTATTTGATTTGGGAGATATTGCCACTTCTATTGATGCATTTGTGTGCCATAACGCGCCAGGGCCTTATGCCATCCTTGCGACCTATTTTAACTTGAAAGGGACAGCTGGGAGGAAACAATTTGGATACTTTCCAATGCCATAGCTGGCAGGGCCCCCATTTTGGGAACTGGGAAAGAGGCTGAGGTGATATCAATATATAAAAAAGGTGACAGGAACAATGTTACAAACTACAGGTCCATCAGTCTCATCGATTCAGCTCAGAAGGTCTTCTCCCAGCCTTTGGTGTTGAAGATCCAGGACTGGATAGATAAGGCTAGTATATTGTCACATCTCCAAGCTGGCATAAGGCGAAGGATGAGTAATATTGACCAGGTTTTTTGTTTTCTCCTCCTATTCTGGAAAGTAGTGGTCATAGGGAAAGGGAACCTTTATGTTGCTTTATTGATTTGAAATCTGCATTTGATTTAGTGCCCAGAGTCAATCTTTGGAGTAGGTTGGTCTGTCTTCACAAGGACAACTGTGCTAGAGTAAGGTAGGGAAATCAGGGTCAACTTACAGAATTTTTTAGTGTGTCGAAGGGCTTTCAGCAAGAATCTGTGTTGGCCCCCACCCTTTTTTCTCTCTATTTGAATGATGTTGTTCACTACTTGCTAGGAAACTTGCAGGTGACCCATCACTAATTAGGGGGGAAATCACTACACTCCGATTTGCTACTGATACCCTTCTGTTGTCAATATCCCTGGGTGGCTGCAATTACTATTGAATAAGTTCAAAGCTTTCTGTGACTTGCATTGCCTTGAGATAAATACATCAAAAACAAATCATATGGCAATCAAGCATAATCAAGCACATAGGGGGAGGCCTACCTGGGGTGGGGTCTCCCTTGAGATGGTTGATACATTTCAGTATTTGAGAAGCATGCTGTCGGAAAGGATGTTCTGGAAACCTCATATAATCACGATGTCCCTTAAACCTAAGCAAACAGCTGGGGTACTCATCAAAAACTATCAATCTTCAATCAGCAAGGTAGTTGCCCCAACCCTGTAAATGTATGGCTTGAAAGCATTGGGTGGTGCACTTTAGGGGGTGGAATTATGGGTCTAGAGAAATGTGACAGACTTGAAAGTATGGAATATAAATTCTTGAGGAACTTGGTGCATGTCCCTCGCAGGACTCCGCTACTTCCCTTGAAGTTGGATATGGGCAGTAGATCAATTGGAGATAAGTTAGATTGCGTACCTTGCTGTATTGGAGGCAAACTAGGGCTACATCTGAATTATCTTCCTATGCCGTGGCACTCCAAAAGGTGGTAACCCATGATAAATTAAAAAAATTTGCATGGCTTTGGAATGTAAAATCAATGCTGGCAAACCCGTCTGCGCCTATCCGCAACCCAACCCCGGCCAGCGCCAGTGACCGTGGATCTACGGCCCCTCACCTCTACACCGCTGCAGCCCTCTTCGCACTCATCCCAGGGAGAAACAACCACTGCCTGATATCGGCGCTGACCACCACACACAGCCAGTTCTCTTGTGAATACTGCTGGATATCCTTCACCGTCAACACCCCTCCCACGACCACAAAACTACCGGCGGATGCCCGCACCACCAAATCCCTGACATGCATCCTCCTCAACATACTCTGCCCCTAGACACGCCACGGAGATCTCGGACCTGCTCAACAACCTCTCACCGACATCATGTTCTTCACGGAAACCTGGACTAATGCCACCTCCTCCCTTGACATCGCCACCGCCATCCCAGATGCATACAAGATCCAAAGAAAGACCACCGCTCTTCCAAGGAGGAGGACTTGCAATTGTACACAAGAGCTCCATTCGACTCTCCACTTCCAGCACAAGCGACCCCCTCTCCAACTCAGGGGACCTCCAATTCCAGATCCAAACCTGACCTCGTCGCACCCCATGCCATTGCCTCCATGACTACATTCTCATCAGAGACTTAAATTTCCACCTGAACAACCACAGCGACCCCGACACCACCACCCTCCTTGACAACCTCACCAAACTCTGACTGAAGCGGCTCGTCACCACCCCCACCCACAGAGCTGGGCACACCCTTGAACCCATCTTCGCAGGAGGAACAAACATCCACTTCAGCCACACCTCTCAGCCCCTCTGGACAGATCACCACTATGTATACTTCACCTTCACCAAAACCACTGCACCCAAACTGGCCCCACAACCGCCATGAGGAACTGGAGCAAGATCACAGAGAAAAACCTCAACACCACCCTCCTCCATGACCCCCCCTCCGCCACCACTGACACCAACTCTGAAGCCAGAGACCCCTCTGCCACCCTGTCAAACAACACCCACTGTAGGCCACCTGGTTAACCACCATCCTCCAAGAAGCCTGCAGGCGCCTCGAGAAACTCTGGTAGAACAGGAAAACCGCCAAAGACCAGAACAACTACAGAAACGCCATGAATGAATACCACCAGCGCATAAAAGTCACCAAGCAGACCTTTATCAAGAACAAAACCCACTCCAACGCAAGAAACACAAAAGAACTCTTCAACATCATACAGCAGTTCACAATACCCCTCAGGAAAGCCACAGATGTCACTCTTTCTCAGGGCCTCTGCAACAAGCTGACCCCATACTTCCACCCGAAAATCAAGGCCCTCTACAACAACTTCAGCGACCAGACTCTGGACACTGCACCCCTCTCTACCACCGACAACCAGCCGATCATCACCACCTGGAAACCTGCCCCAATAGAAGACACCACAACAACCATGAAGAACACCCACTCAGGAGCCCCAATGGACTCCTGCCCACCACATCTCTACCACAGAGCCGCCACCACCATAGCACCCAAACTAGGCCAGACCATCAAAGATTCCCTCGATTCCGGCATCTTCCCTGATGACTGGAAGCAGGCAGAAGGCAAGCCTCTCCTCAAGAAACCCTCGGCCAACCCAACAGACCTGAAAAACTACCAGCCCATCTCTCTCCTCTCCTTAGTGGCCAAAGTCACAGAGAGATTCATCAACATCCAACTGACCATCTTCATCGAGGAGAATGCCATCCTCGACTTCTTCCAGTCCAGATTTCGCAGCAACCACAGCACTGACACTGCCCTACAAAACAGTGACAGAGCACAACATAAGCAAGTATACAACACCGCCTTCCTTGCCACGACCGATGACACCCACATAATACTCGACCAGGGCCACACTGCAGCCCTAATCCTACTAGACCTCTCCGCAGCCTTCAACACTGTCTCCGATGGGACCCTTGCAGCCAGACTCCACAACGCCAGTATACGGGGAACCGCTCTTGACTGGATCCACTAATTTCTCTCCGGCAGAACCCAAAAGATCAGACTCCTCCCTTCCTCTCCAAACCTACTGAGATCAATTGTGGAGTACTCCAGGGATCCTCGCTCAGCCCCACGCACTTCAACATCTACATGGTCCCCCTCACCACCATCGTCAGACAGCAAGGGCTCAGCATAATATCTTACGCAAATGACACCCAGCTCATCCTCTCCCTCACGAAGGAACCCCGACACCAGACTCAGCTTTCAAGAAGGAACGGAAGATATCGCTCCGTGAATGAGCAACAGTTGCCTAAAACTGAACTGCGAGAAGACAGAGTCCCTCGTCCTGCGTGGGACATATTCTAGTGGCCTCCTGCACTCAGAAATCCCCCCACCCTGATGGACCACGCCCAGAACTTTTGCATCAGTCTAGACTCCTCTCTCACCTTGAATCGCCAGATCAACGCTGTTGCCTCCACCTGTTTCAACTCCCTCCGCATCCTCTGCAAGACCTTCAAGTGGATCCTCCTGAATGCAGAAAGACTGTCACCCACACACTCATAACCAGCAGATTAGACGAGGGCAACACCCTCTACACCAGAATCAACAAAACTCTGCTTCACAAGCTCCAATCCATCCAAAACACCGCAGCCAGACTCGTCCTCGGAACCCCACAACACAAAAACATGATCCAGCCCCTACATGACCTCCACTGGCTCCCCATCGAGGAGAGAGTGACTTTCAAGCTACTCACCCATGCCTTCAAATCCCTCCACAACATTGCACCCAAATACCTTAACGAAAGAGTCTCCTTCCACGTACCCACAAGGAACCTCTGCTCCACTGACCTCACCCTGCCAGAGACCCCACACATCCGCAGAACCAGAACAGGCAGAAGAGCCTTCTTCTACGTGGCAGTAAAAATCTGGATCGAGCTCCCAGTCAACATCAGACAGTCCCCCACTCTGCACACCTTCAGGAAGTTCCTCAAGACCTGGCTCTTCAACTGATCCGGAGCTGCACCCCCCACTCACCCCAGCGCCTTGAGACCCTCACGGGTGAGTAGCGCACTTTACAAACCCCTGATTGATTGATTGATATTGGACTGCCTGAAATCTGGGATTATAGTCTCATTGAAAGCCTTCCCATCAATTCCCTGGTGAAAGATGGATACCGAGAATGGGCTAGACATCTTGAGCACAAACTAACAGTAGGTGGTCGCTTGGCGAATGAGTTTTTGGATTTTAAATCTGATTGTGCATTTGAGGACTAGCTTGACACAATTCTGGTTCCAAATGAAAGGAAATTGTATATACAGTTCAGGTTGGGTACTCTTTCTCTTAATGTGTTTCCGAGTAGGTGGCCAGCACCACCCCTACATCCAACTGTTGCCCCTGTTATCTAGATATGATAGAGACAGTTACACATACAATGTTTGTATTCCCAGCCTATAGGACTCTTCGTGAGAGATGGCTGGAACCAGTATGTAGTGGACTGGGCACAAGGAACCATATAATTACCCTAAGGATTTTGAGATCTGATCCATCCACCCTGCATGCCAGTACTGTGGCTACGTTTCTGGGGTACATGTGGAGCATTAGGAGAAGCCTTCTGATAATTCAATGTTCCTAATTTCTTGAAAGATAACCTGACTTTTAATTTAAAATTGTCCCTATATAAGAGGAAATACCCACCATTTGTAGTGGCCTTTCTGCTCTATTTTATAGGCTGGTTACAATGATTCCTTTATCTATTTTACATTTTTATCTGTACTTGTATCTGTATTTATGTCGTTGTATAGACATTTGATGGCACTTGGTTGCCAAAATAAAGTTTTACCACCCAAACACCAGCATTAAATGCACTCTAACATATGCTAGGTCATTAGTTAAACAACATTTTGAGTTCGCAGACTTCATAGATAGTAGTCAAATCGACATTGCATGGGTCTCAGAAACATGAGGTGACCAAGCCTCCAGGCCCCACCTATGTTTTACACATTTTGGCCAGGTCAGAAAATCTGAGAGGAGGTTTTAGCCTTGGTAGTCAGGGATAATCTATTGGGGTTTATAGAACAAGTTTCTTCAGCTCACTGTGAGGCATTCAATTTTAATATACAGTTAAGCAGCGTACAATCATTTAGTGGCATTGTAATTTACCATCCACTGGGGCATAGAAACACCTTTACCATACATTCAGAACCCTCCTAGAGATTCGTCTAACTGTAAATGACTTCACCATTCTGGGTGCTTTTAATTTCCACCTTGAAGAACATTATGATAAGGACTCAGCAGCTCTCATTCAAAGCCTAGAAGGCTATGGCTTGCCACAGTTGGTTAGGTAGCCTACTCTCTTGGCTGTTCACTCTTTACAAAGGCCTCTTTTCCAATACTCCTCACATTCTCATAAAGGAGGCATTGTCCCTAGCATGGATAGATCACAAAGCACTCATATTTGAAATCTTAGCAAAACCTAATACCCCCTCTAATATGATCCTATCACACACCCATTAAAAACAGGCTTGGAATAAACTTCAGGTGGAGCTGTTCAATATTCACAGGATGATAATATGCCACTGTTTAAAGGTAACCTAGATGAGTTGATTAAAAGATATGCAGCATGGCTCAAGGCAGCAATATCAATGTCTACACCTCTGATAACATGGAGATCTTGGACAGCTTTGCCTTGAGTTCCGTGGTTTTCTTGGAGACCTTTGTCTTCAGAAGCAAGTGTGTAGGAAACAAGAGAGATGCAGGAGGAAAGAGTTTAACACACAAGAAATACAGAACTAGCCTGCACACATATAAAGAATGGTTTTCAAAAAGAAAATTTTACATTTCTCCCATCAAATAGTAGAGGCCCATAACTACACTAAGGAGCTTTTTCAGGTAGTTTACCCTAGCTGGACCTACAAAAAAACAATCCATCTTCTAACTCCCAGGCCTCTGTGATCCACTGACCACTTTCTTCCTTTGATAAAGTGGTCCAAATTTATCTCAAGTTTGATCAAATGTCGAATTACAGCCCGGTTTGCCCCTTACCCTCCACCATAGTCAAAGAGGGGCCCTTGCTTCTCAACTTCTCTCCATTAGATCCGGAACAAGTGGCTAGAATTTGTACCAGGACAAAATTGGGATCTTCTTGCGACAGACACCATTGCAAAGGGACTGACTATTATATGCAATGCAATGACATAAAAAAAGGCTGTTTTCCCGCCTCTTGAAAGGAAGCATCTATTATTCAACTTTTTAAAAAGAGAATCAGTATTCTAAGTCCCCCAACAAATACTGACCCATCTCACACCTTCCTATTCCAAAAAAAGTATTTGAGAAAATCATGAATCAAGAACGTGCTCAGTTCCTGCAGGAGCATCAGGTCCTAGTTTAGATTCCGCAGCAGTCACAGCACCAAAACGGCCCTCCTCAAGCCAACTGAGGAAATCAGAGCCATATTAGATGGTAACAGCAGCACTGCATTAGTGCTCCTTGACTTGTCCTCAACCTTTGATACTCAGACAGTGATAGCTATGTCCTCCACCCATAACTTGGGGGTGGTAATTGTCATGACTGCATGTGAGAAACTGGAAAACGGATGGACCAAAACTGCCTGCAACTTTATTCTGGGAAACCAGAATTGATTCTGTTTGGGAATAACCAATCCCCATGGTCTCCCTTTTGGTACCCTGGGGAAATGGGCCCACTCCCAACTCCTGTGACTACTAATGGACAATATCCTCACCTTTAGACTACAGATAAATGCAGTCACTTCCCCTGCCTTCTTCATACTTACGATGCTCCAAAAGATCTTTCCTTTCATTCCTTATACACTCAAAAAACTGTAATGTCAGCTCTGGTGCTTGCCAAACTGGATTATTGCAATGCCCTCTTCATGATTATGCAGCAGTAGTAAATAGGCTTCAGGTAGTACAGAATGCTGCAGCTAGAATATTGACCTGGACACCTAAACCCTCTTCCATTTTGCAGGTTATAATGAAACTTCACTTCCTTTAAATGGTATAGACCAAGAAGAACTCTCCTTTCAATGGCCACCCATAAATTAGAGGTCAACGGATTTAGACTCTCAAACTGGGGGGTGGGGGGGAGGGGGGTAGAATCTTTGTCACATCAGCAGCTAAAGAGTGGCATCTTCTTCCTCTCCAAATCAGAACCATGTCTATTCTGCTCTTGTTCAGGAAGGCTCTTAAAACCCGCCTATTTGCCAACTAAGGAATCCATCAGGCACCATATCAGTTGTATTGTATTGTATTGTGATTTGTAGAGCGCGATTGCTGCCCAATGGGCGTCCAAGCGCTAAAGCATAAAAAACAGAACTGAGGAATGACGGAGAAACGAGCTTTAGGAGGACCTAGCAAACAAATAAGTTTTCAGCTGCTTGCGGAATGAGAGTAGGTTGGGATTGGACCTGATTTGTAGCGGGAGTGTGTTCCACATCTTCGCAGCGTTTAAGGAGAAAATCCTTCCTCCGGTCCTGGCTCTCCGCACTCTTGGGACTACGGCCAGGAAGGCTTCCGTAGAACGGAGGGTTCTGTTAGGATGGTATTGAGTGACCAGTTTGTTAAGGATCGTTGGACCTGACCCCCAGAAAGCTCGATGGGCGATGCATAGTGCCTTAAATGCCACTCTCTGCTTTACTGGGAGCCAGTGTAGGGCGACCAGGGCGGGTTTTGCAGACTGCGTCCTCGGAATCTGTAACAACGCGCGGGCTGCGCAGTTCTGGACCACCTGAAGTTTTCGCATGGACAGCTCTGGGGCCCCTACATACAGAGCGTTATTTGAGTCCAGCCGGGACTGGATCAGGCCCTGAACTGCCACTTGTTTGGCTTCCATTGGGAGGAGGGGGAGGACCTTCCTTAGTGTTCTAAGTAAGCCAAAACAGATGGCGGATAATTTAGTGGCCTGGGTGGAGAAGGAGAGGTTTTTATCCAGCCATACTCCCAAGCTTTTTACGCTCTCTTTGGGGGTGGGAGGAGTGCCCAAACATCCAGGCCACATGGAGGGGAGTGAAGTGGGTGAAGCAGAGCCTAGGAGCATGAGCTCCGTTTTATCTCCATTCAACTTTAATGAAGAGCCTGTCATCCACTTTTTTATATCCTCTAGGCAGTTCATCAGGTTTCCTGAGGTGTGACCGGTGCTTTCCTGAGTCAATGAAACCACTAGCTGGGTATCGTCAGCATATGATACAATTTTTATGCCTGATGGTTCGACGAGCCCAGCCAATGGTTTCATATAGACATTGAAGAGCACAGGGCTCAGAGAGGAGCCCTGTGGTACTCCACAGTCTAGGGGTTTTCTGGCTGATGTTATGTCCCCATCGAAGATCTGGAAGGATCTATTGTGCAGGAATGATTCCAGCCATTTTAGTGCGTCGCCTCCGACACCGATGTTATGCAGACGGTTCAGCAGAGTGGCATGGCTGACAGTGTCGAAGGCTGCACTTAGATCAAGGAGGATCACTGCCACCGATCCCCCCTGATCCAGTATTCTTCGAGACTCTTCGACAACTGCCAGCAAAGCAGTTTCAGTACCATGTTTTGGCCTGAAACCTGTCTGGGATGGGTCCAGGAGTGCATGGCTTTCCAGAAATTGTGTCAACTGGGTGTTTATGTGTTTCTCTAGCACCTTGCTTACCCAGGGAAGTAATGAAATTGGACGGTAGCTAGAGTGATCTTCTGGATTAAGTTCACCATGAGCTTAGCACCTTGCCACCCACGGGTATTTATTGCGCTCTATAAGCATTTATAACTCTCGGATGACAGATGTACATAGTATGGTATGTGGAGGGACTGCTCTCTCTGCTGAGACCTTTATCTTGGATTATGAGAGTGCTTAGTATGGTAAGTGGGGAGACTACCCTCTCTGCTAAGACCTGCCTCTGGGTTGATGGGTGTGCATAGTAGGGTGAGTGGAGATACTGGCTTCTTTCCTGAGACATCTCCCCAATGTTACAAGTGTGCATAGTAGGGTGTAGAGAGGGAGTTGTCTTTGAAGTGAGATCTCTCTCTTGGATAATAGGGGACATATCAGGCTGTGGGGAGGGACTGCCCTGTATGCTGAAATCCCCCTCTTGGATGAACAGTGTGCGTAGTATGGTGTAGGGAGGGACTGGCCTCTATGCTGAAACCACTCTCTTGAATTACTGAAATGCATAGTAGGGATTGGAGTGGGACTGCCCATCCTCTCAGACCCTTATCTTGGGTGACAGGTGTGCATTGTAGGTTGTGGGAAGAGATTGCCCTCTCCACTAAAACCTCACCCCAAGATTACAGGTGTACATATTAGTGTTTGTGTAGGGACCAGCCTATCAACTTAGACCTCTCTTTTGGATGACAGGTCTGCATAGTAGGGTGAGGAGAGACACCAGTATCCTGTCTGGGCTAATGGCTGTGCATAGTAGGGTATACAATGGATTAGCCTCTATCCTAAGACTCCCCGACTGGATGCTGGGTGTGCATAGTTGGATATGAGGAAAGACTAGCCTATCCACCAAGACGTCTCTTTGGGATGAATGGTGTATGTAGTAGGGTGTGTAGAGGGACCTGCCTCTTTGTTTCCTGACAACCTTCCCCATACATAGTAGCATGTGAGGAGGGACTAACCTCTTCACTAACACACTTCCACAAGGTCAGAAGCATGCATAGTAGTATATGGAGAGGGACTAGGCTTTCTGCTGAGACCTCTCTTTTGGATGACAATTGTGTATAGTAGGGTAAGGGGAGGAACTTGCCTCTCTGATAGATGATGCTTAGATGATGAGTGTGCATAGCAGCATGTGGGAATGGACTGGCCTCTCCGCTGAGGCGCCTGTCTTTGATGATCAGTGTGCAAAGTAGGCTGTGGGAAAAGCCTTAACTCTCTGCTCACAACTGTTCCCAAGTCGATGCAGTAATGTGTAGTCACACTTAAATCAATGTGCCATGATTATGCAGCACAGATGTCAAATGTCTGACTATCATCTTTAATCCTTTGCATATTCTACTTTGCATTTACATCTGCTGTAATTGGCTCAATTACTTCCTTCTTTTTAACATTTTTTGTCTTTCATTTGCTCCAAAAACCATCATGTAAAACCTGTCAGAGTAATGTGATGGTAGAAATTCTTTAAACATGATTTTTAAATTTTTACTGAAGGTTGCCACCTGTTCTGATTTCACTGGATTTTGCCAGCAGAATTTCCTCTTTGTGCCACAATCTGCTTTTTGCCAGTGCTTGGTACATTGGTGATTTGCTATTTGATAATCACAATTTGAACTTGCCTTGTACGATAAACAAAGCTATACTGACTAAATTTTTATTTTTTTTGGTACAATGTAACATGCTGTATTGCTATTTACAAACCGGTTTGTATCTGCTATGGGAATCACAAATGTAGGTGAAGTAGTGTATTTGTAGTGATAAGTAGGGACCTACCACTAGTAATAAGGTCAAAAACACAATAAAAGGTTCAGTCAAGGTTTTAATACATTATTCCCTTGCTCAACCTGTGGCAGCTGGCAATGAGCAGGCAGGTTTAACTTAGGAGACAGGTATGTAAAGCATTTAAAAACACCAATATATAAAATAAGTAGGTCACAATACAAAATTAAAATCCAACCAAATTGATAAAAAAGGATATATTTTTATGAAAAAATAGACACTAAAACGACAACATTTCAATGTAGGAAAGAGGAGAAATAATTTTTTTAAGAATAAACACTTTCTACTGCTTAAAACACAATAGTGCCACCTGGGATATCTGGCTGCACTTAAACGGGATAAAGTTTGAAGCTACCCACAAAGGAGCCTTGGTTTGATACACTAATTGGAAGGCCTCAGTCAAAACTTTACTAAGTAACTTTTCAGGAGGATTTTCAAGCAAGGTTCTTCTTCAAGCCAGATCTGGGGTGACGTTGTTGGCTTGTCTAAGCACGAGCCCTCAGTGAAACCCTGGAAGTCTTGAGTTTCAGAGCTTTCAGCAGGACAAATAGGAATTTCAGCCTCCAGCTTGATTCTCGATGTCTGGTTGGTCACCTTGTGGAGCTTTTTCCAATAGTTGCTCCAAACTTCTTTAAACTTCTGGAACTTTTTCCTAAAGGTCCTCTTGTGGGTTCAAAGTGTCCAAAACACTAATCAACGGGTTTAGACGCTCTGTGATGGTCCTTGGGATGTTGGGACTACAATTCCCACAATGCACCTGGCCAAAACCTTAAAAGTCCACTGGACACACTCATGGATGGAGCCTTCTTGGTGGAGATGATGCAGGTGGGCTCTGTTAACCTGTAGCTTGCAGGTATTCCACTCCTTAATCCTTGTGAAGCCAAGCAACATCTCTTAGGACTATAGTGCCAGATTGTTTCAGGCAGAAGATTTGAGTTGAATATGAACTCTTCCATATTTATTCAGTTTTCCTGGAAGGGAAGCAGGGGGTACCCCTGACCATTGGAATGCAGGGTGCCACTCTCTGGTATGACCATTTTTCCAAAATGTGGCATAGTCTTTTTCCAGAATGCACTGTTCTTCCAAAATGCAAGATGGAAAAACTCTCTCCATGAGGGTTGGATCTGGCTAAGCCGACCCACTGGTGGGGCTAAAATTCTCATTCCATCCCCTTCACTGATCTAATTCCAGGGGCTTCTGTGTGGTTGGGCGGTCTGGATATGGGGGTGAGCCGATGCTGTCCTAATATATCATGTTCTCTTTGAAAACCATCCAGCCTTTTGCTTCTACAGCTGCAGTTCTACATCCAAAGCAAATCCTTTGTCTCCCTAGCAGGCCACTTCACACCTCATTAAGTCAGCTTGGCTCAGCCTGGAAAAGGCCAATCAGGAGAAGGCAGCTTGAAGGCTGAACTTTGGCTGACAGAAATGAAAGTTCTTTACCCTCTTTTTGGTGATAGTTATTATAAATGTAACAGTGGCAAGTTGTTGGATTTATCGTAAATATCATTTTGAGTCTTTGAATTACATTTCTAGCTCGCTCCTGTATGTATTTAAAAAAAATACTCCCATGTTAGCCTATGGAGCTAGTTTTCTACAATGGGGGAACATACAATTGGCAGTTTTTTTCCTGACCGAGGCTTATAAAACATCTCTTATAATGTCCCTGTATATAGTTACAAGGTAACATACCCACGGGCACCTATTTATTTATTTATTAGTTTGTAGAGCGCACAACTACCTCCAACGGAGGTGTCCCAGCGCTGAAGATATACCCTCTCAAAGGGTCAGTAGGATGATGCTGGGTTTGGATAATTTAGACAAGGGAGAAAAGCCAGGTCTTGAGTTTTTTTCGGAATAGAGGCTCCGACGTCAAGAATCTTAGTTCTATGGGAAGTTGGCTCCACAGTTTGGAGGCGGTCACTGCAAAGCCTCTTCCTCCTGTGTGGGCCAGGCGAAAACGGTGGCAGATCATAAGGCGGAGATGGTTGGATCTAAGGTTTCGGGAGGCTTGTGAGTGTTTAATTCTGTGGCGCAAGTAAAGAGGGCCTCGATCATTCATCGCTCTAAAGGCCAGATTTAAGGCTTTGAATTGGATGCAGCGTGTTACTGGGAGCCAATGAAGTTTGATCAGATGGGGGGAGATAGAGTGGCGAAAGGGGATGTTGCAAATCAGCCTGGCCACTGCGTTCTGGACTCTCTGAAGTTGGTTTATGAGATACGCCGGGGTACCTACGTATAGACTATTTGCATAGTCCTAGTGAGCTGTGATGAGAGAGTGGACAACTGTTTTACGTGAGTCTATTATGGTATAGGAAGATTTGTTTTATCATGCGTAGCTTTCCAAAGCACGCTGAGGTAACTTTATTAATTTGCGTCTTACAGGAGAGGGCAGTGTCAAATTGGAAGCCCAGGTTACGGGCTCTTTGAACTGGGTCTGGGGGAGGGTTTAGCTCAGTCGGCCACCAGAGGGTGGAGGGTATGGGGGATTTTTGATTAAAAAATAGGACCTCAGTCTTGTCCGTATTAAGCTTTAAGTTGTTAGAAGACATCCAAGTGGCAATATTCATCATGCATTGGCAAAAGTTATGAAATTATTTTTTGGAGTGGTCTTTGAAGGAGAACACCAGTTGGGTGTCGTCGGCGTAAAAGCTTGCTTTGACGCCCCAAGATTCAATCACTTTTGCCAGAGGTTTTAAATATACATTGAATAAAAGCGGGCTGAGTCCCTAGGGGAGTCCTTAGTGTGATTTCAAGTTAAAAAAGATATCTTGAGACTTTGGAAGTACCTTTAATTACAAGGTAAAATTTAATGTATAGGCAGCCTGAAAAACAGTGCTGCCTCTAAATGACATTTTGTTTAAAGCAACAGGAGTGGAAACCCGTCAACCTGGTTGGGATTGGGGTAATAAGCTATATATAAAAACAATATCCAAACTGGTATGATTAGAGGACAAATAGTAACGATATGAGAACATTATCCATGGAGGTACAAGGAGACTCTATTTACTCATTATATGTGCTAAAAAAAGCATCAGTTTTAATCAACATTTTTGAAGTAGGACAGAAAAAATATTTACAGTTAATATCAGCCCTGCAATTGTAAATACAAAAATTCTATTATAACCCAAGTGTGTAAAAGGTGCACGAGTGGAAAGTGAGTGACACTACGGAGACGCAAGTGACAAAAGAATCAGCGTGGACGGCGCAAAGTGCTTTGTGCAAGAATATATACAGTGACTTCGAACATAGAGGTTTCAATACACTTTCAACAGAGAACCACTATGCAAGAAGCGCCTAGAGTCTGGCTGAAAAGTCGACGGCGTTTCGATCCATGCAGTTTAGGATCATCATCAGGACTAGATGGGTAGATACAGTGCCGGAAAGGCTAATGAGGGGAAAGGTGGTCGGGCTCCTATGTAAGATCCGGAGTACCTTGGGCGCCACGTGGGGCAGTTCTTCAATGTATTCCGAATGGAGGATTTGCGATTCATTCACCTGACTTGCCATTCGATTAGAGATTCAGTCCTGTTACCGAACCGATCACTGTAGACCAGGTTCCGAACCCGCTGACTTCTTCCACACCGGCCCGCCCTTCGGGTCTCCCCGAGACCGTGATTCTGCTGACCAACTTGGGGAATTATTGCTGATGCACGATGGACTCGACGTCAAATCCTCCATTCGGAATACATTGAAGAACTGTCCCACGTGGCGCCACGGTACTCCGGATCTTACATACGAGCCCGACCACCATTCTGCCACTCGGATACATGCAACTGTAGCTATTTTTGCCATGGAGAAATCTCATTCTGCTGCAGACATTTTGGAAGAGTTTAACAGCAAGGTCTTTGAATGGCTTCACCCAAGAGGGCTTAACATTGGTTTTGTTGCCACAGACAATAGCAATAATATATTTAACAGCATGCGCACTGGTGGCTATTTCTGGGTCCTGTGTTTGGCACACTGCATTAAAATCATTGTTCAAGACTTTCTGAAAAAAGAAGACAGAGCCAGCAACTTACAGACCACCTGCAGAAGAATATGCATGCATTTCAGCCATTGTTTTATAGCCCGGAAGCAGCTGAGGATCATTCTACTTGAGCATAATGATCTAGTCAAAGCACTCATCCAGGAGGTGCCAACACGTTGGAACTCAACGTATTACATGCTTGGTCGACTGTTTGAGCAGTACAAACCAATCAATGACTATGACATCCAAAGACTGGGGGATGCTACTGTGAAAGGCATGACCCTTGAGATAGACCAATGGGTCATAAAATGCCTGACAGAGATGCTACGTCCTTTCGAGCTAATCACATGTGAAGTCAGCAAGGAGGACTGTACTATGAGCCAATCTATCCAATTGTTGCACATTCTAGAGCAACAGCTGAAGGTGATGTCTGCAACAAACACAGGTGTGGAGGAAAAAACAGAAGCACATGAGTTGGTGAGGAGCTTAGCCCTTCGCTTAGCTGAAAATACAAGGGTGCAAACTAAGATTGTGTCAGTCAAACATTACATTTCTGCCACAATTTTATATCCACGGTACAAAGCAGTACTGAATACCAAGACATTAATTCCTTTTTCAAAAGTGGATGTTGGGAAGTACAACACTTGGATAGCTGAGGCAGCCAGTGACTTTGAAAAAGAACGGCTGGGAATTAGAGGCACGCTACTCCAGCCCACAACAAGTACTGCAGGGCAGCCTCTGTCAAGTTCAACTTCAGAGAGCAGTGCATTTGGCTCATAGCAGTCAAAAAACCAACAACAACAGTAAGAACAGGATCATCAGCCCCAGTAAAATTGGCACAGGTATGGTTTCTACAGCAAGGGTTTGTTAGGTCCAGTGCTGATGCAAAGGCAAAAGAGGCAGAGCAAAGCAGAGCACCCCTGAGCATTAGGCGGATGGCCCAGGCCTATCTGGGTGACCCAACAGAGGTCTTCATTAATCAAAACCCATTGCTATACTGGTATGGGAAAAGGCGCAAATTATCAGTGCTCAAGAGCTGGTGATAAACTATCTGTCTTGCCCTGTCACAAGTGTAGCTTCTAAGCATGTTTTCAGTGCTGCTGGTGCCTTTGTAAAAGTAAGAAGGACCAGTCTCTCAGACAAAAATGTAGATAGGTTAACCATGATCAAAATGAATCAGCACTTAATACCACCGAATTACACAATACCTGAAGCACAGCAGGAAGATGAGGACAGCGACTTAGGTGATGGAATTAGTGTGTTAGATGATGACCTACTTCTGATTGACTCACCAAGGTTTGAGGATGGGCTCTACTTTCCTGACAAGTAGTCTTTCAACTTGTTACTTTCTTTCTTTCTTATTTACTTTTTTTATTTATGTGTGTCTCTGTCTTTCTGGTTCGAATTACATACACAGCAAATCTATAACCACTGTCTTGTCTTTATTGCTGTATTGGAGTTGCAGCAGTGTGCATGGTTTAATGAAGTCCAGTCCTCCAACTCCTGCTCCATCCTGACTCGCTCCTAAATCGATTTCCCCCAAGCCAGACTTTGGATGGAGAATAGTACAAGAAATGTTGCCTCGTCGAGTCCCTCCAAAAAAAGTGGAACATGACTATAGCTATCCTCTTTTCCTAGCCGAGAGGGACTGCCCCCTAACTTTAGATGAGAACAGGTATGAATGATGGCATTCATTGGACACTGACTCTTAGTGATTGGTGTTTGTGTTGTTGGTGTTGTGCATGGAGTGTACTACTATTTAATCCACACAATAAAAATGACTCAAGTCAATGTTTCTCTTCTGGTTGTTTAATTCCAAAACTGTATTCTACTGCAGGCCAATCCATTGCATTTTTTAATATGGAATCTGGACTCACTCAGTACACTACACCATGATGATGTTGACCAGTACTCTTCGCAGTCAGACAATAGGATCAGAAATGATTGATGGAATAACTCAGGGCTTTTCATGAAGTGGCATAAAACAAAGATAAACAAATCAACAACAACCACAGCAGACCTACATGTATTTGTAGTGGTGGAGTCGAGTGTAGTGGTTAACATGACTCACAGCAGTGTATTGATTTAGTTAACTACAGTTCATTATGTCTTTATTTCGAAATAAAATTCATAAAAGACAGCATACAATACATAAAATTTGTTAAAAAACTGCAGACATGTCCCATAGTATTTAAAAAGTTGTAAGCATACAGCATGTACTTCATATTATGACAATTCATTTAAACAAGTGTTCAATTTCTTAATACGGATCAGCCACGCCCAACATAGGAATTTAGCCACACAAATCACAAAAAGCTCAGATCTGATATTACAAAACTTCTGCAGGGCTTCAAGGTGTCCCCTGCAGTCAAAACTTCTGCATAGAGGTTTCAGCCATTTGTGTCGTGGGGCTCGATAAGCAGGGCAGGCAAAAAACAAATGGCCAATACTTTCTACATGATCCGGACACCAGGGACATTTATTGCTTACATTCTTCGCCCACTTTGTAGTAAAAGTGTTGATGGGGAGTGTACCTATGCAAAACTGATGGTACAGTTTCCGATCCAGGGTTTTACATATCAGATCCCAATAGGGCTCAAGGGAAGGTGTCAATTTGTGTCTTAAAAATAGCCCCGTTAGGTTTGTGTCCGAGGAATGGGTAACCACAGTAGTTTTTATGGAGGCCCAGAATAGATCTTTGAATTCTTGTTTTGGGGGGAAGCTAGAACACCCGGGATTTATCCACAGCTCAGGAAAGCCCATTGCATACAAAACATGTTTGACTTCCCTGAGCCAGGGGATTCTTTGGGCACCCCACAATGATTTAACCTCATCCAACTCACGAGCAAAGAGGCTAAGCTCTGGAGTCGTCCAAAGCCGTCGCCAAAGTGCCACTAATCGAAACTGTGCCATTTCATCTAGGGGTCTGCAACCTAGATCCAATAACAATGGTTTAATCGGTGTGGATTGGGGTAGCCCTATCAAGTTCCGCAGGAACCTATTCTGGGCAGTGGTCAAAACTGACAGATCTTTGTAGCCCCATATATCTGCTCCGTAAAGGGTAGCTGCATTGACCTTGGCTTCATATATTTTTAATGCAGGAGTAATACGTTTAGTCAAGGATTTCTTCTGTTCATGCAATAAGCAACCCGTGAGGCGGACAAATGTAAGATTTAGTGCCTCCAGCTGGGGTTTCCAGCTGAGTTGGTAATCAAGGGTCACACCCAGATACGTCATAACCTTAACCAGTTCGATTAAAACACTGTTCAGACTAACAGAGCTTTTAATTGGGGTTTTATTACTAAAGACCATAAATTTGGTTTTATCTACGTTGATCTGTAAGTCATTTATCTTACAGAACTCTGCAAACCTGTTCAGGGCTAACTGCAACCCGCTCCGAGTTTTAGAAAGGAGCAGGGTGTCGTCGGCAAAGATTAGCATCGGATATTTTGACCCGCCCAGGGATGGTGCATCGGTCTGTGTGTTGATAAAATATTCAACAACCTGGTTTATGAAGAGGAGAAACAGGGTAGGAGCCAACACGCAGCCCTGGCGCACACCACGTTGGACTGGGAAGCTGTTAGTCACCTTACCCTGCTTGCCCCACTTCACTCGGGCGAAATTAATTTCTCATGCAATCTCATGACTAATTCCAAGAGTTCGACATAAAGGCCCATGCGTCTTAATGCTTCCCATAGTTTCACCCTTGGAACTAAATCGAAAGCCGACTTAAGGTCTACGAATGCGGCATAGATAACCCCTCCACCCAAGAAGACCACCTTCCAGTAGAGCATGGTGAGTCTAAACACCTGGTCTATGGTGCTCGTGCCCAATCTAAACCCGGCCTGCATGGGGGAAAGTATATTATTCTCTTCTATCCATCCCTGGATTCTTGCAAGAACCATTCTTGACACTATTTTTTGGAGTGAATCGATCAAGCTTATGGGGCAATAGTTATTTGGCAATGATCGATCCCCTTTTTTATATATTGGCAGGATCTCTGCCCCTTTCCAGGATTGTGGAATCCTTGCCCCTGCTGCAATGGCATTTGCCAGTAGGGTGATGTATGGGACCCATAGATCAAAATTTGATTTAAAAAGGTCTGCAGGTATAGCATCTAGACCTGGGGCTTTTCCTGTCTGGACGGAGCCGAGGGCAAGCACCGTGTCTGAGGCGGAAAAAATAAGTTGTGCTCCGGGGTTAGTGGACCTTACCCCCAGTACAGGCTTGATCATCAGTCCGGGCTCGGCACTCATATCTTTAAATTGGGCTGTAAAGAATTCCACCCAGTCCAGAGCAGAGACGTGGTTAACCGGTATTTGGTAGTCGGGATCCCTGCCCCACCTAATAGTCTCCCAAAATTTCACTTGGTTAGATGACTTGCACACCATAAATAGATCTAACCAATAAGAATCATCCCAGTCCCTCTTGGCTGTCCAAAGGACCTGCTTATAGAATTGCCTAGCATTCTTAATGTCGTGGGAAATCCTGGATTTAACAGCAGCTATTAATTTGCTGTGGGCTTCCCTACAGCTCTTATTATACCATCTTTTGTGGGCTTTAACTACCTTATTTTTTGATGGCTTAGTGAACAGGTTTTTTCATGGAGGTTGGTAATTAAGGAATCGGCCCCACTAAGGGGGGATAAGTCTATCATCTTACCCCTTGTTTCTAAGACCAGCTCCTCTATTTCATGAATAAGCTCTGGGTCAGCTAAAACCCTGGGCCATTTAACCCGTCTTCTATTGTTACACAATATTATGTCGGACGTTAGGCAAGTTGTTACCATAGGGCCGGCACCCAGTCCGGGAACCCTAAGACCCAAAGAAAGGGGGTTATGGTCGCTCTCTGGCCTAGGCTCTACCTCCATGTCTATTACGAGTGACCAAAATTCTACTTTGACCAGTATGTAGTCTATGCGACTCACGCTGGTCCCATTGTCAAAAGTTGGTTTCCCGGATTTATCAGACGGAGTGCGACCGTTCACTGCCCGAAGCCCCCACTCCAGGCAAAATCCCAACCAGTGAAGGGCCGCCTCGGTACCCCTGACACCCTTGCTTATAGTTAGCGGGGGATATTCCAAGCAGTATCCTCATCAATTCCTACATCTTCAGCCAGACTAAGGATGGGTTCATAAGAGCAGTTCAGGTCGCCTGCAACTAGGATAAAACGGTAACTACTGAACTTCTTCAGAAGGCTATCTAAATCGTTCAGGACAGGTTGCTTACGACCACCTTGGCAGCCTCGCGCGTAGATGTTAATTAGGAGGATGTCCTTATTATTACCCTTTCTAAGGCTGATACATAGAAGGTCAGGATTTTCTACCAAGATTTCCTTAGCTTGGAATCACAGGGTGTTTCTAATCCACACCACAAGTCCTCCAGAGGCCCTACCCTTGGGGCCCTGTATGGCGGGCTTGTAATAATTCAGGGAGCCTGCTCTAAATAGAGGACCAATTGCCCAGGTTTCCTGGAAAACGATGATGTCATACGTGTCGATGAAATCGACCCAATCATCGTTATCGAAGCGACCCCTTAGCCCTGCTATATTCCAGGAAGCCACCCTTATTGTTCCTACTAAACTGCTAGATGGAATAGTCTCCGATAAGCCCAAGTCGTCCGCCCTGATCTCGGTGGATCTGGTGATATGACGAGGGACTGGACTGGGGCCTTCGAAGAGAGCAGGACTGTCTACACATACTACTATGGGGGTAGGGGAGGGGGAATCAATCAACCTCATCCAAACAACCGAACATGTTAGAAGTAGGAGCCCCTTCCCACCAGATGTTTTGACCTTGCCGACCATCCCTTCGTCCTTTCCGTCTGAAATTTTGGACAAATGACCAATTCCCCTCTATATCAACATTCTGCCGTGAAGGGTAGAAAAAAGTGAGGGCTCTGACAACAATAGTGGAATTTTCACCTTGTGTGTCCCATGAACAAAGGTGCTGGGCTGTATGGGGATCCGCATAGGAGACTACTATGCAGTCGCCCGCAATAGACTTACGTGTGGGACCTACCCAGGGTACTCTACGTACCATTAGTATCTTGCTTCTTAGATGGGGAGGAAGCGGTCTATTTACATTAAGCCAGTGAATGACCTTGTTTTTAGCGACCAATGGTTCTCTTGGGTTTGTAAATCCAGAGCAGGCACGCCAGCTAACACAATGACATATGGCCTGGCTTCGGTTGGTAGGTCAATAAATCCCCCTCGAAAGTTCGGGCGGCTAGGTTGCTGGGGAAGTGTGCATGTGGTCACTGGCTGCTTAGGCTGGTGAGATACAGCTTTGGACCTCTGATTAGATGGTACTATACCTAGTGGGGGGCGGGGGTAGGGGCTGTAGTTTGCGGGATAGTAGCTGTGGGGTTACAAACTTTTGTACAGGGTTTGGGTATGGGTTTGGATTTTGGGGGGGGCAAGGCCAGGGGTTCTAGCACAGGGGCCTGTGTGGTACAGACATCGCCCTTGGTAATCTTATATTCCATCTGTTTGAGACTAAGACTAGCTAGAGTAACTATAGTCTTGTCCATTTCTAGTAAGTTGTTTTCGATGCGAGAAAGTCTAAGTTCCAAGGGGGTTAAGAGCTGTTTTAAAGTATCCCACACGATTTTAAGGAATTCTACGTCACCCCCCTGATCCTTCCCTGGCTCACTCAGCCTACCCTAAGTGGACCTCTCAGCGCTGTTAGCAAGAGATTCCCCCGTTGTTAAGTCTAACACAGCGCTGGATAAACCAGAGCCGATTTCCTCTCCCAGTGTACAAGTATTTACTTCAGGGACCTCTGTACCTGCCCCGTTTGGGACCAGAAGTCGTCGATTATTGAAAAATTGAGACCTCGCAATTTTGGCTTTTTTACGTGCATAGGCTGATCTGGCAAGGCATTTCCTTTTATGAGTGGCATCTTTTTGTTTTACGCTCGCTACCTGCTTAGACAGCTCAAATTTGCTGGTAAAGCCCGTGCCTGACCCAGGGACATATTGTGCCGACACCTTAGAGGACTTTGGGGGTGTCGATGATGAAATAGGAAGGGGCTCAGATGGTGGTGTTGTAGGGATGTGATGGATATCCGCCTGTCTTAACAATGGACGAGGGCCAGATAGGCGCTCCGGGGTTAAAACAGAGGCAATTTTCCCTAAGGATGATTTTTTTGAGGACGCTAGGTTCAGGGAAAGTCTTCGTGCTGCTTCTAATACCAGGGACACTCTATGTTGCATTTTGCTGATTTCCACATCAATAGCCATATTGGTCTTGGTAAGTAAATCATCAAGGGTCCCATTGGGCTTATTCGCCCCCTTAGCTGTTTTGCTACGACTACCCCGTGTGCACATAATGGTTAGGGAGAACAAACAAAATAAAATAACGGGAGAGAAGTATGGCAGCAAGGAGACAGGGGGGGTGGCCCAGGCCAGGCCTCTCAGACCTCGAACGGCCTCAAACGGCCCGCTCTTTGCCCGGTCTTCGCCCCGGGCGCTCCCGCGCGCTACCGCGCAGCGTTGTCTCCAGACTGTGATATAGGGCTAGAGCAGGGGGCGTGACCGGCAGGGAGAGCGGCCGCAGGTGTGACACGCAGGGACTCCTGGTCAATTGAGTCCCTGCTAAGCTGCTCGCAGCCCTGCCGGTTGAAGAGGCACACCAATGTTCAGCTCCCCTCGTTAAATGCCCCACAGAGTCAAAGGACGCAGCGGGACCCGCGCAGCTGGTCCGGCAAGGTGTTGGTGCAGTGCTCTGTCCCACAGATCCAGCGGCGGCAAACACAACAGGAGAAAGAAGCCTTCACGCAGTTCTCCCGGTCAATCCTCCAGGCAAGGTTTCCCGCAGTCCACAGCAACCAGGCAGCTTTAATCAAAGCAGGGGGCGTGACCGGCAGGGAGAGCGGCCGCAGGTGTGACACGCAGGGACTCCTGGTCAATTGAGTCCCTGCTAAGCTGCTCGCAGCCCTGCCGGTTGAAGAGGCACACCAATGTTCAGCTCCCCGCGTTAAATGCCCCACAGAGTCAAAGGACGCAGCAGGACCCACGCAGCGGGTCCGGCAAGGCGTTGGTGCAGTGCTCTGTCCCACAGATCCAGCGGCGGCAAACACAACAGGAGAAAGGAGCCTTCACGCAGTTCTCCCGGTCAATCCTCCAGGCAAGGTTTCCCGCAGTCCACAGCAACCAGGCAGCTTTAATCAAAGCAGGGGGCGTGACCGGCAGGGAGAGCGGCTGCAGGTGTGACACGCAGGGACCCCTGGTCAATTGAGTCCCTGCTAAGCTGCTCGCAGCCCTGCCGGTTGAAGAGGCACACCAATGTTCAGCTCCCCTCGTTAAATGCCCCACAGAGTCAAAGGACGCAGCGGGACCCGCGCAGCGGGTCCGGCAAGGAGTTGGTGCAGTGCTCTGTCCCACAGATCCAGCGGCGGCAAACACAACAGGAGAAAGGAGCCTTCACGCAGTTCTCCCGGTCAATCCTCCAGGCAAGGTTTCTTAGTTAACTACTCAATTTGGGAAATGCTATGTTGCTCTATATGTGTGTTCTGTCTGGCTCAGTCAAAATCTAAGGTAAGTGGAGGTTGGGAGGGTGCCATGGGCCTGCTCTGTCCTGTTGCTGTTTCAGGTAATGCTGGAAACAGAGTAGAAATGATTTAGCCATGACGCCTCGGAAAGTGTTTTCACTCCTCCGTAATTCATGCATTTTTTACCTCCTTGATTTTTCAATATCTCTTTTGTTTTTCCATCTACACTTACGGACCAGCCTTTACCCTTTACCCTGTGCTAAACAGAGAGAAACAACTCACACTCACCTACCAATCCGCATCCGCCAAGCAGGTAGTGGCACCCAAGATTGACGGATGCAGCGTCCATGGAAGGGAGGACCAAGAGGAATGCTGTGATGCAACTCCCCAATTTGACCAGGATAAAACAGTACCTTTAGTATCTTTCATCATCTTTAATTTGATTAATTTTTTCTCTTCAATCATTATGACTGTGTGTTGTTGTTATTATGTTACATCAATAAACAGTTGACTAGCCATGTCAAAAATTCAGGTAGTTTGGATTCCTCTCAATCTGGTTTCAGACCCAAATACAGCACTGAGTCTACCCTGTTGGAGGTAACGGACAACATCAGGATGACCTTGGACAGTGGTCATTCAAAGATTCTCGTGCTGATGAACATCTCTGCTGCGTTCAACACAGTATCCCACCAGATCTTGCACAGGAAATTGGAGGAGATTGGACTTAGAGAACTTGCTCTTCAGTGGATGACGAGCTTCCTGTCCTCCCGTTCTCAGACTGTTAATGATTGGCCTTTTTTTGTCAAAGTTGACGGACCTGACCTAGGGAGTTCCCCAGTACTCATGTTTGAGCCCTACTTTGTTAATCATCTATATTGCTCCCCTGGCTAGCCTCCTCAGACCCTGTGGCTTTATGCCTATTTCATACGCTGAAGACAGCCAGCACTTCTTCTCATTTAACAAATCTGCCATGTCGGCTCAGTCCACATTCTCTGCTGGAATGAGTGCTAACGCAAATTGGATAAAAAGCAATTTTCTCCAACTCAACGCAGTGAAGACGGATATTATGCTCTTCAGTGATGCACCTTTGCTGTGACACCGGACTGGTGGCCGGTAGCCCTTGGCTCCTCCCTGGCCTTAAGGCCCTTGTTAAAAACCTGGATATTTGTCTTGATCATGCCTTGTCCTTGAAGGAGCATGCTGCTCACACTGCCAGCTCCTGCTTTTATTTGCTGGACTTGCTACAATGATTTTTCCCTATCCTTCCAGATTCCACTTGAAAACCCTTATTCAGACTATGGTAAGGAGTCGGCTAGACTGCTGCAACGGTCTCCTGGTCTCAGCCAATACGTCCTCGCTTAGCAGATTGCAGGTGGTCCAGAATACCGCTGTGTGCCTTGTTATGGATGCACCGTCGAGAACTGACTCCCTTCCTCTTCTGCAACATCTCCACTGGCTTCCGATCCGCAAGCATGTTACATTCAAAGTTTGCTGCATCATCCACAAGGCCTTGCATAACAAAGGTCCTCTCTACATCTATATCTACATCTATATGAGACCGCTAACTGAGGTTGTCCGTCCGTTTGGTATCAAAATCATCTCTTATGCGGATGACACAAGCTAGTGGTCTCCTTGGCACAGGAGGATGGCCTATCATCACCAGCGGGGCTGACGAAGTGCCTGGAGGAGGTAAAGGGTTGGATGACTTCATCCTCCCTCAAACTTAATGGGGACAAAACGGAGCTGATGCTTCTGGGCCCCACTATTCCCATACTTTTTAACTCCCTATTGCCCCCATGCCTAGGCACCCCTCCAACCCCCAAGGACAACATAAAGAGCCTGGGAGTCTGGCTGGACAAGGCTTTATCTTTTAATACCCAGGCCACAAAACTATCGGCAACCTGTTTTGGTCTCCTTAGGATGTAAAAGAAAGTTTGTCCACACCTACATATGGAGGCCAAACAAGTGGCCATTCAGGGCCTGATTCACTCCCGATTGGACTTTAGCAATGTCCTCTATCTCGGCGCCCCTGAATGCACACTGCGTAAGTTGCAGATAGTCCAAAACTGCGCGGCCCGCACATTGCTCCAGCTGCCGCGTAGACTGTCAGCCAAACCTGGACTGAGCAGTCTGCATTGGCTACCGGTACGACAAAGAATTGCCTTTAAGGTTATGTGTATATCCCATCAAGCCTTCTGGGACACAGGACCGGCATTCATCCGTGAACTAATAACACAGTACCAGCCCAGTAGAAATATTCGCTCTAGCCAGGCGTTTCTGGCCACAGTCCCTAGAATAAAAAAGGCAAGAGCTGGCAGCAGGATGTTCACTTACAACGCCGCCAAGCTATGGAACTCACTCCCCCTTGAACTTAGGTCTAACCCTAATCTACTCTCTTTTTGGAACCAGTTGAAGACTTTCCTTTTTAACGTTCATCACTAATCCCCCAGCGAAATCCCTCTGCTAAGAAAACCACACTTGTCAATTAGCGCTTGGATGCCACAGGGCAGCAATTGCGCTTTACAAATATACATTTCATTTCATTTCATACATCTCTATGAAATTCAAGCCTTACACCCCTTATCAGGACCCGCTGGTCAGGAAGCAAATTGCTTCTCTTAGTCCCCAGGGTCAGGAAAACAAGGCTAGGAGGGAAATCCTTGTCTTACCTCACTGCCCTCTCTTGGAACCAGCTCCATATTCACATGAGACAATGCCCATCTATCTGTGTTTCAGGAAACTTCTTAAGACAGCTCTATTTTATTAATGCCCGTCAGCCTGTTTAGCAGCACAGTCCAAGCACTGAGATATCCCTTCGGGGGTTATTCAGACGCTAAATAAAACCTACAAATAAAAAAATAAATACAAATGTTTGCTCTTTGCTTATAATTAATCCCTGTAGCTATTTTTAATTTTCTTTGCTAGCTTTAAAAGGAAGCCCGGTATAACAGAACAAAACATTTATGTAATTTGGGTTTCTCTGAGGGCAGACAGACAAGTCAAATTGCATAATAATAATTAATAATATACTGCTGCCCTGTACTGTCTACTAGTCTAGTTAGTAAGTATTACTTATCATTATTCAGTAACCATCAAGTTATCATCATGCATGCATTTTTTTTCTCCCTGAACAGATTTATGAATATGATGGTTGCCTGCCAAGATTGTGTGTGGTGTGTTGTCCATGTGGAGTGTTTGTATTTGTCAAACCTTTACCTCAAATATTTCTTCCCAACCATTCATCAAACCCTAACCCCCTTCCCCTGGGCTGTGTGATTTATATTTAGGTGTGACTAAAATAAATTTACACCAATAATTGATCAAACACTTGCTGGGGTGGATGTGGTGAAAGCAACACCAATTCAAATTCAACAAGGTAGGGCGAGGATCTTCTTCCGCTTGCTCACCCATGCCCAATATTTGCAAGTCAATTTTGTTTTCCAAAGGAAACATAATACATCATTAATTATAATTATTTGCTGACATCGATTGGATTCATCATCCTTACACAGCACTAAAGGTTATGCCTGCCCACTGCATATGTTTGTCATATGACTCGAGTCAACTACAGTTTGTAACTGTTACTTGTTGTACTAGGCTACCTCCACCACCATTATTTTTTATTTTACTTTAGCATTGCTAATCATTATTATGGTTTCTTGTTTGGTGTCTTCTTCTTGTGTACTGTATTGTACTTCGACCTACTACTCCTTCCAGAGTCTTCTCTGGCGACTGACTGTCTCATTTTCTTTTTTTGCAAATGTTACTGCCAGTGTCTACCACTACCACCACCACCAAGGCATCTTGGGAAACCAAACCATCATCACCATGCAGCCATCTCTGTGCCTAAGTTTATACATCAATCACAGGTAAGAGAAGAAGTTTGGGGGAGGCATAACTAATAATTGAAATTAACTCATTAATTCACACACCCACACCCTTCTGAGTACAGTTGCATACTGCATAGACTAGGAGTAGAGACTGACAAGTCACTCAGTGAGGGTACCGCATTAATCTGTTCTTGGGTTACTAACAATTAAAATCGTCACATTATTTAAATCAAAAACTGGCTGTGGTCCTGCAGCAGCAAAGGAAACTGTGTGACATAAAAGAGTAACCCCCCCACAAAACATTTACACCGTGTGTAAAGTTAAAGTATACATATCATTTAATCCCCTTACAAAATAAACTAATGTAAAATATCCCCTGACCCAACCCTCTCCCTAACTCCAACCAATGTCCGTTGAATTAAAGAATTGCCCATAAATATAAATAAACCCCAACTTTTTCCCAATGTAGGCCCAGTGCCCACCCATCACAAAAAAGAATAAAAAAGGGGCAATCCAATGTGATCTCTTATCGGTGGGCCGGCTTGTTACCTCTTCTAGGTGTGCCATTCAGAGGAGCATAAGGTGCCTGAAAGCTCGACAATTGCATCCACAGGTGGGGGCAACAGTGTTGGATGAAGTTTGGCGGGCGGCTGCCAGACCATGGTGCAGTACCACTGGAGGGGCCTGGTTGGGGCCCAGGGCATTGAAGGAGGTTGTAGCTGCTGCCGCCTCCTCTACCTCCTCTGCCAGAACCACCAGCCGTTGATATTCTCTGCAGATGGCCTCCAGCTTTCAGCACCAGGCGACGGCTGCCAACTCCTTCCAGTCTGATTTTTTGGGTTAGGAAGGAGTAGCTATATCAAGAAAGAAAAAAATACTATTGTAACCAATATACTCTTAGCAAAACAGTAAGATAAATGAATTCTAAACATAGTGGCACAGTAGTACTAGCAAGCAAAGTACATGACATTTGTGGTATCATTCCTCTTCCTCAGCCTGTACATTTGTGGGAGTTTCAGGCATTATACTAGCACTATGGACTAAAGTAGTACACCAGTCTTCTTCTTCTCTCTTGTTTAGCTAAATTAAGTAACAAACGTACTTGGGGCGCAGACTTATGTCTCGTTATTCTTATTTACTACTGTCTGCAGATGGGGAAGCTGACTAAACAATCATCATATTTTTCTATTGTGGGTGGCCTGGCCATACTCTCTGTTACATCAAGACCAACTGCTCAATTTCACTTTCACCTTGCCCTGACTACTACAACAAGGCAGATGATAACTGATCCAAATTATCATTGATTATATATGGGACGATCAGGTACTTTCTTTTGGTTGATTGTGTAACCATGCAGCCAATAGGCAATCCATGGCAGGTTGACTGAGTCAAAAAAGTAATTAACATAGGTAGGGAGTGGGCCTCGGATTCAGAGGGAGGCGCTTGATAACAACATACATACACAATACATACTTTGTGCTTGCAAACTACTGTGAGTCAAGGAAGTATTCTGAAAATACAACTTTGAATAAAAAACCTTGCAAAATAACAGTTCTGTATTTCTCTTCTCGAGCGATTTTTCCATTTATCAATCATTGCATTGCTTTTCTAGCCTTATACTTTTTTTATTTGAATCTTCTATTCACCTTGGCTTTGCTACTCTGGCGCAGTTTATTTTTCTTTTACATTCTCTTCAAAGACTCTTCATTCAGTGACAGTCAGTCTCCACCTATGCTATGGTGATTGCATTCCATCCAGGCATCCATCAATTCTAAGTAAACATGTCTATCATTCATCTTAATCTCTCAACAAACCTTAGTTTGTTTCACCAACAACAAGCATTTATTTATTTTTAACCACCACCCATGCGTCCTTCCTTCCTTGCTTGCCTTTGAGTCTGACCCATGAAACACCCCAAGGTTTCTTGCTATCCCCCATACTGTTTTACCCATCCAGGCAGGCAGATTTTCTTTCACCTTCCACCCATCCAGGCTGCAACCACCCATGCATTTGATTCTTATCAGCCACCTATGCATCCCACGTATCCTTCTCTGCCAGTCATATATATTGCATCTCACCCATCCTTCCTCCTTCCATTCCTTCTTTCCCTTTTCATTCAACCCATCCATCAAGGTCATCTGACTCTTAGTCTTCTCCATAAAACATTCCCAGCTGAGTTGAAGTCAGACATAAGAGGCCATTAGTTACTCAACTACTCCCTCCGCTAATGCTATTGCTCTAATGCTAAGTAAAGGGTGCCTTCTTCTTCAACCGTTGTTCACAACAACTTAGTCTCTCTCATCAGTACAGTGTACACCCTTGCAGCGATTGTAATGTCAATAAGTAAGGAATATAACTTAACACCGCCTGCCACTGCTGCTGGCTTACCCCCTGCAGCTGGCGCATCTTCTGCTCCCTCCTTACTGGGATCGTCTTCGCCGCTGGCCCCAGCACTTGTGGTCGGTATGCCTAGAAAAAACATTACACATTTTTTAGATGCCATATGCACCTTCCCCTATTTATTCTTTTTCACTAGCAAGATTGAAAAAAGTTAAAATACATACATATCATATACCACATGCATCACGAGTACACATCGGATACTAGAGATGAGTAGAGTAGACACTAGTAGTAGTCTGTCCTATCCTATCCAAAAGAGTAAAATATGTGGTTGGGAATTTTGTTCATGGGAATTATCGAAAAGCCTCTCAAGATTAAGAAGATTAGAAGAAGACAACCCAAAGGATTGGACTCACTGGCTAGGGCTATTGGTGAATCTGAGTTTTAAAACCTTTTAAATAAAGAGTGGCCAACTGGGCAAGTTTAGCTACAGACAGACTAATAGTAGTAGTACTAGTACAGAGAGTCAGAGCAGAGGCAGTTAGAGGCAGGGATAACAAGAATTTAGAAACCGATATTCTAGATCGAAGTAGATTTGGTAAGAAATAGAATTAGGAAACGGAAATAATAGTTTGGAAAATATAAGGTGCAGTAAAAGTTAGGGATATGAATATTAATATTAAGAACAGAAGGACTTACTGGGGCCAGCAGCAGAGCCTTCGGTAGAGGAGTGGTCCTGGCCCCGGTAAGTATCTTGTTGTCCAGCTCCCTGCCGACTCCAACCCCGTCTTCTTGCCCCTTGGTGATGCTGATCATGTAAGATAATAAAGAAAGAGACAAACATTGATGGAGGTGTGGCCAGCCTTCCTGGGGGGGTACGCCTACTGCATAGCTGATTCACACCTTGCCCCGGTAGAAGAGCACCTGAAGCAAGAGGAGGGCTGGTGCCTCCTCAGGGGGGCAGCCTAGATGCTTATCAGAGGTAGTGTGGCCTTTGTAGCTCACCGCTCTGATATGTCAATTCACTAGCTATCTGGACAGGAGGGAGGTGTGACATCCTTCCTGCCCAGCCTTTGTCTTTGACTTCAGGGGGTGATCACACTGGTAGGAGGTCGGAATCTTGTCTTGGTGGCAGCAGGCATGAGAAGAGCAGACTGGTCAGCCAGATTACAGTATAGCTGGGGACAACCAAGGGTAACTTCTAAGGTGCCCTTTTGGTGCATGCCACAGAGTGAGAAGGCACATTGTTTGATACCAAGCATGATGTATTTTAGTGGTACCATCACGGAACTGCCAATCTTTAGGGTACCCGGTTGGCAGCCCATGTTATCCTATAACCTGATAACACATAAAGGGCCAGATGTAAGTAATCCAGATTTACTGATGCTAAAATACCGAATGTTACCGATTCTGTATTTTTCGAATCGGTAAATGGGATGTAGGTATTCATTCGGTAAATTTTACCAAATTGGTAAGATTCGGTAAATACCGAATCGGTATTTACCGATTCGGTATTTCCCATTCATCCCTATGGGCCTCCAGGCCCATAGGAATGAATGGGAATTACCGAATCGGTAAATACTGATTCGGTAAAATGCAAAAACACATATAAGGGTGGAAGGGTGTCACTTTGACGCCCTGTTGCACCCCTGAATAGTGCATGGGTGCACATGTGGTACAGATACATGCCCTAAGGGCATGTATGTCTGCCACATGGCACTGTTATAATTTGCAAAAATTTTCTTTTTTGAGGGTTTTTCGATATTTACCACCAACTTGTAGTTGGTAGTAAATAACGAATCCTGAAATGGGAAAAGCGCTCATTTGAGTGCTCCCTATATTAAGGATTCGTTAATTTACCAAATCGGTATTTTAAGGAATCAGTAATTCAACGATTCCTTAAAATACCGATTCGGTAAATTACCGAATCCGTAAAATGGCCACCTACATCTCAATAGCCTAATACCGGTCGATAACGGCCAAAATTCGGTAATTTCGGCCATTACCGACTGGTATTGGGCGACATACATCTGGCCCCAAGTGGTTCCCAGAGGGGAACTCCAATACAGGAACATATAGGATTGCACTTACATACTCACACCTTAAATATAATGCACCCTGCCTCCTGGGCTGAGGAGGCCTTCCTTAGAATTGGCTTACATATGATAAAGGCAGTTTATGTGACCGTGCCACAAATGGTGAGGCTACAATCGAGGTCGAGCAGTTTGCACTGTTCCAGCAGTTTGCAATGGCAAACCTGCTGTCAGTAGGTTGCATGGGTTTCCCAGGGTGGCCAAAACTTATGCTGCAGCCCTGGGGACCTCTTTACCACCAATGCCCTGGGTACCCCTGGTAACTTATTAAGCATGGGTTGAAAATTCATTCCGCTCGCAGAATTTGCGGATTTTTGGCAATTTTGCAGTCCACAAATCGCGAGAAATTGGCCAAAAATCCGCAATTCGCGAGTTGGCAATTTCTTTTTGCTTTGTCGCGCTTCAAAAATACAATGTCGTGTGCGCGGCGTTCACTTACCGTGATTCGGAGTTTGCTGAGCTGTTTTCCTCCCGGTTTGCATGCGCGGCGCCATTTTGGATCTGGCTGCGTGATCGCGCAAGACTTTTCGACCGCGAGTACGTCACGGAGTCCCGCTATCTTGCACTGCGAGACTTTGAGAACACGAATACGTCATAAAGGCCCGCGATCACGCATCACGAGAGTAAACAATTGCGAATACGTAGATGCGACGCAAAGCTGACATCCGGCAGGAGATTTGAACAGCTCGCTTTCCCGAAATCGTAAAAATAAAAAAATCCGCAATCTAGCAAAAGTTTGTGGATTTTGCAGACCCCGAGTATGCTTTTTCACGCTCCTTTGAATTTGCAAAATTCACCCATACTCATAACTTATACTAGGGATTTATAAGGGGTTAAGCTTTGGTAAATTTGGCAATACCAAGCCAAACACAACAGTAATGAGAGAAAAATCAGGCATTAATATAACAATCGGCATTTGGAGCAAAAAGTGGGTGTGACCAAACAAAAAGGGGCACTTTCCTACACACTACTTATAATAAATTTTGTGAAGTGAATCAGACTCCATTGTGCAATAGAAACCTCACACCCATTTTGTTTTCTCCACCCATCAGACTGTGGGGCATATTCTCAAGGAGCTATCACCGAGTTCATGGCACTTTATCGCAGCCAAAGTCGCATTAAATTTATTGCCCCATTCACTAGCAGATTCTAACAGCCCATAGCACCAATTTTACCTGCGAAAACTTCGCCATAGATGACCCCCGCAACCATCGCTAATGAGATGCAGGGTAGGCGTTCCCGAGCAAAAATCTGCTACAACACCACTCCGCAACATTCTCAATGACCAGCCAGATCTGCAATAAGATTACAAAATATGAGGTATGGGGCGTTAGCAGCAGGAAACTAACACCTGTTCTGACCACGTGTAAAGTCAGACCACAGCCTGCACCACAAAAGGGAGCCCAGAGCCACACCTGAAGAACAAAAGTTGCCATGGAGCCACTGAACAAGCGTCACGGACAACCAAGAGGGCCACACCACCCACTGCCACCACCCCAGGACTCCCCCTAACCTCCGGACCCCTGCTGCCCCACCCTGACCAATACTGAGGCAGCGCAGACAAAGACAGTGACCTCAGAAAATGCACCAACCTCAAAGACCCAACAATAGAGAAGGTCATTGCCCACTACAGGCTTAAAGGGACAAACAACCTCCGCATCTTGACCACCATTGGCTACCAGCTTACAGTACCAACATAGCAGACAACCAACATCCCACCTCAGACAAATATGCAGACCGTGATGCAACTGTTGGCCTCTGGTACCCTGCAACCAAAAACCGCCCGAGTCGGTGGAGTCACACAGCCAGGCCAATCCAAGTCCCTCACAACGGTCATGGATGCCACCATCAGCTTGGTACCCCGCTATCTATACATCCCACACACTGCGCAGGAACAGCCGGAAACCAAGCAATGCGTCTACGCCGCAGCTGAATTCCCACACGTGTCAGGGGGGCAATTGACTACACACATGTTCCACTTGTGCCCCCTGGCAACACTGCACAAAATAGGCACAACAGAAAGTGCACAAATCCCACCAATGTGCAGGCACTAGTGGACCACTGGGAAATCTCGACCAATGTCGCCGCCAACCACCCACAGTGTGCATTATTCATACACCTCCTACAGTCCATCATCAACCTGCATCACCAGGATGGCACCCACGGTAATGCACTGCTCGTTGGCCAATACCAAATGCACACACCACACACCTCAAGTCCACAGTCATGCAACTCACAACACAGGAAATGCACACGTCACAAGCTCACATACAAAATGCACACCCACCCGACACGACAGCACAACTCACTGTGGGACCGTGGCCAGGCCATGTGCATTAGCCAGCAGTGGCATGGCACCTCAGCCACACAATAGCAGAATGTCGTAAGAAGCGGGGACCAGGCATGTGTGAAGGAGGCAAGTAATCGATGAATGAGAATGTACACAATGCCAAGTGTGGCGTGGATGTGATGGACCCTGTTTGTTCAACGCCGTACCTTGAGGAGTGTGAAGAAAGGACTTCTGCTTGCCGCCCTTCAGCCTTTCAGCCCTCGTGAAGAAAGGACTTCTGTTTGCCGCCCTTCAGCCTTTCAGCCCTCATCACCTCAGCGCTTCGCGGGTCCCGCATCGTGGATAAAGCCCAGCAGGTGTGCGCAGAGACTCAGGGGTTGTGTGCCGAAGATCCATCAAGGGGAGAACTGAGACAGCAGCAGGGCTGCGAGCGGTGTTGCAGGGATTCCGTTTGCCAGAAGTCCCTGCTTGACTAACCCTGAACACCTGGGACGCTCTCCCTGCTTGCTCCGCCCCCCTCCTCCTCCCCTATTTAGTTGGCACACCACACCGCTGCGCGGGAGCGCCCGATGCTAAGCCCGGGCAAAGGGCGGGCCCGTTTAAGCCCGTTAAAGACCGGGTAAGACTGGACTGGGCTACCTACCTAACGTTCATATTCATATATTCTGTCTGCGCCTTCAATCTGCATATCTGTGGTTTTATTTTTGTGACAGTACAACACTGTTTCTCTGGGACAAAAACTGTTTGTGTGCTCTTGTATTAACTGGACTACTGTGTATTGTTAATCATGTGAACTAGAGGTAGCAGGAGCAAAACTGCACAAAGTTTGGCACAGATTACCGGCCCGATTGACCAATTCATTACAAGGGCTAATGAAGCTATTGATCAGGGCATATTACTCCTGGACCGACGAGTTTCACAAGACTTGGCCCAAGCAAAACGGTCCTCGTTAGGCCCCTTGGCACAAGCGCAAACTCCTATCTCTCAGCAGGAGAAGGCTCCTGTAACAGAAATACGAGCAGATATCCATGGTATGCCCAATTTGGTTAACCTGTCGGCATCCCTATCTTTGCTGGACTCGCAATTGAGTCAGACTCTTGATGCAACGCCTGACATCTTTGCGAGCCTGGTTCGGGTGGACCCTGTACAGGCACAACTAAGGGGGATAAGGGAGGGCGCAATCCCAAAGCGGAGGAAAATAAAGAAAAGAAAGTACAAAAATGCAGCTAAGACACTGTCTAACACCCAGGGGGTGAGAAGTACTATACCAGAGTCAATGGGACTTAATAACCATCCAAATGAACGGAACATTGAAAATGACACAACTAACCCCCCCCTCAAGTTTTGAGGACCCCAATGATAATGATAATAATACTGATGTTGAAATCATGGGTGGAGGTTGCAAAATATGTAAAGGCAACAACCAATTACTGGCCAGGTTTGGAGAATTTATTAAGATCTAATTACAGCCAATCCAAGTGAGCCTTGCCACCATCGAGAAACAACTTGCAGCTGTGACTTTAACCCTGAAAAATCCAAACAACTTGAAGGGCCTAGGGGTGGTCACTGTAGGGGGCACAAAAAATAAGATTGCCAATACCACGTTTGGGCAATGTATCAAAAATACCCCTGTCGGACTGACAGACCCAAAAACAAAGCCTCCCCAAGATACGACTAATAAGGTTCTTGATCCACAAAAAACCCCAGCCCCTATAAATGTTCCTACTAAAGATGTCCCTAAAAATGTTGTCCCAAGCAATCACCCCTCAAGAAATCATCATATAGGAGAACGGGCTAAGGGTGGGGGAGTCAGTCCCCAATCCCTGCAATAAACCTCCCACACGAAGCAAGCCCATTGGTAGTCATTATGACGGGGGTACCTGAGCTGAGTCACAATACTGAGGAACCCACCTGGTCTTTAAAAAACAAAGTCCAGAAAAGGCTGAATATCAACAGACCATTGCCACAAAACTGTGCTAGCAGGATCAACATGGTGCGCAGGGTTCCCTGGATTGGCCCCAAACTAAAAAGAACCTTGGGTGACTGTATTATAGTCAATTTTGAGGATCCCCGTGCTGTCGATCACATCTGCTCATGGGGCTCCTTGGCCAAGGAGGATGGAATATGCACCAACCGCCTATCGTTCTTTTATCCACCAGTAGCCCGCAACATCGAAGGCCCGGATTGGTCTTGGAATCAAGGTGGCAATTGGGACAGGGGTTGGAACCAAGTAGGTAATAGGCAGGGGAGAAGAGATTGGGCGGATTGGTCAGGCAATGACAGGAGAGATATAGTGTTTAGGGAAGGATGGGGTGGTATACCAACTTCTAACAGATACAATTGCCTAGAGATGGTTGATTGACCATCATCGTGTATTGAGCAGTTTGGCGCAGGTCCAATAAATTTAGATGGCAAACTTGCGCAACCATTTAAAAGCTTTATTAACGACCGATCTCCTGAGACAATTATTAGACCAACTGATACTTCAATCCCATCTAACAAATTGTCTACTAATAAATCCCTAGATACCCTAGGGTCTTTAGTGAGCAAGGCGGATGGCCTCACCGGCCGGGGAGAACTACGGAGTGGCATACAGCAAACTAGCGGACGACGTGGAGAATTGGTGCAAACTACCATTATCCCTAATGGGTCGGATCGCGATTATGAAAATGGTGGTGCTCCTGCGCTTCCTATTTCTCTTCAATAACATCCCGATAGTGTTGTCCAAGGCCTTTTTTAGCACGCTAACCAAACTCCTTATCCGATTGGCATGGGGCGGCAAACAGCCCAGAGTGAAGTGGGAGATACTGACGCTTCCGTATGAGCAAGGGGGCCTTGGTGCCCTGATATGGAAAGGTACTACAGAATTGCGCAGGCCACGCACCTTCACACCTGGATTCACGGGAGTACTGATATCCCGCACGTGATCATGGAATGATTGTTTGCAGACCCCACCCCTCTCCCGGCTACGATATGCGGCCCTATGGATCGCAGAGTAGGGACGCTAGACTCTATTATGACCACTAACCATGCATGGCACTCACTACTGCAGATGCAGGATAAAGTACTATTATACTCCCCACACATGCCTATACACTGGGCGATCTGGCTCCCCACTTTAGCAGAACCGGGGGTCTATGGTGCCCTTCGCAAGGTGAGGATACACAATATGGGTGACCTGTTTGAACAAGGAAGCGTTAAGACATGGGAGCAAATCAAGTGGAGGGATACACCCTACGTTGCTGCAGCAGTTCCAATTCCACAGGGTAAGAAGCGCATTCCTGGAACTGTTGGGGCCGGACTGGAGGAGGCGCCAGAAGTCCCGGAGCTGACGTATGTCATTAACACGGCTGCTCCCCAAAAACTCATAACGAAACTCTATAAAATAGGCCACAATCACACTGCACTGCTGTACACCAAGGCACGCTTAGCTTGGCAAACCAACTTAAACACACACATAGACGATAGCATGTGGACATACTGTTGTGTGAACTCTAGAAGAATATCACTGAATGGAAGGCACCGCCTGGTACACTTTAAATACTTGCAGCGTGTTTACTACACGCCGGAGAGGCTGCACAGATATGGCCTGCGCAAAACCCCGGAATGCGAGAGATGTCATGCCCCAGTGGCGGACTTTCTGCATATGGCCTGGGCTTGCCCGGGGGTACAGAAATTCTGGCACTTGATTTTTGCAGAATTGAGCAATATAGTCGACTTAGAACTGCAAGTAGACCCTGCCCTCGCCCTGCTTGGATTCTCGAAAGGGGTGCCGGCGGCAGTCCGCAAGCTGGTGGACATGGGCATGCCTATGGCAAAAAGAGTAGTGGCGATGTGCTGGATGAGGGGCCCCTTGCCAACCCTGAAAAGTTGGTCTGGTGAAATGCTGTACTGCAATACGCAATCAGATTCCTATGGCGAGCTGCTCCCACCCAGGGCCCAAGAACATCTGGGGAATGTACCAAACCTATATGGCTTCCAAGGAACAGATGGAGGAAGCCCCAGCGCAGGCACGGGACGGGCAGTCGGAGCAGGAGGATATAGAGCCATAGGCAGCGCGGCCCCGAGGGGTAGGGCGGAGGACCACGCTAGGACTGCAGGCTTGGGGGAAGGCCTTAGGGGCAGCCCTGCGTCTTCCGAGGATTGGGTTGGGGGCACCACCATGGGGGGTAGCATCAAGGGGTGGTCAAGTTCCAGGTAATTTCATGTGTAGGTTTGGGAGCCGACACTCCAGAGCTAGGTACACCACAAGGGTCCGCTGGACAGTCACGTTTCCTGAGCACTTGTAGAGCATTAGGGGGTAGGGGTGGGAGTTTTGTCACTTTCTTTGTTGAGGAAGGGGGGGAGGGAAAGTTACAATAAAAAGTTAAAATAAAATGATGTTGGACACTAAAGATATGATGGATAGATGACCACCGTTGGTGGCATCCATTTGTGTATGTAACAAGAACCCTACTTGCCTTTTCGTTATGTACTATACAGACCAGTTTGAAAGTGATGCCGGCCTGAGAAGGGTTGTAGGCGTACAGTTTTGTATACTTTTCATCCTGCCAATAAAATAAATGAAAAAAATATATATATATATATTTATCCCCAGATCACTCGAGCTACACTAGATTGTTGCTATCTAGGATGAGAACAGACAGCTTTTTCAGACTGTTGACTCTCCCGAATACAAACAATTGGTCTCGCAATTTAATTAATTGCCCATGTGATGATGTCTCAGCACAGTTTAATATATATTTTATTTTCTTTTGTAAATATTTTGCCTGGGGGAGAAAAAGATATTTACTACCCCTTTTAAAATCATGGGGCCCGTGGCAGTGTAGACCTGCTTTGATTAAGCTGTATATGTTACAAGATGACCTGACTATTTTAACAGCATGCCAAACTTCTTTCTGTTTTACGTACTTTACCGGCTGACACAGTGGACTAGTAGGTCACACATTTGAAACTGAGTCTTGAGTACACCATGGCAGAGGACGATGTTTATGGCTGACTTGAAATCACTATACTCTCTTCAATCTGGTGCTACCAAGTCTTTGCTTAGCATCACAACCACAAGTGAATGTGGGCCCACGCAGACTACTGCCCACAGCCTACGCTGCGCTCTAGTAGGTCACACATTTGGAACTGAGTCTTGATTATACCATGGCAGAGGACATTAATTATGGCTGAGTGTATGTCACTATACACCCTTCAACGTAGTGCCACCAGGTCTTAGTCGTACATCACAACCGCAAGATTCTGTGGGCCCAAGCAGACTACTGCTTTAGGCCTATGCTGCGCTCGAGTAGGTCACAGAATTGGAACTAGACATCGAATATTCAAAGGCAGAGTACATATCATTGCACGCAAGGAGAGGCATAGGAGGATGACGCCTTGCATTTGGGTGGGAAAAGGATCATTGTTACGGAGGTGATTGAACACTACCGAAGACCCTTGTGTCACTAACTCTGTGCATCGCTAACCTAGGACACGTGGCTGTGTGCCACTGCTGACCGCTACCTTTGGCCTACACTGCGGTCCAGTAGGTCATGGAGTCTTGATTTCACAATGGCGGAGTTCATGTCAGTGTACCGGCATCACCTCTCAGCCCCAGTGCCACTAAGTCTGTTCCCTGACATTCATGGACACTCTCTGGTTGTACATTGGTGTCGTCTGAGTCTTTGGACTAGGGGGTAGTTTTCATCCACATGCAGCTGGTACTGAATTGGTTTTGGCAACAAGGCTGTTGCTTTCCACTCCTCAATTTGCTGCTTCCGGATAACATCAGACCTCTGCATCATGCCCTGGAGGACACCTTCCACTTTTCCCCGCAACACTCCACCATATACACCTTCGACATCGACGAGGACCCACTCAGTCTGTGTGGCCCTACCTCAGTGGACAGCAAGTCACCATCCTATGGCGGGGTGCCTGTGCCGGCTGCTGTGTATCTGGGGACACTAACTTTGTGCAGCTCAAGTCAGGGAGCCTGTCTGATTCAATATTTGATGGCCTCTGAGATGATTGGCTTGGGGTTGTCAAGGCCATGTGTCTGTGGCCCTATGCTGTCCACTGCCTCCGACCTCAGCTGCTGTCCACCAGGGCTCACATATCCAATTGAGTCCTGACCGGCCCTGATGTGTCATCACCACATGAGGCACACGCCACCATCGTAAGTACCACCTCCAACTGCCAACTGCCAGCGTCAAAATAGTGGTACTGACAGACTAACGGAGTTGCTCGCACCTGTTGTGAATGCCATCATCTGCCTATTACCCTGCTCAGCACTCCAGGTGCCACTGACTCAGTGCACCGCAACCCATGGACCATCCCTGATTGAGTTTCGTATTGTGGAGAAGTTGCGCAGCAATGTCACCTCAGGCAATGTGGGGGACCTGGGACATTGAGGAGGTAGATGATGCAGGACTAACACACCCCACTGCGTCTGCATCAGGAATATCCTGAAGGGACACAATACAATTCAATATCAACAAGAGAGGTAGGGTGTAGACACTCCTGTACCCCAATCATATATACTGTAAACAACGAAGGAGTGACTAAGGTGCAAAACAAAAGTGATAATCGCAATGGGTTCATGAAATAACTCTTCACGGTGTACTGCACGCGTGATCAATGCTCACACGCGTGCAGTAAAAACAGTGGGGCAGTCTTGAAATCCCTAAGGGGGCCCGGACGACTGTCTTCTACTAGAAGAAAGTCAGGGCGTTTGCTGGTCACCTTCGAGTGGGTGGAGGGAGAAGACCTTAGTTCTTATAAGGACCCTCACTCACCACTAGTTGGTGACATGCTTCATCATCGGGTCCCCGCTGGGGTGACCGAATGTCTCCCCAGCGTGCTACAATGCCTGGTTACAGCGGAGCAGGATGTGGTGGGTGCAACAGTGCCCAAATTAGGAAGTGACTAAACGTGATAGTGCAAAAGTGTATTTAACAATTAAAAAATGTAAAGGTTGTGCCTTTAGAAAAATTTTAATAATGGCCAACCCGCATTGGTTAAAAACAAAGTGAGCAGACTCCCCGGGTTCTTAATTAAGGAACGGGAGTCCTAATTCAGAAGTAAAATTTGGTCGACATGTTTCAGCTGTTAAAGTTGCATGTAGCTCAGCTTTCATCAGGACCTAAAACAGAAGTCCTCCGGTGGTGTGCACGCTCTAAGATGCACCCTCCCGTGAGGCTCTAAGTGTGAAATTTTTTTTATATAATGTCAGAGGATGGAAGAACATTCCATCACCACCGCACTACTCACTCTGGTAGGGGTGTCTTAAAAAGGGAACCTGTGAAAAAGAAGGGACAAGAACAAGACCACAAACACAAAAACATGAAGGAGAAGGGTTAATTCCTCCTAAGCAAAGTTGTTATCAACATTGGTTTCATGTAAGTTCATCTCAGGGTATCATGCACAATTTGTGTGACACCCATGATGGGGTGCTACCTTATATTCCTTAATCAGGTGCACCTACATGCTCGAGGGTCAGTGGGATCGAGCAATATGCCACTCAATTCTGGGGCGGTAAAGTTAAAAACCAAAGTGATAAGAGGGTATAAGCAAGTATTTTCTTCGATGTTTAAATACACACACACACACGTGTAAGGGGCCAGGAACCCCCTTCCCAGCGTGAGTGAAGGATGCTTAAAAAACGGGGGGTGGTGGTTTTAAGTAAGCATATCCACAAGAATTTTCTCATCCTCATCCACACAAATAGAGGGAAGAGCCCTCTTCGAGTTAATGTCAGAAGGGTGATTTGAAAATGGAAATATGTATTTGAGAAATAACTCACTTCCTGAGGGAACACATTGTGCTCCTTCGGAAATGACAGCCTGGGTTGATTTCACGCGGCGCTATTCTGTCAAAAGTGGAAAACAACAATCAGGTGGGTGTCGGTTTATGAGGAAATGATATGGCGTAGTTAAAGTTCGCCTCAGATAAGGCGCTCGCCATCATGCTGGCAATCGAGTATCACTTACTTCCACGCCGGCGGCTCCCCACCGTGTACCTACATGGACTGTAGCTGTCTCCCGGGAAAGAAGAAAGATTAGCGCACCCGGTTGGTTTAAATGACCAAGGAGACTGATTGGACGCACCTGCCCTCGTGGGTGCATGACGTAGGAGGAAATATCGCGTCTTAAAGGCATAGGCACCTATTTGAAAGGAAGGCGATTTTGATTGGTTACAGGCTACCACTGGGGGCGGACTGTACCGGCATTACGGAGCTGATAGTTTCAAGGTCGGGAGTTTGAGTCCCGGTATTATCACACCACAACTTGTCATTAAAATTGGTTGTTAATTGTAAATTTAAGGCAGAGTGATCGTCTGATCACAGAATAATACAGCTGATCAGGCAAGATGTCCACAGTGTGAATGTGGTTCCTTCGCCTCAAAATCCTTTCTATTGCTTGTTTTTTAGTTTGTTAATTAATGACTTTACAGTTCGGGCAAAGAAAGATATTCTGTGCACAGGTCCTGCATTTAGATAGAGAAATCAGGAAATTAATGATCACCTGGAGACAGTGCGGTAATCCCCACCTAGGATGGAGGATTTTATGTGCACAGGTCCCGCATTAAAGTAAAGAAATGCGGGTAATGGAATGGGTGGTTGTCTTTGCGGCACAGTCTGGACTCAGTCCCTGAACTAGGGTGGACAGAATCCACCTTGAATCTGGAAACAAATTCAGTTTATTATTGGACTTGAGGTATTGTTCATCAACGTAATGCCGTACCCCAAGGTATGTCATCGTTGAGGCCTTTCGTGTTGGTGCTCAAACGGTACACCCAACGTTGTTCTTTCTCGAATACTAGGGACTCTGAACTGCCCTCCAGATGTTCCAGGATGGTCCATTCGAGGTCATTGGGTGTGTGGTTAGTCTGTAGAAAATGTGCAGTGAGTTTCGTTGTCGTTTTTTTACAACGAATGTTGCTCCGATGTTCACATATTCTTGTTTTGACACGTCTGGATGTCATCCCAATGTATTGTAACTTGCATCTGCAGGTGATCAAATAAACTACATTCGCTGTGTTACAGTTGGTGTGGTTGCGTTGCACCCAGCGTGTGCCATCCGCCAAGTCCAGGAATTTCGTATGTGAAGTCAGATGGCAAATACTGCAGTTACCGCAGGGGTGGTAGCCTGTTACTGGTGGTAGCCCCCAAGCGTTAAGAACGCTCGGTAGTTGGTTGTTGTTATTACTGTTTCTTGGTCGTGTGTGGACCAAAGAGTCTTTTAAGCTTGTGGACCTTTTATAGGAAAAAAGTGGATACCCATCAAGGATCCTGAACACCAGCCAAAAGAGAGCACGGAATCAGCCAAGGGAGGTTCTACTGGAAGATAACCCCACTTCAGAGGTGAATGAGATTCCCCTCACATGTGTCACCACTTTTAATCCTTTATCAAACGCAGTGAGCAGATGTGTATCGAAAAACTGGAGAATCATCACTAGCAGTAAGGCACACTGGCAAAAACCACTTTTTTCCTATAAAAGGTCCACCAGCTTAAAAGACTCTTTGGTCCACACACGACCAAGAAACAGTAATAACAACAACCAACTACCTAGCGTTCTTAATGCTTGGGGGCTACCACCAGTAACAGGCCACCACCCCTGCGGTAACTGCATTATTTGCCATCTGACTTCACATACGAAATTCCTGGACTTGGCAGATGGCACACGCTGGGTGCAACGCAACCACACCAACTGTAACACAGCGAATGTAGTTTATTTGATCACCTGCAGATGCAAGTTACAATACATTGGGATGACATCCAGACGTGTCAAAACAAGAATATGTGAACATCGGAGCAACATTCGTTGTAAAAAAACGACAACGAAACTCACTGCACATTTTCTACAGACTAACCACACACCCAATGACCTCGAATGGACCATCCTGGAACATCTGGAGGGCAGTTCAGAGTCCCTACTATTCGAGAAAGAACAACGTTGGGTGTACCGTTTGAGCACCAACACGAAAGGCCTCAACGATGACATACCTTGGGGTACGGCATTACGTTGATGAACAATAACTCAAGTCCAATAATAAACTGAATTTGTTTCCAGATTCAAGGTGGATTATGTCCACCCTAGTTCAGGGACTGAGTCCAGACTGTGCCGCAAAGACAACCACCCATTCCATTACCCGCATTTCTTTACTTTAATGCGGGACCTGTGCACATAAAATCCTCCATCCTAGGTGGGGATTACCGCACTCTCTCCAGGTGATCATTAAGTTCCTGATTTCTCTATCTAAATGCAGGACCTGTGCACAGAATATCTTTCTTTGCCTGAACTGTAAAGTCATTAATTAACAAACTAAAAAACAAGCAATAGAAAGGATTTTGAGGCGAAGGAACCACATTCACACTGTGGACATCTTGCCTGATCAGCTGTATTATTCTGTGATCAGACGATCACTCTGCCTTAAATTTACAATTAACAACCAATTTTAATGACAAGTTGTGGTGTGATAATACCGGGACTCGAACCCCCGACCTTGAAACTATCAGCTCCGTAATGCCGGTTCAGTCAGCCCCCACGTGGTAGCCTGTAACCAATCAAAATCGCCTTCCTTTCAAATAGGTGCCTATGCCTTTAAGATGCGATATTTCCTCCTACGTCATGCACCCACGAGGGCAGGTGCGTCCAATCAGTCTCCTTGGTCATTTAAACCAACCGGGTGCGCTAATCTTTCTTCTTTCCCGGGAGACAGCTACAGTCCGTGTAGGTACACGGTGGGGAGCCGCCGGAGTGGAAGTAATTGATACTCGATTGCCAGCATGATGGCGAGCGCCTTATCTGAGGCGAACTTTAACTACGCGATATCATTTCCTCATAAACCGACACCCCCCTGATTGTTGTTTCCCACTTTTGCCAGAATAGCGCCGCGTGAAATCAACCCAGGCTGTGATTTCCGAAGAAGAACAATTTGTTCCCTCAGGAAGTGAGTTATTTCTCAAATACATATTTCCATTTCCAAATCACCCTTCTGACATTAACTCGAAGAGGGCTCTTCCCTCTATTTGTGCGGATGAGGATGAGCAAATTCTTGTGGATATGCTTACTTAAAACCACCACCCCCCGTTTTTTAAGCATCCTTCACTCACGCTGGGAAGGGGGTTCCTGGCCCCTTACACGTGTGTGTGTGTGTATTTAAACATCGAAGAAAATACTTGCTTATACCCTCTTATCACTGTGGTTTTTAACTTTACCGCCCCAGAATTGAGTGGCATATTGCTCGATCCCACTGACCCTCGAGCATGTAGGTGCACCTGATTAAGGAATATAAGGTAGCACCCCATCATGGGTGTCACACAAATTGTGCATGATACCCTGAGTTGAACTTACATAAAACCAATGTTGATAACAACTTTGCTTAGGAGGAATTAACCCTTCTCCTTCATGTTTTTGTGTTTGTGGTCTTGTTCTTGCCCCTTCTTTTTCACAGGCTCCCTTTTTAAGACACCCCTACCAGAGTGAGTAGTGCGGTGGTGATGGAATGTTCTTCCATCCTCTGACATTATATAAAAAAAAATTCACACTTAGAGCCTCACGGGAGAGTGCACCTTAGAGCGTGCACACCACCGGAGGACTTCTGTTTTAGGTCCTGAAGAAAGCTGAGCTACATGCAACTTTCACAGCTGAAACATGTCGACCAAATTTTACTTCTGAATTAGGACTCCGGTTCCTTAATTAAGAACCCGGGGAGTCCGCTCACTTTGTTTTTAACCAATGCGGGTTGGCCATTATTAAAATTTTTCTAAAGGCACAACCTTTGCATTTTTTAATTGTTAAATACACTTTTGCACTATCACGTTTAGTCACTTCCTAATTTGGGCACTGTTACACCCACCACATCCTGCTCCGCTGTAACCAGGCGTCGTAGCACGCTGGGGAGACATTCGGTCACCCCAGCGGGGACCCGATGATGAAGCATGTCACTAACTAGTGGTGAGTGAGGGTCCTTCTAAGAACTAAGGTCTTCTCCCTCCACCCACTAGAAGGTGACTAGCAAACGCCCTGACTTTCTTTTAGTAGAAGAAGACGGTCGTCCGGGCCCCCTTAGGGATTTCAAGACTGCCCCACTGTTTTTACTGCACGCGTGTGAGCATTGATCACGCGTGCAGTACACGGTGAAGCGTTATTTCATGAACCCATTGCGATTATCACTTTTGTTTAGCACCTTAGTCACTCCTTCGTTGTTTACAGTGCGGGACACAATACAAGACATTTTCTTCACATGAGCACGCTCAGCTTTAGTGCCCCTACCTCAGTGCACTGCAACTCACGGACACTTCTGTTTGTATGTTGGGTGACCTCTGTACTTGCTCTGGCTCCCTCCATGTTGCTCAGCAGTTGCCTCTGTTATGCAGGTTTGTATGTTTCTGTTGCACTGGTGTCCACTGTTCAGGTTGATGCCAGCACCAAACACTCTGTGCGGGCTGACTTACACTAACCCCACACATCTCCAGCACAGATGTCACTGTACACGTGACCCTGCCAATAAAGGGGCCGGGCGCACATGCCTGTAGCCAGTTTGACATGATATCTGCGTGTGTCCCTGTGGTCTTGTTGTATGCATGAGGACCCCGGGCGCTACCACATTACTATATGCTGTGTACAGCGGATGCACCATGTAAATGCAAGCAGCGGGTTGGAGATTTGTCGATAACCACTCAATTCGTAAGGGGAGTAGGCTGGGCCATCGTACGCAGAGCCAACGTGGGTGTGTGACTGATGTTTGCATGGCCATGGGCGTGGTTATGTCCTGGGTATGTGGGATGTAGGTGGTCCCTGAAGGCTAATGGACATCAACGTTTGTGATCTAGTTCACCTTCCATGGGTTCGGACCCCACCCTCACCTGTTCGGCTACCTTTTGGCGTTCTGACACCTGGCATTGGGGTATCATGTGGGGCTCGTTGAAGTGGTGTGAGCCAGCCGTGCTTGCGGGTGCTTCCTGCTGTGTGGTCTATTTCAGGGTCTGTGTTTTCATCTGCGTAGCTCGGCTGCCCTGGTCCTGGTGGTGGGTTGGGTGGGATGTCAATGGGTTTTTGTAGGGCTTCGTGTCAAAGGTATGGTGGTCCTCTCCTGCATCACTGATGTGTGGTCTTCTCTGCTCTGCTGGAGGATTTGTGTGTCCCTTTGCAATGTGAAGGGGAGATGCATGGTGTCAGACAATGTACATTGTGACTGGGAGGTGCAGGATTTGTATGAGAGACTGGGTACATTTGGACATTTCCATTTCACAGTTTCCAGCTCTGTCAGATGTAGTAGGCCTGTTTCTGTGCATGTGCAGACCCAGTTATGTCCTCTGTTATGCAGAGTCGTGTTTACCCATCGTACCACATTGTCGTCCATGTGGGTGTGCTGTTCTTGCTATGTGTGTGTGTGCTGAAGTGTGCTACGGGGAACATGATCCTGGGTCATTGTGGGTGTGCAGTGTGCTACACCTTGTTGCGCATGTGTGCCATTGTGCCCATCTCTCCCCATCTCCCCAGTCATTGGTCATTACTCACCCTGTTGATGTTGTGTCAGGTCCTCCGGAGCTGTGTCTGCACTTCCGAATCCTTGCACTGTCTCCATACTGATGACTGTGGCCTCCGTTTCCTTCACCTCCTCCAGTGGTGCAGGACTCCTGCCTCCTGTGACCGTTGCTGCCTTCCTGTTGGCAGCGGCTTTCTGCCTGGTTTTGGCAGCTAGCAGGAAACATAGGAGACAGACTGAACCGCGCCCCACTAATGGAAACTGCAGCCGTCTGTGCGGACGTGTCGTCAGGCGAGGCGTGGAGAGGCGAGGTGGGTGGGGTTGGACGCTGATCGAGTGGCAAGGTGTGTGAGCTGCCGTGTCCAGGAGCCGGGGAGCCGAGTATCTCGGAGTGCCTCGGGGCACTATCGGCATCGGGGATTGAGACCAGGATCCGGGTGCAGGTGCGGTTGTGTACCGGTAAGTCGGCAAGTGGCAAGTCGGCAATTAAATCCGTGTGAGGGAGTAAGGGGTGGAGAGGCGCGAGGGCCGTCTGCTGCCACCCCCCCCGGAGTTTGTGGGTAGGGTAGGGCACTCGGTCGGGTGAGAACGGTCTTCTCCCCTGCTCTCCCACTCCCTCCCTGTTCCACACGTTGTCGCATGGTGCATGGAGAACTCCCCCCACACTTCCTGGTTTCCTGGTTCTCTCCGGTGCTGCTCTCAAGGGCCCTGCAGGTAGCTCCCACTTGCAATGGTTTGTGTCCGCTCTCTTGCTGCCTTTACCCCCCAGCTCAGCCAGTCGGCCATGCAGAGCACTCGGCTGCTTTTTCTAGCTCTGGGGCTGCTCCCCCCGCCTTCTGCCCCTGAACCTGCCCTTAACCAGCCCAGCATCGGCCGGCCTTCCTGTCCCCTTGGCCCACTCTTGTTGAGCCACCCCTGTTCCCCCGCACCATTTTCTGTGTGGCTCTCTTCCCGACATTTTGGCCTGACCTCCAGTCTGGGCTCGAGGGGTGCAGCGTGTGCGGGCTGTTGCGGGTTGGTGGCTTGGGCAGGTGGTAATAAAAGAGCGGGGGGCCATCTGTCACGACATTGGCGATCACCGAGGCACATTGATAAAGCTACGGTGCATGCCCTCAGAAGTGCCAAAGTATTCCGCCTTAAAAAAGAGACAGATACCTATTAATCTGACAGTCCCTCGACGCTCTCCAGTGCCAGGACAAGCTAGAATCCTGGGACAGCACGGAGCATAAAAGACCGGTTTAACACTGACCTATTAGAGTCGGCCAGAGTTGTCAGCACGGGCAGAGTCCCCAGAGTGTCTGGAGTCTTTTGGAGCCTTCAGAGCCACCTGAGCCATCGGAGATTCAAGGACAACAAATCGCTTTCTGGCTCCAAGTCTCCAAGTCTCCAAGTCTACAAACCATCCTGGGAGAGCCACCGCAGATCCATCGGAGCCTTTAGGCCTCTGCAATCCCCCCTAGACCTCTACTTGCTCCGGTAGAGCACTGCACCGGAAGAGCGTGTTGCATCAGCTCTAATCCAACAATTGTAATAATGAGATCTGGGAAAGTAAGAAAGACCACAGTGGCGCCTAAACGGAGGAAGTCAAAACAGCCCGCCTCTGAAGAGGAGCCCCACTTGGGTAGCCATAAACCCCTCGCCAAGAAATAGTATTTGTGGCAAAATCCCTGTCGATCTGCTATGATAATTCCGTCCACAAAGGCAACATTACGGATATGCCAAAAGCCCTAAAGCCCTCAAGCTTGCTGGATTATTTAAAAAAAAAACAATCACGACTGATCCTCTTTCACAGTCCCAGCCCCCGGAAGAAACAAGGCTTGGACCCTCGGACCAATTCGCTGACATAAGCATGCTCTCTCGACAACCGTTATTTTTGAAAGTGGTCAATTGAAACCAAAAAGACGGCTCAACCCCCGGGAGTTTATATCTTCGGATCAACACTCAACGATCAGCCCAAGGACTGGCTGGGGGACGCAAGCTTCATTCAAAACCCTCCAGCTAACCACCAAGCCCAGCTGCAACTGGGCCAGCTACCCCCACCCACAATAACAGACAAAGATGCAGCATTCCCACTGCAAACCCACTCTGTGGGCCCATCGCTCAATCCATGTTTTTCTTAAGACTTAACACAGTCACCAGGAACTCAAGCAACACCCTCCCAACAAACCTTGGCTGTGCCAAAGGATTCCATAACAGTTCCTCCATGTCAAGTAACCCTTGCGCAAATCCATGTGCAAAATACTCACGTTCGCAAAAATACCAGTCAATCATCCAACTCACCTCAAACCATAAGCACCCCGAAAGAATTCCTGGTGGCGCAAAGTCCCCAGCACATTCTAATTTCACCAACTGTAGTAACATCGGCATCACCTCAAAAACAGTTCAAATCATCTGATCCAAATGACCAGCTCTTAGCGGATCTGTCATTTTTCTTAACAAATACTCCAAATTCCTCCAAACACACGCCAAAAACAAAGCCCAACAAAGAAGAACCTACAGCAACCAGTGTGTGGCCACAATTTCTTCAGACATTCCAACAAACAGTTAATGCATTAAATTATAATTCGGACAAACTGGAGGCGCAGGTTGACCTTCTAAACACCCTAGCGCTATTCAGGTCAGGGATCGACAGCAAACTCGACAAATGGAACAACTTAATACTAGGAGCGCAAGCCTCCACAATGCTCGTACAGTCGATTTGTTGCTGCTCCCCAATTATTGATTCTCTTTCCTCGCTCCCTGATTTTCTATCCAGCATCATAAAGGAAGTCAAGTTGCTGAAGGGAGGTAATCCATCCATAACTCCATGTCCGCAACGCCAAAACCAGTCAGTCCAGACTCAAAATCCTGCTAACCCGTGGACCACCACGACAGACAGGAGCAAGTCTAGCGGAGGAACAGCTCCCTGCCCAATCCAGCCAAACAGGCAGTCAAACTCCAGCCAACCTCAAACAACGCTGACAGGCTCTGTTTTGACCAAAGTGATGACTGAAAACGGTGAGGCTCTACGTGGGCGCACAATTAGCATGGATCACCCAGCGACAATGGATAGTTTAGCCTCCTTGGCTCCTTCGACAATGGAAGTGCTGCCAGTCCACCCTCCACCTTGCAGCAAGAGAGAGCGCAAACGCCAGTGCAAAAATAGAAACAAAACAAGGGTGAATGTGAATGTAGTTCACCCAGGACTCTTCCCTCTGTTTGTGAAAGCAGCTAACAAAAAATCCCTAAGTGAGATCGGTGCACCATCACTTTTAGCAAACTTCAATGATGAATCATCTGCAACGGCAACCCAACCAACCCTGATGAATGCCCTGATTCTAGCGAGATAACTGCGGAAACAGTAATAGACGAACCCAGCAGAGCCACAGAAAACCCAAGGACAACAACTAACGAGGCAAGCCTATCTGGGTCTATGAGGACACCAGGAAATCTTAACCCAGCGCCGGCCCAAAAATCACTCCAAGTGGACAACGCTACATCAAGAATGAACCTCACTAAAACAATTTTCAACAAACAAGTAACCTTGTCTAGTCATAGTCAACAGATGCTGAAGGCTTTTCACAGCCGGACGCAACAGAAGCAGGAACCCGATGCAGGCCCGTCATCCAAGAAAATTATTAAGTCGACCCCTATTTTACCTGATCACGAGAACAAAAACGATTTGCCACCTTATCATATCTTACTGGCACCTGAATACAAATCAAAGGGTCGGCAAGACATCCTCAAAAGATCGAACATAATAAAATTGGTGGATGGCATCTCGGGGCTAGCAGGGTTAGCTTCGAACGACATTGAATCTATTGAGTTCCTCCCTCCCAGAGGCAACCAGCCGTCTGAGGTAACCCTGGTGTCATTAAAGTCAGTCAGCTGGGTAGGAGCTTTTTTGGACCATAAGGCTACCTTGCGGAACTGGGGTATTAGAGTGTATGTAACAACAAAGAGAGAGATAGGGAGATTCCAAAGACACTCTCTTAATCCCCGGTTATATATCCAACAACAAAGTAAGAGAGGTCTAAACTGGTCAAGCTCACGGCTGCCATAGACGTGGAGCAAAAAAAGATAAGCAAGATATTGATGATCACAGTCACTCTAGTTGAGTGGGATCACAGTCACTCTATTTGAGTAGGAAAGCCCTCACACACCGACCTAGTCAGTGTCATGCTTCATCATCGGGCCCCACCGAAGAGACCGAGTGTCTCTTCGGTGTGCTGCGACGCCAGAAAGACTGCGGAGCTGGTTGTGTGGGGAGGAAGTGTTGTGAAGGTTCTCAAATTAAAAGTGACTAATAGGGTATCGAAAAAAACTTTAATAAGTGATCCCTAAGACACGTGTAAGTGGTAATATGTGTCTGAATTTAAAAGCCAAGGTTATTAGGATCTAATTTAAATTCAGCTAAATACCACAAATTTGTTACAATCAGTCAACATGTTTCTGCCTTTGTGGTATATATTCACCATGGCATTCTTCAGGACTATAACCCCGGCGGTATGGACACTCTAATAGTCCACCCTGACCTGGGGACGTGAAAGTGAAAAGGAAAGTGAAAAAAGTGCTTAAAATGGGAGAGCAATTTGCTCAATCCAAAAAGCCCCAAAATTCGGGGTATATCAGCACTTTAATAGACACTTTAAAGACCCCGATGATCGTCGGGGTCCGGTCTAGAGGGTTGCAGTAGGTCTGAAAGCGGGCTGAGAGCGCTGAGGGCGATGTGCCAATCGCGCTCCAACCCCCCTCCCGAGACCCATGGTGCAAGTAGCGCCCTATTTTAAAGTGCTGATATACCCCGAATTTTGGGGCTTTTTGGATTGAGCAAATTGCTCTCCCATTTTAAGCACTTTTTTCACTTTCCTTTTCACTTTCACGTCCCCAGGTCAGGGTGGACTATTAGAGTGTCCATACCGCCGGGGTTATAGTCCTGAAGAATGCCATGGTGAATATATACCACAAAGGCAGAAACATGTTGACTGATTTTAACAAATTTGTGGTATTTAGCTGAATTTAAATTAGATCCTAATAACCTTGGCTTTTAAATTCAGACACATATTACCACTTACACGTGTCTTAGGGATCACTTATTAAAGTTTTTTTCGATACCCTATTAGTCACTTTTAATTTGAGAACCTTCACAACACTTCCTCCCCACACAACCAGCTCCGCAGTCTTTCTGGCGTCGCAGCACACCGAAGAGACACTCGGTCTCTTCGGTGGGGCCCGATGATGAAGCATGACACTGACTAGGTCGGTGTGTGAGGGCTTTCCTACTCAAATAGAGTGACTGTGATCCCACTCAACTAGAGTGACTGTGATCATCAATATCTTGCTTATCTTTTTTTGCTCCACGTCTATGGCAGCCGTGAGCTTGACCAGTTTAGACCTCTCTTACTTTGTTGTTGGGTATTAGAGTGTATCCATATCTCACCCCAGGCTACCCCACTTCCCTGTTAACGCAACCAACACCATCTCGAAAAGCTGCAGCCATCAGACCAGCGGCCCCCTCCAGGCCATACTCGATCTTAAAAAATGCGTTCGGACCTGAAGATCATCATAAAACCCTCCCAACAGAGGTCTTCAATGCAGACTCAAGTCTAGGCTGGGGGTGGCTCCCAGCGATCTTGTCAACCAAAAGCTTAGAATGACCTCTTGAGGTAGAGCTCTCGGTCTTTAATCAGAAACCCTTGGGAAAGTCAATCCCCCTAGTAGCCTCACACATAACCGCAGTTAACCACCAAGGACATCCCACCTTCTTAATGTGTTCCTGGAACATCAGCGGCCTTCATCAAAAAACTGCGAATCATGACACTCTCTCTTTTCTCTGCGAGCATGCAGCAATAGCTCTGCAGGAAACCTGGGCAACAGACGGACTCCCGATTATAGGGTATACTGAATACTGGAAACCAGTGCTCAGGGACAGCTGCTACGGTCACTCTAAAGGTGGCCTATCAATATATATATATCTAACAACTTAAAAGGTTCAATCAAACAACTACTCATCGAAGAAGATTGGCTACTCGGGGTCAAAATCAACCCGTGTCGTAAACAGCGCTCACTTTTCCTTTTAAACGTATACATTAACCCCAGTACACGCACCAAAAAAGACCATCTGGCCCGTCTAACAGAAATTATGAACGACATAGCCGCAGACCACCCAAACTCAGATTGCATTGTCACGGAGGATTTTAACATCAACCTATTCCAGGGTAAAACAGCAGACACCGAAGTGCCCTTCTTGTTTAACATCACCGAGGCCGTAACACAAACCAAACCGCCTAACCAAGCCCACAGTCAATTGGGTGAGCTCTGCCTGATGAGATTCTACAGCGCAGGTTACCTGGTAATGAATGGTAGGTCTGTAGGTGACACTCCGCCTAACTGGTCCTGGTCAAATGGTAGCAAACACTCCTACCTGGATTACACCATCTGTAACTCAGACCTACTTCACTAGCTGGCCAGCTTTTGTATCCACCCACAAACTGAAAGTGATCATAGGCCCCAGGTTATTTCTTTTAATACTAAGCCAGGGATTCACAAATCAGCACCCCCAACCTGTCAGGGTACATACACAGAAAACTTAAAACGTCTCAAGTGGAGCGACGACATCAGCTCGAATACTCAACATGCATGCATGGATTTTATAAAAGGCAGAATCAATCAAGATGCCTCCCCGATTGCGACATGGACGACACTCTGTTCCCACCTGACCAGTTGTTTTCCAGCAAAAAGGCAGGCCCAAAGTCTAACTCAGACCCGCAAGTTCGCAGTTTCTCTACAAACAAAATCACTCAAGAAAGCTAGAAACAATGCACTGCGGTTACTCTAAAAATTTCCGGAGAATAGCGAACACCTAAATACTTACCAAACAGCCCAAAAGTTATTCAGGCTGGCGATCATCAAAGACAAACAGATCTATAAAAATCAATTCTGGTGCAAATTGGTGGGGGAGAGTAAGTGTAAAAACTCAAGGAAATTCTGGGCCCTTATTAATCATTCAAACCTGAGTTCCTCAAGCTTCGGATCAGCAAATATTCAAGAAGCAGAATGGGCAACATACCTCACTGACCATTTTAGGTCACAAGAACATCCGGGACCCACAAGTTGTGGATTGCCAAGTGAGACCGAGATCGGCCCTGTATCAAACGGAGCGCACCCACGGAGCTGTCAGATTTGATCAACGATGATCATCAGGTGCCCCAAGATAGGGTCATTACAGCAGTGACAAAAGCAAGACAAGATGGAGCACCCGGTCCGAATGGCCTCCCACAGAGTTTGTTCAATTCTGATATAGCTTTCTGGTCAGGAATGTTAACAAATCTCTGCAATTACGCACTGAGAACTGCAACAATCCCAGAATCATGGCGGGGTGCAATAATCCACCCGATTTATAAATCAGGATCACGTGCTTCCCCCAACAACTACAGACTCATTGCCCTTTTGGATATCAAGGCTAAACATTATGCAGGGCTCCTCCTGTCCTGGAGGACCTGTGGCAATGGGCAAAGGATCATAACCGGATACCGATGAACCAAACAGGATTCACCCCAAACTCAGGGACAATGACCAACCTACTAGCAGTGTCAACCATTGTCGACAAAGCCCTTTTAACTTCTAGGCTAGTGTTTTGCTGCTTTGTCGACTTTAAAGCCGCATTCAACAGGGTCCCCAGGGCGGCTCTATGGGAAAAATCATGACAACTAGAGGTGTTAAGCAGGGATGCGTGCTGGCCCCTCTTCTTTTTAATTTGTTTATAGCAGACCTTTCGAGGATCTTGGACGACACAAATAGTCACCCGCCAAAGGTAGGAAGCACGGCATTAAGTAACCTCCTATATGCCGATGATCTGGTTCTGTTCAGTTTCACCAGGGTCGGGCTGCAAAGGCTTCTTGATACATTGTTTCAATACACGACCATGAATCAACTAGAAGTCAATCTAAAGAAAACCCAAGTCGTCCCGTTTGGGAAGAAACGATATGCCCGTGGCGGATGGTCTTTTAACAACACAAGCCTCGCCATAGGTCAGTCGTACAAATATCTAGGTGTCTATTTGGACTCTAGGGGTAACCTTATAAAACAGCGCAATGAGATTGCAGTTAAAGCCACAACACTTGTGGTGTCACTAACCAAGCTCTCGAAAAACCTCTCGGGCCCAACTCTTTCACCCCTTCTGGAAGTCCTGAGAGCAAAAATTGGCCCTACCTTATCGTACGGCATAGGGATATTCAAGGGCAATTTGAACACTGCTTTAAACCAGCATACGAACAAAATGTATAAAAAGGTTCTCCGGCTGCCAAGTTCCGCATCCCCAGCACAGATAAGATTAGAGATGGGGTCACTAAATTATGAAGCTTCCAGTATCAGTGTATACCTTAACCTTTGTTACAAACTAAGACAGGCCGACTCAGGCACATTAGAATCTTTAGTCTGGCAAGAAATTATCGAAAAAACCCAGGAGGAACATTTCGTTGCCTTTTCAGGGACTACATCCAACAAATTTCAGCAACCGACCTCCGGGCCCTTAACCCTAGTCAGTCCGCATTTAAAACCGCAATGAAAAAATGTGTGAAAATGAGATCACTCATCATAGATAAAGCACTCTTCTCGAAACGCATTCACTCCTGGGCAGTTGTTATCTCCTACAGTCGGTTAACCCCTGCCACTTACCTTTCCTGCACATATTCACTATATCTAAAACACAGTTTTATATCTCTTAGAATATGTGACTGGCGATTTTTAGAAAACCTACCCCCTTGGCGCCGCACAGTGGCGAACACAACATGCAGAGGGTGTGGAAAAGCAGCAGAAACGTTGCTGCATGTGGTTTGCATCTGCTCGGCTTTCAACCTCCAACGTAGGTGCAAGCTCAGGGCTGAATGGAATAGGCTGGGTGTTCAAACCTGTAGGCAAGCCATCATTGTGGCTCTGAGCCCTGGAAACACTGACTTAAACATAAGACTGATAAACTTTATTCAGCAAGTGTACCGTAACTTTAAGCAAAAGAGGTCTGCTACCGCTTCCCCCCTATCTTTTTAACCACATAATGCACTTTACAACATATTCCAAACCGCTAGGTAGTCTGCAATAAAAAGAACATGTGCAGTACCACCAGAACATGGTTGTTTTTATATTAATGCAATTACAGTTAATGGGAGTAACACAAAAGGGGCTAAGACATTTGACATTATGTTTTATTCTTCCATGTTTTTCTCGTTCCTCTTGTGTTTTTACTTCTCTTTTAAAAAGGCATGTAATTTGGAGGCAGAAGGCCGTGTAAGATGATTATTTATATTATGGCTGTTTAATCGATTGTTCCATCATTCTTATTTTTAAGTCTGTAGACAACGTGAACTTGTAATCTTCTTTTAAAGTTATATGTTTTATATCTAAATAAAGATCTTTGAATTTGAATTTGAATTTCTGCCTGGTTTAGATTTTCCCATCATGCCAGCGCCTCTTGGCCTCCTCCATTGGCCTCCTTGACACTCCGTCTGCATTCCTGGTAATCTAATTGTGGGCCACTTGATGGTAATGTTGTGTCACCTCTGTGACGAGGATCTGGTTTTCCAGCGGACTGCACCACGTCTTCCTCTGCCTCTTCTCACTGGCCTTTACTGACCCTGTTACTCCTAGCTGGTGGTACATGGGGGTTGTGGGCTTCACGTTGGCTTCTGAGCTCGATCAGGGTGCAAGCATGTTGCTACGCACTTTGGATTGTTTCTGGTGTGTTGTATTTGTAGCTTTTATAGTGCATTTATCCACCAGAAGCACAGGATTTTGCAGGCCTGTCACTGGTTTTCGCTGCTTTTTATACCGCGATTGGCCTCATCACCGGATTTTTTTCGTTTGCGTTTCGCATTTTAGCGGTGAAGCATTGATTTTTACGCGAACATTTGATGCGCTATCTGGAGACTATCGCATGGTACCGCCGTGTTGAGAATGCTTGGTTAACACGGAGTAATTTTCCCACTATAGGCTGCGGTTTTAGAAGTTGCGTTTAGTTACTTTTGTGATGATTATCACACGTTCTTGAGAATATTCCCCTTGCAGAAATACACTACAAAAGCAGTGCAGTGCCATACTAATTGCAGATTGTGTGCTGTATGTTACCAAAAGTAGTGCAGTGCCACACCAGTGACAGATTGTGTGCTACACACAACTGAAAGCTGTGCGGTGGCAGGTTGCGTGCCATTAAAATTCCGATACCCTACCATCACCCAAGCAGACTCTCAGGATCAGCGCATCTTTAGGATGACAAAGCAGCAGGCACCTTTGCGCTTTCCATTAAACAACTGAAAAAGAAGCATTTTTTAAAGTTATAACTTGTGCTTGTTGAAATCGAATCATTATGTAAGTCCATGCTTCGCATGTCATCAAGAATCCCTCTATTCATAACATCTGTCTTACTTTTGAACTCCTACTTTTACTCTAATAGTAAATATTTAGAATCAATGTAAATGACTGCATCCTCTGAAGTACAGTATTGAGGATATTTTATTATGGGACATAACGTCCCTTTAAGATTGTTTCCTGGTGATAAAACAATCACCCCTCTGTCATGTTGTGGAGAACACAGCTGTTCAAAAGAAATTTCTGTTGGGTAGTTTTTATTTAAAACAGTATTACCAGTTCCTCGGAGACCAGCTTATGTGATCTATTTTGAGTAGGTTCAATTCTGTATTTATAAAGCTGGTTAGATCAATTCTTATAACCTGATTTTCAACTGCAACTTCGAAGAAATATGCACATATGCTCAATTATATTTTTTTGCTTTGGGAGGACAGCTGGATGTCATCCATTACTCTTGATCAGAGATTTTCTTGTGATAATATTAATTCAGGCTTTGGAGTGAATCTGAACAATTGCGTCTTGATAGTAATTTATGAGGCAGCTTACACTTCAGCAAATGGGAAGAACCCAGCATATTGTGATAGTCTTTTTTTTAGCTAAACCTAAGCCTAACAAACACATTCCTCTAGTGGACACCCTAAGGGGGTTATTTATGAGCTCTTGCGTCACTTTCACGCCGCCGGTGCGTCACTTTTTGTGACGCACCAGCAGAGTCAAAATTTGCCTTGTTGTGCCATATTTACAAAGTGACGCATCTAGGTAGATGCGTCACTTTGTAAACTCCTGCACCACATTATACATGCACCAGGTATAATGTATGCAAGGGGGGGGCGTTTTGACGTAAGAAAGAGTCATCGAATTGACGCAGTGACATCTGTAGGATTTCACAGTGCCATTTCTTGGACGCTAATGCGTCAAAATCTTATGCCTGCCTATGGAAGGCGTAAGACTGACGCAGACACTAACAACATGGGACTTGCCCATGTAAAAGTATACATTGCTGGAGTTGTGTCACTTTTGTGACACACTCCAGCAATGCGTCACTTTTGCGCCTACAGATATGTCAGAAATACTGACAAAACTGTAACTCCTTGAGACATGATGCGTCATACTGTAAATATGATGCATTGTTAGTGTCGCAGGGAGAGCGAAGTGCGAAGTGAGGCATCGCTGTTTTCACGCAGTGATGCGTCACTTTTCATAAATGAGGCCCTAAATGTGTTTGAAATAATATAGCTGTCAGACTCTGTAGAGTGCTTTTATATGGCATCACTCATTACATGTTCTATGACATCACTGATAATGCGATTAAAACATCTGAAATGACCTTGTTGACAATAATGTGCATGGCAGGGCGCGACTTATAGTTACTTCAAGGCTCGAGTTATAGTTGCTTAAGATAACTATAACCTGTGCATTTCGGCGGCTTTATTTGTTTAAACTGCACGTTTTATGTTTTAACTGACATTTTCACCTAACTACAATGTCACTTTAACCTTATTTTTCATATATTTATTTTAGAGAATAGATAGATAGATAGACAGATGGATAGATAGATAGATAGATAGATAGACAGATAGATAGACAGATAGATAGATAGATAGATAGACAGATAGATAGATAGATAGATAGATAGATAGATAGATAGATAGATAGATAGATAGATAGATAGATAGATAGATAGATAGATAGATAGATTGATAGATAGATAGATAGATAGATAGATAGATAGATAGATAGATAGATAGATAGATAGATAGACATACAGACAGATAGATAGACAGACAGACAGACAGATAGATAGATAGATAGATAGATAGATAGATAGATAGATAGATAGATAGATAGATAGATAGATAGACAGACAGACAGACAGACAGACAGACAGACAGACAGACAGACAGACAGACAGACAGACAGACAGACAGACAGATAGATAGATAGATAGATAGATAGATAGATAGATAGATAGATAGATAGATAGATAGATAGATAGATAGATAGATGGATAGACAGATAGATAGACAGATAGATTGATAGATACTGGTATGCCTATCTCGTGAATATAGAAGACTGTTCAATTTGCCGTCCAAATGATGTATGACCGCTGTAGCTTGTGATCATTTTTAAAGTCGACCTTAAAACCATATGATACAGTAATTAGTTTCAATAAACATCATGCCCTGTCATATTTCTTAATACTGCTATCAAGCTAACATGACGTAGTAGTGGGTGCAGCTGGTTAGCGCTGTGATGTGACTTGGTGGATAATAATAATAGAAGACACCCAGACTACACGAGAGGAACGGTCACCCAGGCCACCCAGGCCCTCGTCAGCAGCAGTTTGGACTATGCAGGAGCCTCGGCAAAACTCCTGAAAAGACTTCAATGTATCCAGAACGCCTCTGCATGCCTGATCCTTGACATCCCTCGCTGCAGCCATATCACACCCCACCTGAGAGACCTGGCCTGACTCTCCATCAGCAAGAGGATAACCTTCAAGCTCCTCATCCACGCACACAAGGCACTCCACAACACCAGACCAGCTTACCTCAATGGACGACCCAGCTTCTACACTCCCACCCGCAAGCTAGGCACCGCCGACCTCACCCTCGCCACAGTCCCCAGCATCTGAAGAGCAACCTCAGGCAGCAGATCGTTCTCCCACCTTGCCGCAAAGACCTAGAACACCCTCCCCAACCACCTACGGCAGACCCAAGGCCTGCTGACGTTCAGAAGACTCCTCAAGACCTGGCTTTTTCAAGCAGTAGCAGCATTCTCCTCCCGCCAGCGCTTTGAGACCCTCACGGGTAAGTAGTGCGGTTTACAAATGCAATGATTGATTGATACTGTTGGCCTGATGAGGGCTTTGAATCCTCAAGTTGATTGCTGCTCTTGTATCTGTGTTAGAGGCTTCTTCGAGGAGAGATTGGATTGGTGGATAGCAACACCGTCCTGACGACTCAAGCATGCTAGAGAGTTGGAGGGCACAATCAGTGGGCAGAAGCTCAGGCACGCACCTGCAATATAAGACTTACAACCTAGCATGGAACATATCATGACTGAGAGTACAGCAAGAAAGCATCACAACCAATGGTACTCGTAGACAACAACAACTGTGAGGAGGAAAATCAGATTAAGAGATATGCTCCAAATTTAAGCTGCAAAAATAAACAGTAGTTATGCACTTAATTTGCAACCAGTCGGTAATAAAGTGCGGTTCTTTAAAAGTGGCTTGAACTCTGGGAATACATAATAAGCATTTGGGGCAATTGTGCTTGTTGACTGGTGGCGCAGTGCAGTGAAGGTATTCCCAATTTGTTGCAGCAACATCACAGAACAAAATCAAGGATTGATTCAGAGTAGTATGCATAGGAGTCTGACAGCTCTTTGTGGGCTGAATAAAAACTCAGGTCCTACTAACAATGCCAGACATGCATATCCGAGGGGGGAGGGAGGGGGGCGGTCGTAGTTCAACATTCTAACACCAGTCTTACCAACTTTGGGAAATGCCCGTACTTCTCAATGCTATTGAAACACAAAACATGTGCTAGATTGGAAGGGTCATTTGTAGCTGTCCCAATTGTGCTAGTTAACGTGTCACTCGGGGCAAGGCTCAGAAAACTGAATACAGAAGACTCCACTCCGAGGAGGCACTATGTTGGCAGGGTTGGCATACCAGCACTTCTTTTAAAAGGTGATGTGGTTGTATGACCTCACACTATGCTGGCACTGCCAAGCCAAGACCCATCCAGGCGGGTTGCAGAGAGTAAAAGTCTGGAAGGGGATTTTGTTTTTCCTTGGCTTGAGGTGAGCCCTGTACAGTAAGAAGAACCATTACTATGACAATTAAACACCTTAACAAACAAAGCAGTACAGTATCAGCACGCCTATCCTATATTATATGGCTAGGTCTGTTCTAGGTGTACATCTATAGTAACAGATCAAATCCCACTGAAAAAGAAACAGCCCATCATCAGTGTTAACATTAGTGTCGACATGTAAACACTGGCAAACGCCTCTGCAACCACAAACGTAAATGATAAGAGAAAGTGAGAATTAGTCATTTCTATTTCTTCCTGAAGGGGCCAAAACAATGTCACTTTGTTATACATGCTAGTAGAACGAGAGACGTTAATACAAGTTAGCGGAAAGAGAGACTGGCCTAACATTGTTCTGCTTGAGTTTTATTGTTAGGGATGCCACAAAAATAGTGTTTCTTCTTCCTTTTATGTCCTCCAGTTTTGCGTGTTTGACTTACATTTGCAGGGTTTGGGAGCATGTTTTAGGTCGGATACAATTCTTTTATACTCTGCAGACAATCTGGGAATATTACAATCTTATTTAATCTTTTCTCAGTATGTAATTATTTCACTGACTGGTGATTAGTGCTCGTACTTTGTTACATATTTTGGAAAATTCAAGAAAAGGTGTCTGGCCCAGGTTTTGAATCAACTCACCATGTCTTCTTGTCTTTTCAAGTGAAAGGCCTTGTTCTGTTGTGCTGCCTGTAGAGTAGTACGAGTTACACAAAAATGGGGTGACCCTGTGCCCCTCAGAACCTGGGTATATATTAGTAAAAAAAAGTGGTTCTGTCGGGTTTATCGGTTGTTTCCTATAAGTACGCTTAGTGTCACATATATTATTCTCTCCTATTTAAACATTCGTATCCCAAAGGCCTAAACACATATGAAACACTTTTGCAAATAATAACACACGCGACTCGAATTGCTGTCTACTTTTTGTTTTATCTAAAATAAATCATTCATACATATTTTTCACATTTATAATCAAGGCTGTCAATACAAGGTGCCGGGATACCCTTTGGGTGACAGTCTGCGCTATACAAGTATGCAATACATACAAACAAGGTGAAATTTGCGAGCAATGGGTGATCAAGTGACATATGTGCTCAGTGCTCAGTGATGTGCAATTTATAGAGAGTGGTTAAGATATGTACATGTGGGGTATAGGCCAGATAATTAGGGACATGCAATGACTCTGCTGGTCGTCGATGTTTCAAGCCAAACTTTGCTCCTTTGGGTAGTCAGGTCGGGTCTTCACCACGAAAAAGCGGGGCTAGGGCAGTGACAGCCCACACTGAACCAGAGTGAATCCCGGGTAAGCAATCATCTTGCGGTGCCTGGAGGCAGAATCAGAATAGGCCCAGGCAGTGACTGTCTCAAAGTGTCCGATCTCGCAGCACGGGAGGACTATGTGCTAGCGAGCAAAAAACAGGCATACATCCTGTGTATTCGGATCAGTCTGTCAGTAAGTGACAGTATAAACAATAAAACAATGGGCAGAGGCAAAATATACAAAAACAACTGAAGCAAGCAATTGCAAAAGCAGAAACGACAATAGATGCTTCCTCTTCAATGTATGCCAAAGACCAATCAAAACAACGAGCATGGTCGCCATCAGAACAAAAAAGACACTGTTCAGAGCATCCAATATATCATTTTCATGGTCAAAAAATGAATCAAGACCTTCTAGATGATTGGGATGGGCCATCGCACTGTCAACCCAACAGAAATTAATAAAGATTCTGCCCAAACATGTGTTGAGAGACCGGGAGTAAATCAGAAACGGACCGGTACAACTTAAATGGCTGGTCTAAAGTGGGTGCAGGAGAATTCCTCTGAAACAGTGCCCGTCAATTTTGACACCCAACCACTATGATCACTGAACATCTTCAGTGATCGTAGCGGTTGGTTCGGTTAAAACTCCATTGTTATGGTTTTAATTAACTAAACAATAAAGAGAGATTAAAAAAAATACTCCTTTAGTAAATAAGTCCTTTTGTAATACTAAGGGGCACATTAGGATGGCGGTGCAGACTTTGTCCGCCCCCCCATCCCGTCATAAAAAGGGACCGCCCGCCATAAGGGCCGGATCCCGTGGGTGCCATTAGGATGCCCCTGCCGCGGGCGCATCCTGCATTCCTAACATTGTGGCACTGCCCACCACAATGCCAGGAAGGCATGTCGTGCACTTCTGTGCACTACATGTCAGGCACCGCACAGTGCCTGCCATGTTGAGCATGGAACTGCTGGTACCCCCCATGTGCACCCCCCACCCCCCAGAGTCCCTGGGGGCCCGCAATGGGCCCCCAAGAGCAATTCCTGCATGCCTTTCCGTGGGGGCAATGCCACCACGGAAAGTCATGCTTCCGCCCTCATAGTAATATGGCTGGCGGTGTCTAACAGACACCGCCATCATATAAACTGCTTTTCCGCCCGGTAGGCAATCCGGCGGATTGTCAACTGGCGATAAACAGGCGGACTGTCTTCCGGTCCGCCTTGATGCCCCCCCCCCCCACCATGGTAATGTGGCAGGGGGGAAATTGATAGCGGGCGGTGGGTTTTGGCTATCCGCCCGCTATCCTAATGTGCCCTTTAGTGTTTTTATTTATGGGTATCATTTTCTTGAATTGTCTTTTTATTTATATGTTTTTTGTGTAATTGTTTTTCTTAAATCATTGTTAGTATATACTTTATTTGCCCCAGGTTTGCGTAATGGGGCATCTCCTGTTTGATGTAACCAACCAACAGAGGCATTTTCAAAATTGTGACTTAAAATCCGACTTTACCGTTAAAGAGGGTTTTATATTGCAATTCATTTGAGACCAAAGATGATCCTTGTAGCTATTTCCAATCAAAGTTAGGACTTATTATATGAAATAAGATGACCCAATATCATCCTATGGGAGAGGTAGTCCTTACAGTAGTGAAAACTATTATAGGTGTTCTCACTACCAGGAACATGTAAATATTGAAAACAAATGTCCTACCTTTCAACTACAATGTGCGTTACCCTGTAGTCTGTTTAGGGCCTACCATAGGGGTGACTTTTATGTATTAAACAGGAAGGGTTATGTCTGGCAAAACACTTTATAAAGGTCTTATATGTAAATTAAATTTGTCAGTTGAGTGTAAGCTCGTTTTGCCATGTTTCAAGGAGAGAGAACATGCACTTGAGAACTGGTTAGCAGTGGTAAAGTGCACAGAGTCTTAATTCCAAGAAAAATGAAATTCAGAAAACAGGAGGGGTGAAGGGTTAGTGTTTGGGGGAAGACCACGCCAAGGATGACAGGTCTAGCAACATGGGCATATATGTATGCTTCAATTGACAAACAATATATAAATATGTGTTTTCTGAGTCTGTTTGCACATGCCGAATTATGAATATGCATGTATGCTCATCTCAGAGTATATAGGAGAAATACAGAAACATTTGAGAATTCGCCTGCCATCAGGAAACAGCATCATATTTTATAATATATGTAAAGGCTGTCTAGTATATAGAGAAATTGAGGTATTTTATGTAAGAGGACACCTAGAATAAAACTAATCCAAATAGTGATCATTAGTAGCGCTATGAAATGGATATGTCTTAACTTAGTTAAACACAGTTTAAATGAAAATTAAACAACCAATTTCTTTCCTCCATAACTCAATTTTGACAGAGTGAATTATAAAAAAATTGAAGAAGTTTTCATCAATTGGCATTATAATGAACCTGCGGCCACATTTGAGTACTTGCTGGTCTAAAAGGCTATTTATCAAGCCCCTATTAGGGAACTCTAGATGCCACTAAACAAGTTCTGTTCAGGACATGTATCATGTTGGCTGATTTTGTGGTAATGATCACTTTTTTCAGATGGTGTTGTAAAATTTCAAGTATATGCAGAAAACGTAATTGCAAAAAGACTAATCATTAGACTGATGTGTGACAACCCCTTTCTTCATATCTACTCTAAATGTGGAAATCACAATGCAAATTCTAGCACTGATCAATGAGTGGAAATACATTGTTGTTCCAATTACATATATCTATCTGAATTTGAATTTCAGCATTTCCATCTGTGTTTCAGTTTTCTGAAACATCAAAACGAAGGCATGCATAATTGCAGGTAGCAGCAGAGCAGCCAGCTGTACCGCAGCTCATTTTCAAAAAAGAATTCAGTCATTTTGCATAGCTTTGTGCAGCCTGCTGTGCAAGACTGGAGGTGAATTATATAATGTTATCAGTAAAGTGCTTTCATGTACATTTTTCTCATACAATAATTAGGAACAGCCTCATCATTCAGAACATCAATGGTCAGTCACATGTGATGTACTAAACGGTATTTTCTTTGGCTTCCAAGTGCATGCTGCCTAGAGGGGCCATTCAGGGTACACAAAAACAGTTTCTTTGTCCTGAGCTGCATAGATTGTAATTAGCAATGATAGGCATTCCAGTTGCTTTGTTTGATGATGTCTCTTTGGGTTTTGTGACACCCGTTTAAGCAAGAATTTGAAAGGCAATAGGCCTCGCATTTGTGAGAGTTAGAGCTATTGGCGTTGTAAATAACAATGGCTCAATTCACAAAAGTAATCTAAGACCAAAATCTTAAATTGAAGACCAAAACTTTGTCTCATTTAAACTTAAATTTTGGTCTTAAGTTAAACTTAAGACCAAAACTTAAGTTTAACTGAGACAAAATCCTAATTTTACTACTCATGCCCTTTGTGAGTACCGAAGTCATAAAGTTAGATTTCTGTCTCAGATTACTTCTGTGAATCGGGCCCAATCAGTTTTACCTATGTGTTTTACATTGGAGTGTAGTTAATGTCAGAACTGAGAGGCGGCTGCTGCCCTGTCCAGAGGACTAAGTATGGGGAATTAACCCTGTGAACAGGGAGAAAGCTGCAGCACTGCCTAGAGGATTAAGAATGAAGGAGTAACAACGGGACCAGAGTAGCAGCTGCAGCACTGTCTAGCGGACTAAGAATCAGGAATTATCACTGGGAACAGAGACACAGCTGCAGCACTGCCTAGAGGACTTAGAATGGGGGAGAGTTACTGACTGGACCAGAGAAGCAGCCAGCAGCACTGCCTAGAGGACGTGGAATGAGGAATTACCACTGAACCAGAGAGATAGCTGTAGCACTGCCTAGGGGAATTAGAATGGGGGAGTTGCTGACAGGATCAGAGAAGCAGATAGCAGCACTCCCTAGAGGACTTCGAATGGGGGAGTTACTGACAGGAGCAGAGAAGATGCTAGCAGTATTGTCTAGAGGACTTATAATGAGGAATGAATACTGTGACCAGAGGGATAGCTGCAGTACTGCCTAGAGAACGAAGAATGGGGAAGTTACTAATGGGAGCAGAGAAGCAGCAAGCAGCACTGTCTGGAGGACATAGAATGAGGAATTACCACTGTGAGCAAAGAGACAGCTGCAACACTGCCTAGAGGACTTAGAATGGGGGAGCTACTGATGGGACCAGATAAGCAGATTACAGCACTGTCTAGGGGACTAAGAGTGAGGAATTACCACTGAACCAGAGAGACAGCTGCAGCACTGCCTAGAGGAATTAGAATGGGGGAGTTGCTGACAGGACCAGAGAAGCAGATAGCAGCACTCCCTTGCGGACTTCGATTGGGGGAGTTACGGACAGGAGCAGAGAAGATGCTAGCAACATTGTCTAGATGACTTATTATTTTTTTTTTTTTATTATGTTCTTATATAGCGCCAGATTCGACCCCCGAAGGGGTATCTCCGCGCTTGCCTTGGGAACCCGTCCTGGCTTTTCCCTGTGAGATAGCCCCTACAGGGCATCCCCAAGGTGAAAGCCAGGCATCCCGCCGCGGGGGGCCGTTGTGGAGATTAAGCAAGCTTAATGCCCAGAGTTGCAGAGTGTGAACCCATGATTAGGTCAGGCACCGAAGCGAGAATTATCGAGTCCATGGACATTTGAGCTCAAGACCCTGCCGCGTCGGGAATTGAACCCTTGACCAGGGTCTGACCTCTGCTTCAGGGTCTGCCTGCTGAATGGATACTGTGGCCAGAGGGATAGCTGTAGTACTGCCTAGAGAACCTAGAATGGGGAAGTTACTAATGGGAGCAGAGAAGCAGCAAGCAGCACTGTCTGGAGGACATAGAATGAGGAATTACCACTGTGAGCAAAGAGACAGCTGTAGCACTGCCTAGAGGAATTAGAATGGGGGAGTTGCTGACAGGACCAGAGAAGCAGATAGCAGCACTCCCTAGCGGACTTCGAATGGGGGAGTTACTGACAGGAGCAGAGAAGATGCTAGCAGCATTGTCTAGAGGACTTAGAATGAGGAATGGATAATGTGACCAAAGGGATAGGTGCAGTACTGCCTAGAGAACCTAGAATGGGGAAGTTACTAATGGGAGCAGAGAAGCAGCAAGCAGCACTGTCTGGAGGACATAGAATGAGGAATTACCACTGTGAGCAAAGAGACAGATGCAACACTGCCTAGAGTACTTAGAATGGGGGAGCTACTGATGGGACCAGAGAAGCAGCTAGCAGCACTATCTAGGGGACTAAGAACGAGGAATTTCCATGGGGAACCGACTAAGCTGCAGCACTGCGTACATGACTTAGAATGAGTAATTACCACTGGGACCAGAGAAGTAGCTGCAGCACTGTCTAGAAGACTTAGAATGAGGAATTACCAATGAGACCAGAGAAGCAGATAGCAACACAGTTAAGAGGACTTAGGATGAGGAGTTACCAATGGTACTAGAGAAACAACTGGCAGCACTGCCTAGAGCATTTAGAATGAGGAATTATCATTGGGACCAGAGAAGCAGCACTATCTAGACAACTTAGAATGAGGAATTAGGCATGAGACCAAAGAAGCAGCTAGCAGTACTGTCTAGAGGACTTAGAATGACAAACTACCGTCAGGACCAGAGAAAAAGCTCCAGCACTGCCTAGAGGATTTAGAATGAGGAATTACTGATGAGACCAGAGAAGCAGGTAGCATTACTGTTTAGAGGACTTAGAATGAGGGATTGCCGATGGGACCAGTGAAGCAGCTAGCAGCTCTGCCTATAAGACTTAGAATGAAGAAATACCACTGGGACCAGAGAAACAGCTGCAGTGCTGTCTAGAAGACTTAGAATGAGAAATTACAGATGAGACCAGCGAAGCAGCTAGCAGCACTGCCTAGAGGACTTAGAGTGAGAAATTACCACTGGGACCAGAGGAGCAGTTTTAGCACTGTCTACAGGATTCAGTATGAAGAATTAACGATGAGACCAGAGAAGCAGCTAGCAGCACAGACTAGAAGACTTAGAATGAGGCATTACCAACGGGACCAGAGAAGCAGCTAGCAGAACTGCCTACAGGGCTTAGAATGAGTTACCACTGATACCAGAGAAGAAGCTGCAGCACTGTCTAGAGGACTAAGATTGATGAATTTTGCACCAAAGGCCTAGGACAACCCTTTTACAAATCCATCGTACCTTGCTGCTCTCCCACAGTTGTCGAGAAAGTAAACAACCCTATGTAAAGCTAGGCCCTGTATTAATGAGGCCTCTGTTGGGGAAGCTTACAATAAGGCTGGGGTGCATTTCTTGTAGAAAATAGGGATGACCTGTTCAGACTGATGCAGCAAGCACATATGATGAATCTACACAAAACGTATGCAGCAAAGTAAGTGCTGCATACTGTCAAAGTGTACTGCGTGTTCTGAGCAAATTCTGCACTTTTCTGATGCAAAGATGGCATTTTAATCTGATCATAAGAATAACAATGGACATTAGATCCACAGAGATACATTATCTTCAGATATGCAGCAATCAATTACTGAGTTTCCCATGTAATGTATACACTTTTTCAGCTTGCACTGAGAGTTGTGAAAATGTATTAAGATAAGATTGAATTCAACAACGTATCATGTTTAAGGAACAGTAGTCTCTCATTTCAGTGACAAACCATGTCTAATTTAAGCCAATTTGCCGTATTTAAGATGCGAGCTTTCACAAAAATAAATGTAAATTCCAATGTCAGTTAAAAAAAAAAGATAACATGAGAAGCATAGTCTAAACTGTAATGGATCCGGTGTCTAAAAGCACGGCAGAACAATAACTCATGGACTGCACATAAAATAAATTACTGGTCTAAATTGAATGCCCGTTTCAGTACTTTAGAGCCTGAACTATAAATATTATCTTGGATTTTCTGGCTTTGTTTTGGAGATATAACGCTACCCACAGCAAGCATAACTGCGCAGCCACTTGGTATCATTTAAGCTGGGATTTTAAAGCATACACAAAACTACAGGAGTGATAATGTTAAAGCTACATGGAAGTCAACGCTTTCACTTTCTAAATTAATGTCAACACCCAGCATCTTTAAGAACCAGCAGTGATTCTGGAGGTAAAGTGTTTACAAAGAAATTAGGGGCCTATTACCAAGCAATAGCGATAATTATCGCTATTGCTTGGTTAGAGACAAAAATTTACAGCTGAGCTGCGGCGATTTTTACCGCAAATAAACTTTGGTATTACCAAGGTTTATCGCAAATGCGATAAAAATCGCCGCAAAGCATGAATATCGCTGAAAAGACAGCGATATTCATGCATTACCGAGCTAATGCTCTTAGCCATGTTATCCACCTCCCATTGGATAACATGGCAAAGAACTGCTCAGGGCAGGTGTTAGCTTTTGGAGATATTCGCGCTTAGCGCGAATATCTCCAAAAGTTGGTAATCGGAGATAGCGATGTTAGCGGCTGTTTTCAGTCACTAACATCTTGGCACGCCCACTTTGCATGCCATTAGTGATAAATATCACTGACATGCAAAGTGGGGCCCAAGATGGTCGCTATCTCCTACTAGCTGTCGCTAACTGGTGTTAGCAACAGCTAGGTAATAGGGAGATAATTTAATCTCTGCTTTCTTGGCTTTTAAAGCCAAAAAAGCAGAGATAAACTGCCTTGATAATATGCCCCTTAGGGCCTTCTCGCTTGGCGGCCCTACTCCCTGACCCCTTTCCATAACCTCGCAAACTTCAGCTTCCAAGCCTAACAGGCACACAAAAAATAAATATGTAAATAAGTAATTAATAAAAAGCCCGAAATACTTACAGACTATCGGGGCATATTATCAAGACTCGGCAATAAAATTATCGCCGCTTTATCGGCAGGAAACTGCCGATAAAGTGGCGATATTGGGCTTGATAATATGCTCTATGGAATTCAAATCGAAGCCCATGTTAGATGTGAAGGACATTTAACATGAGCTTCGATTGGAATTCCATAGAGCATATTATCAAGCCCATTATCGCCACTTTATCGGCAGTTTCCTGCCGATAAAGCGGCGGTAATTTTATCGCCGAGTCTTGATAATATGCCTTGGTCCATTAAAAGAAAAAAGAGCAAGAGCTTTAGGTGTTGTAAGTGACAGTGCCTTTTACCAATAACATCAACCAACTTCAGAGTGTGACAGGCTTGGGGGATGAAGGGGATCAATAAACTGCAATCGGAAGTCTTTGAAGGCAAATTGAACCGGACTGGAGATAATCACAGCTCACGCATATATGCCAGACATTCCACTCCACCATTTGCTACTGGCCAGGTCTCAAGAGATTTCCTAAAAGGACACTAGATCACTGCATGTTTGTTTTGACCGAAAATAGAAACAGGAAGCTTAGGAAGCAGAGCCCACACAATTTGGAGCAGTAAGGCTAAATCATTTAAAGCAAGGGACCTGCTGTTGTGTGCATAAACGGATGCATGCCTCAGTAGCATGGAAGTTGCAACAACAACAAAAAATCGATGTCTTTGGCAATTAATCGTGCTAGTCTCTTTCTGAAAGGAGAGGGTATGTACATGTTTGCCCTCCATTAAAATTTTAAAATGTAAATAGGATAACATCTTTGTGAAACCTACACCTGTGGACGCTGATCTTTTGATGGTGAGGTCGGAATTGAAAAGGAATGCAATTAATATGTAAAATCACTGAGCTCATGGGCGTAAGGATATAATGCAAAAAATAAATACACTTGCAGGCTACATGAAAGCCTCTTCGTGATACCACCACATTTTAATCAGTCACGCTAACTTACCTCTTCTTTAAAGCACTAACTTGCACGCGTTCTATCCTAGCACACTAAGTAGCATTTGGTAAAAATGTCAACACCGGATTGTCTGGTCGCTCAGTAAATATTCATGCCTATCTTTAAATGTACTAAGGAACGCACGGCTGCTATAATGTTAACACTAATGCCCCCATTAGGATGGCGTGCGGACTTCAGTTCGCCCGCAACCGAGAGGTGCTGGGACCAGACGCCAGTGGTGTTGAGGTCCTGCAATGCCAATTAGGATGTGACCACCACCCTGGCGGTCACATCCTGCATCTTTGACATTACAGCAGGCGGTGTGTAAGCAGCACCCGCCACAATGCCAAAGAGGCAGTTGTGCATTGCCATGCATGCAGTTGTGCATTGCCATGCACAACGTGACAGGCACCATTCAGTGGCTGTTACCTTGTGCATGGCAATGAAGGGGGGTACCATAGGCACCCCCCAGTGCAGCCACCCACCTCTACCCCCGGGGTCCCCCAACGGGCCCCCAAAGTCATTCTCTGCATGCCTTTCCATGGTGTAGTCTCTGCCATGGAAAGGCATGCCCACCGCAGTCATCAAAATATGGATGGTCGTGCGTCTAAGGCACCGCAACCATATTGTGGCTTTTTACTGCCCAGCCGACAATCGTGACAAATGCAGACCGGCAGAAAAGCAGCGGACGGACTTTCCGTCTGCCGCAGTACCCCCGCCCCCCCCCCTGAGCTTTCAGTCTCAGAGGCCCGGTAAGAATCCCAGAGAGCCCAATTGCTGCTAGAGTGTTTAAAGCGATATCAGCGATTTAAAAAGAAAAAGCATGTGTATTAAGCATGGGCTAATTTTGCAAATTGGCAATTCGCAAATTTGCGGATTTCCGAATTGGCAATTCGCAAAATTTGCAAATTCGAGCGAATTTGCGGATTTTTTTATTTTTGCGGGTGTTCGCGAGGCGCTTTGCGTGTTCGTGGGTGTTCGCGAGGCGCTTTGCAATTTTTGGCAGGGTTTTTTTTTTGGCCTGCTTAATCACTGCCACCCTCTCGTTTTTATGCTTATCTGCCCTCTGTACCACTTGCTTCTGTGCCCTTCTGCCCTCTGCCCCACTCATTTTTGTCCCCTTCTGCCCTCTGCCCCACTTTTGTGCCCTTCTGCCCTCAGCCTCACTTAGAATGGCGCCGGCAAGCTGCCAGGGCGCATTCTAAAATAGCTAGAAATAGCTTCAACAGGAAGCACTAATAGATAAAGTAAAGCAGGTGCTCCAGTTGAAGGTCAAATTAAGTTACACAATCATTAATCACCCCAAGTTTGGGGTGATTATTGATTGTGTAACTGAATTTGAGCAGCACCTGCTTTACTTTATCTATTAGAGCTTCCTTTTGAAGCTGACTTTTGTAGCTATTTTAGAATGGCTCTGGCAGCTTGCCGGCGCCATTCTAAAAGAGTTACAAAAGTCAGCTTGAACTTTTGACCCAATCCCTTCCGATCGCGGATTTTCGTTCGAGGATTTTGCGGGAAATTCGCGAATCTCGCGGATTGCGAAATTACCGAAAATCCGCGAAATACGCAAGCGGAACGGAATTTCCGCTCATGCTTAGTGTGTATGTACAGTGATGCCTAGTTGAAGGTCAAAGTCACGCATTGGACATATGCATGCTCATACAGTGATGCCTATTAGAAGATACATATTAGGGGTGCATCTGAGAATTGCAGAGTAACGCGCAAGTGTGCTAAAGGGGATACTTGCAATTAATAGCAACCAAACAGATTTAATTATATGGTGCATATAACCAGTGTGCTCTTAATACGGATGCACTACTGATGGAGGACTTCAATGTTCATATCGTTGTAAACAGTCACACGGAGATCTAATTGCATGCATATACAAATAGTGTACTTGTGCTGACTGGGTTTTTGGGTCTATTTCTGAGTGATGGTGACTTTAAGCTTGCTACCATCCTGAATCCCAATTCTTGGCTTGTGTTGGTCCTTTTCAGGCCTTTTTCCAGACCTAGAAGCATAAACTAGAGGATAGCTGCTTCATATGATGATAGATCCCTTATTCTTGATTCTAATTCATCTATTGCCTATTGGCTTTGACATAATTATGTGTCCTTTCATCATCCTACCTATAGTAGAGGGTGGATCCTGTAGTCCTGACTTTATATTATGGTTTGTGTATGTATTCTGATAGAGTTAAGTCCTTTTCGGGCCTACAAGGCCTAGAACTAGAGAGACTCCATTTTGCTTTCTGTCCCTGCTGACTGAGATGCTTGCAGGGTAAAGGTGATGTTTTAGTTATGAGGTGTTGTTCGCCCTTTGCAAACTGGAGAGAACCAGCCAGAGCTGAATCTAATCAGGAAATGTCCCTGGGCTCAGGTCTCTAGACGAAACAAGCAGTTGATCACTGTGGGGGCGTCTGGAGCAGGGAGCCTGGTGCATGGAATCGGTGGGAGGAGGCTACTGGCTGGAACTTTCCATGAGGAGAGAGCATTCCATATTAGTGAAGTGCAGAAGAGGCGGAGCAGTCAGTTGATGCTTGGAGGGAGAGAAGTCAGTCAGTCAGTTGAAGCTGGAGAGAGAAGTGAGTTGGTGTTTGGAACAGAGAGAAGTCAGTCAGTGAGTTGGAACCAGAGAGAGAGCAGTCAGTTAGACTTTGGAGCAGTTCAGTTCAATTGGTCTTTGGAATGGAGAGAGAAGACAGGTGATTGCTGGAGTTGTCAGAAGCAGTTGTGAGCAGATGGTGTTTGGCGCTGGAGAGAGAAGGCAGATGATGTTTGGAGCTGAAGAAAGCAGTCAGAAGCAGTTACTTATCAGAAGGAGTTGTGATCAGCTGGAGTCTGGAGTGATGCCTTTTGGAAGAGACTGAAGTTATATCGTGGATTAGTCTGTGGGAGCAGCTGGAGTGAGTTGGACATTGGAGCTGGGATAATCAGACAGAGTGAAGAAGCTAGTGGAGCGAACGGTTATCAGAGCGGCAGAAACTATATCATTAGACTGAAGCTGGAAAGTGAAGACAGTTCGTGGGGGAGAGGAATCCAGTGCAGAGTGATCAGCGCAGATGCGTGTCCAAGAGTGCAGGGGAGAATCTGAGACGAGCCAAGGCACAGACGAGAGAGGAACCCAGATGACAGCTAGAGCAAGACTTCATACTAATCAGGTGATATCTGTCTTGTTATATTAATGCCCATAAACATGAATCTTGTCCTTTATTTCCTAGGCTAGATTCCCCTACTGTATTGCTAATCCTTTTTCTTTCAGCGGTGTGCAGTATAATCCATTCCCTCTTTAGCTTTCTACAGTCCCTGTCAATTACATGTGGATGTGTTATAGTAATAAAGCTTTCCATTATAATAAAGAGACCCCGCAGATCTATGTATGTGTCTATTCCCCTTTTACTTTTCAGGCTATGTGTTATAGTGCAGTATTATATTGTTGATATTGTTATAATAAAGGAACCCCAGTTCTTAGTGAACCAGTGTGTATGTTTTATTGTTTTATGATAAGGTTAACCTTTCTTCTAGTCAGATGCTGTTCCAGGTAAATGGTAACTGAATAATGAGGGGGAGAGGAGAACTTGTATTAGATAATAAGTCATACACCATGTAATTTGGCCATCCTTGTGTACCACATAAGATATATGAGACATTCCCAGTAGGTATTAGATATATGAGAGAAACTTCCCAACAGAGAATGAGAGAGCTGAAGGTATTCATAGGAAAGTGATCGCCGTTGTAAGGCGGCATTAATGAGAGCACCAGGGGGGAAACTGGTGTGTATACCCACAGGATTGTGGCTTGAGTAAAAGGAACAGTCTTACGGGACTCTAAAGATAGAGAACAGTCTTACGGGACTCTAAAGATAGAGAACAGTTACGGGACTCTAAAGATAGAGAACAGTCTTACGGGACTCTAAAGATAGAGAACAGTCTTACGGGACTCTAAAGATAAATGGGATTGCGTGAGCACTGATTGTGATAAGTAATTAATTAAGTAAGTAATTGGAACTGCCCCCTTCACTATGAGTAGGAGGGTAGCATAGTCTGGGTCTGAGTTGCTGCGAGACTATAAGGTATGAGTGTGGTGTAGGACATGGACGTCCTTAGTAATCAGTGAGTATTCCTAGTAACCCTATAGATTTAGTGGTATTTTTGATGATATGAGCTTGTATTTTGCTAATTCCCCATCCTCAGGTAGGTACCCAGGTGCCTGGATAAATGGGTCCTGAGGAGGGAGGTGGTTACGTTTCGGCTGGGTTGGTGGTGTCTTGGTGAGCTGATTCTATATGGTCCGAAAATCCGGTTGTTACAGTACTGTAGGAGATATACATTCAGAGAAGGTTGGTTACTGACAGATATGTCATTCATCACATTGTTGTCCACATACATATGGGGGTAAACATTTGTGCATGTATAAGAGGTGCAACACATGATCATGGTCACATTATGTAAATGTACAGGAATTTATATAGCGCAAATCACCGAGCGGTTTCTAAGCGCTTGCTTAGGGAACCCGTCCTGGTATTCCCCTGTGAGATAACCCCAGCAGGGTATCCGCAAGGTGAAAGCCAGGCATCCCGCCGCGAGGGGCCGTTGTGGAGATTAAGCAAGCTATTGCCCAGAGTCACAGAGTGTGAACCCGTGAATTGAGTAGGCACCGGAGCGAGAATTGTCGAGTCCATGGACATTTTTTTAGGACTCAAGACCCCGCCGAGCCGGGAATTGATCCCTGGTCCCAGGCTGACCTCTGCTTCCAGGTCTGCCTCCTCTAACCAGTGAGCCACACTTCTAGGGTCCAGATAGATAACAATTAGGTATCTCAGCGTATGCATGTGTATATACATATGGACATAGGTGCGTGGTGCACACATATATTAATAGTCACATTTGTAAGCAGTGTATATACATAGAGTGATAAAACATTCTGCCTATATACAAACTGAAAGAAGGTCCTGGATAGCAATATAGCCTGCCTATTTACATCCTAGTGGCTAAATATGCACTGTTTCAATATGCTGATCTGCTGACCCAAGTTCTGGTAGAGGGTATTCAACCGGTGTTCAACATAGCCGCCTCTCTGGCGATCTCCTCGTATTCGTTCAAACCCCTGAGTGAGGTATCAAACATATGGATCCATTTACACTCAAGGTAATTGAGGGTATGTGAGAAATTCCCACCCTTTGGGTTCTTGTGGACTTTTTCAATCACCCACCATTTCAGGCTCTCAGCCGAGTGCCAAAGGTGGTGAAATGTTCTACCAGTTGGGCACCGTGTACAATACAGCGTATTCTGCTACAGTGTTGTAGGAAGCGGTATTGCACTCTTTGTGTGGTTTGGCCAATGTATAGAAACTCACAGGGGCATAAGATGGCATATATCACCCCTGATGAGTTGCAGTTGGTGAGTTCCCTCATGGTATAGGTGTATTCATTATGTTTGAATTCCTAGATCTCCTTTGTCATTGGGCAGGCCTTCCATCCTCCACATTTGTAATGCCCCTTAATCGGAGCAATATTCCATAGAGGTAATTGGACATTTTGGGGCTTCGATGGGAGTAAGGATTTGACCAGAGAGTTTCTACGGCTTTTGCGCTTTCTGAAAGGCATACATAATGTAGGTTCAGACAGGCCCAAATCGTCTGCAACCAAATGCCAGTGTCTGTTAATGGTTTTGCGGATATTGTTAGTTTTGGTGCAGAAAGTGGTGACACAAGTTAGTCTTTCAGATTTTGAGTGTTTTTCAGTTTTGATCTCCAGACGGTGTTCCCTCTGGTTAATCCAGGCTCTTGTTCTAGCCTTTTTAAGGAGCCTAATGGGATAGCCACGTTCAGTGAGACGGTTTAGCAGGTGTGCGTATTCCAAAAAGTAGTCCTCTTTTTTGGTGCAGTTGCGTCTGATCCTCAGGAATTGCCCATAGGGCTAGTTATCCCTGAGGCTGCGCAGGTGATGGCTTGAGTATCTCAACAGTGTATTGCATTCACTCGCCTTCCTATGTAGGGTGGTATGAAGTTTCCCCTCCTCTGTTTTTATCGTGATGTCCAGAAAATATATTTCTTCTGTACTGTGCTCATGAGAGAACTGTATTCCCGGGGATCTGGTGTTTAACCAGGAATGGAAGGACTTAAGCTGGGTCTCTGTGCCTCTCCAGATCATTAAAACAGCATCTATATATCGTCGCTACAGTTTGCTCGCATCTGTGAACGGGTTAGTGGGACTGTATATAAATGAGAGTTCATTCGTATCCATATAGATGTTAGCTAGGTTTGGAGCAAAACTTCCTCCTATTGCCACACCCTTCGTTTGGAAGTAGTAGTTATTTTGAAAAATAAATACGTTTTTGGTCATTGCTATTTCCAAGAGTGTGAGGATGAAATCAGTGGGCACTTGGGTGGGTCTGGGCCTTTTGTCTAGGGTCGCTCTGTTAACATCAAGAGCCGTCTTCTGGGTAATGTTCGTATATAACAAAGTTATGTCCATGGTAGCAAGTCTTTCTTCACTAGGGTTGAAGGGCAACTCGTCTAATAGTTTGATAGTTTCGGTAGGGTCTCTGAGGCATGCAATTGTCTTTTTGGCAATGGGTTTTTAGAAAGATGTCTATGTACTTGCACAGTGGCTCCAGGATCAAGCCACAGCCTGAGATGATCGGTCTTCGGGGGAGGGGGGGGGGTGTTTCCATACGTTGGTGGATTTTTCGTAATGTGTATATTGTGGGCAATGGGTAATGTTCAAGTAGTCATGCTCATGTTTACTTAGGAAGCCCTCAGCTAGGCCTTTGCCAGTGATGTTCTTTATAAGTGTGGCAATTTGGTTGCTAGGGTCAGAATTCAGTTTAGTATAGTTGTTGCTTATGCCAAGTTGGTGTGGATCTCTTGTTTGTAGTCAGTGGTATTTTGAACAACTATAGCCCCACCCTTGTCTGCAGGATTGAAAATAATGTTTGGGTTATTTTTGAGTGAGTCAGTGGCTGCTCATTCAGTTTTGGAAATGTTGAATTTGACATATTTTCTCTGGTTTAGAGAGTGCATCACGTCCCTCATGACCACCTGCTCAAAAGCCAAGATTTCTTGAGACAGCATTTTTGATGGTGGGTTTAATGTTAATGTTAATGTTAAATGGGGGGCTTCTATAGCGCACGGCTACTCCGAGAAGTGTCCCGTCGCGGTTAGAGCCTCACAGGTCTAGAGTGGGAGAAAAAGAAAAAAAACGGGATGAGTGAGAAGAACGTAGCATAGAAGGGTTGGAGTTATTGCATGAACAGCAAGGTTTTCAGATCTTTCCTGAATGCCAGCAGGTTGGAGCTGGATCTGAGTGCAAGAGGAAGATCGTTCCACAGCAGGGGAGCAAGATGTTTAAAAGAACGCCCCCCACAGCGGGCACGATAGATCCTAGGAGTGACTGCCCTGACCTGAGTCGAGGAGCGTAGGGATCTAGAAGGGAGATAGAAAGTAATCCATTTCTGGAGATAGCGGGTGCCTATAGCATGAAGGGCTTCAAAAGCGATGGTCAGGGCCTTGAAAGCGATCTGCTTCTTTATGGGCAGCCAATGAAGAGTTCTGAGGAGCTCAGTGGCCCTGGCTCTCCTTGTGAGGCCAAAGATGGCACGGGCCGCAGAGTTCTGCACAACCTGGAGACGCGATAAGAGGTATTCCGGCAGACCAAGGTACAGAACGTTGGCATAGTCAAGGCGTAAGCCAATCAAGGCCTGCACCGTGGTCTTTCTGTGCTCTACGGATAGAAGCGGCAGGAACTTCCTCAGCATCTTCAGGATCGCAACGTGTCTGCCAACCAGGCCCGACACCTGGCCCCTAAAAGAGAGGCAGTTGTCGACCTGAATACCCAGGTTTTTCGCAGCCCCCGAATCACTGTCAGGAGGGAACATGGCGGCGGGCCACCACTCTTTCCATCTGGGTTCTGCGGGACAGCCGAAGAAAAGCTCTTCCGATTTTTCGGAGTTGCACTTGAGGCTGTGCCGACTGAACCAGTCAAACACAGCCCCAAGGCAGCCCCGAATAGAAGTCCCGTCAAAGTCGTAGCCCTTGTCGCAGGTGAACAGGAGTTGCGTGTCGTCAGCATACGACACGGTCTGGGCCCCAAAACCCTCCGCGAGTGCCGCCAAAGGGGTCATGTAAATGTTTAAAAGCGAGGGGCTCAAAATTGAGCCCTGCGGAACTCCGACTTCCAGAGGCGGCATCGCAATGGAAAAAGGTGGAGCCCAGATAGTTTGCTGTCGATTGGAGAGGAAAGACCTAAACCAACTGAACACCGTCCCCCTAAGACCCACCTCCCAGAGTCTAGCTAGGAGGCGGTCATGGGGGACGGTGTTGAAGGCTGCAGAGAGGTCGAGCATCACCAGCATAACTTTTCCTCCCCTGTCTAAGGTTGCTTTGATTGCTTCGGTAACCTCGAGCAGAGCAGTTTCGGTGCTCAAGTTAGAGAGCGAAAACCAGACTGAGATTTGTGTAGTATATCGTTCATCTCTAGAAAGTGGGACAGGGTAGTGTGGACGTGTTTCTCAACCACTTTCGCAAGAGCAGGCAGAAGGGAGATGGGTCTGTAGTTGGCATGGGAATCAGGGTTCAGGTTGGCTTTCTTGAGTAAAGGCAAAATGAGTGCCTGTTTCTAAGGCTGAGGAACTTCACCTGAGCTGCGCGAGAGGTTAAGGATCGGGTTGATAAGGTGATTGAGGGTAGGGGCCAGTTGCGCAAGGAATTTAGCGGGGCACGGGTCGAGAGGAGAACCCGATTTAAGTTTGGAGAGGAGGTCCAAAGAAGACTGGAGGGACAGTGAAGGAAAGTTCCATAGGAAAGGCCCTGACGCGGTCGGAGAGGGATCCAGAGACCAAAGAATGGGAGTGTTGCTCGTATTGGAGGTACCAAAGGAAGTCTGGATAGTCCTAATTTTGTTGGCAAAAAAATCGGCGAGTTCAGAAATCCAGGACTCGGAGTGCGAGATTTTGGGATTGGTCCAGGAAGGGGAGATAAAATCCTTGACAATCCTGAAAATTTCTTTGCAGGAGTTAAAGGCCTCATCTATTCTGCTAGCCAGATAGGACTTTTTACTAGCGGTGATATCCTGGTGATAGTCTCTTATCATTGACCTATAGGTTTCCCTAGAGCTGGCGTCATAATGTTTACGCCAAATCCTTTCGGCTTTTTTACATTGCCGGCGTTTGTCTGCAAGAGCCGAGGAAAACCAGGGGGCAGAGGATTTCACCGATAGTGTCCTAGGGGGTAGGGGGGGGGGCTAGGTCGGCAAAACGTTGGGTCAGCCAACCCTGGAGGTGATCGAGGTCCGTTTCCAGTGAGCCTGATAACATGCAAGGGTAGGTCTCTAATGCCTTTGACAGCATAGCTGGAGGGGCTCGGTGGAAGGCTCTCGAGGGAAGAGCTTCACGCCATTGTCCGCTATCTGCTCTCTTTTTTATGAGAGGGATCTCAAATTCTGCTAAAAAGTGGTCAGACCACAGGACAGGAGCAAGGCGGTCAGAACTACCAGAACGGTAGAAAAAAGTTGATCTAATGTATGTCCTTTACAATGTGTGGGGGACCGAAGGTACGGAACAAAACCAAAGGGTGAGAAGATATCATTAAGCTTAATGCTGTCGGGGTCATCCACCTTGTCCATATGAATGTTAAAATCGCCAAGGAGCAAGCAGTGGTTGGACCTGAGGCATAGTGAGGAGATCACGGAGTGGAGGTCTTCAAAAAAAGTGCCCGTAGGGCCAGGGGGCCTATAGACCAACAGTCCTATGAAAAGACTGCTGAGGTGATAGGGAGAGGGAGAAGGCGAGTACATCACACCCCGTAATGTTATACGACGGAAGGACAGAGCAGGCAATACCTGTCGATAACTAGGGCAACACCACCCCCCTTCCCACTGGCTCTGTCTTTCCTATGGATGACATGGCTCGGGGGGATGGCAGTGGCAATACCTGGTCCTGCACCCTCACCAAGCCACGTCTCAGTCAGAAACAGACAGTCAGATCTGGAGTCTATTAGAAGGTTATAAACGTCAAGCGCGTGCTTGCCTAAAGACCTTGTGTTAAGCAGAAGGCAGCTAGTGTTGTTGGACGGAGGAGTAAGGGAAGCGATACGGCCCTGATCTGGTTACCAGCCACAGGCCGAGCACCTGTTATTTGACCGGGACGGTTTGGCGTAGACCTTAATGCAGTTACTGTTAGTGTGACAAAGGGAAAGAAGAGCATACCTGGTATATTTTATCATCTTGAATGCTGACCCACCCAGCCGGGCCCGCGCCCGACCGCCTCCGGGACGCTGACGGGCGCAGACGGGCTTTCCTTCGGTGCTCCTTAGGCGCCTCCGCAGCGCGCGCCGCTGCGCGGAGGAGAGTGCACTTAGTTTTAAGGCATCGCTGGACGTCCGGCACGAATCTGCACCACTAGACTGCCGCCTCTCAAACTGCCTACCCCCTAGATGGCCGCCACCAAAACGCGCACCTGCAGGTCCCAGGGAATCCCCCAGCAGCTCGATGTGCCGTCAGGAAGGCTGGGGAGACTGCAGGCAGGGCAGCGCGGCGCCAACAAAGAATGTATCAGAGGTAGGGGAAAAGTAAATGCAGTGCTGAGAGAACTGAGGTCACCCGGCTTTCCGCCTCAGGTGCCTGCCAGGAGACTAAAGTGCAGAGTGCAAAAGTAGCAGCAAAAGGACACAGAAGCTAGTAATCAGCTGTGTGTAGTCAGCCTTTCTAAAATACAGTGCAAATCACAACAAGTTAAAACGAGTGAAACAGATTAAAATCGCTAGTGTTCATCGCTATGCTTGTCACTCGCCCACACCCGACTTCCGCCTCAGGTGACTGGGACAAGTGAGGATCTGGTTTAAGGTGAAGGGAGGTTGTAAGTCTATGCAGGTAAAGGCTGGATTGAAGGGTATTTTGTTAAAGTAATATTTGAACCTCACTTTTCTGAAAAATTGGTGAAATTCCCATTTTAAGTTGAAATTGTCTGGTAGGTTGGTGGGGACAAAGGATAGACCTTTCTGGGGCACCTTTTCTTCGTCTTAACTTAGAGTATAGCCTGATAAATTGACAATTGGGTTCTCTTTGCCATTGAGGGCTGTGTTCACCAGTGGTAATGTTGGTGACGTGTTTGAATGTCTTGGGTGGGAAGTGAACCTGCTTTTTGGCCCTGCCCCTGCCTCTGTTCCATACTGGTTTTCTCGATCCCCTGGGTCACCTCCAGGGCCGTGTCCTCCCCCTGTGTTCTGACCATTGTTCTTCCCCTAAAAAAGTGGGCTGGTGATCGTTATATGTGTAACCTTGTGCGTGTGTGCCTGCACTAGTCCCTGGTCTTTTGTTCTCGCTGTCAGAGCTGTTACTTAGGGAGGAGCCTGAGAAGGTGGCGTATCTACGGTACCCTCCTCGTCCTCTGCTGGAAAATATGCCCTGTGACTCTTGTCCCTTCCTGTAAATATAGATACATGACCTTCTTGTCATACAGCTGTATGTCACGGGCTAGTTTGTTAAGTTTTATTGTCTGTGTGAATGTGTCGAAGTCTTTGAGGGTTCTTTCAAGTCACTCAAGTGCCTCTTTGGCTTTTATGAGTGCTTTGTCATCTTTAATTTCCTTTCTCAAATCAGCAATCTCCTTCATAAGGAATTCTTCTTCTTCCAGGGAAGTCTCCACCCCTAGCAACATCCAGTGCCTCGAGCAATTGTTTGAAACAAAACTAAAATTCTCCTTGACTTTAGGGTTGTCAATATAGATTACTGGTTCTTTCCTAACTTGGAGACCAATAGGATTACAATTGCTTTGAGGTATTTAGTCAAAACATGACCATGTAGTCTAGTACGAATAAGCTTTTTCTCTATTCGTTCAAGCTTGTTTATTTTTTCATTAAGGGTATCATCAGTGCAATAAACTGATGCATCGAGAAAACTAGAGCCAAATTGGCCCTGTAGAAACTTGTCAATATAATCCTCGCTATAGGCTAAGCTTTCTCTCTCAGACATGTCCTGAGACAGTGTGGGATAGGTAAATGTCTGAATTATCTAAACTGTATGAATATATAGGTCTGTGAAATGGATAAAGGCAATATATCAAATGTGAGGGGGTGATTCAGAATTGAAGCTATGTACAGTGAAAATATCAAAAAGTTTATATGCATATATATACAAAACCCTTGCAGGCGTGACTGCACAATATAACCATTACATAATAATGGGGTGACCCAATGATCGTCACCAGACCTGGGTACAATGCGGGAATGAAAAAATGGTCTGTAAGAAGTATTTAGAGGAGAGATGAATCACAAACAGAGATGTGTTGAAAAGATTATCAATATCATATGACGAGATAAATGTTTTTTTGAAACATACAATTATTGTAAGGAACACTTTGTTTAGAGAGGCAACAGGGTGCCAAGAAATCAACATAAAGCATGCAGTTAATGTAAAAAAGGAAGGTAGCGACAAAAGTATTCAAATGCAGTATATTCATTCCATATATTTAAGATTCAGAACACTACGGCGCTGAGCAGGAAACCAAGAATAAAATAATGCCCCAAAGAACATATTTACAACCAAAATGTAATGATACAGTACTTAGTCCCTGCTGCCTGAAAGAAATGAAAGAGAATAAGGAGGGCAAAGAGGCAGGACCGACCACTAGCAATCAGGGATTTTTAAAGGACACTAAAACAAACAAATGGAGAGCAAGGGATAGCTTTAAGCCTACAAGAGAAGTTCCAACAGGTCTTGTATGCTGGACCTAAAAATGCCAGCCTAGTTATCAAGACAACTCCTTGAGTTAACTAACACATCCTACATTGGTGGCAAACTTAGATGTTGATTATGATGGCGGACGGACCTGTATCCGTCCGCCACCCCCGAGGTGGAGGGACCGTCCGCAGGGGCAGCGGCGTTCCCTCCATACCAATTAGGAAGTGACCGCCACCCTGGGGGTCAAATCCCGTATCTTTAACATTGCGGCGGGTGCTGCTTGAAACAGCACCCGCCGCAAGGTTAAAAAGGCATGCTTTGCATTTGCATGCACAAAGCGGCAGGCACCGAGTGGTGCCTGCCGCTTTGTGCATGCAAATGCAGGGGGGTACCATAGGTACCCCCCATGTGCACCCCCACCCCCCCTTCACCCTGGGGGGGGACCCAAGGGGTCCCCAGAAGCAAAGGTCCACATGCTTTTCCACGGCGGAAAAGCCGCCGCTGAAAAGCATGTTTACACACACATCCTAATTTGGCTGACGTTGTCTTTCAGACACCGCCACCAAATTGCGGTCAACACCCCGCGGGTCAGCGTTGAACGGACCTGCCGTCCACAACTGTTCCCACCGCCATCATAATCTGGTGGTGGGTGTTTTACCGCCGCAGTAAATCCGCATCCTCCGGGCTTCCACCGGCACGAGGATGCAGATTCACCGCGATCTCAATCGACCCCTAGATGAGGTCTGGTGTAGGACACTTTCTCTTCCTAACCAAATGTGTCTGATATAGTCTGTACGGGCTACAGAAAGAGCCGTGAGAGTGCCACGTCTGGTGCATGACCCCTAAATATGTAACTTCGCCCTTCATTCCTGAAATCGGTATGATGGTAACAATACACTTTATATTCACAGCGTTTTTGTAGCTAAGCATGAAAAAAGAAAATTATATTATTGCTTGCAGTTTCTAGGGTGCGTTCATTAAAAACAATTTAATTACTTACATATTCTGAATTAGTAATAATTCCAATTGCCTCATATAAATGGCTTGACAGTAACTATTTAGCACATAAACCCTTCAAAGACGTTCGGTAAACAGTCAAAAGATTAGGAGGAGGAGCTTGCGCAGGTAAGCACAACCTCTTAGGGGGAAGAAAATGTTTCTCCATGACCTAACTCTAATTATCGCTGGCTCTTTGCACACTGATTGCCCTAGTCTTTTGCGGTTCGACCCTACCGCTGGGATGCCTTCGGGTAACCATGCGCTTTAAAAGTGCTACCTCATTTCATTTAATTTCATTTCATTTCACTGGGTCCTTCCCAGATTCTCTACCTCCATTACCTTTGGGAAGGCCTGCTTGTGGAGCTGATAGAAGATAGTGGAATTCCTTTGTGGTGGAGCCTAGCTACACAACAATTAAAGTTCAGATAATGTACTATTTATCAGAAATTCAGGTTTCTCAGCTCAACCTCCTCACACAGGGAATCCTTCTAAGTTATTAAAAGGTCATTTTAATGACTTGAAACGATTCCCTGGGCAGGGAGGTTATGTTGAAAAATCAGAATTTCTGATTAACAACTCTAATTGTTGTGCAGCTTTGGGATGAGGAGTGGATCCACTCAAAATACGTCTACCTCCCACCCCCACTGATATGATATAGTGGAGCCCAGCTAGCTTGGTCAATAAGGGGTAAGTTAAAACTGGAGAGATTCTCTGTCTTGTCAAAAACACCTGTTGCCATCTTCCAGTTTCCTTAAAAAGAGTTCAGAAGAGTTCCTCTAACACATAACTTCGAAAAGAAAATACATACATATAAAATTAAAGTTTGATTGCAAAATTCTTAATTAACAGGGATACGGGTCGATTCATGTGGAATAAGCCAAATTCATACGAAATACACAAACATATGTGAATATTAAATGCAAAATGTTTCAAATTATATTTCCAAATGATTTTTTCTTTCTTCTTTTTCTGCTCTTAGTTTACGTCGGTATTGACAATGTCATCCATTGGCAGCTGGCACAAGTTGTGTTCTTCAGACTTTATAAAGGCTTGACACAAATTCAAAATGTGCCATTGATGAGTCTAGAATGTGCTCCAAAATGCAAAATGATCACCAATTATGAATGCAAATAAGATGAGTTCAGAAGTAGTCACCTTTGCACTGATGAAAGTATAAAACACCCTCACTGCTCTGAGTCATAGCGTGTCATGAAACAGGCAATTTGCTGTATAGTATAAGAGGCTATGGTAACCGCTGGGCAGAAAGTTGCATCAAAAAGCCTGAAGTGTTCATTAAAATTGGAGTAGTGCACCCTGTGGACAATTAGGATTTATTAAGGGCAAACCACCGATGAAAATTTTAAACCTTTTAAATACCATTGCACAGCCTTTTGGACCCCAGATGAAATGTGGGATGGGAGAAAGAGAGAATGTTTTTCTGCTGTGGCTAACAAAGAATTACTGTTTTGCCTCCCTAGGAAAAACAGAGAGTTTTTCCAACCTCCAGTGTTAATCTCCACTATCCAAAACATTACTCTATGTTAATACACCTGAGAAGCATGGATATAAAAGTTTGGAATAAAACAAAAACTGTCCCAAAGGGGACAAATCATCAACCACCTATACATTATTATGCATGTTACAATAGCCACACAAAATTTCCAAGGGGTTAGCTATGTTCAACTATTTGCACATTTGAATAAAAAACGCGGGAGTTCATTGCCACTTCCCTCAAGAAACTTACAGCAATACTTTTTTTAAATCTTTTTTTATTTTTTATTGACAACACGACAATAAAAAACAGATACAAAACATTTCCGGGAGGAGCACAGAAAATAACAACATAGCTGCAGAATGGATAGGTCAAAAATGAATCTAGATAATGTAAAACAGTCATCGAGGAACAGGAGCAACAATGCAAGGATGAAACAGTAAGAAAACAAAAATGCAATCAAATCGTACGATCTTAAATACACCTTAGATACATAACCATTTAAAAGAAATTACCCCAGATTTTTTCAAATTTCCTAAGGGGCCGGACCCCTTTTAGCTTTGTCAGAGCTGCCTCCATGGAATATATTTCATTAACCAATGACCACTACTCCATAATATGAGGTGGTTGCGGGGAGATCCATGCACGGGCAATGGTTAATTTGGCACATGAAAGTAATATAGTAACTAGGGCCTGCTGAGGGAGAGATACAGAATGTATATCTAACAGTACCGATATAGCTGACAGAGGTGGTGATTTACTTAGTTTTATTTTCATAGCCTTATCAAAAGCAGCCCAAAACTCCTTTAGAGCCGGACAAGAAAACAACATATGTTGTAAATCGGCCCCATCTAAATCACATTTCGGACATTTGGTACGATCACTATATGAGGCATTTGTGGACCATTTAGATATTACTTTAGGTGTAAAATAGAGGAGACAGGTGGTTTTAAATTGCTGTAGCCTTAAGCTTGATGATTAAACAAGATTATTCAGGTTGGAAAGAGAAAAAGCAATCTGTTTAGATGTAATATTACATCCAATCCTCAAGCTCCATTTCTCAGCTAGTCTTGTGCAATCGCCTGCCTTGTGAGCATTGAGGCGCTTATAGCCTTCGCTAATTAGAGATTTCGTTTTTGATGAATAAAAACAGTCCCAGATGTCCAAATCTACAACTTCTAAAATTTTTATTTTGTGTATCAGAAAATCATGAATTTGTATATACTGAAACCTTGTTTTGTCGGTCAATTTATATAAATTTTTAAGTGCCCCAAAATCTAGAAAGCCCTGTGAGCCATAAAGGTCCCCCAGTGTTGTAATACCATGAGCAGACCATATACTTGCTCTGCCATCATTAAAGAACCCGGGAAGACCCGGATTTCCCCACAGCCGTAATTTAGCATGAAAAAAAGAAGTGTTGCAAAAGGTGAGGATATTGAACCAAATTTTAGCCGTATCTCAAGCAGTCTTAAATTTGACCCTTTTGTAGTAGTTCGGGTCTTTTAGCCTTAGGAAGAACATTCTAGAGTCTTAATTTAGCATCAAGGTATGAAAAAAAAGTTGAGTATCCGAATTCAACAAAGAACGTAAACGGCTTATAAAGGTTGCCCAGTAATATGATTTAAAATCCGGGAAATTAAGTCCCCCTGTATGAGCCCTTTAGCAACATCAATGATCTGCACACTTTCTTGTACCCCCAAATAAACCACCTAAATATCCCGTCTAGTTTCTTAAAAAAAAGATTTTTGAGCGCTAGAGGTATAGAACGAAATAAATAAAGAAACTTAGGGAGTACATTCATTTTAATCAAATTATTTCTACTGATGATGTTTAGAGGGAGTTTATGCCACTTCTTAAGTAGCCTGATAGTTGCTTTTAATAAAACATCATAATTTATTCAAATAACGTCCCTGGTTTTAGATTAAATTTTGACCCCTAAATAATTAGCGACCTTACAAATTCCAATGATGGTAACCTGTGGTTTGTAGTTTACTACAATTTGTGTTTTATTGATATTTAATTTATATCCAGAGACGGCTCCGAATCTGCTAGCCTCTATTGTAATACCCTCTAATGCCTCTAATGCCTCTACTATATCCGTAGAATAAATAGCGTTGTCGTCTGCATACGCAGTGATTTTAAGGGAGTGCAGACCAGAACTAAATGGTAAGATTCAAGATCGTAGCTGAAGAGCAGATAAGAAAGGTTCTATTGATAAGTCAAACAAGAGGGGTGATAATGGACACCCCTGCCGGGTGCCCCGGGAAATAGCAAAAGTGGAAGAAGTCAGCCCTGCATAACTAACACTTGCTACAGGCATATCATATAAGGATCTTAGCCAAGTTATGAACTGACCTCTGAGTCCAATAAAGGACAGGACAGACCAGAGATAGTCCCACCCCATTCGGTCGAAAGCCTTCTCGGCATCCAGTAAGATCATACCGAGTGGGGTGGATCTGGTCTCTGCTATGTCAAAAGCAGTTATTGCAGTGTTTATGTTGGCCGTAGTGTCCCTACCCATTACAAAGCCATGTTGATGGGTATTAACAATTTTTGGAATAAATGGAGCTAAGCGGTTAACTAAAATATTTGCAAAGATTTTGGCATCGGTGTTGATCAGTGAGATGGGTCTATATGACCGACACTCATCTGCCGGTTTGCCTTTTTTTAAGAAGAAAACCATTTTCGCGATATTCCAGGAGTAGGTGCCTTGCCATTTGCACCTACATATTGAATAACCTGAGAGAAGAGAGAAAATAAATCCTCTATACACAATTTGTAGAGCTCGCCTGGAATGGTATCTTCCCCTGCTGCTTTCCCCGTTGGTAGTGAAAGGATAGCTTGTCAAATTTCTAACAAAGTCATCTCTTCAGATAGTTGATCTAGCCCAGGTATGTTACTGTCCAGATAATCTAAAATCCTCTCTATATTAGGTTAATTTTCCGGCGTATATAGCAAGTTATAAAATTCCGCAGATTGGGCAAGAATCTGTGCTGGCTGATCATATATAAAATTATTGGAGCCCTTGATATTTTTAATCAGGGTATGTGCCCTATCATCAGCTACTTTATAAGCCAGCAATTTCCCGATCTTATCTCCGCCCTCGTAATAAGAAATTTTCAATTTATGTAGTTTGGCACTACTTCTCTCAAAAAAGTTTTTTTTAAATTTGATTTTACATGCCCAGGTGTTAATCCGATTTCAACAATATTAGATGAACCAGCTCTTAGAGCATCAGCCAAAAGTAGTTCATGTGCCAAGATGTTAGAAATTAGTTTTGTATTAGCATTACGACGTCCGGAATTTTGCCTAAAACATATTGTTGAGTGAACCCTCTAATGCTGGCCTTGCACGCGTCCCATATACTTATACAAGAAGTCGAGTCGCGATTAAAATTTATAATATCACAGAGGTGTAATTTAAGCTGTGTTATGTAATCTTCGTCCAATATAAGTGACGTGGGAAGGAAAATATTCAGGGTGTTGCATGAGCTTGTAGATTATTAAACATAAGTACGATTGGATTATGATCTGAAGTAACCCGGGGGCAAATTTCCATGGAGCTAGTTGATAATATGTTTTCAGAAGCCCAAGCCATATCGATACGGGAGCAAAGTTTGTGTAGTGCTGAGTAATTAGTATAGCCGGGCACCTTCGGGTAGATGGAGCGCCAAATATCCCTAATGTTGTGTAACCTACCCATTTCCAAAATAGCGTCCCGGACTTTGCGCATATGCTGGAATGCGCCCTGTCTAGTGGTGTCTAACTGATAGTTCATTATACAATTAAAATCCCCCATAAGATTTAGGTCCCCCTCCCATCCCAACAGGTCTGTGTTTACTTGGCAAATACTAGGGATTCATCAGCGTTAGGCCCATAAATTGCACATAGTACATATTTATGATTGCCCATAGATAGTTGTGCTATGGCCCATCTGCCATTTTTGTCCGAAGTCGTTTTGAGCATTTCTGCCCTAAGTCTCTTATCTTTAAGAATGGCCACTCCTCTAATTGAAGCCTGTAATGTGGAGCTAATTATGACATCATAACCACGTTGGTTGAGTAACTTCCTATCCTTAAAGCCTATATGTGTCTCTGAAAGAAAAATAAAATGTGGATCATACAGTCTGACCTCTTCAGAGACAAGTCGTCTTTTATTCTTGTTGTTCAGACCTGCGACGTTCCAGGCCAAACATTTTAGCTTATACATTTCAAAACATAAAGTGTACCAGTTCTACCACTCTGCACCCCACAAAAACAGAAATAGCCTCTTCCCGTCATATTCCAAACTATATCATGTTGTGTTGTTATTTCTAAAGTTTTCTCCCCGGAAAGTCCCGTCCCCACCCCCCTTCCCCCTATCCCTCTCCCTGCTAGGAGAAGGAACCCCCCTGAAACCTGTTGCCGCTGAAGAGGCAGCTGCAGAGAGAAGCAGCCGAGAGCTTCCCAACGTCCCTCAATTTTTCCAACAAATAAGAGGGAAAAAAAAGAAAAAGAAAAACGAAGAAATAACGGAGGAAGAGAAGGAAGTAGACAGAAAAAGATACATGAAGTAAGATTCCAGCACAAACTCCCTAGTTCCCCTAAACCCAGTGTCCGAGTCCATGGTAAGCCCTCAATTGTTAAGGAAATAAGAGAAAAGAGTTAACGTAAAACATCAACCATATTTGGATAGTGTAATCTCTGCCTACTTCTCATCTGTGAAAAAATAAGTATGATTCCCTTTAATAACCTTGAGGTGAGCCGGCTCTTGTAGAAACACTTGCCCCCCTATGGATTTGAAAGGATCAATAAGTTTCTTTAACTTCCACCTCCTATCCATGGTTGCTTTGCTCAGGTCTGATCGTACAAAGAAGGACAATTATCAATGGTTACTGGGGAGTTCGGGCGTGCTTTCAGGCAAACTGCCTGCCTTAAGAGGAAGTTGCCAAAATGGATAAAGATAGGCATGGGGAATTTACTTTCCCTATTCCTTAACACGAGAGGATGGCGATGGGCCCTCTGGACCTGTGAGTCCCATTCCCAGTCCACTAAGTCCGGAAAGGCCTTGGGCAATAGGTTCACAAGGTAAGCCCATGGCTCTGATCCTTCGACTCCTTCCGGAATACCGAAAATTCTCAAGTTCGAACGTCGTTGGCGATTTTCTAAATCTTCCACTTTCAGCTGTAAGGCTCTGATCTGGGCATCATGTTGACTCAAGGTGGATTCCGTACGGGCCGCGTCCTCCTCTATATGTACCACCCTCTGTTGGAGCTCATCGATGTCCTGTGATATCCCCCCTAATTTGAAATTCATCTCTGATAAAGAGTTCTGCGATTTGTTATTATCCTCCCGCAGCTGCAAAAAGGGATCTTGAGCTTCCAGACGTTGATTAGTTAAGGTTTGCAGGATAATATCAAGAGTAGAGGAAACAGGAGTAGATTCAGATTCTCCGGAGATAGCCCGCAGTGAAGTTATAGTAGCTATATCAGAGACCGCACTTGATGTTGGAGAGAGTAAGAGGGATGAGCCAGTTGGATTGGAAGAGCTGTGGAGGTATTAAATCCTGAGGTAGGGTCTGCTGAAGTAGATTCTACAACACCTGAAGAAGGGTGGCTGGAGTCAAGCTCCAGAACTGTAGGAGGAAGAAGCAGATTAGCCATCAGGGGCGAAGGAATAATATTTGAGGAATGTCGAAGATTAGTACTATCATTCCCACAGTACCCGGGAGGAGGAGGATCCATAGGTGCAGTAGAATTATTTTTCAAAGAGTCAGATATAGGTGGGCTTGTACCTGACAACCGAAGAGTCATATTTTTTACTAACCCCTTAGCCTGTATCCATTTCCTGAGGGGGCTTTTTTCTGTGAGGTGAGCCTTCTTCGGTGCAGAAACTGAAATTATACTTGGAAGCCCCTCAGTAGGGCCAGTTCTCCCTTTTTTACTCTTCAACTTGGCTTTAGATTTTGCTTTCTCCCTTCGAGCGACCAAATACTTGGTGGTATCTGAGGAGGAACCGGCGGTGGAATTTACATTTTCCTCATCGTCTTCCACTTCTTCATAGTCTTCATTAGAGCCCCCTCCGCCCCCTTCTTCTGCCCCCTCGGGGAGAGAAACAGATACGTCAGTACCGACCCGCATGTCTCCTGTGTCTATTGACCCCCCTGTTTCTTCTTCCAAAATCCTGCCAGGTTCAGTATTAGGAGAAAGGCATCTGTAGGGCCCAAGATGGCGGAGTGAGGGCGTCGTAGAGAAGCAGCCTACTAGGAGCTCCCACCGTCTCACCTCACTTAGTGACTCTAAGAAGGGGGAGAAAATAACCTGAGGATCGAATATGTTTCACGCAGTTTGGCGATCTTAAAGGATTTTAAAGGAGAAAATTTTGAACCGGACAAACCTGCTTGAATCGGGATCGGTGATCCACCTGCCCTTGCTGTTGCAGTGTTGCGGTGCGCCATGGCTTCAGGGGCGCTCCTGACCTCTGGTCCTGGTAGTCCTGGTGGAGTTGTTGCAACTTGGAACGGAGCCGAATGCTGCGGCTTTGCCTGGCGTGCACTTCCTCACAGCTTGTGAGGCATATGATCCTGCTACTGGCCCGCGGATCGATGCTCGGCACGTCGGGGCTGCTGGTGCGGCGTGGACGGGTGTCTCTGGCCATCAACGGTGTGTTTGTGACCGCAGGAGTTACGGGTCGGGACTTACTAGAGAATATGGCTCCGAAAAATGTGCCCAGAGCCACTCGCGCCGCTAAAGCTGCTGCCGTGTAATCGTGGAATCTGCAGCAGTCCCCCCAGCTTTACCAGCACTCATCTCAGCGACGACCATTCCTGCTTCCCTGGTTGCTCTGGCGGGTTTCTTCCCCCATTACAACGAGCCTACCCGCGACGCCACCTGGAACCAGTAAGCCACTTGTGTGCCCTCCCGTTCTGGTTATTTCTGATGTTACGCCGTTGAATGGGTAAAGCAGGAGAGGTCTCTCTGGCTCTCATGCGGGCAGTTCAGGGAGCGCCTTAACTGTGGCAGATAATGACTGCAATAGTGGGAAGAGTGCCGGCTCCAGCTCAGGCAATGATGGCAACAAAGTACCTTTCGTTTACATCGGTATTAACAATGTTGCCTCAGTAGACACAACACTTTCTTCTACTATAACTACTTTAACTTCCATCCCTCCCAGTTCTCAGATGCTAGTAGATGCTGAGATCAATGTATCTGGGGGCTTACGAGAGACTAATCCTGGCGAGCTCGAGAGGGACACTAATACTGAACCTGGCAGGATTTTGGAAGACACTTACAGCAATACACCTCAACTGTTCTATGCCCAAGCGCCATCCTCAGGAGGTGGAGGAGGCAATACACTAAAGGATTGTGTTTGCTACAACAGACACAAATTCGCCACTATCCAAGAACTAAACCACATCATTCCTAAAAAAGTAAACACAGGTACTGGGTAGTGATGATCAAACAAACACCAATGAAGCCATCTATAAACGTTAACCCACTACCACCACTCCCATTTCATTACAGTATGAAAGTCCTGTTTACACACAATGATAACCTAAATATAAAATTACATGGTACAAAAATGTTGGTCTGAAACAGCCATCCCAGGATAAGTAAACTCTTACTAAACTGTACCTGTCAACTTTGGGCAAAAACTGCCACACATGCAATCAACATTACCAGATAAAATAGAATATGTGCAGTGTAACCCATAATAGTAAAATATGCCTAAAGGCTGAAAGGGTAATGCATTTCATCACACCTGCACTGTGAAAAGCAAGTAGAACCATGTGTCGTAGATCTCCATATCTAACAGTGATCGAAACCATCTCCCATCAACAAGTAATATGATTTGGGCTGTATCCACAGAGAGCGTATCCACTACTTTTGCCAACTTTCTAATTTTCACATCATTCAGATTCACAACCACACTAGGTATCATGGCTACAAATACACCTCCAACAATTTCTATAGCACTTGCACCACGTTTTCCTCTGTAAGATCTTTTTCCTTCGAAAAGTCAAACATCATCTACATGAAATATTTTGGGAACACTACAGCTAAATAGCATGTACCATACCAATTCTTAGGCAAACTCACATACACACTTTTTCCACACATAAAATACACATTTGCCACTATGGTTAATTTATCCAATAATACCTTTCTTATTGACTCCTCAATTAAGAAAATGTGTTCACAATCAATCTCACCCACACATATATTGTCATAATATGTTGATGGGTGTCTAATGCACAATTTCCATTTTTACTGAAAGTTTAAAGCTATTAGGCCAGAACTTCCCTTTGCCTTATGATCTAATTCCTCCTGTGTCCAGGGAATAATCTTATGCTTTGGATATGATCTAAATGAAGTCTGCCTATGCCGATCTTCTATCTGATCTACAAACTACTTTCTGATGTTAGACAACATGCAAGTCAGATTGTATCTATGGGCATATGATGTATTCAAACTAATAGTAGGCACAAAATACATAGACATCCTCTATACCGCCTTATAGTAATCATATTTATTCATGCGTTTAAGAACTGGAACTTCTGAGAGTACAACATCATAATTTGAGAAGTATCACTCAAAATGTGCCTTACTATAAAACATGCTTAACAACATACTACATGTGATGCCATACGTCAAAGGTAAGTGATGATATTGAATGCCTTCTTCTACTGATGCTGGCAGTTGCATACACACATAGCAGTCTTTCGCCTCCATTGTATCAACATACTCATACTACAAACGAGCATATGCATTCAGGGTGAAATCACCTTTTGACAAATCAGCATGTAACTTCAAACTAGTTTCCCTGATCATTTCTCTATCCTTTGCAGAAGCACGCTCTCCTATATCTGAGGCAGGTGGGGTCAGTGTCACCTGTTCCCCATTCTTTTCAACTTCGTGAGACCCAACCAAAGATGTAACAATCATCACAGTTATGATGATAAGCATTACAACAGTAAGGGTACCAATTATGCACTTCTGCTTGCGTCTTGACTTTCCAGATTCCATTTTTGACCTACTGTAGGTTTTAGGCATAAATTAGCTCAACAAAATGACGTCAGTGTGCGCCGTGCTGGGATTGGTCGGTTGGTGTAACGCCGAGCTGGGATTGGTGGAAGTTTGTCCGAAGGTAAATATTGACATTTGAGCTGTAAATAATTGATTTTCATGATGAGATGTTTTAAGGTGTTGCGAGATTTGTGTGGAGGCGACACAGGGGTGGTGACTTGGGTAGGAGAAAAAGCACCATCAGAGGATACCCCGGCACAATATATGGCAATGAATGTGGGACTCCATACTATCCTGTGGCTGCAAAATTGGCATGAAACTACAGAGAAAGAGGGAAAATTGGCTTTCCCTCATTATGGGTCATTTCGAATGTAGGTGCTGTACCAGCTGAGGGGAGTGACGTCTTTTCTGAAACCGCCCCCTAAACCAACACAATTTGAGGCATTAAATGCATGGTTGAGAGCAGTAATAGCAAAGAGAAGAGAAGCGTCACAGGGGAAAATGAACAAGGCAATGAAGGTATATCAGGATGCCAGGTGGGATGCAGAACTGAACAACAGCCTTCGCCGTCGTCTACTTCGTGTCCAGAGCCCAATTTTCTTCCGATTCTACTTTAATTTCTCCTTCCCCCCTCTCTTTTAGAGGCAAACCATCCTCTGCTACCATTTGATTACACTGAATTTACTCTTGGCCTTCCCTACTGAATTTAATTCCGATGGTCTTTTATCTGCCTGCTAAAAGTGGTAGAGGGGATCAAAACAATTCAAGATTATACTTACAAATTAGTCATGCTGAAAGGACCACAGACTCTGGATTTTGTTTTGATGGATGTATTATAAGGCCAGAAATAATTTAATACAAGCACACCTTAATATCAGAGTATATAGGTACGTACAAATCAATACAGAGACGAGTCTATGAATATAATTCATTCAGCACAAAAGGCATAATGTGATGAACTCTAAAATCAAAATGCAACACAGAAAAGAAGCTGAGTCCAGTTCTCTTTTCATTGAGAAGTAAATGAAAGGTATCTTTCCCTACAGTGCTCTAGATTAGTATCCTGCTTATATCCTTTATATCATAACCCAAAGGTATCAGCAGGTGTTTACTTCCTAAGAAGTACTCATGTCAAATGGGTCTGATAGCTTAAAGCTATGGAGCTCGCTCCAAGATGATCCTTCTCCTCTGAAAAAGCAGAAGTCTTCTGAATCTGTCCCTGCGCATCATACAAAAAGACAATGTTCATCCCACAATATGTCACATGATGATCTTTTTTATTTGCAACATTTTAAGTAGGTTTCCACAGGATCCTTAATTGTTCATCTCCTCTCCATTGGCCTTGTTTCCCAGATAGGCCAGACACGAAAGACATTCTCCCTTTTCCCCTTTCAGTCTTCTTCATAGACATTCCGGGTATCTTCTTAATGTAAGAATAACGAGGTAGAATTCCTGCACTTGCCGTAGGATGAAAACATACTGCCTTCGAATACAAAAAGGATTCATTTAAATATTTCTTGAGCAACAAAGGAGAAACGAAACTCAAAACAACCTGGAAGTTGGGCATACAATGCAGGCGACATAAACTTCACGCAATAACATTGTACGAGTATAATTTCATCCTGCACATTATATATACTGGAATAATAAACTTTTCTCATACAAACAAAGTCCTACTTAAATGTGCATACTACATTACAAATGCTTATGTGGCTTGAATAAATGCACCTTAATAATCATGAAATACTGCAAACATCAACAATATGGGGAACATCACTTACAACGCATTTATTACAACGCACTACCATTACAACGCAACCATTACAACGCAAACCATTACAACGCATTGCGCTGGGGGGCGCTCTAGGATAGGGAATATATTTAATTTACTATCCAACACCTTCCCTACTATCCGCGGGGACTGGAGTTGGAATAGTAAATGAAATAAATCACTATCCAGCGCTTAAAAGCACTATGCGTTGTAGTGGTATGCGATGTAAAAACCGTGTTGTAACAGCAGGCGTTGTAATAGCCTGCGTTGTAACGACACCAATCCCAAAAATAAATGTAAGTATGTTTGAACCATGAGTATAAGGCACCCATACAATTCACAGTGCTGTAAGCGCCCTATCACACTTCACTGGGAGCGAGATGTTGAGGTTGCCTTGCAAATGGAGGGGGAAGATATCGCACATTTTGTTCCTTTTATGCCAGAGCGACTTTGATATGGATAGATTCTAGGATGCTCTTTCAGATGATTAATATGAAGAATGACACTGAAGCGTGGTCCACAGTCTTAAGGGGGTGGATAAATGGTCATCGTATGAGGTTGTTTAATATACATGTTTCCAGTGCTGCACAGATGAACTTGACTTGGTGGCTGGGATATTTGTTGATGATTATTAGTCTCTAATGCTCTGGGTGGGAGATATTAAGTAGTCTCCCTCATTGAACTTGGACAGGTTGCTGCTGGCCATTCTGGGCACACATTCAGTTTTTTCTAGCAACTAGATCTACTACCTGCTTAGTAAGTGGGGACACTTGGTGAACTAGGAATCCAGCTGAATGGGGCCACTCTTATACTTGCATGTACATACCAGTATTTGTTTCTGTGACCAGTACAACATCAGGGAGAAGTATTGGACACAATTATTTCAGTAAGACCATGTCTGACCACTGCTCATTGAAACTGGCCTTGGGAAGAGGTGTTTAGTTCATTAGAGTACCTTCAACGTGCAGCCATGCTTGATGCCTCTTTGAGAGAGGCTCATCTCGAAGTTCTTCAAGGAGGATAATGGAACTGAAGAGACTGTGACTGTTGAGTGGGAAGCCTTCAAAGTTGCCGTCTGTGGTATATGTATGAGAATGACATATGGAGTACAAATGGACTTTAAACGTGGTCTTACTAACTTTGAGAATGAGTTAAAGTTCTTTGAAATAGCCACAGTTAAAATGAGGAGATGTTGTAATATTCCAGGAGACGGATCAATATTACAATTGATCACAATAGAGAGTGTGCTTTATGTTTCATGTTCTTTGTTGTGACGTCCGGTATTGTCTTGTATGTTCTTCATGGGCAGCACAGCACACACTTAATATATTTATGGTGGTGCATATAGAGGAAAATAAATGACTTCACTTGCAGATCTCCACAAAAGGGGTGATGTGACACAGAGATTGCTCTCAATTATTGTGATGTAATGTTGTTTTTTATCCTTTTAGACTTATTTAGGGACACATGCCTATCAGGGTATAGTGTTAAGTGCATGTCATTGTTTATATGCATTATTTCTGCTTGATTCAGTAGCAGACCACTTTGTTGTTTTTGCAAAGAGTGGTATAGGGATCTTCTAAGGTCCTGATGAGAACCCAGGGGGATGGCTTCAAATCATGTCAACTAAGCAGGTGGTAGCTCATTGTAGCACAGTACCTCCACTACCCTTTTTTAATAAGACCAGCTAGAAGGAACATTGAAAGTTTATTTTTCCACATAGCCAGGTACTTTTTAGCGTACTTCACTATCTACATGTTTTACCTTTCCACTCTCACTCCTGCATCACACATAGCAGTTTTCACTTCTAAGTGCTCCTGCATCTTCGTTGGTCATAGCACACTTTGCCCCGCAGCGGGTGGGAAGATTCCGATGATGAAGCATGCCACCAAGGGGCCTTTTGGTGGGTGAGGCTTATTTTATACGTCAGTAGGTACACACATTTCACAAATAGTGAATAAATACTTTGGAAGGGTATATTAATTTTGCTCTATCCAATGTGGATTCCTTTATCACCCCTATTAATAACACTATTGAAGCCTGGCAGAGATACACTGGACATAAAATCTTACCAGCACTTGTCTATGCTGATAAGATCTTTGCCAGGTTACTAGTGTCTAGGCTGTCCCATCTCTTGCCTGAACTTATACATCCTAATCATTCAGGGTTCATTACTGGTAGGGACAGAGCAATACATGTTTGTAGACTCCCCCACTTAATAAACAATCCCCTCTGGGGTCATGCGGACCCTGCAGTAGCAATACCAGACAGGGGGAAAGTCTTTGATACCTTGTATTGGGTCCTTCTCCAGGTAGTTCTAGGAGAAATGGGCTTTGGAGGTGTTCACATGGTGGGTGGGCCTCTTATACATGAATCCTTCGGCAAGTTTTAAGATGAGAGATTTTATCTGAAGCTTGGAAAATCCACAACAGCACCTGTCAGGGCTGCTTACTCTCTCCCCATTATTCACTAGCAGTTTAAAAGTGGGCCCAATTTATAAAGGTAAACTGAGACAAAAGTCTAGCTTTACAACTTTCGGTATTCACAAAGGGCACTTGCGAGTAGTAAAGGTAGATTTTTATCTCAATTAAACTACTAGTATATGCCCTTTGTGAATATTAAAAGTCGTAAAGTTAGACTTTTGTTTCAGTTTTGCCCTTGTGAATCGGTCCCTATGGTGGCAATACTCAGAGAAATGAAGTCTAGCAGAGGAGTGGTTGTACATGCATATGCTGTCACTATTTTCAGACAGGTAGGGTACCTTTCCTTTGCAAAATATTATGGCTAGACAAGCTTAAAACTTGTTCCTACTTCGTAATTGTCCTGTACACTGCAGCACACATGCAAAGGCGGAAAAGCAAGGAGAAATTAAAATATATCTGCTTTTAATGCCTGCTTTTCAAAGGCGCTAAACACTGCATACTAATGTTAGTAGATAGGGTTTAGCATCAAAAAGCCTGGGTGGTAACATGGGAACGCCCATGTACCACCCTTTTGATGCAAGTAAGGCAAAGCAGCATTTTGTGCTGCTTTGCGTATTTTTACCATACCAGCCAATGCAAATGCCAAAATTGCATTGCATTATTAATTCCCAATAAGGTGTAGCATTGGTTTAGCACCAAAAACGTAATGCTAACCCGACGTGAAACTTTTCTGAGTCTGTGCCTTCATGTCAACCACTGAATCAATTTAAGTTATTGACAGTGGGTAGGTACTATTGCAAGCAATGCCTTTCACACATTGCAAAGGCTGGGTCCAAACTGGAAAGGCATGGTGAGAAAAAAACCGATGGATTTAGGCCTGGTTCTCTGTACTGGGGTGAATGTATGACATTGTTTTTTATTCTGTCCAATAATTATTCTCTTTACATATTGCAACAATAGCAGCTTGTTCTCCTGAAATGCCATTTTGGATGCTCAAAAACAAAGATTGCTAGATAATGCTGGCGCCTGACCTGTGTGAGAACACTGGGAGACCTGTTTAAGTATCATATGGGACATCCTGCTCCACTAAAAACAAAACCCTGTAGATGAGTGTAAGGAGTGCATTGACGCAGGCGTTATTTACAATAAAATGTCGGAGCGTGGTTTTACTTCAAAATTGGCAATCCAGCGCTACACAATTATTTACACACGGGGATGTGACATATTTACAAAAATATGGTGCAACCCTACATTTCCACTATCGATGGCGAAAAAAAAGCTGCCTTGCGCCAACGTGGGCAACCTTGTGTCATGTTGCAAGGGTACCTGCAATGCAGGGGTGATTGTTTATGTGCAGGAAGGGACACCTTCGTGCACATAAATAATCTTTAAAAGACAGTTTGCTGTTTCTATTTGTGCTGGAGAATGCAGAACACATCAAAGGAGCAAAATACTAGGAGAATTTAGCAGTTTCTCCTCGTATCTCCATCCAAAGTTCAGGTTTTACTCAGCATTTGACAGCATAATTTGAATGTAGTCGAAGGTTTAGTAAATGGAGCAATCGGAAAAGGTATTGATTTTGCAAATTTTCAGAACAGAGATGAAATAGAATTTCTGATGACAATATTTGATCAGATTAAATAAGTGAGACAGATTGGGTGTTGTGTTTTTTGCTTGTAAAAGACTTGTATGTTCGCAGAAGACAGTTTCTTTTGTCTTTAGTATATGCAGTAACTATTCATAAATGTCAAGGTTTAAGTATAGACAGTGCTTTGGTAAATATTGGAAGTGCATAAGTTGCATTGTCTCAAGTAAAAATATTATCTGGTTTGTATTTGATTGATTTCGATGAGAAAAAGTTTTGTGCTGATGCAAATTGTGTAAGAGAGTACAATCATTTAGGAAGAAGTATACTCCTTATTTAGGTGAAAATTCCATATACGAGAAACGTGTAGTGTGTCCAAAACGGAAATATGTCGCACATTGAATTGAGGTTTAAAAAAAGTAAACAATTGAAGAGAATCATGAAGGTGTAAAGAAAATGAAAATGGAAACTGTTGAAGAGATTGTAGGATACCAGTCGGAAAAAAGTTCAGGTACCAACTGCTAAACAAATGTGATTTAAAATGTTGTGTGTTATCGAGAAGAGCTTCATTGTGACAATTGGGAAATTATGAAAAAAGATTTTGAGGATCATTATGATTTGTACGCCCGCCATCGTGGTGCGGATCAGGACCATGATTGCCATGCCATGCATGCGGCGGTCCTGCACACCCAATTAGGATGCAACCGCCATCATGGCGGTCGCATTTTCCCATTTAACATTGCGGCGGGTACTGCTGACTGCAGCACCTGCTACGATTTCAAAAATGCATATTGTGCCTTTCAGTACACTATGTTGCAAGCACCACACAGTGCCTGCCACTTTGTGCAGTGAACTGTAGGGGGGTACCTTCCAGTGCACAAACACCTCTCCTAAACACCAGGGGGACCTGCAGTGGGCCCCCAAAACCAATCCCCGCTAGCCTTTCAATGGTTTTTTACCCACCACAGAAAGGCTTGCTGCAACTAGCATCCTAATCTGGCGGACGGTGCCTGCTAGGCACCACCACCATTTTATTGATGCTGACCACTCCGCCAGGTAATCGTAACAATTGCCTGTGGCGGATCTGTGGCCGGCGGTCTTTGCGCCCACCAAAGTCACAGTCAGATTCCCCACGCCATCGTAATGTGGCGGGGAAAATTGCTTTACGATGGTGAAAAGCCCGCCACATTCTGCTAGTGGTGGCGGGCCTTCCACCATCGTAATAAACGCCTTTGTTCTTTATTATGTCATGTATTTCAACAGTTGCTAACTGAAAGAAGTAAAATTCATACTGCTTCTGTTCTTCAACATCTTTTGGATATATAAACTGGTTCTTTAACATTTACTCTTAATGTACAACAAGATGCACAAGAATGTCTAATGCCTATGCTTGGAGTATTAGAACATGAAGGAATACAGATTGAAAACTTATTTGGAGTGAGTTACAGATGGGATCATAAATGTGAAGAGTGTTCATTCACTTCCACCACTAAATAGACGCAGAAAGATTCATATACTAGACGATACCAGATTGCAAATCAGTACTTTTTAACAAATTAGTAAAAACAGCCAATCAGGATATGACATGTTTGCATTGTAAATAAGAGATGTTGTCTATATTACATGTAAAAAGATCTGGAAAATATCTAATTTTAATGTTTTAACGTTGTAGAGCAAATGGAAAAGTATTGGAAACCAAAATAAAAAATGTTGTTGCAAGTCAAATATCCATTTCAGGAAGAACTTTTATAGCAGTGGCTATTATTTTCCAAGATGGACCTACTACAACATCTGGACACTATACTGTGTATTTAAAATGTAATAAAGGATGGACACATTGCAATGATGCTCACTTGCAATTTAAATCTAGGTTGTCCTTTGAATTACCAAATTCATATTTGATATGTTTGAAGCCAACATTTTTAATACATTATTCAGCCTATTGGGATGATGTGAACATAAATTAACACATTTATATTGGATTTTTTCTAAGCTAAAGTTTTGAGTACATTATTTGGCCTATTAGGTAGGTTTGAACAGAAAGTGGACAGGATTGAAACAATTACTATTGATAAGTAGTGTTTGGGTTATTATTTGTGCTACATGACACTGCATTTGGAAAATTGTGTTTAAAAGCAATAGTTTATATATTTGTTGTCTATATTTTACAGAATGTAAATGAGAGTGTACATTTTAGCAAATGTACTTGAGAGTATTAAGACATAATTAAGAAACTGTAGATAGGTAAATATATAGGTACACATATTGGATATAATGCTTTGCAGTATTTTGTTTTTTTCTCACAATTTCGTTGTTGGTTTTTTTCCCCGCTGTTGTATGATGATACTATGTTGAAATCACTGTGTATGGTGACGTTAAGTAGAATTTGAGAACAGCAAAAAAGGCAAACTGAAAATGTTATGTTATTCTAAAATTATGTTGTGTTCTTAAAAGTGTAATATTTTAATTTCTGTAATACATTACATTATATGATATTTTTTTCTTCTTCTTTACAGTAGGTAATGGTGAAGTTTGAAAAGAGTTTTAATTCAGTCTAAGACAATACTATTCTAAATTAGTCACATAGAGTTATGTATCTTAATTACTAAAAAAGGTAAGAACACATAACATAATATGCATAATACCTTTAATTTATGTGTTATTTATTTCTAAGAAAAATAAAGTTGAACGTTTACACTATTTGAAAACTTTCAGATATCATCAGTCAGGTAATATCGCTGTAATCATGCAATTGGCCAGGCACCACATATGCACTCATCGAATAACTCAGGTACTACTATTGCACTCATCCATTCCCTCAAGCACTACCCATGCACTCATTCATGCACCCAGGCCCTCCCCATGCATTCCTCCAATCACCCAGGCACTACCCATGCACTCATCCATGCGCTCAGGCTCTACCCATGCACTCATGCAATCACTCAAGCACTACTGTTGAACTCATCCATGCTCTCAAACACTACCCAAACCCTCATCCATTCACTCTGGCACTACCTATGCATTCCTGCATGTTTGCAGGCAATAACTCTGTACTCATGCAATCACCCAGGCACTGCCCATACACTCATCCATTCACTCAGGGACAACCCATGCACCCCTTTAATCACCTAGGCACTACCCCAGCACTCATAGAATCAATCAAGCACTACTCATGCACTGATGCAATCACTTAGACACTACTGTTGCACTCATCCATTCCCTCAAACACTACCAATGCACTCATCCTTACACTCAGGCACTACCCATGCACTGCTCCAACCACGCATGCACTAACCCTGTACTAATGCAATCAGCCAGACACTACGAATGCACTCATGCTATCATTCAGACACTACTGTTGCACTCATCCATTCCCTCAACCACTACCAATGCATTCATCCATGCACTCAGGCACTACCCATACACTCCTCCAATCACCCAAGCACTACCCCTGCATTCATCCAATGCGCCAGGCACTACTAATGCACTCATGAAATCACTCAGACACTACTGTTGCACTCATCCATTCTCTCAGAAACTATCCTTGTACTTCTGCACTCATGCAATCACCGAGGCACTACTCATACACTCATCTATGCACTCAGGGTCTACCCATGCACTCCTCCAATCTTATGTTATGTTAGTGTCTATTTATAAAGCGCGCGGCTACTCCCTGGACTGTCCCGCTAAAACATCTGAATGTCACGTAACATAGAACACAATCAATCCACTGCTAAAGACTCACAGCTAAAAGACCCATGTCTTAAGGCTTTTCCTAAAGGAAAAAAGGTCCGGACTCTGTTTGCAAGTGGAAGGCTGTTCCACAGCCATGAGGCACTTGCATGAAAAGACCTGCATCCTATCCAAGGACGTAGCACCCTAGGAGTGATAATCAAAAGCTGAGATGAGGATCTCAGGGTGCGCTGAGGAAAATAAGGCTGAAAACTGTCTCTAAGATAAGGGGCTCCGATCTTATGGAAAGCCTTAAAAACCCATCCACTCACCCAGGTACTACCCCTGCACTCAAACAATCACTCAGGCACTACCCATGCACTGATGCAATCATTCAGACTCTATTGTTGCACTACCCATGCACTCATCCATTCACTCAGTCACTATCCACCCACTGCTCCAATCACCCATACAGAACTTCTATGCTCATTCAATCACACTCAGGCGCTACCCATACACTCATGGAGCACTCAGGAACATATCATGCACTCCTACATCATGTACGCACTACCCCTGCACTTATACAATCAACCAGGCACTACCCATCCACTGCTGCAAATGCTTAGACACTACTGTTGCACTCATTCATTCCCTCAAACACTTCGCATGCAGTCATTCATGCACTCAGGCTCTACCTATGTACTGCTCATGCATACTGAAAATCGAGATCAAGCGAGCTTTTGCCCTTCTGCTCCGCGGGAGGTTTCTGTCCTCCCTGAGCTCGCCTTAGGACACCTGCGTTATCGTTTGACAGGTGTACCACCCTAGTCAAAATCCCCACCTGCCACTGTCCCTGGAGCGGGACTACCAAATGTGGAACAGACACTGACTATATCAGAAGGAGCAGAAAACCCTTCTGGATATTTTCACTTGATATGGTCAAACATGGATTCAATCAGGAAATCCCATGGTAGCAGGCCATACGATACAACACTAGCACTCATCCATTTACTCTGGCACTACCCATGCACTGCTCCAATCACACAGGCAGTACTTCTGTACTCATGCAATCACCCAGGCACTACCCATATAATAATCCATGCACTTAGCAACTAACCATACACTCTTCCACTCACACATACATTGCCCCTGCACTCATTCAATGAGCCAGTCACTAACCAGGCACTCATGCAGTCACCCAGACACTACTGTTGCACTCAACCATGTACTCAGGGACTATTCATGCACTCCTACAATGACCCAGGCACTACCTCTGCATTCATACAATCAATCAGGAACTACCCATGCATTGATACAATCACTTAGACACTACTTTTGCACTCATCCATTCGATCAAACACTACCCATTTACTCATCAATTCCCTCTGGAAAAATGCATGCACTCCTCCAATCAAATAGGCAGTGCTTCTGTACTCATGCAATCACCCAGGCACTACCCACATACTCATCCATAAATACAGAGACGTATCATGCACTCTTAAAATCACCCAAGCACTACCCATGCACTCATGCAATCACTCAGGCACTACTACCGCACTTCATTTGGGCAGTTCCTCCGTCTTTGGAGAAACTGCACCAATATTACTGACTACTACAGCAGATCAGAAAATATGAAGAGTAAATTCATTACACGTGGATATCCCAGACGTGTTGTAAGAGAGGCATATAAGCGAGCGAGATTCTACAATAGAGACTATCTTTTATCCAATCGCACACAAAAAAATAGCACCCACATTGGTTTGCGTAACAAGGCATTCTACAGTAAGCATGGGTGAATTTTGCGAATCTCGCGTTCGCGAATTTTGCAGATTTGCGAACTCGCAATCCGCAAAATCTGCGAATTCTCGCGAATTTGCAGATTTTTTTTTTGTGTTCGCGCGGGTTTCTGCCAGTTCGCGAGGGTTTTGTACAATTTTGCAAACGCGAACTTACCTGTCGGGTCGCAAGTTTTGCGAACTTGTTGTTTCTACGTGTCCAGCCTGTTTGGGACACTCTTCTTCATCACTGCCACTCTCTGTCACCACTGCCACTCTCTGACTACTCATGCCACCCTCTGGCCCACCCATGCCACCCTCTGTTTCATCACAGCACCCTCTGGTTGTCCAGTGTACATTATTGTGGCAAAGCAAAGCACACCTTCCCTGCCTCAAGTGACCTGAATTAATTTGGGGCTGATTAATGTGTCACAGAATATGTTTTTAGCTGGCACCTGCTTCCTTAGTGCTTCCTGATTAGTGATCTTTTGCACTTGCTAAGTGCTTTCATTGTTGCAAAATTACTTACAACACCTGCCCTGCCCCAACTGACAATAATGAATTAGGGGCTGATTAATGTGTCACTGGATTTGAACTTCCAGCCTGGCTCCTGCTTGTCTCCCTTAGCTGTAATTCAGGACCTTTGTGGCATATGTGTAACTATTCTGAGGGTCAGAGCAGGGTCACATAATAGTTGCAAGTAGGCAACTGAACTCTGGAGGGGCCCCTCAGGAAGCAATACAGGAAATGGCTACTAATGATGAGCTTGAACTTTTGAACCTGGTGAGTAGTTTCAGTTTTGCTAAGATCGTATTTCTGCAATTTAGCGCTTATTCGCGGGGCGCGAAGTTGATTTGGGAAGCCGCGAACTCACGCGAACAGTGCGAGCAAGCCATAAAATCCGCTGCTCGCGGATTTGCGGATATTGCGGGAAATTCGTGAATCTCGTGGATTGCGAATTTACCGAAAATCCTTATTCTACAGCTAATGAACAAATACGTCAAATAATATGCGGCAACTGGCACATCTTGAATGCCAACTCGGGAGAAACAGACAAACTACTACGCCCGATGTTCGCCCATCAACGCAATACAATTCTGAGGACCAAATAGCCCACTCGTGCATCAACACAAAACCGTCATTTATCGGAAAAACTATAGATGGTGGTGTACCAATTTGTGAGAACAATAAATACTCCCAATGCAAGGTATGTGACAGCGCAATTATAACCAAAACCTTTGAACACAATGGAAGTACGGATGTGCTTAAATCATTCGCAAATTACAAAACAAAAAATATCGCCTATTTGTTGCTATCTCCATGCAGACTGCTGTACGTCAGCGAGACGTCAAGAACATTAGCAACACGACTTACAGATCATTGCTCAGCGATATGGACACTCAAGATGGCAGCCCCCTTAGTGAAACATTTCACGGTAAAAGGACCCAGCCATGAAGATATCAAGTGGTTAATCTTAGAAAAAATCACAACCAAATGTGGAACAGACACCGACCATATCAGAAAGAGCAGAACACCCTTCTGAATATTTTCACTTGATATGGTCAAACATGGATTAAATCAGGAAATCCAACCCAGGAGCCAGGCACTATCCATGCACTCATGGAATCACTCAGACACTACTGTTGTACTCATCCATTCTCTCAGACACTATCCATGCATTCATCCAATGACCAAGGCATTATTATTGCACTCATCCATTCACTCTGGCACTACCAATGCACACTTCCAATTACCCAGGCAGTACTTCTGTACTTACGCAATGACCCAGGCACTATTCTTACACTCATTAATGCCCTCCAGGAGTTCCCATGCATTCCTACAATCACCCTGGTACTACTCCTGCACTCATACAATCAATCAGTCACTACCCATGAACTGATGCAGTCACTTAGACTCTACTGTTGCACTCATCTATTCCCCCAACACTATTCATGCACTCATCCATTTACTCAGTACTACACATCCACTGCTCCAATCACCCAGGCACTACACCTGTACACGTTTATGCACTCAGGCTCTAACCATGAACTCATCCGATCACTCAGACACTACTATTGCACTCATCCATTCTCTCAAACACTACCCATGCTCTTATCTATGCACTACTTCAACCACCCAGGCAATACCTATGTATTCATGCAATCACACAGGTACTACCCATAGACTAATTCAGCACTCAGAAACTTATCATGCACTCCTACAATCACGCAGTCACTAACCCTGCACTCGTAAAATCAACCAGGCACTACCCATGCGCTGATGCAATCGCTTAGACACTACTGTTGCACTCACCCATTTCCTCAAACACTACCCATTCCTTCATCCATGCACTCAGCCTCTACCCATGCGCTGCTCCATGCACCCAGACACAACCCATGCACTCATGCAATCACGCAGGCACTACTACTGCACTTCATTTGGCATGTTCCTTCATCTTCGGGGAAACTGCACCAATATTACTGACTACGACAGCAGATCAGAAAATATGAAGAGTAAATTCATTACACTGGATATCCCAGATGTGTAGTAAGAGGAGCATATAAGCAAGCAAGATTCTACGATAGAGACCAACTGTTATCCAATCGCACACAACAAACAGCACCCACGCATGCGTAACTAGGCATTCTACCGCTAATGAACAAATACGTCAAATAATATGCACCAACTGGTACATCTTGAATGCCAACTCAGGGGAAACAGATAAACTACCACGCCCGATGTTCGCACATCGACACAATAAAAATCTGAAGGACCAAATTGAGCACTCGGCATCAATACAAAACGGTCATTTATCCAAAAAACTATAGATAGCGGTGTACCAATTTGTGGGAACAATAAATGCTCCCAATGCATGGCATGTGACAGTGCAATTATAACCAAAACCTTTGAACACAAAGGACGTACTAATGTGCCTAAATCATTCACAAATTGCAAAACGAAAAATATTGTATATCTGTTGCTATCTCCATGCAGACTAGGGTACATCGGCGAGATGTCGAGAACATTAGTAAAGTGTAGTTGCTATATTCCCAATAGGCTCTGCGCATTGGAATAATATATCCTATAGATGTGACGTAGGACTTAAGTCGACTAGGTCTCTATCGAATATATTAGACGCAATTGTGAGTGCCCGCTAGCTCAGAGGTCACTAGAAACTTTCTCGAATAAATAAGAAGGGATTAGTTTCTGACAACCGCATAAACATGACAACTTTGTTTCCCTAAGATAAAACGTATCTTCAGAGTCGTGGAAACAATAGATAGATATTTCACTCAGTCAATCGTGCATGCTTCATTTCATCAGAGGTGCAGAGAAATAGAGAGACAAGCGTTTTCAATAAAAGTATTTATTGAACAGTCTTCTTTCTCATGCAGAAGAAATGAACTGCTACAATCGTAATACTGTCTGTAAAGTATAATGCATACAGCAAGAAGAGAATTATAAAACAATACTGTAAAAGCATGGTATGGTTTCTAAGCCATAAAATACAAACATAAATAACAAAGACTAAAAGTACTCAACTGGTGCTTCTAAAATATGCCTACCCCGATGTACCTAACCTCAGTCTAGAATGAGGGAAGAAGTAAGTGAGGTGTAGCCTAGGTTTTAGTTTCTTTGCCAAGAATCTATCCAAGATTTCTCTTATGGTCTAATTAGCTCCGTACTTTGGTTTAGAATGGTTTAGAATGAAGGAGGTCTGGTATCTCTGTCTCCGGACTCGATTTTCCAACACCCCACAAGGGGAGGTTGGGAACACTGGAGCTGGATTCTCAGCCTCTCTGTCAGTGCATCAGCTGGAGGGTCGGCTTCTTTTGCACTTTCTGTAGCGAACAGCATCGGGCAGGAAGATAGTCAAACTGCTTCAAACCACTGTGTGTTTGCCAGAGCAAGTATAGGCATATTTACACCTTGAAGGTGCCTGATTGACGTAAAGTCGGACATAATAACGTCACCGAAGAACGGTAGTTCTTTGAAAACGCCATGATTTCTAGGTCAAATTAATATTCAAGAAAGGGGATTTCCAAGAAATCGTTGTGGCTTTTTAGAAATAGTAGAATTAGCCATGCCTGTATTAGGACTGCATGGGCTATATCTAAATATGGGTATGATTTCTATGCCCTTAAAAGGGTAATGTGAATTATACCTATATAAGGGCATGAATCGGGAAAATTACACTAGGGTCGTAAAACGCTATACAACATTAGCAACACAACTTACAGAACATCGCTCAGCGATACGGACACTGAAGATGGCAGCCCCCTTAGTGAAACATTTCACGGAAAAAGGACACAGCCCTGAAGATATCAAGTGGTTAATCTTAGAAAAAATCACTACCAAAACAGGAACAGACACTGACAATATCAGATAAAGCAGAGAAGTCTTCTGGATATTTTCATTTGATATGGTCAAACATGGTTTGTTTGTTTGTAAAAGCTTTTATTCGACACTTTGTCATAAAGCCAACACACACATATAATACATACAAACATAATCATCATAAAAATTTGTTTAAAATTGACAAGACATTAACAAAACATTCATAATATGCAAAGTGCAATAAGTGCAGGTCCCGGACCGTCATTACGAAAATTTTAAAGTGATTCATTACTCGTATGGTAATAGAAAACCTACAATCCGGCTATCTTACAAGACCAGATATTAAAAAAAGTTGAGTACAATTTATAAATAGTTAAAATGATTAAAAATGCCAGCAATAAAAACAGTTTTATCCTACATTATCATTCCAAGTTTCTTTCTAGTTAAGCAAACACCATGGAGATACCTACTCAAACTAAATGTTATCAACCTGATAGTTGAAGATCTAAGTATCCGCTCTGCCTCTTTATATGAACGTGTGCCCAAGTTTTTACAAAGAGGTATGATCCATTTTTTTCGCAGTAATATATATGACGGGCAGAAAAAGAGGATATGAGCCTCATCTTCTTTAAGTTTTAGATCGCATAATTTACATTTTGGATCATTGTTTGCCCCTCCCCACCGACAAGTATTTGCATTTATCTGTAAAACCCCATATCTATATTGGAGGTAAACAGTTTTAGCCAGGGGTGGCTCAATTTCATCCATAAAATGTTCAAACGAGGGGTGATCCTTAAATTGCAAAAACTTATGCGTTAATGAACCAGTAGCACGTTCATATACATTAATGTTCACATAATTCCAGTAGGCAGATTTTACTTGTTCCTTACAAATGTTAGACGAGATGATTGACATTGCTGGTGTTTCCCAGAAGTGTGAAAGGCCTATTTTTATAAACCAATGGGATACATGTCTCAGCCACTTGATTGAATTAAAAGAGTCCAGCTCCCTAACTTCCAATAATCCTGCTCTATAATCAGCAAGTTCCGGGGTAGACCATGATCTAACCCAATAAAGCAATGGCCTCAACCAACACAAATGATCTGTACGTTTTAGACTAATGTCTAGATAGACCGGCACTAGAGGTGTTCTTACTGGCAGTCTTAGTAGACGTCTAAAAAACACATTTTCATCGATATCAAATGTTTTTTTTGTATAAGGCCCCCAAATCTCGGCCCCATACAGGGTGGCAGATTGTGCTTTGGCTTTGAACACTTCAATCGCAGGGGTTATAGCTTTTGATGTACTCCCACCATGAATTTTTAAAATGGGGAGAGAGTTTTGCTTTAGTATTAACCTGCTTTTTACTAGTTGATTTATCCAAGACATTCTACTATCCAGCCTGATCCCAAGATAATCAAAGGAGTCCACATACTCAAGTTTAGTATTGTTTAGGGCCTTCTTAAATGTTTTAGGGGGATTAATGGCCATATACTTTGTTTTAGATGAGTTGATTTCTAACCCCTTTAGCTCGCAATAACTGTTGAATTTATTTATTAGATTTTGCAAGCCTTTTGGTGTTTGGGATATTAAAATGGTGTCATCCGCAAATAACAATGCTGTGACTGCCTCATTGCACAATTTAGGAGAATCATGATTGCATTGTGCTAGGTAGTGGGGAATATCATTTACAAATAAGGAGAAAAGGGTTGGGGCCAACACACACCCTTGTCTTACCCCCCTTTTTACTGGTATGGCTCGGGTGAGTTCGCCATTTCTTCCCCACCTTACTTTAGCAAAGTTATCTGTATGGAGCTTTATAAGGCTGGCCAGCAATTCATCCGGGACACCCATCTTCCTTAAGGTTTCCCATAATAGGTAGCGGGGGACAAGATCAAACGCTGAGCGTAAATCCACAAATGCAACATATATACTACACTTCTTTATCTTAATATATTTCCAGCAAATACACATAAATCTATACACCTGATCCACAGTGCTTGTCTTAGTTCTAAATCCTGCTTGGAATTTAGAAAGGATTTCAAATTCCTCTATCCAAGTTAAAAGTCGATGTAAAATATGTCTGGCAACATTTTTTTGTAAAATATCAATTAAACTAATTGGTCTGTAATTACCTGGGTTGTAGCGATCCCCTTTTTTGTAAATGGTTACTATTTCTGCCCCTTTCCATGTTTCTGGGATCGGGGTTCCCAACAAAATGGAATTACACAGAAAGTTTATATAGGGGCACCATACATCAATATTATGGGTAAATAAGTCACCAGGTAATTTGTCTGGGCCTATGGAGCCTTACCTGCCTTAATTGCTTTTATTGCACACAAAGTTTCTTTAATACTAAATTTCGCTATGTTAATGCACTGGGGAGAAGAACCAGGAACGTTATACTCGGGGGATGATGGTCATATAAAACTACAAAGTGATCAAACCAGACTTTTTCGTCCAAAAAGAAGTCCCTGTTGGAGCTACCTGTTTTATTATTTTTGGCTATCAAGTTCCAGAAGGTGCATTGGTCGTGCTTCCTAGCCGCACTCAAAAGATCTTCCCAGATTAAATCATCCCATTCCCTTTTTGCATTATGCAAGAGTCTTTTATATTCATGTCTGCATTCTCTAACCCTCATCTGATCTTTAGATTTCACGGCAATGATTAGATTAGTTTTAGCTAGATGACACTGTTTGTTGTACCATGGTGTCTCTAGTTCCAATTGCCTCCTATTGTTATCTTTTTTATTAGTACAACTTTTACTCTGGAGGGGAGTTAGTGATTCCACTAAGTGGTAATGCATTTTCAGGACCTCATGGGATCCCAACCTTAGGTTTTCATATAAAGGGATGATATCTGAGAAGGTGTTATAGATTCCCAAAAGCGTATCCTCTTTTGCTAGGATATGAGGCCATTTAATTGCTTTCCTGTTGTTGGAGACAACAACCTCAGCCACCTCCCTCTCACATTCAATCTCACTATCAAGTGCCAAAAAGGGATCCGGTAGTAGCCCTAATTGTAATGGAAAATGGTCGCTCTCCGGTCTGTTCACGACCTTAAGGGCCAACAATAAATACCAGGGGTTGGTTGAAATCAACATAAAGTCGATCAGAGATTTAGACAACCCCTTGCTGAATGTGTTATTAGCTGGCTTATCCGGGTCTAATCGCCCATTACATGCCCTCAAGTCATGGGATACAGTCAATTCATATATCTGCATGGCAGCCACTGTACATTTTACCGGCTTTGCATTGTCTAGGGGGGGATATCAAGTGCTCTGTCTTCATTTTCTAATAGGTTTTCGAGCCCCATTATGGGCTCGAATTGGCAGTTGAGATCCCCACCTATAATTATTTTAGAATCGGGCTCTAGATTGCTCAAGTAAGAGCTAAGTTGTTCTATGACCATTGATTCCTTATTTTGTGGGGTTGGTCTATTATAAACATTTATCATGTAGACGTCACCCAAATCTTTCGTGGCTAACTTAACCCCAAGTAAATCATTGGAAGCAAGGTACAAGGGCGATACAACAACATCCAAGGATATACTTATCCAGATTATTAAACCTCCTGAAGGTCTACCTCTCACTGATGCAATTGCCCCACAATGAAATGCTTTATAACCAAGTCTATGTACAGTGTTAATAGCCCATGTTTCCTGTAGAAGTATAATGCCATGCTCCTCCAAGAAGGAGCTCCAATTTCTATCACAGAGGTTTCTAGACAACCCTGCGATGTTCCATGACATAATTTTTAAATCTCTTTTAGGCTTGCAATAAACTTGGTTGGCTGGGTGGCAATTGCTTGTATTCGATGTTTCCCCCTCATTGAGTACCTCCATAAGTTCTTTTCCACGCACCTGGTCCCAGTATACTTTGTTAGACAGTGGTGATAAGTCTTGGGCCTGAACGCTGCTAGGATCGATTAAGTCCCTCCCTTGATGGCCGACCAGTTTTCAAATTTCCTGTTTGCGTGGGCTCAACTATCTCTATTTCAGAGAGCAATACCCCAGTACATGTGTTTGATGTTATACTTAATTCCTGCTAGTGCGCACTAATCATAGGGGAAGATGATCCATTAAGTTCATAGTCTTCATTTGTTTGTCAGTGACCCCACCATGACCAGTTTGTGTCCGTTTCCATGTTCGTCGGGTATGTTCTGCCAATTGGAGTTGGGGGGTCGAAAAATGAATATCTGTTATCCATTGGACCTGGCTGTTGGGGGACTCTGCTATCTTGCTTCCATTGCATTGGGTAGAAGTAGCTAAGATCGCAGGTTCCAATTCCTCGATTACCTCTTCGTGGTTGTTGGCTATATACAAGTTGTGCTACAGAGGGATCTTTAAAATTGACCAAAATACAATTCCCTTCAATATCTTTAGGCCTAGAGCCCAGCCAACTAACTCTTCGGACTTGAATAACTTGACAATTAACAGTGTAGGGTAGGGGTCTATTTTCCCTTAGCCAGTATAAGGTCTTGTTTTTTAATTCGTCGTAAGACTCCCTTTTGTTGGGTTTCAATGGGGGAACTCCGGTGAGAACTACCACATATGGTTGGCACCCTGGTGGGAGGTGTGCATTTGGAACCTTCTTTGGCACTTGGGTTCCTGTGTTACAGTCAGATGTTTGAACATTGGTGTTGTTGTTGACTGTAGGTCCCATCCCATTCGTTGGTTTTGTAGGCACCGAGGTTTGAGAAGTGATAGTAATTGATAATTGTTTTGTTTTACCCGGTGCAGGCTTTGGAGGAGCAACCAGTTGTATTCCGCCGTTGGGCGATAGGTCTTTTGGGGGCTCCGCACTTAATCCTCCCAATACAGCGTTGGTCCTATTTAGATCTGCCACCTTATCATTCCTGAGTGGACAAGCTGGTTGCGCTAGTTTGGGGGTCATTGAGCTCTTCTCCATCCTTGCAGTGTCTTGTCCAATCTTAGAGTGGAGTTTAACCAGTGATTTTAGGGCAGAAAAATTGTCCAAGGATGTTTGCTCGAATTTATCCAAGCGGTCCGATAGCCCTTTCAGTTTTTCAGTTACTGGTAGCAATAAAGATGTCATAAGGGATTGGATCCGTTCCATCAGCAATTCTGATGCCGGTAATTCGTCCGGATTGTTTGCTAAATCAATGACCACGGCGGTACCAACAGAAGCATTTGGTTGGTCACACTCCGGAGGTTCACTGCGTTCTGTCCCATTGTTCGTGGAGTCATTAACTAATGCTTTGCAATGTGCTCCCCCATTCATGTAATTTTTACGAATTCTTTTTAAGGCCTTTAGTCTGTAGGCTTTGCGTGGGGTAACTAATCTTTTCCGTTTTACGGCAACCCTACCTGTCTTCTGAGGGGGTGATTGAAGAGTAAGTTCTGTGGGAGTGTCGTGTATCGTTATTAGAGGCAAGACCGGTGGATCAGGCACTATGGAATTTGAAACGTTTCTTGTTTCAATATTAGTTGATGTTTTATTTAGAGGTACTGGATCGGGTGCAATTTCAAAAAAGTCACTATCCGGTCTCAAATCAACGACACATGGTTGCTGGTCGCTAGGGATGAAGGAGGTGGTTGATTCCGATTGAATGATGTTTGAAGGAGATTTGGCCTGCGCAAGAGACCCCATAGAGGATCGCTTGTGCGCCAAGTATTCACGTGATAGTCTACGTTCTGCTAAGATGATCTCCTTCTCTACAACAGAAACAGCACGGGTAATGAAATTATCCATGGTCCCTAGCGTAGAGTTTCCCCCTCTCCGTGAGCATCTACCTGAACGGGTAGCCATTGGGGAATATGCAGACATGAAAAACGCGTAGCACAGTTTGCTAGGTTGTATAACCCTGCACAGTGATCCTCTGGTTTACCTGAGATGTTAGAGGGGTGGCCCGTCCCGGCCCCTGCTGGCCCCGGATGGCCACAGACGGACCGCCCTTTGCCCGGGCTTCGCCCGGCGTCCCGCTTGCGTCCCGCAATACGGTCTCTCCTCTGATGTTATAGGATGGCGATGGGGGCGGGGCACGAAGGGGGGCGCTGACGGGATGTCACGTGGTCATGCAGGGACTCCTGGGATAGTGAGTCCCTGCCGCGCTTACCCCAGCAGCCTCCTCAGGTGTTCCTCTCACTCGGCAACCAGGCAGGAGCAAACAGTGTTGGTGGGTTGATTGGTCCTCCCACAGGCGAGCATTCGACAGCAAGGCAAAGGGACAGGCAAACTCCCACGTCGTTCTTATCCACAGCGAAAAAGGGTCACACAGGCGAGTGTTCCAACTTCCCTTTTAACGGTTTGCCGGTGGGGGCAGGGCATGCAGGGGGGCGCTGACCGGATGTCACGTGGTCATGCAGGGACTCCTGGGATAGTGAGTCCCTCCCGCGCTTACCCCAGCAGCCTCCTCAGGTGTTCTTCTCAGTCGGCAACCAGGCAGGAGCAAACAGTGTTGGTGGGTTGATTGGTCCTCCCACAGGCGAAGGGGCTCCCGCGCAGCGGGAGCGGCGAGCAGTCGACAGCAAGGCAAAGGGACAGGCAAACTCCCACGTCGTTCTTATCCACAGCGAAAAAGGGTCAAACATGGATTAAATCAGGAAATCCCATGGGAGCAGGCCATACGATACAACACTAGCTAAACAGTCCGTATCTTCATTTCTATGACTGCTTCCAAGAATTTCCAATTTAAAATGTCCATCTGTAAATAGATAGGTTTTGGTGAAATAGATCTATAGACTGCTTCCAAGAATCTCCAACTTAAAATGTCCATCTGTAAATAGATAGCTTTATTTGAAATCGATCGATAGTTCTATCCCTCCCCTATTTTTATCTTTATTTTATTATTTGATATATTTTTTCCTCCACTGGTTGTTTACTTGACACTGGCACTTTGGTAGAGTTCTCTGTGTGTCACCTAGCTCTTTGCTAAAGGGTTTCCAAATAGCTTTCAACACTGTATATTGTTCTTTACAGAGATCTAATTTCCCACAATCATCGCAATATTTTCAGTTCATGTACGATTGCTGTTGCTACAGAGCATAAATACATTTTTACCTGATAGACCTCCATCATTGGACAAACTGCCCCACATGGGAGAGGAGCTGTAGGTCATAAGAACGCATCAAGCACACGCTACGTTTGGTTCCAGATGAACTTACGGAAGCTGAAACCCCAAATTCGGAGGCTCGGATTTCATACAGAAGTAAGTGCACGCTACATGCTACCAACTCCCTCAAACTTCTAAGCAGCGTTTAAAGCCTAGTGAGTTAGTTACACTCATCCATGCACTCTTGCACTACAGATACACTGTCTCCAATCACCAAATAACTACCCCTGCACTCATCCAATGAGACAGCCACTAACCATGCACTCAGGCAATCACTCAGACACTACTTTTGCACTCATCTATTGCATCAAACACTACCCATGCGCACATCCATGCACTCAGGCACTACCCATACACTCCTCCAATCACCCAAGCACTACCCCTTCACTCAACCAACGAGCCAGGTACTACCCATGAACTCATGGAATCACTCAGACACTCTGCTGTTCTCATCCATTCTCTCAGACACTAGCCATGCATTCATCCAATGACCAAGACATTACTATTGCACTCATCCATTCACTCTGGCACAACCAATGCACCCTTCCAATTACCCAGGCAGTACTTCTGTACTTGTGCAAACACCCAGTCACTTCCCATACACTCATCCATGCCCTCAGGGAGTACCCATGCATTCCTACAACCACCTGGACTCATACAATCAATTATTCACTACCCATGCCCTGATGCAGTCACTTAGACTCTTCTGTTGTACTAATCTATTCCCCAAACACTACCCATGCACTCATCCATTCATTCAAAACTACCCATCCACTGCCTACCCCTGTACACTTTCCCACACTCAGTCTCTACCCGTGAACTCATCCGATCATTCAGACACTACTATTGCACTCATCCATTCTCTCAAAACACTACTCATGCCCATATCCATGCACTCAGTCACTACCCATCTGCTGCTCCATGCACCCAGGCACTACCCATGTACTCATGCAATCACTCAGGCACTACTACTGCACTCATCCATCCACTCCAACACTACCCATGCACTCATCCATATACTCAGACACTACCCATGCACTGCTCCAATCACCCAGACACTACCCCTGCACTGAACCATTGAGTCAGGCACTACCCATACACTCATGCAACCACTCAGACACTACTGTTGCTTTCATCTATTTCCTCAAACACTACGCATGCACTCATCCAATGACTCAGGCATTACTGTTGCACTCATCCATTCACTGTGCCGCTACCCATGCACTCCTCCAATCACCCAGGCAGTACTTCTGTACTCATGCAATCGCCCAAGCACTACCCCTGCACTCATCCAATGAGCCAGCTACTACTCTTGCACTCATGCAATCACTCAGACACTACTGTTGCACTCATCCATTCTCTAGGACACTATCCATGCACTCGTCCAATGACCAAGGCATTACTATCGAACTCATACATTCACTCTGACACTACCCATGCACTCATCCATTGATTCAGGCACTACCCATCCACTGCACCAATTACCGAGGCACTACCCCTGTACTCATCCATGCACTCAGGCTCTATCCTTGCAATCACACCATCACTCAGACACCACTATTGCACTCATCCATTCCCTCAAACACTACACATGCACTCATCCATACACTCAGGCAGTACCCATACACTGCTCCAATCACCATGCACTACCCCCGTACTCATGGAATAAGCCAGGCGCTACTTATACACTCATGCAATCAGTCAGGCACTACTGCTGCACTCATCCATTCCCTGAAGCACTAACCATGCACTTATCCAATGACTTAGGCAATTCTGCTGCACTCATTCATTCACTCAGACAGTACTTATTCACTCATACAATGACTCAGACATTACCCTTGCAGTCATTCATAGATCACATACAAGTTTGTCTATTTTAAACCAATTAGGCGGTTCTAAAAAAAAACATTTGTTTTCTTCTTTTTTTGTTTTACATATTTTTTCTTTTTTTAACTCTTTTACTAATTTGTTTTTTTTTAACAAAAGATTGAGAAAAACAAGGGTATTAACTAAAAAACGTCTCAAAAGATTTTGCAATTAGAAAGTCATCCCAAAAACAAACAAAAAAATTTAACAATGATGATTCTTTCCAGCAACAACAGCAGCTGCAACAGACTGCTCGCCTGCACAAATAAGTTTCTTTCACTTTATTCAGTGCTGTTCCAGTCCTGCAAGCTCTGGAACAATTAGTGTAGTTTGTGTTGATGCAGGCTATCCTGCAGATGTACTCATTCCTGCAGATCTCATCATCTTGTTGTGACTCTTGCATATGGTGTCAATGTTGTTCTCATGCAAGACGGTTTGGGTGCATGGTCTAAAGATGTTTTATCATAGATGAAGTCCTGCAAGAATGCTTTTTTTCTGATCCGTGAGATGAAACTTTCTCACACACAGTGCAGGTGCCTGCACTCACATGCCTTCTTCTCTTCTGATGGTATAGAGAAGAAAGCCCACACAATACTCTCTTTCCTTTTATTGATATGTTCCTCCAGCTCCTCTTCATCTTCAGGAATATCCCGTGGTGGATTTTGAGATGCCATTTACACTTTTGGAAAAAAAACACCCACAAAATCAAATAAAGAGGCACACAACACACAGGAGGTGTTTCTTGAAAAGATACTCCTGGAAGACTGAACACATTGGGTGGGGTCCTGCAAGTACTAGAATAGAAAGCTTCTTAACCAATAAAATGCTTTCTTTTGAAGTCACATTGGATTAGCATACCGGCAAGTATTCCCCGTGCACCGGATGCGATTCCAAAAAAACGTATTTAACAATAATATTTCTTTATTACAGTTACAAATATAGTAAATTTACAAACTTAAATGTAAATCTCTTCATATAATATATATGATAAAGTTATATATATGTACTTGTAAAAGTAAATCATTTGCGCTGGATTCGCAAACCTATTGCGGATCTGTAAATATGTGCATGGGGGTTCGCAGGACCATCGTGGCACCCGTAACTTCATTATAAGAATTCATATTTTTAAAATATTTATTTTAATATCATTTCTATAACTCTTTCAATAAAGCATATACAATTGTTCAGTATAGAACATGTATTTACATTTTTGAAAAATAGAAAAATGGGACCGGTACGCGAATCTTAGGGCCAGATGTAGGTAGGCTTTTACCGGGTGGTAACGGCCGAATTCGGCCGTTACCACCCGGTAAAAGCAATTTGACATGTAGGTCCCTGTAATTTACAGACTCGGTAAATTTACCGATAGGTAAATTTACCTAGTATGTAAAATACCGAGTCGGTAACATAATGGCTACCGGTAAATTGGTATGTAGGTGGGACTCTTCTGAGTCCCACAAGCAGTACAAAATCGGTATTTTACCATCAAATAATACTTGATGGTAAAATACCGTTTCAGGTGTGCATGCACATGTGTGCATGCACACCTATGCCATATGACAGGCAGACCTGCCCTTAGGGCAGGTATGCCTGCCACATGGCACCCGAGCCTCTTTTGGGGGTGCCAGAGGGTGTCAAAGTGACACCCCCTGCACCCTTGTGGCTATCGGTATTTACCGATGTGGTAAATACCGACCGGTAAATGCCCGTTCATTCCTATGGGCTTTAAAGCCCGTAGGAATGCATGGGCATCAACTGGTCGGTATTTACCGCATCGGAAATTACCGACTGTTTCCGATTCGGTAATTGCACATCTGCAATTACCTACATCTCGGTATTTTTATTTTCCGACCTCTGAAATACCGAGTCGGTATGACTCGGTATTTAAGAGGTCGGAAAATAAAAATTACCTACATCTGGCCCTTAGAGTTTAAAAAACAATAAAAAATGTAAACAAATAGATTTTTAGATCAAAAAATACATTACCTTTATGAATGCTAAATAATGTAGAACAAGCGTTTTTAATATGTAATGTTACTTTTAGGCACTGCAATGGTTCAGAGATTATTGAACATAAATTGCCATTACTTTTCCACTGTAAAAATTTCAGAACAAGTTATAAAACCTTACATTTTCACTGGAAAAAAACACAAATATAGGAATTAGCTTTTAAAAAGCCTTAGAAACTCACTGAAAATAAACACAGGTTTCATGTACATTGTAGTCAGCAATTAGCATTTAAAAAACCTTAGAAATTCAGTCATATTTTTGAAGCCATGCAAAGCCACTTTGCGTGGCATTGAATAGCTTCAAAAATATGAAGCAATGCAACACAGCCCAAATTGCTGCATTGTATTACTCTGAGTAAGGAAAGCATTCCATAGGTCTTTTGTGGGTGTTCCCATGCAACTTCCCAGAATTACCAAACCTAGTGAACAGTGCCAGCGCATGGGGAAAGAACAGGAATGTGCTGTATTGGATAAATATGGCCCATTCCTGTTCCTTCCCTGTGACGCAAGGCCAGCGCTGGCTTTAAGGCAGTGTGACTGGTGCAGCCACATTGGGCACTGACCTGTGGCAGGGGGCACTGACCTCAGTGGGGGGAACTGTGTTTAGCAATAATATGATTGGAGATATGTGGGGCACTTTTTCCCAGTGGTAGTGAGAGAATCCGAGGAGGTGGTCATGCGTGGGGGCACCAAAAATGATTGTCTCACCGGGCACCACCAGTGCTAAAGCCGGCCCTGCGCAGGCAGCATGGCAAGTTGACTTGGTGCGCTGCCCTGCTTCAAAAGGGTCATAAATATGGCCCATCGTTCTAGCTCTCTCTGCCAGACCCAGCATTTTAAGCTAACAACTGGCTCTTCTTAGAGCTTCTGGGATCATAAAGCGTAATGATTCCTTTTCTAGCTGTGATCTCGTGAGACCCCGATATGGAGATGATGCAAAATATTTGAGATTTGTTGGTATTAATACAGTGCCCAAAAACAAAAGCGGAAATACTCAAGTACATGCACTGCGTCTACAGGAATCACAGCATTCTTTAAAATACTATGATTGATGTTATTGGCACTATTTTCTCAAATGGGTAGCTTGCACCTGGAGTTATTATTGTGACTTTTCATGAGTAAGGCCACGAATTTGATTAAAAGAACAAAGAGCTTCAAGGCAGGTCATAATAAAACAGTTATCAATACAGGAAAGTGCAGAATCTGAAATCCCAACAGGGTTGAACCATAAGTGATTTCCTATGTCGTAGTGGAGGCATCAAAAAAGAGCACACATTAAAACAGACTTAGGGTACGCAGAGGTGTTGAAGAAATAGTAAAGCGGATCTCCACCTCACAGGTCCCACACTCCTTAAAACAGGAATTAAAAACTCTTTCGTAAACGAAAGATAACATATGCAAATACGTCCAAATGTAGCAAAGAGTGCCCATGAGATGAACAAATAAAAACAGCCACAGTCTCATACTGGCACAGTGGGAAGCATGGTGGGTTCTAATTATCCTTAATCAAAAAAAAATGTAAACTCTTTTTATTGCAATCATGCTCATCACAGAAAAGTTTACATCAAGACATGACGAATATCTTAGAACATACATGGAATGTAAAAAATGGCAATACCTCAAAGCAGAACATTAATCAGAACTGTAGAAGCTCTTTTATGGCCCTTCACTTTTAACAGATCAGTTGCCTGCCCTCCCTTCCTCCCTCCTGCATTAGGAGTCATGATCCTCTAAATCTTATACCTTCCCTGGCAATTCTTCCCATAGGCTTGCCGAGCTGCGCACACCTTCTCCCACTTCCTATAACAGCCCTGGTTTTAACAGACCATCTTTTCTGCCCTCTGGCACCAATCTAGATTGGTTTTCCAGGTTGTCATTCTGGGTAAATACGCACTGACCCACACTCTTGCTATGTTTCACTTGGCTAACCCTGATGCCAGTGGCAGCCAGAACTTCTGATATTTGGGACAGTTTTCCTCCCCAGATATCATTAGTAGATGTCGTTTTGATTCCCTGGGGACCTCTAATGCCATCCCCTAGGACATAATTCCAGTAATCCCCCTCCAGCACGCCTGTATTTCCGGGCACTCCCAGAGAATGTAAAAAAACATACGCTCTTGGCCATATCCCCGGAGACTCTCTGATGAGGGCGACCTCCCAATTTCTTCTAGCCTGGTCCATGAATATTAGAAGAGATGTGCATTTTGAAGCTGGACCAGGCAAAATCTAACTAATATTGCAATCTTGACCCCTGCCTCTTTGGCCTTACTCATCTTCTACAAGTAACGTGTCTGCAAGATAATATTGAATCTGAGGATTCTTAGTATGAACCCAACTTCTATCATGCTCTAGGCATCCCGAAAGCAGACCCCCAACCCTTCACAACTTACTGGTCAGACCCTTCTGTCATCAACCAGTGATGGTACCCACGCCCCTCACCGGTCATCTTTTCTCGATCATTCGTAGGCAACAATGATTCTGGGGTTATCACCTCACATCAGGTACCGCAATTCACAATACTTATGCTGGGGTTGAGCCGGTTCCCACACCAGCTGTCGTTCTTCTCTCTCTGGGCAGTGTTATAATACTTAAACCCATTGGATCTCCCCGAGCGTCCTGGCACCATCAGAATGGCAATGCAAAAATTTTCAAACTCGTGCCCGCACCACCCCCACCTCTCATCAGAGCCTTACTGCATCCACGATTCTCCTCTTGGGTCGGTGTTATCCCTATCACATGGAGCGGAGGCTCCAGAATAGGATGTCACTCCTGTGCGCTGTCCCCGGCCTCTTCACAAGCCCCACAGAGCAGCTGCAGTCCGCCTCAACTCGCCAATCTCCCACTGTGTTCTGGGTGTGAGAGCTGCCTCAGTGCAGCCCTGTCCAGCACATCCACCAGCCTCTTTCATGGGCACTGGCAGGGGGGCACAGCTTGTCACATGAGATGCTGCACAGCAGCACTGCCTGTAGTGTCTTCAATAAATAAAGTATCAGGATGACAACAAGTTGATGTGAGCACGATGGATTTATTTTCACCTCATCCACGAACCGCCAAAGGCTAACTGACCAACATAGAATTTAAACTGGATTCTTATTTAACATTCCTAGAAGAATGCAGAACAATGTCATACATCCATCCAGTTTGAACCCAGCCATATGCAAATCAGTTGTGACCCTGTGTTTCATGGGAACACTCCAGCCCGACCTGCCAAGCCAGATCCTCCCTGAACTGGTAACAGGCATCCAAGGACCGGTTTTGGGGTTTCACCCCTCTTCAGCCAGGATAGCTTGATTCCAATGGCATGTTCAGCACGGGACCCACATCTAGGCATACCCATCCCCCTCAGGGTGACAAATGCGAAAGCAACAGTTGATGGACAGAATGCAGAACAATGTCATACATTCACCCCAGTGCAGAGATATGGGCCTAAATCCATCGTTTTTTGCTCACCATGCCTTTCCAGTTTGAACTCAGCAATATGCAAATCAGTCTTGACCCTGTGTCTCATGTAAAAAAGTCCAGCCCGAACTGCCAAGTCAGGTCCTCCCTGAACTGGAAACAGCAACCTAGGACCGGTTTCAGGGTTTCACCCCTCTTCAGACAGGATAGCTTGATTCCAGTGGCATGGAAAGCACGGGACTCACGTCTGGGCATACCCGTCCCACTCAGAGTGACAAATGCAAAAACAATAGTTGATGAATAGTATGCAGAACAATGTCATACATTCACCTGAGTACAGAGATCTGTGCCTAAATACATAGTTTTTTTGCTCACCATGCAATTCCATTTTGAACCCAGCCATATGCAAATCAGTCTTGACCCTGTGCCTTATGAGAACAGTCCAGCCCGAACTGCCAAGCCAGGTCCTCCCTGGACTGGAAACAAGCAACCTAGGACCGGTTTCAGGGTTTCACCCCTCTTCTGACAGCATAGCTTGATTCCAGTGCCATGGAAAGCACAGGACTCAAGTCTGGGCATACCTGTCCCACTCAGGCTGTCAAATGCAAAAACAACAGTTGATGGACAGAATGCAGAACAATGTCATACATTCACCCAAGTACAGAGATCTGGGCCTAAATCCATTGTTTTTTTTGCTCACCATGCCATTCCATAAAGCATATGGCCACTGCAATTCATACCACTCACCATGTCAAACCAAGCATGGTGGCCAAACATATCAACCTCCATTGTGATTGGTATATTCTCCAGTTTAGTGTTTAAGTCCGCTACAACTATCAAATGTAGCCATTTACCCAGATTACCATATTTATATTCATGTTCCCCTATAAACGTAAAAGGTAAATTACAATTCATTTTATCCTTAGTGGAAAAATTATCATTATAGACATTGATAATAATGTCACTAACATTTCTTGTCCAGCACGCCCTAAATGACTGAAGGAGCTCAGAGTCACGCACGCACAGTAGGAAGTATAGTACAATCCATGGAGGTTTTGAACCAAGTAGTAAAGCCAGCCCTAGATCTAACTATCTTGGAGGGAATGGCCAAAGAAGAATAACAAACAAAACCTCCACTAAGGTTTGTGATAGCTGCCCTAGTCTCCAGTAGAAAAATATTGTCTTGAAAATTGATAAACTCTGACCAAATGTCTAACCCCATTTTTGTGTTAAGACCAGCAATATCCCAGATTATAACCTGATGCTGCTATGATAGAAGGAACAGAGGATTCATAAGTCTCTTGACGCAAAAGTAAACTATTGTTTGCCCCCAACATAATACATTGCATGCAGATGTCAGTATCACATGAAGAGGAAATGAGTTGGTGGACAACTCCAGCTTGCATGGTTCAGTGAATGGCTTGATTCCCGGTTGTCAGTCGTTATCATGTACATCTATAAGCAGTTAAAATAGAATTTTTGCAGGAATTGGTTTCTGCCGTTGAGGAGGGAGCCCAGGAAAGAGATTGTGAGATTTGTGCAAAGTAGCCTAGAGGGAATACTTAAAGCTCATTAACTTTAGTCATGTCCAGGGATAGGGCTTACAACAAATCCCTTACTGAAACAGGATTACTAAAATTGACCCCATACAAAATCTGCCTGAAACGCTTTAGTCATTGGGCCCACCCAATCCACTGTGCGTGCAAACAAAAAGTATTATTACTGCAAAGATTTACACTTAACCTGGGTATCGAATCACTGTGTGACCTTGTTTACCAACTTGCCCATGGATTCAATTTCATTCTGGCGTCTGAAAATTAGCCACAATCAATACATATGGGCCAGCTATGGAGGTAGAGAACATGCAATGTTGTTGTCAGCCCTTCCTTTGTCACCGAATGATAATACTTTATTTGATTTAAAACAAATCATAAAAGGGTGGACTTACCACCATGCAAGAGATATTTACATCATAAGAACAACACAGAATAAACTTTGAGTCGAGTTAAAAATTAATAACATACTCTGCAAGAGTGGCGGAAAAAAAGGTCTAAGAAGAGAAGAAAAAGTATAAAAGAATAATGGTTATTCAAACAAGAGGCTCGTTATTATTAACTCGTGCTGCGTAAAAGCAACCATTGGAAAGAAGGGAGGAAGAGTCTGTGGTCTGCCAAAGCCTGACCTATTGTCCAGGAACCTCTTTGGATGGTGCTCTTTTTTCCAGCTCTATGGCGGCAAGGTTCAAAAATGTTATGCTTTTACATGATAGTTCTATCCAAGAACCACTTAGGCATCTTATCACCGCCGCCCTGCAAGTTCTCACCTGGGCTTCTCTTAAGGGAGATGGAATGAGCGTTTTTCTTAGATTTTGGAGTGCCGGGCATATACATATGAGGTGCAGTAAAGACTCGGCGCCGTTGCCGCATAGGCGGCAATCGGGAGTTGCCCACTGCCGTAGCCATTTGGGAGTGAGGTCTTTGGACGAGAAGCAGCCCAACCTTAGAAGGCTTAGTTTCCTTTTATAGTGGTCCCTGAAGCATTCTTTCAAATAATCCTGTGGTTTTAGGTGGGTGTATGACGGCAAGACGATCCAGGCATGGCTTTTGCCAGCCACTGCTGCTTTGTCCATGAATAGTGATGATTGTTTGACTGCTTTCTTGGTCAGCAATTTGAAGGCAGAATATGTCATGGGCAGACGCCAAGATTCATCTAGTTTTAATGCCTCCAGCGCTTGCCTCAAGATCTTGTATATTGAGTCTGGCTGCCCGGCCTGTTTTTCGACTTCTAACCAGCAAAGGTGGGCCAGGGATTCCTCTTCTGCCTCCCTCATGCGCCAATTATATTTGACGAGTGCTCCTTGTCTTGCTGGGAGCTGGTTAGTGAGACCGTACTCCAAACGAATTTGGGCTTGCGAAATGTGTCTCGGAATTGAGAAAAGAGTTTTGAACAGCCTAGATTGGGCAAGATTTAACGCTGTAGCGTCCCGGGTTGCCAGTAGTTCGGAACCGTATGTCAATGATGGCAAAAATTTGGCAGCTACGATGCTGAGAATGTGGCCGGTGGAATGACCTTTTAATTGCTTTTGGACTGTTTTGAAGGCAAATTGGAGCTGCTTTGCTTTGGATTCCCCCTGGTCTTGGTGCTGTTTAAACTTTAATCGGTGGTCTAGTAAGATTCCCAGCTATTTATAATGATTTACCTGGATTAGAGGGGTAGAATTAATCCTCCAGACAAAAAACTTTTTTCTCTAGAGCCACAGAAGCATATGATGTTGGTTTTCTTTAGGTTTATAGTCAGTTATGCGTTCACAAGGTACTGCGACAGTTTAGAGATCGAGCGTTGTAGACCGATGGGGGTTTTTGAAAGGAGAACAATGTCGTCAGCGTATTGGAGACTTGTTATAGGCGAGTGGACCAATTTTGGTGGATCTCCCGGGATGGGGCTTATGACACTTTCTAGGTCTGCAGTGTAGATGTTAAAGAGGCTTGGGGCCAGAACGCAGCCTTGCTTTAAACCGTTAGTTGTGTGAAATTTCCTGGTCAGGCGTCGACCATCTCCTTTTTTCACTTGGACCCAAGTATCTGTTTAGAGCTCAATAATTGCTCCCTTCCTTTGTCACCTTGGCTCCTTTCTCTTTTCTTTGCTGCTCTGTCAGCAGAGTTTACACCAGCCACATTTGATTAGTCCCCAGGTCCGTTAAGAAGTGTATACAATAGCAGTATTTCAGTTATGATTTAAGACCCATGATTCCATTCAATTTCCACAATTCAATTTCCACAGCAGCCACTGAGGGAGACGTTGTAGGCCATACGTGTTCTGCAGAGCCGCTGTTCACATCACTAGGAGCTGTAGCATCCCTGGGTGGCTCTACGAATACATTAGTTATTAATGGAGTATTGTTTGACCTGGTACCATTGGTGTTAGTCTCTCTTCCATTTTACGCTGTTGTCTCCTCTGTTTTTGATATTTATTTGCTGGTTTACATGCTACATGCCACAGTGCAAGGGCTCCCTATTGTAATTGATGTATATATTTCAAGAGACCTGGGCAAGGGAGGAGCACACTTTTCGGGGCTTTGAGATATTTGCGATACCGGCAAAATGGGGAGGGGGGGTTGTCCATCGGGAGAACTCGCAATCTAGGTGGCATCCCATTTGGGTTGTCTAGCCACACGCCAAGATGTGGACTCAGAAGACATACTGGCCGTCCTTTTGGAATGGCCCAGATCGCTCAAACTACTTATAATAAATATTTATTCTAGACCACTCCCTATATCTAGCGTCTCAAAAACCATAGAAGAACTGTCGTCTTTCCTGGAGGCCATTCCTGGAGGTACTTTCCTACGTAGTGTGGGGGGATTTTAATTCGCATTTCGAGCCACTACCGGGCCTACTTGATGGACCCTGTCTAGAGGAGGATTCAAGTTGGCAGGTTCCTCCCTCAGAGGCCCCCCCACCGAGAGCATGGATACCATTAGCCGTGCAGATAAATACACTTACCCTCACCCATGGCCTCAGGGCCTGTAATGGCCGCATCAAATCTGACATCCCGAGTAAATGTACATATAACAAAACAGGGAGAGAATCAAGATTAGACTATCTCCATGTACAGCTATCTGCTTGGAAACGGGTCATAGAATTTAGAGTGAGCCCCAGAGAAGACAGCGACCATAACGCCCTGGAACTGGAATATGTCATCCCTCGCATTGAGGACAGGGTACAGGACGACCAAAGGGCCAGGGTAGGACATCTCCTAGAAAATAATAGAAAGAGAATAAGAGGGGAGAAGCTGTCCATCAGGGACGATAAGATAGCAATCCTCTATGCCAGGATCACACCGATAAAACCCTAGAGGTGGATCTGTTTAGTAGTGGACCCTCCAGGACCAGGGGAACACACAAAGACACCTGGTTTAACACCACATGCCGAAACTCCAAACGTGACCTTGTGCTTACAATTAAAGCGGGAGGATCGCGGGAGGAGATTCGTGCCAGAAAGCGGGTGTATAAGACACTTGTGGCAAATGCCAAGGTGGAATGAGATCTCCAACACTGGGAGAAGCTCTCTGAGTCACTAGCAACCAGGGACTCCCGTAAATTTTGGAGTGTGGTCAACCACGGTTCTGAAAACCTCCCATCGGCAATCGAACCAAAACATTGCCCCGAGCGTGTGGCAAAGCCACTACCAGTCCTTATACGCCCCGGAGGCTGAATCCTTGGAATCCCCCCCCCAAATCCCGCAAAGTAATCAGGCCCCGGAGCCTTTCACTGAAAAAGAGGTAAGGGCGGCGATTGCAGGGTTATCCTTTGGTAAGGCACCGGGGCTGGATGGGGTGCCAGGAGATTTATTTAAACAGGAACCAGGTATCTGGGCCCCCTACCTTCTGTTGATATTCAATGCAGTCCTTGAGGGGATGGAACTTCCTGATATTTGGCTGGGGGCGGAGGTGGTCCCGATATTTAAAAAGGGATCTCCCTTGCTTCCAGCCAACTATCGCCCAATAAGTCTCATTGCTGTATCGCAGAAGTTATTTGGTAGGTTAATACTCAATAGGCTACAGACCTGGCTGGATGAGACAGACACCCTCAGTCCACTCCAAGCAGGATTTAGAAGAGGAGTCTCCACAGTCGATCAACTATTTTGACTAAACATCATCTACTGGAAGACAGCATTGATCGAGGGCGGCACTCTGTATGCGGTCTTTGTGGACCTACGTGCCGCATTCGATCTGGTTCCAAGGGCAAAATTCTGGGAGGTAATGGCCGAGCTGGGCGTCCCGGGAGACATCCTTGAAATCCTAATCAGACTCCACAAAGATAACTATGCACGAGTTAGGTGCGGGAAAGGTGGCAAGCTGACTGACAGGTTCCCCATTCGCAGAGGGGTAAGGCAGGGTTGCGTGCTAGCCCCGACCCTGTTTTGCCTCTTCGTGAACGGGCTGATAGAATACCTGAGGAGGATTAGTAACATCGATGCACCAAAATTGAACGGCAGCAGGGTGCCCGCAATCATGTTTGCGGATGACACCCTGCTGCTGTCCAAATCACCTATGGGGCTACATAGGGTGCTGGATGGTTTTCTAGGTTTTTACAACGAAAGGGGGCTTGAAATCAACCCTGCAAAGACTAAATTCATGATTCTTAACCCAAAGGCCAATAATCGCCCAAATCCCCACCTGGGCACAGCATGTCTGGAAAGGGTACATACAATAGAATATCTTGGGATAACCCTAAACCAGAATTTAACATGGTCGGCCCACATAACAAAAGCTAGTATGAAACTATCGCAGAGGGCTGGAGGTATCAAGAGAATCGCTAGGAAATCCCCACTTCGCCCGCTGGCACCTGCCATTCAGATTTATAAAGCCCAGGCTCGGGGGGAATCACCTATGGCCACACCTCGACACACACCATTCAAACTAATGAAAACAAATTTATCAGACAGCTGGTTGCCCTCCCCCCAAGTACTCCACTTCTCCCATTGAGACTAGACCTGGCTCTGAGACCTATTATGGAAGAACTGGGCCTCAAACCTCTGATCTACTGGCGTCGCCTCTGGAGCAGCCAGGATCTTGCCACTACAGAGCGGAGCTGCGGGAATTTCTCATGTTATCTAATGCCACCAAAATTCCTTGGCTAAAGTATATAAGGAGAATGTGTGTGACTCTTGGAGTGCCTGACTTATGGTCGGATCCGGAAAGTGCGTGCACGAGGATGTCCAGAAAAGCATTGTCTACTTTGTTCTACAACCACATGCTTCAAAAACACTGGATACCACTCGGGAGGGGTCCTTAACAGATCTCTTCATTAAAATCAAAGACTCGTACAGCCACGAATGTATTTTGAATGGCATGACACCGGTGCTTACAAGGAAGATCTTCCTGCAATGGAGGTATGGGTCTCTCCCCCTAAGGTCCTTTACAAAGGCTTGGGCAGGTGGATCGGAGACAGGGGCGTGCCCGGCATGTGCTTACAAATCGGAGAATGACTTGCACGTGGTCCTGTTCTGTGGAGCCTATACTAGAATTAGGAGACATTGGCTGGTCCCTCATTTAAAAAACTTGGGATTCAGAACATATGCTCCGGCCTACAGAGTACTAAAGTCGGATCTATCTCCACCAACAGTGTTTGCTATGGCAACATTTCTGACTGCAATGTGGCGGGCACGCGCTCGAATAATTAAGGACACCACAACACTGTGAACACCTCTTCTACTTCCCTTGTATTTGGGGTAACCAATTTTTCAGAACTGTACTGTTTAAGTATCTTCGTATACTGTTTTTATTGGGTTTTATATGCATTTTAATGATTATTCTATCTTGTGTATATCTTTTATGATCTTTTATGATCGAAATAAAGATTTGAAAATTGAAATTGAATTGAAATTGATGTAATGGATTAGTGACTCCATGATTTGCTTATTTGATTTTCTTGTCAGACCCTAGTACAGTGCACCATGTGTGCCCAGGGCCTGTAGATAAAATGCTGCTAGTGGGCTTGCAGCACTGATTGTGTCACCCACAGAAGCAGCTTTTAAAGTGTATCTCAGGCATGCCATTCCAGAGCCTCTGTGCAGTCTAGTACTGCCATGTCGACTTGGGAAGTGCAACCACTTACCAGTCCCTAAACCTTCCCTTTTCTACATGTTAGCCACCCCTAAGGTAGACCCCAGGGCAGAGTGCATTGTAAGTAAAAGGTAAGACATGCCCTGGTGTGTGTGGCATGTCCTGACAGTGAATTACAGCCAATTCTTTTTATTACTATTGCAAGGCTACCTGTCCTCACAGGTCAGAATGGGCAGTTTCATTATAACATCTTATAATCTGAGCTCACCTAGGGAACATGTTAGAAAAACAAATTTAGTATGCCTGAATTCAGAATATTTAAATACATCTTTTAGTAAAGGTGATTTTTACATTCTGTGTTTGAAAATACCACTTTCAGAAAGTAGGTATTTTCTTACCTAACCATCCAGCTTGCCTCTGCTAGGTTGTGCATTGGATGTCTGGTTTGTGAGTGACAGGAGGGCTTGGGCTCCAGCAGTCTGATGAGTCAGGGCCGGGCTGAATAGGACCATGGCTGAAGAGAGAGTAGGGGGCGTCGATTTCCTTTCACTCCCCTGATCCCTCATAGAATAGAGAGTAGGGGTGGAGATTTCATTTCAACTATGTAGGCCAGGTCTGCTTACAACAATGCTGTCTCCACATCCTGCTAGAAAGCTGCACCAGTGAGGACAGAACTGGTTTTGGCCAGGAACAGACACTCTCTGCCTTCAGAGAACAAATACATTTGTAGTAAAAATATTGGGGCCCAGACCCCAAGACCCCAAGACTTTAGATCACTTATGGGAATCAAGACGAACCTTTGTCAAGGAGAGGAACCAAAGAAACTGAATGATTTGACTGCCCCTGTGCCTTTGTGCTATTTTCTGGGGTTGGCCTGCAGTGGTGACTTATTTGCCAAGGAAAGGAGAAGGAACTTTTAATGAACTTCATCATCTTGAAGATGAATCTCCAGGGGCTTGAATTGTGCTTGCCTCCTGCTGAAGTCTCAGGGATATAAGACTTCACCACCAGCTCACCCCTGAATTTCCTTGCTGGGAATTCTGTCTGCAGAAGCCTGCGTACTGTTGGGAGCTAAAAGCGTGACTCAATGAGAAGACGCGTGTTGCAGCCGCAGCTGTTGCCATCGCATCACAGGAGAAGCTTGTCGCCGCCGCAGAGGTTGCCATTGCATCACCGGAGAAGAGAATCTCCGTTGCAGCTGTTTGTCGCCGCATCAACGGAGAAGCGGGTCACAGGGCATGTCGTGGCTCAGAAGTTTCCGAGTCGCTGTCGGGCTTGCACACATCGCCTTCACGTCGTTGCACCGCATCAAGGATGCCATCTTGTCGCATCACCTTGGATCATCGCATCGAGGAGCCATCTTGTCACATCGCAACCGGAATGTGATACGAGATCGATGCATCACTTTCTCTCCGCTAAGGAACAGACGCATCGCCTGCTTTGCGCAAGCACTGACGAACAAACGCATTGCCTCCCCCGAAGCAAGGAACCGACAAATCGTTCTCCCTGCAAACCTTTTGTTTATCTTGAGTTACTCATGCAGATGTACTTTGTGAGAAACGTGTCGCATTTACCATCAACTTTGAACTAAGTTATTTTGAAAATTTTAAAGTCATTTTCTTAATATTGTGGATTTTTGTTGTTTGGGTCTTGTGTTAAGTCTATATAAAGAATATTTATTTTTATAATAAACTGTGTGGTGTCCATCTGTAGTGTTTTTACTGTGTTACTGTATGTGTTCAAAAATGATTAACACAGTGCCTCTGAGATAAGCCCTCCTTCTCATGCCAAGCTACCAGAGTGTTGAGCAGGGGTTATTTTAGGCGTGTAGCCCCCTTAACCTGACTAGAAGCAAGGGTCCCTATTTGGACAGAGGTGCAAACCATTGCCAACTAGAGACCCCTAGTTCTAACATTGGTGGTCAGTGGTGAGTATTCTGGACTTGCATTTGTGACTCATATACAGTGATTGGTGTACACTACTAGTGAGTGCAGACCAAATGCAACTACATACATTTTGGTAGAATTCTTTCTCTTTGAACTGATATTGTTGCTAAAGACTGCCAAATTTTATTGCCATGAGCAACACAGCATCCAACACATCTATAGATCTAAATTATGAGGAAGAGATGTTGGATCCCTACACTGTGAAACAGCTGAAATATTTCTGTAGAAAATATTGAAGGATGAGTTCCACACAGTGCTCAGGGCCTGGTTGGAAGCTAGAAATGCCCATAGCATGGGGAAGAGACTGAGGAGACAAATGGGCAGCTAGATGGGCCATTGGGTCCAGCCGAGGAGAGAGTACCTTCCCTGCCAGGCAGCAGTGTTTCTTCCAAGGGCCTGTCCCCGGGAGAGCTGGAGGACAGAGAGAGAAAAAGAATGCATAAAATGGAGCTGACCAAGCTCAAGATGGCGGGTCAAAAAGACCTAAAGAATAAGAAGCTGAAGTTTGATAATAACAAGTTAGCATTGGAAAGAGAGAAAATAAGATTAGAACATGAGAGAATGTTGAGGGAGTTGAAGATCAAAGCTAGAAGCTTAGAAAGTAATCCCTCTGGTGGCAGCGCACCATTGGTGCTTGCAGACGGAAGAGTATATTTCCCCAAGGATGTCATTAAGGATTTTCATGAGGATATTGTGCAGTGGTTTGCCACCGGTCCCTGAGAAGGATTGGAGAGCGGGGTTGTGGGGCCGCTTTGTTAGTGATGGGAGGTATACTTTGTTAGATCTGCCCAGTGAGAATATGATGCTTTATGCCCACAAGAAGAAAGCCCTGATGACCAGGTATGGGTTGACACCAGAGCTCTATAGACAGTAAGCGTGGGAGCAAAATCCGTTCCGCTCGTGGATTTTGCGGATTTTTGGCAATTACGCGATCCGCGAATCTCTCAAAATTACCAAAAAATTCGCAAATCTGCTCGCAGGTGGATTTTGGGCAGTTGAGTAGAGGTATTGCACAATCCGGTGGCGTCTTCTTGGATAAATATGAAGGGCAGGGTTCATTCTGGCACGATGCTCATGTCACAAAAATTAAACTTCAACAGGAAGCACTTACAGATATAAATAAAGCAGGTGCCCGAGTTGAAGCTCAAGTTCAGTAACGCATTCATCAGCCCAAAAACAATCGTGAGCTTTGTCGAGGCTGGGCAGGTGTGCTTTCTCCCCATGCTGGATGGAGGCCTTTGCATCCTTGACTTTCACGAGCGCAATCCCCTTGCAGTTCCTGTGAACAGGAGCTTCTTTCTCCTCATCTGCTGCTCTGATCGGTGTCTGACCTTATACACACAAGAGGCATGTGAACTCGCATAGAAGCCCTGTCCATTTGGCCCCGCCCACACACTAGCGGTGTTCACCGTCTTCCCGCCATTTACCCACTATGATGGACAGCTCACTCAAGGGACCCCTGCGCCCTTCGGCGCGTTGGCATAGTAACACACACATGGTCACTGGAGATAACTCTTCTGGCACTATACAACGAGGTAGCACTTACTGATTAGCCAGTAGACAGTGGGAAACAGTCTATTTATGCAAATCCGTGAATTTTTTCATGAACTCGCTTATTTTTTGGCAATTTTGCGTGATTTTGCGGACCACAAATCCGCAAAATTCACCCATACTTAATAGACAGAGGTTCAGGAATTGTAAGAAACTGGAGGCAACTACCTGGTAGAATATGTAGCTTTCTTTTTCAGAGCTATGGATGGTTGGGTAAAGGGTAGCAAAGTGAGTATTTTTGAGGAGCTTTATGATTTGCTTGCATGAGAGCACTTGTCTGGCAACTATTTTTCAGAGCTACTCCAGCACCTTATGGATAGCAAGCTAACTAACCTGAGGAAGCTTGCTGAAAAGTCAGACCACAGGGTCAGTACCCGGGTCCACAAGGGTCAGGTGGGAGACTTCATCAAAGGTGGGCAGGGCCCCCAGCAGAAGAGTGGGGGGGACAAGGGTAAACATTGGGAGTTCCAGAATGGGTCCCAGAGGAACCAATGGAAGAGTTCCCAGCCTCCCTGAGAAGAAGCCAGAGCCCCCAACAGGTAAACCTTTTTGCAGGGTCCCCCTTACATGTTTTAAGTGTGGTCTAGTGAGCCACTGTTGGTATGACCCCCAGTGTTCCCAGAGGGATCCCAATGCACCACCTCATACACCACTCCATCAGATGGTGAGTATAGCCCTAGGGGGAGGAGATTGGTGCCCAAGGTGATGGGGGTCCCGCAGAAATGTCCCTTGTCTCTTTAGGAGATTGTGAGATGGCCCCTAGGACCCAGCTGCCTGATAACACTAAAAAATACAGGCTGTGAGTGTCCATCAATGGCCATAGGGTGGAGGCTCTGAGAGACACTGGGGCCAGTGTGACAGCTGTCAGTTTTCGGCTGGTGTCTAAGGAGCAGGTGATCCCCCATGCATTCTTCCCTGTAGTTGCCGCAGACGGCTCACAGAGCCAATGTGAGGTGGCTCAGGTTCCCTTTGAGTGGGGCGGGTCTCAGGTACCCTTCAAGTAGGTGTGAGACCTGCCAAACCTGTGGATTGTCTGTTGGGCAATGATTTAGAGAACTCTCCTTGGGCTAAGGTAGAGAGAAGGTATCATTTAGTGATGTTGGATCTGTCTGAGTGTTTGACCACTCGGTCTATGGCAGCCTGTAAGGGTTATTCAAGAGGACCTGGAGCATGAAAGTATGGCCCAGTCTGAAAGTATGGTCTTAAAGAGAAGAAGTGAAGGGATGGGAAACCAGCCCCCATAGTTCCCATGGTCCAGGAGGAGGCCGACCTTGAGGGTGATGCCCTGGAACCTTCAGGAGAGCAAGTGGCCGAACTAGGGGACTTGCCTGAGCTGACCCATTGGCAGCAAGAAGGAGGACCCTCCAGGGAGGAATTCTGTGAGGAGCAGAAGAAGTACCCTTCTCTTGTGGGTTTGCAGCAACAGGCCACAAACCAGGCAGCTGGTGATCAGTCTGGACCACATTGGATCTACTGGGAGAATGGTATCCTGTATAGTGAGCCTAAGGTTGCTGAGACTGGGTCAGCCCATGTGCTGGTGGTACCCCAAAGCTTGAGAGCCTTCCTACTGGGTTTGGTTCATAATTTACCTTTAGCTGGACATCTGGGGCAGGACAAGACCTTTGAAAGGCTTGTCACCCACTCTTATTGGCCCCAGATGCACAAGAGTTCAGACACTCATTGCAGGACTAAGACTTGCCAGGAAAGTGGTAAAAGTGGAAGGAAGCACAATGGCTCCTCTCTAACCTTTCCCTGTGGACAGTACCCCCTTTGACCGGGTGGGAATTGACATTGTGGGACCTCTGGACCCCAAGACAGCCATGGGCAACAGGTTTATCCTGGTCTTGGTGGACCATGCTACCCGGTACCCGGAAGCCATCCCTCTCCGTACAACGACGGCCCCCGTAGAGGGACGTGCATTGATGGGGATTTTCTCCCATGTGGGGTTCCCCAGAGAGGTGGTGTAAGACCGTGGTACCACCTTCATATCCAAATGTATAAAGTCCCTGTGGTGGTAGTACGATGTAACGTGCAAGTTCACCACTCCTTACCACCCCCAAGGAAATTTTCTATTTGAGAGATTCAACTGGACCCTGAAGGGCATGATTATGGGTCTTGAGGAACCAAAAGGGAGTAAGTGGGATGTCTTCCTGCCATGCCTTTTGTTTGCTTACCATGAGGTGCCACAGAAGTCCTTAGGGTTCAGTCCCTTTGAAATGCTGTATGGTCACCTGGAAAGAGGACCTCTGAGTCTTGTGAAAGAAGGATGGGAGAAAGCTCCCAGTAAACCTCCCCAGGATGTATACAGTTATATGCTGGCCTTCAGGAACCAGACTAGGCGTTTCAGACAGTTCACTCAGGAGAATTTGGAAGCCAGCCAGGAAGAGATGAAACAGTGGTATGAGCAGAATGCCACTCTGATCGAGTTTCATCCTGGACAAAAAGTTTGGGTTATGGCCCCAGTGGAGCTCTGTGCGTTCCAGGGTAAGTGAACCGGAAAATTTTACGTGGTGGAGTGCAAGAGTAATGTCACCTACCTGGTGGACTTGCGGTCTCCTAGGAACCCTTTGCGGGTCCTTAATGTTATCCGCCTAAAGCCCCACTTGGAGAGGTACGAAGTGGGCATGCTCCTAGCAATGGATGCTGAAATAGAGGAGGGGACTGAGCCTCTTCCTGTTCTCCCGTCTGCAACAGAGCAAGATGGGTCAGTGGATGGAGTAAGCCTCTCTACCACCCTGACCCGTGGGAAGCAGAATGATTGTAATCAAGTGTTGGGACAATTCTCTGATCTGTTCTACCTGGTTTCTGGTGTCACTGAATGTTGCCTCCATGATGTGGACACTTAGGACAGTCCTCCTGTTAAACACAAAGCTTACAGAGTGACTGACAGGGTCAGAGCTTGCATCAAGGAGGAACGTACTAACTAACTCCATGCAAGTAGATGATGTTCAGGAGGATTTATTCAAGTTAGTTGGAAGATCAGTAGTACAATAGTATTCAGCCCCACCAGGAACAGCTAGCCAGGCGCTCAGCCCTTCTCCAACTGTAAGTTTCCACTCCCAACATTTTATCTTGCATCATTCAGGCAGCATTCCACTGGCACATCATGAACCATAACCAACCAAAATACTACATATCCTCCTTTGTTCCCAAAAGAAAACAAAAGGAACACCAACATTTAGAATAATAAAAGAGAAAGAGACCAGAAGCTAGACGGAGGATAAAGGAATTAGAAAAGCGGAGAGTACCAGAGAGAGTAGAGGTAAAACATAATGAAGGGAGATCAGAATAACATAAACCAAACTCATCTTCCCCTCCAAAGATAGCAACAGAAGAGGAACACAAAAGGGCAAAGAATAGAAAAAGAAACCATCAATGACTGCCCGTTGTACATCCACTGGCCAGGTAAGCATGCCAGAAGGCAGCTCACATCAGGAGGAAACAAGATGACGGAGAAAAAGAGAAATGCAAATACTCATACTTCTCCATCAAATATTTGAAGAATGAAATACAACAAAAAAAATCAACTGGGCTACAGTTTTGGAAACGAAACTAGTACAATAAAGAAAAACGCCCAGAGTAACATAACCCATGCACTATGGCAACCAAAACCATACACCCGCTGAGGGTAGAAATTTGCTAATGCATAGGCAAGTAGAGGTAAAGATACGTGCATTGTTACATAAATAGATATGACCCACACTAGACACCTTAATTACGGTAAAAGTGCACTCCACAATACACCTTACTAAGAGGTAAAAAAAATGTACCTAGAGCATTAGGGGCATACGTCCACGCTATGCACCTCGACTGGAGGTCTAGTGATATGCACATGAGAGTGGTAAATAACCCCAAAACATACTTCGCAGAGAGGTCGAGTCATGCATGTGCAACATTCCATCTTGCATCATTCAGGCAGCATTCCACTGGCATATCATGAACCATAACAAACCAGGATACTACATAGAGGTCTCTGAGATGTTTGCCTTAGGGGTGTCGTGCCTGGTGCCACATCCGAACTCCGATTCTGTGTGGACTACTGAGGACTCAATTCAGTCACCAAAACGGGCGCGCACCCAATCCCTAGAGCTGATGAGATCATTGATCGGCTAGGGGCTGCACGGAACCTCAGTACTTTTGGTTTGACGTCTGATTTTATTTGGTTATCGGGTTTGTAGAGCGCACAAAAGCCCGTGGGCGTCTGGGTACTGGCAGATCACCCTAACTGATGGGGGCAAAGAGAGGTCAGCATACTCCACACCAGATGGGCACTACCAAGCCCTCTGGGATGAAGAATTCCCCTGACACCTTTCAGAGGTTGGTGAACCTGTTGTTGGCTGGACTGGAAGATTTCAGAGCCACCTACCTGGATGACATTGCAGTGTGCAGTGCCAGTTGGGATGAACATCTGCATCACCTCTGGGAAGTGTTGATGGTGCTGCGAAGAGCAGGCCTCACGATCAAGGCAAGTAAGCGGCCAGATCGGGCAGGATTCTGTAGTGTACTTGGGGCACCAGGTAGGAAGCGGCCAGGTGGCACCCCTACAACCCTAGATTCATACCTTCCTGGCATGGGAACCCTCTGAAAACGGAGACACAGGTAAGAGCCTTTTTAAGACTCATAGGGTACTACAGGAGTTTTGTCAAGGGGTATGGCAACATTATTACAACCTTGACTGAGCAGACTTCCGGGAAACAGCCCAAGAAACTAAACTGGACTGGCACCTGTCAGAACGCTTTTGATTCCCTGAAGACTACCATGTGCACAGCACCCGTGCTTCAGGCACCCAACTTCTCAAAACCATTCATTCTTCAGGCAGATGCTTCAAAGCATGGTGTGGGAGCTGTCCTTTCACAGATGAATGAGGAGGGCCTAGACCAACCTGTAGCCTTCATCAGTATGAGGTTACTTCCACAGGAACAGAGGTGGAGTGCAATTGAGCGTTAGGCAGTTGCTGTGGTCTAGGCACTGAAGAAGTTGTGACCATACTTGTTTGTGACTCACTTCTTGGTACAGACGGACCACAGACCGCTCAGATGGTTGGTGCAGATGAGGGGTGAGAATTGAAAGTTGTTGAGGTGGTCCATTTCCCTACAGGGAATGGCCTTCACGGTGGAACACCGCCCTGGTACGGAACTCACCAATGCTGATGGCCTGTTCAGACTTATCCACCTTAGTGAAGAGAACTCCCAAGAGGATGGGTAGTTCTCCACACATTTCATCTGGAGGGGAAACATGTTAAACATGGTGTTATTGGCATGAGTCTCCCTTCCATTTTTCGCTGTTGTCGCCTCTGTTTTTGATATGGTTTTGCTGGTTTACATGCTTTGGGCACTGTGCCACTGCTATTCAGTACCACGGTGCCAGTGCGCCCTATTGTAAATTGATGTAATGAATTAGTGACTCCATGATCGGCTGTTTTGGTTAACTTGTCAGACCCTAGTACAGTGCACTAGGGTGCCCAGGGCTGGTAAACCCAAATGCTGCTGGTGGGCTTCCAGCATTGGTTGTGCCACCCACAAAGCAGCCTGTAAAAGCGTGTCCAAGGCTTGCCATTGCAGAGCCTGTGTGCAGTCTGGTACTGCCATGTTGACTGGGCACGTGCCCCCATTTGCTAGTCCCTAAACCTTCCCTTTTCTTCATATCAGCCACCTCTATGGTAGGCCCAAGGGCAGGGTGCATTGTAAGTATAAGGTAGGACAAGCCCTGATGTGTGTGGCATGTGTGGCATGTCCTAATAGTGAATTACAGCCATTTTTGTTTTTCACTATTGCAAGGCAACCTATTCCCCATAGGCCAGAATGGGCAGTTTGATTATTACATCTTATAATCCTAACTGACTCAGGGCACCAGGTAGAAATTTGAGTTTAGTAGTCCTGAACTCAGAATAATGAAATATATCTTTTAGTGAAGGTGGTTTTAACATTGTGTGTTTGAAAATACCACTTTTAGAAAGTAGGTATTTTCTTGTCTAGCCATCCAAGCCTGCCTCTGCTAGGTTGTGTATTCCTTGTCTGGAGTTTGAGTGACAGGGGTTGGGGGATTCCAGGAGACAGGGTGAGTCAGCACAGGACTGAACAGAGAGATCTACATGCATATGGGTGGGAGCACCTGGGACCTGAATAGGGCTGCCTCTTCCCTCCACTATGCTGGCTCCACCTCCTTGTGGTGCGTCTGATGTCTCTGCCCTGCACTGTGGAAGGAAAGAAGGAGTCATGTAAAAAGAGTGTCCAAGACTTACCAGAACTTGTTTGGACCAAGTAAAGGCCTCTCTGCCTTCAGAGAACAAATAAACTGTGTATAAAAGAGGGGACCCAGACCCCAGAACTTTATATCACTTTTGGGGAAACAAGAAGAAACCTTTGTTGAGGAGAGAGACTGAAGAGAGACTATCCCTAGGCTGAAGTGTTGCTTGGGGGATTGGCTAGCAGTGGTTGCCTGACTGCCAAAGAAAGGGCAGAAGAACGTTGTGCTCTTTCATCAACTTGTAAGGCTCTCCAAGGGCTTGAGAAAAGAGCTTGCCTCCTGCTGAAGTCTCAGTGACAACAGACTTCACCCACAAGCTCCCCAAGAGTTCTTTGGAAGGGCCTGCAGTTGTGCTGGACTTTTTGAGGAACTGCCGACTCACAAGCAAGAAGAGTGATGCCGAACTGCTGCTATCATTTCACAACATGAGAGCACCTAGCAACGCCAGAGAAGAGGATCGACGTTGCAGCATACACCGCCACATCACCAGGAAGCATGTCGCAGGACCTGTCACGGCCCCCAAGAATGGCTGAGTCAGAGCAGTGCCCCCAAAGCGCCTTGCATCGCCAGAGAAGAGGATCGACATCGCAGTAGATGCCACCGCTTCCCCCGGAAGAGTTTTGCAGTGCCTGTCGCCGTCCGCATCGTGTCACACCAAGAAGAAGAAAACATCTTTATTTCTTTGCACCAAAACTTCATCACATCACGGAGTTGCTCACCGCATCGCCACGGAAGCGCAGTAAGAAACCGATGCATCACCTCCCCTCGCAGAGAAGAACCAACGCATTACCGTTCCCTAGGCAGCAGTAGGGAACCGATGCATCACCATTCTTGCGTGTAAGGAACTAACGCATCACCTTCCCTGCAACCCTTTCATTGTATTGCGTTACGCATCTTAAGGTACATTGACTTAAAGTGTCGCATTTTAAGATCTAAAGAGAACTAAGCTAATTCTACAATTTTAAGTGCAGTATTGTGGATTTCTATCGTTTGTGGTCTTGTGTTAAGTCTATACAAAGAATACTTATTTTTAATATACAACTTGTTTGGTGTCCATCTGTAGTGTTGTCACTGGGTAACTGTATGTGTTCACAAATGCTTTACACACTGCCTCTGAGATAAGCCTGTCTGCTCGTGCCAAGCTACCAAGGGGGTGAGCAGGGGTTATTTTAGGAGTATGCCCCCTTACCTTGACTAGACGCAATAGACCCTATTTGTCAAAGGTACCTACCTCTGCCAACTAGAGACCCCCAAATCTAACACTAGGTATTCCAACTTGTGACCTTAAGGCCTAATTAGGGATGACTTATTCATATTTGAGAGGAAGTGTTTTTTCCCCAGTCAAAATAGTTATTTTGATAGGTCAGACATCTAAACTGTAGCAGCCAGGCTAAATTAGTAGGCCTAGAGCCATATGTTCCTTGTCATACTAATAGATGGCATAATAAGTGCTGTAGATGGCATTTAACATTATTATTATTTATTATTAAATTAAATTTGTAAGGCGCACAGCTACTCGGAGGTTTCCCGGTGCCATTCCATGCAATAGGTGTAGTTTCTGAAATCTACAATATGGTTTTGCAGGTTTAGATGCTTTGGGCACTGTGACACTGCTATTCAGTGCCACAGTGCAAGTGCTCCCTTTTGTAAACTGCTGTAATCGATTAGTGACTCTATGATTCGCTTATTGATTTACTTGTCAGACCCTAGTATAGTGCAACATGTGTGCCCAGCGCCTGTATATCAAATGATGTTAGTGGGCTTGCAGGACTACTTGTGCCAGCCACAGAAGCAGCTTGTAAAGTGTGTCTCAGGCCTGCCATTGCCGAGCCTGTGTGCTGTCTAGTACTGCCATGTCGACTTGGTAAGTGCACCCACTTACCAGCCGCTAAACATTCCTTTTTCTACATGTTAGCCACCCTTTAGGTAGGCCCAAGGGCAGGGCGCATTGTAAGTAAAAGGTAGGACATGCCCTGGTGTGTGTGTGGCATGTCCTGATAGGGAATTACAGCCAATTTTGTTTTTCACTATTGCAAGGCTACCTGTCCCCATGGGCCAGAACGGGCAGTTGGATTATAACATTTTATAATCCCTGCTCACCCAGTGAACATGGTAGAAAAACAAATTTAATATGCCTGATTTCAGAATGTTAAAATACATCTTTTAGTGGAGGTGATTTTTACATTCTGTGTTTGAAAATACCACTTTCAGAAAGTAGATATTTTTTTTACCTAACCATCCAGCCTGTCTCCGCTAGGTTGTGTATTGCATGTCTGGCTTCTGAGTAACAGAAGGGCTTGGGCTCCAGCAGTCTGATGGGAACTTGTCTGAATAGAGAGAAGGGGCAGTGATTTTCTTTCACTCCCCTGAGTCCTCATAGAATAGAGAGTAGGGGGAGGAGATTTAATTTCAGCTACCTAGGCTAGGTCTGCTTTCAACAATGCTGTCTCCACATCCTGCCAGGAAGCTGCACCAGTGAGGACAGAACTGGTTTTGGCCAGGAATAGACACACTCTGCCTTCAGAGAACAAATAAATAAGTAATATAAATATTGGGGCCCAGACCCTAAGACTTTAGATCACTTCTGAGAATCAAGTCTAACCTTTGCCAAGAAGTGGAACCAAAGAAGCTGAATGATTTGGCTGCCCCTGTGCCATTGTGCTAATTTCTGGGGTTGGCCTGCAGTGGTGACTTATTTACTAAGGAAAGGAGAAGGAACTTTTAATGAACTTTCATCATCTTGAAGAAGAATCTCCATGGGCTTGAATTGTACTCGCCTCTTGCTGATGTTAAAGGGAAACAAGACTTCATCACCAGCTCCTCCCAAAATTTCATTGCTAGGAATTCTGTCTGCAGAATCCTGCATATTGTTTGGAGCTGGAAGCGCGACTCAACGAGAAAAAGCTTGTTGCAGCTGTTGCCGTCGCATCACCAGAGAAGGGTGCCGCTGCTGCTGAGGTCACCGTCACATCACCGGAGAAGCGTGTATCTGTCGCATCTGTTTGTCATCGCATCACTGGAGAAGCGTGCCGCCACTGCAAGAGTAGCCGTTGCATCACCGGAGAAGCGTGTCACAGGGCCTGTCGAGGCTCAGAAGATCCCGAGTCACCGCATGGCCGTCAGACATGCAAGCATCACCTTCACGTTGTCGCAACGTATCAAGGACGCCTTGTAGCACCGCAGCGGATCATCGCATCGAGGCGCCATCTTTTCACATCTCAACCGGAATGCATAAAGAACAGACGCATCACCTACTTTGCGCAAGCACTGAGGAAGAGGCACATCGCCTCCCCCGAAACAAGGAACCGAAGCATCATTCTCCCTGTGAACCTTTTCTTTATCTTGCGTTACCCATCCAAAAGTACTTAGTGAGAAACGTGTTGCATTTACCCTCAACTTTGAACTAAGCTATTTTTACCATTTAAAACTCATTTTCGTAATACTGTATTGTGATTTTTTGTCACTTGGGTCTTGTGTTAAGTCTATATAAAGAATACTTGATTTTATAGAACCTGTGCGGTGTCCATCTGTAGTGTTTTCACTGTATTACTGTACGTGTCCACAGCAGTGGACAGGCCTGAAGGATAATAACCAGTGCTCATTCTGTTCCTGGAGCCGAGGTGTGCAAAAGCAGTGTACCATGGGCTCACCGCAACGCAGCACAAGCAGTGCTGTCTCAATTCCAAGTCCATTGCGGAGTAGGAAAATGAAAATCAGGATTCCCACCACAAGTAGCAGGATAAGCGGGAACCCTCCAAAAACACTTCCCATCATGGAGTGTATGAAGGATGGTATAACTTTGAAATTAGTCTGAAAGGTGCTAACCAGTCCAGAGCCAATATATTTTTTTAAAGTGCACTATTCCATTTGTATCAGACATGTTAAAGATATGCTGGACAAGCTCCTCAAAATGAAATGGGAGACTAGTATGGAGTAGGGTCTGTTTCTCACAGCTGCGGCCGGTGAAGGGAGTTCCGTGGGGCAGGCAAGCGGGGCGGGGTAGGGGCAGGGTGAAGGGTGATAAACACTGGAATATCGATGATTGCAGGTAAGTAAACAATTAAATTAATAAAACAAATTTTGTTCCGTGCCCTGCATTGCAAAATGTGATGCAGGGCACGCTAAGAAATTTGTTTTAATATTTTCATTTAAAGTCCTTCATCTGCTTTGATAGACGTGGCTACCAATAGCAGTGCTTCAGTAATAAAATTGTAGCAGTAATACCTATGTGAGCAGAACCCAGCCCCTCCTGTGCAGCTAGTATCATTCCTAATCTGTGATCAATGTTTAGTATGACTCAATATCCTACTCCTGGAATCTGAGCATACAGAATGATTTGTGCATCTAACTTGTAGGAGTACTTGAGTGGAATCACTTATGGCAGGATAGTTTCATTGTATGTGGCATTAACTGCCCCCATAGTTGTTCCGTCTATTCTTGTACTTGAGCAAATTATTGCAGCAACCGCAGCAGTACGAACTGTCGCCTTGGTAGCTTCATCTGCCATCAAATTACCTTCACCTTGAATGTCAACAGGTAGTGACTCAACAAAGATGAGGGTAGCACTTGGTATGCACTATGAGATATTTCTTTGTTAGTCCAATCAAGTCCTTGTTATTCTGGGTGCTCCACTTCCTATGGCCCACCGTTAAGACCAATAACGTGCCAAAAACAGAAATAGTAATGGAAGGTGTATCTGAATCGCCCAAAGACATTTCAATGAAATATTGAAGTCTGTATCAGTTGCTTTCTTTTCAATTTTTTTTATTATTCTCCAGAACTATTTCTTCAATATTCAAATCTAGAAAATTCAGGAAGTCCAAATCCAGCTTCGAACAAAAGTGTTCCTCAATTCATAAATCCAATACAACGATTATTTCATCCAGATCATTAGTTTTACACAAACACGACAGTCTTTGTTTAAGAGCAGCTAAAATCAAAAAATCACAACCCATTTTTTGAAAAACAAAAGAAATATATATTTTTCATTCTGTGTCCGTATACAAAATAACATTGATCCATTATTTGGATACCCCTGCTCATCCTGCCTGTATATCATTCTAAAGTGCACACCATCGACCCACCTTGATAACATATTTCCCTTAATACTTCAAAACACATAATGTTCAGTCAATTGTTGTACTCTTCAGTCCAAAATGAATATACGTGGAGAAGTGTGGCTCAATGGTTAGAGCGGCAGACCTTGATGCAGAGCGCTGGCTTAAATTCCTCTGACCGGATATTCTCGCCTCAGTGCTGAATCTAAGATGGGCCCCACGCTGCAACTCTGGGCAATAGCTTGCTTAGTCTCCACAACGGCCCCCGATACACAAGGGATGCCTGGTTTCACCATGGGATGTCCAGGAGTGGACACCTCACAAAGAAAAGCCAGGAGGGGTTCCCTTGTGGTAGGAGTACAAGCGCCGGGATGCTTACGGGTTACTGTTTGCGCTATACAAATACAATACATTTACATTTATCATTCTATAACTTACAGATGTTGGTACTGTATCCTACTTCTCCCTATGCATAAATGTATTCTTCACCCAATAATATTTGAAACAGAGCCTGCATTTGAAAACAAACTGTCATTTCATATTGCAGTTTAATAGTCAAAATTCAACTAATCCAACTCCACTTATATAATCATTATAACTAAGTTCACACTATTTTATCCCCTTCAAACCCCTTCAAACCGAAACTCCTAAATACTCCTAAATACAGAATAGCTACCGCTGCATAAAAATTACATTATCAATCCTGCAATTATATGCTAAAGTTCATCACTTACTTACACATCACTTACTCAATATTCCTTGAATAAATCATTCTGTTCCCTACCATGGATCCAATTCAACCTAAGTCCTCAATTCAATCAATAAGGCACATACAATTATGTTTTTCGCCCTTTCAAACGTGATTGTTCTTATTCCAGGCTCCGTAATCTATAGTCCTGAGCGCAATGGCCCGATGTTAATCTGTCAAAGCGTAACCAAACACAAAACAAAGCACTCGCATCAGATTAAAATGTTTGCGGTGTACATCTACTGAGTATACGAAAATACCCTTTCAATCAGAGCAACCTAAGTCCTCAATTCAATCAATAAGGCACATACAATTATGTTTTTCGCCCTTTCAAACGTGATTGTTCTTATTCCAAGCTCCATGATCTTAGTCCTGAGCGCATGAGCTCAACATTATTCATCAAGACGCAGCCAAATACATGACAAAACACTCACATCAGATTAAAGTGTTTGCGGTGTTTATCTACTGAGTATACGGAAATGCCTATTATCTAATCCTCACCTTAAAATTCAAACCTTTTCACTGTTCCAAATACAGTTGTCGTTGACAGCAGGTCCTGATAAATCTGCTGTGAATTCAAAACTGCGCCATTCCGTCTATTTAAACACCCTAGCCACCAAAATGTTCGAGTGTTTCCATTCCTAATTAGCTCAAACCCTTGCTCAACTGTGGTCCGCTATTACAGCGTCCAATCAAAATTATTCAGGCTCTCCACTATCACATGTCTGAATGAACCAATCCTGAACTTTATTTAGTGACCACCCTGTTCTCATTGTGGTCCGCTACCTTATTTCCACTCCTCCCTGTTAGTTATATACCGGAAACACTTTATTGTCCAATCCCCTTTCACCATTACTTTATTTACTAGTCTATCAAAACCAAATGTTCCATGAGAGTCATTTCCCATACCGCAATTAATAAATATGCAGACCCGAGCTTTGTATTGTGATTAAAGACCCTATTTCAGTTTTATGCCTCTGATGAGTCATCGCACAGTAAACTTTCACATAGATCACTCTTTCTTACCGCAACTTTTAAAGTACCAAGTATTATTTGTTATGTGCTCCTCCCTGTTAGTAATTTTCCACAAACACTTTATTATCCAATCCCCTTTCACCAATACTTTATTTACTACTCCGGCGAAATCGAACATTCCATGAGAGTCATTTCCTATCCCTCAATGAATAAATATGCAGACCTGAGGTTAGTATTGTGATTTGAGATCCTATTTCTGTATTATGCCTCTGATGAACAATTGAACAATAAACTTTCACATAGATCGCCCTCTCTTACCACAACTTTTTGAAGTACCAAGTATTATTCGTTATGTGCTCACTTCCATGTTTGAATCGACCAATTCAAATTAATGTGTACACAATATTTTCGATCAATACTGTTCAAGTACAAAATTCGACTTCAGTAAATCAAAAATGCTTTGGCTCCATCTGGGTAGAACAGTATCTTTTGTCTGTGTTGTGACTCCCAAAAAGTTTCACCAAGGTAAATTAGTATTGTATACCTAGAAATTTATTTTGTTAAAATATCTCAATGCAACCAATTTCCAGTAATTCTTAGTGTGGACTCTATCCCTTTCTACCAATTCAGATGCTACGTGCTGCGTGACATAGCTCAGTTCTGATTGAAGAGTATCATTTATTCCCTACATTCAATATCCAAATAAACACATCATAATGTGTTTCAAATAACAGATACATGCTGATAACATTTCCAACATCAACTATAGTCCTCATATTTATTATATTCATTCAATTATTTCGCTAATATGAAGTCGTTCAGTAGAAAATATCCTAAAATGCTCGATAAATCATCATTATTTGTAGACCAATCCCATTCATAAAACAACATAGCTATATATCTGTTAATATATGTACCATTAATCTTACTACAGAAGTTCCATGTCACTTTTCAGACCTCTAGTCACAGTTCTACATTTGCTTATCCACCTGGCTTCCTGCTGCCTAATATTCAGTTCCCAATCTCCGCCTCTTTTTCTTGGAACAATCATTTGAATGCCGTGGAACAGTATGTTATCCTGGTTGTTATGCTTTTCATTGATATGCTGGTATAACGATGATCTGACATCTTGATTAATGATAGCACGTTTATGTTCTTGTATCCTTAATATGAGCATTCTTTTGGTGCTGCCAATGTTCACTTTTTTACATTTGCATATAATGACATAAATTACGCCAATGCTATTACAATTGATGAACTCCTTAATAACGTAACTTCGATTGGTATTATATGAAAAATCCTTTGTTCAGTTGATTCCTAAACTACAAACACTACAAGCTCCACAAACATAAAATCCATTTGGAGGCTTCGGTAGCCAACTAGAATCAACTGTTTTTATAGGCTCTATAAAGTTCCTGGTGACTATTTCTTTAATTGTCGGACTTCTTTTAAAAATCACCCCTTGCTTATCATTGATCAAATTCGTCAAACCTAGTACACCCCTCAAAAAATTCCAATTCTTACCCAAAACCTTAAAAATGCTATCCTCCTGTGTACATTATGTAGTAACAAATGCCAGTCATTCTTTAGAATGGTCCTTAGGTTTTGGCTCCAGAGTGGATCCTCTCTTGGCATTCATTATTCTCCCTCTGGCCTTAGATAGATCTTTGTTCCTATAGCCTCTATGTTGTAGTCTCATTTGTAAGTTGTCCAATTCAGTTCTAAAATCATTGTCTTTACTGCAGTTCCTGCATATTCTAATCATCTCCCCAAAGGGGATTCCTCTAAAACTGACACCGGATGGGCACTGTCTGCTCTTAATATGGAATTGGTAGCAGTACTTTTTCTATATCGTCTACTCTTAATGATGTCTTCATCCACAGATAAATCTACGTCCAGAAAATCTATTCCAATTCATAGTGAAAGTAACATTAAAACTATTAATATTCAAGTAGTCAAAATAGTCCATCAATTCAATTTGAGAGCCCTTCCATATCATTAAAATGTTGTCTATAAAACGAACCCAAAACAAGATATGATCTGTCCGTTTTGATGCTCCTTGGCTCCAGGCATGCTGCCTCTCAAACCAACCCATGAATAGGTTGGGGTAAGAGGGAGCAAATCTGGAGCCTATTGCAGTTCCCCTGATCTGATGGAACCATTCATCTTTATAAAGGAAAAAATGATTATTTAAAATCAACATACTCATTTCCTCTAACATTTTTTAATGGTCCCTTACACTTGCACTACGATTTCCCAGAAAAGGCTTCAATGCCTGTATTCCTTTCGCAATCTCTATGCATGTATATAATCCTACTACATCCAGTGTAACCAGAGTCAACCCTTCTTCCCATTTAACATCTTGTAGTTTATTCAAGATGTCCATAGTATCCCTTATGTAGGATGGTAAGTTCACTACTAAACGTTTTTGAAAAGAATCTACAAATTCTGACAAGTGTTCCGTTACATTGCCAATACCGGAAAATATTGGTCTCCCTGGAGGGTTTGTTCTAGATTTGTGCACTTTGGGCATGATGTAAATAAAAGGATAAGTGGGATTGGTCACATTTAGGTACTTGTATTCTGCTTCATCAAGTAAACCTTCCTCTTTCCGTGTGAATAACCTCTCAGTTATCTGTCTTGACGCCTCTCTTATGGGATTCCCTTGAACCTTCACATAGCATGTAGTATCCTCAAATTGTCTAGAAATTTCCTTTCAGTACTCTGATCTGTTCATAATAACAATATTACTGCCTTTGTCGGCTTCTCGAATCACTATGCTATCATCAGATCTCAGATGACTCAATGTAAGAATAACATCAGCCCGAGGCAGGCCTTCTTTCAGCTTTGCCACCTATCCCCAAAGCACCTTGTGCTTGACGGTGTAACCTTTGGAATCTCTAAATGCATTCTGGCCCCAATAGTGTAAATATTCATAATAGAACTGGACACAGTGAAATGAATCACAAACTGTAAGTGTGGGGAATTCACGATCCATGCTTTGTAGTGCCAGTATCAGGGATTTGAGTTTCGCCAGCTGCAGTGTACAGTCCCATAGAGATTTTGTGTGCTTTTTCCCGGGACGGAACTTTCCATTATGCATGTGCCCTTTAACAATTGTGAATTTTGAAGAATATTGCTGTTTCATTCCTGTGGCAGGCTGAGCAGAATCATTGGTATAAATGATACATTCATATTGATATAGAGTCATATGTTCAATTAGCAGCGGATATTCTTGTTCGTATTGCAGGAATGTTTGTGTTTGCAATCTAGAGTCAAATCTACAATCTACAAATGTTGCAGTGAGAGAGTTAGTTCATTGACTCCATCTTGGATGCAAATCTTTTGCATTTGAAATGCTTTCTTTGGTGACGGCCTCTAAGGTCGGTACCGGGGTCACAACAACTATGCATTTTCCCTGTGCTTATCCTCGCTCTCTCACTACCACAGTCTGTACCTTTGTGAGTATTTTCTCGGTGGATGCAAAACACATCTCAGCGTTTGTGTAAAATGTGATTTGTATTCAATGGGTACTGTATCAACTTCATTGAAAGTGATGTAGGTTTACCCGGTTGGGCCAGCGACTATGCGGATCATCAGGTTAGTTGTGTTGACACATGTGTGTATATGTTTAGGATCTCTGTGCACAGATGTATGATTTTGCCATCTATGCACACTAACAGCCTTTTACAGTTAATGATTTGTATTCTAGGCCAACTTTAGATTGTTTGTGCAGTTATTTCTCTATACTCGTTTTTCTAAAAACTTTTCATGTCTCATTTCAGGCTTTAGAAACCAAAGCCAACATTTCAGTGGAGTGTGTCTTTTCACTCCACCCAGTGGATTTCCTCATACCGTAGCTCGGTGAGAGTGGAGCATTTACACATAGGTCCTGATGAATGCCAAGGACCCAAATGGGCCACTATGCAGAAACATGTTGACCCTTTGACCTCGGTGGGAGGACCATCATATCCTCAATACACCGACCACGATTTTAAGGTACCATACAGATGCCAGTAATATTAAAAGTAATGAGACATCTGTAATGGCTTTTTAACTTACTTTTGTTTTCTGTATGGGCCCTCACTTACTTTAGAAGTGAATCCCTGTCGTCAGGTGTATGCTCACCCTCTCCCAAACCGAGTTTCTAGAGGGCGAGTACTGGTCAATGATGAAGCATGACACCAGGTGGTGTGTGAGACCAGTCTTTCACATTTTGTGAGGTGCCAGCACTCACAAATCTGAAATAATTGCACTTAGTCTTTTAGCACTGGGAGCAGCTACAGTGTGTTATAAAAAAATGTTTAGAAGCAATCATGTCAACTTGTACGGAACGTAAAATATTTGTATGTTCCTGTATCCAACGATGCATTGAAAAATCAGGTCTAGTTAAGCTGTGCAAGGGTTTTACTCTTTCTACATAGTGTAAAATGTATTTCCTGCCAACATTTAAAAATCCTAAAATGGATTGTAGGAGGCCAGAGCAGTGAAAAATTTTCTACAAAATATGCTGCCAGACTTTTGCCTTCACTTGGCAACTCATATCCTAGAAATGGGTCACTACGGTGGTCATTTATTAAATTCTTAAAATTGAATTTGTAACCCTAGTGGTCAAACCCATAAATTATGTGGTTCACTCATGCTAAGTGCTCCATTAATTAATTGTCCGTCAGACAAATATTGTCTACATAGCACAATGCCTCTTCATCAAAATTTTAAAGTAACTCTGTCACTAGGGCTATTCTTATTCCCATGTGGTAATCGATAAAGTTGGCGTTAAGAACCTAGCACAGAGACTGCTATCAAATATATGCTCCCAGGTGCTATATTTTGGCTTAAAAATCCTTTTGAGATATCTAGGGTTTTGTATTTTTTCTGCACAATGTTATTCATTAGTGCGGTTCTATGTGCATTTTGTACTACAAATGTGCGTGGTGAGGCGTTTAAATATCTATAGTCTAAAACTAGATGGTATGAATTATCAGGTTTCATTATGGGAATCAAAGTATTATTCATGGATGAGGTGCTATTCTCTATTTCACCTGGGTATTCACGTTGACCTAGTATATCCCTGACTTGTTTCTTTGCTTCATGCTGTCTCTGTGGATGAGGAATCGATTTTAACCCCTTGCATGCGGCCGCGATTCTGCCCCTGTGCGGCAAAATCGCAAGTGGGCGGGTTTATGACGGCCCCCAGCCGTCATCAGCACACGAGCGCCGTAGTGCATGACGGATGGGGGTCGTCATCAGCATGCAAGGGGTTAATGGGATTTCATGCTGAAGTGACTCATCATCCCATCCAACATGATTGAGATTAATTTCAAGAGCTAGCGCTAACATCTCACTCCTGGGCATATGAGCTATTAACTGATTCTGGTACAGGGCCAGAGAAAGCTGGTAAAATTACGTCTCCCCCATTGGGCACTCCATTACAACTCAGGTGGCCAATCTTTTTCAGCCAAAAGAATGTCATAACCATATGTCAGACTATCCTTAAAGAGACTCTTTACTTACCTCGATATGTCCCTCTCCATTTGGAGTATTATTTTACATAAACGATGTGGGACACTTAACCTTGCATCAGGTGTTTCCACTGTGATATGCTCACTCAGCGCTACTGCCACCAGATAAACCATCAGGTTCCAATGAGCTACTGTGACATCTGCTGCACTGTCCAGCATTATCACTACCCATTCCCCGTTCAGGAGCAGAGTCCTCAGTAGCCTGGGAATTTCTGATTTTAAAAGCCTCTAGCTTCTTCTTTTTAAATGAATGTTTGGTACTCTTTTGTTTGTCTTCCTGTTTAATGATGTAGTCCGAAGTATGAAGTGTCTTCCTTTTCATCATGACTCGCTCCTCTGATCTGTGTTCTGACAATCCATCTCTCTCCGAACATTTTTCGGATGACTCCTGAAAGGAATGAGAGGAACGTGTATCAGCATCGTGATACCTGTCAGGCTTCTTAATATTGTCTTGGTTTCTGAAATTGTATGTTCTCTCGGTGTGTTCCTGTTCAGAAGCCCACCCAGTGACTGTGTTTTGTTTTGTTTCTTTTTTTGTTTGTTTCTCCATTTCATCTAGGAAGAATCGGGTGCGTGCTTGGAGATATCTTTTTGAGAATTGCTGTAACTATTGGTTTGTTGCGTCTGGCTCCCAGATTATCTCTACCTAGTGAAGCATATGTTTCTTTGATAATATCACGCAATTCTTGCTCTTGTTGTGCAGGAGTGAATTCCCTCAGGCATTGGCAAATAGCCAATGCTGCTGCCTCCCCTTTCATGTTACTTAACAAAATGGCAGATATTTGGGAAACATTGCCAGTTAGTTTCATCCCCATGGCAGGCTCTGACCCGTACACATTCTGAATTGTTTTCAGTACATTAATGATAACTGCTATTGAAGGATTACCATGAATTCTGATATAAACTGCAGTGAGGATTAATCACCAAGTGGCACAGTCTTTTATTGAGGGAGCCATCCCCATCGGCAAGCAAATTGTTATTCATCTGTGTTTTCTTGCAGGGCCATGTGGGGTAAAACAGCTTCAAGCTGAGCTGTTTTCTGAGATATCCAGAACTTGATTTTATCCCGGCTTGAGGCAATCTTTCCCATAACTGCGTTCAGCGTTTGGGGGCTGATACTCACAGTAGCCAATAGAGGTTGTGCTGCCTTAGCACCCCTCGCAGGTTGAACTGTCAATATTCTCATTATGCATTGTTTAAGATTCATATACATTTTTACTAAATCTCTGTAAATTGTGCACATCCCTGCTGCTGGTAAAGTAGCAATTTCTGGATGAAGTGTATAAGAAGTTAAGACAGGCCCGGTTGCTCCTTCTTTACTAAGAGGACCGAGTCTCACATTTTCTGTGATATCGGGTAGGACGCCTTTAAGCCAATTTATGTGCTCTTGGTAAGTTAATGGGACTTCTATGTCCACGTATGGAAAATATTCTTAACGTGGAAAGTGTGAAACAACTGTGTGTGCGTGCATCTGCAGGTAGGAATTTAACCCAAGAGTAGAATACCTTTTATCTGAATGATTTGTGTGCCTCAACCACAAAGGGAATGTCTCCACCAATTGCCGGGAGGCCATGTTGTAAAATGTTCATAGTAACTGCCTGTCTGCAATTTCTGTAATGTTTAGAGAAACTGCTTCTTCTCCACTATCCCCACTTGCTTCTTCGTTCACGTTCATTGTGTGATGATAAAAGGTATTTTATTAAATTCATGTTATGGAGATATGGTATGCAAGATGAGGGGAACTTATAATCCTCCAAGGTTGATTTATTTGCTTTCCCACTTCAGACGCTTCCGTTTTAAATGTGAGTAGGGGTCTCTGAGAAATCACAACTGAACTACTCACTAATTTCCCTTTCACCCATCCATGCAACATCACCCACTACTCTTCTTGGGCCTACCACACACACAACGGAAAGTATCATTCTCAATAGGATTATGTCTGAACTCCTACAAATCAAAGAAGAACTCCACACTGTAAAAAAGATGATTGCTAGACAACCAACGCACGTCAGATCGGCGTACAAGGCTAGATCAAGTTATCCCCCTATTCACATCTCACACATTCCCAAGTGCAATCGCCTCTCATGGAACTCCATCCCATCCCCCACCCTCCCTTCCCGCCCTATCCAGTGCACTAACCCATTCTCGGAGAAAGATATCTGCTCCCTCATACTCTCCTATAAGCCCCTTCACATCTCCCCTAGCACCACAACACACACGATTAAGGCTATCACCTCTAATCCACACAGACTCGCCACTCACAACAATAGAGGAATCAGTGATAATAACCTTGGAAGAATCACACTCACACCTGATCCCACACGACACCCCTTCTCAAATGCACCCTCCTGAACTGTAGATTGGCCGCTAGACACGCAGTAGATGTCGCAGACCTCATCATCTCTCACAAGCTGGACCTGATTGTGCTAACAGATACATGGCTTACTGAATCCTCCTCACCCCTTCTGGACATTTTGGTACCACCTAACTATGACATCATCAGACTTGACAGAAGTGAAAAAGTGGGGGGAGGAATAGCATGCATACACAGGAGCAACTTATCAGTAAACAGAGCCAAATCCCCCACATTCTCCTCTTGTGAATACATGTGCATCAACTTCACCAGTAATGGTATGCCAGTTTGCTCTCTGCACATCATATATCATCCTCCGCGTGATAACCTTACTTTCACTGAACACTTCATGGGAATGATCACAACAACCATCGGACGTCAAAACACCCAAATATTCCTAGGCGACCTCAATCTCCATTGGAATGACAACGATGATTCAACGGTCAACAGTCTCAAAAATGTCATCGACACGCTTGACCTCGCCCTAATCTGCTACAGCCCCACACACAAAAAAGGTGCAATCCTGGACTTAATAATTTCCCAAAACAATTCCATCCAGCTTGACTCAATCCTCCCCTGTGATTGGTCAGACCACCACATCATCACTTTCTTCATCAGGGAAACAGTGAAACTTAATGCAGCCCAATCTGCTAAACCAAAAATTTGGAAAAGAGACTTGAAAAAACTCAAGCCCATCACCTTGCCTATTCACTCACATAAACTACTCCTGCCTCCGGATGACCTCTCCTCCTTAAATGACCTCACCAATCATTATCTTAACACAATGACTACGGTTATCAATGAAGCCGCTCCTCTACAACTACAGAGAGTTCCTTCTGAAAACTCCAAACCCTGGTTCAATGACCTGCTGAACGATGACAAACGCTCTCTAAGAACTTCAGAACGTCTCTGGAGATCAGTCCCTTCTACCAAACACCTGAAAACTCTAAGAAGGAAGAGAAAAGACTATTACAGAAAGATCAAACGCACTAAAGCCAAATTTTTATCTCACCAACAAGATCAGGCAAGAAATAGACCCAAAAAGTGTTTGAATTAATCAAATCACAATCTAGAGACGAACCTAAACAACTACAAGAGACCTCAGGCACCCAACCCACTTGTGAAGAATTCTCTGCTTTCTTTAACACCAAAACAGAAAACATCAAGAGGGATCTTCTCAATGACCTCACAGTCCTACAGTCTTACCCTCTTCTCCAACTCTGCCACAACAAATAACCTCAAAACTCCAACAAAAAAATGATGCAGCCTAGTCTTCCTTCAACTCATACACTGAAGAAGCTGTAGGCAAGATTATAAGCACACTCACGCCAGCCAATCATACCACCGATCCTCTCCCTGCTATCGCAGTTAAAGATCTAACCCCTCTCATCCTGCCGCTCTGGACCCGGATTATCAACAGCTCTCGACATCAAGGGTGCATCCCTGATGTCATCAAAATAGGGGAATTCACACCCATCCTAAAAAAAAACAAAGCTGAGCCGATGGATCTTAACAACTATCGACCTATTTCGAACAGCCCTACCCGAGCCAAACTCTTGGAAAAATGCATCCTCCAACAAGTGACAAAACATATTGACCTATTCAATCTCCTTGACAATCATCAATCTGGCTTCAGAGCAGGGCATAGCACTGAAACAGCGATGACTCACATTATCGATGCAGCGCTACAAATACTCAACGAGAAGGGATCATGCCTACTCATCTTGCTAGATCTCTCCTCTGCCTTCAATACGGTCAAACATGAGAACCTGACTGAACTACTGAACCTCAGAATGGGTCTATCAGGGTCAGTGCTCAATTGGTTTACCTCTTTTCTTCAAGGTCAATAACCCCTTCTCCACACCAGTACCAGTAACTCTTGGAGTCCCACAAGGGTCCGCTCTATCTCCCACACTTTTCAATCTATTCATGGAACCTCTTACTGTCTTGTTGCAAACATCCAACGTCCAATTTCACATGTACGCAGATGATATACAACTCTATCTGCAGATTCATACTCCTGAAGATGTCAAACTACTCAATCAAACACTGTTGAACACCCAAACATGGCTAACTGAGAACCATCTCAAGCTTAACGCACTCAAAACTGAATTCCTACTTATAGCTCCACCCTCCAAAACTCCCCTCTTCCAGGATTGGTTCAAACACCTCACGGCATTCAACATGCAACAAACAATCATTGACTCAGCTAAATCTCTGGGTATCACCCTTGATGGCAGCCTCAAAATGCCTAAACACATTGCCAACCCAACAAAAGGAGCACATTTTCAGATTAATATTCTAAGGAAACTTAAACCCTTCCTACCAAAAAACGACGTCAAGACAGCAGTTCAAGCTATAGTTACCCCCAGGATCGAATACGGAAGTGTCTCTCTTTGCGGTCTCCACAAAGCCACAACAGCACCTCTAAGAGCCACCATCAACGCTGCAGCCAGGCTCATCACGGGCTCAAAAAAAAGGTCCCACATCTCCCCCGACCTAAAAGCATTGAACTGGCTACCATGGGAAGCCAGAATTCACTTAAAAATAGCATGCCTGACCCACAAAGCCATTCACCATAAAGCACCCAGATATCTCTCTCGGAAACTGTCTATCTCTGGAGGCAAGAGATCCACAAGAAGTGCAGAAAGCCTACTACTGAAACCACACAGATTTAATAAGGCGAAAACGTACAAACGCTCCTTCTCAGGGCTGGCCCCTAGGATCTGGAACGCACTACCCGCTGAAACCAGACTTACCACATCTACTGCACTGTTCAAAAAGGAAGTGAAGGCGATTCTCATGGAAAAATTCACATGAGCCTCACGGAAATTCACGACCTATATAGATGCAAACAGACAATCTACATGGCACTTTGGCTCTCTCGGCCCGCACCTTTCTCTGTATCCCATTTAGCTCAACTTAGGATTCAGTTTTTTTTTTAATCTACCTCTCTTGTCTGTTTTATTTATGCACACTATATCCACACATGTCTGTATTTCTGTACTGTGTACTTCTTTATTATGTTTTATATATCTTACTGCTTGATATATACTATTATTGTGTACTGTTGCTGTATAAATGTAATTGCTTGTAAAGCGCTCTGATATCCCCAAGGGTCTGGTTCGCGCTCTATAAAACTTTCTAAATAAATAAAATAAATAAATATATAAACCATCTTTGGTGGCGTCATGTTGTGTAGTTCCTACTAATCTGTAGGATCAGCACATTTGTTGGACAACATAAACTAGGGGCTTTGTGTCTAAACTGATTCCGGACACCCCTGCAGGATATGTTGGCCTAGAGACTAGCTTCCTCACAGTGCCACCATAAGCCCCCCTAACCTTATTATGGAGCGAAAAATTTCTGGCAACCACTGAACATGACAACTCTGACCCCCCCAGCGATTGTGGAAACAGTACAGAAGCTTTCACACTGTCACTCATGCTCACTTATTCTCAGACAAGTAAACAGAGAATACACAGTGGTATGTTTTCAATATATTTATTGAGCCGTTATTCTTGTATAAAATACATGTGCTGCAATGATTAATAGACAGAAGCAGATAAACGTAATTACAAGTACCAAAAGCAAAAATAGTAGATACAGTTCTACCATGGCGCTAAAACTGTGTGTATATGCAGGCATATTAAACAAGGCAGTACTCTAGCGTACTCCTACTATGCAAACCTTACTCTAAGTGTACCTAGAGTGTGTGTAGGTGTGGAGCCAAGAATATTCCCAAAGATGATTCAACCCTATTACCTGATGGGATAGAAGGCAGGACCCTATCTAGGCCACAAACTGGACATTCCTCACGAGATGCGGCGAAGTCTCAGCATGCAGGGACCCTAGATGTCAGCTGTAGTGCCTCCTCTGCTAATCTATCAGGATGCTCATTATTTATAAAAGAAAGCAGCCTTGTGATGTACATCAAGATTAGTGATGTTATGGATACGTAGATAGCCCTGTTTCACATGGATGAATATAGGACGACATTTGTACATAGGGGTAAAGAGGCCTTGTACATGATGGTCTAGGCTTTGTGATAATGGTGTGCAAAGCTAGACATGAAACAAAGTAGTTTCCGAGAAAATAATCAAACCTTGTCATGCATGCAAATATGTTCAAAAGTTCACGGCTGAAATGTTATTGTGAGGGTAATGTAAGAAATAAGCTACCTCTGTACAAGGGCCTAACCCGGGATTGTAACTAAGCCTCTGTGGATACACCATTAGCTAAAGCAGGGGTATTGGTCACTACATAATTCGTAGTATTAGTTGAAGAACCAAGAGCTCAAGGCCCACCTGCTCCCAAGGAAGATAATGCCAGCTTAATAACATATACAAGTATACACAAGTATGCACAAAGTGTGAAGGGAATGTTCCAGAACCCATCTAAGGGGCATATTGACAAGGGCTAAAGCGGTGATAATTTCATCGCCCTATTTACAAGGTGGTGCTAACATGCATTAGCGCATGTTAGCACCCTTTTTCCCGACGCCTCGCTTTGCATCTCTAATGAGATGCTAAGTGGGCGTCACTGGGCATACCCCTGAGGGACTACCTTGTAAAATATTGCTAGATGTACATCGCGATGTTTACAAGGAGGTCCGCACATTTTTGCAGACGTTAGTCTGCTAAAATGCGGACTTACCTACACCTAACATTGGGGGTGGATTACTCTGATAAGTTCACAGGGTCGTATCAGCAAGGTTATCGCCGTTTTCCATGGAACATCGCTGGAAAACCAGCGATGTTTCATGGAAAACACAGCTATCGCTGGAAAATTATGGCCATTGCGCTATGCGTTGTTGATACAACGATAGCATGGAGATAATTGCCAGCGATAGCCGGCGATAAATAAGTTCTCGCTAAGAGCTCCCAGTGATAATTATCGCTGCTGCTTGATAATATGCCCCTAAGTTGGTAATGAATTTCAGAAGTCAACTCGCTCTTAAGGGAAAAAGTACGCATGAGAAGCAGCTGAGACTGTGGAGTTATTGGCCCAGCTTCTGAGTTTTTCCCCACAAAATAACTTTTGAATCCTCAGTAGTAAGAGGAAGCTCGCCATTTGACACAGATAGAAGGAGAAACAGCCTCGAAAGTCTCCCCAATTGCTGTGGAAACATGGGGACTTATAGTGTCTAAATTCAGGGAAAGGCGTCTTTCGCAACATGCATCTCTTTATCTATAACACTAACAACCCCCTTAAAAAACACCCGAAGGTCCAGGGATAAATAATAGGTATTAAATAAAAAAAGACAAAGTCTTACTGGCACCAAGGACAGGGAGTCAGCAAACCACAACAGAGGGACTGGCCCAGCCTCTCTACCGTCGATGACTGGCAAAGAAGGGCCTGCCCTTGTTCTGGGCTTTGCCTGGGAGCCTCCCAAGATATGGGGTCAGGGGCTGCACAATATAATGCTGGTCAGCAGGCTCCGCCCCCTTTTTCTGCACCTCCTAGCCACTGCTGGGAAGTCCCTGATGGCAAGTGTCCTGAAGGCTCCTTTTGTTTAATTTTGACCAAATTAACTTTGTCCAGTATTCAAAGATGGCCGCCACATTCATGTGAATAAACTAATGATATGCATGACAATTATATGTATATTTATGCTTGCATATTATTTTCACATACTATTTGGCTTTTATCTAGATAGAATGTCAATGCCATTTGGATTAATTTGTATAGTATATAAATCTATCTCTCACAGTGGAATATATTCTTGAATGAGGGGGGCAGTTGGGATTAATTGCAATAATTCAATGTAACTGTATATTAGATGTATCCAGGTGGCAAAGGTTTATTAATGTGTACATTTGTAACAACCTCTTGCAATGCCACTTTCTGTGATGCCACAGATTATTTTAATTAGCAGCTGTCTGGCGAATCGGACTGCACCTTTGCCTACCTGGCCTGCGCATCTAAGCCTGCTCATAACCCATCTATAACACACGTGTTTAAAATGAAAAAAGCCAGACTTTGTAAATGAATTGTTGAATAGGCAGGAGGTCTATTATTATTTGTATATTTTTTAATAAAATCACTTTAGTTGATACCAAAGGATTAAGAAAATGTCAAAAATGTACGTATGACGAAGGGTGGCTTGGGGGGGTAGACGACCGCAGGGAGGTCTCCCCTCGGACAATGTGGGAGGTGCGGAGGGGGGGTGGTCTTCTCCACAATATCAGGCATTTTGTTTTGGGGTTCTTTTGAGTTATAGGCCAAAGAGAGCACAATTTTAAATACTTTGGGCTCCCGCTCCCAGCCACCATTTTAGGTTTGGTGACCTGGTGGCTGGGAGCTTTTATCTTACTACAGATTTTCCCTCCCTCCCTCCCATTTTTAAGGTTTTTTGGTACAGTTTTTTCAGTTTTTCTAATTTTTCGAGGTGGTTTTGTTGGGACAGGTGAGCAGGGGTTGTTGGCTATGTATTGTTGCTTAGAACAGGTGCTGTGCGGGGGTTAGTGGAAGTTTGCCAGGATTGGCAGAGGTTTGTTGATCATTATTGGAGTTTGTTTTATCGATAGGGAGGGGTATACAGAAAATGTTTTGGTTCAGTTACAGGTGGGGGTGATGAAAGTGGTAGAGAAGCAGGCAGAGGGGTTTGTTTAACAGAGTTGTGGAATTTATAGGGTTATACGTTGATGCATTGCTTTGTATTGTTTGTAATGTATGGGTGGGTTCCAAAGAAATTGTAGGGGCGGGGATTGGGTCCGGGGTTCGGTAAAGGGTTTGATTAGTGAGGATTAGTTTTGTAATGCTGTTGCCAAAGATGTATACTGTTACATGCACCTGTTTCAATAAAGCGGCCTTTTGCACACAGGTTTTGGTTTGTGGTCTGCTACCCCCCCTCGCCCCTCCCTCCCAAAGGAAGCCACACAGAACAGTGAGTTTTTTTTTAAATTTCAGTTTCGAAGAAGGTGACCTGGGTCCTTTTTACATAGTCTGGCTCTCTGGGTCATGCTTTTATGGCTCAAATATGTTTCCTCAGAAAATACTTCAAAAAAGATCTTACGAAAATTTGAATTACGATGGTGTAAATCGTGCGATTTTTGGGAATTTCAGGTTATGCAAAAATCCCTTAAAATACGTCATTTAGACACATAATAAGCAATTACAGGGCGTCAGCTAACAATTTTTACTTACTGCAGGGCACAAAACAAACAACACAAAAGCGAGTGGCTGTTGCTGGCAGAACTTGTGTTTTTCACTCTATTGTTTAGTGCGACATGAGACCTCGTGTTAAAAATAAAAGCGAGGATGCATTTTGCCCTACAATAAGCGCGAAATGGCGGATTTGCAGTTTGTATAATTATGCTTAATTTCCACGAAATTTGCATAATTACACAAAAGAAAATTATGCAAATGTCATACAGCCCTATTCAAAATGTAAAGAAACCAGGGCAGGAGTGTGAGTAAAAAGGAGAGCCTAGAAATTGTTTTGAAACTGAATGTCGATAACGGGCCATTTTTCTGCTGAACGAAAATGTCTTGCCATAAAGTATTAGATAGTATGGTGTAGCTCTAAGGATTTATAACGAATGGAAGGTGAAAGACAATTGATCATCTAAGCAGATCAATTAAATTCAATCTTTATAGTCAGAGTTTACATCAGCCAGCTACCCTTCCAGGATGAATACAAGGGAAAAGAATGAGGGGGCGTCATACTGAAAGGCAGAAACAAAGACGATAAAAAATTAAAACAAATGAAAATTCAGGGAGCGTGAAAAAAAGAGAGAGAGCGAGCCAGAGACAATAGGTATCCGTCTGTACTCCCTACTGCAATTTACCATTACTATTATCTCTATTACAGAATGATTAATTCCTTCCAAACGCAGAGCCTCAAATGAAAAATGAACGAGTTCAGCAAGATGTGTGAACGATGAATATGGTGATGTATCATTTGTTTAGTTTCAAGGATGCTAACATTACCTGTTCATGCTCTCGGTGTCGTGTATGCAGCTGATCCTGAAGCTACTTAAAACGTTTTATCATCTTGGAGAATGTTCAAAGGTGAACATCAAATCTATCTATGAATTTTTGAAAAATGAAAGCATATTTCAATGAGTTTGAAGTATAAAAAGGGAACAGCGATATTTGAGGAGGGATGGTAAGTCTGCAATGAACAATAATGCACTGGACGGTTATAAACATAGGGCAGCATAGGTGCTGATGTCCAGCACAAAGATTCATAAAGCGTTTTGAGGGGAGAAGTGTCCATCGATTCACTGATTAAATGAACACTAGATTAACATGCACATAGCAGGAGGTTGGTCAGGTAATCTAGAACTGGTCTCCCAGGCCCATATTCTTCGACCTTGCCCTAAAGAGTCAGACGACTCAACAAGTCCTTCAGAACTGCACATTTTCGACTAGACACCTTAATTAAAAATACAAACAACTCCAGTTTAATTCAGGTTTTGGTTGTTTCCAATATTAGCAAAGACAACAAGATGATGGACGGTGCGCTGAAACTTTTCAACACTCTACTAATGGGAACATTCCAGCATGGCATGGGGTAGCATGGTGAGCAAAAGAACGGTAGATTGAACTCAAATCTTTTGACTGGGAGTGAGTGATTCCCTGAAACCAATCCCAGGATGCTTGTTTCTGGTCCTGGGAGGACCTGGCCTGGCAGTTCAGGCTGGATTGTTACCACGACTAGCATGGTGTAGACTGATTTGCATATGGCAGAGTCCCAACTGGTGGTGCATTATGAGCAAAAGATGATTGATTCAACCCAGATCTTTTGACTGGGGGTGAGTGGTTGAAAGGTTTCAGCATTCAATTTCTAATCATGTTGTGTTTGCTATGTTTGCCCTATGTGGTCAAGAGTAGCCTCAGACGTGGGTTCCATAGTCGTTGTGCCACTCAATTCAAGTTAGCCTGGCTGATGAGGGTTGATACCCTGAAACCAGTTCCAGGATTCTTGTTTCTGGTCTAGGGAACATCTGGCCTGGCAGTTCGGGCTGGACTGTTCCCATGAAGAGCACGGTCAAGACTGATTTGCATATGGCTGGGACCAAACTGGGGTGGCATAGTGAGCAAAAGAATGTTAGATATAACCCAGATCGCTTGACTCGGGGTTAGTGGTTGAAAGGTTTCAGCACTCTGCCCATAATATTTTTGTGTTTGCTTTGTTTGCCCTGAGTGGCCAAGGGTATACCCAGATGTGGGCTCCTTGCTTGCTGCAAAACTCCATTCAAGCTGGCTGTCCAATGAAAGTAACTATCAATATCTAAAAGAGAAAAAAATCTGTGAATGTTATGTTAAATGCAAGGCGGAATAAAGTGAGTCATCCGTATGTGGATACCCTACCAAACCAGATGCTAAGAATCGAAGTGTTGAGAGTAAGACTTGGACTCAACCCTTGCAAGATTAGTGATATGGTAAAAGCAACAATGATTGGTATCGGAGGGAATTGCTATTGTGGGTTGAATACTAAATGTGATATGTTGTATATTTTCTTGGATTGTCTAAAAATCAAGCAACAGCAGAGACAGTGGTTACGTCCAATATTCCTCATATATGGAATTATGACTTGAGGGCAAGCTGCTGAATTTTTAACCGATATGCGCCTTTTATACATAGCATGTGCTATTGGAAGATTCATGAGGGCAGCTAGTGCAGTGTTTGTTGAGAATTAGAAGGAGTGCAGATATATTTATAGGATTTCCCTGTAGATTTTATTGGAATATATGTTTTACATGGGAAAATATTGATGGTTTTATTAGATGAAATGTGTCATTATATATGTATTTGCTATAATATTTTTGTATTGTGCTGTTTAAAGGCCATTGGTCTAAATGGCTCCACAATGTTCCCTTAGTGAGAACCAAGCAAACCATTGTGGAGCTTGACTGTTTCAGGGCAGCAAAGCAGAACAGTCTTAGGCCTACTCAGGGGAGGTGGCATGGGCTAGTAATCACCATTTTCTGGCACACAATAATAACACTCAAAAATGATTGTTCAATCAGTGCTTTTTCCTTGGAAAATTACATTTCTTACACACATAACTAAATACTGCACAATAATTTACAAATACGTATATCAGGCTATAGAACTATTTTAGGTAACATTCTGAAATCACATTTGACCCTTACTTGGTCATGACCCTCCAAATCACAGTACCTCCCCTCTCCCCCCCACCTACACTTAATAGAACATCACAATATCAGGGTGTTCACTTTAAATAAATCAAGCCTATTAGATTGGTAAAAAGCTCACCAGATCAATATATATTGAAAGCCTGTTTGCTCAGACAGAAAATTATCACAATAATAGATCAAATTACCACATGTTAAAATTCACCATTGTATCATTGGTATCATTAACAATGTTTAAATGCAGTTATTACTATCATTAAAGAATTGTAGTTTTTAACAAAAAGACACTGCTAACAATATGTTATGAATAACGCATTTACAATTAGTATACCATGTATCTGAGTCTTTCTTATATACCTTTAGGCCACTTAACATACAGCTGTAGACCAAACACTGAATTTTACTCTCAGGCTGTAGAACAAACATTTTAAGCCTAGGAACACTTGAAATAACAGTGTTAGAGTTTAAGGGTCTTATATTTTATGACCCCAGAAACATAGGCTCAGTTTTTAACAGTTAGAGGTGAGGGGCTGCTGCACCTTCTGCAGTCTCTACATCACGAGCAAGACACATTGGTGGTGCCCCTGCAATTCTGGGTCACCACAGAGCATAATTCCTTATTCAAAATAAGCCCAGCAGGGAATTAGGGGCCGCTCCCAGGCCAAGTTTTATAAATATAACAGTGACTCCAGCCACTTCTTAATTTCTAGGTGGCCGGGTGCTACGCATCTTTTTCTTTTCTGATTTCAGATTGGATAGATCAGATAGATATTGGGGCAGCGCTTGAAGCCCACTTCAGTGCTGACCGGTTCACTTCCCAGATGCCTTTCAACATGGGTACAGGAGCTGGCAGCAGCTTCTCCTGAATCCTTCCCTTTATGGCTCCTTCTCACAGCGGGAAAAAACATATCTTGCTCCTGCCTCCCAGAAATGGGGTCCTGTCTTTAGGGTCCATGGGTGTGTGTCACAGATCCCATTTTAGTTAAGGCTGGCCTGCAGGGCCGTTTTTTGTTGCATCTGCTACCAGAGAGATAGGAGACCCTGGGGCAAACAGAAAATGGGAAGGGGGTCCCGGCACAACTGCCTATATGGGGATAGGTAAATCAATCATGATCTGACTCCCAGGCACTCTGTCCACCATAGGGGGTACTTTTAGGACATGCACGTGAACCATATGTGTTCTGTCTCAGGAGAAGGGTCTGAGGATTGGATCTTCAAAAATATTTAAAATAGGGCTCAGTGAGGCTGAATGCAACAATAGTGGACTCATTTTCCACCCATCGGTGTACCCAAGGCATCAGGAGCATGTTCAACAGACTCCTTAGCCTCAAAAGGGTCTGCAGGGAGTTGGTTTTACTGGCTTTCTGCTCTGCAGTGCCCTACAGAGACCCCCCTTGCCTCCTGGCTGACTTGCAGGGGTATCTGGGGAGAAGTAGAGTCCACGTCTTCCCACAACTGGTCCTCTAGGGGTGTAAGGGAGCCAGCATCACTAGCAGTGGAGAAACTCACTAGTCCAAGGATCATCTGTAGAAACAGTCTTAAGTCCATTAGGGCATCAGGGGGCTTGTACTTCCAGATTCCCATTGTTGGAACTGGCCCGTCTTGCAGGGTCATCCCCAAACTTTTTGCTTCTTCCTACCTTATTTTTCCTGACCTGTGGCTGTTGGCAATAGGACTCTGAGCACTTTAGCACTGCTGACCAGTGCTAAAGTGCATATGCTCTCTGTGTAAATTGTTATGATGATTGGATATACATGATTGGCATATTTGTATCACTAGGAAGTCCCTAGTAAAGTGCACTGGGCGTGCCAGGGCTGGTGATGACAAATGCTACTAGTGGGCCTACGATTCAGAAAAGGGGGTGGTGATGAACAGAGTGTCTGAATTTAGCAGACCACTTTTACCCAGTCCTAATGGTGGAGAGAACTCCTTGGGTTGGAGGCAACAGGAAAAACCTACAAGGTGACTGCGTTGTGGTCACCTTTGAGAACCCACAGGTAGTAAACCACATCTGTGCCGGCATACCGCGCTATCAGGCGAGCACGGTCACTGCCAGGCCTCTCTCCTACTTCTATGCTCAGGGGAATCAACCCGATAGAAGATGGAGTTGGTTAAAGGGCCCCCAGGAACATAAAAACAGACAGAAGTTCAATCCCCCATGGGAGGCTCAATCCCGTGGCTGGGAGGAGGGGGGTGAGGACGGGTGGAACGTGGTCAGGAGAAGAAGGGCTAGACCTCTCCAGGGTGGGTTTGCTGTAGGGCCCCAAAATAACCACCCACATTATGATTATCACTATGGGAACGGGCAAGAAAACTACTTTAATGTTCCAACGTTCAACCATTACGACTACCCGTCTTTTATGGATTGGGTAGATTGACAAACATCGGGCCCCGCCGCTAAACAATTATTAACCGCCCCACACACCTCTCCACAGAGCAGTCAGCCTGCACAAGAATTAAACCCTGAGCCAAGTACTGAACCAACGTCCACTATAGGTCAGGGTACTGAGGAAGGGACAGCCTTGTGTGTGATTGATGGGAATGAAAGGGGCAGGCAGGGGATTGCTATGGCCACATGGAACATTGCGGGCCTTAGGAATAAAATTGATGACCCTCATTGGAGAGACCTCATATGCACTATGGACATAATTGCCATGCAGGAAACGTGGGCGACCGAAAACTTGCTTACAGTGGATGGTTACACCACCTTCTTCCTCCCAGCTGTTAACTCAAAGAGAGGGCGGGCCAGAGGTGGTCTGGTTACCCTGATATCCGCAAAAATCTCAGGCACCTATAAAGAAATTCCCACTGGTACCCCCTATTGTCTTGCAGTTTTAATTACACATAGGGGCTTTAATGCTGTACTGTTAGTGAACTTCTATAACTCCTTTGACAGAGAACACCCAGTTGACAACTTGCTGAGGTTAAACTCTTTCCTAACTAATTTCCAGGAGTCTATGGAGCCTGATTGTATTGTTATTTTACTGGGAGATTTTAATGTCCATGGTTGCCAGGAAAAATGTCCCCCCAATATTCTATTTGGCCCCCCAGAAGAAGAGAACATCCATTTTGAACATTCAGAGCTGGGAACCTTCCTAGAATCTCCGCTAGCTGAAAACGGTTTAATGCTGCCAATCGGGGGGGAAGAGGGCATTCCAACCTTTGCGGGTCATGGCAGTGGGTCCACCATTGATTATATTTTTTTGAGCAGTAGTTATGGCAGTAATATTATTTGTTATACTGTTGTAAGGTCCCACTTTAGTGACCACAATCTTGTTGTATTAAAAATTAAGAATGTATTTGATATTAAGGTTAGCAGCTTGAGTCTAGTAGACAAATGTGATTTACGACCAACTGATCAGGCCCGCCGAATTAAATGGTGTAAAATAATACCTGAGGACTTTTTTGGCAATCTGTGTATAAGTAATCAGGAGGCCTTTAATCTCTGCTTGAATGACCAGGCGGGGGACTTAGAGGTGTTAGAGGCGTACAATAGGGTCTGCGCCGACATCGTGTCCCATCTGACACGAAAGTGTAAAAGGAAAACTCAAGAAAAGGTAGGATGGTTTGACAACAAATGTTCTGCTGCCAATCACAAGTTAAAAGTAGCTTTAAAATCTAAACCAGTAGACAGAAAGCTCGTGGCTACCCTCAGGAAAGTATACAAGATCACCATTGAGAAAAGACGGCGTGAGATTAGAGAGGATGCTTGGGCTGACCTGACCTCAACTGATGTCCTGAAAAGTAGCGCCAAATTCTGGGCTGTGGTCAACCAACCATTCTTTTCGGACTCATGCAATAATGAACTGGATTGTGGCATCCAAGAAGACAAATGGCACTTACATTTTAAATCTGTTTATGAACAGGAAACCCCTGGGGCGGAGGACACGACTAGCCTATGTCAACTCCCCTATAGTCTAACGGTGGATGAGGAAGAGGTGGCCTTAGCCATTGAAAAAATGACTAGTAACAAAGCTCCCGGGCCGGATGGGGTTCCAGCCGATCTTTTTAAAGTGGATATTTTATTCTGGTCCAAAATTTTAGCTAGAGTTTTCAACAGCATTTTTAAAACAGGTATTCCTGAATCATGGACCCAATCAGTAATTGTCCCCATTTTTAAAAAAGGAGACAGGGGGGAACCCGGAAATTATCGCCCTATATCCCTAATAGATTCTGCGGTCAAGGTCATAGGGAGAGTGGTTCTCAGCAAACTTACTGAATGGTTAGAGGAGACTAACACCCTCTCCCCCCTTCAGTATGGTTTTAGAAAGGGAAGGAGCACCATTGATCAGAGTTTAAATTTACAATTGCTGATAGGTAAATACACTAAAGCAAAGCATGGATACCTGTACATTGCCTTCATGGATATGTCCTCAGCTTTTGACCGAGTCAACAGATCCAAGTTGTGGGGCCAGCTCCTTAGTATAGGCATTGATCCAAACATTGTGTATTTCCTAGCAGACCTCCATAAAGACCTCACCGCTACTGTCCGTTACGACAGAAAAGGGAACTGCACAGGGAAAATTAGTATCATCAACGGTGTTAGGCAGGGCTGCATTCTTGCTCCCCTGCTCTTCACACTATATATTAACGATCTGGGTGGAATACTGGGCACTGCATGTAAAGATATACCTAGGGCAGGGAAATACACATTGCCCGCATTACTGTACGCAGACGATGCGGCTCTTATAGCTAGAACTGCAGTGGGTCTGCAAAGTCTGTTGAACTCTTTTTATAATTTTATGATAAAACTGGATTTAAGCGTCAATTTTGGCAAATCCCATGTAATGGTGGTAGGCCACCATGCTAAGGCCAAAAAAAATGCCATAACTTTACACTGTAATGGCCACAAATTATCAAGAGTTTCCAGATTCCCTTATCTGGGTGTAGTGTTTGACGACACTTCCACATGGCTCCCGCAAATGCTGGAGAAAAAAAAGGGTTTGGCACGTTCCATATCTGCAGTCCTGGGTTTCTCACGTAAACTTGGGGTGAAGCCCATAGAGGCTGTCCTAAAAGTGTATGCTGCTAAATGCATAGCTATTGCTATGTATGGCGCAGATCTGTGGGGCTTCAGGCCTGTTAAATTTCTCCAAGTGATCGAAGATAACTTTTTAAAATCCATTCTTTCCTTAGCAAAATCCACGGCAAGTTTTATTGTACACCAGGAATGCGGGGTGGATTTTTTGGAAGATCGAGTTTCTATGGCTCCCCTTCTGAAATGGATATCTGTGTGGCTCAATCCAGAGCTTGAAGTCAATCATGAAATCCTGAAGGACTGCCTAAAATTAGATCACTGGAATAAGATCCCCTGGCTGAAATATGTTGAACAATTGTGTGCTAAGCTGGGAAGGCCTGAACTGTTCCATAATCCTTCTGCCCTCGTGAAGGCTGATTTGAGGTGGACTAAGAACACTTTTTTGTTGTATAGTGGAATGGACAGAGAAAACAGGGAGCTGATAAAACCCTCTGTCAGGTCTCATCAACTGATTGTCTCTTCAGATCATGAACCGGAACTTTATTTGAAGGTCGTCAATAACCCAAGTCATAGGTACCTTCTGACTAAGTTCCGATTGAATAAAGTCCATTTGTTAATTACCGGCCGCCCTGGCTGGACCAGGGACTTGGAACTGAACATCTGTAACTGTGATGGCAACTCAATTATGGACACCGCCCATTACCTGTTCTTTTGTACCCACTTCAAAGCCATTAGGAAAAAAATCATCATTCCCCTGTTAAAGGGGAGAGGGTTCAGGCAGGTTAAACCAGCTTTATTATACCTTCAGATGTTAACTGATATCTGGGAAATTTATAATGTGTCCAAATTTCTAACCATTGCAGTGAGACTGGGTAAAAAGATCAATTGGATGTAGAATAGCCATTACTAACTTTGCCTATTGTATAACTGAATCTAGTATTTTACTCTGTAATGTTTTTATTAATGCTTGCCTTTTTTCCTTTTAACGATGTATTGTGATCTCTGGACCATTTTTTATGTGTGTCTTGTACTTTTATGGTTTTGAAAATTGAACCGAATAAAGTATTTCTTGACTGACTGACCCAGTCCAAAGATCAGGGCTTGATCCATCGCCGTTATTTAGCTCACTGCACCATTCCCAGCTCAGAACCTGGCTATATGCAAATCAGTCTGTCCCTGGCCCAGTGCATCATGGGAACAGGGCAGACTAAACTACCAAGCCAATTCTTCACCAGAAAGGAGACAAGCTACCGGGGACCGGTTTCTGGCATTTCAGCCGTCGTCGGCCTGGCTTGCTTGAATCCTGATGGTGCAGTGAGCAAGGGACTCATGTCTGAGTATACCCTGCCACACCTATAGTGGCCAAAAACGATTCAGAAAAGGGGGTGAGTGTGCCACCAACATGAGTAGCCCCCAAATGGTGTCTCAGGCCTGCCACTGCAGTGCCTGTGCGCAGTCTGTGAACTGCCATGTCCTCCTGGTCAGTGTCCCCACTGATCATGCCTAACCCTTCCCTTTTTGTGAACATTAGTCACCCCTATGGAAGGCCAAAGGTACCCCCCTGGGCAGGGTGCAGTGTATGTGAAAGGTAGAGCATGTACTGGTGCAGGTAACATGTTCTGGGAGTGAATTACAGCCATTTTCGTTTTTTACTACTGTAAGGCTATCTTGCTCCATAGATTAACATGGAGTTGCTGGCTACAGTGGCTTCCAGCATTTCTTCCCATAGGTACAAGATAGGACATACGTATCTAGTATGCCTGAACTCAGAATTTAATAACACATCTTTTAGGAAAGGTTGTTTTTAAATCCTATGTTTGAGAACAGCACTTTTAGAAAGTTGTTGTTCTCTTGTCTGACCCTTCTGTGTGCCTTGGCCTGTTTGTGTATTGACTGTCTGGTTTGAGAGTGACAGGGGCTGGGGATTCCCCAGGAGGCTGGCTGAGTCAGCCCTAGGCTGAATGACTGCATTTGCAACCTGAGTGGTGGGAGGAGTTAGCACCTGGGCCTGAATAGGGCTGTGCCTGCCTGCCACAATGCTGGCTCCACCTCCTGCTGGGTGGCTGACGACCCTGCCCCTCACTCTGAAAGGAAAGGAAAAGCCAGGAAAACAAAGTACTCGAGAAACACCCAGAACTGGTTCAGACCAGGCTCAGGGCCCACATGCACAACGAGAACAAATACTTTTAGGGGTATAAGTACATGACCCCTGAAAACAGAAAATTAGATCCTCCTGGAATCAAGAAGGAACCTTTGCCAAGGAGAAAGCTGAATCTTAAGAAGGAACACTGTCCTGCTGTTGCTCTGCTGGACTGACCTGTTGTTTTGCTGCCAAGGAGAGGTGAATGGCTTTGCTATTGTGCTGTGTCTCCTGTCTTGAAGGAATCTCCAAGGGCCTGAGAAGAGCTGGCTCCCTGTTCTGAAGTCCCTGCTGAGAGAGTTATGTCCTTCCTAGAGTGCTTGATCCAGTTGTGGGGCCTCTGGAAGTTGTACCTGTGCTGGGAAGCTTGAATCTAAGCTTGAGAGACGTTTGCAATTGAAAAGTGTTGCATCGCCCGACAGTGCGAGAAGTTCCCCGCCGCTACGAAGGTCGAGATTGTCGCAGCGCCTGTTGCTGCTGTCAGAGCCGTCGCATCCTTCGTTTGCGGGACGCACCCGATCGGTGCGGGAAGCCTAACATCGCTGCGAGTGTCGTCACAAAGCCTGTCATCGCTGGGTGAGATCGCGTCACTGCTTGCTTGCGGACCGCATCACGTCGCTGCGAGTGTCGTCGCAGAAACCATCGCGCCGAGGAGCTGCGAGAGAGAAGATCACTGCTGGTCCGCCCAACGTCGCCCCGGAGATCGTCGCACCTCCAAAGATCGTCGCATCGTGCCTTTGCGAGAACAAACTTCCTACGGAACCTACGCACTGGAATCCATACATGTGGCCTTCCTCCCCATACAGACCGGATTCGTCGCAACATGCCCGCTGCTGCAGCGGGGCTGTCGCATCGCCTCCCCAGGGTCTCAGGATCAACGCATTGCTTGTTTTCCACCAGACCAGCTTCGGCTTTTGAAACTTTGTTGCAACTAAAAGGTACTGTGAGTAAACGTGACACAACTGTGAACTTTTCACGCATCTGTGGATTGTTCTATCGCAACCTAAAGAATTTTATCGCAAATCTTAAGAACTCTTTTTGAAACAATATTCTTGAACTGTGTATGTTGGATTTTTGTCGTTTGGGTCTTGTGTAGTTTAGATTAAATACCTTTATTTTCCTAAACTGTTATGGAGTCAGTTTGTGGTGTTTTCACTGTGTTACTGTGAGTGTTGGTACAAATACTTTACACATTGCCTTCTGATTAGCCTTGACTGCTCGTGCCAAGCTACCTAGAGGGGGAGCAGGGGTTATCTCAGAGGGTTTCCTCCTTACCCTGACTAGAATCAAGGGTCCCTATTTGGACAGTGGTACCTACCCCTACCAACTAGAGACCGCCAGTTCTAACACCCATGGTGTTGCCATTGTTCAAGTCCGGGTCCATGGCCTTGCTCTCTTGAATATTCTGGGGTGCAATTTGTATGACCAGTTTAACTTCGGGGGCGGTAATTCTCGCTTTGTCTAACTTTCCTTCTTTCCTAGGTTTGGCTCTGGCCCGGCTAGTGAGTGACACAAAATGTTGGCAATAGGTTTATTTTTTGGTGCTGAGGAAAAACCCTTTGAGGAGTATTAAGGAAAAGGCCATGTCCTCCCAAGTCACCCTGTGAGGATTGCCCATCATGTCCATATGTGAGCACTTTTGTGCACTATCTGGCTGCAATAAGCATTTCCCACTGGCCGAGCTATCACATGCCCAGATAGAAGGAAACTCCCAGAAACATTGGGCACAAAAAATAAAAAGGACAAGTGATTAACATAATGCTGAAAAATGTCAGACATTCACGCCAGTACAGAGATCTAGGCCCAAATCCATTGTTTTTTTGCTCCCCATGCCATTCCAGTTCACACCCAGCCTTATACAAATCACCGGTTTTGGGTTAACACCCCTCATTAGCCAGGCTATTGTGACTCCAGTGGCATTGAGAGAACAGGACCCTTGTCTGGGAATACCCATCCCACTCAGGGGGACAAATGCAAAAAAGTGATGGACAGAATGCTGAACAATGTCAGATATTCACTCCAGTGCAGAGATCTGGGTTTAAATACATAGTTTTTTCTCCCCATGCCATTCCAGTTCAAAACTAGCTTTATGCAAATCACCCTTGACCCTGTTCCCCAGGGGAACAGTCAAGCCTCAATTGCCAGGCCAGGTCTTCCCTGTACTGGAAAAAAGCATCCTTAGACCGGTATTTGGGATAACACCCCTCATCAGTCAGGTAAACTTGACTCCCGTGGCATCGAGAGCATCTGACCCACATGTGGGCATGTCAATCCCGGGGGGACAAATGCAAAAGGAACACAATAGACAAAATGCTGAACAATGTCAAACATTAACCACAGTACAGAGATCTGGGCCTAAATCCATTGTTTTTTTTTAATTCCCATGACATTCCAATTCAAACTTACTAAAACTGGCATTTTTAAAATAGCAATTTAAAATTCCACCTCACCATTAAAGAGGGGTGCAGGGACAGAATGTTGACGTAGAAATATCGAATTTCATTAATATGGAGTCAAGATCATCGATGGTCCAAAATATTGAGGTACATTTTTTGTTGTTAAAAATATTGATTTTAACGTGATGCAGAAATATTGATTTTGTACATTTCGAAAGTGGTAGCAATTCTTCAAATGACTCCACCCCAAACTCAAAAGTAGGTCAGAATGATTTTGAGAATGGTTGGCTACTGTAGACAATGGATACCAATTTTTCCTTGATGGCAAAGCCTTTACTGAATCGTTTTCGGAAGGCATACGGAGAGATAGAGCCCTTTGGAGCTGAATCATACAGCTCTATGGAGTAGGTTTTCCAAGCGAGCAAGTACGATGAACGATTTGGACAGCCTTAATGATGCCTTTGGCCCGGATGGAAAAGGCTGCCAGAAATGGTCTTTGGGGGCCATTCACCCAGGGCCTTCTGATTAATGCCTGTGGGGGTACCCATGGGTCCCCCCTTTCAGACCATGCACAGTGTGGCAGGCACTAAGGGGTGCTCGCCAAATGGCCCAAGATGATCCCCATTCATCCCTGTTGTCAAAGGGAACCTGTGTACACGTGCGGTACACAGGGTCCCATTGAAGTCAAAGGGAGTCGGACCGAATCCTATCCGGATGCATTCAAATGCATCATACTTGTTTTGGTCGGACTCCCCTGATATGAGTAGTACAGAAAGCTGTCCGGACACGAGTCATTTGGTTTGCTTTCTGCACGAGACACAGCCGGCAAGACTCGCGGGTGGGGGGATGGGTGACGGGTTCATGCAGGTTTGCGGAGAGGAGGCGGGGCATTAATTAAAATTGAAATAAACTTACCTTACCTGGTCCTGAGCTGCCTCAGCTCCTGGTATGGTTCAGCATTTTCCCAACAGGAAGCAGCGACAGGAGACATCCCTTCCCTAAGCCATTCATAATGCTTCAATGGCGACTGCATCTTCCTACAAGGAGTCCAACAATATTATTCTTTCAGCTCTAGGAAGGCTCTGATACAGTTGTTGCCCCATCGTTTTTTTTTGTTCTCGCTCGGAAATCCCTCCGGATCCGAGTCATACAGAGGGCTTTCTGAGCAAGATTGGACTCGAGTCATGAGTAGCGGGATGTAAGGTTTATTGGGGATAAGGGTGGGAGTAATTTAAAAATTTGGGATTAAAATTTAAATAGTTTTTTGAAAATGTTGTATGGTTTTAGGAGTGGGATGTTGGGTTTATAGGGGATAAGGGTGGGGAGTAATTTTAAAAAAAAGTTAACATTAGGAAAATTGCAACTACTGTTTGTGAAAAATTAGGTCGTGGGATGAAGGGGTTATAGGGGATAAGGGTGGGAGTAATTTAAAAATATTGTTTGTAAATCTTTTTAATATTTGGGATTTTTTTTAGATAATTTGTAGTGTGATGTTGCGTTCATGAGGCTAAGGGTTAACCATGGGAAATTAACTCCACTCTGCTAGCGGAGGTTGCTGAGATTTGGTAATTACGCAATTCATTGAAACACGGAATTCATGCAAAACTCCAACTTCGCTATATAGTCGAGTTAGCTACTGCACCCACAACCCTTTGATTAAACAACGTTACCTATTCATGCTAAAAAGCATGTAACCAATTCACAAAAATGAACTTTGAAAAAGACCAGGCAATGAGAGGTGATGATTTTGGGGTCACCCCTAACCTAGGGGGAGGGCAAGCAGATGCCTTGAACATAAAGAGCATATCATGCTGAATGATTCGGTGATGGTCCCGTCCTCCAAGGACTTTTGTGAGATGATCTATGCATTTTAGCATGTAAAGATAGAAATATTTATTGTTTATCTAAAGGCACTGCTTGCTGCTATGTTTTCATTTTCATTTTTGTGAGATGACTATATGTTTATTAGCATGTAAAGATAGTTATTTGTTGTTTTACTCAATGTATGTGAGATTTCTGTTTTATTAATACGAGCATTATTAATACAGCAAATTTTTTTAATCCACATAGTTAGTTAGTTTTGGAGTTGGAATTTGGAATAGTAATTTAATTTGTTTAAAATCCAACACTTTTTCTTATTTTATTTGGTTTTGGAGTTGGAATAGTAATTTATTTTGGTTCGTTAACCAGCACTTTCCCCGAGTATTGTTGGTTTTTGAGTGAGAATAGTAATTTAATATAGATTATTATCAAGCGCTTTCCTTGAGTTTAGTTAGTTTTGGAGTTGGAAAAGTAAGTAATTATGGTTTATTATTCAGCATTTATACTGAGTTTAGGTGGGTTTGGTGTTAGGAATAGTATATTTTAATTGTTTACATTTAAATAAGAAAGGAGAGGTATATTAGTTATTATTGTAAAGATTTGTATTTGTTAACATGTTTTTTGTTTTAAACTTTATTTGTAATCATTTAGTTTTGTTCTACATGTTTTCATAATGTTCAAAACATGCTTCAGGTATTTTCATGTTGTCAAATTTTTAACATACATATTTCATGTAGAAATGGAAAATTAATAATATCTTTTTACATACATACTTTAAAAAAAAATTAAATGGTACATTTTTTGAAGTATAGTTATGCAATAGTAAAGTAAATATATTTTTGTTTAGTTAGTATAAACAATTTGACTTTCATTGTTTATTATTTTTATGAAAAAAAGTTAACATTTATATTCATTTTAAACCATTTGTAAATACATTTGATATAATTTATATTTTAATACAATTATATATGTATTTTAAATTCGTTTTGTATGCTGTATTATTTAGTATATTGAATTTATTTGTATTACAATAATATTAATATATTAAATAATTTACAAATTGTAAAACAAATATACATTTTCACATAGATTTTTTATTTATACATTTTTATATTTTTGGTACATTTACAGTACATGAAATAAACATACATTTCAATATATATTAACTATAATATTTTTGTTTTTTGATAATATAAATTTAATATATATTTTACAGTTAAGTTTGTATTTGTTTTAACGTTTGTAATTTTTTTACAAGAAATAAAGATATACATTTATTTTTTGCATTTTAGAAACATTTCTCCATTCTTTTCTATGAGGAGTAAGTCTTGTTTCCATCTTTTATACACAGCCATCTTTTTCTACTTTCCTCACTTTTCTATCCACCTGTTTCATTTTTGGGTCATTTTGGAAGACGGAACCTCGCAGTTGGGAGCTGCATTTTGTTGCTTAATGTAAGTTTGATTTAATTTACCTTTAAGGTACTTTTACGGTAGGGATGAGGTAGTAGTAGTGTAATTAGATTTGTTCATTTAGTATGTAGTTAGATATTGTTTTGGTAGTTTAATGGTGTATGTGTTTGAAGGAGGGTTGGATAGGGGTAGAGTGTTATGTAGTGTTAGTTATGTGATGTTTGTTTCTGTTATCTTGTGTTTATTGTCAATGTTAATGTCTGTGGGTGTGTACGTGTTAGTGTTGGTGGGTGTTCTTTTGTTTTCTTTACAGGTTTTCTGGATCATGAACGGATGGTGGTGTCAATACATTTTTTTTATTAAAAAAGGAACATTTATTTTGTTTAGTTAAACTAAGTTATTTTACATTTCCTTTTATTTTCCAAGCTTGTTGGAGCATTTTTGTTTTTAAAGCTATTTTTCGGGTTTTTGAGGGTTGCGTTATTGAGAGGATTTCATCATTGGAGTCTTTTTTCTACAGTTTGATTTTTATATTTTCTTTAAAACAAATTTTTCTGGATTTTGAGGAATTTTTTTTCAGAGGATTGCCTTGTTGGAACCTTTTTTTCTCGAATTCCCCCCTTACTCGGTTGCACTGCCCCACCACTGTTACCTGCAGGGACCGCAGCTGAATAGGGCAGACCTATTTTACAGTCAAAAACGGGCCGATTTCTCATTTCTGAGCCCAAAAAAAGGTTATACATTTGGCGCAATGCATATCCATACTTTTGCTTTGATGTTGAGGCTATTCACAGGGTTGTGTGAAGGACACATTCTTGTCTTAATCTCCTTAGTTAAAGAATCATAATATTCTAAATGAGAAATTCATCTGCTATCTCCTCCAAGCCAAATACATTTATTGTTGAGGAACGTTAGTTTTTTTTTTACCAAGACTTTGCTTCCCTCATTTAGATTATATATTTTTATGTGTCTGAATTTCAGTGGAAAACCTCTGTGTGAGGTAAATTTACTTTAGGCACAAGCCCCTTGTTTTAAGTCACATTTCTGAAAATGCCACTTTTAAAATTTGCCACTTTCTTGTCCTAACTATTTGGTGCATGTATCCTGTGTCCTGGGTCACATGTGTAGTTGACCATTTTGTACTCCTCCCAGACAGTGAGAGAAAGGGGGACTAGGGCAGAGCTTTTCCCTGCCCTAATTACATTTCAATGGGGCTGTCTCAAGTGCACTCAAAAGAACTTAACAACAGCCGATTGTCACACCAGAGCCCTTGGAGCCTACGTAGGGCAGGAAAACAAATTCCAGAACTAGATGTGGAATGAAGTCTAGAAATTTCTGCCTCTTGAAAGTTGGCAACAGGTTAAAATATTGGACCAATTTTTCAGTTCATTCCTGCACCTGCATTGGACCTCCCAAAAGGACTGCCTTGAACTCCAGAGTACTGTTATGCTGCTTGAGTCCTGCTTTGTACCTGCAAGGACTGCGCTTCTGCTTTAGACCCACCTTGCTGCTTGATCCCAGAACTAACAGAGTGACCCTAAGGGTCTGGTGATTGACCCCCGTTCTGATCTCCAGGGTCACAACAAGCTCCAGAAGCCTCCCTGTAATTGCTCAGATAACCTGCTCCACTGGGCCTGTCTGGACCTGCAACTGCACCTGCTGGTGTGAGTTCTTGAAGAGGTGCCTCCCAGGTCCTGGATCCTTGGGGGGCATCAGATGAGGTCTTCCTTAGGTTTTGGGTGCTTCGCAACCGTGAATGGGCCAGTTCATGCCAAGATCTTGCCACCCATGATGACCAGTATTACAAAGCACTGGTGAACCCAACTCTTCAAGATACAGCAACCATCAGTGATGACCAGCAACGTGAAATCTGCACTTCGCGCTACAGCTACATCAACCCATGGTGACGGGCAACAAGAAGCTCCAGTAACAACTCTACATGATGTCCAACAAGATCTTTATGCTACTGTGATGACCATTTGTGATGCCTGGCCTCTTCATGCTACAACGATGACCATCTGCAACCTCTCCTTGCGACTGTTTCTGCAGCAAACCAGACTTCTTACATTCGAATTTGAGATGATAACTTTTTGATCGGAACTAACTTGGTCCCTGTATCAGGCCCACACTTTATCTCAGTTGGCATGAACTTCAGACTTCCCCTGGTTTAGCATGATCAGATGACTGGGAGTAGCACTTTGTGCTTTTAGGTGCAACACTTACCTAAAACTTTGAAAACTAAATATCTCCGGTTATATTATTTTCATTTTTTGCCATTTTGGTCTCATTTTATTTATTAAAATTAAGTCTTTTTTTATATTGTTCTGTTTTTTTGTCGTGTGTGGTGTAGCCACATAGTTACTGTTGCGTGCTGCATATATTCTTTACATTGCCTCTAAGTTAGGATTAACAGCTTTTGTGCCAAGCCACAGGTTTATTCAGTGACATTTGTGCTTCACCCTGACAGGGATTCTGGTTGTTGCTAGAGAAGGGTTCTCACCCCCCTCAACTAAAAACATGATTTCCATGCAGCTTGAAATAAATATAAGGGACCCCATTAGGATAGCGGGCGGAAAACCACCCAGACCGCCATGGAGGTGGGAAACACCCACCCGCCGGGCCCGCAGATAAACCGGCGGTCAAATTTGGAACAACCGCCAAAAAAGAACAACCGCAGCGGTAGCGGGCACACCAATGATGTCCAAAAACCGACCGTGGAGGTCAGAAACGCTGCGGAAAAGCTACAACCCGCCGCAAGCAAAGCGGAGACACCGCATGGGAAATTAGTATATCCCCGATGGTCCCGCGGTATGATCTGCTGTTTACGACCACCGCAGTTGCACACAAGATTGAATGGGAGAGACAGCGGAAGAGCTGCAGCATAGCCACCGCAGCGGACGATACATGAAAAACATGGAGGACGATGCTAAAACACAGCAACGATGCTAAACTTTGCACAAATCAAAGTAGCCATGCCCTTCAAATACATAAAACACATACCAATGAAAAAACAAATGCCCAAAAAAACATACAATTCCCAGGACAACACCCAAAACACACCTGACAGCAAAATCCAATTTGGACACACCCACACTGCTGATTATAAAACCAGCCCCTTTACTGCCCGCAATCCTTTGCAACACTTCAGGAGAGAAGGGCATACACCAGATATGACAGGAGAGGCAAAAGAATACAGCACACACACCACCACCACCACTACCACCATCACTACCACCATCACACCAGCACCAACAATCCCCCAGCACACAAAACACCTCACACATCAACAACACACCCACCACACAAACACCCCTGCACCCACAAACACTTCAAACACCACGCACCATGGCAGCACAGAAAATGCCCAAATTCACAAAGAGTGAGTTGACAATCATGGTAAATGAGATAGTCAGAGTTGAACCACAACTGTTTGGTAGCCTGGTCCAACAGACACCATTAGCCACAAGGACTCAAATGTGGGAAAGGATGGTACAAAGGGTCAATGCAGTATGGACCATCCTGCGATCCAAGAAGGAGATCATGAATCGGTGGCATGATCTGAAGAGGGTTGTCAAAGAGAGGAGGAGCAAGAACTGGGAGCTGGCTAACCGGACTGGCAGTGACCCTCTCATCCCACAGAAAACATTCACACCATGGGAGGAGAAGGTGCTTGCCATACTGCATCCTGAGAGTCTCACAGGAGTATCAGGGGGAATGGAGGATGGTAAGTACAAACAATGGCAACCAACACACTGCCTTGCACAACCCAAACACCATTGCATTGTTCACCCTCACCTAACAGGTAGCTAGCCATCCTGCTTGGGAGGCTTGTTTGGGGGTGGGAGGCCAGTACCATGACTCCCTTCATGCCCCCTGTCCCACACCCCAGCAGCATGGAGGCCTCCCCCACCCTGGAGCATGTGTCAGCCATTGCATTGTTCACCCTCATCTAACAGGTAGGTAGCCATCTTACTTGGGAGGCTTGTTTGGGGGTGGGAGGCCAGTACCATGACTTCCACCATGCCCCCTGTCCCACACCCCAGCAGCATGGTGCACTAGCTCACCCAGGAGCATGTGTCAGCTATTGCACTGGTCACAAAACAAACTTACAGGTAGATAGCCATCTTCACAGTGAGGGTGTTTGGGGGTGGGAGGCCTGTACCACTACTCCCACCATGCGCCCTGTTCCACACCCCAGCAGCATGGAGGCCTCCCCCACCAAGGAGCATGTGTCAGCCATTGCATTGTTCACCAAACAAACTTACAGGTAGGTAGCCATCTTCACTGGGCTGGCTGTTTGTGGGTGGGAGACCTGCATCACTGCACACAGCACCAATTGCATGCAATGCATCGATACCTGACATGTACGAGTAATTGATGTTCCTTTGCACCATGTAATGATGCCCAGTATTGCACTTAATAATAATAGTGAAGATCTATCAATTGTGTAGTGTACAGACAGTGGAGGGTACGCAGCTTACAGAATACTTGCACAGTGCCCAACACTAACCATTCTCCATCTAATCCACAGGTGATGAAGAACTCACTGCTGAGTACATGGACTCTTGGATGTTGACTCCCAGGATAGTTTGGACAATGAGCTCCAGGCTGGCCCTTCTGGTGTGCCAGGGACCAACAGGCCCCAGGCCTACATCCTCCCCACCACCACGTCTGCTGCAACAACAACTACACAGCAGACCCCTGCAGTCACGGCCTGTGCCTCCACAGCTGCCACCACCACCACCAGTACCACCTGAAGCACCCTCCCTGTCCCAGGGGATGACCAGGCCACACCAATAACTGTGAAGGGCAGGGAGAGTGTGCGGGGACCCACAGAGGCTAGGCAACAGGTCAGTGGCAGCAGGGCAGGTGGGAGGGCCAGGGTCACCCCCAGACCTCAGGAGGTTGCCACACTATCCCTGGACCACTTCACTAGAGTCATCGGGCATATGAACAGGTCCAGGGACAAGGTGGCCGGTCTGACGAACTATTACATCAGCTCATCCTGCTGATAAGGTCAATCGACACACGCATTGGACAAATGGTGGACTTCATGGCCCAGCAAGTGGCGTTACTGAGGGACAGGCCTGGGTCCCAAACAACAACTCCGCCTCCCTCTGTTGTGCTGCAGGATGACAGTGCACCATCCTCCCCAGCGGTCACAGAGAGGGGTGAGTCCTCAGATGCAGCTGGCCATGCAGCAGCCCCCCCACCAAAGCGATCAAGGGGGCGTCCAAAGAAGAGCCTGGGTGTCTCTGGAGGCAAAGGACCAGCCACACGCCAGTCACGGAGCAAACCCTGATGGCAACCCTCTTCCCCATTGCATTGACTGTTTGGACTGTCTTTCCCCACACAGCCTTGTGAATGGTACCTGTCTGTTGGACTGGGTCACCACCAATGTTCCCTCTAATTTTTTTCCTCTGTGTGCGGCAGTGTGAGGTCTCGTGGCGCCCCAGCCACGGCAATGTGCGCCAAGAACCCGACCGTGTGTGTGCAGCAACAGGGGTTCTGACACTGGCGTTCCTGCTTGATTGTGCAGATAAATAACCTAAGTATTGGAAGTGAGGAGGCCTGTTTGATAGGGCAGGCAGGGCTGGACTCAAAAAGTATATGTAGGATAAAATTAGATGGTGAATTGAAAGCTTTGCAATCTGATATTTGGAGGGGAGTAATGGTGCATTTTAGTTTGTCCTTTAGTATAATAACTATGCCGCCCCCATACCCTTCCTATACGATATTGTCTGAGTATTTGAAACCCAGAGGGAAGGTCCATCAAAATATCCAGATCTGAACTATTGTTAAGCCAACATTCCATAATAAACAAAACATCGAAATCTCCCTCTTCCAACAGAAGCCGTATTTCTATTTTATGTTTTGTAAGGGAACGACTATTAATTAGGCTTAACTTCCATATTTTGGCTTCCGGCTGTGAAGATCGATTCAATGTAGTCCGCTTTTTCTGCCCAGCCCTGCCAAGTGTCACACATCTTGTGTGACACTAACGCATTTTAAGTTACAATACCGCATTACCGCATGTAAAACAATTGTCACGCAAATCAGCGTACTTAAAAGCTGAGTGTATTACCAGTTTTTATGGTTTGTAGAGTCTGATATTTTGTTAGGTTACAGAAACACAAAGCAGACGGGGCACAGCAGCCTACATGAATTCTGCTATGCTTTGATTGTTCACCCTGGTATTTTGCTTGTTATGAAGGTAGGCTGACTTTCCAACCTCCCCTGGCACTAATTGGTCAGTATTAATGCACAAGTTACTACTTTTGTAACGATATATCTGTAAGAGACATTAGCTAGTGATAGATTCCTTTCCCTAGAATATCCCCACACTGGATCCGGAAACTTTTGCGTTGCAATACACCTGCGCGTCGGTAGTCGTCGTCCACGGCTCTGCGTCCGTCATCGGCATCGTTAGCTCCGGAATGACGTCGCCGAAGTACTTAGACGCCGCCCTCGCTCGCTGACATCAGTTCTATTACACAGCTTTTCCGCGCCAGATATGCAGAGCCATGATAGAACCAACACTGGTGCCATGAAACTAGGGTCCTGAAAGGGGAGGACCTTAACCCTAGATATCGGTTCGCAGAACGGGGAGGATGGGGGAGTCGGTAAGGAATCTATCACTAACTAATGTCTCTTACAGATATATCGTTACACAAATAGTAACTTGTGCTTCTGAAAGAGACACGTTAGTGATAGATTCCTTATCTTTGAATAGATACCCCAGCAATGCCAATCCCGGTGGTGGGTCTGTGAACCAATAATCACTCCAGAAAGTCCTGGAGCAAGGAACTGCCAAAGAAGCCATCCCTCCGGACTTGGCTGTCCAGGATGTAGTGTCTTGCGAACGTGTGCAGCGAGGCCCACGTAGCTGCCTGACAAATGTCCTGCAAGGGGACTCCTCGGCCCAGGGCAGTAGTAGTCGCCGTGGCCCGAGTGGAGTTCCTTCATAGCCAAAGAGTAACACGCTTGGATGCACAAAAAGATCCACCGAGAGATGGTTCGCTTGTGCACCGCCCGTCCTTTCTTAGCTCCCACGTAACCAACAAAGAGGTGGTCATCCACCCGGAACTGGCGTGTGCAATCCAGATAGTAAGAGAGGGTACGTTTTTGGTCCAGGCGGTGGAGCCTCTCTTCCTCTTTCGAGGGATGAGGAGGCGGAAAAAAGGTGGGCAAGGTGATGGACTGCCCAATGTGGAAGGCTGTGACTACCTTGGGCAGGAAAGAGGGTTTTGTCCACAACACAACCTTGTCCGGATGGACAGAAAGGAAAGGAGGTTTAGAGGAAAGAGCCTGGAGCTCACTCACTCTCCTGGCAGAGGTGATGGCAACCAGGAAAGCAGTCTTAAGTGTAAGAAGAGGGAGAGGACAGTATGAAGCGGCTCAAAGGGAGCGCACATCAAATAAGTTAGAACCAGGTTCAAGTCCCACTGGGGCATCACGAAAGGAACAGGAGGGATCATATGAGTGAATCCCTTTAAGAATCTGTTTACAATGGGGGACTTGAACAAAGAAGGCTGATCAGGTAGGAAGGCTGAAAGGGCAGCAAGGTAGCCCTTGATAGTGCCCAGAGCAGAGCCTTGCTGGGCAAGAGAAAGAAGGAGGAGGAGATCCTCAGAAAGGGGGGCATTGAGAGGATCCACAGCCTTTGCTGTGCACCATGTCACAAATCTGTTTCACCTGTAGGCATATACCGACTTTGTGGAGGGACGCCTGGCTGCCAGAATGACATTACAGACTTCAGGAGGCAAGTCAAATGGCCTCAACTGTCGCCCCTCAATCTCCAAGCATGGAGGTGGATACTGGACAGGTTCGGGTGAAGGACCGTCCCCTGCTGCTGCGACAGAAGGTCCTCCTGAACAAGCAGACGAATCGGGGGATCGACTGACATACTGAGTAGCTCGGGATACCAGTACCTTCACGCCCAGTCCGGAGCCACAAGGATGACTTGGGCCCGGTCGCGCTTGATATTCTTCAGCACTCTCGGCAGAAGCGGTATAGGCAGAAAGCCGTACAGCAGACCGCAACTCCACTCGCGGAGGAAAGCGTCCCCGAGCGAGTGCCACCTTGGAAATTCCAGCGCGCAGAACTGATGATATTGCGCGTTCTCTTTGGTGGCGAATAGATCTAACCAAGGCTCTCCCCACTGCAGAGAGAGGTCTTGCGCCACGTCCGAGTTCAGACGCCATTCGTGATCCATCATGCACCTTCGGCTCAGCTCATCCGCCCTGGCGTTCAGAGAACCTGCCAGGTGTTGAACCAGCCACTGACAGAGGCGCAGAGCCTCCTGGCAGAGGGTCCACAACCCCACCCCACCCTGTTTGTTGCAGTACCACATGCCGGTGGTGTTGTCCGTGAACACCTACACTACACTCCCCCCTGACAGAAGGGGGGAGTGCTTTCAGTGCTAGACGAATCGCCCGCAGCTCCAGAACGTTGATATGGAGCCGGGCCTCTGATCTCCACCTCTCCCATGTGGCTTCCCCAGCCCTGGAGGGACGCGTCCGTCTCAACTACGTGCTCCGGTTGGGGAAGGGAGAAGGATCTGAAAGTGCCCTCCGAGATCAAGACATGGTCGGACAAGTTGTACTGATGCTGGGCCCACTGAAACTTCAGGTCCCTCTGCAGAGCCCGCATCCGCCACCTGGCGTGATGCACCAGAAGGATGCAGGAGGCCATCAGCCCCAGAAGCCGCAGCGTCAACCTGACCGAGACCCGGGATAAAGGCTGAAAGATCGGAATCAGAGCCTGAATATCCCGGACCCGCTGTTCAGGAGGATAAACCCGAAACTGCGCCGAGTCGAGGACGGCTCCGATGAAGAGGAGCTTCTGAGAGGGGCACAGGTGTGACTTCGGCACATTGATGGAAAACCCCAGCTGGTGCAGGAGGTCCGCCGTTGTCTGGAGGTGGCTGACGACTGTCTGGGGCGAGCCCGCCTTCAACAACCAGTCGTCGAGGTAGGGGAAGACTGAAACCCCTAACCTGCGCAGATGAGCTGCGACCACCACCATCACTTTCGTGAACACCCGTGGGGCGCTGGTAAGGCCGAAGGGGAGCATGGTAACCTGAAAGTGCTCGTGGCCTACCGTGAACCGCAGGTAGCGTCGGTGGGCCGGCAGGACGGGGATGTGGAAATAAGCGTCCTGCAAGTCCAACGCTACCATCCAGTCTCCTGGGTCCAGGGCACCTGAGACCTGAGCCAGTGTCAGCATTTTGAACTTCTCCTCCCTGGAAGCCATTGACGTTCCGTAGGTCCAAGATAGGGCGCAGTTCCCCTTTGCCCCTCTTGGGTACCAGAAAGTAGTGGGAGTAACAACCACACCCTACTTCTGGGCCAGGAACGCGCTCGATGGCCCCCTTTGCCAAGAGAGCCGTAACTTCCTCTTGCAGAAGTTGCAAATGAACCCCCGACACGCGGTGGTATTGCAGTGACATGGCTGGAGGGGTCGTCTCGAAGGGGAGGGAGTAGCCCCTTCAGAAGATTTGCAGCACCCACACCTCTGACGTGACAGTGAGCCAGTGGGAGTGGTGATGGTGAACCCTGCCCCCAACTGGCATCACATGGGCCTGAAAGCACGGACTAGGAGGGTTTTGAGGCGGATGCTGCAGGGGAAGGTGTGGACTGGCCTTTCTGTTGGCCCCGACCACCGCCACAGCGGTTTCCACGGCCGCCACCACGCTGTGTATTAGTCTGTGGTGCGTGACTGGCAGCATGTGTGGGAGCGCCCCTTCCTTGTCCACGAAAGGAGCGATAAGCACCTGTTTGCTGGCGTGGGGCCGAGAAGCCCAAGGACTTGGCCGTAGTTCTGGAGTCCTTAAAAAGCTCAAGCGCAATGGTCTGCCTTGTCACCAAAGAGGCGACGGCCATCAAACGGCATGTCCAGAAGGGTGGCCTGGACATCAGCCGAAAAGTTGGCGGTCCTCAACCAGGCGTGGCGTTGAACTGCCACCGTCGTTGCCATCGCTCTGCCCAGTGAGTCCGTGGTAGGCAGCCCACACCAGATGGAATATCGTGCCGCATCTCGACCCTCCGCAAGGGCTTGGGCGAGTTTAGTCCAGGCCTCCTCCGGACATAGTGGCAGCACGTCTGCGTACCACAGAGTGTGGGTGTTTTGGCCCAATAGGCATGCCGGATTGACTGACCGCAGGCCCAAACTCAGGGACAAGAACACCTTCTTACAGAATTGTTCGTACCTCTTGGATTCCTGATCGGGCGGAGCCGTCAGGAATTCGGTCTGGGAAGTAGAGGCCTGGATAACCAGGCTCTCGGGTTTGGGGTGGGTGGACAAGAAGCAAGGGTTGCCCGGAGCCGGGCGGTAGCGTCTGGCCACTTTCCTATCTACAGGCTGACCTGTAGCGGGCTTGGACCAAGTGCCCAAAAGATCGTCACACAAGGCCTCATTAAACGGCAGTAGAGGCTCAGCCGAGCTTGCCTGCGGTTTAAGGACCTCAGTGAGGAGGTTAGTCCTCACGGCAGCGACGGGGAGCTCCAGGCCCAATGCCTTGGCTGCCCGCGTCAACACTACACTGTACGCAGCCCCCTCCTCCGTAGCCACGGTTGGAGGGGAGACAAAACCAGTGTCTGGCGAAGTGTTCAGTCCACTGACATTCTCAAGCTCACATGTCCAATTGCTGAGACTGGCACTCCTGTGCCAGAGGGTCCACAGACCCCTCCCAATCTCCCTTGTCACCCATCACCTGAAATTCAGGTTCAAAGGATGGGGCCGTTTCGTGGAAATAAAAATCTCGATACGACGTCAAGAGCGGTGCCGGAACCGAATCGAGGGCAGGATTGAGGACGGCGTCGCTGGGGGAGACACTCAAGGGGCCGGCATCGGTGAGGTCGACCGGCGACGACCCATATCCGGAAGTGTATACAGTGGGGGTCTGCGGCGCCGGGACTGAAGTCGCCGGCGGCGTCGGGGCCGAAGTACCCGGCGGCGTCGGAGCCGAAGCACCCGACCCGCTAGGCGCCCCAGCTGGGACCAAAGGCACCACGGAGCCCAGAGGAGGAGGGAGGGACCTCATGGCCATCAGGTACCGCTTGACCTCCTCAGGCATCGCATCGTGCCCAGGGACCGGAAGGTGTGGGGCAGGTTGCGGCGCCCACGACTCTATTGGAGCCGCGTGGGTGGTGTCACCCGAATCCACCGGCTGCGTGGTGCAAGCATCGGGGTGGGTCGGAAGAGCGATGGCGCCTTTCCGACCTCTCATGCCTCTTATCTGAGGATCTTGATCCCGAAGACCCATGCCAACTCTCGGAGCTACGAGGGCTCCGACCCTGCGACCGGTCCCTCGACCTCCTGTGGGACCGGGACCTTGAATGGCGCGGGCCGACTGCCGGATCTCAAGTCGCTTGCGGGACCGCTCCCGCCTAGCCTTAGACGTCAGGGCCCGGCAGTCTGAGCAGGTTCGGTCATCGTGGTCGAGGCCTAAACACTGAAGACACCGGAGATGGGGGTCGGTAACCAACATCATTTGGTTACACTTGGAGCAGGGTTTGAACCCGGGCATCTCTACCGGCACCGTAGGATTCGAACAACTCGAGAAAAACCAGATCAAAAGATCAAAAAAGTTTAGTCAAAAAGTGACTAAGGGGTAGAGCTTCTCCGGATCTGCGCTAGCTGGCGCGGAAAAAAGAAGAACTGACGTCAGCGCGCGAGGGCGGCGTCTAATTACTCTGTCATTCCGGCGCTAACGACGCCGACGACCGACGTGGAGCCGCGGACGACGCCTACAGACGTATTGCTACGCAAAAGTTTCCGGATCCAGTCTCACGCCTGGGGATATTTTAAGGTAAGGAATGTATCACTAACATGTCTCTTTCAGATATGCACATGCATGCAGCCTTATGGCCTGCTCAACACAGCGAACTTTACTAGTGCCAGGCGGTCCATGGAGTGTTAGTGCTGCTAAAGGACGAAATTAAGCAGCAGCCTGCTGGCTTGTGTCAGGGACTGAAACGCTTGGCGCAGGCAGAATGTTTTCAGTTTTCAAATCCTCTTGCAACTAGCTCGGGCCACAAGAAATTGCTGCCACCAGAATGAAATTGAAGGACAAGGTAGTCCTTATTGACACGTATTGCCTTCCCCTGCTGGGAGGGGGGGGGTAGGAGGAAGTGTTCTACAGGGGCTATCACAAGGGAATGTGCCAAGAGTCTGAAGGCTCTGAAAACTGCGTGCCAGCCTCGCCATGCCCTCTTCAAATGTGGTGAATATTTCACATTAGATTATTGATCTCTTTTTGAGATAAGAGGCAAAACTTAGCGCTAAAATACTGTGCTTCCCCATCATGTGTAAATTTTGCCTAAAAAAAGAGAAACATTTGACGATTAAATTTTCGATCCTGCGTTGATTTGTTTCAGTTTGTGCTATAATGAAATTCTAGTTTAAACAAAGAACTATCAATAAGAGATTCTCATAAAGTATGAGAACATACATTGTTCGACTTTCGCTCCCCCTATTGCAGAGGCCAAAAAGAGCTGGGATCATCTACTGTAGTTATTACAAAAGGAGTTCGGGTTGACTGAGATTCGAGGTTGTTCCATTACACAGATATAAAAAAATGTTAAAACAGTAGAAGAGACACAAACAGCTGACATGGAGCAAAATAAGCTGCGAGGCAGGGTACCATTTTCCCCAATTATCCGTTCCAAGTAGGCAGAGTAATGCTAAACCATGAAAGAACTACACCTTGAAACAGACGTAGAAAATGCAGACCCTTCTCAGAAAAAAAGCATGCTGTTCCTTCCTTAAAAAATAAATCACAAACTACTGTGTCAGATAAGATACAACGCAGTACTCTATGGTATGTGCAGAGGAGCATCAGAATCATCTAAATCACTGTGCTATCCTGCTATCTTCAGACTGCAACTGTCTCCAGCACATCACAGCCCTTTCCACAGTCTAAGCAACTGTCTGCAGTAAGAGTATCACCACAGACTGCAGCTGCAATGTATTTAATAGAAGGGGGTTCCCCAGGGGCTTTTTTTGATAGTGGGCAGGAAAAGGGGAAATCAGCACATATAAAATAGAACAAGATTGACCCTGCCACACAGATATAGAAGGTCCTATTACAGGATCCAATCAATAAACAAATGGGGTGAACATGAAAAACTTCACCATTCCTTTTTTTTAATACATGATATTTTTATTTTTCTCTTAAAAAGTGATTTGTCTTTTCACAGTATGATTTTTAATTAGGAATACTGTTGCTACATAATTCATATAAAAGTGATTGCATCTAGGAGGGGACATATTTCATTCAAGATAAGGGGAAATTAAATACAGTACACAAAAAGGTTCCTCACATTCCCAAACACTCCAAAAGAAAGAATTTCTTTGTTATATCTACATCATCACTCAAAATACTCATTCACTTCCTCATTCATTCAAGTTCACTCACAAACAAGTACAACCGTGCCTGCAACAACAGGTGTAAAATAGTTGCATAGGTTAAAGGTGGGCGGAGCGGACAAATCTAATTGGAAAAGATTTTTATGGGGACCCAGAAGTTGCCGTCGACTGAGTAGCGCCGATGCGCGTTTCGGTGTTGGCCATATTAGGCAGCACCTTCTTCAGGGCAGGAGTGTACAATCAGGGAAGGGAACACATACGCTGTGAATAAAAAAAACAGTTCTCAATATCTTATATTTGATACAATGCACATAGATTCTCCAAGCGTTTTGCCATGGGCAGTCTTCATTCAAACCCTTAGTCACAGAATCCAGCATAAAAATCCAGAACACCTCCCGTTTCTTGCGGAGGTTAACCGGATCTATGCCTGGTTTGGCTTGGATTTTTTCCCATGGCAAAATGCTATTATGTGAAAAAAACATTATGAAGCCATATCAAAAAATACCTGAAATACGCTTCTTTCCCCTTCTTCCGCTTTTCTTTCCGCCCCCTTTACCTTTTCCTTTCCTTCTCTGTTTTCTTTCTCCCCCACCCCCTTTCCTATTTTTGCCCTTCATCTTTCCTCTCCCCTCTCTCCCCCCCCTCCCCCTCTATCAACCTAAAGTGATCTTTGTTGTTGACATTCTCGGAGAACGCCTCCTTTAGAGACCTGTTGAATTAATTAGACCTGTTTACTAAATTGTTCCTTGAACCAACTACTTTATCCTTGCTCTAAAAATGGCATGCCCATTATGCCTTAGGGTATTGATACCTTGGCCTCCCTACATCGGTCTCACTGTCTCAAACAATGTGGGCCTCAGTGGGTTAATCCAGCCGGCCGCGATGTAGATGGTATCTAGATTTTCCCTATTGGGAGAGCTCCTTTATCCCTAACGCCGGCTTCCCAGTCCAAGATGGCGCTTGACGAATAAAGTGAAAGTTCAGTCCGTCTTCGTTTTCCTTCACGCTTATGACGGCCCTTGTTTAATAAATCTCAAACATAGTCCGTCTTCCCCTTCATGCATTTTTCACCAGGTGAATGCTATTCCAATGGCGGGATTCTCCCTACATATAACGGAGTTGCTCTGTTACTTACTGTCACCTTTGATCCGGCTGCACGAGGACGCTACCGGTGCCCGGCTGCGTGGAAGGAACCGCTTGTCTAAAGAGTAAGGTAAGCCCCGACTGAGACGTTTATTTAGGAAACCCGTTGCGTTCCTCTCCTTCTTACCCCCCTTTTTTTTAAACTAAAGAGTAGATTTTGCCAAACCATGAATCCTAATGGTCAAACTCTTTAATTCTTACAAAAATTCGACATTTCCTAGAGCCTCACGAGGGAGCATCTCCCCTGAAGCCTGACCCCTGGACCCCTTCCGGAAACTTGATATGCAAAATATTTTGCCCTCAGACAGACAAACATAATATATTGAGGCAGGTGATCATTATTTTTATTAACGATATATTTCCTGCAGCTTGCCTTATGAATCTTTAGCTGGACTGACCTTGATAGACTGTATATATTCTTATCTTGTTGTCTGCAGACTAAAGCTAACTCAGGACCTACCGGAAAAAACTTTTCTTTAAAAACAATCGAGGCTGCAATTATTATCACCTACTGACTCCACGCAGCGTCTGAACATAGCGTTCTCCAGCCGCAGAACCCCACTAGAGGCACAGATTCTTTTATCCCTAAGGTAAATTTATCGACTCCCTGTTTTTGAACTACCCACCGATCCCCCCTCAAATCTCTTAAACTTGATAAACAGGGTATATTTACTATTTCCCTTTTATTATCCCATCAGATTGTCAGTGACTCGAGACCTTTTGAGCCGTGAACGACGAGAGGGATAATATTGTGATCCTATCTTAGGTAACTTTTTGAATAGCATGTCTAAGGGTAACTGTACCATATGCTCTTTAGAACTTCTTAGACCCAGATAATAAATCTTTGGAAACTCTTTGAACTACTTGTTTTTTAAATAAAAAAAATATATATCTAGGTCAAGTTGCCCTATCTCGCCTTGCTTTCTGGATCCCCTTGGGTAATACCACGCTTATTCAACAACGGGTTCCCACTTGGCCTTCCAACACACAAGGGCCTCAAAATGTGTTAGATTTCCTGGGCACTATTGTTTCTCTGCCCCCTTATAAAACACCTTTTCTCAGTATAATTCACGAGTGCCACTCCCTCGAGTTAAAATGAATGGGTCATTTGATTGAGAGTATTTCTACCCGAATTAATGTGGATGTGTCCACCCCAAACCTAGGTCTAAAAAATGACCTTGTGCTTCCCCATCTTTGGGAAGTCTGATCTGTGAGGAGTAATCCTCTTGAATAACAGAGCCGTGACTGAACCACTAGTTTAAATCAAATGATAAATCTGAAAACAAAAGCAAAATGTTGATTATCTATGTGCATTGTATCAAATATAAGATATTGAGAACTGTTTTTTTATTCACAGCGTATGTGTTCCCTTCCCTGATTGTACACTCCTGCCCTGAAGAAGGTGCTGCCTAATAGGGCCAACACCGAAACGCGCATCGGCGCTACTCAGTCGACGGCAACTTCTGGGTCCCCATAAAAATCTTTTCCCATTAGATTTGTCCTCTCCGCCCACCTTTAACCTATGCAACTATTTTACACCTGTTGTTGCAGGCACGGTTGTACTTGTTTGTGAGTGAACTTGAATGAATGAGGAAGTGAATGAGTATTTTGAGTGATGATGTAGATATAACAAAAAAAATCTTTCTTTTGGAGTGTTTGGGAATGTGAGGAACCTTTTTGTGTACTGTATTTAATTTCCTCTTATCTTGAATGAAATATGTCCCCTCCTAGATGCAATCACTTTTATATGAATTATGTAGCAACAGTATTCCTAATTAAAAATCATACTGTGAAAAGACAAATCACTTTTTAAGAGAAAAATAAAAATATCATGTATTAAAAAAAAGGAATGGTGAAGTCTATGGCTCTGTTTTTCATGTTCACCACATTTGTTTATTGATTGGATCCTGTAATAGGACCTTCTATATCTGTGCGGCAGGGTCAATCTTGTTCTATTTTATATGTGCAGCTGCAATGTACATGCGGAGCAGCAGAAGTTATTTTCCCAGCACTGACTCCATTGTTAAGTCAAAGAGAACCTGGGGTTTAATGTTCCTCCTGGGAAAGAGATTTGCCCAGTGCAAGTTGACTCACCAGTAGCGTAAAGGATTAATGTGCCTGCTGCAAAGAACGTGCATCATGCATATCAGAGAACCTAATGTTGCTAAAAGGGATGAGATTGGTTAGAAATGGGGGAGAGGATTTAGCCTTACGGTTTTAGCGGTCAACTTCGAAGCTGGTGTTGGTGAACTCTCGGCAACAATGCTCAACATCCTGTGATTCTGGGAAAATCACTGAATCTCCCTGTGCCTAACAAAAATGAATGTGTCCTTCTGCAACAAAACTGGTGCTCATGTAAAGCGCTCTGATACCAGATATTTCGGGTCTAGTTTGCGATATAAAACACTCTTAAAAAAAAAAAAAGTATTCTTATGTCAACCCCAACTACTATGGTAAGTTTTCAATCCTCAATTTGTGCTCCTACAGATCAAACACTTAAAATATACTGCACAGTTACAAAATTGTTTTACTGTACAGTCAGCTCAAAAGGATACTAGATGAGTGCCCTTCCATATAGGTTTCCCTTGTCTTCATTGCTTGATTTTGTTTGCAAGAAAGGGTCACTCATAGTCGTTGAATGTCTATTATAATTACACTAAAATTACGAAAATGTCACACATAGCAATCTGGAACCTTGGCAGCTATGCCTGCCCTTTTAGCTTATGGTTACACTGTGCACATACCTTAATTCCCTCATCTGAATTGCATGACCCCAAGTACTTAAGAAGAGAGTGCAGGAATGTACAACCCACAGATATCTGCAGCAGGTGCATTAACCTGACAGGCTGCCTCACTGGGACCAGAAGCATAACTTTCACATTAGATGTCTTTCTAGTGGGTGCATTCACCAACCAAGCAATGTAAGGGGCGTAGTAATGTGTGCCCTGCATTTAGACAGAGTTCTGCCACAGAGTTCAACCCACTGAGCTATCTAACATGGTTACACTGTGCACATACCTTAATTCCCTCATCTGAATTGCATAACCCGAGTACTTAAGAACCGAGTGCAGGAATGTGCAACCCACAGATATCTGTAGCAGGTGCATTAACCTAACAGGCTGCCTCACTGGGACCAGAAGCATAACGTTCACATTAGATGTCTTTCTAGTGGGTGCATTCACCAACCAAGCAATGTAAGGGGTAAGCATGGGCGGATTTTGCGGATCCACGATCCGCAGATTTTTCGGATTTGCGGATCATGGATCCGCAAAATCTGTGGATTTGCGGATCCGCGGATTTGGGGCGGGCGGGGCTTCCATGCGAGTGCACATGCCTCTTGTGAGGCCTCTATCCAGCATCACAGCTGATTTTCCATGGTAGAGTTGGGAAGAAGGCACACCTGTCCAGCCTCGACGACGCTCACGATTGTTTTTGGGCTAATGAATGAGTCACTGAATTTGAGCATCAACTAGTTCGAGCGACCATGTGTGTGTTACTATGCAATCGCCCCAACGGGCGAGGGGTCCCTTGAGTGAGCTGTCCATCATAGTGGGTGAATGGCGGGAAGACGGTGCAAACCGCGAGTGTGTGAGCGGGGCCAAACGGGCAGGGCTACCATGCGAGTTCACACATGCTTCTTCTGTGTATAAAAGGTCTGAGAAAGATCAGTTCAGCAGATGAAGAGAAAGAAACCCCTGGTCACAAGAACAGCACGGGTATTGTGCTCGTGAAAGTCAAGGATGCAAAAGCCTCTATCCAGCATCACAGCTGATTTTCCACTGTAGATTTGTGAAGAAGGCACACCCTGCCTCGACGACGCTCATGATTAGGGCATGTTGTAACTATTTTAGGATGGCGCCGGCAAGCTGCCAGCGCCATCCTAAAATACTTACTAAATTAGCTTCAACAGGAAGCTCTAATAGATAAAATAAAGCAGGTGCGAGCACCTGCTTTATTTTATCTATTAGAGCTTCCTGTTGAAGCTAACTTAGTAACTATTTTAGGATGGCGCTGGCAGGTTGCCGGCACCATCCTAAAATAGTTACAAGTTGACAGGCCAGCCAGGCTTCAACTTTTGCCCCCGGAATCCGCCGCTCGCGGATTTGCGAATTCGCGGTAAATACGCGGGAGTTCACGGATCGCGAATTTACCGAAAATTCGCAAAATCCGCGAGCGGAACGGATTTTGCGCTCATGCTTAGTAAGGGGCATAGTAATGTGTGCCCTGATTTAGACATAGAGTTCTGCCGCAGAGTTCAACCCACTGAGCTATCTAACTGGGATTCAAACATAGAACCTGTGGAGTGCAGGGTTTTCAGTGGCATGTGATGGTTTCACTGATATATCACCTGACACTGTGTGCGTGGCCCTCGGAGCTCCACCTGTTTTTTTACAGCTTTTTAACAGCGTTGCGGTGAACAGATTTGTACAACCTCTTGGGGCTCTCAGATGAAACCGGCCGAATGTGTAGAGCACCTTGTAAGTGACTGGCCTGGTACTGGCGCTGTTCTAGCAGGGGTTGTATTGCTCCGCTATAGATTGAGGTGCTAATTTCAATGGCTTCAGAAAGAAAGCACACTATAGTATTAAACTAAACGTTGACCATCACCGCAGCCGACATTTTACCTCTAAGAACTATCCCACAAGAAAACGGCCTTGCAGCGCTCCAAATCCTGCCGAAACGTTTTTTCCAAATCCGTTTCATAGTCCTGTGGACAGCTCGGCGCTGAGGTCCAGGAAAATAATGCAAGTCAGAGCTCTGCAGCTGCTGTGGGCTGTGATGCCCTGTGAGAGCCCTGCAGGTGTGCCAGTGCATGAGGTACAGGGGGCATTGCAAGAGAGGGTCGAGGAGCTTTGGGCTTACTGTAATTCCTCCTTAATGGAGCATGGCTGTGGGGTGATTGTGGGCCGTTGTGGAAATATATATGTTAATTGCAGCGCATTACGGTGCTGCAATTAACAAATATTTTCACAAAGGCCCACGATCACCCCGCAGCCGTGCTCCATTAAGGAGGAATTACAGCAAGTGCAGGAGCCAAAACAACCAGGAAAGTGTCATTTTTCGCGCCGCTCGAGTTATAAAAACTGTGGTGCGAATGATCTCCCGGGCTGTGTTGTGAGTGCGTGCTCCACACGCAGCACTACGCGCTCGGTGGAACAGACTTGCGTGCGCGCGCTGCCGCGCACGTTGCTGGGAACACTGGTCACCACATCCATGTGGTGTCTACTCTTGCATCTCATTTACCATGACTGTCAACTCACTGCTCCATCACCACCTTCATGTAAATATGCCCGCACCCCTCACATGTCAACTTCGTAAATAAAATACCTTACACACTTCAAATGGTGCAGCTTTGTCTTTAGTGCAATATTTACAGTGTTCAAAATGTCCATGATGTATCCAAAAGATGTACAGTATGTAGGTGTGGCAGAAATGACATTGTGGCTGCTACCGCACACTGGGAGTTTGGCATGGCGCAACATAACACCACTGATGGGCCGCATATTGGCAGTGACTCATCCGGAGCTGGATGCACGTCTGAAGGAGCATTGCCAGCAAGGCAGGGGTGAGTATTTGGGGAGGGTGACTTTGGCTGGGAGCGGATGCATGTGTACAGGGCCTGTGGCAGAGTTGGCCCATGTGATGTTCGTGTGGTGGTGCTGTGCTGTGTCATGTGAGTGGCTGCTGGGATGTGTGCTAGTGTCAGGCATTGGGCTAAATTGTCCTTACAAAGCTGATCCTCCCTGCTGTGCTTTCTCATACCCAGATGTGTTAGGATCTACATGGTTATTCAGCATTGGGATAGTGTGGGGAATCTATTAGGGGGGAACAGCAGGGCCTACTATCTGAGTGTGACTTCATGTATGCCTACTTTGCATGCACCATGATCGGTGAGGCCCACACATCTGACAAGGTGCCCAAGAGTACCACATGGTGCTTGGTATGGCCTACTTGGCATTGTGGACTATCATGTCCTAATAGGTGTGTGTGTTGTCCCCTCCTGTTCCCTGAAGTTCTGTCAGTCGCAATGAGTGTTGTCCCCACATCATGTCCCTAGGTATGGGCAGGGCAAGGTGTGTGTCTGATACACTTCATCCACGGGCAGGGTGTTGTGCTGTGTGGCCTCAAAATGGCTCAGTAATAGCAGATATTCAGGGTTACAGGCACTGTTGTGGTCTATATAGTGTGTTGCTGCAATGTGATTGCAGGTTGTGGTGGTCACCATGTTGATTTGGGCATCTCCTGTACTGCATTGATTGGATTGCTTTGGCCTGATGATGACACTAACACAACCCTGCATATGTCTCTCGTGCAGAATTGCCAGTGGACACGGAGGAACGGGAGCCGGAAACCAGTGGTGGCGAGAGTAGCACCACAGCTGCTCCGTAGGCCAGTGACACAGAACTCACCAGCGCATCTGAGGGGGGCCGTAGTATGCAGAAGGAATCTGGGGCTGAGACACAGAGTACTACATCATCTGATGCCAGCGGTGATGCATCCATGTTGGCGGGCACAGGGGATGGGGAGTCTGTAATATCATCTACCACACAGTGGCCAGTGCCCAGCCTCTCATCCACTTCATCTGGTGCTGTCCGTGTCAGTAAGAGGGGACGAGTTACATTCACCCCTAGCACCGCTGAGCCTGAACCTGTCCCCCCTGCTGCCCTCAGTGCTGAGTCTGTAGAGCTGCTGCACCAGCTTTGTGTGGGCCAGACCGCCCTGCTCAATGCCTTCAGTGACCATGACAAGAAATTAGGCCAGGTGGTTGCCTACATGGAGGGCATACACTCTGACGTGGGTGGGCTACACCAAACAGTCCAGGCTTTGTCATCCGCAGTTACGTCTGCCCTTCAACAGGCACATGCTCCCATTCCTGCTCAGGTGCCTTTGTCCACCCCCCAGTCAGTGGCCCCATCAGATGACAGTGACCACGGTTCGCATACGTCACAGACACGATACAGCACAAGGAGCACACAGCAGACACAACCCAAGGGATCCCACCCACAGACACCATCCCCACAGAAGAGCAGAGCCAGCCCAGAATGCAAAGAAAATAGCCTGTCAGGGAAGAGCAAGGCTGAAAAAGCAATGAGGCTGACATCAGGCTCACATGCCTGAGAGGCATCACCAGCAAAGGACTCTACTGTCCCCAAAACTTCACTCAGAGCTAGGCGTGCAGTATCTGTGCCCACTGAGGAGGTGTTGTATGGCAAGGGTACACCTAGGAAGGGCACAAGGCCACATCCCCCACCACATCAACTCCAATTCCAAGCCCAGTGAAGCCGGTGGAGGAGGGCACTGTAGGGGCAAGCCCTGGCAAACAGGCAAAGGAAGGCACTGTCAGGCCACCCCTGGCAAAGAGGTAAAGGAGGGCAGTGTAAGTGGGACTCCTGGCAAGCAGGGGAAGGTGATCCAGACAAAGTGTTCTGCAGGATCCAGCACGTCACCAGAGGGAGGGCCAGTGTCTACAACTGATGCGCGACAGTTGGTGTTTGTGCCGGTTGTTTCATCACCAGTTCCCATTAACCCCAAGACAGGGAAGCCATTTCGTATTCCCACAAAGTGGAAGGACACCCCTCCAACCTCTCCCTCTCACACTTAGTCACAGGTCTGCATGACTCCACCTCCACGTGCCACTATACTACCTGGTCCAAACAGCTCTCCACCTTGCTAAACCACTGATAGCCCTATATCACCTGGGCCTCTGCCTCCCCAGTCAATTGTTCCTGCTGTCCCCGACACACAGCCAGCTCCAAGTCCGCCTGACAGCCAAATGTGAGTGGCAGTCCCCCTCATACACCTGCCTCTCATACAGGTGTGTTAAGTGAAGAGATAACGGTCCTTGACAAGGAAAATAACAGCCACAATATTTATAGGCCACAATATGCACTATAATGAACAGAAAGTCCAGCCGGACTTTAGAATTTATTCAATAATTAAATATATTAAATCTGGCGAAAAACAATGGAACAGTGGGACACAGTCCTGCATCCACAATGCTACACATACATTGGACAGTACATACATTTAAGGTATTTCAGGCATATGAGGGAACGGGAGCAAGAAGGCAATATTTATAGTGTATTTGCTTCACATATGTGGGAAACACATGGTTTTTGGCACGTAATAGTGAACTAGTGTTAAACCACATATTATGTCGATGGCGTTTCCATCCAGTTAACAATAATGGATCATCATCAGGACAATCACTGCCTGCCTGAATTTAAAAGCGTGAGCACGACGAATCTCGAAATCACCAAATTCTCATTTTTACATGCCAACTAGTCAGATAAACAATTGCTGGAGAGGAGCATATATTGAATCAGCAACAATTCCTCATGCACAATTTTATTAGTTTCTTTGCGCCCTTTAGGCTATTAGAACCAATGCTGGCGATTTAGCTGTCATTATTTTACAGGTTGGCCGCCATCCCTTAGAGCAATAATTAGATTTTCTTCTGCAACAGCCAATGGAATTTTCAGATTGTCCAGCAGTTGGGGGTTTTCTCTATACAGGGAAAGCGAAAAGCTAAGTGTCTCTCCTCTTATTGCTGCTTTTAGTGCATCCCAGACTACTTAAATCCCTGTACTCCCTAAGTTTTCCTTCATAAATTGGGGGATCCAGAGCCTCATATGTTTACAATATTCATCATTTAAAAGTAATGATTGTTCAAAAGTCCAACTAAACTTATCTCTATTACCCGCTGTTATCCCTCGTAGTTCTACTACTAAGGGATTATGACCTGCCACTATGCATGGGGTCTTCTCTATTGGGCAGGAATGAAGAATAGAGTGAGATGCAAAAAGAAATTCTATTCTTGCAAGCTTATTGTGCGGAAAAGACTAAAAAGTGTGCCTAGAATCTGAGGGGTGTTGTGAGTGCCAAGTGTCAGTGAGTGCCTGTTCGTGACATAGAGTCCTCAAAGCTTTAAATACCTTTGGTTTCCGACTGCTATAGATCCAATTTTTATCTAGGGTTATGTTCTCATTGGCAGGTAGATTTAAATTAGAATTACCACAGATGATTATGGGTAATGGACACACGGCCAATCCATTATTCATATAATCAAAGATTGCGGGATCATCTGTGGTGCTGCCGTATAAAGTGCATACAGTTAGTGGGTCTCCATCTTCTCTCCGAAATTCTGTAATAACCAACCTCTCATTTTTGGTCAACTGCTGTAGGTGCGAATTGAAGCAAAGGTTTGGAAGATAATATTGCTACCCCCGTGTCCTAGCGTTTTGTGTTGCGGCCCCTGCCACTGTGTAGCCAAGCGAGTCTAAAAGGTGAATCTGAGTTCTTTCAATATGCGCTTCCTGCAAGCATAAGATATCTGCTTTAAGTAACTGAAGTGCTGCAGCAGTATTTCGTCAGTCTTGGGGTCATTAAGGCCACAAACGATTGTTGCTATATGTAATTTACTCATTATATATAGCAAAATTACTCCAATACAAATGACCAAAAACCCCATAGAAAAAAAGCATGCAAGTTTTCCCTCTTGGTGCCAACCCCTTTCTCCACCCTGCTCCTCGCCCAACCCCCTCAGGTCCCACCCACCACCTATCACTGAGGCGGCCAGGCTCTGCAAGAGCCAGGGTGAGGGCATCTGAGCAATCAGGACCCCCTGCCCCTGGTCCAACCCCCTCCCTAAACAGTCCGTTAGCTCAATCTATGCAGTAGTCTGTACAGAAATTGAATTTTTTACTGTGTAATCCTGCTGAAAGTTCCCGTTTTTGAAGCATTGAGCTTTTAGTCTTATCTTTTTAGTACTTGGTTCTTTCTCTTCTTGACTCTGTGATCTCTTGCGGATAGGACTGGGCCTGAATTTCAGAAGTAAAGCTGTGTTTAGCCTCCTTATAAATAACTTTTAGGCGAGCTAGATTCTGTGTATATATATAGTTGCCCCTAGTTGTTGTAAGGAAGCAAATAGTTGCCTAAGCCTCCATCTACGCTCAACAGAGGCATGGGCAAAGTCAGGCCTGGTGAAGAAAGTAACGACATTGAACTCCCTCTTGGCTGCTGGTCTTGCTAAGTCATAAAAAGTCTGGCGTAGAAGAAAATTGCAGAAAAACAATGACATAGCACAAGGGTATTGTGCTGAGGACATTGGGTTTTGGAAGGTGTAAGTGAGAAGCAGTGGGTGTGCTGTATCTCCTTGTCCCAGTCCCAGGAGTGCAACTCAGGGAATGTTCCTTTGAGGAGCGTGATCATATAAGACCTAGGTTCGCTCACTTCCCCCACTTCCTGAACCGCTAGGATATAAAGATTGTTGCGTTGCAATCTATTCTCCTGTTCCTCGATTTTCAACATTAAGTCCTTGACTATGCCTTCTTGCTCATTTCCCTGTGCTTTTAGAGAGGAGACATATTTTTTAAGATCCTCAGAGCGTATTTCGACTGAAGCCATTCTATCAGTAATTTCAGGACATGTCCATTCCACTTTCCTTATTGCTCCTTGTAGTTTTTGTGTAGCTTGTTGAGATTTTGGATTATCCATCTTAACCTCCTCTTAAAAGCTATTAATTAAGTGTAGAACTTCTGCTAGCGTAAACCTTTCCTTGCTTCCAGAGTTTCTACTCCCCAAATTGCCCTAAGCTAAAGGGTTACTGCCTGAGCATACCGTACAGTCTGGTGGAGTCACTAACTGAGAGGATGAGTAGTCCCACCTGAGATCAGCATTGCTTCCTTGGTCCGTGGTCCCCCACTCTTAAGTCTACTATGTCTTTTTTCCTTTTTCAGTGATTTATTGTTTTGTGCAGCAGATTTCAATGAAGCCTCTGAGTCTGTGCTGCTGCCCAGTCATGTCTCCCTCCATCACTAGATGTGGTTACACCAATCTCATACATCTCCGATTCGTCTGTTACGGAATGGAGTTTTTCCATGTTGACCGGGGTTATTAGCTGGTGGTTCACTGTATTTGCCAGGTTCTTTTTTACAGTAGCTTCGGTGTTTATAATCTCTTTAGTGGTGGCTCTGGTTTCAGATACTTTAATATCCAGGTTTGGAAGATCTGCAGGGGGGCCATTCTCTACTTGATCACATCTTGCATCTGTAGCGGAATCCGTGGCTGCACCTGGGTTTCCTAGAGGTGTTGAGGTTGCTCGGACCATGGAAAAAGAACCTACAGGGGCCTGAGACAACTCTCCGACGTCTACTGGGGGTGCACCAGCAATGGTTAAAATGATATGTTCTTCCGATACGGCCCCCTCTGCTAATTCAGTGATATGTATTTGTCCCTCCACTGGGCCGAAAAAATTGGAGATTAGAGGCTGAGAATTAAGCACTTGGGTAGTATCCATGAGCTTGGCATTTTCTAATTGTAATCTTTTTCCTTGTTTAGCCGCTCGCTCAGTCTTGTCTGCAGAGTTTTCCCTTTCTGCTTGCTCCATGTTTTTCATCCCCATTACTGAGTGGTTGTGCTGTATGGCTTTGGTTACGCCGGGAGCTGTCAGGTTGTTATTTTTTGCTTTCAATACTTTTACCCCTCGCCCCATCATCCTTACTTGATTGCCTCTGAATCCTGGAGACAAAGTATCCTCTGCCCCCGGCTACAGCACCGGGACCCACTGCAGTGCTTAGTGTCTCTGTCTGTGCCTGTCGGAGAACTCAGGAGTTTGTAGAAGACCGATAGAAGTTCCTCAAGGCAGCATATCATTGAGAACCACCCCAGGGCAGTGCAGGACAAGGATGCTGGAGTCGAGTGGTTCTCTATCACTGAAGCTCCGGACAGACGCATCGCTGCAGCGTGACGCCCATTCCGATCTCTGCTCCGCGCGGAGATCACTATAATCTTTAGGCAGCACAGCCGGTCCATGCGATGGGGAATTTAGCACGTAATATTTAGCTTATTGAACTCGGTTACAATGCGATAAAAGAGCTTTTTATGTCTATTTCGGGGACAGACCAGGTGAGTTGAATTGGGTAGCTGCTACCAAGACTCCATCTTGCCTCTAGTACCCTAGCTCTGACAGGCTGATTGCCAACTTCCATATAGTTTTGTGAAGTCTAAATTTAGATTGTTCAGTAAAAGAAAGAAAAGAGGCATACATGTATATTGCCTCAATATGGCCTCATGAGCTCAGGCAGGGGAAATTACGCTTATAGTCAGAGTCTGTGTGTTAGAGAAAACAGATATCCCAGGGTATTATCTGTGAAATGGGCAGAAGATGAACAAATAGATCACAAAACTGCGTATCGGCTATGCCGTATTCACTTCTTCAAAGCTCCTCCCTTGCCAGTTATGATAACTTGCCCGCAGCTCCGACAATGTTGGTATACACACAGGGAACTGGTTTATTTGACAGGTAGCTGTGTGAGGACGTGATCGCCCTTGTGCCAGATTAGAGTAGACTGCTGCATTTACGATATGGCCACCTACAATGGAGCTACTTCCTGTTTATCTAGTACACATGAGGGAGAACATCAGGAACAAGCAACTCAAGGCTAAAAAAGCTTAAATTAAAAATGTGTGATGATTCAAAAATTGGTAGTTGACTCCAAAATCTTATATGCAAGTATTGCAAACCTTGGCAAATTATCCATTATCAAAGCTAATGATTAGGCCTGGGCAATGAACTCAGCTCCATATTTGCGGAGATTTGTTAATTACGCATTCCATTAAAACACAAAATCCAGGCAAACACTCAGTTTCTCCATGTAACTGAGTCAGCTATTTAACTGCACCCACAAATGCTTTGACAATGACAAATATCAGGAAATGACAGAGGTGATGATTTTGGGGTCCCACCTAACCTAGGGGGAGGACCAAGCTGCCTTGAACACAAAGAGCATATCATGCTGATCGATTCAGTGGTGGCCCCATCCTCTTAGGACCACCCCAAGCACAGTTATGGGCAAAAATACAATCCCAACCAAAGGCCCTGCAAAGCATTATGGGACGAGATTAGCAGTGGGCAGTGAATATTTTAGTATCCAATATCAAAATAATTCCACAAATAGCTGCAGTTCAACTAGTCGTTGCTAGTTGTCCCTCAAGTCAAATGCTTTTGCATTTGACTCTTAAGGGACACCAGGTCACAGTGCTAGCTCGATCCCTGACAGCGCCATGGTGCCGGTCCTAACGGGTAAGCAAACATGGGTAAGTTACAATGCCAAACGCTACAAGAGAATACTGTGAGTATGCATTGGTGAGCCGCCAGGTCTTTTCTCAACCACCAGACTCCATTGTTTTTACCTTTGAGCCTCTTCTGTTACCCTATCCTGCAGATCTCACATAACAAACGCTTGATCTTACCCAAGAGGCTAATTTCTCTACTTAAAACAGGGTAAGCGAGATATCCATCCTAAGTCATGGATATTTATCAACACATTATACCTACTTTATGTGTGTGTTTTATTGGGTGAGTCCTTGTGGTCATGCTAACGCTTTATTACGTTTCCTTAGGCACATGATCACAAGTCACTCACACTTGATTTTTTTAATGAGTGACATGCAGCAATGATATAGACTCTCCACTATACCTCCAGCATGTTTTTTTTTCCATTACGTGCTGCTACTGTTTAGCCACTGCACATTCCTTCTGGTGCATATATTCTTATCGCATTTTTTCTCCCCTCTCTTTCAGGTTGGATATTTTTTAGGTGACTAACTATCAATGCTTTTTTCTTGCACCTAACTTACTAGTCTCTCCCTGACTGGCAGAGGTGAGTAATCTATTGACAGTCACTACCTTAGTTTACCTCTCCAAATTCTGGGCAGGGGCAGCAGTAGAGTTTCCTTTTTTACCTTTCACACTATACTCAGTCCTGATGAAAAACCAAGGATCCTTTCTAGCCCAATCGGGCATGAAACATGTAGACTGAATGCACCTCACCTGCACTCTTGACTAAAGTACATTTCCTCATTTTTGAGAAGTAACAGTTTGGCTTCTGTTTTTACATTACCAGGTGGCCCCAGGAATAAACATCTTCTTTTATTGGGTACCACCGTGGTGCTTTTAACCCACCAACTCACTAATGCCCACACACTTGCACTCACCGTTATGGGGTCTTTTACTTTATAAGATGTCAGCGAAAAAGCCCCCTCGTGGGGCCCATGGGGTATTGTATCGCCGGCCCCACAAGGAGCAAAAACACAAAATTATGATACATGACACCTTCAAGGATGTGTAAGGGTAACACTCCCAAATAGGGGAACTCCCCCCTATTTTAACATCCTTCCTGAAAAAACTATATTTTTTTCTACTCATTAATGATACTCATATGGGAGTCATTCACCAATAGGTGTGGTACTAGAGTTTATTTGGTAGTCCTAACAGAAAGCTTTGGGGGTAATAGCTTGAAACATGTAGACCTTCAAAATACACACACATATACATATGTCTTTCAACTCTCTTTTTAACCATACCAGCTAGAGGTCAGAATAAAACATTTGTTCCTATTTAGCCAGGTATGTTTAACTCTAGTTTTTAATTAGCTAAGACCCTCCCCAGCGTTTCATTTGTAAAAAAAAATAGGTGCCAGGTCTCTCCTCCGGAGGCCACTACAGCTTGCACCACACCAGCTACCAATGACAGTACAAACACAGCTACTGACCATCACACTCTTACAAGTGTGACAATTCATACTATCCCAGGTCCTCAAAGCCATAAGCATGGCTTGGGAGGCACCTAGTATTTATTATAAACGTAAAGTGAACTAATAAACAGCTGCAGTTGTGCTCATGGCTAAAGTAGTCAAACAGCGCCACCATGTGGCAGACTTTCATAAGCCCCAGTGCTGGCACTGATGTGCGGGTGCCGAGCACAAGAAACCACCAGCTCAAATTAAGAACTGTGAAAGAGACACCGGAGAGACTTGTGCATGCACCCTTGTCCCTTCCTTGTCTTCCTTCAGCTTTATCTAAGTTTCAAGCACTGTACACTGGGTGGAGATGTCGCCCACATTGTAGAAAGAGAAGTAGGACTAATAAAACATCCCCTTCATTATAATAACAAAACGCCTTTGCTACGCAGATTTTCGTCAATAAACTGCATTCCTTCAGCTGCATTTCTATCATCAGCCAGGAATCAGTGTTTGAGGAAATGGTGCAACATATTTATTATTGCATTCATGGTTCAGCCTTCCATAGACCTAAAGTTTAGCTGGAATACCTTATCCACCCATTGTCACATTTGCGCAGCTGGTGAGCCTGACTAGAGGGGCCAAAGATCAGAAGGGGGTCTGATTTTCACCCACATATGATCAGGCCCTTTGACTGGTACAGGTGAGAAAGATCCACTCATGGGGTGCTGTGCCTGATCTCTTGATGCTTGGTGGGCCTAATTTTCCACTGCGTGTGGTCTATCACTTTTCACAAGTGTTGTACATCTACACACAGGGGAAGGCTTTTGGTGTACTCACTGGCTGTGTTTTCTGTTGAGTGGTCACTTTTTCAGGTTCTGAATAAATTAACCTTTTCACATGGCAGGGTCAGTACATAAAGAAATGTGCTTCAAATGTTCTAAAGGGAGTTGTATTCCTCATGCATTCCTCATTTGCACAGCGAAGAACAGCTCTGCGGCACTGTCTGACTCCCCCTCTAATTTTGTGCTTTATAATTAATGTTAATGAAGGGCAGACACCGGGACACACCTGTCCCTGACTGCAGACAGTCAGTGCACTGCCTTAGTATGGTTTATTAACTGATTGTGGGGCGGCGAGGCCTGCCAGATGCGCCATAATCTTGCCTGCCACACCTGGGTGCTGTAGGCCGCCGGGCAGTACTGGCTACTGGTAACTGTTTTTCTGCTGCCAGTCCCTTAACACCAACGTCGGGGGGGGTCGCACTGGCTGGTTGGCATTCAGATTGACCGAGGTGGGAGTAAAAAGGTCCCCTGTGGAACAACGATGACTCGGTGGTGGCGGGTGCCGCGGTGTGGGTATAATGAAGCTGCGCAGTGCGCACATGCTGCCGGCAGCCTACTGCGCACATCCTCAAAAACTACAGAACCAAAATCCAGGTCAAATAAAATCACAGTATACTGACTCCCTCCAGACCCGCCCACTGGGCCGGCAACACTAAAACTAAAGGCAGCGGAGGAGGAGCTATGGGCCAGATGTAGGTAGGCATTTACCGGTCGGTAACGGCCGAATTCGGCCGTTACCGACCGGTAAATGCAATTTGAGATGTAGGACCCTGTATTTTACAGAATCGGTAAATTTACCGATCGGTAAATTTACCGATTCTGTAAAATACTGAATCGGTATTTTTACCGATTCGGTAAAATTGATATGTAGGTGGGACTCTTCTGAGTCCCACAACCCTTACCGAATCGGTATTTTACCATCAAATATATTTGATGGTAAAATACCGATTCCGGTGTGCATGCACATGTGTGCATGCACACCTGTGCCATATGACAGGCAGACCTGCCCTTAGGGCAGGTATGCCTGCCACATGGCCCCCGAACCTTTTGTAGGGGTGCTAGAGGGGGTCAAAGTGACACCCCCTGCACCCTTGTCAAAATCGGTATTTACCGATTCGGTAAATACCGACCGGTAATGCCCCATTCATTCCTATGGGCTTCAAAGCCCATAGGAATGAATGGAGCATTACCGGTCCTTATTTACCGAATCGGTAAATACAGATAATTACCGATTCGGTAAATGGAACATCTGGATGTTACTACATACCCCCCCTTCTTATTTACCGATTCTTAATTACTGAATCGTTAAAATTCGGTAATTAAGGATCGGTAAATAAGTTCTACCTACATCTGGCCCTATGTGTTGAGCATGATGGCGGCCTAGGACCCCGGCTCCTTGTAGCTAGCCCCCCAGCTTGGTAATCCTGCCTGTACTCCTGATGGTGGAGAGCGCCGCCCGCTTTTTGCAGCGCCGCTGAAGTCCCGGTTGTTTCTCCGGACCCGCTGTGGTGATGGGGGCCGGAGTTGTACCGTGAAAGAGTTGCGGCCTGCGGCGCGGGCAAGCCTCGGGACCCGTGTAATTCTGTTGGCCAAAGTGAAGTGAGACACGGACCGGAAGTGCCCGAACCGGCCCGTGAAAAGTGGAAGAGGGCAGAATTGTTGCGGAGAATTGGCGCCTGCTGGTTGCGGTGTGGCTGGGGTCCAGTGTGGGTCTCCGGTCCAGTGGAGGTACGGGGACCGGAGTCGAGCCGATTGGGAGCAACGCCCTGGAGTGTGGGAAGAGACGGGGTGCATCGTAGCTGGTGGCTGAGGCACAGTGAGTTTGCCGCGGGGCTGTCGGCCAGAAGTCTCCGGGCCGACCCGCGGGGAAGGACGGATGTGTTCGGCAGGGTCGGGGGTGCTGGGACTGTTTGCCCCCCCCGTATTGAGTGAAGAAAACCTGGGGGCAGCGGTGCTACCAGCGGGGTTGGTGGTGGCCTGGTCCACACAGCAGGGTTCAAAGTGTGCGATTCACACCGACAAGACTGACTGCCTTTGTCTCAGGGGCTCCAAGTGGCCTGAATGCCCCGGTCGCACCGTCGTCCCGCTGAACAGTGTTGGGTGGCCCCCGTGACTCCCCGTTCCACACGCCCATCGGCAAGACAAGCATTGTTGGGGCACATCACCTGGTTGTTGCTACTGCCCCATGCCTGATCATCAACTCGGACGACGGAGCCCTATAAAGCACTAGTGGCGCCCCAATATATGTTACCCTTCGGTGAAGACCCTGAGCTGCTGTGGCCATGATTTGTCTGGGTGCTAATTGCGTTGTGGTTCTAGTGACCTGCTCCCAAGCTATGGATGGATGTTTCCCATGAGTGATTCCATCTGGCCAGGTCGGTTTCAGGCGGCGATCTCATAGAGCGTGGGGAGTGGGTCTGTGTGTGGGGTCTGATTTAAACTGTGGCCCACGATGCTATACGGAGACGTAGCGGTGAATGCCAAAGGGGAACGACTAATATGGCGGCCAGGGGAGATCCTGACAAGACTGTGCCCAGATCATCAAGAGGTCCTAAGCAGTTCCAGTCCAACAAACTGGACAAGTACACTGTGCCTAGAGGATCACCGGTGGAGGCAAAAAGTTCCCAAATAATGAGTGGAGACTCCTCGGACGCGCGGATGGAACTAATGCTGTCACATGTGATGGCAGCTATTGAAGGAGTCCAGGCATCATTGAGGCAGAAAATGGAGTCTCTCTATAGCAAACTCGACACGGTAACAATAGACGTCAACCTTATCCGGGCGGATCTCACAAAAGCAAGCGAGAAGGTTAAAACATTGGATATAAAGACTGTCAGCCTGATGGATGACATGCCGCAGCTTCAGCAGGAGGTACGTGATCTTAACGCTTTTCAGGCTCTGACGGATAGGAAGCTGGACGATTTTGAGGGGAGGGCGAGACGGATCAATGTACGCATCCTTGGGGTCCCTAAGAAAGCGGAGAATCCGGCCCCGAATCTGTTTGTCGAGGACATTATTCTCAATCATCTTAAACCCAAGGGACTGTGGAAATATTTCACTGTTGAACGGGCACACAGAGTGCCCGGGGGCAGGCCCAAGCCTCGTGCTCCCCCCCTGCCGATGATAGCAAGGGTCCTGAATTTCAGAGACCGAGATGTGATACTGCAGGCGGCCCGAATTGGGGGTCCCCTCCTGTATGAAAATGCCTCGCTCTCCTTCTTTCCATACTTCACGCAACTCGTGCAGAAACAACGCCAAAGCTTCCTGCCGGTAAAGAAGAAACTGAGAGTCACGGGCTTGCAATATAGAATGATGTTCCCAGTGAAATTGAGAGTGGAGGCGAGGGGAAAAACCTGTTTATTTTATAATCCCGAGGTGGCGGCGGATTGGATAGATTGCTTCCACTCCACTGAGTCGGAGAGACATAGTATGGAGGGAGAAGGTGACCGGCAAGAGGCTGAGTGAAAATGGAGGGTGGGATTGAGACACTGAGACAATGGTCAATCAAGGGGCTGTCCCCGCTGTAGTGTTGGAGTGTAGATGCGGGGCTGTGGAGAGCGGGAGGGTGACTCTGGAATGCCAAATTAAAGTTTGACACAGAGCTGAGGGAGGGGCGTAACACATTGATTCTCCTCCCTGTTACTATATTTAGTTAGAGTGTGAGTTTGAGTGTGGGGCGACAAGCACACTGCCAGTGGGGATGGGCGTAAGCCATAAGCAGGGGTGCAGGGAGGGTGGGGGGGATCCAGGGTCGACTAATCTTCTTTGGTTAAAACATGCACAGTTTGGGGATTTGTTATGTTTTTGTTTCTTGCATCGGGTGACAGTATTGCAATTAGATGATAGCGGTGTGGGGTAAATGTCACGTACTAGTCAGGGATTGGGGATAAGGGTGTTGAGCTGGAATGTTAATGGCCTGGGTGACAAGATAAAGAGAGGTATGATAAATCAGCGAATCCGAAGACATTCCCCAGAATTCGCAATGTTGCAGGAGACACATCCTCTCAGGAATCAGTGCATGGCCTTCTATAAAGTGGGATATAAACTTGTGGCACACGCTGGGTTTACATCCGGATCGAGGGGAGTTGGTATATTCACGAATAATTCCTTTCCATTGGAAGTTAAGGCTACTTGGTCAGACCAGAGAGGTAGATATGTGGGTGTCTCGGTTAGGTGGGAGGTAAGACAGTTACTTTCCTGTCAATATATGTACCACCCGGCCTTCAGTCCGATACTTTCAGAGATTTGAGTGCCGTTTTTCTGACACTGCCTGGGTCTACTGGTGCTGGGGGGAGATTTCAATGGGGAAATAGATGGGGGAATAGATTGCTACCTTGCACAAATTCTAACCCCATCGCAGAGGTGGCTCCCTGATTTCCTTGAAACGCTGGGGTTGGTTGATAGTAGGAGGGTGCGCAATCCAAATCAAAGACGCTTTACTCATGTTTCTGCCGCGCACAACAGTATGTCCAGGTTGGACTACATATTGATACCGGCTGCTATGGAGGGGGCACCGTTAGATAAGCACCATACCTTGGCAGGGGCATTTCAGATCATTCTCCGATGTGGTTACAGGTCAAATTCGGGCAACCAGCAGTTGGCAGGGTAGCTCCGATTAATGCATGGCACCTGAAGGACCCGGACACTAAAAAGGAGATACTCCGGGCTTCGGAACGCTATTTCCATGAGAATGTGGGTACTGTTGACTCAGCACAGTCACTGTGGGAGGCATATAAAGTGGTGCTGAGGGGTGAGGTCCTCTCCTTGCTTGCAGGCAGGAAGAAGAAACACCAGGCGGAGGTGACTGGGTAGAGGCATAAGTGATTCAGTTAGAGGAACGGTTTGCTGAGTCTGCTGTTCAGGGAGACCTTCACTTACTGAGGTTAAAACAAGAGGGATATAAGGGAGTCTCCAGGGAAAGAGCAATTTCTCACAATCATGTCATGCAAAGTCGAATTTATGAACACGGGGATAAGGTCGGTAAGCTGATTGCTTTGTTCTAGCGTGGGGAGTGGGCCTCTAGGTTGGTGCCGGAGCTAGAGGGGTCGGGATCCAACAGAGTTGCGGATCCACAAGCAGTGGCAGATGTATTTTCTGAGTATTTCAAAGAAGTGTATGCCTCGGTTGGCGGTTTTACGGACGCCAAAAATGGTGAACTGATCAAAGATATCTGCATGCCGAGTCTATCTGACGACAAAAGGAAATATTTAGACTCCTCTTGCATGGATGATGAAGTTGCGCAGGCGATTAGAGGCATACAATCTGGGAAGGCAACGAGTCCAAATGGCATACCGATAAAATTATGTAAAGTGAATGCCCATAAAATCGCACCGCATATTCGTGCCATGTTTCTAGAAAGTAAGAAGTTGGGCCAGCTTCCATACGACCAGCGGGTGGCAAATATTGTGGTCATTCACAAGACAGGCAAGGCTAAGACATCTCCTTCCTCGTATAAGCCCATCTCGCTTCTCAATGCTGAGCCCAAGATTTTGGCAAAATTGCTCGCCACCAGATTGGGCAAGGTCATTACGATCCTGATACACCTCGATCAATCCGGCTTTATGCCGCATCGGAAAACAGCCCTAAGCCTGCGGAGGCTACCCAGGATCCTGGGTGGTTCCCAAAAGATACTGGAGCCAGCAGTTTTGGTGTCCTTGGATGCCACTATGGCATTTGATAGGGTCTGATGGGCCTATTTATTTGCTGTTTTGACCAAGTTGGGTTTTGGTCCGGAGTTTATCGGATGGGTTCGATTGGTGTATGCCGCTCCTTTGGCCAGAGTGATTGTAAATAATTGTAAATCAGCTGACTTTTCCCTTGAAAGAGGCACGCAACAGGGATGCCCGCTGTCCCCACTTCTCTTCGCACTGGCGTTGGAGCCTCTGGCGGCATGGGTCAGGTGGGACTGGTCGATACGTGACCTGAGGTGGATGCCAGAGTGGGAGGATAAAATTTCGCTCTATGCGGATGATATTCTGCTATACCTCACTAACCCCAGGGCATCCTTGAGTAATTTTTGGGATGTCCTGGCCTTATTTGGCAGATACTCCGGGTTTGCCATTAACTGGTCAAAGTCAGTATTGTTCGTTTTTGTCAGGAGCGCCGCCTGTGGTTCCACAGTCATGCCAGATAAAGATTGAACTGGTGGGATTTAAATATCTTGGTATATATATATCCTCAGACCCGAAGACGAGATATGCTAATAATCTAGGGCCCCCCTTAAATCAATTTAAAAAGGATGTGGAACGCTGGAGGGCTCTCCCCCTCTCGTTACTTGGGAGGATGATATTATTCAAGATGATGGCCTTACCTGGGTTTCTGTACATACTCCAGAACACAATGGATACTGGGCTGTTATCCTATTTTAAGGAGATTGAGACACTTCAACGACAGCTCCTCTGGGAAGGCAGACCCCGCATAGCTTTAGTCAAGTTAAGCCTCCCGAGGTACGATGGGGGCATTGGTCTCCCGGACTTGAGGAAATATTATTGGGCCTCGGACCTTGCGGCGGTGATTCACATGGTTTATGGGCCCCCCGGGGACCCAGGCTATGCTATGGATCGTGGGCAAGCACCGGGTGGAGATATTAAACCTCATATGCCAGACCCGGGAGGTTCACGCTGGTGGGTCCGACAGCACATGCTGTACAAGTCTGGCACGCTGCTACCAGAAGTTTGGGGTGGGAGGGAAGATTGACGTTGGCCACCCCACTGTTTGGTTCGGAGAAACTTGGGAGCTTGTGGGAGAGATGTGGCACCGCGGCCAGGATGACTCACTCCGGAATCTGGGGATCACGGTTCGATCCCCAGGGCCGACGGCAGATTAGCCCAGCACCATGTGACTCTGGGAAATAGCTTGCTTAATCTTCCCGGCGGCCCCCAGGGCCTAGAGACCCTTACGGGTGATTGTGCGCTTTACAAATGTGGATTATTATTACTATTATTATAATTGTGGAAGTCTAAAGGGTTTGATAAATGGGACCTCATTGGAATCAGCCAGATTAAGGATGTGTGGGGGAAGGGCAGTATGCAGACATGTGAATCTTTAAAACAACAATACAGTTTGAATGATAATGAACACTTTCAGTACCGACAGATTAGGCATGCTCTTCTTGCTCACGTATCCGGGGATGCGGAACTTCCAGAGGCTTCTCCTCTCGAGGATCCAGTGCTGGATGGTCACATCCCAGAAAAGACTATCTCCGTAATATATAGGAAGCTTGTAAATAATATGTATGACCCATTGGGAAGTATTAGAACAGTGTGGGGAGCAGATGGACTGGAATTAGACGATGAGGACTGGGTGGAGGCAGTCTCCTCCCCTAAAGTGGTCACAATTCAGATGAGGCTCAGATTGGTGCAGCTTAAGATCTTACATAGGTCATATATCACAGGGCCTAGGCTAGTACATATGGGGCGTGCGTTGAGCATGGAATGTAGGAGAGGTTGTGGAGAACTTGGCACTTTCATGCATATTTTATGG